>NC_139230.1:82393466-83791426 GCF_977018435.1 Lepisma saccharinum
AGGCCTGGATTCGATTGATTGGTTTCAAACTGAAATTTCAGTCCAACTAACGATAGTATGATCTTCGAAATGAGCACTATACGTGTTACAAAGTACTCTTAAAAAATCCCCAGTGAATTGGTCAAAATAAATTGACAGAATTTCGAGGAGAGGTCGAGCCGCTGTAAGACCACACCTTACGCCAATATACGTAAGTAAACCCGTGGCGCAACAGCCCGTGAAGGCAAGGGCCTACTCACTCATTCACAAGGACCGGCCTCACTCACACACCAATCAGTTACAGGGTGACGTGTGGTCAGCACGACGAACCCCCAGTCGTTGTTGAAGGTTTCCACAATCTCCTCAACAGGTCCTATAGACCAGCCATGTCAAACTCAATTCGTGAGTAGGGCCGCATAACGATAATGTCAAAACTATCCGGGTCACACATCTAGAACCCCAACACCTTGAAGTCCAGAACTAAGTTGTTCGACCCAACGGTGCCGGGATTCCAGTGATTATTATTGCAGCATCGATATGTAAATTATATATAGACCTCCCCCCATATTTTTTCATGGTTATAGTATTTTACATGTTATTTCGAGTATAAATTGGTTACAATTGTGCAAAACTTTTTGCAAGAAACTGTGTGCAATTATAGTTTCGTTTCGCACAGATTTGACAGTTTTTTTTAACAAGCTTCTCAAAAGTCTGCAATAAGTTTTTTTGTGAGCATGAAACTCTTAATGCAGACAACAAATATTTTGTCAGTCATTCTTGATCATTGCTCGGCTGTTTCATTAATCTTCATTATGGAAAACAACTTTTCACCAAGGCAAGTGCAACCAAAATTAATAAAATTTCTACAGCAAAATAGCTTATTCGAGGGTAGTGCTATGGGAGATATGAGAAAAATCAAGGATAACCCACCTCGAGACATTTATTTTTCAATACGAGTTGCACTGCAATTCAATAAGTTTCATTCGAACGCAGGACTTGCACGCGCATCATCAAAAGAAAAGGGAGCAGAGCAGAACAAGAATATTGCCCTTCGCACCCTCTGAAGTCTTGAAACCTGTTTCCAAATTCATCACGTAGTATTTTTACTGTGGACAAATATTCCTGCCTTCCTGGTATTCCTGAGAAGTTGAGAAGGACAAATTATAACTTTATTAAAAAAGTTTTAATATAACGGAAGACTGTAACTTTGCAAAATGGCCTCCACTTCCTTCAAAATATCAGCCCTTGTGTCACGGGGAGGAATCATTCAAGTAGTTTTACTGTCATATCGAGATGAGAATCGCATCCACGAATGAAGGGAGCTATCCGAGCTAGCTCGCAGACGTTCGTAATTTCACATATTGTGAGCGAAAAGGCAACAACACGAACAATTTTTGCTTTCAATCCTCTCCTCAACTGTATTTCTGATTTTTTAATATTTTTTTTTATTAGCGTTGCTTTTCTGCCACGTTTGGCTAATGGCGACGATGAGGATGAGTAATGGTATGATGAAATTGATGAAGAGACACATACAAAGAACACCCATGCTCAGGCCAGGATTCGAACTCGCAACCTCTGGTGTCGCAACGGGCTGTGCTAACCACTCTGCCACAGAGGTTGGCAAATTTATTTCGTGATATAGAAATACTTCTGAATGAATTAACTTTATCAGGGTACAAATTTTCTACGCTTTTCACTATTCACTTCACAACAAAAGTAAGCATTTCATTTGAAAAATCTACATTCCTCTTCTATAGTCATTTTCTTACTCCCACGAAGTTTGGGCAGCCATATGGTTCTCTGAAACTTTTACAGAAACTGATTTTTCTTCCAGGTAAATCCTTGAAAATCAAGAAACAAACTCATAGGCGACAGAAAGTATGCACGCTGCCCTCCCCCAGCTGGCAAGATATTTTCGTACTTCAGAAGTAACATGTCCATCAGCTTGCTTAGTTGACACAACACCTACTCTATAATGGAATGTATACCTGTGTAGGGAAAATTGGTCAATGTGTTGAAGTTTGGATGAGTCTGGTCTTGTATCACGAGAAAAGAGAAAACGGGATAACTACAAATGTATAGATAATTTCAAGCATGAAGTGTTAAGTGGGGCCAAGGCGGGCCGCGGGCCGCGAGTTTGACTGGCCGAAATATCAGGAGAAAAGTTGTTACGCTTCTTCCAGGAGAGCCCAAAGCATAACGCCTTAGACCGGACGGTCACGATGAAGGACAGCAGGCCCGTAGGCAGAATTTTATTTTTTAGGGGTGGGATGCTCATCCCTTATCAGCAGCTGCCATCTAAGGACGAAAAAGTGAGGGAACCCCTGAAGATGAGTTTTTGTTTCCTAATTTTGATTTGCCAAAGGGGAGCTCTCTCACTGCACCAAGCGCCGTCAACCCTATGCCGGTCGTTTGAGTATCTTGAGTTTGAGTTTCTGTAAGTCTTCTTTATGTATAGATAGGCTAATCGGGACTGGACCTACATTTATAGTGGGATTGAACTATTGGGCGTCCACCAGGTACCAAACTCGGGACCTTTTGACATTACGAGGGCCATCTTTACCATTACGCTATAGGGGAGGCAAAAATATCTGAAACTAAGAAGACATTTTGAATGGACATGTAGAATGTAGGAGGCAGGGTTCGCGCTGAAGAGGAAGAAGACGGAATTATCCCTCCCCTTTCCTAACCTGTACATCTCTAATGTAATTCTCAACCAAGCCAAGAGCCTTGTCTAGTGTTGCCCACGAGACGAGACTTTGGCCTGTCTCGTCTCGTGGAAATGCTGTGAAATGCTGTCTCGTCTCGAAAATATTCGTTTGTCTCGGGACACGTGATCAATCTCGTCTCGTCTCGAATTTTTAAAAGCCTGTCCCGTCTCGTCCCGTGGGCAACACTAGTCTTGTCCTTCTACATTTTATGTCACTTTTATTATTGTTATGGAGAATTCAAATTAAAAATTTGTCTTTAAATCTCAAGTTAACAAGTCAGCCAAAATTATGTTTTTATACTAAATTTTAGATTAATTGAAGATTTGCAAAGAAACAGTAGACCTTTTCATGATCCTTCCACTCCAAAAACAAATGTTTTGTAAGAGTCACATCAAGTTTATGTTTGGAAATAGCGAAGTTCTAGGAACCACACACACAACGATAGTAGGCTATTGTAATTTGGAGAGGATATGATTTGTGAGCGGAACAAGCATGAGAATTTAACGAAGTTCCTTTGCGAATCATCAATTATGTGTGTGTGTGTACACGTATTTCCTATCTGCACCGTTGACTCACAAAGTACTACATGTGAGGTAAAACTATCGAAATGTAAAAAGAGGAAGCGCTACCACCCTCCCCGCCTTTTCTACATTTTATTTAAATCGAACACCAGGCACGTATCGAGATATATATTTCGGAGGGGCGTCCTAACGTAATGTCTCAAAATAATAATATTAATAATGTTAAATTAAAATAAGTATAATTATATTAAATTAATTAATATATTTTTATTACATTAATAGATAAGAAGGCGATATAACAACAGTGATACAGTATAACATCACGTATTCATTATCTAGCTTACGTGTAGTTAAGGTTGGCAAAATTTGTAAATAAATAGAAACTGTGTACAAAGGTATGGTAGTTAACAAATGTGGAAATAAAGTCTGTTAAAGCAGAGTTGAAATCACATTTTTTACAATAGTCACAAAAATACAAGGGGCCTCCCCGATGGCGCAGTGGTAGCGTCCTCGCCTTGTAATCAAGGGGTCCCGGGTTCGATACCCGGTGGAGGCACAAGTGGTTCGGATTCCACTTTAAACTGTAGGTCTAGTCCCGATTAGCCTTACTGTGCATGAAGTGGACTTAAAACACCATATCAATATCAATACCATATCAAAATTTGTAAATAAATAGAAACTGCCCTGGCAAGGAAATTAATGCCAAATAGATAAAGAATATAATATTTATTGAGTATGAAAAAATGATGTTAGATCCAGTTGACGAAAGTAAAATACCTGGTAATATTTTGCATGTTATTATAAGTAGTAATAATTCTTGCATAAATCTTCCTTGGTACTGTCATTCAAAGTCGTATTGCTTTCCAAAATTTTTGCGGAAATAAACAAATTGCGATTAGACAACAACCTTATTTTCATTACTTAATTGAATTTATTTTATGATCTCATTATTTAATTTTTGTACTTGGTAAGTCTTTCGGGAGGAGGTTGGGACTCCTGGACCCCCTGAATACGTCCTTCGCTGTAGGGATCGAGATAAAGTTACTGTGTCACTGGTTCCAATTCACGGTAAATATGCTCTGCTTCTCTACACTCAAACATACACAAACTCATGGCCTTCCTGCTTTCTTGCCTGGGAAAGAGGCAATAAATCAAGCTGTGACAGCTACGGGACCTTCTGATGAGGGGACGGAACCCAGCTGTGCAGAGGATTCAAACACCCGCTCGAACTAGCTCTCCCCGTCTCCCTGGGGCAATTTTCGAACAGAGACATCTCTGTTTCCAGCTTTAAAACGAAGTAGGTGTGGCCAATAAGTTACCGAAATTTGTATTAATGCGCGCGGTGCCCACTTTCTATTCGCCAGCACTTGCCCCTCCCTCCCAGCGCACGTGTTAGCTTCAGTGTCAGTATTTTCCACCTTTCGAAACTAGAGTGACTTTTTAAAAATGTGCAAATATTAGTTTTTAAAATGAACACTGTTGTAAATACGAGAGATGAAGAAAATATAATAAAATAGAGGTAAACACTTACCAAAGATGTCAGTTCTCGTCAGTGGTAATATACCATGTAAGAAGAATTCACACAGCTGTCCGTTGTAGCGGAGTGGTTATCACTGTGCGCTACAACGCCAAGAGTCCCGAGTTTGAATCTTGGCCTGGGCATTGATGTTCTTTGTGAATGTCATTTCATCAATGTCACCATATCATCACTCATCCTCGCGATTAACCAAGTGTGACAGAAATGCGAAGTAAAATAAACCAAATGAATCATGCAATAATTTAACCAGCGTAGACAAACTCATATCCATGAAGAAAAAGAACATCCACTTTCCTGCTAACGGCAGCAAGTCCAAAATCGGCTAAAATGTGCCATCCGCGTTTTTGTTCGGCTGAATTTGCTTGCGGGCCGCATAAATGCTTGTTTTTAAGACACCTGTTCAGAAGTTAACGATTCAACACAATACTCAGGATCCACCGCAATTTTGGTATCGCCACTTGTTCAAAGTTTCATATGTAGATGTTTTGTAACACTTGCTGTTGAAGCCACATCAACATTCAATGATATTTAGAACCTATAAACACTACGCAAAATCTCGAGAACCACCACACGGCAAGGGAGAGGAGGGCAGGTTTTGCAGGGTCGAGGGGACGAAAGCTATAAATAGCCGTGTGCTTGAGGGTAACAGTGTTTCGGAAGATTCTTGACCACGAGAAGTAGTGTTTCCAACTATGTTATTTTTTCCCTTACCAATTAGATACAAGAAATGTGAAGGTCTTATTACGTACACCCCTGTTGGAACATTAATAAAACTTTGTAGTTGCGAAATTGGCTATATAGCAATTAGATACGATAACATCTTTGGAATATTACCGAATTGTAACGATATTTCTATAAAGGTCGGGTAGCAACACTGAATGGCACAGTTTGCCCATCTGTAACGCCAAAAGCTTGTGTCCCCGCCCTCTACAAATTCCTTCGTGGAAGCAGTTGCCAGTGTATGCATCTGGCATTTTTCTTTGACAAGCTGGGGGAATTCAGGTTCCTGAAATCTGAGCATGTTTTATGTGGGAAGTAAAGGAAACGAAGCGTAGGTGGATCATTTAATAAATGCTAAAGTAACATTCCGTACGATTTTAAGCATCACTGGTTTTATTTGCACCAACCACTTTGGCTTTCTCAAAGGTTTCCCTACAATCTTTTGCAGTGTGTTGGTTTTACCATTCTAGATAAAACGCATGAAGTTGAAAGTAGTGTGTGCGTGTTTGTGGTATATACATCAACACGTGTGTAATCTAGAGATTCCCATGTCAGCCACTGTCGGTCTAAATCATGTTTTCTGATTCTGTCTAGTCCGGTGCTTCAAGATTATAGACTTTACTTAATATTGCGAATTTGCAACACTGCACAACACAGAGTGACGGACAAGTAGCGGGAATTTCGTTAATTTGAATGAGTGAATGTCACCGTAGGTGCTTTACTAAAGAATGATTATGAATTCATAAGCAAGGATAAGGCTAGTAAATGCTTTGAATAGCATACAATGCTGTATTACTCTAGTTTCAAGACGGCATTGAATGGACTATCTATCAGGGTGCAAAAGGTCTGCGGAGGGACTACTGCCAGAATCCACCAATAGGGCTGCACTGGCTTTCTCTAGAACACGTGCTTTTGTTTACATCCACTTCGTAGTGGAAAAAAATGGACATAGTGGCCAAGTGGCGAACTATGATGAATGTGATAAGTGGATGAGTAACCATCCGGATGGCCCAATCACAGTTTTCCAAGTGGCATCCATTTTTACAAAGGCATATGGGAAGGCAGCTACGGTTGGGAATGCCATGAAGGGCTTTGAAGTGACTGGATTATGCCCTTTCAATCAAGACATCTTCACTGAGGACGAGTTTCTTCCCTCTACTGTGACAAATGTATCAGCTCCAACTCCAGGTGAGCAGTCTTCAACAAGTGGGGTTAACAATACTGGACCATCCACCAATGACGTGCCACAGCAGGCAAATGTGGCTCATGCATCAGCTGAAACTCCAGGTGAGCAGCCCTGAACAAGTGGGGTTAACAATACTGGATCATACGGGCACATTTCCGTTAACCAGATATCACCACTTCCACATGCAAAGCATATTCAGCACCGCCGACGAAAGGGAAGGTAGTCTCAGGTGTTAACTGGATCTCCATTCAAAGTCAACTTGGAAGCCTCGTTGGCTGAGAAGAGTAAGAAGAAAGTTCAGGGGAAACAGAAACGGAACATCGTTGTTGAAGAAGATGTAGCAAGCAGAAAACGCCAGAAGAAAAAGTACAATTGCCCAGGTTGTAATGAGAAGTACAGCGATCCTCCAGTAGAGGATTGGATCCAGAGTTCCACATGTGACGAGTGGTGGCATGAAAATTGCACCTCGTATGACACAGGAACCTTTATTTGTGATTTGTGTTAGCGATTCCTAACCCAAGTGCAGGACGGTATTCACTGGTGATTTGTGTATCTTTTTATACAAATGTGACTCTGTGTAGAAAGTGCGCATTCTTACCCCAACTTGATCGCAGTCTTACCCCGCGGTGTGGGTAAGACTACGCATTTGCATGGTCACGGTTTTGTAATTGTTTCATGCAGAAATGTTGTTCATTCAGCTTTCGGAAATTTACTGTGAGTCAGCAAAGGATAGTGCAATGTGTATTGCTTTTTTCATGTGTGTCTGTAGTTTCATAGCTTGAATATACAATTATGAACTCAAACTGCGCAGTCTTGCCCCACCTTACTCTATGTATTCGTGTGCGCTATAGTTCGGGGTCACCCGCTTTCACGTAGTATTGTGAGAGCTGTGCCTGTGTTACTCAGGCCCGTAGCTAGAGGGGGCAGGGGGTAACTGGCCCCCCTGAGAGTCTGCTTTGCCCTTTTGTGAAAAGTACAGAACACATTCCTATTTGGAATTCTCACTAATTTTTACAATTATATCCTGTATTACTAAGCAACATAACAAATACATTTATTGATTTTGTGATTTATGAAGGTGTGTGGGATTCCGTATAATGTCGTATCTAGACTGAGGGGAAAACATTCCCTTCCAGATTCAGACTTCGGGAAATGATTTCGCAATTTTCAGTATCTAGAACAGTTGTGACATTTTGAGTAGCCTTGTATGAAAGGTGTCTAATGTATTTGAATGTTTTTCTTGGATGTGTTGCTATGAAGTTTGAACTGCATATTTTTTTATTTCCCAAGTCTACCTTTTGGTAATAGCGATTCATGTAATAGAGAGAGGGAGTGGATATTTGATTTTTGTTACTTAGTGTTGCTTTTCTGCCACTTCTAGGTAATCGTGACAATGAGTGATGACGTGAAATTGATGAAGAGACACTCACAAACAGTGCTTCAACCACAGGCGGGGGCAGGGGCATTGTCCCTCCCCCCAATCTTGGACGGAAGTCCAATGTAGGAGTGGCAAACATTGAAGTAAAGGAACACAGGGACGTGCGGTGACGTCCACACTTGGGGTAGCAATTAGTGGCGTGCCCAACGGGAGTTGGTGTGGGTCATAATCCCCCCCCCCCTTTTAGGGCCCAGTTTTCCTAAAAGAAGAACGTCAAAGACAGGAAAAATTGCAAAGTTATGAATGACTACAAAATATTGTACACGTAACTCCCACCCACTTTCGAAAATCAACAACTCTTTGATTTGACTACTGAGCCAGAGATGCCGGGTTCGAATCTCGGCTTGACAATGGGTGCTCTTTGTGTGTCCCTTCATCAATTTTATCGTATCGTATTCGCGATTAGCCAAAAATGACGGAAAGCGTAGTAAAATAAACCCAATCAGTCAATGAATGATTTGATTTGATTCGCTTTTATGATACATTTGGTTAATCGCGGAGATGATACGACAAAATTAATGAAGGGACAAACATAAAGAACACCCATGTCCAGGTAGAGGTTCGAACCCGGAACTCCTGGTGTCGTAGCGCGCTGTGGTAACCACTCCCCCACGGTTGGTTGATTTGATGTTTTAAGTCCACTTTATACACAGAAAGGCTAATCGGGACTATACCGCGTTTGTTAGAACCTGTCCCTTTTCCCGCGTTAGCGATCGCTCGACAGTTTCGGTGCCAATGAGAAACGAGGAAAAAATCGTCTGCTGGACAGCGAGGAGCGAATGGAAGCCAGAAGAGAGGCGCTTACGTAGAAGCTGTTGCGACGTTGCGTATTTTAATTGGCTGCCTGGCTTTGACTTTCCCCAGCACGGAGAAAAGCCAGCGACCAGCTAGCGCGGGAACCGGGACAGGTTGTAACAAACGCGGTATAGACCTATAGTTTAATGTAGGATCCGAACCAGTATGTGCCTCCACCGGGTTCCGATGCGGGACCACTTGCACTCCCCCACGGAGGTCGGCCGACAACAAAGATGAGAGGAAGGCGCTAACCATTCGGATACGTGGGTATCGGTAAAGCAAACTTCATTTTTCCTGAGTAGTAATTTTCAATTGATTTTTTGAAATAACATCTTTATGTATGAGTTTTTTTTAAAAAAAATTGCATTGCTTGATTCCCCTAATTTCCCCATCTCACGATCTCGTTACTGAAGGATCCGGGCTCGAGCCCTGGCCTTCGCATGAGTGTTTCTTTGCAACCACTCTTCACCCGTTTAATTTAATCGACGTTCATCGTCATGGCAGAAATTAGGTAAAGCGATGGAAGAGAGAAGAAAATACAAATAATTTCCTCCCAGTGCACTGTGAAATCAGGAGCCTAGAGTTCTCTGTTTATGATTGTCCCTCACGACTTTCATAAGCTCTTAGCTACTTATTGCGATTAAATCTATACAGCTATAAAAAGCGATGGGGGATAAACAGGTAACAAAACAGACCTTTAGACACACCTTTTTGTACTTTCTTCAATGATGTTCATTTGGCTTTTTGAGTTCTGGGATACATTTTTCACTTCCAATTTTTTCATTATTCACTGCAGGCAGAGTACAATACATAGGAACAAGAATGCACGCTCGTCACGAATTCCGGCCTGAATTGTTCTTTGTGAGGTCCCTTCATCAGTTTCATCATATCATCGCTCATCCTCATTTTCGCGATAACCAAATGTGGCAGAAAGGCGAAGTAAAATAAACCAAACCAACAATAAGAATTAGAACGCGCGTTCTCTTGCCCAAATAAGTACATCCGTATTTATGATTGTTTAGCTTATCCATTTTTTTTAGCCGGACCCCATGGCCGAGTGGGGGCGGCCTCCGTGGCGGAGTGATTAGCACATCGCGCTGCGACGCTAGAGGTCCCGGGTTCGAATCCCGCTCGAGATTGGTTGTTTGTAAATGTCCATTCATCAATTTCATCATTTCATCCCACATCCCCATCTTCGCAAATTAGCCAAGAGGCACAAAAGCGAAATAAAATAAATCAATCAATCAACCATTTTTTTTATTGGAGACCGAGATTAGTATATTTAAATAAAACACTACTAAAACGAGAGCAAGAGAGAGAAAGACAATCGCTGACGCCGGGCCGCTTGCCGCCGAGTCTCGTAGCGAATGTCAGGGAATGCTCTGTATATACTTCAGATTGTTTCTGCTTAAATGCATGAACAATTATTTTGAGGAAAAGGACCGCGCACATTTGAGAGACAATTTGGCGGATGAATTGATCATATACTGTATTTAAATGATATATATATATATTAAAGAAACTGTGTCTTGTGCAGTAGTTGTGCTGTGTAGTGTTTTTGGGTTTGTCTTGTGTAGTAGTTGTAGTGCCTAGTGTGTTTATGTTTATTTTGTGTAGTAGTTATGCTGTATAATGTGTTTCTGTTTGTCTTGTGTAGTATCGGTGGTGTGTATGTATGTGTCTTGTGTTGTAGTTGTGCTGTCTAGTATGTATGTGTAGTAGTTGTGCTGTCTAGTATGTTGGTTTTGTCTTACGTAGTAGTTGTGCTGTCTAATTTGTTTGTGTTTGTCTTGTGTAGTAGTTGTGGTGTGTTTGTGTTTATATTTTGTTATAGTTGTGATGTGCTTGTGTGTGTCTTGTGTAGTAGTTGTGCTGTCTAATGTGTTTGTGTTCGTCTTGTGTAGTAGTTCCTCCATTCATATTGGGGGTTAGGCGTAGAGCTGACAACTCTGCACTGTAAAAACACATGTCAAGAAACAACAATATAAGGCCATGGATGTTCCCAAGGTAAAATATTCCGGAGGTAAAATAGTCCCCCGTTCGGATCTCCGGGTGGGGACTACTTTGGGAGGTCTCTGGACTAAGGATAAGATCTACGTTAGGAATAAGGATATTAAATTAGGCACCTGGAATGTTCTGAGCCTTTACCGGCCTGGGGCATTTCAGTGTACAGTTAATGAGATAGTTAAGTATAAATTAGATGTAGTAGCTGTCCAGGAAGTTAGGTGGCCAGGAGAAGGGAATTGTAAAACTAAAAATTTTACTTTTTTCTATGGTGGTACTGAAAATCATAATTTTGGAACAGGCTTTTTCATAAATAATAGAATTATATCGGCTCTTAAAACAGTAGAATTTATTAATGATAGGATATCATATGCAGTTTTACAGGGTAGGTGGTGTAAAATTATTTTAATAAACATACATGCACCAACGGAAGATAAAGATGATAATACTAAAGATGATTTTTATGCAGAGTTAGAACAGGTTTTTGATAAATTTTCTCAGTATGATATGAAAATTCTGTTAGGTGACTGTAATGCACAAATTGGCAAAGAAGAGACGTTTAAACCCACGATTGGTAAAGAAAGTCTTCATGAATTAAGTAATGATAATGGTATAAGATTGATTACTTTTGCAACCTCAAAGAATTTAATTGTGAAAAGTACCACTTTTAAACATAAAGATATCCATAAATATACCTGGTCTTCTCCAGATGGTAAAACTCACAATCAGATAGATCATATTCTCATTGATAAGAGAAGGCATACTAGTATAATTGACGTTCGTACACATAGAGGTGCTGACTGTGCCAGTGACCATTATTTAGTAATTGCTAAATTAAGAGAAAGACTCTCAGTGATAAATCATAAGCAACAAAATCTAAAAGTTCTAAAATTTGATACAGGAAAGTTTACTGATGAAAGAATTAAGAAAGATTATCAAATTAAACTGTCAAATAGATTTGATGTTTTGCAGGATTTAAATGATGATGAAAATATAAATGAAACAGACGTAAATAAGAATTGGGAGCACATACGTAATGCAATAGAATCAGCAGCTAAAGAAAGTATAGGATACCATAAACCAAGAAAAAGTAAGCCATGGTTTGATAATGAATGTCATAATCTAATAGAAATAAGAAATCAGGCTAGACTTAGGTGGTTAAATAACTCTGATGATACAAATCTAAACAATTATAATAGAATAAAGCGAGAAGTTAACCGCACGTTTAGAAGTAAAAAAAGGGATTACTTGAAAACCAAAATTAACGAAATTGAAACAAACAGCAAAAATAAAAATATCAGAGATTTATATAAAGGTGTAAATGAATTTAGAAAGGGGTGGCAACCTAAAGTAAACTTGATAAAAGATAAAGACGGTGATTTTCTAGCTGACCCAAGTGATATTCTAAATAGATGGAAGAACTACTTTAATGACCTTTTAAATGTCCATGTAGGAGATAAATCAGAAGTGAATGAAGTACACACAGCAGAACCTTTAGTTCCAGAACCCAACTTGACTGAAGTTAAAGATGCTATTAAAAGGCTAAAGAATAACAAAGCACCTGGCATTGATTTAATACCAGCTGAGTTAATTAAATATGGTGGAAATTCATTAATGTATCAAATTCATAAATTAATCTGTTTAATATGGAATAAAGAAGAAATCCCTCAACAGTGGAAAGAATCCATAATTGTTCCTGTGTTTAAAAAAGGTGATAAAATGAACTGCAATAATTACCGTGGAATTTCTCTACTCTCAACAACATATAAAATATTATCTAACATTCTTTTAACAAGACTAACCCCATATGCTAATGAAATTATAGGTGATTATCAATGTGGATTTAAACGTAACAGATCAACTACAGATCAAATTTTTCACGTCAGACAGACACTTGAAAAAAAGTGGGAATATAATCAAAATGTCCATCAGCTATTCATTGATTTCAAAAAAGCATATGATTCAGTCAAAAGAGATAAACTATATAATATATTAGTTGAGTTTGGAATACCTAAGAAGCTTGTTAGTATGATAAAAGTATGCACCAGTGAAACAGAAAGTAAAATTCGTGTGGGTATTAATATGTCTGACAAATTTACAATTCATGATGGGTTAAAACAAGGAGATGCATTATCTCCACTGCTCTTTAATTTTGCCTTAGAATATGCTGTTAGGAAGGTAAAAGAAACTAAAGAAGGACTAAAATTAAATGGTGTGACTCAGTTGTTAGCATATGCAGATGATGTAGACTTACTGGGGGATGATGTGAATACAATTAAGAATAATGCTAAAATATTTTTCAAAACTGCTAAAGAGATAGGTTTGGAAGTTAACAAAGAGAAAACTAAATATATGCTTACAGGCCGAAACCAAGTGTTAGGTAATAATCAAAATCTAATTATCGATAACAACTCGTTTGAACCAGTTTCCAAATTCAAATACTTAGGAGTAATATTAACAAATGAAAATTATATTAAAGAGGAAATAAAAAGTAGGCTTAATTCAGGAAATGCATGTTACTTCTCTCTTCATAAACTTTTGTCTTCTCGTTTAATATCTAAGAAACTAAAAGTTAAAATATACAAAACAGTAATTTTGCCTGTAGTATTATATGGATGTGAAACTTGGTCCCTTACATTGAAAGAGGAACATAAATTGAGAGTATTTGAAAATAAGATCCTTAGGAAAATCTTTGGAACTAAAAGGGATGAGGAGACAGGTGAGTGGAGAAGGTTACATAATTTAGAACTACATAATTTGTATTCATGTCCAGATATTATTAGAATAATTAAATCAAGAAGACTTAGGTGGGCAGGCCATGTGGCACGAATGGGAGAGGAACGAGGAGTTTACAGGATTCTTGTTGGGAAACCTGATGGTAAGAGACCTGTAGGAAGGCCAAGACGAAGATGGAGGGACAACGTTGAGATGGACCTAAGGGAAATCGGTAGGGATGGAAAAGAGTATATAGAACTTGCTCAAAATAGGGAAACATGGAAGGCCTGTGTTGCTGCAGCCATGAACCTTCGGGTTTAAGAAGGCTAGAGAGTTAGTTAGTTAGTTAGTTATATATTAAAGAAACTTTGAATAAGTACACAATTTAGCGTTAACATGTTGCATAGGTATTTTCTTATTTTATGTCGCTCCATGTTGCATATGTGTAAAATATATGTTGTACATAAAAGTTATACGTGTCATATGTACAAAAATAATAGTGTTCGTCATGCATATTCTGTCTTTCAAAAATATACGTAGTTTGTGTGCTTGTTTTCCATTATTAGCTAATATGAAATTAAATGTGTTGGAAAAATATTTCAAATCATTTGTTCGAACACAAATGCTTTAGCACAGACTTCTACCCCCTTTTGCATGATATACGACGCTAATAACATTTTTTAATGCTACTATTATTACTACCACCACTATATTACTATTATTATTATTATTGGCACGTTTGTCCTGGTACTTGACCCCGCCCCCTCTCCAGATAAAAAAAATGTGGTTTCGCCTCTGCTCACAAAGAACACCAATACCCAGGCTCGAACCTGGAACCCCTGGCTTCGTAGTGTGTTATGTAACCATTCCATCATGGAGGTCGGTTAGTGAAAGATGTAGGACAGCTTACTGGTTCAAATTATTATCAAACACGATGTGATAGTGTTTCACATTTATTATTTAGGTTAGAAAGCGATAAAATTTGTAGTTTGATACGGGTTAGGTACACTAAGCAACTTATGGAGTGTAAATATCAATTTCAAATCTTATGAATCATTTCTCTATGCAAATGCATCAAATATGATAAGCAAAATAGGTGTGCGTTATGATATCCATTTTATAAAGGACAAATTAAGTTTTAACCCTGAATGTTTGCATGATATCGTTTCCATAGCATGTTATATATTGCTCTCAGCATTTTAAACGGCAGTAAAAATAAATGACATTTGCAACTGCGAAGCTATCAATGGTATTGCATACATTAAGGACAGAAGATGACATATTTCGATTGCTTGTAACATTGAAAGAATTGGACGAGCAAATAGTTACTGAGAAAAGTTGTTTGCCTTGATGTTGTGAAAGTTATCTGTGATATCAGGTGGCACCCTATGAATATAGGTTCAAGAAAATGACAAGTAGAAAAAAATCTGCAGTGAAATAAATACGATTGAAAATCTCTCCAATTATATTCTATTTATATTCCTAAATTTATAATATTACACTGTGTCTGTAGCAGACGTTGTCTGTTGAAACACCCCAGGCACAACCTAATTTTTTGACAAATAATTCTTTCAACTCTTCTGCTGTGGAGTGGATTCTTCTAATTTTATTCATATATCTTAAGCCATTGTGTGACTGGCAGAAATCAGTATGAGCATAAAAGAACCTGATATTTGGGGTTTATACGCTTCTGCTCAAGAAATAGTGGCGAGCCCAGAGACCTCGTGCCGCGGAAATGGGGTAAGGCGAAGGAGGCCCCTTATATCGTTCCTCCCCTGTATAAAACTTGATATGAAATATTAATGATGACACTATAATCCAAGAAGTCATTGATCAATCAAGGGATTCCTATTAATTTGTCGGGTGTCAAACCCATGTATTTCTACAACACAATATATTGCAAAATGGTTAACGTAACCAGTAGGAAAACATTGTCTGTAGTGATGCAAGAGTCTTCATTCGAAGCGAATAGAATCCGTGGTGGAGTAAGGGACCCATGTTTTAATGTTTTAGCAAGTAGGCGTACAAAAAATGTATTTCAAATTTTTACACAATTCATCAAAGTGTAGATAATATGTAACCATTATTATTTAATTAATTCGATATATCTTGCATAACACAACACAATGGTGTCGTTGGATTCTCGTTTAATTCCTTTGTGCGTAAAAATCTTGCATACTGGAAACTAGAGGGAAACATTATGAAGCACGATTTATGAAGGACTTCTTTAATCAGTTCTGCAGAGAAGCCCAAAACTGTTGGTACATATTAATCGTCTATTAACATTATTGACCTGTAAATATAAAGTAGATACAGTCCCGATTAGCCCATTTATGTTAAACTTTATCTTTGTATTCTTTGGTAATCCGAAAGGTCATTATCGAAATATTGTTATTTGGTATTGCTCGAACTTTTTTTGTTCGTTGGAGTTTCAAGATATCATCCCTTTCCTGTTACTTATCACTTTTGGAGGAGCTGGCAAGTACCCCTCTGTACCCTGCTATATCTGCCAATGCAACACATTAAAATTTTGCCTCCTCCATGACTGACTTCGCCCCCCTTTCCTACTAAGAATTCCTGGCTACGGACCTGGTGTTACTGCGAAGAGTCAAGTGGCTGGGTGAGATAAGTTATTTCTGGGGCCCTGGTATTCATGTTTGAGGTAAGTGTTTGATTTTATTGTCAGATTCAGTTTATCGGTATTCTATAAGTATACGAAAACCTGTAAATAGTTTAGCAAATTGATTGTAAACAAAGTGTAATCGGAACTTTTGTTACCACCTAGTGATCATAAAGTATCGGCCAGCGAAGTGTCGTCCAGTATCGGCCACACAGAATTTCGTACGCACCTACTGCAGTCCTGCTAGCTTTTGTTTTGAGAGTAAGATGGCAGACGAGGAGGGCAACAAAAGAGGTAGATGGACTGAAGAGGCCATGGAAGAGGCGGTAAATGAGATAATGACAGCAAGACAAGCAGCTAGTATGTATTGTTTACCAAGAAGCACGCTAGGAGATAGATTGAGAGCAATTCAACGTGGTATGGGATGTGGACCTGACACCTCAGATGGGCAAATTTAAGAAGACGTTTGATGACGAAATGGAAAAACAATTACTTTCGTATATGAAAGATTTGGACAATAAGTTTATGGCCCTCAGTAAATAAGAAGACAAAGAAGACAACTGTAGAAACTGCACAATGTATAACTTGTTTAGAGTCCTTTGAGTAAGATTGGGTTCAGTGTAACGAATGTGGAGTTTGGCACATGTTGAATGCGTAGACCAAGAAAATATTTTGTATTTTTGTTCGGTTTGAGTTGGTGTTTTAAGTCCACTTTATGCACAGTAAGGCTAATCGGGACTGGACCTACAGTTCAAAGTAGAATCCGAACCACTTGTGCCTCCACCGGGTATCGAACCCGGGACCCCTTGATTACAAGGCGAGGACGCTACCACTGCGCCATCGGGGAGGCCCCTTGTATTTTTGTGACTATTGTAAAAAATGTGATTTCAACTCTGCTTTAACAGACTTTATTTCCACATTTGTTAACTACCATACCTTTGTACACATCGTTCACAGTTTCTTCATAAAACTGAAGTATTTATCAATAGTTACCACCACCTAAAATTAAAATATTGACTGGCCGATACTGGACGACAATTTTTCCACTCATTGAAAATTCAGGTTTTCGTTTTTGGTATATATCTTGTAGTTCTGAAAACATTTCAGAGAAATTAATGTCTCCCGCGTAACATTCAGATGTCCCACCGACCTTCTTTTAACGAATACCTCTAAGCGGTAGTATCCCCGTATTTCACGTTTTCCACATATATCACTTTTCTCTATTTCTCTCTGTATTTTCAATGGGACAAAAACAAATATCCATGTCCGAATCTGGATTCGAACCCCAGACCCCTGGTATCGTAGCGCGCTGTGCTAACCACTCCTCCGCGGAGGTCGATATTACTAGTACACACGGGGGCAGAATCACAGAAACTTCTACTACTAGTACTATTATTATTATTATTATTATTGCTATTATTGTTTTTATTTTTGTTATAATTATTACATTACTATTACTACTACTTAGGATTGTGGGAAGAAGACTGGCAGTCGGAAGATAGGCCAAGTCCCTTACGGGCTATAAAACCACAGGTTATTTATTATTACTACTACTACTTATGTTTTTTAAAATTACATACATTTGTAATTTCCATATTCTGTATATCTATATATAATTTGGATAACAGTCACAGAAAACAATACTTGTTTTTATAAAATATCTCTACAATTTCACCATTCGAATTACATTAACTCTCTCCAGAAACCTCAGTGGGGAAAGTGCCCCCCTGCCCCCCCCCCCGGGCGCCCATACTGGATAACGCTATTTTTATCCCATCTCTCTAGGGTTACAGCGAGACGAAGTTGAAGGATGGACTTAAAAGTAGGCAGAGAAATAAATTGCATTTATGTGTAAATAATATAATAGTAGTATTATGCTGCCCTCGCCGGTGGCATAGTGGTAACATCGTAGGCCTGTAATCAAGGGGCCCTGGATTTGATACTCGGTGGAGGCCCATAGTGGATTGGATCCCCAGTTCCAGTTTCGATTAGCCTATCTGTGCATTATGTGGAGATTAAAAAAATAATGTACATCATAACTTTTCTATGTTGATTTATTTTATTTCGCATTTCTGGTACTTTTGGCTAATCGCGAAGATGAGGATGAAAGGAAAATCAGCAACACACGTGGGCAGGCCACATCACATACCCCACAGAGGATTATATACTGGCTCTGAGTCCAGACGCCAGGTCCTTGTTAGTCTGCAAGAATGCAGTCGTGGGTGTTCCTCGTTGAAGATAATTTGGCATTTGGGTGTCTTCAGACATCCCTTATACTTGGTGGTGTGCCCAGGATGTTTGGGGGAGAGGGGAGGGTTGTGTCTACATTTTTTGGTAACCAGTCCTTATTTTGTCATCTCCTCCTTCCTTCGACGTTATTTATTTTAGGAATGCTTGGCCATAGTATGGTTATGACCCCCACCAACCCCTCTTGTGCACGCCACTGCTTACAACCCTGTTGTTCTATCTGATGCAGAAATTATTTCGCATTCTGTACATCATAGTCAAAATAAGGAATGAGCTCTCACTAGCAACGAGAGTGAACCAGTGGCGCGCCCAGCATTTTAGAACCCTGAGCTAACCACTCCGCCACCGAGGTCGACACCGCTGAGCTAGCGAACCGGCCTGGTTTGTCTTAGTTTTCGCTGTCGCTGTTTTACCTGTGTGCAGTCGTCTCTTCTAGTGCTACCGCAACGGGATCTGTTGCCTTCGAAACACTAGACGTATACGTTGCCTGGTTCCAGTAGCGAAGCGTAGTCTTAGGAAGGAGGCAAGCGATGTTTCGGTGCAACAAAACAAGTAGTACAGTACAATGGCATGCCGAAAGGAAAGGGGGGTCGAGATTTATAGCCTCATTGGCACGTTCGCTGGATTTGACAAAATATTATAATGAAGTGGCGGTACTAAAAATAAACCATATGATCCGCAAACGTCACATTTAGTTTCAAAATTCCAGGTAACGTTATTCATATGGTAGTAAACGTCTTACATATGCGAACTTTCCGCATACGACTAAAGGTGTACGGGATTTCTCATTTATTTATTAGTACCCACTTTAAACTGTAGGTCCAGTCCCGATTAGCCTTGTTGTGCATAAAGTGGACTTAAAACACGAACTCAACAACAACAATAAAACTTAAAACATGTTCTTCTGTACTGTGTACAAATATCAATAGATATTTCTTTTTCAGATAGCTTTATTTTCACCCCAAGTTCTATTCAAAAGCCGTCAATTTTGAATTACTGTGTAAATAATTTGACAGTTTGCAAGCACTGGTAGCGGTCAACAACCTTCTGAAGTAATTTGAGCTGGACCGAGCCGGACTTATGGTGCAGACCAAGGTCCGTCGAATCTTCCCTCCTTCCCTGGGGAAACTTTTCACGGGGGGTGCACATTCCACTTCCTGGAAATACAAACGCTCGCCCTTTGCCATCTCGCGCCAAACTCCCAATGTCATTTTTTACGCGTTTTACATTTCGCGGAATCTAAAATAATTTGTAATATAATATGATATACAGAGCATTCCCTGACATTCGCTACGAGACTCGGCGCAAGCTGCCCGGCATCAGCGCTTCTCTTTCCCGGTGAACGGGTCAGAGACAGTCGCTAGAGTCGGCTATTAAAATTACAGTTTCATATTGTGTACTAACCTTGACTACAGAAGGTGTTATAAATTATGTCCCTCTGCTGCAACACATTCCTGGCATCTCCGAAGGAAATTGGCATTTACACGTGGAAGTTCGTCTACTGTAATTCTCCCGATTTTTCGTACAATACTCTCTTTTAACTCACGGATGGTGTGCGGATTGTCTTTGTATACTTTATTTCCACATTTTTCTTTCCACTTTTATTCAGAACTGATCCTGTTACTCTAAACTTTTTTACGAGGTTTAATATAAGCGAGTGTCGCGGACCCGTTCACAGGGAAAGACAAGCGCTGATGCCGAGCCGCTTGCCGCCGAGTCTCGTAGCGAATGTCAGGGAATGCTCTGTATATGGAATTTAGAACAGTGATAATAACTTTTTTTAGTTATTTTATGACTAAAAATTATTGTTATATTTGCGATTTTGTTTACGTGTTCCTGAAGACAAATATTCGTTACTAGTTTTTGCTGGCAATGTATCCACAGATGTATCCTTCTGCTTTCGGCTGAGCTCGGCTATTTTCGGGAATCACGCAAGCTCAGGAAGCAGAGCTTTTTGTAGAAGCATTGTGGATGGGTTTCCACCAGAATTTCGCGCTTCGCCATGTGACTCTTTCGGGTGCATTATTCTTCCGAAGAGCGGCCGCAAGCATTGAGCCTGGTGCTTGCTACAGAGCTACTGAGGGAGTTTGCGGCCGTAATTTTTCGCGAAATCGAGTGCGATGGAAACTAAATAAGGCTAAAACATTAGGTGCTTGTTCTATAGCTTCGCCTCTGCCTGGTTCCTCCCATGAGTTCCTCCCATGAGTTCCTCCCAGCGTAGAGATGTCAATTCCTTAAATTAGGCACACACAGGAGACGTACTACGTAGATATTTCAGAGAAAAGATATTTCAGCTCGTTTTCTCTTGTGAAGGTCGTGGACACAGTGGCGTAGCAGCCGGCTCCGCAACTCCCGCAATGACATATCATAGGACGACGTAGCGTAATGTATCAGCCAGAGGGGTCCGGGCAACTTGATGGGTCTCCTCCGAAATGCAGGAATTAACCTACTTGCTTGCAGATGGCCATTGATAGGAAAGTTTTCCTCATCTCATACCTGTATAGCTACTCATTTTGTCGTAAACGTAGTATAGTGTAGTGGAGTGGAGTGTAGTACAGTTATGAATCCAGTAGAAATATACAGTTTCTCAACCTGTCGATGCCTTATTGCTACACAATAAACAACCAAACTTGATAATGCAAACCTTTTACCAGTAATCTTAGTTTTGCACGTGATATTTAAAATGTAACTTTCCACCAATTATTTTCAAGCCTCAATATGAAATTGAAATAAGACCCGAGGTAAATTTCCCACGTTGTCCACACCTGTTACGTTTTACTTCAAAGAAACCCAAAAACTCAGCAGGAGGTGGAGCGCAGAAGCAAAAGCCCTTTACCCTTAGGACCAGTAGCAGAGGACCAGCTAACTATTGTACGTCCGTCCCACTCTGGCATCATCTCGATAATTTGATTTTTAATAAAAGGGCCCCAATATTTTACTTGCAGAGAACTGCGCTATGCCACTGCTTGGACATACATATTTATAGGAGGATCCAGAATCACAGAATATGTTGGAAGTGTAATATGGGATGTGCAGATTTTTCTATATTACATATATGACTACACTAGTTAGTTTTTTTTGTAGAAAAAGTTTGACAAAGTTTGTTTTATTCCACTTTGTGCTCATATAATCTATCGAGACTGGATCTGCAGTTAAAAATGGAATTGGACCACTGTGCATGTGTCATCATGAAACGAACATTACGGTTACTGTGCTGGTATGAATAAGGATTAGAACAGAAGCGTGAGCGTTATATTCTCAGGATATATTCCTCCTTCAATGTAAATTTTGGTACAATGTCTACCACTATGTCATTACGTAAGGCCAATGATGTAGTATTCACATGACTGCCAGGATGTTCGGGATGAAATTTCTAGTGGCGGCACTCTTCTGTGTCCAGTCCCGTATAACCCATTTGTGTAACTTTGTTTTATTTTTTCTCTGTAAAAGTAAGGAAGGAAACTCAAGGAAGCTGTTGAGTTTGGAAGCTTGGATTCTACATTACGTAACAGAAAGCTTTGTTCCTTTGAAAATAATTATATCATGACTTTTCATAAAGGCTGGTTTACATTGGTCGCGGGAGAGTTACTGGGACGAGTTACTGTCTTGTCTACTCGACTCGACCATTATGTGACGAGAAGCTTGTAACGCGACGTCTACTTATTTAACGTGCCTGACGTCGATCTGGTTCTACATTACAATGGTAATGTCAAACCCACAAAAACAAATAAACAAATAAACAAGAGGCAATCATTAATAACCTATTTACCTTTTGTCCCAGGGTAAGTGCCATCAGTTGGAGCCCAAGAGATTACATAGGGTAGGACAATTCACACCACAGGGTTAGTTCTATATATACACTGTAATTTCTATAAAAGAGCACATGCATAAACATTACATCATTGCCACTTTCATTCATACATTCACTCACGCATTCATATCTCGGCAATCCAATAGACATGAGTAATTAGTACAAAAGTAGTTCGGCGGTATGTTTGAAGTTAGCTGCATTAATTAAAACTGTTCTTAATTTGACATTTACTTTTGCATTTCCGGAAAAAACCATGTTCCGGTAGGAGCTTAACTTGTACGACAAAACACTACTCCTTTTATGTTGTTGTAATTGAATGTTAATCTTTATATGGTTATTTTTTGCGGTTAACCAGGATCACTGTTATATAATTATATTGACAATGTATAGCGTCGTACAATCTGAATGTTAAATACTTTGGATAAATGATTAAAAGAAAGCTGTACGGATTTACATGTTAAAATTATAGTTGATACAGTTTAATCACCGTAATAAGCAATGTCTTGGTAATGTTTACGTAGTTAAGCGAGTTCATTGGATTTCACGACGGGGCGAACGAAGCTTATCCATTTTCACGTCCATTCCGGCTTACCTTTGTCGGCTCTGACTGAAGTCCTTGTGGTGGAGTCGTGGATGTTTGGCGGCTTGGTCAATAGATGGTTTCCTGGCGATAAGATTGGATCTCCGCATCTTCAAGGATTGGCAACTAGGTCAGACGCCCCCCCCCCCCCCCTAGCGGGGCCTTTCGCTGTCTCTACTCCATCTTGATAGTAAACAACCACGTGCGAAATAAACACAACACGGAACGGTGCGACACACAAAGCGGATACTTTACGCGGGTGGTTCGCGAGAGATTGTGCACGATAACACGTCGAAGAAAATCTGAGTAAAACTGTGTCTTCCGCTTCTCCGCGCGTCTATTTATTTGCTATTCAAAAGGTTCGTTACGGTACCCTCTCTGTCCAAGCGTTGGTAAATCGTCCTCAAGTCGTAGCCTCTTGTCCTGCTATCTTCGCCCGTGTATTTGGAGTTCTTTGACCCTTCTCCAAAAGCACCTCGAAGAGAGGTTACCCAAAAACCGGGCCCATTGTAGCCTGCACGTTCGCTGCCGAAGAGAGCGCCAGGGAGTCTGTAGCTATTGTTGTCCAGTCTCGTTGTTTAATCTTTAATATCTGGCTTAATTCATCTCCTATCAAATTCTGCTTTTGGGATTGTGTCGATTATAATCTGCTGCTGCGCCGTCTTAAATTTCAGGTGAATCTGATCATTGTTACTAAAGTTGTATTTTATGTTTTTTAGCCCGAGGATCGGCCTCTTCTCTCGGGAGACAGGCTCCGCGCTCCGCCGTCCAACTCTCGGTGTACAGCCACCATCCAATACATGTTATTGCTTATTACGGCGATTAATTGATTTACCTGATAATTAGCAAGATTTTATCGTTATAACATTCCCCTCTCCTTACACATAATTTTTTCTGAGCTTAAGATTATACGTGAAGGAGAAATTCATCAAAACACAATTAATAATTAACGTTAAATCTTGCCTAATTGTTACACACAGGCGCTCGAATAGGGACTCGAACCCTGGAATATGTAGTTGTCTTTCTCTATAGACTAAATTGCACTTTTCAATTAATTTACATTATTACATTTAACATTAACCAAACATAAAATTGCAGGATTACTCAACATTCATTTGCAGTTCTTGACTTTGTAACATTGATTATTTTTAACAAACACCTTGCTAACACTTAGGAGATTTATCCTATTATGTATGCATATACATATGTAAACCTACTGCATTCACACTCTAAGTTATAATGAAAAATCACTCTTTGAGATATAGTTCAGAATGACTGAGTTATTACATAAAATATTTCTTATCATCAATTCAAACCTTTTTAAATACATGTTTCTTTACTAAATAATATCTATTCTGGGTAATAAGAATATAAATAATACGTTATTAATATTATCTTGGCATTAATATAACATGATATATGCTCAGATATTGATATGTATATATATATATATATATATATATATATATATATGTATAAGTTCTCAGTTTTTTTAATATTAATAATAATAATAATTTCATAATTGTGTTAAATTATTTACACTGGTATGCAGAATAATTTACAAGTTTAAAGGCTCTTTCGATGTTCAGTGTCGTCGCGGTCAGTACTCCAGGTTTTTTTAAGTCGTCGAAGCCACATCCGTTTCTTTTCTTGAGAACAGTTACATTCTTTGATGTTAATTATGTGCTGGTGGATAATCTTCTCTCCTCATTTACTTCTGCATGGTCTAATAGGATATTCTTAAAACATATTCCGACGTCACTGCAACTTTCGTTCAAATTACATACCAGTTTATCATTTTTTTTCTTCTACACGTAATTTAGGGCATTCTTTGCTCTCGGCAAAAATAATAAACCAATTTTCCTCCTCTGAAAATTTGTGTTTATAATTCGTAAATTCCGCCACTTCTTGGGCTCCGTCGTTCATTAAGCACACTTTTCCCTTACGTATATCTAAGGAAGCTCCATACTGTGCCAGAAAATTCATACCTAGGATAAGATCGACGTTCAGATTCTTTATTACGTGTACGTCGATGAGGGTTTCCATTTTCCCTAATTTTGCCCCAATAATAACATGTCCTACTGGTTTTTCCCTGACTTTTCCAGAAAAGTCAACTAAACGAATATCTTTACAGTGTCGCAATTGTGAGCTAGTGATATCCTTTGAAATTAATTTTCAAACCTCTGCAGCACACAGATTCAGTTCGCATCCTGTGTCTAATATGGCATTAATACGGTGTTCACCAATTTTCAGCTCCAGCTGGGGCGTTACTGCGGGCCATAGCTTCTTACTCGCCAGCGTTGCCATCTCAGTGTCCTCCTCGTTATCCGACGCTTCGTTGACGAACCAGCAATCTCCAATTTCTATATTTGTAATTTTGTTCATCTCCTCAGCTGAGAAAGTTGGCTCTAGGACCTGATTTCCTTTAATTCCTTCCAAGACACGAGCCTGTCTGTCTTTGGAAAACGTTAGTTTTCCGACATATTTGTGGAATTCTTCTGCATTCTCGATTCGGGTTCGTAACCCAGAGCTCGGGGGTTTAAGTCCCGTCTTGTCGCTTCCTGCCAGTCCTCGGAACTACTGTTGTTCTGCGGGCCACAGGTTGTTCTAACAAGGTTTACAGCCTGGTTTCTACCATCCTCCCGGTCGGTGTCACCTCTGTTGCGCTGTTGCCACCTCGGGCTTCCCCCTCTTTGGTCACGGTCAGAACGGAAGCTCTGGTCGTTGCGGTTGTTCCGCCCCCCGGCGTCCAAAACTCCTCGGTGGTTCTCGGTGTGGTATCGTCCTCGCCTATAATTGTTATTCTGGGCCGCTGCCATATTCACTCGAGGGAAATTTTCTTGCCTTTTCTGTTCGAAATTCCCATTTTTCCCTCGGGGTTGTCTGTTTTCCCACGACGGTCGCTCGGATTCTTTTAACATGTCCAGATCTTCTAATATTAGTGACATCTTATTTAAATCTTCCAGCGTATCCCCTGTAAGCTGTTGCTGAACGAAGCTTGGATACATCGCTCGTATTGCAGTCAGGATCTCCACTGTGTCGATGCCGGGTTTCAGAGTGCGAAACTCACTCACTCTTTCCCAGAAGAACCGCTTATACGTATCTCGGGAATTAGCTTCGAAACATTTGTTTCTTACTTGAGTTATTCTTCTCTCCACAAGTTGTCTGCATTGGAACTGCTGCAAGAATGCTCTCTCGAATTCCTCGTAGTTGTTAAACTTCGGCCACTGTTGTCCTAACCATATCTTGGAACTCCCCTTTAGAAGTTTCTGGATCAGCTTCAGGTAGTCAGATTGGTCGATTCCATACAACAAACAATCCCTCCTAAAATCCTCAAGGAACGTAGAAGGTAGTGTTTCTTTCTTGTCTGGGTCAAAAGTCTCGAAATTCTCCAGACCGACTTTCGAAAAAATCCCGCTTTGCGAATTTCCCGAGTTGGAAACACTGAGTTGTTCGGCCGGTATTCCTATACAGCTGTTTTCCCGCTGGCGAACGTCACGGCTGGCTGATACTTGCTGGACGGACCCGAAAGGGCTGTTCTCTGAGCACGCCCCCCTTCGTGTCTCCTCTTCGTGACGTAATCTGTCAGGTGGTGTGAGTAGGTATTCTCTCCGCGCGTCTTCCTGTAGCCGGGCTACATCCTGTCGCAGATCTAAAGTCACTCTCTCCATCCTTTGTACTTGATTTGTTAGCGTGGATTGTCTGCCATTAAACGTATCTTCTAATTGCTGGAAATGATTCGCTGTCGCAGTTTGATTGTCGTCCACTCTTCTTTCTATTCGTTCCATTCGGCCCTCTGCTGTAGAGTTATTCTCATCTACTCTTTCCCCCATATTCGTAATTGTTTCCTGGATTTGGCGTAATTCTGCATTCATATCCTTTTCCAACGTTGCCAGGTCACTAGTCATTGTTTGGTGTCTAGTTTGGCATTCCTCCCTGGATTGTTCTACTCTTTCACGCATCGCAGTCTGCTCTCCCAGAAGTCCTTGCAGGAGAAGGTCTAATTTTTCTTCCCTCTTCTTTGCTTCTTCCTGTCTTTGTTGTTCTTCTCGCTGTCTTTGCCGTTCCTTTTCTTCTTTTTCCTGTTTCTTTCTTTGTTCCTTCTGTCGCCTTCTTTGTTCTCCTCCGTAATTCTTCGTCCTCCTGTTTCCTCTTTCGTTCCTTTTCTTCTTCTTCCTGCTTCCGCTTTTGGTCCTTTTCTTCTATTAATGCTTTCAGTTGCGCGAAGTTCGCTTGGATATCCATCACTTTTAGTACTGGCAACCCTGTTGCTGGCGGGGTGGACTCTGGCCTAACCGTATCATCCGTCAATCGGTCTTCGCTTTCTCCTTTTCTTTCACCGTGTGGTGACAGACGAGTCGTTTCTTCCTCCATCCTGGCACTGTATTCCTCCAATCTTTTGCGAAATCTAGTCACACGATGCATTCAACGCGTTGAAATCTTCTCTCCTCTTCTTCTTCTTTTCTTGTGGCTTGCTGTCGCCGAAGGAAACAAAATGTAAAATTCCTTTCCTTGTTTACAATGTAGAGCCCCTGGGGTTTTGCGTCTCCCCCCTTACCATCCTTGATCGATGCTTAATCTTTTTCGCCGCATAAAAAAAATCCAAAATCTCTCGCTACGTAAATTACTTTAACTATTATTACTTCACGCCCAAAATATATATTGCACAAACAATTAAATACTCTATTCACATGCTAACTATGCGTAAATACACTTAAATACTCTAAACTAGAAAATTACTGATTATAGCAACACAAAGAACTAAACGCTTCCTATTCTAGGCGTCCTGCGTGGTATTTTTTAACTGCAATAAGTGATTAATATTTGATTTTCTACCTCTATCAATCTCTTGGTTCCTGTCGAAGGCATGTAGGCATATAGCTCTATAACTGAATAATTATGGCACAATAAACTCATTTTTGCGACTATTAATAACTTCCTTCCTTCTATCGACACTTATTTAATCTTCGGGCCTACTCGGACCTACACGTCGATTGTTCGGGCTTAATCGTCGAACCTACATGTCGCTCGTTCGGGCATACTCGTACCTACATGTCGCATGTTCGGGCGCCATCTTTTTTTTTACGCCTCGACGTCTACTTATTTAACGTGCCTGACGTCGATCTGGTTCTACATTACAATGGTAATGTCAAACCCACAAAAACAATTAAACAAATAAACAAGAGGCAATCATTAATAACCTATTTACCTTTTGTCCCAGGGTAAGTGCCATCAGTTGGAGCCCAAGAGATTACATAGGGTAGAACAATTCACACCACAGGGTTAGTTCTATATATACTGTAATTTCTATAAAAGAGCACATGCATAAACATTACATCATTGCCCCTTTCATTCATACATTCACTCACGCATTCATATCTCGGCAATCCAATAGACATGAGTAATTAGTACAAAAGTAGTTCGGCGGTATGTTTGAAGTTAGCTACATTAATTAAAACTGTTCTTAATTTGACATTTACTTTTGCATTTCCGGAAAAACCATGTTCCGGTAGGAGCTTAACTTGTACGACAAAACACTACTCCTTTTATGTTGTTGTAATTGAATGTTAATCTTTATATGGTTACTTTTTGCGGTTAACCAGGATCACTGTTATATAATTATATTGACAATTTATAGCGTCGTACATTCTGAATGTTAAATACTTTGGATAAATGATTAAAAGAAAGCTGTACGGATTTACATGTTAAAATTATAGTTGATACAGTTTAATCACCGTAATAAGCAATGTCTTGGTAATGTTTACGTAGTTAAGCGAGTTCATTGGATTTCACGACGGGGCGAACGAAGCTTATCCATTTTCACGTCCATTCCGGCGTACCTTTGTCGGTTCTGACTGAAGTCCTCGTGGTGGAGTCGTGAATGTTTGGCGGCTTGGTCAATAGATGGTTTCCTGGCGATAAGATTGGATCTCCGCATCTTCAAGGATTGGCAACTAGGTCAGACGCCCCCCCCCCCCCCCCCTAGCGGGGCCTTTCACTGTCTCTACTCCATCTTGATAGTAAACAACCACGTGCGAAATAAACACAACACGGAACGGTGCGACACACAAAGCGGATACTTTACGCGGGTGGTTCGCGAGAGATTGTGCCCGATAACACGTCGAAGAAAATCTGAGTAAAACTGTGTCTTCCGCTTCTCCGCGCGTCTGTTTATTTGCTATTCAAAAGGTTCGTTACGGTACCCTCTCTGTCCAAGCGTTGGTAAATCGTCCTCAAGTCGTAGCCTCTTGTCCTGCTATCTTCGCCCGTGTATTTGGAGTTCTTTGACCCTTCTCCAAAAGCACCTCGAAGAGAGGTTACCCAAAAACCGGGCCCATTGTAACCTGCACGTTCGCTGCCGAAGAGAGCGCCAGGGAGTCTGTAGCTATTGTTGTCCAGTCTCGTTGTTTAATCTTTAATATCTGGCTTAATTCATCTCCTATCAAATTCTGCTTTTGGGATTTTGTCGATTATAATCTGCTGCTGCGCCGTCTTAAATTTCAGGTGAATGTGATCATTGTTACTAAAGTTGTATTTTATGTTTTTTTAGCCCGAGGATCGGCCTCTTCTCTCGGGAGACAGGCTAGTCCTCCGCGCTCCGCCGTCCAACTCTCGGTGTACAGCCACCATCCAATACATGTTATTGCTTATTACGGCGATTAATTGATTTACCTGATAATTAGCAAGATTTTATCGTTATAAGCTGTTTACACACTATCTATCGAAGTGGGATAGTGGCTGCAGCTGTTTGGTGCTCTTTCGACAATATGAACACGTCGACGTAGTTGGCGATTTTAAAAAAAAGCTCTAAAACAATTCACACACATTTTCTTACGAGAAATGAATACAATAATGCACGAGAACACGTCTAGAAAGAAAAGTAACTTACTTCACTTTCTATTTTTCAATTGTTCTTGGTTGTACGTAGAACGTAAATTCTTTATTTTCAATTTTACTTGTCCCACGCCTCTACAAACTTTATGTTGTCGCACTTGGATCACCTCCTATTCATGTCAGCAATAGGAAGGAATTTTCCTCCTAGAAGCTTATCTTCCCGCTTCTGGGAAATCCACCCCTCTTCCGAGGCGTGTACTTCGCTTTGGAATTCAGGTCTACCAAACGAAAGATGAAACGTAGGATAAACCTTGGAATTCCTGCCACCTGGCTGGAGCCTACCGACTGATTACTGCCTGGAGACAAATTAACTACAACTACTTTCTCTTTTCGTCTTCATCTATTGTTTGCAAGAATTAATGTATCAAAGATGGCCTTTTATATCACAGCAGAAACTAAATTCCAGCTTACTTTGAATCCAAAATCGCTAATAATTTATGACATTTTCATAGCAATTTAAGTGCCGCAAAGTAACTGTAAAAGTGCCTGTTAAAACGTTACATATATCGTAAAGTAGTAACTCAGTTTCAGTTACAGTTAGTTACTCCTTTTAAAAATAACTAGTTACAGTTACATTTTCCCCAAAAATGTAACTGTTACTTGTAACTTAGTTACTCGTAACTAGTTACTTCCAAACACTGCTTTTCTGAGCCTGAAAAGATTAAAAATTCTGACATTTCAACAGTAGGATCAAAACTTGATTTTTCGAGAAATTCGTGTTCAATGTTATTTTTCGTTTGAAACTAATTTTCTACACAAACCAAACCAGAGAATATTTTCAGAAAAATGTATTATTAAGCTTTTCTGAGCCTGAAAAGCTTAATAATTCTGATATTTCGGCAATATGATCAAAACTTGATTTTTCTGGAAATTCGTGTTCAATGCTAATATTCGTTTGAAACTCATTTTCTACACAAACCAAACCAGAGATAATTTTCAGAAAAATGTTGTATTATTACGCTGTTCTTAAACTTTTAATTTGTATTACAGTATGCCAGCGAATCCTCACAATTTATATTTTGTTTCGCAAACTTTATATTGGTCCAAGTTCATTTTTGAATAAAATACTATTATGAATCATAGAGCTATGTTAATAATTAATCTTAACATCATTTTTTTCAGCAGCCCACATTCTTTTCTCACACATTTGGAGAGTGAAGAAGAACCAAATGTTTCTTGAATCACCTTGCGACTTCCTTCTAAAGAGGCTCTCAAGGAGTGTTCAGTAGTTTTCATACATATTCTGCTAATATATTTTACATTTGTAGCTGCTGCTTCAACAAAAAGGGTGCAGCATTTTTTTTATGTAGAACTAGTACACTAGCGCATAATTGATTTTTTAGACCAACTGTCATCCAGTGTTTTCAGTCATTGTTCAACAATACTATGTCTTTTGTTAGCCTTTTTGAGTCTATTAATATTGCCTTGGTGTTCAATATCAGCTTCCTTTTGAAACCTGCCCACTGAATCAGAAGCTTCACATCATGAAGTTGTAATCCTGGTAGTTTGTGCAGCTTGGTTATTTATTTTATTTTATGATAAATTGCTCTTGGCGACTTATTCCTAGCATCTCTTACTTCCTGACTGATCCGTAATGACAGATCCTGTAAAGAGGGTCAAAAGCTCGGAATTAATTTTTCCTTCTGTTACTGAAACAATTATATCTAAAAATATACTTAATTTTTGCAACAAATTCAATGTATTAAATAAATGTCAGCATGATTTCTCTTGGGTAAATTTATAAATACAGATCTTCCTCAAGTGATTAATTACATATCTGAATCGTTGGAACATCATGAAATTGTTAATGCAGTATTCCTTGATCTCTCTAAGGCATTTGATAGAGTAAACCATCAAATTCTGATAAACAAACTCTATAGCTATGGAATAAGAGGGATTCCACATTTATTAATACAAACATATAACACTTTATCAAGAGCTTCCTATCTCCCCCTTTAAATTTAATAATCAATCCTCCCACAAAAATTTCCGTGCCAATTTTAGACTTACTGTTGATATTGAAGAGTGGATATTGCCTCCTCCAAACAATTAATTTTCAGTCTCCACACCAGAATTTTCGCAACAGTATAAGACAATAGTAATACACGAGAATTGGATACCCCCTCAATTTAATGCTCAATCCCCTCTAACTAAAATACTCACCATAATCTAAGGCCTATAATTGGATACTGTCCCCCACCCCAACATTTAATTCAGTACCCCCCAGAACCCACGTGTCAATTAAGGCCTAATATGTACCCTTGAACACTTCCTTTTCTTCATCTAATGGATTAAATATGGTGCATTTAAGGTGTATAATTTTTACATATATTTTGGAAAAATATATAAATGTCGAATTTTATATTATTTGAAGGTAAAAAATCCCCCCAAAAAATCTCGATGGCACAACCTGTGCCATAATCCCCCCCTTCCTGTGGGCACCCCTGCTGGAAATCAATATTACACACTTGTTCACTGATAGAAAAGGAGAAAAATTTTGGCCTTGATGAAGATTGAACCTGTGTCTTGCTGATGAAAGCTCTGTACACTAACCAACAACACTACCTTTTATTTTTTTCCAGTTAGTCTATTTCTTTCCTCAGCACCTGAAGAAGAAAATGTATCATAATTTCTCTCATGATTGTTACATTTTGTATTAAAATAAAAAACATGTCAAAATCAGACTCATTTGTTCTGTGAAAAATCCTGTTTCACATATTCTGCTTCTCCATTTCATGTTCTTGGGACATTCACGTGGAAGTTAAAACTTAGCTTTGTCTGTTTGTTTTCATGTGCGATTGTGCGACAAGAGTGGTGTGCACTGTGTTGAATGTTTTTCTAAGTATTATTTTTATCCAATGCATTAATATAATTGTAAAATTTAGAATTTACGGTAATGCAAGGAGTGAAAATATAAAGCAAGTTTGTCAGGTTTGTTCCCAAACAGCATTAAATAAATAAATATAATGTGGACCGAGTATTATTCCATGTCGAGAACACGAAATATTACTTCCGACAATGTTCATTTCGTATTTCTCTTTGGCATCACTGCTCTATCTTATGAGATGTATACCCGTAAGCCCGTAAGATGTGAGCTGCAGAATTGCAATGTTAGTTGGGTTGTCTATAAGGAAGGCACTTTGTGGTTAGACATCGAGGGCTTACTTCAACATTCTTTCAATAGGGTCGTTACAATTCATAAGTGTCCAAGACTGTACTATCTTACGAATTAGAAGTTCTTCCTCACTAAGTAAATACATTATTTGAATTGAAGACACAGTTTGCTGATTCAACTTTTTCAGTTTCATTTTGTTTAATTATCTGTGCATGAACTGGAGCTTTTAATCTCTGTAATCTGCAATTTCCAAGTGCAGTAGCTTTTGTGGGTTTTCTAAATTTAGTGAAACATACAGAAATGAATACTATGCCTGTTTTTTTTTTTTGTAGAGATTCAATATCATTCTTTAAATGCCTTTCATACAATTTAAAAATAGGCCCATCCTGATCGCAATTAAATACAACCAATTGTACTTACACTCCCTTTTTTGTTGATACTTAATCATCTCGCATTCAACACTTTGTTCAGGATGACCTGAGGATGGCTCAGAAATAATACTCTCTTTGTTGAAGAATGAGGTAGAGTAACAAAAGATTCACCATTACTAGCATTTCATTCAATAGATGAATCTTCTTCAATATCTCTTCTTACTTACGAAAGGATATAGTTTGTTGTTCAGACATTGTATTTTGGTAACACTAACACAGTTAACATTTATTTCTTTTGATAAGACTGCACAAGAATGTCACCACCACTTCAGAGCAAACATTGACCATACTCTATCCCAGAGATCTCTGGAGCAAGGCTGGGCATTAAAGGTAGGGAAGAAGCAAGTGGGTAGAGCAAAGCAGTACACACTGCTTGAAAGGCTGGTAGCTGCAGTACCCCCTCCATGCAATCCACTTTCCTCACACTTGTTCACTGGTTGAGACATCTTGAGTCACTACTTGTGCAGCGACTTGCTTTCGTTTGCTTGCTCCAGAGATTCCTGGGACAGAGTATAGGTGTTAAAATAGCTGCACGAAGTTGACATTCATTATAAAAATAGCAGCTCACGTAAGTGAGCTCAATAAGTGTCTATGGTTGAGTTTTATTACTGGTTAGCAGTTCTCAAAATTGAGGATATCCCGGGTTCGAATCCTGGTCGGGCTTGGTTGTTTGTGAATGTCCATTCATCAATTTCATCATTTCATCACTCATCCCCATCTTCACAAATTAGCCAAGAGGCACAAAACGTGAAGTAAAATAAACTAAATCAATCAATCAATCATTAAACAAAATTGAGGATAATTTAAATTTGTTCATTATTTTGACATTTCATTATAAAGAAGTCTGAATCAATGCTTATTATCAGGGAACGGATTTATATGTTGTAATGTGTATTTAATGCATATTACAATTTTGGGTGCTGGTTCTGAAGGAAGTAACAGCAAGTCAAAGGAAGTTAATCTTGCCAGTTACTCAGCACTGGGCAGTTAAGGTTAGATGCCTTCCTCCACGTGTGAAGGTTGAAACTCGGAGATGGTGGCCGCTTAGCATATCACTCAAATGCAAGGCCTTGGCTATGATATGACAATAATGTCAATCATCTGCTGTCAATCGTGTAGTGTCAATCATATGATGAGGTGTCAGTCATCTACTGCTAATCATCTGCTGTCAATCAAGTGATATCATCATATGTCAATCATGAAGTGCCAATCATATTATGTCAGCACTCTAGATGTGACAAACATCCCATGCTGATGTACCTAGAAGGTTACGCATCTAGTAGGGTTGTGCCTGGCAAGGCCTTCCAAATAGAAATAGGACTGTTTGCAAAGATAGCCACCAAAACAGGAAAGAGCATACTTCAGATTGGCAAGATGAGTAATTAGGCAAGGCCAACAATAAATTACCAATACTGAAGATTTGAGAATTAGATATGTTGTGTGTGTTGAAACACTGTCCGAGCTGTTACAGTGTTGCAAGTTTAAAGGTAACGTTACAACTAAGTTCAGTGTTTGTTGGAGACTTAGATGCTCCCCTTGTTATACAACTTAACTATTTGATTGGGTTAGAACTTAGAACATAGCTTAGGATTAGGATACTAACAACATGATATTGACTAGTTACATGATAATAAAACTATATTGTTCCAAATTGTGAGTGTGTCTAATGTTACCCTGAACATGTTACCCTCAAGAAATGTCTCTCGTTAGAAGAGTGGTATTTCAATGTACTAAAAATGTGCTCTACATACATATTTAGTTATTTTCACCAAAATATGGACTTACAATTGTAAAAATTTACCTTTTTAATAATATAAGACACTACACGAATTACATAAAATACAGTATGCTTACACTGACATTAATTTTAAAACAACATGTTTCCAAAACAATGAATAACAAAATTTTGTTGTAAGTGTTTGAACGTGCATTTCCTCCAGTTGTCTCTTAAGATGAATTTATATTGACTAAAACTGCATTCAATATCACAAGAAGTAATGGGAGTGTATTTCAAATTTGCAATGTCTGATGGAGTTAAGTCCAAGTTTAACTTCACACTTGAATCACCATGTAGCACTGCATGAACCTTGAGAATTTATTCATATCCCACATTCTCAGAAAGCACAGACTAGTAAATTGCAAATAAACAGGAATTTCAAGTGTTTTACAATAGCAAAAGCAAACAGTTGGGAGATGTAAAATTGAGAAAAAATAAACATTATTGTTCAGATGACAGAAAACTTGTAATTAACGCAATTGCAGGATATAAAAAAGGTCATAAACTTTTGTTTGTTTCACGGCACTTCGGACTTCGTCAGTTATTCACAAGAAATTCATCAAACTCTTTCGATCACATGAGGACATGTAGTTATTGTATGAATATGAAGTATATGTAAAAATGTTCTGAAACATGGAAATAATATGTAATACAAATAACTAAAATACGTAAAATATGAGCCAAAACCTAAGATATGTAGAAATATGGAAAATAAACAAATAATTTTTCAAGTCTACATGTCATAATACGCAAGATAATACAAAATATTACTGATTTCAACTTCATACATAAATGTTTTTACATATAAATCCAAAAACTCAATATGCTGACCAAGGCAGAATTTATTTTACTTTAAAACATAAACTAAATGTTATGTTTCAACCTTCTAGCAAGGTCTTCTTCAGACTCTGTACCAAATACATACTTTATATATGCCTTGGTCGGCATATTGAGTTTTTGGTTATCATAGAAACAATGCTTAATGGTGTTATCATATAAATCCATTCCCTATTTATTATTATGAAAAAGCCACAAAAAAAAAGCTATTGTCTGAATTGTCTGCCATGTTATCGACGTTTTTGGGGGGAATTTGGGACATTTATAAATTCCATACTGGATCCCCCCTGAATTTATCACTAATTGTAGTCCATTTGTTTTTTGTTGAAAAAAATTTAAATTACTTCTTTGTAATATTGTAATAATTATCAGAGATTTTAAATCATGTGCTTATTCTAAAGTATACTGGTGTGTTTCAGAAGTACGGATTTTAAAGGGCAAAAATTTACTCTAAAAAGGACAAAAAAGGGAAGATTATTGTCAAAAAAAGGGAATGAAAAAGGAATATAGATTATTTTGGCACTCCACTAAAAATATTATTTTAAATGAAAGCACAATATACCGCGTGAGGCACCTAAAAGTACCACCTGAAATAGCGAAGAAACCAGAAACAGTAGCGATGTGAGATTTGCGGGAAACAATAATATCAAATGGGGCTCGTAAATCGGAGGTATGGGGTGGGTCGAAAAATATCGACAAATGGGGCATCTGGAGCAAAGTCATATTTTTTTAAATGGAACTATATACAATAACATGCATAATATAAAAGAGCACACGCAGAGAAACACAACGCCGTTGGTCTCATGCATCTACTGCACATAGGAACGAAGATATGGCCATGTGAAAATATGTAAACAAACTAACAAGTGGCCCACTTGACCGTCAGTACCATGGCATGTACAAGTATGAGATGTCGGAAGCCATTGGACAAGATGAAGACAGAACGTGTTAAATGAAGAAAAAATACAGTAGACATCGTCAGCACCATGTATTTGACAGTGTTACAGCATAATGAAAATGACCATGACAGTATGTCGAAGAACCACTGCGTAAGAAGGGAAAACCTGTCAAAGTGTGTGTTCAAAGTGGTGGCCGTCAGCTGCGATACAGGCAACGAGGCGCCCACGCAAAGATCGTTGCACAGAATGTAGCATCTCGTAGGGAATGTCCCTACAGGCCGCAGTAATGCGGTGTTGCATATATCTGGAGTGGTTGGCACATCCCGGTAGACAATGTCCTTCAGCTTTCCCCATAGGAAAAAGTCTAACGGTGTGAAATCTGGGGAACGAGCCGGCCATTTGACAGCCCCTCCACGTCCAATCCAACGATTTGGAAATGTATTTTCCACACATGCTGTAGCGCGTCTTGCACTGTGAGCTGGGCACCCGTCATGTTGGTACCACATTTCCCTCCTTGTCTGAAGTGGTATGTCCTCCAATAGTACAGGCAGTTCATGATGTAAAAACTGTATGTATCGGTCAGCATTCAGTGTCCCTTGTATAAAAAAAGGGCCAATGAGATGTTCACCCACTATACCACACCACACGTTCACACTCCATGGGCGCTGGCGTTCCACTTGGCGAAGCCAATGTGGATTTGTCACCGACCAATAGTGCATGTTCCTTAGGTTGACATTTCCATGATTGGTAAAAGTTGCCTCGTCAGTGAAGAGGATACGTGACAAATCGGCTGTGTCGTGTCGTAACATCCATGTGCAAAACCGAACACGGTCCATAAAATCATTCCCGTGCAGTTCCTGATGGAGGGAGATATGATATGGGTGAAACTTGTGTCTGTGCAGAATGCGCAATACACTTCGCTGACTCATCCCAGCATCCCTGGCAATTTCACGGGAGCTAACGTGCGGATTCACAGCAACAGCGGCGAGAACATTTGTTGCACCTGCCTCACCTGTAGTTGGCTTGTTCCGCACACGTGCTCGTGGTGTTACAGGTCCGGTGTCTCTTAATTTAATAAATAACTTACCAAACAGACTTCGAGATGGCTGTCGTCTGTCCGGATATCTCTCTGCGTACACACGGTAGGCTTCTGAGGCATTGTTTCGGCATTCCCCATAAATCAGGATCATGTCCGCTTTTTCTATGTTTGTGAACACCATAATCTTCGCTCTTACCACTACGACTGCTTGCTATGAACTAACACGATCTCGTGGACCTGCTATCAAAACTTGCTCTGCGTAAAGGCAGTTCTGTCAGGCACCTGAGAAGTCTTACATGCCGTGGTACTGACGGTCAAGTGGGCCACTTGTTAGTTTGTTTACATATTTTCACATGGCCATATCTTCGTTCCTATGTGCAGTAGATGCATGAGACCAACGGCGTTGTGTTTCTCTGCGTGTGCTCTTTTATATTATGCATGTTATTGTATATAGTTCCATTTAAAAAAATATGACTTTGCTCCAGATGCCCCATTTGTCGATATTTTTCGACCCACCCCATACCTCCGATTTACGAGCCCCATTTGATATTATTGTTTCCCGCAAACCTCACATCGCTACTGTTTCTGGTTTCTTCGCTATTTCAGGTGGTACTTTTAGGTGCCTCACGCGGTATACCATTCGTATGTAAAAAGTGATACATTAAATTTCGTATGAAGTAAAGTAAAAAATGCAAAGAAATTTAATGTACCCATTTTAATATATGAATGGTATATATCGTGCTTTCATTTAAATTAATATTTTTAGTGTAGTGCAAAAATAAAATATAGTCCTCTTCAGTAGCGGCGATTGGGTCCCAAAACCAGGGGGGGGCAAGGTGCCAAAACTGGGGGGGGAGGCAAAGACAGTACATTTCCCTTCATACATAAGATTGAGCATAGTGCGGAGGCAAAAGGGGTGAAAACTGGGGGGGGGGGACAACTACTCCACCTCGCCCCCCTAATCGCCACCACTGGTCCTCTTTCATTTCCTATTTTTGAAGGTAAAGTACAGCGAATAAGCTTACCATCGGTTTCAATGAAATCTTTCTTGAAACAACTTACCGCATTCCATAGCTTGCTGACACTTGTACCTGGCTTAGTCATTTCACTGACACTCAATACTGTCATAACTGTCACACAGTAAAGTCAAAACTATTCTAGAAAACTTCACAATAAAAGTCTAAATCTAGCAGATAAGTACACTTTCAACCCACCAGGTGTGCCGCTTACAATGTGCTTGTTACTGCTTAAGCTCAGATCACATTCTTGCAAAAATCACTGCAATGTGCTTCCAACACTCATCGAGGGAAGGTTGAGTAGAAGGTGCTTGTTCTTTATTTCCCCTAAGCTGCACCAAATAGACAATTGTTGAAAGTTTTGTTTATGGAAAATACAGTCGTACAAAATATTTGATATCTTGCCAATTTAGGGACAAAGGAAGATGTTTTTTTTAAAAAAGGGAGAAAGAGGAATGTAGGAAATACTAGTCAATAAAGGGACCAGAAAGGAAAATGTTTTTAAAAAAGGGAAAAGGGGGGGAAAGGGGAAGTCAAAACCATGTAATCTTGTTGGTGGAAAATAATTACCAACACTGTTATTTATTCCATGATCTGTGTTGAAAAATTAAAAAAGGAATTCCCTTTAAAATCCTGTCTCTACTAATAACCCTAGTGAAAAATAGGCACGATACAGTCAAATGTCAGACAAGTGCCTGTAAATGCATGAAACTGGCCCACGGTTTTGCACTGTAAAATACAACGAAATCCCAAACAGGGGATGTACATGGTCTTGGGGGAAGAGTGCAGTGGCGCAGGAACGTTTTTCATTTGTTGGGGTACAAAATTCAGCCTCCCATATATATATATATCCTATCAAGTGTAGCAACAATAATAATTAGGATAATTATATTTAATTAAATTAATTAATTAATTAATTAAATATGTACATTAATTAATATTGCATTGTTATTATTACATGGATAGGTAAAAGATAGTAAAAGAATAGAAACATAACAGCAAGTATTCATTATCTAGCATACGTGTAGTTAAGATCGTCAAGATTTGCACAAAATCAACTGCCCTGGCAAGGAATTTAATGTCAGATAGAAAAAGAATTGAATATTTATTGAATAACAAAAAAAAGGAGTTAGATCCAATTAACGAAAAGTAAAGTTCTTGATTAATATTTTATGGATATTATCATTAGTAGTGTGCATAAATCTTTGGAATCCTTCAAAGCCGTATGAGCCAAATTCTTTGCCTTCCAATAAGTTCAGTGGAGAAAACCATCAAGTATACAGGGTGCAGCAGAAATAACTCCCGGATTTCATTCGTGAATAACAAAGCAACGATCGATGTTATACAAAATTTTATTTCACAGTTGGAAAGAACAAGGATTACCATTTTGTTTCTCATATGTACCGAGACAACTCCATGAATGCCCATACTTTTTTGAGGAAGACGGCACGCAGTTAATGTAACGTCTGACCGTTATGTATGGATGTTACACAACTTCCTGCAGCCGCAATCGAACGAACGTGGCAAATTGGCTGTGTGGTTCCAACAGGATGGTGCCACAGCACGCGTATCGATGAACGTGCTACGTGAAATGTTTCCAGGGCGTCTGATCTCACTTCGAAGTCACCTTCCATGGCCAACTCGTTCCCCCGAGCTCGCACCCTGCGACTTCTTTCTGTGGGAGTACCCGAAGGCTAAAGTTTACCAAGGAAGGCCGATGACAGCCAATGATCTGAAAGATAGTACCAGACAGGAAAGAGCGGCAATACCGACCAGACATGACTAGGAGGGTAATGCAGAACTTCAGGGCGAGACTTCAGAAATGAGTACACTGTGCAGATCCGCATTTGGACGATATCATTTTAAAACAAAGTCAACTATGTCACACAAAATGGTGACTTGTGGCAATTTTGACAAAAAATAATTGGAACATTTTGTTCTTTGTAAATGTGCAATAAAATGGTAAACCTTGTTCTTTCCAACTGTGCAATAAAGTTTTGCATAACATCTATCGTTGCTTTGTTATTCACAAATGAAATCCGGGAGATATTTCTGCCGCACCCTAACTTTTAATTGTTACGCTGTTCAAGCATGGTATTGGCATTGATGGAAACTGAGTATAACAAATGCTAAACAATTATATTTTGATAAATTACTTTCACTACTTGGTAAGTCTTTCGGGGGAAGGGGTCCCCCAAAAACGTCCTTGATACCTAGGTATAATGTGAAGCCATGAGAAATATTCTCTTTTAGAACAGCACACACGAATGTCCTGTTATTTAATGCAAAATATGCATAAATATTTTTCATTGTTTTTGTTAGAATTTAAGTTTAAAAAAAAAAGATTTTAAAATCAGATAACAATTCTGAAATATATAAGGCTAAGCTCTGGACCTCATTGTGGGCTTATTTGGATTTCACGGAACAGAAAATCAGGAGTGAGGGGGATCTTGAGCCACCCCAACCAGGAATAATCATCTCCCACCCACTGGATATAGAAACTACATTATATAGAGTTCCGCTTCAGTTCCGTTCTTTCTAATTTTAAAAGTCCCATAGCTACGCATAAAAATATCTTTAAACAATTTATGGCATGTGTGTACCACATCCAATGCCTTTTAGAAGCCATGTATTTGGTATTTTCTCAGACATCTATAGGGTGTTGTATTAAAAAAGAAAAAAATGAGTTCACATGGTTCCCAATCAATTCGTAAGAAGTCTAACTTTGAGGTCCCAGGTTCGAATCCTGGCCTACCCATGGGTGTTATTTTTGAGTGTCCATCAATTTCATCATATCATCATCATCCTCATCTTCGCGATTAGCCAAAAGTGGCAGAAATGCGAAGTAAAATAAACCAAATCAATCAATCAAATATTCCCATCTTACTCCCAGAGACCTTGTAAATCCAATCCAAAATTTACCAATAGAACCTGCAGTGAGTCTCATTTATCTCGTACATTCATCTGACTAATGTAATTTTCTTACAATTTGACTGTAGAGTTTAACATAAAATGGTATTGTGTTTGTGTTACATTCGATATCACAATTAGATTTTAAGCAATTAATGTCCAATTATAAGTACACCTAATACTTAGGTAAAAATTAGTCACCCCTCTGATAAAATCGCAAATTGCACCCTGTTTAAATGTCTAAGAAAGATTTCATTTCACCTAGGAATGATATTGCGATGCGATGAGTCGAGAATTGTCACAACCTCATCTCGTCTCCTGTGTGGTGAGGTCCTTCTCATTCTTGTTTGTGCTTATTTTTCTTTCGGTTTCCACTCTGAAGTTATGAAAACTTATTCCAAATTCACCTCATTCTCAGATAGGCTAATCGGCACTCTATTTTTTAAAAAATATGTATCTTAATATATAGGTTTAAGTATAGTTTTCCCAACACCCTCTTACAAATTTATGAAAAATATGGGTGAGGCACAGGAGTGTATGTACACCCCCCCCCCCAAGTTGGTCTGTCGTGTCTCGTCTCGTTCGTGTAAGTGTTCCGTTTTGGAAAATTCCGTTATAAATATTCAAAAGAAAATGGGGTCAGTCATATACTCTTCTGATGAAGATTTGTATCTTATCTTCGAATTGACGCGACCACTGCTTTAGAAATGTGTACCCCCCTTACGCAAAGCAGCAATTGTCTGCAGCGTAATTGTCTGAGAGTCAATCTGATTCCATCGTTCCACACACATTTTAAACAATTTTCATCTCCTTAAAGAGGTTTCCAAGAACTTAGGTCAATGAACTAACTAGTAGCAAGCACAATGTAGTATAATAAGTTTACAATTAAATGTTTTGAATTTCTGTGGTAAGGACTATAATGCTTAAAATTTATAAACAATAATACATTTTTTTATTGGGCGAATTGATAATAGGTAATTTTAACAGTAGCACCTTCCGTCTGCTGTCAAATTACCAAAGGGGGGTACAGGGGGTACAACTCGATTTACGGATTTAGGGGGTACAGTACCCCCCTTCAAAAATTTGCGGGGGTACAATGTACCCCTGTACCCCCCTGTTCCTGCGCCACTGGAAGAGTGCACAGTGTATGTACTATATGTCCAGAAAGAAAATGTTTGGTGGCTGTGGCCAAATCTGGAACTAATGTCTGTATGAGAAATTATTTGCAACATGTAAGAATGCAACTTTGCATTTACAATACATGAGATTTGTCACATTAGATCAGACTGGAGAGAAAAAGTTGCCACAGAAGTCTAGTTCTGAGTTGAAAAACTCAAGTCTATTCCAGGTTGTAAAAATAAACTAGTGACAAACCGCAGGTATGTTAACGCAGTTTGCAAGATTGCTGACGACTCTTAAGACACAATTTCAACTTCATTTGATCTAGTGTTTAAGTGGGAAAGTGGTAAAGAGCTAGCCCAGTTGTTTGAAGGTCGCAACTTCAAGTCCCTTGTGGAACCGACCTTTTTTTTTTAATTTAGTGAAATTATTGCTTTTGGACATTTATAAGAGGGAGAATATGAAAACTCTGCTTCTGATAAATCTAATTACTTGTCGATATCACTTGGGATGTGTTTTTCCACATAACTTCTCCAATACTGCGTAAATTACTTCCTACATGAGGCAATAAGGTGAACAGAGAAATATTAGTGAAAATCTTAACTCTTTGAAGCCCAACTGTGAGGTAAAATAGAAGTTTATTCTTAAAAAAAAAAAAATAGAAGCCATGAAAACCCATACACCTCATTTACAAATTCCTGGGCAGCCTTATGCAAATCAACCAAGGATGACGTTGTACTGCTCAGAGAACCTTTGTGTTGTCTGTGTGAATGTGAATTGTGGTCTCAGGGAGAGATTACGATGCTTGTTAATCGTTGAACTGCGCATGCTCAGCTCGCAGGCTTCTGTAAGTAAGACTGTTGGATCATACACGACCTGGGCTATCCTGTCTGTCACCAAATTCTAAATTCCCTCGTTTTCAATATTTAGAGTTAACAAGAAAACATAATGTTTCGCAGTTTCGAAAAACATCAGTTTAATTGTAATATTCTGTTTGAAATATTTTCTATGAATATCAGATAAAATAGTGCAATACAGTTTCAAAACATGAGTACGAGCATATAAGCAATTAATCAAGAAAGATGGTGTGGTCTAGTCATTACGATACCTGCTCACCATACAAAGGGTCCCCGGTTTGATTCTCCCCATACAGCACTTTCTTTTAAATGATAGAATGCCAATTAATGTAAGTCTGTGAAATACTTATTGCATATTTCATGACAAATGTTTTTACTTTTTAATACAAATTGCAAATAGTTTTGAAACTGCTCAATACAAAACTACTTAAATAAATGTAATCATAAAAACAATAAACAGTGTATCATTCTCAAGTTGTTTGACACAAGATGAACAGAAAAGCATCAATACTAAGTAGCATGGCTTGTGGAATTGCATTCACTAATTATACGAAACTATGGACCTTACAATTTACTATTAGAAGAGAAATATTTCAGCAAGCTCTTTAGTTTCTTCACTGTGTAACCTGTGGGGAGTTTGAAACATCTTCACTTGATCTAACCAAGTTGTTTTCTTTCAGTGCAAGATTATGTTGGGCACCTCAAAAGGGGTACTGTGAACATGTCAGTATTCTAAACGAGACATGACCCCCCCCCCTAATCATGGGCATCTGCAGATTTTTTCCACGGAGGGACAAGCAGGTATTTTTCCATGGGGCATATTACCCTGATAATAGTGTTGCTCCCTCAAAAACACCACTTGAATTTGAAATTATCGCATTCCCGAATCCCCATTATAATAATTAATGTAAATTACTGTAACTCAAATTATATGTGTAAAATATATACTTCTAGATTGGCATTCATTTCCTAAGGGGGAAGTGTGGCCATCCTTGTCCCCCTTCCAGATGTCCATTCCCCTGTATTATACTTTCACCTAGAAATTTAGTGTAGAGGAATCTTATTGCCATTATTAAACGATAGCCTATTATATTTTCAAGCTGATGAAACTTCAAAGCAACTACGGGGAAAGGGGGTGCAGTGAACGGAAGTCAATTCTGTGGGGAGGAGGAAAACATTTACGTAAAAGAAAGCAAGGCTAGCCGAATCTAAGAGTAGGAGGACAAAATGACAATCAAGGTGGTATTAGTTTTTATGTCTTTCTTGCATTACTTCTTCCAGATGGTCGAGAACCTGCAGAGGGGTAATTGCCCACTCAATTTGAAACTTTACCGAGAGTTGGCCCTCGGAGCCAAACAATGTAAATGAAAAAAAATGTAAAGAGAATGCCATGGCACCCCATGAAATTTTTGTGCCCTATTAAATCAATATTGTTTTGTTTGTAAAAATTTGGATCAGAAATTTTTCTTGCTTGCTTCGCTCGCATTTTCCTTCATTTCTGCATTATAAATTAATAGAAAGGGAGAGAGAGAAATAATAACAACTAAGAATTTCAGACTGTTTCTGCTAAACAGTTTTGTCTTAAATTCAGGAACAATTGTTCGGAGGCCGGCACCCGTGGCGGAGTGGTTAGCACATCATACTATGATGCCAGGGATCCCGGGTTCGAATCCTGGCCTGGGCATAGATGTTTGCGAGTGTCAATTCATCAATTTCATCATATCATCACTCATTCCCACCTTCGCAAATTAGCCAAAAGTGGCACAAAAGAGCGAAGTAAAATAAAACAAATCAATTGTTCGGAGGTATAAGTGCGCACACATTTCAGAGACAATTTATACAATTTTTTGCTGTTAATGAGGTTTTTCTTTCCAGACTAACTAATCAGAGGGTCTGCGCATGCCTAGGTTAATGATATACATCGAAGTAGATTTCTGTTTCTTTTAAAGACGTTTAAAGAATGTGGTAATGGATATGTAAAGAATGTGATAATGGATATGTACATACAGCTCACCGCTCACGAGAAGATCTCCAAATAAGGGGTGAGGGCGTGTAGAGGGACAGGGGAAGACCGGTCTATTTGCAGATTTTAGGGGTAGAAGGAAGTCTTCCACTGCAGTCATTGTCCCTGTGGAAGTGCTTCTGCGTGGGTGTTTAATTGTGATTTCTTTGGGATTTTTCTTGGTGTTATAAAAGTTATGGTAGTTGTACATTATTTAGCCGTGTTGTGTCGGAAACGTTCGAATAAAAGAAATGATCAACAGTGTTGATATGAAACAATCATCCCGAGAATTTCCATGCCAAACCTAGACCGACAAAGTAATGTTTACCATTGTTGACATTTGTAGTTTTGCACATTGTAAGTGCAAATAAACGTTCTCCGCTTTCGCAACTCTTTTTATCTTTTTATCTTTGCCATTTGCTTCGAACGCCTCAAATTATCTTAAAGATTGTAGTTAGTACAATCGGAAGGCTCTTTATTTTTTAAAAAATAGAAAAATCGGTGTACTCTGTCAAGAAATCAACACCAGATTGACGATGATCATACCTTGACCGCTAATGTGGATACCCCTTGACCGTGCACGGACAGTGATTTGAGCGTAGATGTGAATGAAGCCTTAAAGATTACAGCGAGACCGCAGCGCTTGTTTCTGACCCAGGGTGCACTCCCCCAACCCTAATAGTGGAGTCGCCTGCCGCTACGTCACTTGACTTCCATCAGGGATCTTCTCCTGAGTGGTGGGCTGTACACACAACTTTTTCGGGTCCAGCACCTCCCCTCCCCTCGTTCCCCAACAAACTTTAGGTCAGTAGGGTCCCGGATTTTCACTTATGAAATATAGCAAACTAATCATACCAAAAGTTGACCCCCCCCCACCCACCCACCTTACGTGAACTATATATACGCCCATGCCTACGATGGAATTATTACATGACTGTTATTTTTAATAAAAATTTAATTGTTTTTTAGAGTAACTACGTGATATAAAACCTCTTACAAAATGTGGAAAGGCATGTGAACAAGACATACAGATCTTGCTTTGCATTTCATGCAAGATCAAGAAACAGTGGAACTTAATGTGGAATTCTCAGGTCAAAAATTTGAGGTGTTATTTTAAAAAAATCGGTTGAAATATGAATAGAATTTACACTGCATAGATTTCAATTTTTTTAAATAAAAAATATAGTAGCTACAAACATATTAGGTTATATAAGTCGACCAAAGTAGTCCAGATCTTATCATTATAATTGTGTTGTAAAATCTGTAATTACATATTAGAATAGCAAAAATAATGTTTTGAAGACTACCTTTAGCACATCGTTTTTTGGTCAATCATTATCATCCTGATTTATATTTGTAGTACCCATATGCCCATCTGCTGTGTGATTCATCTGTATTCCAGGATCCCAGAACAGATTAAATTAAACATATTTGTAGGTGACAATGAAAACTTGTGTCAACAAACTCGAAATCACCTTAAGTTTAAGATATAGAGCATGTAATTTATAATCACAGTGAAAGTAGGTATGATCTGACAGCTCTAGGTTTGGTCTGCAAGTGTAAAAATATTTCGTTAGAAGGAAAAATCTAAGGTGCTTTTCGAAATTAGCAGGCCAAATCATGGAATAAAAATGCATGTGGTATGCACTTACTGCATCCCATGTATTCAAGAATCTGTGGCTACACAATTTAAAAAAAAAGGTTTCACAGTGTAAGTGGTGATTCGAACACACACATGTGGAGCCTCATTGGCAACTAAAAAAAACAAAGGAAAAACACAACTCTCTAACCGGGCGTGAACACACATCCTTCAGAATGTGAAGCCGTAACACTAACCACTCACCTACAACTTCTACTGGTAGGTCATTATTTACATATCATGTAAGTTTTTGAATTGTTTCACCACTGGCAACGGGTGTTTCTTCTTGCTTATTTTCTTTCAGATGTAGTTGTTTTTCCAGACTGCTACATTTTTTTACCTTCTGCCACCCACAGAGATCCTTATGGAATACAGTATTGGGACGCAACTCCCAGAAAAGAGAATATCTTAGTTTCAAAAAACTTGAGGTGGGAATGGTGTGTTCAGTTACACATTTGACCTCAAAATTTTTCATTTTTGAAGTTTTGTTTGCAATGTCACCATCAACTGAGCATTTGCTATCTGGACATATACTGTGCGTTCATTTCGATCTTCAGCCGAGAGATTGGGAGAAGCGTGGCGGGCGGCGCTGACGGAGATGCCGACATTTGCAGCCTGTAATGCCTACTTATTTTTATGGACATGTGCAGACATTTATATAAATATTGAAAACGAGCACTAACCTGTTATAACACACAAAAGTTCTTCTGTAATTCATCACACAAATAAATACGCTTTAGAAACGATGTTAAGAGCCACAGATCATAAAACATTTTAATCATAGTTTTAACCAGTAATGCCCTGCTTAAGTTTATATCCTTGAAAGAGTTTTGTGTCGATGAAGATCGTTTGGAGGTTTCGAATGTGCAACACTGTATCAAGATTACGCCGCTGATGAAACCATTAAAAGTCAATGGTTTTCGTGAGCTTCCTTGCAATCCGAAATCTCCGTGCTCGAGTTTTTCGTTCCTTCGTGACTACATGAAGACAGAGCTGTGAATATAGTGGCGAGCAGATGTAAACCAAGAGCATGTTAATTTCGTACTGTGCGCAAGAGTGTTATTCTTGGTTACTTGTCGTTACTTGTTTGTGTTATTGCAGTGTGTATGTGTATTGTGTCAGTGAGACGATTGGAATGCCAGCCGCAAGGTTCACGTTAGAACAAAGAATTTTTATGTATGACATTTACGTGAAAACAGACTTGTGTTGAGACATGTGTAGGCAATTTGTACAGAAATTCCCAGGCGTTTCACCTCCACATAGAGATACGGTTAGACATCTTGTCCTTAAATTATGAGAAACTGGATCATTAAATTTTAAAACACCTAAGCAAAAACGACGGATTCTAACCGAAGCAAAACTCGATGAAATTGGTGCAGCGTTAGAACGTTCTCCAAACAAACCTCTTCGCCGTGTTTCACAGGAGATGGGCGTGTCAAAATCATCAGCACATACAGCCACTAAGCTACTAAAATTAAAACCGTACAGAGTTTCTATAGTGCAAGAATTACGGCCCCCTGACAACGTAAGTAGATTAAATTTCTGTAATTGTGTTTTGCAGAATATTGTAGATGGTATTGTTGATCCACAGTTAATAATTTTTTCAGATGAGGCATGGTTTCACTTGTGTGGTCATGTTTGTTCACAGAACAATAGATACTGGAGCACTGAAAATCCCCGATTAATACACGAAGTTCCGTTACATGATGCAAAAATTAGTGTGTGGTGTGCTGTAAGTGCAAAAAGAATAATAGGGCCTATATTTTTTGAAGACACAATAAGTTCAGGGAGGTACCGCACAAATACTCACGCCGTTTTTTTCAGTTGTTATCAGATAATGAGAGACAAAATGGGTATTTTCAACAAGATTCGGCCACAGCCCATACCACCGCTGATTCTTTGGACGCTATAAGGGAGGTGTTTGATGACAAAATAATTTCTAGAGGTTTATGGCCTTCACGTTCACCAGATCTTACCGTATGTGACTATTATTTGTGGGGAACCTAAAAAATAGAGTCTACCGAAATAACCCTCATAGCATCGACGAACTGAAAGACAATATAAGGGCAGAACTTGGAAGAATTACGGAAGAAGAACTTTTGCGTGTGTAAAAAAATTTCATCAAACGATGCCAGGAATGGGTGAATGTAGGTGGACATCACTTTGAAAAACTCTTATAACACAGGCTAGTGCTCGTTTCACAATATTTATAGAAATGTCTGCATATGTCCATAAAAATAAGTGGGCATTACAGGCCGGAAATGTCAGCATCTCCGTCAGCACCGCCTGCCACGCTTCTCCCGATCTCTCGGCTGAAGATCGAAATGAACGCACGGTAGTACATGTAGATGAATTCTGGATGAACATATGCAAAAACACACGCCAAAGATTTTTTGACATATGTAAGACATGTTACACAGATATATAACAGGTGATGTACAGTCAGGGATGGTGCTAAAGGGGGGGGGGGAGGCTGAAGCCCCAAAACAGGCCTCAGCCCCCCTGTAGCCCCCTAGATTTTTGTAGTACGGTAGATGCATTTTAACCGAAAACTTAAAAAGTAGAAGTTTACATTTTCCATTATAAAACTTCCTTGGGACAAGTACAATGTCCAAGTACATTTTCTAGTTCAGTTAGATTGCAACGTTAGTTAATTACGATGTGTTCTAAAATCAGGTGGAGGCAGTTGGAGGTATGCCTGGGCAACAATGACCACTGATCATTTGATACTAAGTAATTGACCAATTATGAGTCACAAAATATGCTACGAAATCTGCTGCCTGCCTGGTAGGTGGACATATTCAGTGGCTGTGAGATTGTGCTTTGACTGTTGACATATGCAGCTAAATGTGTTATAGCCTCTATAAATCATATCACTAATAGGTCTAATAGGTGACAAATTATTTTTTATAAGTTGGATGACATTCAAAATCGAAAGAAGCGTTATATTCATTTTCTGTTTGTTAGTTCCTCATTCGAGTACCGATAATTGTATGGGTGTTAGCGATGTTCTCTCATTGGTTTCATCCAGTGGCATGGTGTGACTTGAGTACGACCACCATTAGTACAACAATTCTGCCTGCTAGACATTATAACCCCCCCCCTCCAAAAGAAAAAACATGTCTTCGATCTAGATTTATGATCATCTCATTCTTTTTTTGCAATCCGCACAGCGAGTTAGCCACAAACACTCCTATAAAGAACTACCACTCATGAGACAGTTACCGCGAAAATCCAATGAATAGTGGTCGACCCTTGTCAATTCTTTGTCTGTCTCTGTTTCTTTGCAATAAGGTGCAAATGGAAGAAGAACCACACTTTTCTCAAGTCAGTTTAATGTTTGTGTGGTGACTCCCCACCTCCAGTAACAGTCAATGTCGAAGGGAAGCTCAACTGTACATACTAGTGTTGCCAACTTAGTATTTTGGAGCAAGGTTTGTCCAAATCACGAATCGCACCAAGGAACTATCTTCTCATCTAACTGGTCTCATTTGTAGTTAAAGCCAGCCTTGGCTTTGCAGTCTACCTCTAGTTGCTTCACAGAAATAGTATCTCCATTTTAGGTGGGATTTAGCTCTTTTCTGCCAATCCAATGTGACAACACTGGACTGTGTCCAGCAGGGCTCACAGGTAACTGGGCCCCTAAACAGGCATATGAAAAACCCCAGAGTACACTTGCTCCAAAGTCTTTTCCCACTCTTCCCTTGCATTGGCGTGTTCTCCTCTTGTTACCTCTTGAAGGAAGCGATACGGCCTCCCTCTTCTCTTGTTGGCTGCAGAAAAAATGTCCTCTGCAATATCTACTCCACGGCAACGCTATTGGTTAACGTATTTAACAATGTTGTAATTTTATTGAAGCAACTTTTTAATTCTTTACATTTTGCTGTTACCTGCGATAACACCGGTTACATGCACGCCACGCCACTAGTTTCGTCGTTATATCTATTAACACTGCAATACGATGCTAAAGAATTGAAGTGTACACAAACTACCTAATTTTTAAATGCTAAGAATTGAAAAGATTAAAATTGGGCTCCCAGCCCTGATAGTCTAGCGATAAAACTACTGCCTTGGTATCGAGGGGTCCCGGTGGAGGTAACATTTCATTAAGTGGTTCGGATTTCACTTGTCCCAATTAGCCTCTGTGCATACAGTGAATTGCAATATGGTGCGAAAATCAGGACATTAGGTTATTTTATTGCTCGCAGTCCTAGCCCTAGATGTCAATTAATTATTATTTGCAGTGGTAGCAAATAATTTCTTCTGTACCCTCACAGTGGCTAATTACTATTCCGTGCAGCAGAATCAATCATTGAAGCACATCTAAAAACTATTGATCTAATCTTATCAGTATTTATGCATAATATATCCTGAAATACAATTAAAATCTTTAGCAATTATTTTCAGTAATCAGAATGCCGAATGCTCGAGTTCCAACTATATTCATTGCTTTTATGTCAATGTATTTGTCTCCTAGTGGAGGGAAATTTGTAGTGGAAATGTGTTTGTTCCTTGAGAGTGAGACCTCCTACTAAGTGGGTGGTATTTCCACATCCTCCCAAATTTTACCCCGAAGTTCTGAATTCCAATCGAAGATATTTCATCATGGAAGTGAAGAAAAGTATCATTAACACTTTCTATTCAAGGGTGGTATTGTTTATTTGATGCATACATTATTAAGTTAGTATGAAGCATGAAAAGCTACAATCATTCATTGCTCCCTACTGTTATGATTTGGACAGTTTAGAGTTAGGCACAATACGAGGCAGAAAGGAACTCAAAATAAAGACCCTTCAGCAGCTGCTTGCAATGGTTGAAACATTCAAAATTGCCTTTTGTTATTGTGTTATTGAAATACCGAGATCTATTCTGTCCTTTCAGAAAGAGCTTGCAAAATCCTTGGGATTTAAACAAGGTTGTAGGTACTCATAAAAAAATATGTATCTTATCGTAGTTTCTTGCTGTGGTTGATTTTCTCATTTTAGAAAAAAGGTACACACACGCTTTACATAGAAATAATGTTCCATGCATTATTTATATGTATATTCAGCGAGTTGATAATAAGTGTAGTTTTCATGGTGTATTTTGTACTGTTCATACGAATAGTAAGTCTGTGACATTATTCCACTCAATAATGGCTTAGTTACCTTGTAATCAAGGTGTCCCGGGTTTGATACCCGGTGTAGGCACATAGCAGTTCGGATCCCACTTTAAACTGTAGGTCCAGTCCAGATTAGTCTTACTGTGCATAAAGTAGACTTAAAACTCAATCAATCAATTAATCAATAATGGCTTAGGAAAATAAAACAATACAAGTATAATTATTGCTTTTCATTTGACATGGAAGATTTGTGCCTTTTGTATATGATGGAACAAAATGAAAATCTCAGTAATTTATCTTTGAATCTGACTGTAAAATATGTTACTGGTAAAGTAATAGTGTAGGAAAGTATTAAGTAAATACCTTTTAGCCGGTATTAGTTAGTCCCCCTTAGAATTTGACTCCCAAATTTGTAGCCCCCCCACTTATTTCAGACTGGTGCCGTCACTCTGTACAGTACAAGCACATTTGGATGAATTGCTGTTGTGCAACTGTAAAACAATTGCAAAACACATTTTATAAGATTATGCATGTGAAGAAACATGTGTTTTTCAGGCAGCTAACATTTGTTACGCAGAGACGTTAAATGCATGAAGTTGGATAGGAACATGTGATGTTCAGGCAAATATTTTTATTCAATACTTCCATTTAAAACTCAATCTGCTGCCAAGTGCCACACTTCTTTGTCGATAACACTGATAGTTTCTAGTTGGCCCAATAGACAAATACGTATTTACTCTGTGACAAATTCACATTAGCTGATTGGTGCAAGACATTTCAGAACATAAGAAAACTTAAAAATCGCAGAAGAGTACAACAAAACCCAATTTACACACCAAATGAACTCGCAACTCAAGATAGGTTATGTCGTGTTGCCAAATCACATTAATGCAAAAAGAGCTAAATTGATCTCTAAGGCTTACCTTCATCCATGGTGAGATTGCAAAATAATCTAACACAGTTACTTTTAGTGGTTTTTATTTTATTTTATCTGCGATGTTTTGTTCTGGTCTCCCAGAACATCTTCAAGCTACACTAAGATATACACATACAATAACTTAACCTCACATGGGTAGTCACTCTACACTTTTAAGCAGGGACTTGTAACGTAACCCAACTTGTAACGCTGTCAAGTTACGAACGGAACTATCGATATGCGTTACAATGGCATTGGCGTTCCACACAGTACCGGACAGATTGGACCTACCTACAACCTGGGTAAATTAGGCGTACCGTTACTCAACGACCCATTCGCTTCAGGTACTGAGTGGAACGGGTACGACCTGAACGGTGGCTACCGGGTACGAAATGGAACCACAAGTTGGTAACCGGTACTGAAGCACTATGACCAGCGCTTGTTATTAAATACCGGTACATGGATAGAAATGGATGAAGCGGGTAACATTAGTAACAGGAACTTACAGTACGTATCATAACAGTTTACTGTCAATCAAAATTCCACAGCAGCAAATGGAATACCGATAAATATACACTTCTTTGTTTAAAACTAATTATAATAACTTTAGAAAAAAGTAATTCGTGATCTTTCTGGATTTTATTTATCCGAAAAATATGTATAAATGCTATCTAGTTTATCTTTCATTAATTTGTTAATAATGGTATCAGCTATGCAAAAATTTTGAAGACCGTCACAGCTCATGTATATTATACTAATTACAACGACCTGCGCAGAAGGTCGATATTCGTCATTCAGGCAACCTGTTACTAGGAGGCATGTGCAGTAGGCCCCATTACTTTTAAAATAGGTAGAGAAGTGAAATTCAGTTTGAAGGTAGATTATGCTAATTAGAGCATGGCAAATCAACATGATTGTGGAAAACCGGAAGTTGATGGACGCCATATTGAAAAATGTTACTTCTTAACATAGAGAAGTGAAACTCAGTTCAACGGTAGCTTATGCTAATTAGAGCATGGCAAATCAACGTGATTCCGGAAAACCGGAAGTTGGTGGACGCCATATTGAAAAATGTTACTTCTTAAGATAGAGAATTGAAATTCGGCTTGAAGGTAGCTTATGTGAATTAGAGCATGGCAAATCAACGTGATTCCGGAAAACCGGAAGTTGGTGGACGCCATATTGAAAAATGTTACTTCTTAAGATAGAGAAGTGAAATTCGGCTTGAAGGTAGCTTATGGGAATTAGAGCATGGCAAATCAACGTGATTCCGGAAAACCGGAAGTTGGTGGACGCCATATTGAAAAATGTTATTTTCTAAGACAGAGAAGTGAAATTCGGCTTGAAGGTAGCTTATGGGAATTAGAGCATGGCAAATCAACATGATTGTGGAAAACCGGAAGTTGATGGACGCCATATTGAAAAATGTTACTTCTTAAGATAGAGAAGTGAAATTCGGCTTGAAGGTAGCTTATGGGAATTAGAGCATGGCAAATAAACATGATTCTGGAGAACCGGAAGTTGATGGACGCCATATTGAAAGACGTCAATTCTTAAGATACGGCAGTGAAATTCAGTTTGATGGTAGCTAATGGGAATTAGAGCCTGGCAAATCAACATGATTCTGGAAAACCTGAGGTTGATGGATGTCATATTTAAAAAAGTTATTTCTTCAGATAGAGGACTGAAATTCGGTTTTATGATATTGTGGATATTACTGCATTGGAAATCAACATGATTAGGGAAAAGTGGACGTTAACGGGAAAAAATTACTTTAATATTCCTCTTTCCTTTGGTGGTTGCTTATGTTAATTAGAACATGGTCAATTTATATGATATTATAAAACCGAAAGTCGATGGACGGCATAATGAAAAATGCATTTTTTTAAGATGAAGAAGTGAAATTCGGTTAGATTATTGCGCTTGCTAATTCGAACATGGACAATGCATATGCTGTCTGTAAAACTGGAAGTTGATAAATGCCATGTTGAAAAGGAAATACATTTGAGTGTCGATTTAGTTTTTATTTATTAAAAATTAAATATGAATTCCATCAAACTCAGGTTTTCCAGAATCATGTTCATTTGTCATGCTCTAATTCCCATAAGCTACCATCTAACCAAATTTCACTCCTCTGTCTTAAGAAGTAACGTTTTTCAATATGGCGTCCACCAAGTTCCGGTTTTCCACAAACATGTTGATTTTCTATGCTGTAATTTCCATAATCTACCATCAAACCAAATTTCACATTTTTCAATATGGCGTCCACCAACTTCCGGTTTTCCACAATCACGTTTATTTGCCATGCACTAATTACCATAAGTTACCATTAAACCAAATTTCACTCGTATATCTTAAGAAATAGCATTTTTCAATATGGCGTCCATCAACTTCCGGTTTTCCACAATCATGTTGATTTGTTATGATCTAATTCCCATAAGCTAACACCAAATCGAATTTCACTTCTCTATCTTAAGAAGTAACGTTTTTCAATATGGCGTCCATGAACTTCCGGTTTTCCGGAATCACCTTGATTTGCCATACACGAATTAGCATATGCTACCGTCAAACCGAATTTCACGTCTCTTTCTTTAAAAGTAACATTTTTCAATATGGCGTCTATGAACTTCCGGTTTTCCACAATCATGTTGATTTGTTATGGTCTAATTCCCATAAGCTACCACCAAATCGAATTTCACTTCTCTATCTTAAGAAGTAACGTTTTTCAATATGGCGTCCATGAACTTCGGGTTTTCCACAATCATGTTGATTTAACATGCACTAATTAGCAAGATCTACCACCAAACCGAATTTCACTTCTCTATCATAAGAAGTAACATTTTTCAATATGGCGTCCACCAACTTCCGGTTTTCCACAATCATGTTGATTTGCCATACACGAATTAGCATATTCTACCGTCAAACCGAATTTCACGTCTCTTTCTTAAGAAGTAACATATTTCAATATGGCGTCCATCAACTTCCGGTTTTCCACAATCATGTTGATTTAACATGCACTAATTAGCAAGATCTACCACCAAATCGAATTTCTCTTCTCTATCTTAAGAAGTAACGTTTTTCAATATGGCGTCTATGAACTTCCGGTTTTCCAAATCATGTCAATTTACCATGCTCTAATTCACATAAGCTACCATCAAACCGAATTTCACTTCTATATCTTCAGAAGTAACATTTTTCAATATGGCTTCCATCAACTTCCGGTTTTCCACAATCATGTTGATTTAACATGAACTAATTAGCAAGATCTACCACCAAACCGAATTTCACTTCTCTATCTTAAGAAGTGACATTTTTCAATATGGCGTCTAATTTCCAGTTTTACCAAAATCATTTTGATTGGCAATGCCAGGTCAACCCGAATTTCAGATCTGTAACTTAGATGGTAACATTTCTCAATATGGCGTACATTAACTTTCCCTTTTTTCCACATGTATTATTAGTTGGTAATATTCTAATTACATAAACTATCATCATGTCGAACTTTCAATATCTTGCTTGAAAGTATATTTTTTTTAAATATGTTCACCTTGCACCCAATATTACGTGTATTGGTTATATAAAAGTAACATTATTAATAACAAATCTTACGATTCTATATTTATTTATATATATACAATTTATATTTTATTGCCTACAACCTCAATTAATATTAGTTCTTATCGATTTTTCAAGAATTCAACAATGAAAGTTTTAAAATGAAGAGTTACGTGACATATATTTTCTGATCCATTCAATACCCATTTGATTTGTTGAAAATAGATTTTGTTACAATTGTACCCGATCCTAAAGTTCAGATATACCCATCATGAATTTGTACCGGTATGATTCTAAGGAGAGGTACCTACCGTAACGGAACCGGCATTCAGATAAGGATCAAGTTCCATGCTTTCTGGTACGGGTATTTTAACGTTCCACTCTGTGTACCCAAAGCTGTCGTCCCCGAAGCACTGTCGGGTACGAACGGAACGGTATAGCACAAGCGTTCAGTGTTGCCAACAGCACGAGAAAAAAACGGGCTAAATCGCACCCAAAATGGAGCTAAAATTCACATCCAAGTGGAACCACGAGCAAAACAACCTGCGCAGACCCGCGAGTCCTGTGCACCGTACCCCCGCGAGTAGGGGAGGGGGAGAGTTTACCATTCTTCCTTATGGCCCGAGGTGGAGGGAAGAAGGGAAAGTTGCGCGGGGACTTCTCGTCCCAAGGTTTTTTTCCTTGTGGTCGATCTATAGATTTACAAAGGTGCGGCTGCGCACTGAAAAAAAGATCTGGTTCTTAATTCTTGAGTGTTTTGGTGCAAAATTTCTGAAACTCAAGAACCACAACTCTTCAACTGTCAAGATGGGGGGCATACGCTCAACTAAATTAAATTTTCTTAACTTAAATAATTTATTTCCCCCGTAAATTGTGGTGCAGTAGATTACACAAAAGCAATACACATTTTCGGCATATTCCTCCTTCATATATATGCACACGTACGTACACTCACACACACACACACACACGGCCCCACGCACGAACTAGTCTCTGGGCGAGCCTCACTGTTACGAACGATTCGTCGATTCCGCACCGCACTTCTGTGAACTTTCAAGGACCAGATGCAATGCAACTGAACAAAGATTCGCATTTTCTGGAATCGACGTTATCCGTAATTCACCTCGGGCTACACAGCATACCAAAACCAGAAACAAGGGAAAAAAGTGACAATGTGCACTTGCTACCTGCTTCCCAGGAGGGGTCGCAGGACGAGTTTGCAGGTGCAGAGGACGGTCGGTTAAGTGAATTCTTCTTTGCAGTTTACTGAAATACCAAAAAGCATTTCATTACTGAAAGGGCTAGATTTGTAGCAAGATTTCTCTCTGTAGGGCTAAAAAGTCCCTTGGGGCTTTTGCTGAATTTTGGGGCTGAGTACGTACTCAAAAGGGCCAGTTCTGGCCCCAAAAGGGCCAACTTGGCAACACTGCAAGCGTTACTGTTCGCCTTACCAAGAGGTTCTGGTATTTTTCTTGGAACGGTCCACGGCACTTGGGCCGGTACGCGGTACCCGGTACGGAAATAACGCGGAACGGTGACAAATACCAATGAATTGCGTTACGTTACAGGTCCCTGCTTTTAAGGAATGTGTCCTTAGTTCCTCCTAGGTAAACTGGTTTTTCCTTGCAGGTGGTATAGCTGGCTGTTTCTCCCCCTGCTCTCCATCCTGTAACCTACTCTTCTTGTTTTCCCTCCCCTCCTCCTTCTGGTGGCACTGACCTTCTCTTTCTCCTTTAACTCATCTGGCAAGTTGAAATCTTCCATTTTTGTGCAGAAAATTGAAGGTGGCTCAGGAAACTTAACTGACTTACTTTCCTCATGCTTTATCAGTTCCACCCATTTCATTCCAATTTCCCCTTCCTTTTTGTTTATTTTCTCTCCCCTGTTTACGCATATGTGCTTTGTTCCTGCCACTTTTCTCTCCATTTTATATTCCCTCTTTTCCTTCATTTGTATATTCTTAATTGTGTGAGATTATTTTGCATCTATAAAAAATGGTTATGCGAACCTTTAAGAAGAACATAAGATAATATGGAGAGATTATCATGCTTGGCTACTGAAGGGACAAAAGAACAAAATATTTAAAAACATCCCTCTGCTGCTGGTTCAAAAGTGAGCATCCTGAGTTACTTATACACTACGTCTCTGTTAACCCCAGCATTAAAAATATGTAGTGTAAAAAAATGTAACAACATATACGCCTATTACAAGGTGAAATGATGAATCATGTCAATCAATGGGATGTGTATTTACAGTCAAACCCTGATTTTACGTTTTTCAGGGGCCTGTAAATAAAAAAAATGTAAAATGCGGGAAACGTAAAAAGCAGGGAAGCATAAGGGAGGGGTGAAACTCAAGTGTCAGTAAGAAAGGACTACACAATCGAATTTTTAGGGGGTATATTGTGTCAAAAATTATTTAACAATGGGAAGAGGTATGATAATAAATTTCTAAGGGAAAAAAACAAGACGTGCTGTGAAAGTCAATGATGAATTAACGGGGCCCACTTTCGAGGGTAGGGACTGTGGATGACTGCTTCTAACTGCTGTCTATTTATTTACAAAAATGAACCCAACAGGCTAATGTTCAGATAGAGAGTTCATGTTACAGGTTATCATACATGTTTCAGTGAGCGTTATTTTGAGTGTTTTCATTACATTGTTTTTAAATTGCATATATGGATGGCATACAGAACAAATCAATATTTTTGTTACACTTTTCTAAGGCATTGTAGAGGACACTCATTCTAAAGATAGGAGATTTTTTGACAATGTTTGTTCGCTCTCTCTTCACAAAAAATGTTTGATGATTGGGTTGCATCTTGTTGTTAGGAACGCGTAATTTAAATTGTGAGATCCAAAGAGGAGAGCGAAATTTCCCATTAAATATTTTCCAGAGCAGCAGTCCTTCGATCGTCAAGCCTGTGTATTCAGAGCTCATCAATTAGATTATTGTACGAATCAAATCTGGGATAAATACCTTCAAGATTGTACTTCATGTAACGTATCATTTTCGATTGTACTCACTCTATTTTTGTAGTCTGTACTATACTGTCAGTGTTCCCTGTAACCGACTGAATTCAAATTTTGAGCATACTAAAGAGTAATATACCTTAAGGGTTTGGGTGTCTCGAAAGCCTCTGCCCATTCTAATAATGAACCCGATAAGTTTGTAAGCGTAGCTTATTACTTTGTTAATATGGTGAGTGAAAGTTAGCTTAGAGTCAAAATAAATTCCTACGTCCTTTGCCATATAAATATATTAATAACTTATGTTTTGCGAGTATATATGTTGCTCCTGCGATGTTTTGGGATGCAACTGCTCCCTTCCTCAGGCTGTTCACGTTGAGGTTATATATAATTCATAAACACGTCGACCTCTCCAAGATTGCAATTGCAGCACACGCGGGCCACGGCTATTCAGTTTTAAAGTTTTAACATTCCAAGGAGCAGTTTCTAATCGGGGAAACAGCATGGTATTATGACGTGCACCTGTAATGGGTTTTAGATTTTTATTGTTTTTTAACCACACACCTTTTACCAATCCCATACCCTGTACCTATGGGGAGGTCGACGTGGTTATGAATTATATATAACCTAAACGTGAACAGCCTGAGGAAGGGAGCAGATGCATCTCAAAACGTCACAGGAGCAACATAGATACTCGCAAAACGTAAGTTATTAATATATTTATACTACATTTGTGAGTAATTCGCACAACTTTCATCATGAAGGAGTCCTTTGCCATTTCAGAATTTTTTAGATTCGTATTATTAAGTTTATATTGAAAATTTAAGACCGTTCTTTGTTTAGAATAAGTAATGGAATAGCATTTTGCTGCACTCAAAGAAAGACACGTTGCATAAGCACCACCTACTCAATCTATCTATGTCTACGCCAAGGTCATCGACTTCCTTCTTTCCGGGAGATGTGGAGATGAGTGGGGTCCTCTGTTCCAAGATGTTGTTTCGGGGACTTGCTGAGGGTGGATTTGACTAAACACTGCCAGGGAATTTTAGTTCTTCCAGGGTATATGGTTTTCCATTTATAAGTAACTTGTTGTACTGTAATTTAGCATGCTGCCCACGAGCCTTTGCTTCAATAAGAAAAGGTTTTAGTTCCAAATGTACCAAGCGCGTTCTGCGTGTGAAGTCCTCTTGGATGAAGACCGGTGTATTTGGCTCTAAAACTGTTCATTAATATTTCCTCCCTCTTCTTGTAATATGAGAATTTTACAATAATTGACAGGGTTCTTCTGTTTGGTGTACTGAGAGGATGTGCTATGTCAATATCAAAGTCGTCAGTTTCGATACCCATCTCCGTCCATAAAAACTCCTCTGTTCTGGCCCAAGTCTCATCACTTTCCTCCCTTATGTTGTAAAGAATGAGGTTATTCCTTCTTGATTGGCCTTCCAGTTAGTCTATGGATTCCTCGTTCGTAGCACTTGTTGCTTAAGCCTGGCATTTTCTTCTCTCGTATCATAAAGTTCCTTTGTAAGTTTTGATATTTCACCCTTCAACATGGCTGTATCTTTCATCACTGCATTAAGTTTTTCATCCATGGAGTCCAGTTTGGCCATGACGTCCTTGATGGTGCAGGGGCCAGGATTCTCTTCCAAGCCACTCATCACTAACAACACCAGATTAATCATGACCACAAAAAGCAAACGCAGTTCCTTAGTGGGGAGCTGCCCTCTCGCTTGCCCAAATTGGGGCCTCCACCTGCCTCTCCATGCGCCTATAGCCAGGCACCACTGCACAAAATTGATCCCCATTCTGTTACACTTCACTGCACTCAGGAGCTCCTTGAAAACATGTCCGTTCAACTTGCCTCGAACAACCTATTAGGTTCAGTTATTGCATCTGATTGTGTGAGATTCCCTTTACTCTGTAAACTGGTAATTAGCTGCTATTTTTAGAAGTCGCAGTTAATTGGAGGGGGGGGATCATTTACAGCTGGGTGCCAAGCATCTTTGTATACTGTAATCAAAGTGTCCTGAAGACATGTATAATGGTTCAGATTCCACTTTGAGCTGCATATGTATCCAGTCCCGATCAGCCCAACAGTATGAAGTGAACAAAACAAGCTTTGTCAAACTTATGCATGTTTAGATGTCACAATAAATTATCAGTGACACGTGCAGGATTTTCGAAAGGGGGGATGGGGTTATGTATACTTTTTATAGTAATCAGTCCTCACTTTGCCACCTTTTCCTGCCTTTGATGTTCTTTTTTGTTTTAAGTAATACTGGCCAGAGGGTGGGGGAGCTCATGACCCCCATCAACACCCTTTGGCCAAGCCAATGATTGTTATTTACATCCATGTTAATCGATGATTTATTATTGGATTTAGAAGTCTTGCGGAGGGCAAACACCCCTTCCACAAAATAGTTTAACCGTAAATAACGTGTTTCCTTTTTTTCTCTATTTTTTTTGTCTTCCCGTCAACATTTAATATTGCGTGATTTATTTTCAGCATGTGAATCGTTCCGATAATAACCTGTGATTATATTATTCTTAGCATCATGTGCATTTCCTTCCTGCACTGCTCTGTTTGTTCAAGGTGTTTATCAGATGGAAGAACAAGAAGAAAAAATAGGTTGTCTTTTTTTTTTAACTCCTGGCTTTGTATCTGGTGCTGGTGTGTCCTATCGCCAAAGCAAAACAACCTTGGGAGGCGAGATTCAAAACAATGCTGCTGTTCTTTCCTTCAGAGTGGATGAGTCATAGCTCTGAAGCCTCAAGACAAAACATTGGCACCTGTTGGCAGCTGTCTGCTGCTCGCAAACACCCCTCAGACGGTGTGTAACAGTGGGGGGAAGGGAGACAAACAGGTGGTGGAGCGACACCAATGCAGTTGAACAAGTCTTATCAGGGCCAAGTTGTAGAAAGAAAGGAGGATGGAGAGGGGGGAGAAGGATCACTGATTTAGAAGCTCTCCCATGCTGTCATGTCAATGCTTTAGACATATGAGCAAATATATCCGATGCCAGGCATTAAAGAAAGCGAAAAGGGTTGAAACTTTCAATTACTGCATAGCTGTGCACAGTGGCAGATTAATGAGCTCCTGTAGGGAGAAGGGCTTTCTTTTTCTTTTCACTGGCAATACGCTATGTTTGTTGAATGTGCGTATTCAGGTTCAAAAGCAACAACGTAATTTTAGACATCAGAGGAAAAGGATACGGGATATTACTTATCGCCATTCTGTTAATTGGTTAAGATGTGTTGTGTAAGGGGCTCTCACTTCCACGCGAACAAGAAAATCGGGCAGAAATACTCGGCACTTTTCAGTAATTACAAGACTAGTGATGATACCATATGGGGCATGAGAACGCAAATGTCCCCCTCTCCCCCTCTGCAAATGAGAAAAGGTGAAGGTAGTTTCCCATGCACCATGCCGTGATATATATATATGAGTGAGTGAGTGAGAGAGTGAGAGAGTGAGAGAGTGAGAGAGAGAGAGAGAGAGAGAGAGAGAGAGAGAGAGAGAGAGAGAGAGAGAGGATATATATATGTGGGAGATGGTGTGATTGGCACCATGCTCCAGCTGTCTTTACCCCAAATATTCTTCGATTTTTACAATTTGAAGGTGATGTGATCAGCACCATGCTTGGGCAGCACCCTTGCTATTGTTAATTACGCATTTTAATGGCATTTAGACATGCACTAAATTTGGCTGCTCTCAGAAAATATTGTCGCATTCCTCTTTTATTCACCAATTTTTCTTGGCCCCCATCACTTTACAACATATTAGTTATAGGCCAGTCAACAAGGGATGATTTTGGGAAAGTTATGGTATACCCTGTATAACAGGTTCCGTATATTTGAAGGATTTTATTCTGGGCATTAAAAAACCTTTCTTTTTCAAATAAACAATTTAATTTATATCATTTAAAATATGAGCTTCATCAGAAAGTTTAAATGTATTCACAATTAAAGAAACATAGAACCATTTGAATAATGTGGCCAAATTTTACCAATAGTGATACACACGAACATACTTCATTGCAAAAGAAAGTTAAAACCAACCTCATTAATTTAATACTAATATATACACATACATACATGCATGCATGCAAGCCACACTCAAAACTACAATGGGACTCATTGGTGAAGTGAAATTACAAAGGAAGATAAATTATATCCACACAAAACAATATTGCCACAAATAATCATTGATCATCAATATTGTATAGTACAGATGTCATCATTAAACATTTCTAAATTGCCAAAGGCATTACAACAAAATATTTCAGAAATATATATTTGTACATTATACCAATTGTTATCCGATTTGACTGATTGATGTTTAGATTTTATTTATGATAGGTTTCATTAAGATTTGTTAATTAATCTCAATTCTAATGACTAGATCACAGAACAAGAATAATTATGTCTATTATTGTACAGTCATGACCTAAAGTTTTGTGATAATCACTGTAGATCTGAAGTAAGATCAAATTGAAAGACAACAGTACAAAAAGTGGAGGGTGTAATCCATAGGTTAGCTTTCATTTTTTTTAAAAAATCAAAATAAAACTTGCATTTCCATATGTATGCCATTACAAATCATGTTGTTCAGCCCTTACATGCTCCTGAAAAATAAGAATGTTGGAAAACTACTAAAAAAACAGACTCAAAATGTACAGAAATATATCTGCTGCAACAACAATGGAGTTGAACAAATGCATCTAATGTTCCATTTCAGTTGTATACATGATAATTACGAATTTTGCACCATGACAAACAGAAGATGATTAGAAGAAAATTAAACATACAAAAAATACATTATGAAAATAACAACAAAAAAAAATGTGAACATGATTAAAAAAAAAATGCTAAAATCCAGTTTTCATCATTCACACTTTTCACTAAGTTTAACTTTAATTCCACTAATTGTACTATTACTACTAAATTTTTGATTTCGACTTTGGTTATAATCCCTTCAACAAGTCTATTTGAAAGTAATTATGCAATCAAGTATTATTACCTATTATGCATTTTCCTTAGGCTACATGAATCACATATGTTCAGTCAGTCAATACCATCATTCATGCACTAGCAGCAAATCTTAAACACTTTGTGTTGTATAAATATACTACTTACAAAACATGCCAAAATACAGTCTGTACAAATGCTTGAGCCAAAGTACCTTGTGCATGCAGAAGTGGACTGTGTGTGTGTCCATGAATGTCAAGAGAAAATAATAAATTATGCCCATATGTGGTGTAACATATTTAAAGTCATAAAATTCATAATACAGTAATTCTTGATATTAAACAAAAGTTCAACATGATTCAAGGTAGACAATAAATTATTATGCTCCTTTCATATTTTCATACACTGCAAGAGGTTTTGTTTATATATATATTACATGGTAAAACTATGCTTTAGTATCACACATTTGTTGTGGTAATTTAACAAATGTAGATTGTGGTAATTTAACAAATGTAGATTTTTAGGTTGTCAAAGTTAAGTCTAGATTCTAACCTTGGTCAACATTAGGGAGGGGCCAATACTAAGAAATTAACGATAGAAATAGAGTTTAAAGTTGGGTCAAATTGATATCTGATGCTTGGTGACCACTATACTTTGTAAATATGAATATAGTAAAAAAATATAATCCTCTCAAAACACACACCTTAATTCAGAATAGCCACTCTAGGACCATGATGAAATTCAATTATAATTCCCAGCTTTCAAGGTGAACTTTCCAAAAATTCAAGGCTACAAGCAGATGTTTTCTCAATTTCAACCTTACGTATTACTGCCTCTCACCCCCCCACCCCTCTCCCCAAATATATTAACAATATAAAGGGTCTGTATGATTCCAATGTATCCAAAAAATGTAATTCACTTCAATTTATTTATCAATTTATGTATTTATCAGAGTCATGCATGGGATCAATCACTTTTGCTCGGCCATACTCGTTCAAGTCTCACATGCTCGAGCATGCTACGCTCTAGCATTTTACATTTGGTGGCAATAATTGTACACACATACATGTAAAATATCCATCCTGGCAGTTTCAGCCCATAGTCATCTATTTCATTTTCACATATCATTGGATTGGTAACTTAGACTAAACTACATTTTAACATGGAGATAATGACTATGTTTACTTAAGTTTCAATTTCACTGCATCTTTCAGTACATGATCGATATTTGAGGGCCCACAACAACAGACAAATTACAAGTATATGTGTACTACTGGGATTCGAGTGTACACTGCTTGTTTTGTTTTATCTGTTCATGTATTATTCGCTCAAGTGAAGAGGCTGTCTGTATGCTATCTAGCATCGCCCATGCGAACTATTTGGTGCTCGAGCGAAAAGCACTCATTGCAGCACTCTGATATATACATATATATATATATATTAAATTTAAGGTGCACAGTTTACATTTGCCATTTCACATTCTCAGATTAGAAATACACTTACAAACACAAGCCACAAATGTTATGGGATGTAGTAATCTACAAAAAAAAATATTAATTGTATAAGAAATTCAAATTTATGTACTCAAGTACAAAGTATCTTTCAATAATCTTTCATCTGTCTGCAAAGGACATTAACAAAGCAAACGGATTGAAATAATTCTGTTTTATTTTCCACACAGCTTTCTTTTATTTTCCTTCCTCAATAAAAATAAAAGCTAAACTGTGAAAAACTTGCCCTCGGGACATTAATATAAATATGTATAAATTCAATGGGATTTGGATTTTTTCAGTTGCCATTTTTCAAGTGTACAAAGAAAAATTCAAACAGAATTCACACATAATTTGCAGAGAGAATAATTCACAATTCCCAGAATTCAAGAAATTCCCGGTGAGCTGCCACCCTGTAATTGCATTTTTCATGTATACAAAATCACAAAATAATGTAAATCTGGTATAATATGATACTTCTGTAGTTTCTTCCTAAAATAGTCTGCTTAAAGAGCAAAAAATACTGCAAAAATTTGCAGTTGTACAAATTATTGTTGTCTCTTTTGAGTACTTAACTGAAGGAGGGAAGTTTGTGTTTTACTGAGATTAATTTTCCATTTTTTTTACTTAGTAAGAAAATAATAAAGCACAGGAAGGATGCACAATTGTTTCTGCATTCAGTATCGAATAAACAAAAAAAATTAATTAAAAATAATACTGAAAAGTGATAAATGAAATAAGAATCCAGTTGCCTACTAATAGCACAAAAATCAGGCATTCTTTTCTATTTTGGTTATTTTAAGTTACATTTCTACATCTTGGGTTTATTGAAATGAAGATGAATTATGAAGTGATGAAATGGATGATGGGCAAAAAAGCAGAATTTAAAGCTAGGGCTTTGTAGTACATTACACTGTTATGGAGGTCAGCAGCTAATCACATATGAAATGACAAATATGCAGTGCAGAACCTGAAAAATACACTCACTTCCTTGGCTAATACAGGGTGGAAAGTAACTTCCTATTGAAAAATACTTGTAACGTTTGTCAACAGCACCACATTTGTACAAATAACATTTACTGTGATCCCTGAAGTAGTTGAATTTAATGGCTAATTTGTGCTTTCTCCTCACAGTAACAAGAGGAGCCCATAATGGCCTGATGCTTGACACTGCATGAGCATTCACAGCTGGCATCTCGTTACGAAAAGTGGCAGTCCATGGTACAAGTGCAGAGATGGTGGCAGGATGTTCATGGACCTCGTGCTTCAGTGGATGCCAAGACCATCAGAAACTGCAATTTCAAGCTGATGACTATGGGATCTGTGGTACATATTTGCAGGTGGTGTGAAGTCCCATAGTCATCTGCTTGGAATGGCAGTTCTGATGGTAAATATTTTCAAAAGGGAGATACTTTCCAGCCACCCTGTACATGCAACCAAAAATAAATGTTCTTAAGAGTTTGCTTCCTAAGAAACTGTAAATTTAAATTTGTATACATGATTTTTAATTAACTACTAATTATAAGCAAAAGATGCACACACAAGAAAAACATTCCCATCGAACTTTCATGAATACAAAGCTATCCAAGGCAGACCAATTACTACTGATATGCAGTACGGAAACTATAATTCTGTTTGTCTGATGCAATTATTATTCGAATTCATTTGAATTTTTCTCATTTTGTCTCTTTACTGCCACTTTTGGTGAATTGTAAAGATGAGGATGAACTTGGTGAATGTCTCAAGAAGTCCACATTATGCTCAGATAGGCTAATCGGTACTGGGTCTACAGTTTAAAGTGGGATCCAAACCACTGTGCAATGTGAGGTCAGTGGTGTATGCTTTCCTTTTTCTATTGAAGAATTCTGCATTAGGTGTTGTGAAAAAATCCAGTGTGTAATAGCAATTCTTCAAGGACAGTAATTTAACATTACAATGTACACAATAACATCTTTCGTAAGAAATGTGAAACAAAGTTTCTGTTGCATTTTTAACCACTCGTGAATATGATGTAAATTCTTCTGATGCAATGAGAGTTTAATCTAATAAAATTACCAACTTAAACACTCATAATCAACATGAACTAACCTGCACCTGTCTCATTGAAACTCACTCTTCCACCCTACCTGCAAATTCGGCAGAAGCTAGGGCGTAAAGTTTTACTTGTGCTCATACTGTATTTGTTTGACCTGTGGCAAAGTACAGTAGGTGAAACATGACTTACATAGCTAGTACCTATTTCTGTGCCAACAATCTTACTAGGGGCATGCATATTTAGTTTTTGACGAAAAAACGAAATGTGAAAAAACACATTGTAGTGTTAATTTTTCATGTTTTTGAAAGGTGTGAGGTGCATTTTGTGACCATGTTTTGTCACGAAATAATGCGAAATGAACTGCAAAAAGCGAAATTAACTCTTAAACACAAAATTTAGGGTTTATTCACCGACGCGACACCTTCTGAGGTCTGAATTATCCTGAGAGTTATGCAATTCCCGGAAAATTGATTAATTCTGCTGTTAATATTCGAGATGCACAAATGGACTCCATTACACAGAAATAAACGTAATACTCTGATAACTACATAAATGTGCTATTAGAAGTGAAATGTTAATTCTGTGGAATAAGTGTAGTTTTTAAATCAAATTTAGGATTATATTCACAATTTTAAAACCAATATGTCTTTTTATATACCACTTTTCATCCATTTTTTCACCGCTATAAAACCGATATTTTATTTTATTTACCGCTTTTGAACCTGAAATTGACTCCGTTTTTGTACCGAAATTTTGCTTTTTTATTTACCAAAAATATGTGCCTCTAAATCTTACATTTTGCTCATCAAAATGTGATGGTGTAATGAACTATCAAACAATATCACGAAAGAACAAATACAGCATAAAAACAAACTTCTCTTTCATTTCATGTACACTATTTCACTTATGCAAGCACACTGTTTATTATTCATTGCTTACTTCTTTTACATTTGTCTTATCATAAACCAACATTTGTCATTAGCATCATGATTTACAGAACTAGAAATTACATCATACAATGACACACCATAAAGAAAACTAACTAAAACATTTCCAGCAAAACATTAAAGATAAAACTGCTAGATTATCTATTATTTCTGTGGGTAGGAAAATCAGAACTATATAATGACATGCAAAATATGAGAGTGATAGACATTCAGAACTATCTCAATTATTATTCAAAATTATAATTTTACCTTCCATAACTGCATATTGGCAGTTATAATACTAAAAATAGAAGGCACCGGTGTAAAAAAGAAAAATAACATTTTACTTTGCAGACATAAACTATTGCTCCTATGCTGCTGTGAAGAACAATTCACAAGTTACAATTAATATAAATAACTTTTGTGATCTCATTACATATTTACTAGTACAGCTTGTTTTCCTAAATTTTGTAAATTCTAAATTATATGGCTATAAAAACTCATTTACATGTAAACAATGTGTAAGCAGTCTATTAAACAACTTTAAGAATTATTCACACACACAGAGTGGAGCCATGACTTTACATTTATCAGGGGGACATCATGAAAAGCGTAAAATAAAGGAACATTTTATATTATGCTCTACTGGGACCATAAGGATTGAATGTATAATCCACAGAGGTGTACAAATTCAAGAATGTAAAATCAAGGTTCAACTGTGTGTGTCTATATGAATATGAAACCGATGATTTCTTCTTGTTAACTTAAAATTTTTGTACAATGTCATTGATACTAAATAGAGTATATTATGGCAAATAAATATGATCACAGAGAAAAACATTGTAAAAATATATTGATTTTTTTTAATTCCACGACTACAAATAGTCTGGCAATAAAATTAAAGACTGAGTATAGGGATTCTTGTTCCAGAGTCATTTCATGTATGAAATGTAGTTCTATGTGTAAACATAAACAACACCACTTTAAAAAAATAATACTTTCATTGTAAGTATTTCTTGAAAAGTAACCAATTAGAAAGTACTATTTAAAATTCCACTACACAATACTTTACAAATTCATATTTACATTTTTAAAATATATTTGCTATATACAGAGAACTTCTTACGCATCTCCGGCATTAATTCTTTCCACAACTTTACTTCTAACACACTGTTGTCAAATTCAGCATTACATATTCTTGTGATGGAAGGAAAACCTGAAACAATATAAAATAAGTAAGTCAAAAATACAAATAATATACTTTAAAACACAATTAAATCAATCATAATCAAACAATTTAAACTACTTTCTTTTCCCTCCAATCTTGTTTCTTTATGGATGCATAAGAGAAAAAAATGTCATAACTACTGACAATGCATTTATCAGCAACTACATTCACATCACTCACATGAAAGAAGTCATTGTTATTTTTCCACCATTAACCTGAAGTTGGGAATGGCCAGATGGAAGTAGGACCATTATATAGGGTGGCCACTCTAGGACCATGATAAAATTCAAGAATAATTCCCAGTTTTCAAGGCAAACTTTAAAAATATTGAAGGGTACAAGCAGATGATTTCTCTATTTCAACCTTACATATTAAAGCCTCTTGCCACCCACCCACCAATACAGTATATTAACAATACTAAGGGTCTGTGTGATTCCAATGTATCCAAAAATTCTGATCCAATTCAATTAAACAGTATATATACATATTTAAAATATTTATGGTGGAGAGTTTACATTTGCGACTTCACATACTCAGACTCGAAATACATTTACAAACACAAATCACAATTGTTATGGGATATACTAATCTACAAAGAAATTGTTAATTATATAAGAACTACAAACTCAAATTTACTTAATCAAATTGAAGATATCTTATCTTGCAATAAACTTCCATCTGTCAGATAGATTCTTCATTCTGTTGTACATGCAGCTTTCTTTTCCTTCCTTGATAAAAATAAAAGCTAAACTGCGAAAAACTTGCCTCAGGACATGCCATTCATAAATATGTACAAACTCAATGTGATTTGGATTAATAGTTGCAATATTTCAAGTCTACAGAGAAAATTCACGCAGAATTCCTAGTCAATAATTCATGTGTAATTCCCTGAATTCCTGATGAGTAGCCACCCTGTTATAGTTGGGCGACAAGCAGGGTGGATAGAAATCATGATTTTTATTATTTAAAATAATAATAATAATAATAATTTGGTGATATTTTTATTTAAATCAATTTTTTTATTATTAAAATTGCTTGCATGGTTTTTGGCACCATGCATATAGTCACTAGGGGGGGGGGGGCGCATGGGGGTAAATGCCCAGCCCCATGGTTCCTGCGTAAGGGATGATATTTTGGTAACAATGAGCCAGTCTTTGAAGTGTGCCATTACTATACCGCGTTTGTTACAACCTGTCCCCTTTCCCGCGCTAGGGAGCGCTCGACAGTTTCGGTGCCAATGACAAACGAGGAAAAAATCGTCTGCTGGGCAGCGAGGAGCGAATGGAAGCCAGAAGTGAGGCGCTTACGTAGACGCTGTTGCGACGTTGCGTATTTTAATTGGCTGCCTGGCTTTGACTTTCCCCAGCACAGAGAAAAGCCAGGGAGCAACTAGCGCGGGAACCGGGACAGGTTGTAACAAACGCGGTATACTAAGATGAAGGTTGCAGATAGGGTGCTATGAGATGGATTTTGAAGCCCTCAAGGAATAATTGTTAGAGGTACATAGATGATTCCTGACTCAATAATATTTTGAAGGTCTTTGTACTAAACGAATAAAATGGTTTTCCAGAATGACAAAGAATATGATTGATATTTTACTGCATGAATGACAGTTCTGATAACCAAATTGTGTGTGAATGTTTCTGGCATGTACTCAGTGTTGCCATCTCAGAGACTTAATTCTTTCCTTGTAGGTATGGGGTGTTACGCCTACTGAAATCAAGTGTAATATACATAACAAAACTATTAACATTACCTGCCAATTCGCATTTGAAATTGTGAGTTCTTATTTGTAAAGTGCGGCAATCACTTGGAGCAATTTATTATTTATTCTTAGACATGAATGAAGATATGTATATGCGATAGTATTCAAAAAAGCTTACGAGCTTCTCCTCTATCTCTTTGCAGACACAGTGCCTTGAACAAACACTTGCAAAAACTGAATTTGAAGACCACATGCCCCATAAATCAGCCTACACCCCCCCCCCCAGAACATTTTCTACCATGTAAAGAACAAGATCAGGTGTTGTTAATATTAGACGGACATTAATCTCATTACAATAGCATGAACTTCTTGATTATGCTTTAGAAAATGTAATTTTGCTGTCTACCGAGCCATACTACACATTGTTTTCAGTCACTGGATCCGAAGTTTCTTCAAGACTCTAAAGACAGTATTATTTGACTACAATTTGTTGGATTCGGTCAAATCCTGGTGGTTCACTAACTCGCCTGCAGTTTGGTGGGTTGCTGTGTCAAGCATGATCTAAAGCTGCAACCCTGGGTGATGGGTCAACTGGATTTCGAGCTTGAGGAGTTTATCCTTTCAATTCGGCCAGCATTTTTAGTCATGCTATCATTATAAATGAAGGTTCAGTGAAAGGTTCAGCAGGTGATGAGTGTAATGGACCCATAGACGTGGCTCACTCTCAATTGACACCAGCTACAACACTTAGTGTTAGTAAACCTGAAGGTTGAGGAGATCCCTGCAGTTCGACTGGAACTCCTTCGAGTGATGCAAAAGATCTCTGAGAGACAAGGAAACAAACATGTACCTTTGAAGAAATATTACCTGTTCCTACTGTATCTGTTCCAACTACTATTTCCAAACAGAAACGACAAGTCCAACTACTAACTGATGTGGATATTCATTCAAGAAGGATTAGGCCTGTTTCTAGTATTCAAAAAGCTTGAGGTACCAATAGATCCAAGGTTGTTAACAAACCTTCTCACCAGCAAGGATTAAAGAGTAAACAACAAAGAAGTAAAGTAAAAGAATGTTCAAGTTGTACATTGCATTGTACTGGGCATTTTGCCTTTTATTGAGTGGGCATCTTACCCGGAAAATGGAGTGATTTGCCCAAAATGATGATGTTCTGTTTATTTGTCTATAGTTCTTTTGCTATGAAACTTAAGATGACATAAGATGAAGGCAAATAATAATGAAACATGTAGTTGTAATTTGATATATTTATCTTTGGAATAACTCTATATTTAGCGATGATAATGAACAAACTTTAAAAAATATGGGCATATTCCCCAGAGTGACTATATATATATATATAGGCATACATAACAGGCACGCATGCCACTATACCCTCTGGACTCAACCTAGCCAACCAGTAACCCTTTCCTCTCCTCCCCAAAATTACCCACCCACCTTACAGTAAACACTGGTGAAAGTACTTCTCGTCATCTATCAACTGTTTCTGGCAACACTGATCATAGAGACGCTACGGTCAGTATTCTGTGCCTCTACTCTTCGTAACGCCGATCTTTCTTCTTCAACTTGAAAATGCGACATAGATCGCGAAATATAGAATAATTTCTCTTCGTGTGGTAAGTGTTTACGGTCTCCTTCATCATTAGTGTGTGTGTGTGTGTGTGTGTGTGTGTGTGTGTGTGTGTATATATATATATATATATATATATATATATATATTGGATAAAAGCAAGGAGGGTCAAAAGGGCTAAGTAAAAATCAAAGAAGGTAAAAGGAAACACTCACCGGACAGTAGAAAAATTCAAAATTTTCGCTAATTTCATAACATCATCGGTGTGAGGAGAAAGAGACGGAACCAGAAGTGTAAAGTGTGTGTGTGTCTATATATATATATATATATATATATTATAGAAAGGCTTTCTCTAGTAAATGGCCTTGTAAAATATTTGAAGTTTGATTAAATCATATAAAAAATTACATGTAAATATACATTTTTCTGTTTCTGATACTGCATACATGAACATACTGTGGAAATGTTTGTTGAGTGTGTTAATGAAACTATAATAATTTCAGTAATTTTTCTTCCAGTGAAAATAAAACATTCTGGATGTACTCTATAATTGTAATTTAAAATATTTCTGTAGTCTTCGTAGCAGAAGTTTGGAAATTTTTGTAATAGTTTGCAAAATATCAGCTGCCATCTCTATTTACAGTTTAATGTTAATGACACTATTTACGGTTCAACATGATTAGTATTTTCTACATTTTTCTACACAAAATGTTTGCTATTCTTGTCCATAAAAATTATTGAATTTTACATCAAGATAAATGTAAGTGCGTTTAATTGAAAAGTTACATTTCATTTCATATGAGCTTCACACCATCAGTACATGCGTATTTTGTATCCTTTCTTTTCCTATCTTAGATCCTAATAAACACCATCAAAAGATTCCGAGGATAATGTTAAAAGTGATTCTGATATCTACAAAATCCTTATGTACATTATTCTATAAATTATTTATTTAAAGTGATATAAATCAGTGTTGTTTTTTAAATCACCCGATTTAAATCTTGATTTAATGATTTAAATCAATCCACCTTGGTGACGTTGATCTCAACAAAGATTTGATTCTGATAATTCTGTGAATGTTAGTGACAATGTTTTTGTTCTTCTCTTGTTTTCAGGTGAACAAATTTCCTTTGGCCAGTTTATTTGTTGTCAAATCACACATCGTTGTAGGTTTGATCCCCACCACTGACATTTATTTTATATCAAATGTTATTAGCAATGATACAGTTATTAAGTCAATTGAATTGCTAGATACAATGTACAGAAATAAGTAATTATAATAATTAATAATTTTACATTCATGGAATATAAGTTTTCAAAATTTACAGAAATTATTTTATTATGAATTTACTCCAAACTTTGTAATTGAAATAATTCTTGTTCCAGAGGTCTACAGTTAACTGCTCCACAGATACTGATGATTGCAATAGCCACTTAATTTACTCATACAATCATCATTGACTTACTTTATTGAGTATAGTGTGAGGTTATTAGATTTATATTGGAATATTTGACCAGCGATCCGAGAGCTCTCAAGTTTTCTGTGCATGACCGAAGTAGCAGAGTCCAGTCATAAATTGGGGGAGTTTGCGGAGCCGCTTCTCTGAAGCACGAGTGTCACATGGGGAAAGGGAGCTATGTTGGCAACTGGATAATATTGACACATAAGTTATTGGAAGTGCTCTGGCCATGGGGCAGCGTGTTTGCAACAAAATGCGGAAAGACTTGGAAGTTTGTTTGTTTGTGTGTGCGTGTGTGTGTGTGTGTGTGTAGTGTGTTTATGCGGAGTTCTGTATGTGCTCTTGTAATGATGGAGGCAGGACTGTCACAACATTCTGGTGTTAAACCACTATGCAGGGAGTGCAAACAGATGGTGCACAATGTGCTTGCATTCTGCAACAAAGAAGCATTAGAATGACACCCACTGATTCCAATTTCACAGGCTACAAAACGTGTGAGTGCAATTGCGGGCGTATCAGAGGCGACTGTGAAGAGAATTCGCAGTGAAGCAAATGACGAAGATAACCTGCAATTTCGATCACTCCTAAACGCCAGAGAAAGAGCGTTATTGAGAATTTCGCTTTGGATGATTTTGAGATTGCCATAATAAGAAGAGATGTACATGAAATTTACGTAGTCGAGAAAACTGTGCCAACCATTCGTAAATTGCTTTTTGTGTTGAACAAATGCATTGGGTTTCGTTGGAAACGTGAAACCTTAAGGAAAATTCTCCACGAGATCGGTTTTTGTTTCAAAAGGTTACAGAACAAAAGAAAGTTTATCATGGAATGAAATGACATGGTTTTAGCTAGAACCCTGTATTTGAGAATAATACAACGTTACAGGGAAGAAAATAGGCCTTTTGTGTTTGTGGACGAAACATGGATAGACAGCAACCTTACATTTGAAAAATGTTGGCAAAGTAAAGACAAATGTGGAGTGGTTCAAACCGGTAATGCCTCACGGCGCATAATTGTTTTGTGTGCGGGGGGAGAAATGGGTTTCATAGCAAATTCAAATTTATTACTGAGAAACTAGTACTCACTTTATCCGTGAAAGTGTTTTCTTTCCTCTTCCATCTGACAAAATGAACCAGTTTGTAATTATGCATATGGATGATTATGCAAAGAAAGTAAAAGACAAACTAAACAGTGACTCGTACAGTGTCATCACAAAGGACCCCACAGACAGCGACAATAGAATTGTGAAAAATGCAGTGAAATCTAGTGTCATACTCAGTGAATGAGACCACAAATCCCTTCTCAACACCCACCCTTCACCTGCCCTTGCCTATGGCATTCCCAAGTCTCATAAACCTGGAATTCATATGCACCTTATAATAGCTGGCTTCAATCACCCCACAGTCCACCTAACAAACTGGCTAAAAAACAAAATATCTCAGTTCAACCACAAACTAACATGTGTGTTCCGTAACAGTGCCGATGCTAAAAATCTGGTGACGTCAATAGTGCACGCTGACAGCACAAAATTAGCCAGCATTGACATAGTAGATATGTACAATTCAATCCCCATAGACTTAGCTCTGCATTCAGTTGAAAGTTGGTTGACAACGAACAGAATCCTTGCTCTAGAGGTACAAGAGACAACCAGGCTGTTGGAAGTTTGTCTAAAACACAACTACTTTCAGTTTGAGGATAAATTCTACAATCCATCCAAGGGCCTTGCAATGGGCAATCTGCTATCAGCTCCTTTAGCCAACATTGTCATGCACCTGGCTGAAAAAGAGATACTCCACACTCCAGAACTACAATACATCCGATATGGAAGGAACGCGGAAGATACAATAGTTGTATACAAAAATGCAGAACAACTCAACCTTCTAGTGAACAAGTTAAATAGCATCCACCCCAGGCTCAACTTCACCGTAGAGCAAATCAAACATGGTAAGATCAACTTCCTGGACATCACCATCAGCAGTGCACTTAACAAATTCACAACCACTGTCTGCAGAAAACCGGATGCAGACAACCAGTACATACACGCTCTCTCTAGCCATCCCCCCCAAACAAAAAGCTAATGTGTGGCTGAACTTTTATCGAAGAGCCTTCTCTTACTGTTGCAGAGAAGAGGATCTACGAGAGAGATAGCCACCATCACTGAAATAGCCCTGAAACATGGCTACACAGAAGCACAACTTTCCACTTGGTGCAGTAAAGCGGAAATACAGGTCAGGCACCCTAACCAGCCACAATCAATCCATCCACAATCAACCTCCAGTGGCCAATATAAATGGTTTGCCTTCCCCTACCATCCCACCACATCCAACCGCATATCCAAAGCCCTTCTCCCATATGGCATCAAAGTAGTGCACAAACCCAATTCCAAAATAGCTGATAAACTAAACAAACACAAATGGTATTTCCTCTCCCCCCTTGATAACCCAGGTGAATACGGTGCAGAGTGCGAGTGCAAAGCACATTACATCGGCAGGTCCATCAGATCTGTCAATGAAAGAATCCAACAGCACCTAGCAGATGCGAAAAAAGCCCAACCCACTACTGGTTTTGATAAACACATCAAATACAATAGCCATAAAATTCACAAGGTACAAGTCAAACACACTGCCCACACACTTATATAGACACCAAAATCAAGGAAACGCATGCCATAATGCACTTCCCGCATGAGCTAAACATCGATAGCAGGCAGGCACACACTTGGATTCCAATACTACAACAGTTATCGCCCGGAAATAGCAGACGACACAGATGCAGTCACACAGTTAACAACAGCACACCTATTGGCAGTCGGAGAACTACAAACAAAAGACGCACGCCAAGCAACAGTACAGCAAGTTCCAACAAGGATGGTGGCAGTGGCCCTTGAAATTAATAAAACAAAGAAGAAAAAACAGTTTTGCGGATAAAGTGAGTACTAGTTTCTCCGTATTTATCCCAATTATGAATCAAATTTATTGTACAAAGCCAATACAACAAGTGAAGATTATCATGGTCAGATGAACTTGATGATCTTCAAGAAGTGGGCAAAGGAAAAATTAATTCCAAACCTTCCCCGTAATGCTGTCGTTATTATAGACAATGCCCCTTACCACTCTATCATATTGAACAAGGTTCCGACAGCTTCCAATACCAAGCAAGCAATTATAGATTGGCTTGCTGTAAATAGGATCGTGCATTGTCCCCAAATGCGCAAAGTTGAGTTATTAAATCTGGTGAGAAGAAACACACCTGCAAAGAAAATATTCAAATTCGACATGAAACTCCCCAAGAACATGGATACATTGCTTTAAGGTTACCTCCTTATCATTGCGATATTAATGCTATTGAATATGTGTGGGCGGATGTGAAAAGATTTATTCGCGATCGCAACGTAACTGGTGGCACAAATATGTCAAATCTGTTGATGTTCTCTGAACAAGCGATTAACAGTGTCACAGTCGAAAAGTGGAAGAAACACTGCTCTCATGTGGCTTCATTGGAAAATACCTATTGGGACAGAGATGGAATAATCAAAGAAGTCTGCGGGGCTCTGATGATAAATGTAAATGACAGTGATGAGCCAGCTTGAGATTCGGATGACTGGAATGAGTAAACTACTTTCACAAAAGGTATTCTATTTCACATGTTCTCACATAATTTTCTGCACAACGTCATTCAAATGTTTGTTTTTCTGTATGCTTATGTGTTGCACATCATCTTTATGAATATTTCACTTGCGCCATGTATTTATTTTGTTGCAATGAAATTTTCTTCTTTCTGTTTTATTTCTTGTCAAAATCTTGAAGAGGATGCGATCCCCCGACCCCCATTCTAACAATGCCCCTATAAGTGAAACTGCAATTCTTTACCCTTCTATTCTTCTAATTTTAAATTGGAAAAGTACAAATGGCATGGTTGTGATAAAAAACAAGTCCTTGTCACAATCCTTTACTTCTGTGCATGTCCCTCAGTTTTCGTTAGTTACGTTCTGGTGGATAAGCATCCTTGCAGATTGGTAACACTGTTCAACGTGCAACTGTGAATGGCGTTCTCCCACCTGCATTTCCCTCACGACCTTCCCCTTTTTCTTGGCACTTTGCCAACTGGAGCTCTCGGATCGAGAGTCAAAGAGTACCTAGATAGATAAATCAATAGTTCGATTTTCAATTGAAATTATATTGAGAAATTCCAAATAACTATCTGTGTACACTCCTCACAAATAGGTGAGGCAATAGTTGATAGGCATGGTGGCATATGTTGGCGAAAACACAAGAACATCCAGCAGACAGACAGATACCATGTGTTGTTGCATTCCAAGCCTGTGCCTACCACCTAATGCATAATATAACAATATTCCAAACTTTTTGTGAGGAGTGTATAAAAGTTGTTTTTTTATTTTAAAAAAATACCATTGTTCTTAAATAAATTACTATTAATTCACAGCAAAATGTGTGCATGGGTGCCAGTTGGTAAGGGGATACTTCTTGAATTTTACGACTCCAGTGATAGTACCCAAGGTGAAGTAACGGTGATAGTACCCAAGGTGAAGTAATCTCCAAGTATCATGCTGACACTTCAATTCCCTTCTCAATGCTATATTCACAATTTACAACTAAAATTAATAGAACTGAAGGGAAGTGTGTTCCAATATGTTCACAAACATGGTCCTCATTAGTATGTTCCTACAATAGCAAAATATTTAATTTAATATTTCTATCACATCTATCTATACCTACATTTAAATTACCATGCTGTAGTTTGAATTAGTTGGTCCCAGTCAATAGTTGTCTGGTAAACTTCCTGCTGAAGCCATAATTCATAATGCTGCTTAAATTCTTCTGTCAACTCTATGGGACGACCTAGAACACTTGTGATGCAATTGTCAACAGGTTCATAATCAGGATCCTAAAAATAAACACACACATCATGTATTTCATACTTCTACTGCCTAACATCTATTATTCGTAACAAGTAAAAGAAATCTTCATTTTGCCAGCAACATCAAATGAAGCAAGTGGGAAATTTCCAAGTATTGATAACAGATGAAAATGGTGTGATCAGCATTATGTTAATCACCTCACCTTCAACAAATACTAACTAAGTATGAGGAGAAGGGTGCAGTGTTCCAGTGGCATTTTCAGTTTAAATTAAAATTAAATAATAATTAATTAGAGACAGTTAATTCCTCATCCAACAGATATTTCTATATTGCCAATGCACTTGATATGAGGAGTGGATGTAGTGTTCCAGACGTTGGAAACAGATATTTTGAACTGCCAATGTATTTATTTGAGTTTAAAAGTTGTCGTTAATGTTACTGAATGCAACAAATAAACACTATTTCTTGACAAACTTCAAAAAACATGAATGCAAAAATTCAAAATTTACTTCTAAATACAGTGGAACCCCAATTTTATGTTCCTCGGTTTTACATTTTCCCGCATTATACATTCAACATTAATGGTCCCAATAGAGCAAAATGCTATAAAATTTTCCCCAATTTTACATTTTCCTGCATTTTAAGTTTTTCTGGCTTGGTCCCCTGAAAAATGTAAAATCGAAGTTCCACTGTACCGATAATTCTCAATATGTTAAATTAACTATGTAATACAAGGGTCACTATTTATATTTTGAGCCTAACAATGAAAAAACAGGAATTTGGCATTGAAAACTGCTTTATTGTTTTTCGAAGTATTCTCCTTTATGGTCAATACACTTTTGCATTCGTTCGAACCATTTGTCAAAGCAGTTTTTCCAATCTTCTTGAGACACCTCCATAATATGGTTTTTGAACGCATCAACGGCATTTTCCGCCGACGAAAATCGTTGTCCACGCAATTTATTCTTGACATTCGGGAACAAGAAGAAGTCATTGGGTGCCAAATCGGGACTGTACGGCGGATGACCCATCAATTCGATTTTTTGACTGTTCGTAAAGTCGGTTGTTAGACGAGATGTGTGACAGCTGGCATTGTCTTGATGAAGAATGATCCGATGGCGTTTGTTTGTTTTCCGTATTTGACCGAAGACCTCTGGCAAACAAATTGTTGTGTACCATTCAGAGTTGACCGTTCTACGTTCCTCTAAAGGCACAGTTGCCACATGACCAGTTTTCCCGAAAAAACAGGCGACCATTTGTTTCGATGTGCTTCGAGCGCGAACAACTTTTGTTGGATTGGGTTCATCTTGAAACACCCATACAGTCGACTGCTGTTTACGTTCCGGCTCATATGCATATATCCATGATTCGTCACCTGTTACAATCTTATATACGTCTTTTGAAGCACCACGATTGTATTTATTGAGCATTTGTTTGCACCAATTCACTCGAGCGTCTTTTTGAGTTTTTGTCAAATTGTGTGGGATCCAACGAGAACATACCTTTCTCACAGCTAAATAATCATGTAATATTTTATATATGCTGGTGGAACTAATGCCTATGGTTGCCTCAATCTCACAGTATGTCACATGACGATCTTGCAGTATTAGGTTTTGCACAGCATCAATGTTTTCTTGAACAACAACTGATTTTGGACGACCTTCGCGGATCTCGTCGGTGAGCGAATGGCGGCCACGATTAAATTCGTTATACCAGCGTTTCACAGTGGCAAAGGATGGGGCTTCATCACCAAATGTGGAAGTAAGTTGATCGATGCACTCTTGTCTTGATAATCCACGTCGAAAGTCGTAAAAAATCATCGCACGAAAATGTTCATGAGTTAATTCCATTTTATTGTTGTCGCGCAATCTCCAAGGCAACATAAACAACACAAATCAAGCTATTGACAAAACATTTGAAGTACGTTATGGTCAATAATGCAAACGTCAAATCGCGCCTAACTTCAATCAGTGTTGCCAAGGCTCAAAATATAAATAGTGGCCCTCGTAGTAAGCTATGCAATGGCTCTTTACATGAGAGTGAGACAAATAAAAATCTTAATTATTTTTTCTCATAGTTTATCAAGGAAGATGTGATTAAAAGAATGAGAAATGGAAGAGCTGCTGGATGGGATGTAATATACCTAGTGTTTACAAAGTCTGGAAAGAACATGCTGATGGAATTAACCACAATGTCTCCAAAAATGTGGAAAAAAATTAAAAGGATTGGGAGAACATAATGATACTGATATATAAGGGAAATACCACAGAGTGTGGAAACTACAGAGCTATATGCCTCTCTTCAGTAGGAATGAAAATATACTAAGAAGATTGGAGACAAGATCGTGGATTTGCCTAGAACCAGACTTCAAAGAGGCGTAAACAGCATTCAGACAGACATAAAAGCACGTATATTCAATCCAGACCATATTGGACAAATTTTTGAGCAGAGCAAAAGAAGCAAACTTCCTGGACTTGAAAGATGTTGTCGACATGGTAACACAGAAGGTAATATGGGAACTACTAAAAAGGGGGAAAATCCCAAGACTTTTCAGAGAAGCGAAGTTAGAGTATGAGATAGTAGAAGGATTTGACTGAATAGTGAAACATCACAAACTTTATGATGGATGGAGGAGTAAGATTGAATCCATTACTCAACAATAATGGATGAAGTGATAAAAATAGGCAAACATTGAGAACAAACAAAGTGCAGAAGAGACCAAGGAAGGAACGTGGAGATTGAGACTAGTGTATTGTCCATTGGTGTATGCAGATGGTACAGTGCTTATTGCAAACATAGAGGAAAAGTTGCAAAGAATGGTACTAGAATAGAAAGAAACATTAAAGGAAAATGTATAATGGTGAATGAAAATAAGAGCAAAGTAATGAAGATGTGCAGAACAGAAGATGAAGTTGGAAACTTAAACATAATTTGTAAGCAACTCAAGCAGAACTATGCATTAAATTACAGGCTATTTATAGGCATAAAGAATCGTTAAAATTATCGGTAATTTTACTGGTAAACTGATACATCAATATGGCTATATTGGCTGATACTGATAGGGTACACGTTAATCTGCATCCTCCCTAATGGAAATTGAATGCATGATGAATGAACACATTTTCTGATGCTCATCTGCAGCTACTTCATTGATCATAACCTGATACTTTTCCTTAGAATGCTTTGGGCTTCATGAATTACTTCATTGTGTTTCAATTGATCATTCACAGTCATACCTTCATCAAACTTTCTATTCCATTCGTAACCTTGCATAGCGATATGGACCTTTTGTTTGCTGAAGAATTTCTATAGTTTTAAATCTTCAGAGTACAAGGAACCTATACTAGTCCTCATAAAGTGTGTAGATAAATTACAAACTTAATACTACTGACAATTTATTTACATATTGTATATCTTACTTCCATATGGCCTTACTGAGAGAGCATTGAAAAAAATCAAGTTACATAAACTGGTTAAATATTAAGTTTTACAATTACTTTCACTATTAATACATTCTCTAGGTATGTAAATGCAGCTGGAGAGACAACATCCTACCTCTTTCACATATAGTATGGTAGAAAATTCTCACATAAAAATTGTTACTCATAAGACGACACATTTCCATTAACAATAGTTAAAAATGAACAGAAAATATACAATAAACATATGTACAGGTTAATACAGTGAAATCGCAGTTATACGTTTTGAGATAGTACGTTTTCCTTGTTAGTACATCTTTTCTGGCAGTCCCTGACAATTTTCCTAAGGCTGCTTACTATTATATTTCAGTTATACAATTTTCAGATATATGATTTTTCCAGCTATATGTTTAACGAGTTCACTTCCAACCAGGAAAAAACTTCAGTTATACGTTTCTAACTGTGCTTGCTCGAAAGAATTCTGCTCTTGGAGTTCAAGATTTCTCTAATGATAATATCTGCCACCAGTTCCCCTACAGGTTTTCTCATCAGCTACAACTATGAGACCACACTCTGGACTTGGAATTCTACTTTTGTTGCTTGCATCGGAGGGCAGGGAATGGGCAATGCACCCCTTGAACCTGACTGGCCTGATAATCCTGCTTTTGATCTTTGTATGGCATTGGGCAAGTCGTGAGTGCCTAAAGCAGATCAGAAACTGATATCTTTCAAGAAGCCAGACAAAGTCAATGCACCACACTTCCCAGCCTGTTCCGAACATTACAAACAAGCTGAAGAAAGGGAAGGGCAGTTAACAGCGGCTTGCAGGTGGAGAAAAGTTCCACTCTGTCTAATGATATGTAAAAATAATAATAGTATGGCTGTTGAAGACAGAGAAGTTACGGTACTTTTTATGCAAACGAAATTGCAAATAAACGAATTATTGAACACTGTGACTTATTTTTAGCATGTGAATGGTTCTGAAGAAAAGCAGCGATCATAGTAAACATTGTGTGCATTTTCTTTTTGCAAGTGCCATTTGAAAAAACCCTTTGTTTCCCTTTTGTTACTATAGGATAAATTGAAGATAAAATGCTATAACTGCTCAACCACTGCAGCTTTCTGAAAAGAATGAGCAAAAAAACATTTTAAGTAACATCTGACAATTAAGGGTCCAGGGGGGGGGGGGGGGGGAAGTAAGGACAAAGTTCCAAAATTTGAAATTTTCCATACTTATGCAAAATTTCCAAAAGCCGTAATTTTAGTTTTTTTAATATAAAGTTGTGACATGAGCACCACCTCATAGAGTGGTCTCTTGTCATACTTCCCTCCAAATTTGGCTCATCCAGCATCCATAGGGCTGACGCTAGAAGCAAAATTCCAGACAATGTCTCAAAGCAGACAACACTGCCACTTTACATAATGTTATTTTTTTACTTAACAAGTACGTCTGATTTCAACGAAACTTTGCATGGTTGTAGGAATGTACCATCACTACATACTACAACATTTTTTCATTCACTTCGCTCTATTGAGGGAGACACAGAGGCAGACTTTTTTATTTTTTAAATTCAATTTTCTTTTTCTTCTTTGAACACTAATTATTGGGAGGCACAATGTATAAATTTTACAAGGATTATTGTATTGTAAGGGACACACGAGCAATATTTACTATGCAGATAGCTGCATTAAAAAAAAAACAATGATGCTCATGAAATTATTGCATAGCCATGCACAGCAGTTGCAGATTAATGAGCTCTTTTTTTTCACTGGTTCCTAATCCAATATTGGATAACAGGGGCTGGCAAATTCTTCTTACTTTTTCCCAGCAAACAAGAAGAAAAGAAAGTTTTCGAAGCAAGGGGGGCTCCATCCCTCCCATCTACTAGGAAGGATTACATAAAAGCATGAGGTAAAGAAGTGTGAATAGTGATTGAGCTATGTTCTCAATTGTCCACATACGTTTTTGTGGAGGGAGGGGAGAACAAAGACACCTCAGTCACACTTTTAGAATGTGTTACAACCCTACAGAAAGCAGTATTTAGTGACTATCGATTTGGCAATAGTGCATTTGTTCCACGATTGTAAGACATGGGATTTATACATTGTGCCTCCCAATAATTAGCGTTAAAAGAAGAAGAAAACACACTCAAGGTCACATGGTGAATGAATGAGACTGCTGCAAAGGCAAGGAAGAGGGGAGGAATATGTTGACTGGCATACAGAACAGGTTTCTGGCAAATTTTTTCATCAGCACAGCTTCGAAAACATATAAAGCGGGGAAACAAGTGTTATGGTAAACATACATTGAGATAAATGTCCTAATATTCAACACGGTTTTTTGCAGGAAATTGGCTGAATGGATTAAGCGGGTAAGGTAAACTTGTTTGAACCCTTTCCACCCCCAGGCACTTTCACTGTCCATTTCTCATGATTTTTTGAATTTATAATAATGATTTACGGTAGAACAGATTAGTGCAATACAGCAAACTTTGGTGCATATGTAGTACTTCTTTTCTTTCTTTGTGTACTTAATTTTACCATTTTCATTATCTTTCAATAATATGTTTTTCTCCCCCATAAAATGTATTTTCACTGTATAATCAATGGGGTTTTAAGCAGATTCCTTCATTGCTAGTACTGAAGAATTAATACAATCATGAGAAGATAACAGTATTCAAGATATAGCTATTTACATATATCAAGTACACAATAGAAGTGTTTCACATGCATCTACACTTCAGGTGTAACACCCTATTATACACACACACACACACACACACACATACATTCATTATAAGCTAAAACTGAAAACAGTAATCTTAGGTATTTTGTTGTTTATGAAATTCCCACATATATTTATACAGGAAAACATTCAAGCAATTTATCATATCTAAAAACACATTTTATAGTGTGAACAAAATTCATCAGTTTAAGGTATTCCTCAAAATAAAACTTTTTACTTACCATAATCATTGCAGGTAAGCAACTAATTGCATAAAATATACCAACCTGCAAACTAGAATGTTTGCAGAAAGAAATTGATTTCCTAGGACAGTATCGTTTCTTCACTGAAAATGTGTAATTGTCAATCTGATGTGGTATATTTCCCTTCAACATTATCTCCCCCACCAATTCCAGCCCACATTGTACACATAAGCGGGATGGAGTCGGTGAAGGTGATATGAAGGAGACAATACAGAAGACATTTCTTGACTTCTACACATCACACCTCCATTTCCCCAGCGATGCTATGTTTCACACGGTTTATGAATATTGTTATTGGTTCTCTACCTTTCTATCATTTAACATCTCATATCAGTCCTTGCAACACCAATCCTATTTCACTTGGCAAGCAGATTATTGAGACTTGAAAACTTTGACGTGTCTAAAACACAGCACAATTTCTATGTACTCTACAATATGAGAAATAAAAAACCAAAATGAAAGAAATGAATAAAACATAAAGGTTAAACTGCATGTACTGTCATGGTAACAAAGGGGAAAAAAAACATATATTAGCTTCACCTCTAAGGTAAAATCTCAGAAGAAATTATTCTCAACCCTAGGCATCACATATTAATCTTATTACACAGTTACAAAAACACTCAAACTGAAGAGCAAGTGAAAATAAATAAATCTGCTTTTCATTGGTCTCATGAACAAATTCAGCAATCTGCTGATTCATTCAACATTCATTCCATAATTTTATACATACCATTATCCAAATAAGTTCATATACAGGGTGTCTACCAAAATAACAAATCTATAGTTCTTGACTATTTCCTGGTCTTTTTTGTTTCTCTTAACCTATATTTAATCGATGTCTACTTAGATCAAGTTTGAAATTAGCATATAAGAAAATGTTTTTTATTTTATAAAAAACTCGTACAAAGAGGCTGGTTAAGAAGAAAAATGAAGCTGTACTTTAACAAAAGAATTAGACTTGTTTTATCTATTAATGCATGTAAATATTAATGCTTCAGCAAAACTTCACACATACAAGAATGTAATTCTTGAGAAACAAAGGTGAACATATCTTAACCACAACTTCAATACAATTTTAGATTTAAATATATTCATAAATAACTGCCAGGGAAAGCTTGCATATGATAGAATAGGTGTAGACCTAAAAGATATAAAGCAAAGCAGCTATAACCCAGTCCACTGCTCATATTGTCATCATTAATTAAGAATAAGAACAATGGTCATTATTGTGATAGCAAGGTTTGAGGGTTGGCCCCTTCTGAAGACACCTATTTGGCAGACTAGTGAGGCTCTGGCACATTGAATAACAGCTGCATAATCTTCTGTGGGACTAGTCTTGTGTTGCCCCTGTATGTTTGTGATTGTCCCTTCATCCAACTCATCTTACCACCAATCATATTCATCTTTGCAATTAGCAAAAAGCAAAGTAAAATACACTAAATCAATGAATCTATCATTGTGATAGCAAAAATTCTTGACCACAAGCATAATTTCTTGACTTTCATGAACTACCCATTGATTTCTTTAGTTAATGACACTCTTGACTGGCAGACGCCCTGAATATAATAATAAATCACACATTTTCCCCAAAAATCAACAAGCCTCTACAGGTTTTAAACATTTTCTTATTGAGAATTCTCTAGCTCAACACACAGTACCTTCCTGATACAATTGGCATTTCTTTCTCATATATAAACCTCTACTTTTAAGCAATTCCTGAGTTCTGATTTCCTGACAAATTGGTAATATCAAAAATAAATCAGTCCAGGATGGATTCCTTTTTAAATCCAGACTTTTGGGATGAGAAATTTCCACCATTTCCTGATAAATTTGAAAGTTCATGTCACTGTAAAAATCATGAATTCACTATTTCCATTTGAAGTAATTATACATTTTTGAAATGAAAATTGCCATGAAAAAAAAAATGTTTTAGTGTAGAAAATTCCAAGAATAAAATTATACAATACCCAACCATTACAAATTTCCCAACTGTGGGCTCCTAAAAATCTGGAAGTAATTTCCCGAAGGTTGGATCAAATAGGAAGACTTTTCCCCTGATCCTGGTACCATCATTTTGAGATTATAATCTGGTACCTATAACCAGGGCCAATCCACAGGGCCCCAAATTTACCAAAAAGGATTTTTCGGAGGGAAATTTCAAGAATTATCCCCGATTAGTAACTAATAGTATTGTCAAACAGGATTGCAAAATATTTTTTCCCTCATACCTATTGAAGATATTGCAATGAAACTTGGGGGATGCATTACGTATAGACCATAGTATTTTTCAAGGTAGATTATAATTGGGTACCTATATCCAGGGCCGGTCCAGAGGGCCCCAAAGTTACCAAAAGGGATTTTTCGGAGGGAAATTTCCCGAATTATCTCTGATTTCCCTTTCCTCATACATGATGTACACATGTGCGTGGTACCATTTGAAAGCCAGTTCTATTCTGAAGAGAAAGACATATGAACCATGATACTCAGATGAATTGTGCTTAAGCAGTAGCTACTTAAAAATATTACTACGCAAACTCAGAAAAAAAAATACACAGAAAGGGAAACCATTTTGTTAGAAAATTTCACAGGGCAGGTGTTAAGCTTCTTTCAGCAAGACGGTCGGTAATGCATATCAATATTAGAATATATCACTCACATAATGACAAATAGATTTCAGTGCACATGGAAGAAAGAAGGAACAGTACAAACAAGCACTCAAAATGGTAAGTTCATATTAGTTTTCTCTACGTTCAGTGGGAGTTCTGTTGTTTATATGCACATGATATTTCCTATTCATGGATTTACTTCACTTTAACCTAATTTTCAATAAATCTTACAAAACTAAAATATAAAACCTTTTAGAAAGTAGAAAATTTAGTATCTGCATTGGTTTAAATATCAGATTTTTACAGATTCCAATACTGATTCTGATATGTCAATTTTAGCCAATATTCATACATCAGTAATCTGCTTCATCACATACCCACTTGATACCCACATGCAACAAACTTAAATTTTCTCTCAAACAAAACTACAAAATTATAAGGTCCTGCAAAAAAATAATAAAAAGGACCTGGGATATCCATTTATGCTGAAAAATCATAATTGAAATCTAAATTACCTTGCTGCCATTATTGTACCTCCTGTTGTTAAACCTATCTACACATGCACGAAGTGCACACTCTTCAGCTTGGAAATCCCATGGACGAGCATCTAAATCTGAAAGTAAAGAGGGAGAAACATTGTGAAATCTAGAAGATTAATAGTAAGAAGTTATTTTAAGAAAGCTTTCACTGAATAAATCAGTAAAAATTAAAATTAATTCATTTATAATGTTCAAATACTTGAAGAATGTAATAAATGTTAGAATTTAAGTATTATATACAATGTAATTATACCACATCATGGTTCCACAAATTTGCTTCAAAATATTCATTGATTCACTAATGAGATAATCACAATATTAAAACCAAGCTGCCATTCAATCATGAAATCCATGTTTCTTACACAATTTTTTGAGCAGAATTAGACAAACTTTTTACAAGATTTCCATGACATTCAGACTCCAAGAAAATCAGGGTTCCCACTGATTAGATTGGATTGATTTGTTGTTTTAAGTCCACTTTATGCACCGTAAGGCTAATCGGGACTGGACCTACAGTTTAAAGTGGGATCCGAACCACTGTGTGCCTCCACCGAGAATCGAACCCAGGACCCCTTGATTTCAAGGCAATGACGCAACCACTGCGTCATCGGGGAGGCCCCCACTGATTAGAGTATTGTAAATTGTTTTATTTAAGAACACATGTCACATCAACTTAGGGTTTACAAACATGTAAGTATAACAATCATATTTAATATTCTCAAGCTTTTCCAAATTTTTGTAATATTTGTAGGAAATTCCCTGGATTTTCCACAATTTCCAGATCAACAAGAACCCTGCATTTGCCTACCTTCTAGGCTAATTGAAATACAGAAAATTAATTGGGATATAAACCAATACAAATACAACACTTAGTATTCTGAGTGTCAATTGCAGAGACAGAATGAAGGAAGTAATTGGTGTTTATATCAGTCTAGTTTTCAACAGTGAATGTAAATAGAGTAAATGTTGAGTAGCTGTGCATTGAAAAACTATGAATTTACATGCAAAAGTTAAGAAATGAGTTTAAAATATTAATAGAATGTGCTGACGTAGTACATATTGCTTGCAATAATGAAAAAATAAAAAGGGACACTGTTACTTAACTTGATAATGACTTAATAAGAGTATTTTATGACTGGTACTGAAATAATTTTAATTTGAGTACTCAAAAGAAAATTTTTACTTACCATTACCGTATGCCCAATCATCATTTAGGCGATGACGAACTTTCTGGTAAATTGCACTCATAGTTTTCATATTCGACTTTCTCCATTGACGGCCAAGATATTTGGTCTGCATTTTTAAAAGCTTCAAAACATAAAGTTGCATCATTGCGTGTCTAACTTTTAATGTCCTTTTTAGTATAGGTGCTGATTTGAAAACAACCAGCATCTGTAAAGTCACAAAACAGAAACTATGACAATTTGAATTACTAAAACCCATTAGTTTTCAAATTAGTGCTTACTCTACGCTCACACATTTACATTTTAATTTACAATGCACAACACAGAAATTAAAATTCTATTAAGAATGGGACAGATTAATTTGTGGACAAGTGATTACAAGTCAATAATGACTTACCAATATACTTTAGGATTGGGCCAATTTGAAATTTTGACAGATACCAATACGGTACCAATATAAAGTTTACTGATACCGACAGCCGATATTCTACTGATCTGATATACAACCTTGGTGACAATGAAGTTCGACCAGAAAGGAATACGTGATTAAATGCACAGAGGCATAGGTGGTGGAATGGGTGACCCGCAGAAGTGACGCATGTGTGTAAGAGGAGGCGTGTGAGAAGGCAAGAATCGTGATCCCAGCATGTTGCACCCAAGGTCACGTAAAGAACGAAAATGGGGAACTATACGCGTGACATTGAACTTCGACCAGGCACCAGACCCATACGGCAAATTCCAGATAGTGGCGCATTCGACGAAAGCATGACGTCACGGACACGATAAGGGAGTCCACCATATATAAGTGCGTGCTGTGCACCGAGGAACCGCAGTGCATCATCACCATGGCCAGGGGCAAACCTATTGACAACACCGTGAGGAGAAGAGTGGTGGAGTTGCAACGGGATGGACTCAGTGAACGGGAAATAGGGCGCCAACTGAACTTACCCAAGTCAACCGTCCACTGCATCATCAAACACCACCAAAATACGGGTACTACAAAGCCAGGTAAGGCCCCTGGTCGAAAACGCCTGCTGACCGTGCGTGACCTACGGATATTTAGGCGCTATATCCAGACCAACAATCATGTTTCTGTGGCCAAATTACGACTGTGGACTCGAGAACGCTTTCACATTGAAGTGTCAACCAGAACCATTCGCCGTTACCTACAGCGATGCGGTTACCGAGTGTACAAGGCGAAACGTAAACCCTTCCTTGACATGTTGAACAAAGGCAATCGACTACGGTGGGCACGAATGTACCGGGGATGGACATTTCGGCAGTGGAACAGGGTTTTGTGGACGGACGAATCCATTTTCAATGTTGTGTACGGGAAAATATGGAAAACAGTCATTTGTCGGAAGGAGGAACAGAATGAAGCAAAATGTTATGCACGTCGGGTACAGAAACCTGCGTCAGTGATGGTATGGGGATGCATGACGGCATCTGGGGTTGGCCCACTACACGTCAGGGAGGGCATTGTGAATGCACACGCCTATACACGCACACTGGAGCGTCATCTTCCCACAGTGCGAAGGCACCTGTTCCACAGGCGGCGTCTCATCTTTCAACACGACAATGCCAGGCCTCATACAGCGCGGCTGACAAGAGAATGGTTGACTCGCCATCACGTGCAAACTCTGCCATGGCCACCATCGAGTCCCGACCTCTCGCCCATTGAGAATGTGTGGCGTGTTCTTAAGCGACGTGTGCAACAGAGGGGACCCACGACAATGGCTGCTCTTATCGCCTGCCTGCAGGAGGAAGGGCACCGCATCGATGTGGAATACCTTGAACGACTCGTCCGCAGCATGCCCTGACGCATTGCCACAGTTATTTGCCGACGGGGCGGCATCACACCATGGTAAACAGGATCCCCTCTAACAGTGGTCGAACTTCAATGTCACGTGTAGATGGACGAAAATGTTTTATTTTGTGTGGACACCATACATTGCTGCGTTGCAGCGGAAATTTATGTTTTCCTTTGTTCCATGTAGCCTGCTGAATAAAATATGTTCAGCATATGCATGTGTTCTCCTTCTTTCACAACGCACTCCTATATTTGTGACTGGTCGAACTTCATTGTCACTAAGGTTGTAAAATTCTAAATGGTTCATTGACCTCCTTAATAAATGTCATGACCATAAGGTGTGTAGTACCTGTAAATTCTGCCATTGTGTGAGGGCAGCACTGCCAAGTGGCATCAGCTGACCGGCGGGGTCGAGTGATTCACGTCAGACACTTGCTGTACAGACTGTGAGCGGTGCACGATGTTTGTGTGCAATCCGTGTTTCGAAGTGGGCTGGCTGTTAGTACTCCGTAAAGCTGTAGTATTCGTGTACTATGTTTGCTTCTTATTTCATTTTGTGAAATAAATCTGTTGTTCAGCATATGGGCTTTTCTGTGCAGTGTGGTGATAATGTGTTACCAGATAAACGAAGCTTTGCAATGTAAAAGAAGCTGCATACTTAGACATTTAATTTTCAAAAAGTACAGAATGGAGATTACATGTTTATATTTATAAAAATTATAACCAAATGGTATAATATTGCACTATATCTAAGATACTTATAGATATATCAGATCTATAGGAAAAAGCCACCAGATGTGGTGGTGAGCTGATAATAAATCACAATGAAATAAGCAGTCTGGACTAAGGTGGCAATGCTAACAGGGTCTGGAGAGGATAGTCTGGCAACACCATACAAAAGCCTTTTGACAGCCCTGTAACATGGCAATGATGTGTTGTTATTTCATAAGCACTGCCCCAACTGCCTTACAGGCAGTAATGTTCATTTTACTTCAACTTCACATAGCCTTGGCCTCAGCCTCAGGATTCAGTCTCACATGGCCTCAGGACTTGCACTCAACCTTGGCCTCATGTGAGTATCAATTTCAAGATTCCAACTTACCCTAGACCTTGAAGTTGCTAGACATTGCAACTTTAACTCAGATTTTGCACTTGGCCTTACCTTGAACTTGACCTCATGGGGGCTCAGCCGTATTAGTCTCCCTGAGGCCAAAGTTGGGGCCCAGCCTCACAAGGCTAGACACCTTTGGTCATAGTATAAATTGTAACAATTACTGGAATGTTACAAAATTATTTCTAACAAGTAAAAAAAAATTCACACGAAGCATAAGTGTAGATGAAGGAAGGAGTTATGTTCATTTTACTAAGAACATACCGTATTTACGCATGTATAGTGCGCATGCGTGTATAATGTGCACTCTGGTTTTGGATGGGTAAAAGTGACAAAAAAGTATATCTCGTATACAATGCACAGTACAATCCAGTTTCAAGAAATGGCTTTCTTAGTTGTAGGTTGTAAATCTGTTGCTATGCTGATCAAGAGTGAATGACGTCATACCTATTCAATTGCTCATTCCTTTTTTTTCAAAATATATACTTTTTCTTTCCGTGACTAATGTAACATTTATACTAGGCACATTCAAGACCTTCCAAATAGCAGTTAGCAGCACAAGATTTCTTCCATTAAGGAATTTACACTCTCCATGTATGTCATATTATTTTAATTTTTATTATCTTTTTCCTTATGTCTTCTTTCATCCAAAGTACCATAAAAATCAGAATGTTTCTTCATTTTTTGATGAACTTATTTCAACCGCATTTCACATTAGTGTCGTTATCTTGTATGGAATATTGTTTCCATATTCAGAAACTGCAGGATTCAAGCTTTACAATGATATAGAATATGATAGGGTTCCCTAAACATGAAAAATCAATGCAAGTGTCCCAAAATCATGTAATGACCCTGTACGGTTTCATGGTGGCTGTCTGAATTATTCTGTGCATAATACGTACCACAGTTTTTGGAGGCAAAAATTTTGGAAAAAAGTGTGCATTATACATGAGTAAATATGGTATTCTCTTTTATGTAGTACATTCAAAAAGTAAGTTCCATTTGCAATGTGTACTGCAACTGCGATTGCAAGGGGTGCACAAGCATGCCAAGTTGTTTGATCCATTGCACAGTGATCAGGAATGCCAAAAAAGTCAGAAAAATTGAAATTTTGACTTTCTGGTAAGTGGATAAAACATGAACACTTCTCGAAACAACTATCTGGGGCATAAAACTGCCAAGAAATTTCTCTCTAAATCACTTATTTGTTCTTGTTTTTGGGCCTCAAAATGGCAGTTCATGAAAATTAGATTTTCGGAATATATTTTGTACTTATTTTTAAGACTTCTTGTAGCAATATTCTTTCGAAGGACAATACAATTGTCCTAGGTAGATTCACAACTTCTCAGTAATGCACAGAAAAAGAACTCAAATTTGAATTAAAACAAAATATAATTGGATCTAAAGATATCAGTTTGGCGGTTACGCGGAGATAGGTGATTAACTCTGATACACTTACTATTATTTTTTCTGTTTACGCTTGTGGCAGTGCTAGTTGACACAGCCCTTTCACTTTTTGTCACTCTCCTGCAGGTGTAGAGTTTCCTTCTGTTGCCCGCGCCTCGGGGTTTTGGTGCTGCACAAGGCGGTTCCAGATCTTGTCATCTGCTTTCACGGAGTGGTGTTTGTTTGTGTGCGTAGGTGGGCTTTTTTGGGAATGTTTGGAGTATGTGTTTGGTTTCTTGTTGCAGGGGGGGGGGAGCAGGTTGGGTGGGTGTGCATATTCCTGATGGCGGGAATCCAGGTTTTATTGATGGCCCCAGTATTAGTGTTGAGGTCGACGGATACGGTTTCTTTTGAAAACCTTTCTAGTGTGGATTTTGCTTGCATGATTATTTCTGAAGAACCTATGCTGTGGTTTTCATCTATGAGGTGGCAAGAAAGGCCTGCTCTTCTCCTTCCAAGTCTGTGGTCAGCATCATGCTCCTTGAGCCTTTCATCAAGCCGGTGCTTGGTCATCCCTACATACTTGCCTCCACATGCGCAGGTGACCATGTAAACACTTCTTGCATTGGGGTCAGTGTAGTAACGTTTGAAATGGTTAGGTGGGAGGATATGGAAGGAGGGGGCTGGTCTGCTATCTTGAAACTGTGTCGGGAAAGAACTTTTTGGATTTTTTTGGTTAGGTCAGCGTGTCGGGGGAGGCCGATCCATTTCCTTTCCATCTTGTCTTGCTGGGCGTGTGGCTGGTTCATTTTTCTTATTTTGGTAGAATCCTGGAGTTGGACTAGCTCCCGTCGGCTGTACCCATTGATGATGGCAATGGAGATGATATGCTCAAATTCGGTTTGTAGGTCTTCGGCTTCCGAGATGAGGTTGATGGTCCTTTGGAAGAAGTTGATCCAGATGTTGTTTTTTTGTCGTGCAGAGTGACCAGAAAATTTGTGTATGTATTGCGTTCCGGAGTTGGGTTTTCTGTATATATTGGTCTTGAATTTGCCATTTTTCCTGCTTATGGAGAGATCTAGGTAGTTTAGTGTGTTGTCTTTTTCTTCCTCTGGTATGAAGTGAATGCTTGGGAGAGCCGAATTAAACAATCGTATGGCTTCTTGTAACTGCTCAGGGTTTTTGTAAAGGAGGATGTAGTTGTCAGCATACCGCCTGTAGCCAATTCCAGAGAGGATGGGTGAGGACAAGACATTGGATTCTATTGCATTCATAACTATGTTGGAGAGGATAGCGGATAGAGGGTTTCCCATGGCTAGGCCTTCCTCTTGATAGAAGAACTGGCCTTTGAACTGAAGGACAGAGGTTTCCAGGAAAACTTCCAGGAGGGAAATGATTAGTTCAGTTTCATACGGGCTTTTTGTGTTAGATAATAGCCACTTCCTGGTTTCACTTATGGCAAGGCTTCTTGGTATGGATGGGTACATTTCCTGGACGTCTATGCTGGCCATTTTTATGTTGTCAGCTCCTACGTATCCAGTGACCATTTCCTTTATCTCCTGGCTGTTTCGGACACAGTACCTCAGACGGTGGCTATGTTCACTGATCTTCCATTCTAGCCATTTTGCGAGTCTGTTTCCTGGATGCTTGAATCCGGCGACTATTATACGGAGGGGGGTTCAAGGTTTGTGCATTTTTGGGATGCCATAGACTGCAGGGATATCCGGGTCATGAACTTTTAGGTTCTTCCTCTCCTCTGTGAAAAAGGGGGGATGAGTCGAGAGTTGTTTTGATTTTTTGGCATATTTTGTTCAGGGGGAGGAGTCAAGTGGCCTGTAACCTTCTGAGTTGAGTTTTTCTTTTATTTTCACTGAGTAAGTTTCCGTGGAGATTATTACATATTGGTTTCCTTTGTCCGCACGCATGCACCAGAGATTGTTGGAGGAGAGCCATTTTTTGAATTTCCGAAGTTTGCTACTAAGTTTGGAGTGTAGTTTAGGCATTCCACAGGGGGTCAGGGGGGCAAGCAGGTGCTCTTCAAGGATGGCTGCACACAATTTTCTTATGTTTTGTCCCTCTTCTGGCATTTTTGCAAGGAAGGCAGCTTTTTCCACAGAAGTTATGGTGTCCGGCACTGGCGGTTTCTTTTCCAGTAGCGCAAACTTGAAGCCATATTTTAGCAGACTCTAAACGTTCGCAAAAAAGCCCACCTACGCACACAAACAAACACCACTCCACGAAAGCAGACAACAAGATCTGGAACCATCTTGTGCAGCGCCAAAACCACAAGGTGCGGCAACAGAAGGAAACTCTACACCCGCACTAGAACGACAAAAAGTGAAAGGGCTGCATCAACTAGCACCACCACAAGTGCACGCGGAAGAAGAAGGAACCACGCCAGCCACAGCAAGACAGTTTACACCTGACGAAGCCACCAGACGAGTGGCGAAATCAATCGCTGAAAAAAAAAAACTTACGCAGAAAAATGAATAGTAAGTGTATCAGAGTTAATTACAAAATATAATGTTTTTTTTTATTTTTGACTTGAAAATACAAAAGCAAGTTCAGAAGCAAGTCGAATAATGGGGTCACTTTGCAGGCAGATGGATAGAAAGACTTTTGCAGTGGTGTATAAGTGACTGCACATGCACCCCAAAGACAATTTTTAGTTAAGTTATCAGGTAGTTACAGATTTTTAATACATATGTTGATCTTTTCAAATCAAGAAGGTGGTTGTGTAAGAATTTGTAAGTCACTTATCCAAACTTAATTGTATTTCATGTTTTGTTATTTCCTACTGATAGCCCACTGCCAGTGAAATGAATAATTGCTGTATTTGGAATTATTTGTTGACCAATGTGGTATTTCGATTACTTAGCTTCAATAGACAGACATATCAAACAAGATTGTTTATGTCATAATACAGTAGTAGTCATTAGATCTTTTAGTTCACAGCATTATATCTCTGTATTCCTAGTAATTCTTGAGTAAACAAACAATAATTATCTATTGGATTTGATTGTTGACTAAAAGAGAGAAATTGACTGGCTGATCATCAAAAAGATGCATATCACATCAAGTCCATAATCAAGTTCTTTCAAATTGCTGCACTTCACATTCGTATTTGGAATAGTTTCAAACTAATCAGTTGTTGATTTTCGATTTCTTGACTGCCACTGGCAGTAAACTTCACAAAGTGATATAATTTATGCCACCCTAAATTAATATTTTGAAGGTTTTTAATTTCAGAATATTCCTAATTTTTCTTAGATTTGTTAGTTTCAGATATCGACAGGCTATTTTACATCAATTCTTAATCTCTAATGGCCACACAGATACAGAAAACAAATTAATTTACGCTGCATTGAGCTACTAGTCGGCAGGTGTACAAGTCCTCCAAAAATTTGTCTTGATAGCTTTGGTTATATCTGAGATACTGAATTGACATGGACAAGCGGACATGACCAGCATACAAGGGCACTTTTCTTTGCTGTTAATAATTTGAGAACATAAATTAGGAAGCAAATTTCCAGCACAACATTAACAGTTATTACAGATTTATAAAAATGGTTGTAACTTCTAAACTACTGCATCTTTTTGAAAAAAATAATTTCTACAAGCAAGAATGAGTAAAAGCAACATTTTAAACAAGGTCCAACAATTAAGGATTCAGGGAAGATACAGGGAAGCAAAGGCCTGATTGTCGAAATTTGCCCTGACCACATGGTAGCGAACAGCAGCAAATTAACATTCCATTTCTTGAAAATTATACACTATATTTCAGTGCTGTTTGTTCATTAGTATACCATAAAAGGTATTATATACTCTTAATTACAAAACAATATATCCACTGCTATTATTATTAACAAGTGCCATTCGAAAAAGTTATTTGTTTCCCTTTTGTTATGATGGAATAAATTTAAGATAAAAGGCTATAATATAGAAGCAAAATTCTGGACATTGTCCCGAAGCTGCCGAAACTGCCACTTTATATGATGATATTATTATTTTACTCATAAAGTGTCTGTCTGATTTCAACTAAACTTTGCATGCTTGTAGGATTGTACCATCAGTACATACTACATTTTTTTCATTCACTTCAGTCTCTACACTGGGAGAAAGTAGGCACTGTTGAGGACAACAGTGTTTCAAAGACAACAAATACCCTAACAGTAGCACTGACAGAGACTATTCCACACAGCAGCAAGAGTGAAGAATCAGGTGTAACCAGGGCTGGCTCGGTAACTCAGTTGGTAGAGCAAAGGCACTGTATGCCAGAGCTTTGAGTTTGAGTCCTGGTTGAGCTTTTATTTTTCACTGAAATTGTTATGTACCTAGTCATATAAATACTGTCACAAGGTTTTCAGGAAATAGACGCAAGATGGTTAGCAATAGCGTAATATCCCTTGACTATGTGGTACATGGATATGTAAGGAACACAAAACACCTATAGCTACTCAAAGTGACCACATTTAGCACACACACAGTCCTTCAGTCTTTGTGGCCACACATCAATTGCATTACTCACGGTATCTACAGAGAAGTCCGCCACTGCCTTCATGAGAGAGCACTTCAAACTGGTGATGTCAGGGTGTCTTTTCTTGCATGCCATTTCCTGAAGCACAGCCCACAATTTGTAGTCCAGAGGGTTACGATCGGGGCTACCAGAGGTCCAATCAGACGTGGGGCCACTGCTGGGTCCTATTAGCCTTATGGACTGGTGCCTAATCCTGCTGGAAACTACATGCCTAACCGTGAAAGAGGATATTTGTGATACCCTTGACCACAGCCTCACGGACCGTCTCTTGATACACCTTGGCCGATGTTTTGAAGCCTAGCTCGCAGAAATGCAGCTCAGTGGTTCCCTCGTAGCTCACCCTCAACCACACCATAACTGACAATGGATGATGGCCCCTCTGGAACCTCGGAGCCTTGTTGGCAGCTTCTCGTGAACTCCTTGCATGTACCCTATAAATTTTGGTATTGAATGCCTTCTCAACATTGAACAGTTTTATATTGGTGAAGAGGATTCGTCTGTGCCCACTTGGTGCGTACCACGTAAGTAGGTACTTTGCTTTGATCAACCTCTGCCGCTTTAATTCATGAGTGAGGAAATTACCTGTACATTGTTTGTAAGCTTGCAGTCCCAGGTCACAATGTAACACACGAGACATGGACATTTTGTGGTCCTGAGCCAGCACTGACTGTCTCCTGAGAGAATTTTGTTGCGCACCAACTGCCACTGCTTTCACAACTTCTGGCATCCATACTGTTCAATGCCGCCTTACCCTGGGCCGGTCATTCGCAGTTCCAGTTTCAGTGTATCGTTGGATAGTGCAAAACGCGAACCTCTTTGAGATTTGAAGCTTTCGGAGAAGTTTGAAAATCTCACCTGCTGCTTCCCTATCTTTTAAAGTGCAATGACAGCCATTCGATTTTCATAATCGCCCCATTCCATTCTGACCTGTATCACAATCACTTTCTCCCATTTGCAGCTTACCATACAATTACTCAGGTCTTACTGCTCCCCGAGCATAGGTGCTGCCATTGCCCTGAGGATCTCCAGTCAGCCGCCAAATCTGTGACAGTATGACTAGGTAGTACATCTCCTGTATGTGCCAAACAGTAAAGTAAGAAAAACTACATGCAAGCCGTGGTAGCTCAGTTATTAGGGCATCTGACTACCATACGAAAAACCCAGGTTCGATTTCCACCTGTTAAACAAGCTCCGGCGCCCACCTAACGTCGTATAAAGTGGGTACCTGGAGGAAACTCTGAGGGGTAAAGATCGCCACAGGTGTGGTGCTGATCACATCACCCCCACCTTTGGCCATGATCAAGAAAGTGTGGGGCCCTAACTCCACATCCCTTATACGCCTTCATGGTATGGTGCAAAGCAGGGGAGCACTTTACTTTTGCAATGGACATGACATATTCTGTAGACATTGGCCAGTATAAACATATTGGAGTATCAGTTTACTGGTAAAATTTGCTGATAATTTGAATTTGAAATTTTGGGTGCGTCAGCACTTAGGCTATTTTGCACCCGTCACATTATATGGGTTTCAGCCATAACTAAAATAACATAACTGCAATGTAGCATAACTAAAATATTAAAACGTTAAAGCATTCTGACTTTGGTTAAAAGCTGAAGTGCAAAGGGGCACTCAACACACACAAGGACAAAAAACAGGACAACACACAGAATTATACTGGCCATAGGGCCACATGCTAGAGCCTCGTTAGTCTGCATAATGCAGTCCGTGGTACACTACGTGGAAGTGAGATTGACAATTGGGTGTACTGCATGGAAAGTCACCCCTTACACCACCCTCTGAATTTGCTGATAATTTTACTGCTCCGATATTTCTATAAATAGCTAGCAAATGAGTGCACAATTCTGCTACAGAGAAATCTCACTTATATGTTTTATGGAGGACAGAAGGAGAAAAAATGTATAACTGACAAAAACGTATTATTGAAAGGTAACTAAATCGTAAAATTAGGTACATACACAAAATCACGAGGAACAGACAGTGAAGGCACCCAGTGTGTGTGTGTGGGGGAGGGGGGGTGCAAGCAAGGTTTTCCTCCTTAATACGTTCAGCTGTTCAGTTTCCGGCAAAAGACCATATTAAACATTAGGATGTTTACCTTGATCTTAGTTTGCCATAACTCTTGTTTCCTGCTTTATACATTGTACTAGCAATGCCGATGTCATAAAATTCGCCAGAAACCTGTTCAGTAGGCCAGGCAAACTTTCCCTTTTCCTTGCTTTTCTAGCAGTCTCATTCATGTATCATGTGACCTTTTACTTCAGAGAGATAAGTTTTTCATTCAAGAGGAGGAAGAGAAGAGGCATGGCTGAGTGGAGGGAGTGGATGGGGTACAAGTTGCATTCCTCATGCCTCTCTTGATGGACAGGAAAGAAAAAACCGCACTACTTTTATCCCCCCTCAAGTAGAAATCCGCAGAGCTTTCTGCCTTATGAGGAACAAGTGCACTATTGCCATTACCTAGGGTTTGAACACAATCTAAAAGTGAGACTGAGGTGTGTGTCTACTTCCCCCTTCTCCTCCACAAAAACAGACATCGAAAAATGACAACAGGGCTCGATCACTATTCAAACGTATTTACTCTTGGTTTTATGGAATCCTTCCTTATAGATGTTTAGAAGGGGGAGACTTGTTTGTGAAAACTTTTCCTTTCTTCCTGTTTGCCACATTGGGTACAGGAAAAAACTAAGAAGAGTTATCCAATGTTCATTTAAGAATTACACATTTCCTTTTAATGGCAACAAGTGTAAAAAAAACAAAAAAAACATCACCCCAACAAGAGGTCATTAATATGCGACTGCTGTGCATGGCTATACAATAATTTCATGAACCAGCCTCCTCCTCCTTTTTTTAATGCAGCTATCTGCATATGACAGAATGGGAAAACATAAAGCAATAACCCTTCCTCCCTTTTTTCTTTCTTCAACTTAGTTCGGGAATAAGCACACTGTTGATAAAATGCAGACGACCTATCATTCCCCCACCTGTACCTCTAACTTCCCTCCATTCCCACCACCCATCTGTCTGTCTGTCTGTCTCAAGACTGATGCTGGCACCAGTGTTTTGGTCAAACTGCCACTTGCTGATAACAGCAATGACTCATCCAACACAAAGGAGAAAAATGGCATTGTTTTGAATCTGTAGCCTCTCAAGGCTATTTTGCTTTGACAATTATGAAATACAACACCAGACACAAAACAAGGAGTTAAAAGGCAATCCACTTTTTGTTCTTGTGCTGCCTTCTGATAAACAAAATTGTAACTCTCATCTTGGGGCTAATACAAGTAAAACCTCTAGAACACTCAGAGCAGGAAGGAAATGCACACAATGTTAAGTATAGAAAAATCGCTGCTTTTCTTCACAACAATTCACGCACTATAAGTAAATCACATCATTATCAATAGTTCGTTTATCGGTAATTTCATTTGCATAATAAAAAATATTGCAATTTCTCTGTGTTAACAACTATATTAACTTTAAATATCATGGTAATAAGACAGCGGGAACTTCCATCCACCCCACTTCTTTTTTTTTTTTTTTTTCTTACAACAGGCTGGGAAGTCTGGTCCAGTGACTTGACTGACAGGTTGAATGATATCAGTTTCCAATCTGCTTCATACAGATATGACTCCCACAAGGCAATGTAAAGAACAGGATTATTTACCAGTCTGGTTCAAGGTTGAATTGCCCCTCCCCTGACCTCCGATGCAAGCGACAAAAATATAATTCAAGTTGTGAGTCTGGTCGCATGCTTACATATGATAAGGAAACCTGCACGGGTACAGGTGACATGTGTTATCTTTACAGAAATATTGAACTCCAAGAGCAGAATTTTTTGAGCAGGCACATAGTAGTAAAAAAAGCAACTGAAGTCTATTTACCTGTTGAGACTGAACTCACTGAACATATAACTTGAAAAATTGCATATCTGAATCTCATGTAAATGAAATATAATAGTACACAACCTTAGGGGAATTGGCAGGAACTGTCAGGAAAAATGCACTAACAAGAAAAACATACTATTGCAAAACAAAAAAACTGTGATTTCACTGTATTTTGTTGCTGATGTATCCTGAATTTTAAAGTAAAATTCTAAATATGTAGTTTATCTTTCTATAAGTAACTTGGTTACATGCATCAATTAATGAGGTTCTTCACAGATCATTACCATTTAACACTAGACCTGTAGAGTATCAATTATGGGTAATCAAGCCCCACAATCTGCTACAATATAGTGTAGGGATGCAACAGATTAATCGGTACTCTATTGGTATCAGCCAATATAGACATATCAGGCTATTGATTTATCGGTAAAATTATGGATAATTTTGCCGATTTGATTTATATCTATAAATATCTCATAATTAAGTGCAACATTCTGCTATTTTGTTATAATTTTTATGGATATAAGCATACAATCTCCAGGCCCTACTTTTATTAAAAGTAAATGTCTAAATATGCAGTTTCTTTTGCATTGCAGTCACCTGCAAACAAACCTTTATTCATGAGATCAATGAACCATTAAGATGTTTCACGGACCATTTGGAATTTTATATCAGATAGGTAGAATATTGGTTATCAGTATCGGTACTTTATCTGTATTGGCCAAAATTATATACTGGCCCATCCCTAATATGGTGTAAAAACACAGACCCATGACCCTATGTTTTCAAATCGTTGGCATAACTCAAATTTGTAAACACATTTTTTGATATATTTCTCATATAATCCAGGCAATTTACATTTTGACCTGGGCAAAATTGCTTCAGAAGGTTTTTAAAGAATTTCTAACTTAGAAATCGTTGCTGAATAACATATCCAAATCAGAAAAAATCGGACCAATGGAAACTCCCCAAAAACGGATTTAAAATGGCAGACTGGCTGTTTCCTACTAAAGGCAAAAATAAAGTATTTTACGCTTTACAGAGAGAGATAAAGCTTTTATTTACTTATATAATAATTGTTTTATCTTTCAACAATATACCATTTCTTGTGTAATTTTGATATTAAATGTTATTTATAGAAGTTAGAAATCGAGAAAATAACAATTACTTCAAATAAAATTCTTTTTAAATTTCTCTAAATTACAGGGGTGATTCCTCCATGTAGGAAGTGAGGAACTTCCTATAGTTCATTTATACTTGCTTCCAGTTCTCTACTTTTTAGGAGTTTAATAATAATGCACGTTATAAAATTATGTGCTCAATGTACGCACAAATGACAAGGTTAGCTATTGTCAAGAGCTGACTGGAGCGTTCCTTACAGCTGCAGCCCAAAGAAGATGGACATGCAGGCTTGGCTGCTGCTTGCTGAGGAACATCATGCAGTCATCCTACACACAGATGGGTGAGAAGTGGCAAAGGGGAGGTTGCAGTTCTTAAACATCCAGCGAGGAAGCATCCAAGGGGTTCCTCAATCAGTGGTGCCAACCCCATCAACATGGTACTAAACGTAGCCCAGTTTGATCTTCGTTGGCCCCTAGCATCCTGCTTTTGGCATAATGGTCAAATCTATCATAATCTGATTGATTGAATTGGTGTTTTAAGTCTACTTTATGCACAGTAAGGCTAATCGGGACTGGACCTACAGTTTAAAGTAGGATACAAACCACTATGTGCCTCCACCGGGAATCAAACCTGGGACGCCTTGATTACAAGGCGACAATGCAAACATTGCGCCATCGGAGAGGTCCTAGCATAATCTGCAAACGCGAGTCCCTGGGAGAGGGATATCGAATTCAAAGAAATAGGTTTTCAGGAAATAGAAATAAAATTACGTCCAAATCTTATTTATACTTCACCAGCAGACTTGTTTAAAATAAAAGCGGGTATGCATACACAGCGTCACTTTTTATTTACAACCATGCGACGATCCATCCTCTATATTTTCTTTATCCTGTCCATTTTGTTCCTGAGGAGATTTTATGGTAGTAAATCGATAGAAAGTTGGGGGTAAACAAACCATTTTCTCAAACGGTATCAAGTTCTATGCTGAACCCATTTCGTTTGTTGAGCCATTCTACACAATTTTGTGTAGCAAATAATAATAATAAGTAACGCAAGTCCAAAACTCGAAAAGTATATTGAACTTAAAACTGCAGTAATCCAAAAAAGTAATTAATAATAAATCCTAGCACAATTTACAAGCATTTATCATAATTTCAGAGTTTAAGCAGCACTTTTTATTATCCTCAACCAACACGACAGGGAGAGGGGACAAAATCGAAATTCTTGCAAAATCTGAAATTTCGTCAATACTATTTTCATTGGTTTTTATAGGTTGACATTAAAAAAAAATTCATAGTTCAAGGGGGCAAGGGCCCTAACTTGAGCGTGGGACTGCAGGTAACATTCTAAATGCAATGGATAGTATGAGCGATTTGTGCGACTGTAATTGAACACATTTTTCAAACCTTCCTCAGTTTACCATATCTTCTCCCTGCACTTCAAAAAAGCCACAAGCTTAATTACAAAGTTAACTTCTAAGGTTGGACAAAGTTTAATTAATCATCTTCATCACTGTAAACACTGGCGTACACATGGAGGAGCTACACTCTCTCCCGAAATTTTGAGAAAGATCAATTTTTTTTTAATGAAAGCAGCAAATAACTTGGGAAAAACCAAAGTGCTAAATGCAAATCCCTCTTAAATTAAATCTTCAGATTACAATTTTGAGTGAAAATTCCAAATATACGAAATATTTTATTGTGTATCTCCCCCTCCACCTCTGAGTAGAACATAGGTAATGCCCTTTTTTATAATTCCAACCCTCCCTCCCTCCATAAAAAGAATCCTGCATACGCTAGTGACTGTCATCATATTATTATTGTCCTGTTCAACAGGACATTCGATTACGCTTGCATCCACATTGTGAAGTAGCATATTTCATCGTGCAGGAACAACAAATCATCTTAAGTAGGATCAAGCATAGCAGAAATTATTCTTTATACTTCAGATTCTTCTTTAAACGTATGTGCAAAAGTTATGGTACTTTGTGGACAAATCGGTAGGTGACAAACACTCAAGTGTAACAAACGATGTACCTGCATGTATTTTTTCCATTAACATTAGATGACAGTGCGTTTGTGGATTCCAATGATTTGCAGTCATATAACAGAAACATTTATTTTCTTCTAACGACTTCAAAATGAATGTGCCGCTCAACGGAGTCCAGTTACCTACATCAATTTGTCTAATGCTCAGGATATCTAATTGAACACATTCTGGAAGTGGTTTTGAGTTTTTGTTTTAGGGCCACATTATTCACAGATATGTTAATCAGGGCTGAACATGTAGTTTAAAGTGGGATCCTTATCACTACGTGCCTCCACCAAGTATTGAACCCTGAGCCCATTGAATACAAGGTGAGAGACGTTATCACTACGCCATCGGGAGCACAGAAAAATTCTAGGTGTTATGTTACAGCCCATGAAAACATACAGAAACAGGAGCAGCTTACGGATGTCACGACCCAACAATGATTGAATTCCAAGGATATCATACACAGTATTGGGAGATGTTCCCTGCCTTATATCACTGCGATAGTACGACTTGAAACCATTGTCCTAGGCATGGTACAGAAACAAGTCAGCCTCTTCCCTATAATACTGTTGTATAAATACTTGCATTTTGTGATGAGACTGCAGCACGAACGATGTCCACATGAGCATCCTCACCTACAGTGTACACAACACACTGGTGCTTCTTCAATGTCTCACCTATAAGGGAAATAATTGCTTGGTTGTTGCTTTCATTAGTTAGGAAGTGTTCTTTCTTGCCAGCGCTGAAATAACATTCCTACTGTTTTTGATGCAGAAGCTCCTGAGGGTTATGCCTTTGATCATAGGAAAGCCACTGTAGCCTTCAGAAACACCGACAGCCCTTCTATCTGTTTTCAGAGATTGCAATGTTCTTGTGTGTTTCTATGTTACGCAATGGAACTCAATGTAGGAGAGATCCACCATCCAAAATGTACTAGCTTGTACAATGAACTTCTTCCATTTGTATCTTGTTCATGTATTTGAGTATTGCATGTCCTAACTGAAACTTGATGGCCTCAACATACTTTATCATTTAAATAATGCACGAGGATATGCAAGAAGCTTGTAAGACATGACATCTTCCAGTGGCACCACCAGTGGCAAAAGTCGTCATTCTCTGAAAGAGTTCTGCATCTACTTGTATATCATATCCAACAGGGCTCACAACAGCAGCAGCAGGAAATCCTGTTTTTCACCTTTTGGCAGAATATTAGAACACCTCATTCTCAACCACTTTGAAGATGTCTGTACCGATGTAATACAATTCATCAAAATTAACTCCTGGATCAGCTGTGACTGCTGTATTAGTGTTGCAGAAACTTGAGTCAAAATGAAATGGGGATATGGATTCCAGTCGTTCGATTGCTTTTCTCAATATCCCCATTCAGATCCCAGTTTAAACTGTACGTCTAGCCCCAATTAGCCTTTCTGTGCATAAAGTGGACTTAAAACAAAAGCTAAAAACTCAATCCAAGTCCGGGTTACAAATTTACCTCCCAGGAACATTTTCTGCACAGTTGGATTTTCAGATGATAAGCAACGTTTCCTGCAAGCACTGGTATAGGGACTTGAGGTAACTGTGAGGTCTGGCTGCTGCAATGGTGGAGAGAATCTTCAGCACAGCTTGCAACTGCAAATTGTCCATGAGCCGGTTCTATCAGCATTTATCAAGTTACATGCAATACTGGTCATTCTTGTCCATTGTCCAATTTTTTCTTACAAATCACACACATTTTAAAGTTTTCATTCTTAAAAGGCAAAATATAATTTGACATAAGAAAACACAAATTCTAAGTAATAATACACAAAATATTAAAAATTATTCACAATTAAACATAAAATGTTAGGAAATTCACAATGGCCATTTTGCAAATCCATTTTCTTTCCCTGGTCTGATTTTCTCTGATTTTGAATATGTTATTCAGTAATGATTCCTGAGCTAGAAATTGTTTAAATAGCTTCTAAAACAATTTTGTCCAGGTTTGAGGGGAAAATATTTTAGTTTGCCTGGACTAATATATGTGCATACATTCATGTAAATATATGAATGTATGCACATAAACACAATATTAACAGTGAGAAGAACCAATAAAATGATGTATGCAGTACTTACCATTATTCTTGAATGTTTCCACTTGGTTAGCTTGTTTAGAATTCTAAGCAAGTTTATGCAAGAGAACATATTCCTCCAACAGTACTGTTGATTATCGCCAATTTCTAAGCTTTCTGCTGTCAGTTCTGGTTGGTCCCCTATTACACATGATGGAAAATCCAAGATAGGAATACTGCAAGTAAAAAATCATAAAACATGTAAAATTATTGCATATCTGAAACAAAATAAAATAAAAAGTGTTTCATATTAATGGTACAAAAATAGCAATTATGCAAAACATAACACACACAAACAAACATTTTAAATCTGTCTATACTTGCTTTTGAAAAAAAAATGCAATAAAAGCATAGAAATATTCTTAAAAAAAAGATCTTGTTGATTAATTGACGCATTAATTTTGAACTGCCTTTGTGCAATTTTTACAGGCTGATGAAACATTTTTAAGATGGCTTTTGCCTCTGCTGCTGCTTTTTTCTTGCTCAAAATTCCATGGATGGTTGTAAAATACAATTCCTAGATACTTCAATTTTTACCTTTAAAAAGCAACATGTTTTGCTGATATAATGTTACTAGTAGATCTCTTAACAGTGTGGTAGTTAATATTTGCTGTCTTGTAATCAAGGGGTCCAGGTTTTAATTTCCTAGAGGCACAGTGCACAATGGTTTTGATTCTAATTTAAACTGTAAGTCCAGTTCTAATTTCCCCTATCTGAGCATAAAGTGGAATCACAACAAATTCTTGATAATACTAATATTAAAAGTAAATATAAACTGTGAAAAAAATTGTAAAATTAAATAAGGATGTTGGGAGAGGAAACATCCATATTATGGGCTACGCTGAAACCAGTGTGTGTGTATAATTAGGTATATCTTCTGCACATTGCAACATAGCATGAAAGGGGTGGGGAGTGTAACATTTGCGATATTTATAAAATATTCTCAACATTACATTACATATAGGAACAAACGAAGTTCTCATTTCCACCATCAGATGGTAGTACCATCTGACAGCCTAAGTTGCTGCTACCATCTGGCAGCGTACAATTGCACTACATCCGAAACATCGTTTGGTTAACCATCAGCTAGTTCGCTTTATCCAGATGAGGTAACGTACAGCTCAGCTGGTTCTCGATGTCCTTTATACAAAGAACAGGGTGCCATTACGTTTTACATGGAGAACCACGTGTATAAGAATATTGGACTTCTGGAAATGGGCAAATATAGCAACGGCTTACAATAACTTTAATGCTATTAATGTTTTATAAGGTACATATATCTCATCTGTGGAATAAGAACAAGAAAACGTGTGCTACACATGTACTTTAATATTGTGAAAAAGCCATGCTACTTTACCTTATCCAAACTTCTCAATGAGTACAAATTGAACTGTGAATTTTTGATTAAATCATTGCATGAATAATGTTTGCAATTTAATCAAACAGAAACTTAGAAATTACATAAAAATGAATTGTAGGATTATTTGGAATTGAAAACTGTTGATCTCAACACAGTGAGCGTGATATCTCTATTGCATGAATTTGTAAATGCGTTAACACATTGTGCTGAACGTAAATTTTTGCACGATTCTTGCGACTACGTGTTATCTTCACGAGCAAAAATGGGAACAGCAAAAAAATGAAACCAAATTAGCATAATGATTACGTAAATCTTGCCTCTTTCTTAATTACTAACCATTTTTTATCGTCAATCCAAATACCCCTTTCAGTAGCATCAATTTAGTTTTGATCTATATGAATGATAGATACTACACTAATGTAAAATCTGAATAATGCTATTGGTACCAAAGATAAGAGACAATGTATTTATGGTAGAATCATGAATTCAATGCAAATCTTAATCTATTCATGTTCTATGAATATATCAAATAAGTTTGTGTTAATAATGTACACACTCGCTGTGCGAGCTCCAATTGTTATTAATTGACTGAATGTGCTAGGTCACTTTTGTAATTAAGTTAAAAATAAATATGTGACGATTATGCAAGCTGTGTTTGCAAAGATTTATGTATGGAATGCATTATGCAATATTTCAATGATCTATTGTTGAGTTGCGAAAAGAAAGGAATAAAAGTCATGTTGTTTGTTAAAGTTGTCCTTTTGATATTAAGGCAAATTCCTCCCGATAGCTATAATTTTTGCAATCGTAAAAATTTGCATGGTAAATCGATGACACTAACATTAAAATCAAGAGTTAAAAGAATAACTAACCTAAATGTAGGCATTTTTGTAGAATAGTGAATATTGAAATCTTGATTATTTTGGTGCAGTGAAATTAAGATTTTTGCGCATATCTTTACATATTGGTGCTTAACTCATTTCTCCATTAATTGGCAGTGCATAAAAAGGGAAACCATATAATGAATGACTACCACGTACTGAATTTTCAATGGATGTTACATGCTTAATCCATTTGGACCCTAAACATATAAAGGGCTTACATCGTTCTTGCTCATTTGGTTTATCTCGCGGTTTTGCCAGATACCTGTGTAGTAAGGGCGATGTAAAATACATAATTATGAATGCTTGATTGGGTTTTATGATATTGACTAAATTGCCCCAACCACATATAATAATATATGCGGTTGGGTTGGTTCAATAACAAACCTAAATCAAGCGTTACAGGACGTAGGTGCCATTTATTCACCACCTCCGCCATCTGTGGTGATGGTGTGATCAGTGCCACACACTGGCCACCTTTATCATGCTGGGTTGCCTACAGGGTACCTGGGTAGAAGTTGGACGACCCCCAGAGCCACTCCATAAAGGGAATTGCTCGAAAGACACCACCCAAAATCACCCAGCCTGGTAGTCAGATGCCTACAGACTAGATCACCAAGGCTCTTACTATGCACAATTAGTGAAAATTAAATTATTCTGTACAGTTACAAGGGTCGAAACTGAAACTGCAACTTTAATATATTAATCTAGAAAAGTTTTCTTCTAAAATGTTATGATTTGCTACTGCAATTACACAGGATTATAAAATCGCTATGAAAGAAGTAAAATTTCCTTGCAAAATTTTGCTGTGGAATTCACAGGAATACCTGTATTGGGAGCAATCATCTCTCTTCGTGAGAGTCCAGATGCCAGAACAATAGTGAAATTCACAAATATCAATAATGCTGAATTCAGATGATACTAGTACTTTGTTATCAGCTGTGCCCCAAAATAGATACTTATATACAAGAAAGTACAAAATACCATGAATTTCAAAACAATAATAATAATAATAAAAGATTCTTCATTTTACATGTATTTTGAAATATCATTGAACATACGACCAAAGGATAACTGCACTTTTCTTTCTAAGTAGCACACAAGAAATATCAAGGAAATATCAAGGTAAAACACTTGATATGAGAGAATATTCCTCCTGAAATTGCACTATTTTATACTTCTAATGTTTAATGTATAATGAATTGAGCAACAAGCAAGGGTCTGAAAATTTTTCCAAACAAATCATCACTCTTTCAGATGTAAAAATTTTAACAATGCAATGAGAAATAAAACTACTCATAATGTGAAAATTTTCTGCAACAGAAACTTTTCAAAGTTCCAACTGAATGTACCCTCACCATTTTCTTAATATTGTATGCAGTTCAGTTTGTTACCTTAAATGGAAAAACACTAATTGGAGAAAGTATAGTGTTTAAAAATTTACATACATCAGTAACAGAAGTTTATCGGTTATGATACCTCTTTAAACAGGTATTGGATAATTAATATAAAGTACCATTTAATTCAAATCTTTTTCGGTGTTTCCTGAATTTCAATCAAAACACAATTTTAAATTCAAAGCTATCTTTAAAGTCATTCCTTTTGAGTGAACTAATTCATTGAATTAGAACACCTAATTCTAACCAGGTAACAAAAGTCTCTGCCACCAGACCCAACAAAAAGAGTTTTCCTTATCTCAAACTGTCCCTAGGTCACAGTCAGTCATTGAAAACAGCTATTTCCAGGGATTCCATCTCTTTCCTTTCCATTTTATGAGTGGAACAGGGTGTAGAATTAACAATGAAACTGTTGACTTCTAATCAGTTAAAAATGTTTCTTACAGAAGGAAGTTATTTTTTACTTCACTTCTACTTGAAAGAATAAGAGAAATATTCTAATGTGAACATAACTCAAATTTGTTTTAATATTTTTTCCTTTGAACTTTGAGTTAACAAGGTTTTTCTGCAGTACTTCAGAGATATTGTGATGGCTACTAAAAAAAGAAGTAGGTTATTAAAATCTTTCCCCAATATTTCAGTTTTTACATTATTTGCTCATGCTGGTTTGATTCACCTACATGTTTTACAATCACATGTGAAAAATTGGAATCAAAATAATGGGACACAGTCACTTATTTAAGGTTAGGCACAGGCAAACTGCTGACAACTAGTGGCAAGAAATATGACAAATGGTTTCTTATGAATATACCGTACCTGAGGCCATAGTTTTTCTGAACAGTTAAAAAAAAGGTGACTCACGTTACACATTTTCCACCAGCTAGAGCAAATGAAATACGCAGTTCAGTGTTGATATGCACATGAGCCACTTGTGAAGCTATTCACTCCTCAAACTAACCAATGCTGTTTCCATCAAATCCATCTTCAAACTATGCCAATGTTGCCGTTCTGTGACTGTGTGTACCTTGTGGTCACATCTGCACCTCCATTTAAATGCTATGCATTGCTCACATCCATGGTGATAAATCAATGAAAATATGAAATCTAGCAAATTAGTACAAATTTTTAAATTTCAATGCTAAAAAATATCATGTGTCTGCTAATACCTAATATTCTGATTTTACATTTTCAACCTTCTTGAGATAATATTTACCTCTTTCCAACAAAGTGTCAGAAAATTAACATATATCTTGGAATCTCCATCTAAAATAAATACTTGTACATAAACTATCTTCTTTCTAATTTAATTATATTACAATGCTTTTCAACCTCTTAGGTTAATTGCAATGATAAAGATGAATGATGAACTTGGTAATGGACAAACAGAATGAACAGGTTGGATTTGATTTGAGTTTGTTAAGTCCACCTTATGCACAAAAAGGCTAATTGGGAGTGGGCCTACAGTTTAAAGTGTATCAAACACAGGACCCCTTGAATACAAGAAAACAACATTAACAATACACCATCGGAGAGGACTCAGATCATACTTCGAACCTGGGACCTATCAGCATATTTTGCTGACCACTCCTCCATGAAGTTAACCTATTTTTATTTTCTAAAAGGGTACAGGCAACAATGTGGAATAGTCTACATGTATCTGCAAAAGAGTGAAAATTTCTCTGAATTATTCTGACTGGTAGATTGAAAAACCTAATCGATTTTATTTATTTATTTAATGTTAATGATCGTGATTTGTTAAGAGGCTTATTTGCTTGTACTTTATGATAGGAAGAGATAAAATACATCAATGTTTCAACCTGTGGACAACAGGGTCTTCATCAGAACTGGAAAGTTATAAGATAGTGTTCGTAATTCAAGACAGTGGACATCTTTCATACCTGGGAGTTATCACACACGGGTGAATGAGAAATACTATTTTGAATGTTGATAATAATAAAGCTATGCAGTAACTGGTAGAACATATAATTGAGAAACAAGAATGAAAGTCTATCTGTAAACAAAATGTTTTGGGACAAGAAACAAAAACTGTTCAGAAACATTTGAAGAACTAAATAAAGTGAAACCCTGCTTAATATGTTCAGCCATCCCGATCCCGGCAAGAGGCTATGTTAAATAATAGAATGTTCACCTTGATCTTATGTTTGCTCTAACTCCAATTGCCAACTTTATATTATATGTTCTCCAAAAAGTGCCGACGTCATAAAATTTTCCAGAAGGCTGTGTGTTGGCCATGGAACTTCTCCCTTTTTTTGCAGCTGTTTCATTCACCAAACGACCTTGAACTTCCAGATGTTAGGCTTTTGATGTGAGAGGAGGGAGCGAAGAGACATGGTTCAGTGTGGGGGGGGGGAGTCAGTGCCTAAGGTGCAACCATGAATTTCAGTTTGGGGGGCAAGTACCAGGATAAACGTACCAATAATAATAATGATATTATTATAACATAATTATTATTGTTATTATTGATTTGCTTTAATTTACTTTGCTTATTGTGCCACTTTTGGCTAATTTGCGAAGATGGGGATGAGTGATGACATGATGAAATTGATGAATGGACACTCACAAATATGCCAAACCGGGATTCGAACCCGGGACTAACATTATTATTATTAGCACTAGTAGCAGTAGTAGTAGTAGTAGTAGTAGTAGTAGTAGTGGTGGTGGTGGTGGTGGTGGTGGTGGTGGTGGTAGTATCAAAGGTGTTATTGTAAATTATGCAAAAAGGGGGTAGAAGTTGGTGCTAAACCAGTTGTGAAGAAAATTCTTACGAAGAAAAGTCTTACTACTCTGTCTGGTAATTTACAATCCATTACAGAGAATAATGAAATAATGCGAGCAAAGCGAGGAAGAAAATTTGGATTCAATTTTGCTGGCTGAAATCAATACTGATTTAATAGGGTGCAAATAATTTCATGGGACACCAATGCATTATCTCTGTTACAACTTTTGTGCCTCCCCGATGGTGTAATTGTCACCTTGTGATCAAGGGGTCCCAGGTTCGATACTCAGTAGAGGCACATGGCACAGTGGTTCGGATTGCACTCTAAACTGTAGGTCCAGTCCCGATTAGCTTTTCTGTGTGTAAAATAGACTTAAAACTACAAATCAATGAATCAATTTTACAAATTAATTTCATTTAGATCATTCGGCGCCCAGGGCCGACTCCCATAGCCCCCTAGCTACAGTTCTCAACTTGATAAAAGTAAGAAAATTTTACGAAAAGTATTTTTATTTGACATAAAATTTGAAGTTGTGGGTGGTAATTGCCCCCTGCAGGTACACTTGGCCTTCGAAGTTTGCCCTCTTGCCCCCCTAGAAGTCATTTCCGTCCAAGGTTGGGGAAAGCAATGCCCCCTGCAACCGCCCCCTGTGGTTGCACCACTGGGCAGTACACAACTTGCATTTGTCGTACCTCCCTTGACGGACAGGAAGGGAAAATGACACCTCTTGCATTCCCTTAAGATGAAATGGGCCGATCCTTTGGCCTCAGGATCAGACAACAAGCACACTGTTGCCAAATCGAATCTCCCTAAATGCTGCCTTCCCTAGAGTTTGGACACAATGTAAGTGTGTGACTGAAATGTCTTTGTTCACCCTTCCCCCTCCACCAAAATGATAGTGGAAAATATACAACAGGACTCGGTCACCATTTTCTTCTTTGCTCATACATTTACGAAATCTTTCCAAGTTGAAGGGAATGAAAATAAGGGAAAATGGAAAAAAATTAAGAAGGGTTTGCCAAACTCCGCTATCCGATACTGGATAAGAACTGCACTTTTTCTTTAATGGAAAGTCATTTAGATTCCTAAGGAAATACCATTGGATCTAGTTATACATTATTTATAATCTGAAGTTTTTTCATGAAAGCTATATCATTTGGTTATCACAATGAAACTGAAATCGCACAAGCTAAAGTGATTATTTCTTTCTATGGGCAGATGGGCAATATTTTATTCATTGATGGTAAAATATTCTTGTCAAATCAAATGTTGAGGGGGAAGGGGTGAGGCAAATGTAAGAGAATAGTAAAAGCAAGAAAAGCTGAAGGCTGCTCCATCCAAGAAGTTGGCTTTCCTGTGGAAGAATTGCAAATATCCAGAAGTGGAGCAGCAGCTAAATTTTTATGTTAAGAATTTGCAGTGCCCAGAAAGTTACTTTCCATTATTTCTTGCATGACAGATACTGATGATATGCCTCCTGTGTGCTGGGAGGTGCATACTTGAATTCTACCAAAACAACGCCACTTTCCTCGATGTTGCAATAAGTTTCGATAGAAGGTGAAAAATCATAGGAAATCACAATTTCACTTTTATCCATGTTTTTATTATTATTGCTAAAGATTTTTAAACTGGCTGCCTAACCTTACCTATTTGCACAAAATTATGAAGTCAGAAGGTAGAAAACATGATAGTAAAAGTTTTACACCACAGAAACAATTTTTAATGAAATTGTTCATGATTTACTGAAAACACTGAAAAATATGTAGACATAATTAGTATTTACACCTGTTGATATATACATGTTATACACAATTACCATAATAAGTCACTGGCTTTTGATTTGCTTTATTTTTATTTTGCTTTTTGTGCCACTTCTGGCTAATTTGCAAAGATGGGGATGAGTGATGATATGATGAAATTGATGAATGGACACTCACAAACATCCAGGCCGAGATTCGAACCCGGGACCCCTGGTGTCATAGTGTGGTATGCTAACCACTCTGCCAAGGGGGCTGGCTATAAGTCACTGGCAATTGTTTGCGACAGTTTCTAACGTGGAAACTATTTTTGCAGAAGTTAGTTATTTTTCCATTATTTCTCCTGTGACCATTGATATGCCTCCTTGTGGCAGGAGGTGTTCAAATACTATGACAACAGTATACAAAACTATATAAGGGAGACTGACCAAACAATTTAGAAGAAAAAAATTGGAGCATGAAAGAGAAACATCGGCAATGATAACTCTGCAACTGTGTTTTATGAGCAGCTCTCGAGACAGGGTTAAACAATAGGGAAAAGTAAAAAAAGACATTCAAAAGGTTAAAAAGACAAGACAAAAATAAAAAAATCATAAAATTATCAAGGTGCCTATAATATCTTATAATCAAAATTTCCTGGCTTTTGCAGGCCAAGAAACAAAATTTTTCGAGACTGGATCTATGATCTATGGTGCAATTAATGTACACACGTTGCAAGATGAATTTGGACCTCATAACAAAAGCACAAAAAATACAGAAAATTCATGTGAAAAGCTATTATTAAGCTATTAGATACAGCAAAAAATGCATACATTAGTATGGAGTCACGTTGCCTTTAGTTTTGAGAACTATTTGGATGCACTTAGGCATGGAATCACTAAGACTTCGGAAGTAATTTAAGTCCATGTCAATGAACCACATTTTCTTTAGTTCTGTTTGGAGGGTCTGTAGGTTCTGAATTTTCTTCTATCCCAGGAATTGCTTCATACGATGCCAACAATTTTCAATTGGATTGAGATCGGGGCTATTCCCACGCCACTCTAACATCTATATCTCCATTAAGCCTTGTTTACATGATTATGAAAAACTAAATATGCTGACCAAGGCAGTAATTTATTTTATTAAAAACATAAACTAAACTTAACGTTTCAACCTTCTAGCAAGGTCTTCTTCAGACTCTGTATCAATTACAAATGTAACAAGATACAAAAACAGGGCATTATATATACACAAACATTACTCCCTCCAGACTATTAGAAAGTTGTTCTGGAACTTTCTAGCAGGTGGCTTTCACTTGTCAACTGTACTTTCACCTAAAAGGCTAAACATATTTACTTCCTTATAGAATGTGGTTGGACTTTTTATCTCACGCTCTATTTCCTTTATTATTCTTCCTTCTTCTCTCCTCTTTCTCTCTTGTCCTTTCCACTCTTTCTAACACTTTCTTCCATTATTTGTTTAACTTCAGTCCCCCATTCCAGTTCATTGTGTTTTCTTCACCTTTCTTCTCTATTTCCTTGGCTTCCTTCCATTTTCTCACTAGCATTCTCTTCTCCCTTCCTATCTGCTTAGCCTCATCCCACTCTATGTCATGTCCTGTTTCTCTCGTGTGTTTAAATATCGCATTTCTCTCTCTCTTAAAGGAGAGGGACTAGGATGGAAAGAAGAAAGGGGAGAAGAGGAAGAAGAGGAGGATACCAGAAGAAGAGTTGTTGTAATATAGAATGTAGACCTATCAAATGAAGAGGAAGCTTTTTTTTTTAACTAGGAAGAGGTTTCAAAGTTAAAGAAAGAAATGTAGATTATGAGGAAGTTATATATGACATTGAAGAAGCAGTGCTCCATATAAAAGAAGAACCAGCAAGAGACAAGATTAGAAGAAGAACAGCAGCCATACTGAAGAAATAAATGGGAAAACAAGGAAAAGTAAATAATTTGAGTCAAAAAGAAAGGGAAGGGATGAAGAAAATCAAGGCAAGAAATGATGTGGTGATAGAGCAGGCAGATAAAGGAGGAGCAATTGTGGTGATGGAAAGAGAATGGTACGAGAGGAAGTTGGAAGACCTAAAAAAAAAACGGATATGAGGAGATTTGTGGAACAGAAGAAGAACAAACTATAAAAGAAAGGGTCATACAAGACTGTAGGAGGAGTGGATTCAAGAAATGCATAAAGGAGACAGGAAGACTACCAAGTTTTAAGGGCTTTCCAAAGATACACAAAGAGGAGATAAAGCTAAGACCAGTAATGAACTGCAGAAACAATATTTTGGAACCCTTGGAAAAGAAATTAAAGAAAGTTATTGAAGTGTTTGTAACAAAGGAAGAAAGCAGAGCAGTTAAGAACAGTGAACAAGTAGTAGACCTCATAAAAGGACTTAAGTTAAATGAGATGAAGACGACAATGTTTAGCTTAGACTTAAAAATATGTTCCCGAGCATCAACAGGGGACACGTTTTGGACATTATTAAAAAGAGAATGGGACAAGAAATTATAGGAGAATGGGATAGTGAAAGGGTAGTGAAGGCACTGGAAACCACTTGGAATAATGGTTACAGTATAATGGGAGATAAAATAATGTTAATGAGTGAAGGACTGAATATAGGTTCTAGCCTAAGCCCAGCATTGGCTGAATTGGTTATGAATGAATGGGATTGGATTGATTGATTTGGTGTTTTAAGTCCACTTTATGCACAGTAAGGCTAATCGGGACTGGACCTACAGTTTAAAGTGGGATCTGAACCACTATGTGCATCCACCGGGTATCGAACCTGGGACCCCTTGATTACAAGGTGAGGACGCTACCACTGCGCCATCAGGGAGGCCTCGAAATGAATGAATGGGAAAAGAAAGTGATAGAAAAAGGAGGTGACAAAATAATTCTGTTTTGCAGATATGTGGACGATTGTTTTGGCATATGGAAGGGAACGAAGAGGAAAACTCGACATTCTTGCCAAATAAATAAAAGATGAAGAAAGAGGGATATTATTGGAACTTGAAATAGAAGAAGACAAGTTAAGCTACCTTGATATATTGATGAAAAGGAAGAGAGGAGAAGAAATTGAAACCGCTTGGCATCAGAAGAAGTGTGCAGCAGGGGTATTCTGTCACCAAAGAAGTGATGTAAGTGAGGTGACAAAAAGAAATTTCATAAAGAATATGGAGGACAGAATAAAGAAAATATGCACGAAGGAATGTGTAAAAGAAGGCAAAATAAATAGCCTATGGAAACAGCTGGAAAAGAATGGCTATGAGAAGCAAGATAGACTGGACATAAACATTAGAAGGAAGAAAAGAGGAACTGGAGAATTGGAAGAGAAAGAAAAAGAGGAAGAGAAAGAAAAAGAGAGAAGGTTTGGAATAAGGAGTATGGGGAAGGGCACAGAAAAGATATGCAAAGTGCTTAGGAAAGCGGGAATTAAAACTTACAGGAAGGGCGGGAGGGAGAAGCATCTTAGGAATAGCGAAGAATGCAAACAAGAAAAAGGAAAACAGAGAAGAGGAAGGGATTATCTACGAAGTAAAATGTAAAGAATGTCAGAGTGTGTACATAGGAGAAATGAAAAAGAGACTGAAAGATAGGTTGAAACAACATAGGGATGATGTACGACTTAAGAGAGAGAGAAATGCAATATTTAAACACACGAGAGAAACAGGACATGACAGAGAGTGGGATGAGGCTAAGCAGATAGGAAGGGAGAAGAGAATGCTAGTGAGAAAATGGAATGAAGCCAAGGAAATGGAGAAGAAAGGTGAAGAAGACACAATGAACTGGAATGGGGGACTGAAGTTAAACAAATAATGGAAGAAGGTGTTAGAAAGAGTGGAAAGGACAAGAGAGAAAGAGGAGAGGAAAAGGAAGAAAATGAAGGAAAAAGAGCATGAGATATAAAGCCCAACCACATTACATATGGAAGTAAATATGTTTAGCCTTTTAGGTGAAAGTACAGTTGACAAGTGAAAGCCACCTGCTAGAAAGTTCCAGAACAACTTTCTAATAGTCTGGAGGGAGTAATGTTTTGTGTATATATAATGCCCTGTTTTTGTATCTTGTTACTTTTGGACTTGATACAGAGTCTGAAGAAGACCTTGCTAGAAGGTTGAAACGTTACGTTTAGTTTATGTTTATAATAAAATAAATTACTGCCTTGGTCAGCATATTTAGTTTTTCATCTATATCTGTTCTTCCTCAAGCCATTTCCTTATCTTCTTAGCCATGTGACAAGGAGCGTTATCATTAGATCTCGGATTTTAGGTTTTTTAACCTATTTTTTCCTTTGCAGGTAAATAAGAAATAACAAGTTATATCTGCATTTCATTAAAAAAGGAAACAACTGACGAAGTTTTATAGTGCCTAAAATAACCTATTTTGGTTGTTAGAACCTATTTTAGGTTTATGTGCCTAATTAAACCTTTTTTTTAGGTTTTACAGGATCTTTATATCTCGCAGAGGTATTTACTAAGTTTGGTGATGAAATAATTCAATGACTAGCATGTTTGACATATGTTTTCTGTCGATTTCCCTCCCTCCAAGTATATGATGTTTATCAAATCATTAAACAAAACAAAAAATGTCTGATGTCACTGTTATCTGCAGGTAACAGTGACGTCAGAAAGAGGACAGTTCACCCCCTACTTTTTACACCTGCACTATAGACTCTTAATTCTAAGCCTTGCCTACTAAGATAAAGTAAACTGTCCTTGCCCTCCCCCCTCTCCCCATTCTCAGGTTTGGCACCCAATCGTCTCTACTGCCTGCACAGTCCCAAGTGCAAACTTTTGATCTGTGTGGCCTTGCTCACTTTCGCGTCAGTTTGGTCCTTTTTGGCATTCACGCCTTGTGAAGTAATATTTCAGCATTCAAATTTGCACTACTGACTATGTTTTTGTTGAAAGATAATTTTCAGCACATGAAATGATCCTCACAGACAAAAGGTGGAGTTTGAGTGTGGATATCGCAAAAAGATTCATGGTGGTCACAATTCCTGGTTTTCAAGGTGAACTTTCCAAAACTTCAAGGATACAAGCAGATGTTTTCTCTATTCCAACCTTACGTATTACAGACTCTCACCCTCCCTTCCACACACTAAAATATTGACAATATAAAGGGTTTATTTGATTCCAATGTACCAAAATATTTACCTAATCAACTTCCAGACATATTATTTTGTAATAATCTTCCATCTATCAGATAGATTGTTCTGTAAAAGACACTAACAAAGTAAACGGATTGAGAAAATTTAGTTTTATTTTCCATGTAGCTTTCTTTTCCATCCTCAAAAAAATGAATTAGATAAAAGCTAAACAGGGAAACTTACCTCAGAGCATTTATAAACATGTATAAATTTAATGGGATTTGGATTAATAAAAGTTGCAATTTTTCACGTCTACGGAGAAAAAAATGGGATGGGAAAACATCCGCTTCTACCTTATTTCATGTCTTGCCAAAATTCATGAATAATTTCCAGAGCCTATAATTCATGCATAATTTCCGGAACCAATAATTCATGTGTAATCCCGGAATTCCAAGTGAGTATCTACCCTGATATTGTGCAGCAAGTTATACATACCTAATTCATTTTTCATATCAACAAGTAATTTTTTCTAACAGCACAAGTGCAGTATTATAATAATTTGTGGATAATTTTGAAAATGATATAAAGAAATGAAAATTTGTTTTGAAAATTAATATTTGGTTATTATGGTTCTTGTGAAATTTTGTTTTATATCTAATGTATTTTTCAGAAATTTTGTACCAAATTAAGTCTTTCTGCAACCTATTTCAGGATTTTCAAGCCTAATTTAAGGTTTTTAGAACCTATTTTTGGATTTTTAGAGCCTATTTTAGGAACCTAAAAGCACACTTTTTAGAACCTAAAAATCCGAAGTCTAGTTATCATGCATGAAAATATCACACTTGTTGATCTGAAGCATATCCACTAAATGATCCTTAAGAACCATTCTGCATTCATCGTCACATTTTGCGGTAAAAAATATAAACCTGCCCTACCCTTTTCACCTGAAAAACACCCCCACACCATTAAAGAGTTGGGAGTGCCTAACGGTTGGAACTGTATACTTTGGGTCGTATCGATCTGAAGATGATGGACGTCGAACCTTAGCAGCTCCCATTCGGAACAGTTGGAATGAGCTTTCATTGGAAAACATGAAAACACAGCAATTTATCACACACACTACAGCAGAAAGTCACCCTTTCTGCGTCAATTAACAATATGAGATGAAATGAACTCACTTATCAGCAGTGATACACTGTTGCCAGATACGTTCATGCAGAAACAATTCCGTGTTCAAAACAAAACAACACTAGATACAAGGCTACAAAGTGATAGACTGATAACTACGGCAGATTTCACGAGGTCCAAAGTCATTTTGCGGCAGGTGTACATGGCATAGTGTGTGAGAAAGTCACTATATGTTAGCTAAACATCAGACCTATAATCTCACTTAACTAAGTTTTAGAAAAGGTAACAATGGGAAGAGAAACTAAATGGTAATTGATTATTGGGAAGGGGGAAGGAACCAAGTATCAGAGATGAGTTTCTATGTAACATGTGAAATGTATGGACTATGAATGGTGAATATGAAGGCATAACTAATGTACTGGATCAGTGTCTATAAATTGTATATCCTTACATGATAAAATACAAATCCAGTTTTATATCAGTACATCCAAAATACCTACTCTATATTTTTAGGAGTAATATCCTTCTAGCTACTTAATAAGTAGAACATATTGTACATACAAATAACTCACACTAAAAACTCATTTATCCAAATAAATTAAATTAATTATAATACAGAATACATTGTATTAAAGGTAAAAGGACCTTCACGTCTTTCTGGCTACACTGTGATGTACCAACAGGCATCTTCAATAGTCTGTGTTTCTACTTTGTGAACATGCAGCCAGATCATGATATAGGAACAACTTTATATTTGTGGTAAGTGTTTATTGTCTCCTACCTCTCACATTTTTGTTTATCTGCCCTTTTGGCACTTTTCCTCATTGTATTCCTGTATATTGTATTAAACATGTACTGTAGTGACAAGAGTGTTATGATTTATTACATTTCATGGTAACCAATGTAGTTTACATACAGTGAAAACTAAAACTAATATTACCATAGATAGACTGTAGATATTGTTAAAAAAATTCACCATTTCTGAAGCCTTCTCACTATTGATACAATGTTCTGAATAATGTTATTAAAAGAGTTATAGAATATATTATGCATACAATGGTATATCAAGTGAAATCACTTGTGTATGCTCTTAAATATTATTTATAGTGAGGGAAAAACGTTTGTGTACTTTTAAAATTTATTAAAAATGTTTTCACATAAATTGGACTTCCAAAAAATAAACGAGTTTTTAGTGTGCCTGCATACAAAAACACTGAGAACTTAATCTAACAAAATATATTACTTACGTGTTCTTTGCACCCACATATGCCATTATGTTTTGGTTAAAAAATTTCAGTACCAAAGGTATGCAATTGGCAAATACTAAATGTTGGGACATAAATTCAAACTGGTAAACATGGTTTATCTTAAAATGTTTCAAAAGTAGCAAAATAATGGCAGATACAGCCTTTACAATGATTTCTTTATGCCTATTTACATCAATTCCAAGCTTCATTGATTGCAACACAGTCATTCTGAAATAAAAAATTGTAATAAGAACATGCTGCTGCTGTAAACAACACTAAGTTAATGTGCCCTAGGGTGCCACATATTATGCACTTAAGACACCCTAGAGAATTGTAAAATTAACACCACAGATAAAATTTATAAACCATGAAATGAATCAGATACAGACTAACACTACAGGCATGATAATTTTGTCCAAGACACATTTTCAATGAGAAAGTTTTGCTTACTTTTTCTTCACAATATATTGTGAAAAGTACTTAATTTTTATTAGGGATGGGTATGTTATCTGTATAGGCTGATATAAGCACACACAGTGGCAGTGATTGAGTGTCAAAACTGGGGGCCAAGAACTGAAAACTGAAGGGGGGCAGGAACAGTTTACTTTTTCTTGGTAGACAAGGTGAGCATTGAGAGACCATAGTGCGTGGCAATAGTGGGGGGAGGGGGGGGGTGGCAAATCACAAATCGCTGCCACTGCTGGTGTATCAGTAAAATTGCTGATAATTTTACTGATCTGATATTTCTATAAATAATCTATAACTTTGTGCCAATATTTTTATGAATATAAAGATATAATGCATACATTCTGATTTTGCAAATATCTAAGTACACAGTTGTTTTTAAGGCAAAAATCATTATATAGTTACCTAATTACATGCATTAGGAAGCGTCTTTCAGTTGCTTCGTGGAACATTGGGAATTTTATATCACAATGGCAGAATGTTGGTTATTGGTAGGGGCATGCATATTTTGTTTGACAAAAACACGAAATGTGAAATAACACATTGTAGTGTTAATTTTTCATGTTTTTGAAAGGTGTGAGGTGCACTTTGATAACATGTTTTGTCACTATATGATGAAAAATAAACTGCACAATGTGAAATAAACTCAAACACAAAATTTAGGGTTACTTTAACAACGCGACACCTTTTGAGGTCTGGATTATCCTGCAAGTTATGCAAATCACGGAAAATGAATTAATTCTGCTATAAATATTTGAGAAGCAAAAATGGACTCCTTTACACAGGAATAAACTTAATATTCTGATAACTATATAAGTATGCTATCAGAAGTGAAATGTTAATTTTGTGTAATAAGTATAGTTAAATCAAATTTAGGTTTTTATTCACCATTTTAACATCAAAATGCCATTTTATATACTACTGCTTTTCATCCAAAATATGCCAAGTTTTTGTACCGAAATCTTCATCTTTTATTTACCATAAGTATGTGGCTCTAGTTATCGGTATCAGTAAATTTTATGAGTACTTTGTTGGTATCAGCAAAAATTTCATATCAGTCCAAGCCAAATTCTTATATTAGCATGCCCTACATGCAAAATATGTGAAATTAAAATAAGAATAAAAACTATTATTTAATATCAACAAAATATTCCAACATTACTTAGGGCACCATAAAAGATACTAATACACTAACAGTGGGGAAGGGGCAAAAATATCCTAAAATACTAAGAGCACCAGAGAAAAATTCTGATATACTAAGGGTGTCATGAACAGAAACAGTTGGGGAACTGCTGATCACAGTACAAACTTTGGCATTAGCCCTTTAGTGCATTAGTAAAGACTTGTATAGAAACTTTGTCTGAACAATTTTTTGGAACCTGGTTCTACATTTCAGATTTATAGTTGCAAAGGAAAATTTAGAATCTGGAACACTTACCGAGTGAATTTTAAAAATAAGCACTTTGTGTGTATAACAAATCATGAACATCATGTATGTCTTGTTGTGTTGTCATGAATTTAATTGCTACATCTATTAACTTTTAAAACTTGAAACCTGTGTTAATTGAGTGGCTCGGGAGTAAAACTTAGTAACACACAAAAGTACGAAACCGAGAAAAATGAGGTTAATGTTAGTTCATTACATTGTAGCTTATGGGTTACACAGATGTTTCCATGCATTTCTAACAATTACAGGCTACTAAAGGAATTTAATTTACTATTGTATAGCAACTGGTGACTGTGCAATAACTGAATTCAATGTTAAATTAATTTTGAACGGAGTGTGGATTATCAAATTTTACTCCTGAGCCACTCAATTATTGTGTATGCAGTGATCTGCGAAGAATGTATAATTTCACAAATGTTTCAAAATATTTTGGATGGTTTCTTCAAGATAAAAATTCAGGTATATATTAATGAATCTCCACAAATATTTACTGCATGTGGACAAAATCAGCTCTTAGAATTAACAAGAATTTAGTTACAGGCATTTTTTTAATTAAAATATGACCAGGATTGTTTCCCCCTTCCAAAAGATCATATTGAAAAAAAAAATGAAAAATTTAATAAGTAGAATATTTTATAATTCAGTTTGGGATTCCAAGAATTTAAAAAATTAAGAAACATAAGATTTAATAAATTATTTTAAAAATGTACTTCTTGCTTACTTTTAAAGGAAGGCTTCAGTTTCATATATTTATGCATTAGACTTGGGGCTGAATTAATTTTGAATTGATAATAATGCTCATACCCTTACTGGTTCGAATACTTGAAAACCTTAACATTCCAAGGTTGTTACAAATATTTACAAAGGTTCATATATTTTTAAGTATTCTGTTGAAATCATAACTTTTGATCTACCAGAAACAATACTGACATGTACTTAATCAAACTTAAAAATTTATACAACTTCCAGACTCAGCAAAAGTGCCACTTGTCATTCTACAGACCCTACGAGATGCTCAAGATCTGAAAAATTATCAGTTGGTATTGATGATTGAATTTGAAGAAATATCTTTCCAATATCAATGGTACATTCATAGATTGGTATATTATGCATATTAACCTTTTTCTCATAACCAATTTTTCTTTCAAGAAGTATTTAATCAAAAGGGGAATTGTGTACACATTCTTGATAAAATGGTGACCCCAAGTTCAAATGAATGTGTTGCTCCACAAAAAAAGACCACTGAATGCTACAGAGCATAATGTGACAAGGCATCAACTATTATGTTTTAATAAGCACATCTGTCTTTGTGTCTTGCTGTACATAAATAATATTTGACATTAATGTGGACATTTGGAATAGCATTTGGAAAGAATTTGGAATAACATAATTTCAAAAACAAATTCAATTACACTGAAAATTTCCCTTAATACCTTCTTAAGCAATGCAATATATGAAATTTGAAAATATTACAATTAAAAATACAACACTAATTATAATGAAAACACATTTCACATTAAACTGAAGTATCATGGTAAGTTAAGCAAACAAAGCAGATAATTTGGCTAATGATAATCTGAACATAACTGAGCAGTAGAACAAGACATTTATTTATTTTCTATGGTGATCTAACTTTATTTTTCATTTTAATTTACACTTACTGTAGCTTTGGTCAGAAAAAGTTCATGAGAACTTGAAAAACAATGCTAGCAACAAATAAACTTTTATTAGAACACACAAAAGATGGGCTATTGTAGAAAATTGGTGACAAATACAGACTTCGCTGCGAATCAAACCTGAATCTCTTGCATACCATTCTGCTGCTGTACCAACCCAATACTGGTTCTGCCAGACATTGCACTATGTTGTTTTACTGAGTGGAAATGGTTCCATCTGCTGAGAGTGCAATATGATCTATTGCTCAGTAGCTCAACTGGTATAGCAATCACAGTATAGTATGCCAGATTTCAGTTCTGGTTGAGTTGCAATAATAATAATAATAATAATAATAATAATAATAATAAATAAACTTACGGCATCTCTTCAGGCAAAACATCTGCCATAATATTGATGGAATCAGTTTTAGCTTTTGAGGTAGGAGCTGCAGCTAATAAAATTTTAAGAAGAGCTATCATGTACTGAGGTAAACTGGGAAGCATGGCCTGTTGAAAGAAAATAATACAATTACTACACAATTAGCCAACAACTGCATGTAGGCTAGTTTACTATCTTCACCATATAACAAATATTAGGGAAAGGATAAATGAATAAGGTGGTGAGAGATTATCAGCTGATAACGGGATCTGCTATTTAGTACATTTAAGAATCCGATATACCATATTTACGCGAGTATAATGGGATCTGCTATTTAGTACATTTAAGAATCCGATATACCGTATTTACGCGAGTATAATGCATGTGCATGTATAATGCGCACCCTCGTTTTTGATGGGGAAAAGCAAAAAAAAAAAAAACCTTTATATAATGCGCTGAAAAACATGCTTTTTGCACTCGTTTTATTCACACTCATTCCCTTCACGAGTGCTTCAAGTGGGTATGATCTACAAATAGACACCACCACACCACGCTTGAGTGATATCCAATAGAACTTGATCTCTGCCCTCCCCTCCCTCCAAGCATGCCAATGTTACCCTGCACCTGACAGCTGCTACCCAACGTGCCAGGCTTGTTTTGCCATTGTGATTCCGCTTGCTCGTGGATACGTGAGAAGAGAAGATCGAATATGCTTGGATGTTATTTTAAATCGACCTTGACTTGTTTCCTTGTCCTAAGAGCTACTGACAACTCTTGTGGGGGGGACAGTCCGAAATGACTGCTGGAATTGCAGTCTTCGTCAATGTGTATGGCAGGTCAAGCTCTTTCATCGATAAATACATCACCTTGAGAAATGAGAGATAAGATCGCAGGAATGTTCCAAAATACAGATGCGTGGCGCCTGGAAATCTCGGCCCATCTGTCTGTCTGACCTACAGTTCAGCAGATTCCCATGAGTGAGCAACTCTTGGCCTTGTAGCCGACAACTTCCGGTATGCGCTTTCATTCAAAACGTGTTCTTTGTTCCCTGTAACACTTCATAAAAAAGCAAAACTGTTAGAGATAATCTAAGCCACGTAAGCCAACTAAAGATCGTGAATCCACTTAATGCGTTGTCATCCAGGTTTCCGCAAAAATTTACTACGATCTTACATGCATCATAACTCCCATTTCCCACTTCATACATTTTCCTAACTGAGCCGATGTCATAATGTTTGCCAAAAAAGTGTTCCCTTGGCTGAGTGCCTTCTCCCTCCCTTCCTATCAGCAAATGGGGGGGGGGGATTGTTTCAGCCATGATTTTCTTGCTCGTGTGTGCATACGGGCTGATTATAGGTGAGGGTGGATACAGATACCAATATTTAGTGATGGCACATTGGTTAAGAGGGATCCAGTTCCACATTTCTGATTCAGATCCAATTTTAAACTATAGTAGGTTTAGTCCAGATTAGAATATCTGCACATGAAGCAAAGTGAAAACAAATGTTACCTTTATTTGACTTCCCACCCCCCAAATAATAGAAAAAAAAATCATCTGTTCTAATTCCTTCATAACAATTGTCATTTTCTAACTAAATACCATGAACAAAGAATAAGGTAGTTTATTTTCACATTTTGAAAGTTTGAAATACATTTTGATTTTAAATAACCCTTGTTTGCACTGTGATGACCTACTATCAAAATGTAATTTATTTCAGTAACAAGGAATTGAGTCTTGCTTTGAATGGGAATACAGTGGAACCCTAATTTTACATTTTTCTGCATTAAAAATTCAATCTTGATGATCCCAATAGAGCAAAATGCTATACATTTTTCCTCAATTTTACATTTTTCCATATTTTAAGTTCTTTCACCTTGGTCTCCTGAAAAAACATAAAATCGAGGTTTCACTGTACATGCTTACCTGATACAAAACTTCAGTTGGTGTCAGATTTATGTCAGACTCAGGATTGGAAACAGGATTCCTTGCTATATCCTCTTCTTTTTGTACCTGAATCTCTGCTAGGGATGTGTACATATGCTGCAACAAAATGTAAAGTAATTTTAAAATAATAAGATATAGATTTGAAATGCTTTGGCATTTATATCTATATCCAACTTTACACACTTCAACAATATACTCCTAATCTTTATAGCTGTAACACATGAGAAATAGTTTACCTTAATGCCATTAATTCTACATTGTTACAGCTGTTAACTAAAATGAGCTGCACAACAAACAAATGGCGTCATTACACACTAATACAATAATCCAAACTGTTCTCCACCATAAACATTATTTCAAGCTTTCATAACCAAAACTTATAATTTACAAACTGAAATATTAGAACTTGTAAAAAGCAGTGCATTGTTTTCTTATTTGACATACAAGGGTCGTTCAAGGTTGACCGGGACTTTTATTTCTGCAGAGGAAATAGGTAGCAGAAGAAACACCAAACTATGTCAGTTTTCAAAGTATTCTCCGTGCACGCCGAGGCACCGTTGCCATCATTCTGGCCGCTCCCGAATTCCTTTGGCGTAGAAAGAACTTGGTTGTTGTCATAGCCACTGGAGGACATCGCTCCGCAGTACTTCGTCTGTCGTGAATTTCTTCCCTCACAGATGGTCTTTAAGGGGTGCAAACAAATGATAATCACTGGGGGCTAAATCCAGACTGTAGGGGGGATGGGGCAGAACTTCCCAGTGCATGTCAGCCAGAGTTGTTGTTGTCACATTGGCCGTGTGAGGGCGAACATTGTCATGGAGAAGAATGACATTTCCAGACAACATCCCAGGTCTTTTCTTGCGAATGGACTTTCGTACAGCACCACTCAACAATGTGGAGTAATACTGGGCATTAATTGTGCTCCCTTTGTACAGAAAATCCACATGGATAACGCCCTTCATGTCCCAGAAGACACTTGCCATGATCTTTCCAGCGGCTGCGTTTTGCTTTTCTTGGGGGGCGGGGAACCTTTATGCCGCCACTCCATGCTGCGTCTTTTGGTCTCTGGGGTTGAATTGTGCAACCATGTTTCATCACACGTGATGATGCATTGCAACAATTCATCACCTTCTGCTCAAAACCGATTCAGAAGCTGTTCACAGACCGTCCTGAGTGTCCACTTCTGATCGAATGTCAGCTGGCGGGGAACCCACCTTGCACAGATTTTGCGGAAGCGTAAGTGGTCGTGAATGATTGTCTCAACACTCCCGACACTGATATTCACCTCGGCAGCAATATCCCGCACTGTTACTCGCCGGTTCTCAAGAATCATTTGCTCAACACGTGCGATATTCACTGGTGTGACTACAGTCGGGCGAATGTGTCCATGCGCTTCATTTGTCACCAGCTCCCGTCCTTCGCGAAACTGCTCACACCATTAGTACACTCTTGTCCGCGACATCATTTGTTCACCATACTGTGCTTGCAATCGTCTGAAAATCTCAGCTGGTTTCACTTTCTCCTTCACGAGAAATTTGATTACACACCGCTGCTCCACAGCCACAGACACACTGCTTGCCGCCATGTTCGCTGCAACTGCTGCACATGCACGAAATACGTCATGCCAGGCACTAGTTACTCGCGAAGGAATACATTACGTCACCCGCACGTTTCATCATGATCCGGCTATTCATCGATTTTTTACGTACGAAAATCCCGGTCAACCTTGAACGACCCTTGTACATGCCTTATTAACAAGAATATAATTAATACATTTCAGAAAGTACAAAACTGTCCTGGATCTTAGAAAAATAACCTAATTTTACTATAGTACAATATATTGCAAAGTTTTTTACTTCCTTGTGCTGCAAAGATCCTGACGAGATAAACTACAAAAGTTAAAACTAGAATTGAGCTGATACCGATGTATTGGTATTGGAAAGTATTGATTGGAATGTAATTATTGATGCCAGCTGATACTTTTCAGGAGTTTGGGTATTTTGCCGAGTATACGAAAATGAAACACAGCACTTTCGTGGAGTCTGAATGGCCAGCATTGCAACAGCATTGTGGAGAAAAATGAAGTAGGTGATTAATTTATTATCTCATGTGAAATTAAGAATGTTTCAAACAGTGCTTACAGTTCAATTACAATGCCGACATATTACAATTGAAGGGCTCGGGTGTAAAACATGGTGACATTTTTATCATTTTTGAGTACAAAGTAAAATGTTTCATCCTTCAATTTTCAAGTGAAATTGTCATGTCATAAAATTTGCATTGGACTCTGTGAAGCCTTCTGAAATTGGTAAATACAACACGAAAACAATTTATCTACAGTATAGCTTCTAATAACCAATTTTCTTAATCAACTCAGAAATGACCAAAATGTCACTTACCATGTTTTACACCCAAGCCGTCCAATTAATAAATTTCCTGAACTGGTTTGAATGGTTACAGTTTTCAAGCATTGATATAAGTGGGAATTGGTAAGAGTATCAGTATTGGTTCAAAGTAATATTGGCTCAGCCCTAGTTAAAACATTTTCTTAAGATAGCAATTGCAAAAATGTTCTTCAAATAGTCCAGAAAAACTCTATGCTAAATTAAACAAGATCAATTTTATTTTATGATCTCCCTGAATATGGATCTGGAATCAGAAAATGTTATATTGTTGAGTTTCAATGTGGAATATTTTTTCAAAATTAACAGCATAACTGAATTGTACAGTGTTACCACAACAGTATCAAAATTGCTTTGTGTTGTATTGCTGTAGGAGATGTTCCACCATTTTGAACTTTCCAGTCAAGGTGAGATCAATGCAGGAAGATGAGAAAATAGAAAATAGAAGGATCCCCATTTTATAGAACCCAGGGGTCTCATGAAGGGAAGATCAATGGCCAGATGCCACCTATCACCTTAACAACACTTAGTTACTAAACTTATTATTTCAATTGGACTGGATATGATCAATGTTTAACATTTGAGTACAAAAAAAACAAACGAAAAAGCATGCATAAAATTCTCAAACTTACAATTAAAAAGCATGTGGTTTACAAAAGGGGAGAGAGAAGGATAAACAATTATGCATTAATTAAATGTATGAACACTTTGTGTAGCTGAAGAATCTATCTAGTTTGTTATAATATCTGAATTTATACAGTAACAGAAGTATATCTCTTGCTTTTTTCGATTGGTTCTAGTATTCATGGAATGACATAAAATGATCTCACATTCGTATTCTTCTACACTTATGCAGTGTATTGTTTGAACTTGTGTAGTTTGAATATTATTGCATATAAACCACACCGATACCTTTTGCAGAAATATTTTTTTAAAAATCTAAAATTACATGGTCAATCCAAACCAAATGATAAAAAATGAGAACAATGATTAGTTGCTTGACCATTTTTAAAAATGTTCATATTTTTGTTAATCAGGGTGGCTACAGACAAGCAGAAATTAAATTCCCTGACTTTCCCAGGTTTTCCAGGACAAAATTTAGATTTTTCCCTGACAATTATAAACTACATTCATGTTCTTGCAAATGGAAATAAGAATATTATACAGATTCAGGTATATTAAGTACCTACATTAGCTTCCACGAAAATGACTTCATTTCTCTATGATTTGTATTAAAACTGCAAAACAGTGAATTTGGAAAATTATTACTATTCACAAGCTTGAGAGGAATTATGGGATTTTTTCATATGCAGCCAATTTTTCAATAAAATATTTGATCATTTTTAAAGTTATGACTAAATGAGAGTAGTGTGAAGTGATTGATGCAAAAAGGAATTTTGTAATTTTTCAATCTCTCTAGCCTTTCTTGTTATTATATGTTGATATTTCCACTGAGGTTTGGAACCCTCTGTTTGCAAGAACCATGAGTGTGGACTCATTTCTCAATGCACAAACCTACTTCTCTTTTCTATGTAAAGCAAACAACTTAACCCTTGAACACAAGTGAAACAATTGAATCATACAAAACAAAGTGTCATATTTCCTTACATTATCAATGGGATGTCTCCTTCAGTACAAACATTCACAGTATATCCAAGTGATAGTGGTGAAAAGGGTATACAGTGAAACCCTGATTTTACGTTCCTGCATTATACATTTTCCCGCTTAATACGTTCATCCAGTCAGGCACCGGCAAAAGACATTCACCTCGATTTTACATTCGCTCTAACTCCCGTTTCTCGCTTTATACATTTTCCGAGCTGTGACGATGTCTTAAAATTTGGCAGAAACCTGTTCCGTTGACTACGCCACTTCTCCCTCCCTTTTCTTGCTTTTGCAGCTGTTTCATTTACCACGCAACCTTGAACTTCCAGATGTTAGGCTTTCGTGCGAGAGGAGGAAGCGAAGAGGCATGGTCAGTGGAAGGCGGGGGGTGTGGGGGGGCAGGGTACAACTTGCATTTGTCATACCTCCCTTGAGGGACAGGAAGGGAAAATGGCACTTCTTGCATTTCCCGTGAAGACGATGGGCCAATCCTTCTGCCGTGGGTTCAGACAACAAGCGCACTGTTGCCAAACCGATTCTCTCTAAATGCTGCCTTCCCTAGAGTTTGGACACAATGTGTGTGACTGAGGTGTCTTTGTTCACCCTTCCCCTCCACAAAAATGCATGTGGAAAATTGACAACGAGACTCGATCACCATTTGTTTCTTTGACCACACATTTACTTAATTCTTCATAGTTGACGAGAACAAAAAAAAGTTTGTAAAAACTTTTCCTTTCTTCTTGATTGCAACATTGAAAATGGAAAAAAATTAAGTATTTGCCATACCGGATAACAACGGTACTTTTTCTTCAATGGAAATTCATTTAGATTCCTTAGACAATATGATTGGATGTTGTTAGACTATTTTTAATCTGAATTTTTTTCACAAATGAACGCTATATCATTTGGTTATCAGAATGAAGCTGAAAACTCACCAGCTAAAGTGATCATTTTTTTCTAAAACTCACCAGCTAAAGTGATCATTTTTTTCTATGGGCAGATAGGGCGATATTTTGCTCACTGAAAAATATTCATGTCAAATCAATTGTGTTGGGGGAGGGGGGTGAGGTTGAAATTAATTATTCTTCTACGTGAGGCCGAGAATGTTTTCTCTATGAATATTGCGTAACTCGTATGTTGTAAAGTGATGGGGCCAGGAAACATGAGTGAATAAACGAGATGTGAGGCGATATTTTCTGAGAGCAGCCAAATTTAGTGCACATCCATTCCAATGCGTATTTGGGCCAAAAGAGCATGGGGGCTGCCCAAGCATGGTGCTGATCTAAGCACCTTCAAATTGGGCAAAAAAAAAATCGAAGAATATGTGGGGTAAAGGCAGTCGGAGCATGGTGCTGATCACACCATCTCCCACATCCCGTATGCATCACGGCATGGTGCAAAGTGCATGGGAAACTTTACCTTCAGCTTTTTCTCATTTGCAGGGGGGGGGGGGGGCATTTGCTTTGTCATGCTCCCTATGGTATCATCACTAGTAGTGCTGGGCGATATATCATCCAGATGATATATCGCTATATTGAAAAAATATAATCCAAGCGATATCAACTAGACAATATAATGGCAATATATTTTCACGATATTTTAACGATATATATATATCATGCCGGCTATATATGGTCACTATATTTTGGCAATATATATCATGCCGGCTATATATAGTCATGATATTTTGGCGATATATATCATGTTGGCGATATATCGTAACGATATTTTAGCGATATATATATATATATCATGCTGGCTATATATTGCCATGATATTTTAGTGATCTATATATATCGTGCGGGCGATATATCATCATCATATATTGGCGACATATATCATGCTGACTATATATCGTCATGATATATTAGCGATATATATATCATGCTGGTGATATATCATCACAATATTTTCACGATATATATCGTGCCTGTGATACATCATCATGATATTTTGGCAATATATCATCACAACATTTGGCAATATATCATCACAATATTTGGCAATATATCATCACAATATTTGGCAATATATACAATGTTGGCAATATATCATCATATTTGGTGAAATATATAATGTTGGCAATATATAGTCATATTTGGTGATATATCATCACGATATATATATATATATATATATAAAAAAATCAAATAAGGTAAAAGGAAACACTCACCGGACAGTAGGAAAATTCAAAATTTTCGCTAATTTATAGCATCATCGGTGTGAGAAGAAACAGAAGACGGAACCGGAAGTTGGGGTCCTGCAGAGTTGCCAGGTCCCCATTGAAGAAGAAGCGGTGCATAGAACGAAAAAAACACTGTTTCGTCACCAGGCTCGTCGTAAACTGTGAGTGTGTAGGATGAGTTGGGAGGGAGGGCGGGAGGGTGGGTGAGGGTTGGGCATTACTGGGTGGCCTTGTTCAGGCCAGGTGGAGTGGTTGCACTCATGGCCGATATATAGGCCCTCTCCCATCTTTTGCGAACAGAGGTGTTGGCTGGTTGGGGTAGGAGGTGGATGATCGCTACCCGGAAGCAGTCGTTGAAACTGATGTTGTGGTGGTTGGTGTGGACGGCGACAGTGAAGTCCAGGTTGTGGGTGGAGGAGCGGTGGTTATTGATGCGGAGGTTGAGGGCCGTTGATGTTTCCCCAGGTAAAAATCACCACAGATGATGCAGGTGAGGATGTAGATAAGGTTTGAGGCATGGCAGGTCCCTTTGGGATGGAGGGTAAATTTGCCAGTGGCCGTGTGCACCTGGAGGGTGTGAGAAGTGATGAGGATGGGACAGGTCTTGCACCTGGGTCGGTTGCATTTATGGGCAGGGGGGTGTTGGATGTGTGGTGAAGGAGTGTTGTGGACCAGGATGTTTTGGAGGTTAGGGGGGCGTTTGAAAACCACCCTGGGTTTGTCGGGAAATATGTTTTTGGTTTCGGGATCACTGTGGAGGATTGGGAGAAGAGAGTGCAGTGTGTGCCTGATTTTGTTGAGGTGGGGATGATATTGGGTGATGAGTGCAGGTGGGTTGGTGGCAGCAGGTTTCTTGGTGGTAGTGGTATGTGAGGCAGCTCGTGATATTTGCTTGGTGACCAGGATGGAGGGATATCCACGGTTAACCAGGGCCTGGTGTAGGCGGAGGTTATAATTCTGGCGGGAGGTGGGTGAAGTGTTCAGGCGCTGTCCCCTGAGGGCCAGAGAGAATGGAATTGCTTTTTTGGTGTGGAACGGGTGGGAGCTGGAGAAGTGTAGGTATTGCATGTGGTTGGTGGGTTTTATGTGGATGGAGGTAGTCAGGTGTCCTCCCTCGATGTGCACGTCCACATCCAGGAAGGTGATCTGGTTGGGGGAGTGTGTCCAGGTGAATTTTAGGGAACGGAAGTGGTTAAGTTGGTCCAGGAAGGCTGACAAGGATGGTTCTCCATGTGTCCAGAGCATGAAGATGTCGTCGATGAAGCGGAGCCAGAGGAGGGGTTGGAGGGGTTGGGTAGCCAAAAACTCTTGCTCAAGTTGGCCCATGAAGAGGTTTGCATAGGATGGGGCCATTCTGGTACCCATGGCTGTACCTCGGATCTGTAGGAAATTTTGGTGTTCAAAGGTGAAGTTGTTACAAGTGAGGACAAGGTGGGCTAGGTGGGTCAGGAAGTTGGTGCTGGGGTTGTGAGGTTTGGGTCTGCTATTGAGATAGAATTCTATGGAGCAGAGGCCATGGGAGTGAGGTATGTTGGTGTAGAGGGAAGTGACATCAATGGTGGCAAGGATGGTATTTGGGGGCAATGGTGGGAGGGTGCTGATTTTCTGGAGGAAGTGGTTGGTGTCACGGAGGTAGGAGGGCAGAGCTTTCACAAGAGGCTGGAGATGGGAGTCAACAAAGGCTGAGATTCGTTCTGTAGGTGAGTTATAGCTGGACACAATGGGTCTGCCAGGGTTGCCAGGTTTGTGGATTTTGGGCAATAGATAGAAGGTGGGGGTGCGGGGATTGTCGGGTATTAACATGGCGGTGGTACGAGCTGTTAGGCCTTCAGGTGGGCCGCGGGTGTGGATGAAGTCCCGGATTTTGGTGAGGTGTTCGGCAGATAGGTCAACTGTGGTGGGTTTGTAGGTGGAGGGGTCAGCCAGCTGGCGGTTGGCTTCCGCCAGGTAGTCTTGAGAGTTCAAGACCACCGTGGTGGACCCCTTGTCAGCTGGGAGGATTTTGATGTTGTGGTTGTTGCGGAGGTCTCTGAGAGCTTTCTGTTGGGGGGGATTGAGGTTAGGTTGGTTGTGAAAGTTATTTAAGAATGAGCTGTCAGAGGTGGTGGAAATGACGGCAGTGATGTATCTTTCCAAGGGGTGGTTGGTGGGCAGGGGGGGGGGGTGGATCTTGGGAGGAGGGGGGGCTAAATTGAAGGAGGCTCGGGTGGTTTTCACTGATAGTAGTTTGTAGTGAGGGATTTTTGGCCCAGAAATGTTGCCATCGGAGGCTGCGAGCAAATGTGTGTATGTCAAAAAGTAGGCGGAATTGGTTGGGGGGAGTTGTGGGGGAGAAGGTGAGGCCTTTGGATAAACAGCTATATATATCGTGCCTGTGATATATCGTCATGATATTTTGGCAATATATCATCACAATATTTGGTGATATAGCATCACAATATTTGGCGATATATACAGTGTCGACAATATATCATCAAATTTGGTGATATATATCGTGTTGGCAATATATAGTCATATTTTGTGATATATCATCATGATATTTTAGCGATATATATCATGTCAGCGATATATATCATGGAGACAGTATATCGCTGATATCACTATAAGGAAAAAATATAGTGACTGTATTTTCTTGACGATATATCACGATATCAAATTTCCGATATCGTCCATCCCTAATCACTAGTCTTGTAATTACTGAAAAGTGCCACCAAGTATTTCTGCCCCTATCTTCTTGCTCCTGTGGAATTGAGCACCCTTACACGAGACAACTTAACCAATTAACATAAAGGCGAAAAGACTGGCGTCTAAAATTACGCAGTTGCTTTTCAACCTGAATACGCACATTCAACGAACATAGGGTACTGCAAGTGAAAAAAAAAAAAAAGACGCCCATCTTCCCCAACATGAGCTCATTACTCGGGCACTGTGCAGAGCTATGCAGTAATTGAAGGATTCAGCCCCTTTCTCATTTTTTCATGCCCTGCATCGGAAATCTTGCTCATATGTCTGAAGCATTGACATGACAACATTGGAGAACTTCAAGCAGTGATCCTTCTCCTTCCTTCTTTCTTCCTGCAACTTGGCCGGGAATAAGCACACTTCTGATAAGACTTGTTCAGTGCCCCTCAACCACCTGTTCATCTCCCCCCTTCCCCTCCCTTGCATTACAAACTGGTAGGAGGGGTGTCTGCGAGCAACGAGCAGCTGCAAACTGGCGCCAAATATTTCGTCTCCTAGCTCCAGAGCTATGACTCATCCAAAGTGAAGAAAAATGGCTTTGAATCTCCTCTCCAAAGGTTGTTTTGTTTTTTGATGATTAGGAAACATGAGTACCAGACACAAAGCGAGGAGTTAGAAAAAGAAAAGCTTTTTTTTTCTTTTCTTGTTCTGCCTTCTGATAAACACCTTGAACACACAGAGCAGTGCAGGAAGGAAATGCACATGATGCAAAGAATAATACAGAGCATTCCCTGACATTCGCTACAAGACTTGGCGGCAAGCGGCCCAGTGTCAGCGCTTGTCTTTCCCGGTGAATGGGGTTCGTGACAGTCGCTAGAGTCGGCTATTAAAATTACAGTTTTCATATTGTGTACTAACCTTGACTACAGAAGGTGTTGAAAATGATGTCCCTCTGCTGCAACACATTCCACAAAAATTCACATGACTTGCATTATCTCTAGGCTGTAATTCATGCACTATTGTCATTCTGTAGGGCTTAAATTTAAGAATTTTAGCGGCTCTAAATGCTGTGGGTTTTGAAACACCCGTTTCTTGTGAGAGGCGGCTGATAGATTTCCAAGGACACTGTTCTAACCTTAGTCCTATCTCATTAAGTTTTTCCTCAGTAAGTACATGTGGGTTTTTCTTTCCACTTTTATTCAGAACTGACCCTGTTACTCTAAACTTTTTGCGAGGTTTAATATAGTGGTCCTGTAAACTTTTGTGGTGCCATATGAAGCCACAATCTTCAACACACGGACATGACACAACACAACTTCCGAGGGAAGATTATACTGGCGTCAGTCTGCAACTTCAACAGAAAGGCAAAGAGAGCGAAGGCAGGGAGAGCAAAAAAAAAAAAACAGACTGTAGCATGCGACTGTCACGGACCCATTCACTGGGAAAGACAATCGCTGACGCCAGGCCGCTTGCCACCGAGTCTCGTAGCGAATGTCAGGGAATGCTCTGTATAATCGCTGCTTTTCTTCGGAACCATTCACATGCAGAAAATAAATCACGCAATATTAAACGTTGACGGGAAGACACACACACATACACACTTGCCCTCTGCAAGACTTCTAAATCCAATAATAAATCGTCAATTAACATGGATGTAAATAACAATCAGTGGCGTGCCCAAAGGGGGTGATGAGGGTCATAAGCCCCCCTCCCTCTGGCCAGTATTTCTAACGTCAAAGGCAGGAAAAGATGGCAAAATGAGGGCTGACTACTTTAAAAAGTATACGTAACCCCATTCCCCCTTTCAAAAATACTGCGTGCCTCACTGATAATTTATTGCGACAAGTAAAAATGTGTAACTTGACAAAGCTTGTTTTGTTCACTTCATGCTGGTGGGCTGATCGGGACTGGATACATATGCAGCTCAAAGTGGAATCTGAACCATTCTGCACGTCTTCAGGACACTTTGATTACAGTTATAAAAATGCATTCTAAAAATTGCAAGTAATTACCAGTTTACAGAGTGAACGGAGATCTCACACGATCAGATGCATAAACTGAACCTAATAGACGGCAGTTAGAAGAAGTCATCCACCGTTTCTACCCTCGAAAGTGGGTCCTGCTAATCCGTCATTGATTTTAACAGCACGTCTTGCTTTTGACCTTAGAGATTGACTATCATACTTCTTTCGTGTTGTTAAATAATTTTTGATATAATATAACCCATAAAAAGTCGATTGTGTAGTAATTTCTTACTGACACTTGAAGTTCACCCCTCCCTTATGCTTTCCCACATTTTACTTTTTTTTTTTATTTACGGGCCCCTGAAAAACATAAAATTGGGGTTTGACTGTATATGTATTAAAAATTAAATGCATGCAACTTTATGGAAGGGAAATCTACTGCATTGTAAAGGTGCCTGATTTTGCTAAACAAATATTAAAATAGGAACACGCTGTTGAAAACAGCTTCCAAAAGTTTATGTACGAGGAGGTCACAGAAAAAAGTTCCAATGGCACCTGTACATGGCGCTAGTGTCAGAGCGCAACATGCATATGCAGGCAGGAAGAAGTGTCATGTGGCTGTAATCTGGTGCAGTAAAACACAGTCATTTTAAGACAGTTTTAGGAAAAAGGTGCTAGCTCTCATACAGTTTCCCACCGACTGCGAGGTACGTGTGGTAATCAGATTTTTGCACACTCAGAATCCGGCATAGAGCCACCAGTAATCATGTAAGGTGTACAGACCAGACATCATGAGCGATAGTATGATCAGACGGTGAAGGCCAATCCAATGTGCACGACCCCATACAGCTGCGTACATGCAGGCTCTTTTACATCATTTCAAGTGAGAGATCTTGGACCACTCCCTGTACAGCCCTGACCTGCATGCACCCACTTTAATCTCTTTGTTCAGCTGAAGAGATTTTGACAGCTACATTGCAGTACAGATAGTTCCAGTCTTTACTGTCAGACACATATGCCATGGGCACACAAAATTTATTGTCATGCTACGACCAATGCCAGAACTACAGTGGTGATTATGCCAAAAATTAGATTAGGAGTCACTGTAACTAATGCTTTTAATTACTACTGATATTCTTGTTTTATTAATGCCTTCGGTAGGGACCTTTATCTTTTGTTATTTTTCTTCCAAATTGGTGTTATTAGTTTTCTATTTTACTTATTTTTACTATTCAGTGTCATTTTTCCCAAAATTCACATTTTTATTTTATCACTTTTTGTGGCAAATATACCTAAAATTATACCTTCATGGTATTTTTAAACTACTGCTTTAAATTGTAGGTCACATGGCCTATGCCTATTGAGAGAGTTTGATACATTAGAAGTTATTTTGGGAAAGTTATTTTCCATACCCCTTTCTTAATTTTAAAGTAAGGGTATTATATAAGGGAATTTTCCCCACCCAAAAATTTTAAATTTTAAAATCAATCAATCTCACGTGACAGATCCCGATATAAATGTTTTTTGGCATTATCTTTTTTTTTTTACTTTTTAATGTTATGTTTCCCAAAATACACGTTTTTATTTTAGAACATTTTTCTGCCAAATCCACCAAAACTCATTACTTCCATTGTGCTTTTTTAAAACTACTGTTTTAAATTGTAGGTGATGTGGTGTACGTATTTTCATGACAGTTTGATATGTTGGAACCGATTTTTGTGGAAGTTATTTTTCATTATTTCTTGCTCAACAAATGCCGATGTTACAACTCCCCTGTGGCAGTAAGTGAGCACTCGATCTCCACCACTTAGCTCGGTGATTCAAAACACTTCTCGTGTGACAAATACTGATGTTGCGGCTTCAGTGTGAACCCTGCCACTTGGCTCTGTGGTGTGAATTGTTCTGATAGAAGTTGAGAAAGTCCTGGGAAATATTTGATTGAACGTGGCTGTCGGAATTATTCCACATACAACATGCATTTTAGGTTTGGATAAAATGTTGGAAAACTCGTGGCACATTTTTTCTTTAAGCCTAAAAAAGACAAGAATGTTGAATTTCAAGGTATTTTTCGTTGTTTAAGCACATTTTTAAAATTCGCAAAAAATGCCAACAATTCGCATTTTAGAATTTTCAAACAGGTGAAAAATGTGTCCACACATCACTGCACATTCATAAACACTACTTTGCAGCAATTGACATTTTTCACTATTATTGCGTTTGCGAAAAATCAAGGTCCCTACTAATTGGAACTTACTTTCTATATGTCCTGGTATAAATCAGTCGATGAAAAGTTAAAATTTAGCAGGTCTGGCAGAAAAGTCAATTACTGAAGAAAGTGATATGCTTTTAGGATTGAATGATTTGAGTAATTATGATATTAAAATATTTATATATTTATTATTATAATTTTATTTCATAACATTAGACATTCAACGAGTTTAAACAAACAGGACCAAAACGAGCGTTGCAGAAAAGTTGTGGTTGGGAGCATCATGCACTTGTGAAATTTATATGACGTTTACCAATGCAGATTTCTGCTTTACTATTTCGTGACATTATTCAACATCCCGATTTGTTGGATTCTTCTTGACATGGAATTATAGTTCCATGTCATTGTAAATGAATGCTAACCTGTGCAAAACCAGTATTATGCCTGGATGATGAAAGAAAACATTCGTACGCTTTTCTAAATTGAACAAGATTAAGTGAGCCAGAAGAGTAAAAAAATTCCAGCAGCATATTTGCAGTGGTGCAGCAGACTAAGGCTCCATTTTTGTTCAATATTGCATCTGACAAATGTTCTAAATGACAAAAAATGTCATACTGGAACATCCACGAAACATCAGATTCATTAGAGTGCAATGCATGTAATTCTTGTCGGATGTTGCACAATGACAAGTATCGAACTGCTAAGTTCGACAAAAATCGCAAGCATATAAGGAGCCAAAAAAATTGTTCAATGAAATGTTGTACCACACGAGACACACTTGGATGTGCAAGGCTCTGTTTATGCATGGAATTTTTGACGGACGTTGCAGTCCGAAGGCAAAAAAAAAATCATAAGTATGCCATGCATGCAATTTTTGTCGCACGTTGTAGTGAACATTTTGTCAAATGTTCAAAGTTCAACATTAGTCGGACGGTGATATTCAACAAAAATTGTATGTATCAATGTAGCCTAAATGTTCATCCAACAAATGCTGTACCACGACATTCAACAAATTACAGGGTTGCATAGACCTTTTTTGTTTCCATTTTCCTTCAGAATGTCCAACAAAATGCCATGCTACCACGTCCAACAACTATCAGCCAGTGCCACAATGGTAATGACCCTCCCCTCCATCTGTAGGCTGTTCTGTTCCCTTACTACTTCCATACAGACAAGAAAAATGATAATTCAATGGATTTTCCACATGATATTTAGAGGCTTATCAAATTTTTCTGCCCCTCCGGAAATTTCTCTCTCTCTCCCCCACCTCCCATCACTAGTTTCTGTTCTGGCACTGTGGTTGTGTTGTGCATAAAAGGGGCCTAAAAGTTGAGGCCGATATTTAGCAACAAAATTTCCTGTTCTCATGCAGCGCTACATAACATCATCTTTCAAAGCAAATGCCTGGCACATTCATTCCATCTTTTTTCATTCTTGACTTTTTTTGACCTCTCAAATTCCCTGACTTTTTCCAGCTTTCCAGGTCTTTTGCCACCCTGTTATTGTAACCCCTATGCAAGAGCAGTTCAAAACAGGCATTATTTTTCTAAAACTTCACTTCATCTGAAAATGGCGGCAATTTTTGTTTCATGACTTGAGGCATTTTTGACCTTGGCTGACAGTTGCGATAATTATGATAACTCAGCCAAGAAAAATGTTAGAGAGCTGAGGTAGAAAACATTGTTTTAAGTACACTTCAAGGGACTTTTTATGTTCTGTACTTTCTTTCACCATCTGTAATGCACATGGCTGAAATTTAGTGCCAAAACTGATATCCAATTTTTAAAAAAAAATCAAAGTTTAGGATTTTCTTTTCTTTTAGTACGGAAGTAATCTAATATCAGGACTATAATTTCTTTAGAGAATACATATGCATTCAAAGTTCATGCAGAAGTCATATGAACACTGTCACTGGTTTCCTCTTTTAGTTTTTCAAAATTTGAGCCGAATAGGTGGGGGACCTAGTACAAATTTGATATTCACAGCATAAAAATTTCGAGATTGGTATTCCATAGATAACAGTTACAAGATTAGTCAAAAACAGTCAAATTTATGTTATTAGTTACAAAGAAATATTTAATTTTTAATAAACTATAATGTAATTAGAATTATTGTATTTATAAATAACATCATGCAAATGGCATAGTAAGACTGCTAGCAGCTATTATGAATGAAATCGTCCTTAAGGCAGAGATTTATCTGAACAGGTTAAGATATGCAAGCGGAGTACCATTAGTGGAAAGCTGAAACTACTCGAGTAGCCAGTCTCATGCAGTGATGTTTGCGAGTTTAGTTTTAAATCTCTTTACATTAGCAGCTTCCTTGAATAAGTATTCTGAATCTTTTATTATAAAAAAAACAGTGCACGAAGCACTCTCATACCAAAAAGTTTTGTTTTAAACCCTCTACAGAAGACAGTTCTCAGAAAGCAGATCAGGCAAGGCAGTGTTTGTGAATTTTCATAGGAATAGCCAGTTCTCTTTCTAAGTCCTTTCGAAGCAATGTTTAGGTAGTTCTTGCTAACAGAACTTTATTATCATAAAAATACTTGTAACGTCACGTTAATGGTAGGCAATAGTGGGAAGGTGCCCATTGCTCATCTAGTTTCAAGGTTGTGTTAGTGACTTTTTCACTCATTCACTTTTTAACAGTGGTGATGTGCTTCTGTCATCAATACTTATGCATGTCAGTGAGTATAGTAGAATAAATTTCATGTACAATCAAAAAGTGTCCTGCATTAATTTGATGACACCTAGTTAATAAGTACACATTGCTCGTCAGTCTTGCAAGACCAAGGGATACCAATATATATCTTTTGGAACAAATTCTGGTCCGTCATGAATCAAGATTACTAGATGTACAAGATTACTAATTCATTTTTCCTCAAATTAAAAACCACTGTACTTTCTCTATAAAATTATAAAACCTCTATTCATGTTCATTACATGAACAATAAATGATCTAACATAACATTTCTTGACTTCTTCAGCTAATACATATTCAAGAAACTTTATTTTCAATGAGATACGAACCTGCTTAAGAACTTTTACTCCTTCATGTATAGGTTGTGGTAAACCAGCCAACGAATCTCTATCACCCTGTAGAGGAAATCCAACAAATTTAAGTCTTGTGTTGTCCAAAAATTGATCTAAATCTTTCTGGCGAACTTTAGGAGCCCAAGGAAGACCTAGAAAATGAAACACAAGAGAGAAAATATATATTAGAAATTTTCTTAATAAAACTATCAATTACTAGGGTAAATCAAAAATTAAGTTACACCCCCCCCCTTGTATAAAACAAACAAAACACATTAGAAAGAAAATAATTATTGTACACAAATGTATGAACATTTAATTTTTTTTTTGACATAGTCACCAAAGTATTCCAAGCACTTTTTTAATCGTGTGACCAGTTTTTTTATTTCTTGTGTGTAAAAATTCTGTCCAATTTCAATTGAGTTGACTTTTGTGCTCATCGGTTAACATCGCGACACCCAGTGAGAGCACAGTTTACGATCGATACACCCAACTGGTGATGAATCAGCATAGACACACTATCGTAGGATATGTTCAGTTCCCTTGCAATCTCTTTTAATTTTCACGTGTCGGGTGGCAAGGATGATTGCATTCACATGCTCTGTTTTGTTGATAGTGTTCACATTTGCAGGCTGCCCAACACACTGTTCATGTTTCACGTTTGTTCTTTCCTCTTCGAACATCTGACACCATTTCCTGATCATGGGGTGTGGCATTGCATTCTCACCATACACCTCGACAATTTGGCGATGGATTTCACTCTGATTATGACTTCGTGTTCACAAAAGTCGGACAATAGAGCGCACCTTAATTTTGGATGCCACCTCAATATGATGCGCCATACTCACGCGGTGACTACTCTCATATTAAAGCAGCTGCAGCATGGCTGCTTTGGGTATCCGGACAGTGTTGCCACCAAACGTGATTATTTTATCTCTTTTAGTACAGGAACACGGCTCGGGTGCAACTTACTTTTTGATTCACCCACATACATATGTGCATCTTTTAATTCACCTTCAGTTTTTGGCATGGTGATTATCTAATGAACTGTTGAAAATAGGTAAAAACTGTAAACAGAAGGTCTGCAAGCACAACAAATAGTTATAGGAAGAAGCAAAGTATCACAAGAAAACAATAAGATGCAGAAAAAACAAAGTACATAGAATAACTATTTTACATTCACCTTATAATTACCATAAGAAGTCAGAATCTTGAAAGACACCTAAAGTGACATTTAATATTTTATACATGTTCAAATTGTCAGTTAATTCTACATACAAATAGGTTATTGAAGTAGGTAACATAACATCATGTGAATGTATCACATGTACGTATATTGATGTATTCTTCAAAATGTTTCTTTTTTAATATGAATTTGAAACTATACATTGCATATTTACTTTCACTTTTCTGCACATCAAAATTACAATTTCAAGTCTGCACAGTTTATTGCTGCAAGAACTAGGAAGTGGAATATTTACACATTGAGAAGAGAGGATCAAATAATTTTATTTAACATACTTTTAGACATAAAATATAGTATGCAAAACCAACAGTTGGATTGAATTAGCTGGTATAATGAAAATATCTGCACATCTAACAGGAAACGTGGATAGTTGTAGTTTTCTTTGGTCAAACTGAAAACTATGTTAGCCATTTTATCAAAAACATGTATTTTCATTTCTTTCAAGAATTATATGTCAGATGATATGGTAAACGCCGGGTGTCTTCTGTCCCAGGTCATCTTTAGGGTTTCAAAATTGGCTACTGACTTTCTGTGGTAACTTCGAAACCTTAAAGATGACCTAGGACAGAAGACACCCATACCGTTTCATCTGTTCCTGAGGTAAAGCCTACATCAGACAAATGGGGAGGACAATTGAACAATGCTGCAAAGAACATGCCAGCTACATGAAGAATTTTCATTCAGAAAAATCAGGGTTAGCAGAACATTCCATCCAAGAGGGCGATAGAATCTACTTCACAACCACCAAGATCATCAATAAGTCATCCAATTACTGGGACAGAATCATCAAAGAAGCAATAGCTCTCCACGGGGAAAAGGAAAACCTCAACAGGGACACGAGACTAGAACTGGGCCCAGCCTGGCTAGAGATAGTCAACTGGGAGTGTGGATGTCGTAGAGACGGCACCTGATTGGCCTGCCACCTACTCCATACCCCTCCCACATCAAATACATAACCATACCCTAACTATTCTCTGCACTTCAATCCCTGAAGATGAAAGTGATGTTAGCTCTCGAAAGCTCGGAAGCCAGCCTATCCAGAAATCACCTGGCTGATATCTCGAGAAAACTTCTTCATTCACTGCCAGGAAAGCTTCAAGAATTGATTCTCAATCAGTATGTTAGTACGTATTTCTTCCATCCAACCCTCATGAACAATTTGAACACTGCGGGATGAAAAGTACACTTCTCTCTTTCTTTCTTTGCTTAGTTATCATGGGCTTTCCAGTGTATGAAGTCTTCTTTGTATTCTCAAGTTATACAAAACAGGTATTTTTGTTACCTTTAATACACAACTCACCTTTGCCTTTCATAGGAACAGGCGTCATAGGACGTGGGCTTGGAGGCTGTGGAAGTTCTCCTGCTTCTTCCATAGCACGCCGTTCTACGATTTCTCTCATCTCTTCATCCGACTGATCATTTGGATCAAAATCTATACCTATTGATTCATCCAATGAACTTTGTTTCATCAGGCTCTATGAATGAAGGAAAAATAAAATGTATATATATATAATATATATTTTCATGGTGTAAGAAAATCATGATGTAAATATTCAAGCAATCTCTGATTTTACATTTTCCCAGATAACATGTTTAACACTTACTTACGTGAAATTTTGAAATTTTGTATTTCCGTGTTGCACAATTTAATGGTTAAATCCTATTAATTTCACTAAACAGAGATGGTACTGCGTCACTGCTTTGTTTGTTCCCAGGTGGTGGATGTTGCAATTTATCCTGTTCGTGCGGCGCTGAAGTGTTCAGTGTGGCGCAGTTCCTGTTCCCCATGTGGACGGAGGAGAGACAGGGTCTGGTCTGGGATCTTTTTGAGGATGGGGTGCCAAGTTGGGTGTGCCTGTCCATTATCCAGGTTCAGTGACGGTTTCTGTTGGATGATAGCACAGGTTTCTTTGACAGTGTTTTCTATGACAGAGCAAGGTTGGGTGAAGTATGGATGTGGAGGAGATGGTGTGGTTTGTGGACTGGAGGTGTTGAGAGAGGCCTGATTTTGGTGCATCTTTTTTGGCATCTTTTACATGTTCATCAATCCGTTCTTGGACAGTGAAGATGGTTCTGCCAATGTAGGTGTTGTGGCATTGACATGTGGCCTTTTAGACACCAGGGGATGCAAGTTTGGGCAGGTAGTATCTCTTGAAACTGGGTAGTGCTCTTCCGATTTGGGATATAGGTTTGTGTGCCAGTCGGATATTGAAGGGTTTGAGGGCCTTGGAGAGTTTGCCTGATGTGGTGGGGTGGTATGGAAAAGTGATCAATTTGGGCTAGGGATTTTGGTTCAGGTTATCTCTGCCTTGTGGGTCTCTGAGCTGGGCTTCTGCTTTTGCACACCACATGGATAGCTGGCGTTCAGTGTAACTGTTGTTTAGTCCTATTTCAGTTACGCATGCTATTTCATCATGGAGGTCGTCCTCTGTGCAGCTGTGTGTGAAGGCTCTTCTGTAGAAGTTCATCCATACTCCAGCTTTCTGTTTTGGTGGGTGGTTGGATTTGGCATGGATGTGCTGGGTGCCCGAACCTGGTTTCCTGTATACGGATGTGATGAATTTGTCTTGGTGTCGTTGGATGCTTAGGTCGAGAAAGTTGAGGCGGGCATTTTCTTCCCTTTCAACGGTGAAATTTATGTTAGGATATATATTGTTGAGGACAGTTAGGAGATGGTTTAAGTCCTCTTCCTATTTGTAGATGACTAGGGTGTCATCGGCATATCTTCTGTATCTTATATGTGCAAATTCTGGTTGGGTGAGTATTGATTTATCTGCCACATGCAGTACAGTATCATTCAACAGAAACCGGCACTGAACCTCAACAAAGGACAGGCACGCCCAACTTGGCACCCCATCCTCAAAAAGATCCAAGACCAGATAAAGAAAAGATGCAGTGCACACACCCAACTCCCCTGACACCCCTCCGGCCATGTAGGGAACAGGAATTGCACCGCACCGAGCAGCACGACCCAGCCCCCCAACCACCACCTGGCAGCACCACCTGACAACAGGAAGCAGACCACGCAAACCAGGATATACACGCCAGCGCCGCCAAATGGGAGATATTGCAACATTCGCCACCCGGGAACAAACAAAGCAGTGACGCAGTACCATCTCCGCTCCAGATGCCATACCTTTAGTGAATGAAGACACAGGGTCTTCGAAATTAATAGGATTCAACAATTAAATTGTGCAATGTGGAAATACGAAATTTCAAAATTTCACGTAAGTAATATTAAACCGCGTTTACTGCATCCATCATGAATGTTTAACACTCTTGGCTTCTGGACATCGCATTTTCCCACATTTTCATCTATAACTACAGGCCCTTGAAGAACTTATAATTAAGGTTCCAATGCATTACACTACAATTGATTGATTGATTGATTTGGTGTTTTAAGTCCACTTTATGCATAGTAAGGCTAATCAAGACTGGACCTACAGTTTAAAGTGGGATCCGAACAACTATGTGCCTCCACCGGGTATCGAACCTGGGACCCCACATTTCATGATAAGTAGGGGAATCTTATAACTAGGAAAATGAAGGCATTAAATACCTGTCAAGAATAAGAGCGGCTAGCTCAATACTATTTCTACAGATACCACGTTCATTCTCTTATCAATTATGCAGATAGATGGGTTTTCACAATTTTGATATTACTGGCAATACTACCAAAAGCTGTGAACAATGAAGGAATTCTCTCAGGATATCAACCAGGTGAGTTTTGGATGGGCTCCTAAGATTTTAGAGGACTGAAGATCAGTAACTAATCTCTTGGCAGCTTGGAAGCCTACATGGAAATCACATGGTCGATATCCCAAGACAATCCTTTCAGCATTCGCCATCAGGAACCCTCACAACAATTGTAAATATTAAATGGCATATTGTACACACAGTATGACAATCAATTAGAATTTTACCCTTTTCCTTAAACCTTTGTGACATTTTGCAAAAAAAAATGTTTGTGACATGATTTTACTGTAAACTTTTAAAATATTTGACACTATCTTATAGATTACTCAAACTTAGGATTGGTTTCAGTGATTACATTTGAATGGATATTTGAATATTGATGTCTGTTTCTAAACCAAAGTCAGAATTTCTTGTTAAAAATTTCACAAAACACAAAAACATCATTATACCGTGCGTCCATTTCGATCTGCAACCGAGAGATCGGGAGAAGCGTGGCAGGCGGCGCTGACGGAGAAGCCGACATTTGCGGCCTGTAATGCCCGCTTATTTTTATAGACATATGCAGACATTTATATAAATATTGCAAAACGATCACTAACCTGTGTTATAACATGCAAAAGTTCTTCTGTAATTCATCCAAGTTCTGCTCTTATATACACAAATAAATACGCTATAGAAACGATGTTAAGAGCCACAGATAAAAAAGCATTTTAATCATGGTTTTGATCAGTAACGTCCTGCATAAGTTTATATCCTTGAAAGAGTTTTGTGGCGATGGGAATCGTTTGGAGGTTTCGAATGTGCAACACTGTATCAGGATTACACTGCAGACGAAACCGATAAAAGTGAATGGTTTTCGTGAGCTTCCTCACAATCCGAAATATCCGAGCTCGAGTTTTTTGTTCCTTCGCGACTAGATGAAGACAGAGTTGTAAATATAGTGGCGAGCAATGTAAACCAAGAGCGTGTTAATTTCGTACTGTGCGCAAGAGTGTTATTCTTGGTTACTTGCAGTTACTTGTTTGTGTTATTGTAGTGTGTATGTGTGACGTGTCAGTGAGACGATTGGAATGCCAGCCACAAGATTCACGTTAGAACAAAGATTTTTCTATGTATGACACGTACCTACGTGAAAACAAACTCGTGTCGAGACGTGTGTAGGTAATTTGTACAGAAATTCCCATGCGTTTCAACTCCACACAGAGATACAGTTAGACATCTTGTTCTTAAATTACGAGAAACTGTATCGTTAAATTTTAAAACACCTAAGCAAAAACGACGGATTCTAACCGAAGCAAAACTCGATGATATTGGTGCAGCGTTAGAACGTTCTCCAAACAAACCTCTACGCCGTGTTTCACAAGAGGTGGGCGTGTCAAAATCATCGGCACATACAGTCACTAAGCTACTAAAATTAAAACCATACTCTTATAACACAGGTTAGTGCTCGTTTTGCAATATTTATATAAATGTCTGCATATGTCCATAAAAATAAGCGGGCATTTCAGGCCGTAAATGTCGGCATCTCCGTCAGTGCCGCCCGCCACGCTTCTCCCGATCTCTCGGCTGCAGATCGAAATGGACGCACGGTACTTTTTACCAAGAATGTTGTCCACACATTATGCAAGAAGTTTGTTAATGTCAGAATCTCTTCTCGCTGAAAATGACAAACAAATTTACCTTTTGCAGATGGGAACTTCTCCAGATGGGACTTTCAAACTTGCCACAATGTACCAAAAAAAATGTAGCTTGAGATTAAATCTTCTTGGGGTGGGGGGATAACAGGGCTATTAGTGGAGGTGAAATTTATACATATTACTTCCCAAAAATTAAAGTTAAAGGAAGATGAAGAAAATTGAAATTTTACAAAAAAAATTGTATCCAGCATGCCTCTGTGACCACAACAAACAAAAGTGAACAAAAAATAATGTAGTTCGTAACAGTGGTAAATTTATACAAGCACATGAAGTTGCATTGAAAATAGGTTGATAGCATCGGCCCTCTGGATGCTGGATAGACCAAATTTGCAGTGAGGCATGACAAAAGACCACTGTTTGAAGGCATGTAATGACCATCCCCCAATTATGAGAAAAAGAAAAAATGCAAAATTTTAGAAAAACATAATTTTGAAAATTGGACATTTCCTGCTGGATCCTAATTGTCGCACACAGTAAACAAATTCTTTTGTTTTCATTATTAGATATAAAAGTAAAATATATCATCAAAGGATGGTGGTTGAAAAGTAATAGCCCATTTATAAATTCTATCCCACAATGTTATTAGGGGAAAAATTGACATTTTCAAATTCCATTTGTTAAAAATGGATACATTATTTTGTGATTTGAGGATTTCATACGTTTATATGTATACAAATGAACAAAAAAGACAGAACTGGAATATCATGCATAGTTTTGAAGAAATGATATGGTAATAGATTCCACATGGAGGTGGTATGACAGGTATACCACATGTCCTGAGCAGAATACACATGTTGGTAAGAAAATATACCAGCTGTCCACTGAAGGTTACATGTTGTAGTTATTTTATGCTGTTCCCCATGACTTTTATTCAAAACTGATTTTCCCCTTTTTTCCAGAAACTTCTTCAAGAATGATCAGTTAATTACAAAATGTACGGAATAAGTGTTACTTTATATTAAAGCTTACTCTGGTTTTGAAATAATTTACTATAGAAACCATAAACAAGAAAAAAAAGTTGCACTTCCTAGTTTAATCTACCACCACAACCAAAAAATCTCCCTCTAGAGTTCCTTTCCTGTGATCCTAGTTTCAAATTAAGTTTGAAATTCTGTCACTCTAAACTCATAGGTAAGACTACAATTCTGCCAGAATATATAGTTAAACAATAGATAAATTCTTTATCATTCAAAAATTGATAAGAATCATAAAGTAATTAAATCCACATCAAGAAATGATTTCATAACTAAGCACATAATGAGCAATACTAATATTATTTACTGCAGAACATATTATGAATAATAAAATATGTACTTACTCGGCGAAATGGTCTATTATTCCTTTTCTGATTTTGTGCTTCAAGAAGATCAGCTGCACTGGCTGGAGGAGAAGAAGCACGCATTGTCCTAGCAACTTCCATAGTGTCTTCTTGCATAGGTTCTAATCCAGCATTTTCTCTGTATACAGCTGAAAGCAATAGTACATAAATAAATACGTGTAAAGATATCATTTTAATAGCATTAATAATTTAATCAATAATAATAATAGTAATTGATAATAATCAATCATTATTATATTTTAATATCATTAAATGCATGGGCACTCACAATTATTAAAGATTTCAATTTTGCACCAGTACTGTGTGGAAAAAAAAAAAGGTTTTATGATTAACGATAGATAGGGGCATGCATATTTCGTTTTTGACGAAAACACGAAAGGTGCAAAACACATTCTAATGTTAATTTTTAATGTTTCTGAAAGGTGTGAGGTGCAATTTCCTTCCCTGTATTGTCACAAAATAATGAGAATTGAACTGAAAAATGTGAAATAGACTCTTAACCCTCTGTCATCCATGTTCTTATAGTAGCACAAATGTCCCATGCACGGCATTCAGTGCCACCCCATCAAAACCAACGTTATTTATATGAATTATTGATGCAAATCGATACTGAATTAAATTAGCACTTACTGGAAATTAGATGAAATATACATAAATGCCAACATGTCCATTTCAGACATTCTTATAAGCTATTAAAATAAATAATGTAAAAAAATTAGTGTCTCATACAATTAGAATCTTAGATTCTTGAAGCAAATGCACCAAAATATTATTCTAAAAATAATTAAAACTTTGCCATATAATAAAGGAACCAGAAAATTAATTCACCATTCACAAAATTTTCAAAGTATTTTCCAAAAATTTTCAACATATTTTTCAAAAACTTTCAACGTATTTTTTTATTTTTGTTTAAATTTTCAACATATTTTTCAAAATGAATTGAAACCGTACAACTTATATGGACTTTGAAAGCAACTATTTGTTCCAAAATTCTCAGTCAAAATCTTACTGACTCGCAGAAGAAGCAATCAAATGTATAAAGCACAACTCAAAGAAACTTGCAAAATATTTTTAAAATGTTCAAATCTCAGTATGTTTCTCCTACTCTTACAAGATATAGTAAGAAAAGACATACCGACTCAAATAAAAGGAACTGAATGTTGTCATATGTTAACTATATTAGTTATTTTGACAACTCCAAGATTTCGTATGGGCGTTGCAATAGTTTCTGCATACAAATAAATTGCATTCCAAACAACGAACTGTCGATTTTTCTTCATATTTCCGCCAAACTCATAGCTGGTGTGCTATGCTTTAAGGTAGGAAACGTTCCCATGCACAGTACTGAGTGCTGCCTATGGGGGACCAGAACGCTAGAAAAAAAGGCGTGAATGACTCTGTTTTCATGGGAGTAGTGTAGATAACTTACTTAGTGCTTTCCTGACATTATTGCACTGGTAAGGAAAATAATTCAAAATTTTAAAAAAGGCTGCACTCAGTGCCGCCACGCGGGTTACTGAGGGTTAAACATGAAATTTAGAGTTGATTTACAGATGCGACACTTTCTGAAGTGTGAATTATCCTGGGAGTTATGAAATTCATGGAAACTTGTTTAATTCTGCTGTAACTCGTATTTGAGAAGCAAGAATGGGCCCCTTTATACAGGAATAAACTTAATACTCTGGTACATAAATGTCCTATCAGAAGGGTTATGTTCATTTTGTACCAAGTGCAGTTTAAAAATCAAATTTGGATTATGTTCAGAATTTTAAAACCAAAATGTAAATTTATTTACTGCTTTTGATCCATTCTCTTCACTGCTATAACAGAGAAATTTTGTTTTATTTACTGCTTTTGAAGCCGAAATTGACTGTTGTCGTACCAAAATTTTGTTTCTTTATTTGCCAAAAATATGTGCCTCTAATGATAGATACTGTAGTATTTAAAATATTTTGTGTGTTGTTGAGTTCTAACATTAATACCGTATTTACGCATGTACAGTGTCTCTCAAAAGTCTTAGGACAACAACATTTTAAACTAGGCAACCCAATTTACACAAGGCATTGGTGGGTTGCATGTAGAGTTAGGCTCAATTTCAGGGTTGCCACATCCACAATAGATATTTATGAAATACGCGAAAGAAATAAAAACAAGTATTATTGTTTAAAATTATTAAAAAATATCACTATTATATTGCAAATGACAAAATTCTTTCTGAAAAAGAAAAAATAGGTTTTCTAGTATTTCATCGCTGATGAGTAAACCTCGGCTTTTAGGTTTTTAACCTATTTTTTTCTTTACAGGTATGTATTTTTTTCTTTACAGGTGGCCACGGTGGCTCAGTCGGTAACGTGTCTGACTACCATGCTCAAGGTCCCGGGTTCGATCCCCGGCCGGTTCAAATCCGGGAACTTTTCTAACGATGGAAGCGGCCCCGGCGCCCACCCAGCGTCGAATAACAATGGGTACCTGGGGAAACCCTGGGGGGTAAAGGCGGTCAGGGGCGTGATGCTGATCACATCACCCCCACTCACGACCGGATCATGAAAGTGTGGGGCGTTACCCCCACACCCCCTATACGCCTTCATGGCGTGGTGCTATGCACAGGGGAGCACTTTACCTTTTTTTTTTACCTTTACAGGTATGTAAGAAATAATAAGTTATGTCAGCGTTTGGTAAAAAAACACAACAACTGATGAAGTTTTATAGTGCCTAAAAAACTATTTTAGGTTTATGTGCCTAAATCAAGCCTTTTTTTAAAGGTTTTAGAGGATTTTTATGTCACACAGAGGCATTTGCTTTGTTTGGTCGCGAAAAAATTCAATGACGAACGTGTTTGAATCATACTATCTGTCGATTTCCCTTCCTCCAAGTCCATGGTGATTTTTCCAAGCTCTAAACAAAGAAAAATATCTGGTGCCACTGTTATCTGTACAATCCAAAGTGCAAACTTCTGATCTGTGTGGTCTTGCTCACTTTTGCGTCACTTCGGTTCTTTATGGCATTCACACCTGGCAAACTAACATTCCAGCATTGAAGTTTGCACCACTGACTATGTTTTTGTTGAAAGATTATTTTCAGCATGTAAGATGATCATCACAGACAAAATTGCGGAGTTTGACTGTGAATAACATGAAAAAATATTTTAGCCAAACTATACAGCAAAGAGTGGATTTTAATAGCAAATTTCCAATGGTAAGTTCTGCCATCACAGAAGGTTAGGCGATACACATAACGTTATGCCAGATAGTGTGTATTTCAGAATATAGGTGTCCCATTTTCATTGACGGTGACTATACATAATCAGTATTTTTCAGGAATTTTGAACTATTTCAAGTTTTTTTGAACCTACTTCAAGATTCTTCGAGCCTAACTTAAGATTTTTAGGAACTATTTTAGGATTTTTAGAACCTATTTAAGGGTTTTTCGAACCTATTTTTGGATTTTTAGAGCCTATTTTAGGAACATAAAAGAACACTTTTCAGAATCTAAAAATCCGAGGTCTACTGATGAGTCTACAGAAAAGAAAAGAGGTGAGAGGAAACGAAAGGTGACAAAGGAGAGGAGAAAGCGAAAGGAGAAGAGGAAAAGTAGAGGAGAGAAGGGAGAGAGGATAGACAAGGAGAGGATAAGTAGTGAGAAGAAAGGAAAAATATTCAAGGAGCAATGATGAAAATGGAGCAAAGAAGAGAAGAGAGGAGGAAAACGAGATGAGAGAAGAGGAGTTTGGAGAGGAGACGAGAAGAGGGGAGTGGGGAATAGAGTAAAAGAGAGAAAAAGAGAAGAAGGAAAAGAAGAGGAGAGGAGTGCAGTAGAGTCTGAAATCTAAGACAGGAGAGTTGATACAGCGAGTGGAGAAGAGTGGGATGGAGACAAAATGCAAGAAAAGAAGGGAAGGCGATATGAGAAAAAACCGAGGAGGAGGGGAGAGAAGAAACAGAAAGAGAAGAGAAGAACAGAAGGGACTGAAGACAAGAGGAGAAAAGAGGTAGTTGCAGAAAATATCGTCTCGATGTCAAGAATTGATGCATTGATCAAATTATCGACATGAAACATTCAATAACATTTAGAAATGTATTTGAGAATGTATTAGATTGGTGCGAAATGCCTTTTGGCTGAGTTCAGAGCAAGATAAAATCTTCCACATAAGATCTTTGATTTCACGTGCGTTTATACCACTAAAAACATGAATGTAATTTTATTATTTATAAGAATTATCCAATTTTTCTCCACTTCTCGGTTCGTTGAAATGGACATTTTGTAATTAAATATTTCTCCTCCCCCCATCATTAATTCCAAACTGAATCATTCCGTTTCACACGGCGTGGACAATGAACACAATGGAATACGTCTAAAACTTATGAAAATTTTCTGCCACCGGAAGGGTTTGAACCTACGACCATTAGGTTGACAATCCATAATGGTAACCACTACCCTACAAGCTTTCGATCCTGAAAGCAGGTAGAAGGAGCTGACCAATGTGAAATGTAGATGCAACTCTCCTCCTACATGTAATGTACAAAGAATACTTGTTTGTGACAAAGAAAACGAGGGTAGTACGAATCAGCAAAAACATTTAATGGAGAATTGCACATGATGAAAACTTTTCATTCGATATTTGCGGAGGTATCCTTGCATTGAACTAGAGTGGGAAAGGGGTAAAATTAATATGTCCTGAATTGCCACAAATATAAATAGTTACTTCATTAATATTTGTCAATGTCTTTGAAGCAGTACACAATTATTGTTAGAGAATCATAATTCACGATCTTATACATGAAAATATCCCTTTGAACATGTGTCAATTCATTTTTATTATTATTATTTTTTATAAATTCCAGATGCAGAACAATGTAGCCACTATACACTGCTATTACAAATAATGTCATCCTGCTCTTGCTTAATAAAAGGAGAAAAAAAAGGGAACACCTCGTGAGAAGGGATCGAACCTGGGACAGCTAGCAGCCCAATCAAGAACTCTAAACCACTTTTTTTTCCTTATTTAAAAGGAAAGCCCCTAAGCAGAAGCTTCCCCCATCACACTTCATTTACTCATATCATTTCACTCAATCTCTTTTTCAGGACTTTCAGGACAGACAATCACAAACATCCATGTCCGAGCTGGGATTCGAACCCAGGACCCCTGGTGTCGTAGCATGATGTGCTAACCACTCCGCCACATGGGCAGACTACCACTACACCACACCCTTACTTGAAACAACAATTTTTAAGTATTCCGTCCCTCCAATATTGTAAATGTCATTGGTATCCATGTAGTTGAACTTTTACTTTAGTTTTGAATTGCTTTCTTGTAGTATAGCAGCTATAATAATTTTCGAAGTGATGAAGAAAAAATGAGAATATTGGTAGTTGTGATAATGCGAGTTATTTCTTCTAACTTATTATTGTGATTGGACATTATTAATGGAAAATATCTAGAGGCTTGATCATTGCAGGACAACGTTCTCTTCCTGTGATACTGCAACAGACGAAATGCTTGTTTACTGACGCAGTTTCGTGTCCAGAACGGTCTGCATCTACATTTCACCTCTTGACTAACACTGTCAAATGTGATGTGATTTTATGAATACAATTTTCCACCTGTTTATGTATAATGTTTTGCACATTTGGCAGTTCGCAAGTGGTGTAATTATTTTGTGTAACTTTTTACAACAATACATGTTATTAGCTGTGGTAGAAAGAACAATTAACAGGGCTGTGTTCGAGTAGATACGCAATGTCAAAAAATTATCCATTCTGATATAGTTGGAGTACAGGCAGCAACGTTACAGCTACGCCATTGGGGAGGCTTCGAAGTACTTGCTTGTTTATAAATAATGTAAGCTTTATTTCAACCTGTCGAATCCTCAAACTACCTGCACAGCGTGTGTGGAAGTGCCTGTTTTTTTTGTTTTCGTGAAATTAAAAATGAACTGCATATATATGTTAATGATTAATTGGAAAGATAATTATAAAAATGATAAATGGCCATACATAAATTAGAACCTACTTAAAATACAAGTTATGTAAAAATTGATCTGTGGTTTTATTAATGGGAAATAAAATGTGCACTTTATAACTATTATGTAGAATATCTTTGATTTGCATTGGTGTATTTAAGCTTCCTTTTACCTTTAAGAATTTATTATTATTTACTTCTTTTTTTAATGTAAAAAATCTGTTAATTTATAAGCGAATGAACTTTCTTGTTTAATATACATGTACATACCAACAAAACCGTTGGTAGAGGATCAACATTGTCTCGGAAAAGATTACTATTGTTCCATAAATCTTCATCCAAAGGCTCCGGGAACTGACCAACTTCTTCGAGGTATCTTTATTTCTCTATGTCACTTAAAAATTTCAAGTGATCCATTTTGTATACGCTCCTTTTTAACAAAGTAAGCTCGAAGACAATCTGTATTCCGTTTGATTATATTGGAAACTTGGTCAAACCGGAAGATATTTTATCGCCTTCGATAATCGAATTGTCTGATTGATTATTTTGTGTTTACCCAGAAACATCCCCCAAAGGAGATTTCCGAGATCAGGTTACGCTACTCACTCGTAGCTCCCCAATTTCCTCATGATGGTGGGTTTCTACCAGTCCTATACACAGGCCAAGAACCCAGACCTGAACCCAGGTGGATTCGAAGCCATGCCGTCCAGCAGTCGGAGTCCAAAGCACAGCACCTTAGACTGCACGGTCACAGAGGAGGACTTTTCTTATTTTACTATTGGCCAATCGCGAGGATGAGGATGAATAATGAATAGAAAAAGTAAAAGGTCACACACAAAGAAGAGGATGGGTCTTCAACATCTTAGGTGACGAGTTCAAGCCCTAAATATGAGGATTTCAACCTTGGACCTCAATTTCAAAATTATAAACAAAATGCCTATTTACACTAAACTTCTCATCAAGGCCAAAATAGTTTGTAACTGTGAAACTACTACTGAATGCAAATTGTCATTTTTTTCCCATGTGAGTAAGAATTAAATGTGTGGCACACAGAGATACCATTTGAGAAAACAAATAACTGTGCCCTGTTGCAGCATCTCTGGAGCAAAGCCGCGTATAGCAGAAGAGAAGGGGAGGGGAGGAAGGAGGGGATCGAGTGGACAGAGCGAAGCAGTGCATGCTGCTGGGAAAGCTGGTAACTGCAGTGGCTTTCCTCCCTCCATGCAATCCCGTTCCTCTCACATGTTCATCGCTGCTCAGATACTTGATTTCATTCACCTGCTCCAGAGATAAGTGGGACAGAGTGTGGTTCGCAAAAATGTAGCAAGTAAAGGAACTTATCTCAGAATGAAAATTCCACAGTGTTTTAAAACGTTTCCTTCAGCAATGAATGACTGGAAACAGATCACACATAATTCCCTTGCCAAAATCAAGTGGTCTAAAATTCATTTGAAGACTTGAAAGTATCTATTTTCTAGATTCCAAGTTATAAGGAACTATTTTGTAGATGTTCATGTAACCGTTATAAAATTACAAATAAAATATCCACAAGCTTAAGATACAGAGCTATATGAGAGTATTGTACTTTTTTTGCAGGATAATGTTTACAATATTGAGGTGACAGAATAATTAAGAATTGTTGCTCCAAGGGAAAACAAGGAGTTGGTTAGTTCTTATAGCATTGATTGCAGTCCCAGGTTCGATCCTCCATACTAGGTGTTCTATCTTTCTTTTCTTTTTCTTTTAATATTTCCCCTTCTATTAAACAAGAGAATGGTAACATTATTTGTAATAGCAGTGTATAGTGGCTACATTGTTCTGTGTCTCCAGTCTCTTCTGTTCTTCTCTTCTCCTTCTCTTTCTTCTCTCCCCTCCTCCTCTGCTTTTATCTCATATCGCCTTCCCTACTTTTCTCACATCTTGTCTCCATCCCACTCTTCTCCACTCCTCTTATCTCGTCTCACTGCACTCTTCTACTCTTCTTTTCATTCTTCTATTTTTCTCTCTTTTACTTTACTCTCTACTTTCCTCTTCTTGTCTCCTCCTCTACACTCCAAACCCCTCTTCTCTCATCTCGTTTTCCTTCTCACATCTCCTCTGTACTCCATTTTCCTCATCTCTCCTGGAACATTTTTCCTTTCTCCTCATTACTTCTCCTATCCACTTCTGTCCTCTATTTTCTTCCCTCCTTTACTATTCCTCTTCCCCTTTCGCTTTCCCTCTTCTCCCCTCTTTTGTCCCCTTCACTTTCCTCTCTCCTCTTTTCTTTGTGTAAACTCATAAGCAATGAAGTCCTAGAAATTAGAGTTTCTTTCTTTCAGAAAGTATTTCTCATTTGCAACAAATGTAATACTGATATTATTTTTTCTATTTTTATACAATAATACTTGGATTTCTTTCTTTCGGGTATTTCATAAATATCTATTGTGCATGTGGCAACCCTGAAATTGAGCCTAACTCTACATACAACCCACCAATGCCTTGTGTAAATTGGGTTGCCTAGTTTAAAATGTCGTTGTCCTAAGACTTTTGAGAGACACTGTACAAAAAATTGTACCTCGTATGTAATACGCTGTACAATTCAGGTTCAAGGAATGGCTATGCTATCTTAATTTATTATGTAGTAGAAGAAAGCAAGATTCAAAATTTGAAAGAGGGCAAGCTATACTGCTGTTTTCAAAATGCAAGTTCTGCAGTCTATGCAGGAAAATGACAACAGGGCTGCAGCTTAAAAATTGGACATGGTGAGGCAAGTGGAAGAGAATGGTGGAAACAAGAAAAGTTGAAGGCAGCTCCATCCAAGAAGCAGGCTTTTCAGAAGTGAACCAGCGGCTACATAATTACAATATGGATTTGCAGCACTAAGAAACATATTTTCTATTATATCTCACATGGGAAATACAAACGTTATGCATCCCGTTTGTGGGAGGTGCGTGATCAAATCTTGCCAGAATTTTGCTGCTTTTCTTCACGTCTCAAAACGCACTGACACAAAGTTAAAAATCATGGGAAACTACCATTTCACTTTTATGTGCGTCTTTTTTTTAAAAAAACTATTATTACTAAAAAAAAAAACCTGGTAATTTGTATTTGCACCCGTTATTACATACGTGTTATACACAGTGACATAGTGAAAATGTGCATGGTTGGTTTCATGTTGACTGTCTGAATTATTCTGTACATAATACACACCACAGCTTTAGAGGGCAAAAATTTTGGAAAAAAGTGTTCATTATACATGAGTAAATCTATGTTCTTCTTAAAGGTTCGCACAACCACTTTTTATGATGCAAAATAATCTAACACAGTTGTTTTTAGTGGTTATTATTTTATTTTATCAGTATGACATGGTGAGGCAAGTGGAACCTTGAAAAATGAGGTGATACTGTTCGAGAGGTACGTGGGTGGTGTGATTTTCATAGCCAAAAGCAAAGAAACAACAGAAGAAATGTTTAGATTATTGAACGAAGGTCATGAAAGGATAAAGTATACAAAAGAGGAAATGGGCAATAGAAAAATTAACTACTTAGATATAACCATTGGAGTAAAAGGGAAAAGACTTGAAACAGGGATGTACCATAAAAAGTTAGCTGGGAGAAAGTATATCCACAAGGACTCTGCACATGAAAGGAGAACCAAAGACAACATTTGGGAGAATTTTGTAGAGAGAGCAACGAGATTATGCAACAACAAAGAAATGAAGTGGATAATAGAGGCCGCACAGGCAAATGGATACAAAGCAGGGGATAAAATTCACATCATAAGAAGAACAGAGAAGAAAATGAAAAAGAGAGAAACAATAAGGAAAAAGATGAAGAAAATAAGGATGGGCAGGAAGAGAAGTATGTGAAAAAAGAAGAAGGAAAAAAAATTATGTTCTATATAATATGGGAGAGTGAGAATAATTAATTTGGGGGAAATTTTTGTGAGATAATTTCTAATTATAATCTAATTTAATATAATACATGTTATATAATAATAAGAACCTCTCTATATAATTTAAATTGTGCCATTCAGAAGAAAGATGGAGAAAAAGATAAGAAACATCTATGCCAAGTATGGACTAAGAGCAGCCTTAAAGCCACCAAAGAACATCGAGAAATGGTTTAATGAATACAAAGGAGAGAAGGAGAGTGATGAATTGGCAATGGCAGGGGTATATGAAGTAGAATGTGGTGGATGTAGAAGCAAATATATAGGAGAAACTGGGAGAAGCATCAACGAGAGAATTAAAGAACATAGGAGAGACATTAAAGAGGAAGATCCAAGAACAGCACTGAGTGAGCATATGTTGACATATGGGCGGGCACAAGATCAAAAAAGTACAAATGAAGGAGAAGAGGGAAAATGATATAGAGAGAAAAGTAGCAGAGACAAAGCACATATGCATAAACAGGGGAGAGAAAATAAACAAAAACGAAGGGAAAATTGGTATGAAATGGGTGGAACTGATAAAGCATGTGGAAAGTCAGTTAGTTAAGTTTCCTGAGCCACCTTCAATTTTCTGCACAAAAATGGAAGATTTTTAACTTGCCAGATGAGTTAAAGAAGAAAGAGGAGGTCAGTGCCACCAGGAGGAGGAAAGGAGGGAAGACAAGAAGAGTAGGTTACAGGATGGAGAGGAGGGCCAGAAACAGCCAGCTGTAACACCTGTTCAAGCGGCTCCGGTGCCCACCCAGCATCGTATAAAGTGGGTACCTGGAGGAAACTCTGGGGGGTAAAGGTGGCCAGGGGTGTGGTGCTGATCACATCACCCTCACCTTTGGCAGTGATCAAGAAAGTGTGGGGCCCTAACTCCACACCCCCTATACGCCTTCATGGCATGGTGTAAAGCACAAGGGAACACTTTACTTTTACTTTACTTTACCTAGGAGGAAACAAGGACACACATTCATTTCTTAGAAGCGTAGAGTGACTAGCCATGTGAGATTGTGTTGGTTGTGTCTGGGAAACCAGAACGAAACGTAGCAGATAAAATAAAAGAATAACCACTAAAAATAACTGTGATAGATTATTTTGCATGTATGAGTAAATGTGATATATGAACATTAGGCTATGCACAACTTAGGTTTGATTCATGAACTTCACACTGAAAGTTACACACATTTATTCTATTTACCAATCATTTCACCTAATCATTATTCATCCTCATCACCATGATTAACCTAAAAAAATGAAGTGGTGACAAATAACCACAATACAATGCAAGCAAGTGAAAAACTGTAGCTTGGATCTGCTAAAAGTGCAATTCACTTTTAATAGCCAAGCAAGAAGTATCTAAATAATTTAAGCATACAATACAGTTGAGTCAATATGGATGTATTGCAATTAGTTCATATTCCTGATAATATTGCACAGATGGACAAGTGTGAATTTTTTAATGATACCAATTAAGTAAATAATTTACATTTACTAAAAGTGTGGAAAAACAAATACAGTAATCAATAAACTATTTTTTTTTGTTTTGTTCATAATTAAAATGTACATCTGAAATAAAGAATACTATACTTGTAAATTTTACTTGGCATGATACGATTTTGCCACAGTGAACATTTCAGTCAGTTCCTTAATCATTGTACAGCTATTATTACTTCAATGAAAGGATCTTAAAAACTGTCAACATGGCCTGATTGTGAAGTTACTTACGGAAGTATATATGGTGGTCTCTTTCTGGTTGTTGGAATGTATTGTTAACATACACTATATTGCCAATAATGACCAGACACACTCTAAACTGTAAGGACGATTGCTCATACACATCATGAGCCCCACTAGAATGACTCTAAAAGGACAGCGAGTGTGCTGTAGATGTGTATACTGCTGCCAACAGTCAAAATGAATGGACAACGTGAGTTGAGTGAGGCTGAACAGGGTATGGTTATCAGCGCTCACCGATTCGGGAATTCCATCCATGAGATTTTGGACAGGTTCCAGATACCGTGTACAACAGTTAGTGATGTAGTGGTGAAATTGAAATGTAAGGGTATGATAAAACCACAACGGCGACCTGGAAAGCCACAAAAAATTGACAGATAGGGATCAGCAAGTGCTCAGATGTGTGGAAATCAAATCGGTGAGCTTCATTGGACACTGTGGCCACAGACTTTCTAATGGCATCAGGAAGTTACGCCAGTTCTCATACCATCCAGGGAGAGGTGGTGGCACTGGGATTCCATGGGAAAGATGCAGCACACAAGCCAATGATTACAACTCAGAATGTGGTAAGTCAATTACAGTGGTGCAAAGAATGTGGCCAGTGGTCCCTAGAACAATGGAAGAACATCCTGTGGAGTGAAGAATCACATTACACTTTGTGGCAATCTGATGGACATGGCACAAGCAGATCTTGCCAGAGTGTATTGTCCCCACTGTGAAGTTCGGCAGGGGTGGAATCATAGTATGAGGCTGATTTTTGTGGTATGGTGTTAGTACCCTGGTTTTGGTGCCTAGAACCCTGAATGCCAATGCCTATCATGGAATATTAGACTCCATGATACCCACATTGTGGCAACAGTTTGGAAGTGATTTTCTTTTCATATCCAGCATGACAATGTGCCTCTCCATAAAGCAAGGGCAATAATCAAGTGGTTTGATGACATGAGAGTGAATGAACTCGACTGGCCACCTCAGAGTCCAAGATCTCAACACCATCTGTGGGATGAGTTAGAGCCATCCCTAAAAATAAAGACAATTGGACATCAATGATACTGAAGTTATGAATATTCAGATTTATAAAAGCAGAATTTGACTCATAAATAATCCCTTAGTTGCGATCCAGGCCAAACCATCCAAATGCCACCACCAAACTATTCCATTTTGCAGGAGGAAGCAAGCAACTACCAGTCCACATTTAATGCAACCTGGTGAAAAGGCTTCATCGAAGGGTAGAGGCAGGGGAGAATGGCAGACCTAGCCCATACTGACACTGGACCAGCTGTAGGTGTGCACATTCCTTTGGGAGTTCTGTCATTATTGGGAACATAGTGCATTACTGTATTAACGCATCAATTGCCTGCACTTCTTACAGAATTGTATTAAAAATCACTATTTTAAAAATAACTTATCCTTCATTAACACTATATATCTTGTAAAAACTATTGATATAACCAATGTCTTCATTTGTGTACTAATAATACTTTATGAACAGGTGTTCTCGGGTTACCAGCCAGATTTAACCTGGCTGAGAACTCAAGAACACCTGTTCGAAACACGTCGTCGGAAAAGCTACAATTCCTATTAACCATACTTTAGTTCATCACTTGACTAGTCACTCCCATGAGAGTGTTCACAGTCATATGAAACATGTTTCAGTGGCCAGTCAACTCAAGTGAGCTTAGGAATTTGTAACCTTGGTATATTTCTCAACACTTTCTTTTGATTTAGTCCCTGAGGGGAATTAACTAATGATTTTACAATCTTGAAGAACATATAAATGTTGTTTCCAAGTGCACACATGCAAATGCATGATATTTTTTAGTACAGTCAACTCTCGATTCTATGACCCCAGGTATAACAACCCCCTCGAAGTAACGACCCTTTTCCCGGGAAAAATTTAGAAAAAAGTTGAAAAATTTGGAAAAAAAAAAGTTGAAAAATTGAAGGAAATTGGCCGAAAAATGCATTTTTTCCCCACTCATTCCCTTCACGAGCACTCTACCACTCATAATTGGGTCTGAACTAAAAATACACACCACCACACCATGCTTGAGAGATATCCAATAGCACTTGACCTCTGCCCTCCCCTCCCTCAAGTGCACCAATGTTACCCCGCACCTGATGGCCGCTACCCAACGTGCCAGGCTTGTTTTGCCACGCTTTCTCTTGGATATGTGAGAAGAGAAGATCGAATGTGCTTGGATGTTATTTTAAATCGACCTTGACTTGTTTCCTTGTCCTAAGAGCTGCTGAAAACTCACAGGTGAGGAGGGGGGGGGGGGGAGCAGCCCGAAATGACTGCTGGACTTGCAGTCTTTGCCAATGTGTATGGCAGGTCAAGCTCTTTCATCGATAAATACACCACCTTGAGAGATAAGATCACAGGAATGTTCCAAAATACAGATGCGTGGCGCTTGAAAGTCTGGCCCATCTGTCCAGCTCTGACCTAGATTTCAGTAGGTTCCCGTGAGTGAGCAACTCTCGGCCTTGTAGCCGACAACTTCCAGTAACCACTTTCATTCAAAATGTGTTCTTTGTTCCCTGCAACACTTCATAAAAAAACGAAACTGTTAGAGATAATCAAAGCCACATAGGCGAACTAAAGATCGTCAACGCGCTTAATGCGTTGTCATCCAGATTTCCACAAAAGTTTACTTCGATCTTACGTGCATCATAACTCCCGTTTCCCACTTCATACGTTTTCCTAATTGTGCCGTAATATCTGCCAGAAAAGTGTTCCGTTGACTGACTGACTTCTCCCTTTTTTCCAGTCAGGGGCGATTTTCTTGCTCGTGTGTGCACACGGGCTGATTACAGGCGAGGGTGTAAGTGGACCCACACCTCTTGCTTTCCTTTGACATTTGAAATGGGGCAACCAGTTCTGGATATATTCTTGAATACGAACAAAAACAGTAAAAAAAAAATTAACCCTCCCCCTTTTTTCCCAGCTTATTCTCCGTCACTGGTGTTCACGGCAATGTTGATAATTGCAGAATTCAGGTCTTTTTTTTTTATGCTGTTGTCTGCATAGGAATCATTACCCGTATTATTGTCTGTTGCATGGTAAAACGTAAAGCAAGGGTCATTTCTTTCTTCTTTACACTGCTGTTAAAAGATCCGTCTTTGACAGTTGCGTTATCTTTAAAATGCTGGGATTTTTCTCTTCCGTCACCTGTTGCTCGAACTTCCAGCCGGTCTCCTTGTTTTTACGATGCAGCTGGCGCCAGTGTTTTGTCTAGCATCTGCAAAGCTCTTGCTTGCCAATAACAGCAATGACTCATCCAGCGTAAAGGAAAAAGTTATTGTTTTGGATCTCGCAAAGCTGTTTTCATTTGACGATAATGAAATTCGATCTCCAGAAAAGAAAACAAGAGTTAAAATAACTTCATGTTCTGCACCTTCTGATAAGCAAAACTGTAAATTTAATTCGCATCTGCTTTTCTTCAGAACCATTCATGTGAAGAAGAAAAAAGTGCTCAATGTAGGAATGGTCGCTGAGATCGATTAAAAAGACATTATTCAAGGGGAAAACTTTTGGAGGAGTGGGTGTTTGACATTGAGAATACTCCTAAATCCAATATTAAATCATCAATTAACATGAGAGTAAATAACGATCTACCATTTTGATATGTAAAAATGCACAGTTTCATAAAACTTGTTTTCAGTTCATTTTATGCTGATGGGCTAATCGGGACTAAATATACAGTTTAAAGTGAAATTCAATTACAAACCTAAATGACTTTCGACTGGGACGCTGTTTAATGACGTGTTATAGATTACGCATTGGGTGAAGACATCACAAGTTGCACGTTTCCTTTTTCACACTGGTACAATGCAAGTCAAGGAAGGAGTTTGGACTGCTCCCTTGAATGGGTAAGGGGGAGGGTGAATGAAGTTGGTTGAAGAAAGAAAACGTGGCTTTTTTTTTTTGCGATGTATTTTACACAGCCTAGAAAGGTTGTGTTGTTTCTCCCAAGAGATCTAATCTTACCAGTTAATCTTGTAACAGACAATGCTCCAGTAGACCCATATAAAATCCAACATTCATTCTGCCCGATTATCTCCCAACTTTTGCTGGCACCAGTGTGACTGGTGACAAGATTCTTCGAGTTTCGCTTGCAATAAGCGAGAGGATTGTTTTCCTTTCCATAGGTCTCAGTGCAAATGGGTTTCTCATGAACTATAATTGTAAGAATTTCCTGGAAAAGCAACGACTGTGCACAATTGAAAGAAAGTAACATTACTTTAAATTATTTTTTGTGAAAACGTTTTATGTTCTATTTTCCTTCTCAACACACATCCTGTGCATAACAGGTTGTATAACTATAAGGATAAATGGTGTTACCATCTCCTAGGCATCTTTGTGTCCGTTTGAGCTTCGTTTAAGCAGAAAATTGGGGCAAATTACAAAAAACAACCCTTTCGAAATAACGACCCTTTTCCCAGAAACTGTGAAAGGTCGTTGAATCGAGAGTTGACTGTATTCAGAATAATATTGTCTGAATTACAAATGCACACATTGACAAAAATACCACCCAAAAGTGGAAAAATAACTTCAGTTTTGTGAAAATATACATTTAAAAATCAAGGTTCCTACATCCCACTTAGAAGCATCAAATGAAAATCTGGTTGGTAAGGTGTTTGTGTTACTACAGATTAAAGATTATTTCTAAGTGTCAGAAGACAGCACATGTGTATGGTGTTGAAATGTCCAACAAGAAGGAGAAGGCAAGGCATAGGTATATTGTCAAATTCTAAGATTACATGGATTTATTAGAAAGAATATTGAAAGATCCAGTTAAGTGTCCAAAAAGGGCATACGCAATCAGTTTTATTCAAATGTGATGATTTTTTTTTTTTCAGTTTAAAGTGTGGTCCGAAGTACTGAATTGTGATCTAATGGAAATCAAATCCAGTACTCCATGTTTCCAATGTGGTTATTGAGATACAAAATATTTGTGTGTTTGTTCTTTTATGTTGCTTTTCTCCCACTTTTGGCTTATTATTATGATGAGTATGAGAGATGATTAGATGAAACTGATGAAGGGATGCTCACAAAGAACACCCATGCCAGGACTCGAACCTGAGAACCTTGTTGCAGAGATGAAATGTTTGGCCACCATGCTGGTAACAGAGAACAGAGGCTATTTACATTTAATTACCATGGACCTCTTTTATATATCCTCCTCTTCAATAGTTCCGAAAAGTCTTCTTTAGTGGGCCCAGAAACTCAGAAGGAACTTTTCCCTGAATTGTAATTTCTGAAACCTGACAACTATACTTAGCTTACTGATGACCTAGAAATGTGAGTTTTCCAATAGTGGATTTTACATTAATAAGTTTTGTATTAAAAATCATCTATAATAATAATAATAATAATAAAATATTGGCAAGTTTTTAAATCTTGCAAACCATGTACCATATTGAATTTAGAAATCTTTTGATTAAATAATTGACACACTATTTTATAGAAGTTCTTCAAATTTTGTGGACCCACTAGGAGAACATGGTTGCCCCCTTTCCCCCTCCCTGCTGAGGTCTGTGGACCACAGGTTAAGAATCACCAGTATATGGCATGAATATCATAACTGGTGATACATGTGAATTGAAACTACTTACTTTTTAGGTGGCGTAAGGTATCCATTCCTCCCAGTGAGACGAGAATGACTTTCCACAATAACAGGAGAACTTTCTTCATAGGAAAATGTGGAGCAGAACCGCTACAAAAACGTGTAACCATTCCTAGCAGCTTCACTGCCAACAGTTCATCACCAATGGGACAACCTTGAAAAGCAATTTAAGAATAACATTAGCTATTTAAACTCATTACCTATTAACATGTGTCAATACAAATGCAGTACCAAGAATCTTAATTAATTTCTTAATACCAGGATAAAGTAACAACCAGGAAAAAATAGTAGAAAATTAAAATATCAGTAATTAATATTATCTTTAACATTCATGTAAGTTCACCAAGTTCAAATATTCCAATAAATTATTATTCAAAATTTGCATTTAAAATGAAGTTATACCATGTGGCTTTAGTTTGCCTTATCAGTTGCACTTCTAAAAAAAAAACTGAGATTTCAATGTCACAGTAACTTCACTTTGAAAAGCTTAGGCATTTATGACAAAAATGCATAAAATTTGTTTTTAATTTACAAATATCGCCATTAATGAATATAGCACAGTACATTAACAATGCATTTCATGACTGAATTGAATTGAACCATTACATGCCCAATTACTGTATCCATCATTTTAATGTCACAAGGCAAAAATTGATTCCGATGAAACAGTTACAGGAGAACTTGTAAGAACATGAGAAACACAACCATTTTCTTCATAACTATTTCACCTTTCATCCTAAGGACAACATATTTGAAAATGATCAGCAAAAGAAGAAATATGAACGTTTTGGCAATTATTGATAACTTTCTGAAATCTGTTCTATCGCTTGCCTGCTTGATTGATTTTTAAATTATGGGAATGATAGCACATAGGCTATTTGTACCCATCACACAATATGGGGATAAAGCTCCTTAACTAAAACAAAACTAAAAGAGAAAACCCTAAATGTCGTTTTATAAACTCTTGGTATTCAGTGTTCAATTCCACTGAAGAGAGGCCAGAAGACTGGGCAATGGGTGTTATTTGCCTATTCATAAATCACATGATAAAGCTGATTGTAGAAGCTACAGAGGAATTTCACTGGATCACACAGAAAGAATTTTGCTTTTTGGCCACCACTTTGAAAAACAAGCATATGCTCATGTTCTTCAATAATATTCTGTCAAGAATATTAGCTAGGAGAATAACACCTTATAGTGTAGAAATTTTAGCAGATAATCAGTGTGACTTTACAAAAGATAGATCAACCACAGACCATATTTTCTCAATGAGGTGTATACTAGCAAAGTGTTATGAACATAACATCACCTCACAGCAAATATTTATAGACCACCAGAAAGCCTATGACAGCATATATAGAAAAGCTATTTTTAACATAATGCAAGAATTTGGTATACCACAGAAGTTAGTGAGACTAATTAAAATGACATCTGTAAATACAAAGGCAAAGGTAGGAGGCAAATATACTGAAGAGTTTGAAATCTCACAAGGAGTGAGGCAGGAAGATGTACTCCCAACTCTGCTATTCAACCTTGTCTTGGAAAAAGCCATATGAGGGATAGAAATAAACAAGGGAGGAAATACGAGGGCTATACAGAAAGTCACTCACATTTCAGCGGGGTGCCACTAGGGGTGGGGTGAGCACCGCCATTTTGTGCAGGGACTCCCACCCGTTTAGTGCGCATCCAGCTGTAGATGTGTGAAGTTCGTGTCCCTTCTGCTCTGTTCATAATACATTGTTAACATGAGTGCCGATTGAAAATCCCGCCAGTTGTAAAGTGAGGTTGGACATACGATTTTTTTGGCGAAAGACACTAAACCGATTGACATTCATCGACAACTTTGTGAAGTTTATGGTAAAGATGTGATGAGTGAAAGTGGAGTGAGGTGTTGGTGCCTCATGTTTAAAGATGGCCGCACAAACATTCACAATGAAGACCGAGTAGACAACCGAGCATTGTGACAGATGAACTGGTCGCAAAAATCAATGACAAGATTCGTGAAAATTGCACTCGGTCAACTGGACACAGGAACTTTTACATGCCTTTCATTGCCTTTCATTGGGAGGTTTTCGACCATCTGCCATATAGCCCGTATCTCGCACCAAGTGACTACCACTTGTTTCCCTACATGAAGACCTGGCTAGCAACACAGCACTTTGATTACAACACAGACCTTCAGGCTGGTGTGCAGAAATGGTTGAAGTCACAGGCGCCAACTTTGTTATGACAATGGACTTTGTAAGCTTGTTCATCGCTATGATAAGTGCCTAAACTTGTATGGCAGCTATGTCAAAAAGTAGTGTAAGAGTGTCACTTCAAAATGTATATTAGGGATGGGACCGATTAATCGGTACTCTATCGGTATCGGCCGATATAGGCATATCGGTGTATCGGTTTATCGGTAAAATTACCGATTATTTTACCGATCCGATATATCGATAAATATCTGATAGTTTAGTGCAAAATTCTGCCATTTTTGTTGTAATTTTTATGGATAATCTCCATGCCCTACTTTTTTAAAAAGTAAATGTCTAAGTATGCAATTTCTCTTGCACTGCAGTCACTTTGAAACACACATTTTTTAAGGAGGTCAATGAACCTTTCAGGTTCTTCCAGGACCATTTCCTGGATTATATTGGATCGGTAGAATATCGGTTATTGGTATCGGTAAATTTTATATCTGTACTTTATCGGTATTGGCCAAAATTCCATATCGTCCCATCCCTAATGTATATAATAAAAAATGTCTACTTTCACTTGTCTTCTTTATATTCCAAAACGTGAGTTACTTTCTGGTTAGCCCTCGTATATTCAACAGAATTAAACAATATCTTAATTTTGCAGATGATGTATGTCTAAGAATTAAAAGAGAGAGGAATCAAGGAAAGCTTTATACAAATAGAGACTCAAACAGTAAGTGTGGGTCTCACAGGGAAAGAGGAAAAACAAAGTATATGATAAACATGAGGGAGCTAAACAAGTATCAAGAAGTTAAAGATACACACATAAACAACAGGAAATTTGAAAGAGTTGAAAGGTTCAAATATTTAGGGACAATTTTAACAGATATGAATCATATAAGTGTAGAGATAAACAACAGAATAGCTGCTAGTTTTCCCTCTTGAAATTATTTAGATCAAAGAGCATATCTAAATATCTCAAAATAAAGCTCCAGGTAATAAGATCCACAGTTACATATGGAGCAGAAGCATGGTGTCTAACAACACAAGATGAGAAAAACCTACTCGTATGGGAACAGAAAATCCTAAGGAAAATATATGGACCAGTGAATGAAAGGCGACTCTGGCATATAAGAACAAACAACTAACTCCAGGACCTATATCAGCAGCCAGATATTGTGAATGAAATCGAGACTAAGATGGTTAGGACATGTGGAAAGGATGGAGGGAAGGAGGTGTGTAAGAAAATTTATGTATGCAAGACCACAGGGAAGAAGAAGGGCAGGAAGGCAAAAGAAAAGGTGGTTGGAGAAGCTTGGAGTGAGAAGATGGAGAAAGAAAGTATTGGCATTACATTTGGCAGTCCATTGTGGCAGGGGCCAAGACCCTACAGGGGCTGTAGAGCTACAGGGTAAGAAAATATCAGATGATCTGGGGAGCCAACTGGATCACACAGAAAGCATTTTGCTGTTTGGCCACCATTTCGAAAAACAAGCAGATGCTCATGTTCTTCATTGAGGAAATATTCCACCACAATTCAAATTGCAAAAGGAAAAAGAAAGTAGAACATTTTTAAAACTAATGATAATAATTGTTTGATTTTTCTTTCTTCTTTTCACTTTAGTGTCACCTTCTTGTGAAATGGAACACCCTATTTAATATAATCACCACCATATACATCTCATTATCTATTTCATAATCCTCAAGGGTGTATGCAACATATTCACCTTGGCCACTTCACATAAGTTAGTACAAATAATGAGGAAAATAAACAAATAAAGGAATCAATTTGACTGATCACCTTAAGAGACAGATCAGTGTTGATCCTTCCAAAATAAAAATGTGAAAAGTAAACATTTCCAATAGGACACTTCAATCCAATTCTCACTTGAAATCTATTCTAAAATTACAAATGGTTCTTCAAAGAAGTAGATTTCGGCAACTTGATGTGTACAAGTGTTGTTTACAATTTACTTTTAAAATGCAATGACGACATGTATGAATCTCTTGAATACATACAGAACTGGTTTATACAACATACTTGCTGCACACTTCCTCACAGATGATTGCAACACCTGCATCTTTTGGAAACCCTCCAGGACAAACAAAATTACATTGAAGTTAGAATATACACTACTTGCATAAGCATGTTCTAATACATAACTAAAGTTCAACAGGAAATCACGGAAATCACATGATACGACGTCTGCTCATTACAGCTGTAGCTTTGGTTGGTAGTTTAAAAGTTAAATTCTAATCTGTGCCACTAATAAATTTATAGATATTCCAATGGGGTACAGTGAAGGATTTGATAAAGTAAATTAGGCTTACTAATGCAAAAATCCAAAAACTATTAGTTTCCATATTAATTGTGGTTCAAAGTGTGTGATAAGTTACTTTTGAATCATTCTATCTGAATAAACACCCCCTCCCCCCCCACCCCGCACCCGGTGGCGGAGTGGTTAGTACATCGCGCTACGATGCCAGGGGTCTCTGGTTTCAATCCCAGCCTGAGCATGAATTTTTGTGAGTGCCCATTCATCAATTTCATAAATCATCACTCATCCCCATCTTCGCAAAATTAACCAAAAGTGGCACAAAAAGCAAAGCAAAATAAAGCAAATCAATCAATGAATAAACACACATGCATAAGATTAGATTCAGATAAAAATATACACATATAACTCACCCAATTCAGTTTTAAAGTTATCACGATGGTCCTTTGTTTCATCATCATCATCTTCAAGAACTGCTCGCATAGTTTCTACCATTATATACAGTACACTCAGAATTACACGCAAATCTGTGGAATCTGCAAGACTCACTGCAAGTTTCCTTAAGGCTGTAGAAGCTGCTGTACTATTCCTGTTGAAGAAAAATAGTGTATTTACAAAAGCTGTTTGTTTTCTTGGTACACACACCCCATAGAATCTTGATTTTACATTTTCCTGCAATTTGCCCCAACAAGAATGCAAGATTCAATTTTGTAATTAAACACATCATTTATTTGAAAACTGCTGATATTTTCATTTTAGTAAGAAGTATAAGCACTGCAATTATGTGTGGTATGAAATATCTGACAAATGTCTCGTCACAACTCTACTGGCACACTTCCTCTTTTGATAGAATTTCAATGACAATTCCACATAATTCAGCTCAATTTCATGAATGGCACGTCCAATCTCCACTTTGAGCTCAGGAATCGTTTGTAGTTGTTGGCATAGGCATGAAATTTCACAAAATTCTGCAGGAAGTAGTTGCACAGTGTCAAAGTGCAGGACATTGGTGGCCAATTCTCATTGCCATTTCATAAGATGACAGAGTAGAAAGTTTCACTTGTTACACATACATTGTGACAGGTTGCACCATCATGTTCAAACCACATGTTTTCCAGATCCATGCATCCAATTGACGTTACAAGAACTCAGTTATCATGCTGAGGTAAAATATGCCATTCACAGTGCATTTCATTTGCAGCCTTGTTTTCACAGAAGAGCAGCCCAATCAATCTGTCAACTCAAATTCTGCATGCACTGCCTTTTCATGAATCATGTGGGAATTATATGCACCCCAATTACAAATATGACAATTTTGCTTCTTCACATACCAATTAAGTTGAAAGCATGCCTCATTGCTAATGATGATTTTCCTTGAAAAATTGCCATCCACTACTCAATTTTGAAATACCCAATGAACACACTGCACAGTGATTCAGATCCCACTTAAAACTGTAGGTCCAGTCCCGATTAGCCTACCTTTGCATGAAGTGGACTTAACACAGGAACTCAAACAATTTAATACCCAGTGAACAAATTATCAGAGCTGCAAATGGTCTGTTGGCTGGAGTTGTTGCATCCATTGAAGCTTGTAAGGATGAGATCCTCAATGCATGGTGCTTCTCGAAATGTGCAACAGTTGTGAACAATGGCGAATCAAAGTTCCTTGACTCAGTAACACTTTCCCTCACTGTGGCAATGTTTTTGAGACTGTTGCAGCTATCACAAAACTAATTACAGCATTGCATTTCTTGGAAATTTGTAATGTGTTTTGATAACCCACATGGGCCCCTTGCCATTTAAAAATTTTGACCTCGATCCAATATAGCAAACTTCAAGATGGCTGTCATGTCCCGGAAGCACCCTCACACATGGGCCCCTTACCCCAATGTACCCAGGGGAGGTTGGATCTGCCATTACCGCATCCATTTCAGAGAAAAGAAGAGGGTTCTGGGACTTTTGAATCACCCTGTATTTATGTCCCATGGCCCTACAACTTTATTAAAGTAATTTGGTACTGAGGAGTTTCCAAACTAACTTCAATTTTAATTTTAAAATGACATTTGTCCTCAAATATGTAATAAATATTTCGAACAGTTACATTAGTTGGCATTCTACCAAAAAAGAAAAAAATCATAGAAACTATTTCAAACAAACTATTTGTATAATACAATTAAATTGCTGTTTTTCAAAACTATGAATTTCACGTAAGTAATTTTAAACCGCGTTTACCGCAACCACCATGAATGAAACATTTTGTTTTCTTGTTAATTATACATACTGAAAACTAGTGAATCTGGGAATTTAGCCACCAGCAGGATAGCCTGTGTTACCAGTGATTCAACAGTCTACCTAGAAACAGCTGCAAACTGAGCATGTGCAGATCTGCAGTTGGCAAGCCTCGTGATCTCTGTATGAGCCCAGAGTTCACACAGTCCTTGCAAAGGTTCTCTCAGAAATATGACATCATCCTTAGTTCATTTGCATTGGTATGCATAGGAATTTTGTAAAGGAGAGATATGAACATGAATGGTCTTATAGTTTCTTTCTTTCTTTTCTTTTTTCCAAACAGTCAGCCTCATATTTTGCCTTCAGCTGGGCTACAGTGTGTTACAATTTTCAACAATATCTCTCTGTCCAACCTAGTGGCTCATGCAAGAACTAATTTGGTATTTGAGAAGTTCTATGAAAAAACACATCCCAAGTGACATTAATGAGTAATTACATGTATCAAAATAATGGTTTTCATACTTTGTCCCAAAATAAATGTCAACGATGCATTAATTCTACTGCAAATGAAGGATGGAAAAAAATAGCCAGTGGTACAAGAGATTTGAACCTATGATCTTTAGACACCCGGGCCAGCATCTTACCACTTCCTCTCTTTCTTAGTTAAATAAACTCAGTTCAAATTTTGTCTCAAGAGTAATTAGCAATCTTGCAAACTTTACAAATCTACCTGATATTTCTCTCTAGTTTATTTTACAAGTTGGAATACACTCTGAAGTCTGCAACTCAGAACTAGACTTCTATGGTAACTTATTCTCTCCCATCTAGTCTGTATGGTATATCTCATGTATTGTAATGCAAAGTGTCATTGTGACATGTTTCAAATGATTTCTCATTCTTGAACATTAGTTCCATATATGGCCACAGCCACTGTGCATTTACATTCTGGACATACAATACAATTTCAGTAATTTTACTAATGCAATATTTTTCTGTACATGACTTCTAAATAACTTACATTAAATGAGGACATTTAACTATATGTTCAAAAAATTAAATAGAATAAAAAGTTGCCAACTTTGAAATGCACTCGCAATTACACAAAGCAAATCATATTTTTCCTTAAATTGGTATGAAATTACAATGAAAGTGCATTTTTACACAACTTTTTCAATAGAAAAAAATATGGCTAGCTAAAACCCAATCTGCTCAATTCATAAAATACCTACTCAATCTCAATGTTAAGAAGTTCTACAAATGATGTGAACACACCACTTTCATACAGCAACATAACATTAGATTGTGCCCATTGTTGCTGCTCTTCATCTGATTGAACTTCTGCCCAACATCCCTGGAAAATAAATTATTGCAAATATACAATTATGAAATATGACTTACATTATTTTATTGTCTATTTGTTTGCCATTCTATTAATTTCAGTGGCCTCTGCTGCCATCCACAATTAAAACTGGGTGTTTACACTCTTTAGCAGGCTTCTTGCTTGTAAAGTTATATTGGGTCACAAGGTGCACTACGTACTCTTTTTGCTGGGTTTAAGGTGTAACAACTTGACAAATATAAAGTGAACTTGTCTACTATAGAGCAACCACAAACAAAAGAACCTTCTGCCAAAAACTTTCACACATCATCTTCTCCATCCATTCAACTTGGGCCATGAGGAAGAATGGTTCACTCTGCCTCTCCACTCCATGCACGATTTGATTTGATGTTTTAAGTCCACTTTATGCAGATATGCTAATCAAGACTGGACCTACAGTTTAAAGTGGGATCTGAACCACTCTGACGTGTGCCTTCACCAGGTGTCGAACCTGGGACCCTTTGACAAGTTGACCACTTAACTACTACACTCCACACATGAGTACGATGCACAGGACATGTTGTTCTGCATAGGTCCTTTGCCTGTGGTCTCACTTTATCAATGTATAATTCATTAGAGAAGTGCATTAAGGCAAGTGCCTCTTCTATCATCGTGTCTATTAACATTTAAATGTTGGCTGGTCCCTTTTGGGGCCAGCAGCATGTGATTCCAAGTTTCTCATCATTTTCATTTGTTTTCATTTATATACTGTACATACAGAGGTATGACATACCTGCATTTCAATGCAATACAAGTATTGTAGGTTTGTCAAAAAATGTTTTTTTTAATTAAATCGATTTGAAGTTAATAATGCCAGCCAATACTTTTCTGAAGTTTAGGTGTTTAGAAAGTTGACAAATATACCAAAAATATCATGGAGTCTGAATATCTTGCAATTATGCAGAAAAATGAATTATGTGATTAAATGATTATCTAATGTGAAATTATGAATATTTTAAAGCAATGCTATAGTTCTATTGCAATGCCTACCTATTAAAATTAATAAATATTCTGAACTCCTTTGAATGATTATCAGCATTGGTATTGGTGGGAATTGGTGAGAGTATCGGCACTGGTATCAGTATTGACTCAGCTTTAGGATATGCACCAAAAAAATCATCAAATCATTGATTTAGTTTATTTTACTTCGTGTCTTATGCCTCTTGGCTAATTTGCGAAGATGGGGATGAGTGATGAAATTGATGAATGGACATTTACAAACAACCAAGCCTGAGCGGGATTCAAACCCGGGACCCTTGGCGTAGCAGCGTGATGTGCTAACCACTCGGCCACAGGGTCCGGCAAATCATCAAATGGAGAATTGTTTGTTGTAGAGAGTTGTCTGAGCAGAACAGCAAGGATAAAAATAGAAACTAAATATATGCTTACAGGAAGAAATGAAGTGTTAGATAATAATCAAAATTAACAGTTCATTTGAATCAGTTTCTACTAAATTCAAAAGCCAAGGAGTAATATTAACAAATGAAAACAATATTAAAGAGGGAATTAAATTCAGGTAATGAATGAATAAATATTACTTTTCCATTCTATCTATCCTCTCGTCTAATATCAAAGAATGTAATGGTTAAAATACACAAGTCAGTAATTATGCCTGTAGCTTTGTATGGATGTGAAACTTGGTCCCATACACTAAAAGAGGGACATACATTAAGTTTTTGAAAATAAAATCAGAAGAAAGAAATTTGGATCTAAAAGAAATGAATCAGGGGAATGGAGAATGTCATAATACTGAACTGCATAATCTATATTAATCACCTGATATTAGAATAATTAAATAAAGATGATTTCTGTGGGCAGGCCATGTATCACACATGGGAGAGAGTGGAAAAGTTTACAGTGTTCTTGGGAAAGCTAATGGCAAGAAACCTGTAGGACAGCCAAGACAAAGATGAAATGACAATGTTAAGATGGACATGAAGGCAGGTCAGGACTGGATTGGTCTGTCTGTGTTAGGGATCAGTGGAAGACATGTTGCTGCAGTAAGAAGCCTTGATGTTTAGGAAAGCTACCGAGTTTGTTTGTTAGAACAGCAAGTACTTTCACAAGTAGTAAAATTTTGACATCTCTCCTTCACACAAACCCAATTAGCTTCAAGTTGGCACACACTTGGGATGTACTATGTGGAAATTTCATTAAAAAGTGCAGGCTCAACTAGGACTCAAACCTGGGGCTCTAGCATACCATGCCATTGACCTACCAACTGAGCTACCAACCCAGCCCCTGGTTTGCCCAATTTTGATTGGTTGTGCAATGGCACAGTATGCCAGAGACTTAGGAAGTCTTGGTGGTCAAGCCAGCAGCATTTCTTACTAAAGTTTCTACATGGTACATCACTAAAGTTTCTACATAGTACATCTCCCATGTGTGCCAAGTCATAATGTAATTTATAAGAAACTATGAACCATCAATGCCATCAGTGTTTCAATGGCAACAGATCCAATTGTGGTAGGAATTCCATGTAAGAGGCAATTCCACATAAGTAAAACACCAACAGTGAACAATCAGGCAGAACCATGGTTGGCTCAATAGGACAGTTGGTAGAGAAATGGCACAGTATGGCAGAAGTCCAGATTCAAGTTCTGGTCGAGCCTGAATTTCTTGCTGAAATCTCTACAAATCCTATTAGATTTGGTTGGACCATACTGACTTGCAAATGTATATATCTATGTATTTGGGTAAAATTTCGATTGTTTCATGTTATTTCTCCTAACTATGCTTGTTGGGAGGGATATCTTGTTACTATGTTTTGTATTTACAGAACTACACATTAGAAAACTGCATGCCTGAAAACCTTCCATCTGGAGAGGGATATGCAGTATCAGGGTTACCTCATGCATCAGTGTATCCTAAGCATCAGGCCAGCCTACTGAAAATGTGTTCGTTTCATTAGATTCCATGGTTGAAAACATATTTAAAATGTAATTTTATACTTGTCAACAAGCCACACTTTCGATGTAATCAAAGAATTGTTCTTTATAACTATGCAATAATTTATTAATATTTGATTTCAAGGGTTGTTGATTTGGCGTTTTACGTCCACTTTATGCACAGTAAGGTTAATCGGGACTGGACCTACAGTTTAAAGTTGGATCCAAACCACTATGTGCCTCCACCGGGTATCGAATCTGGGATCCCTTGATTATAAGGCCATCGGGGAGGCCCTTTGATTTCAAGGGTACATATTAATTAATAAATAAAGCTTAAAAAATTGGAAAGCTATTATAAAGTAAAATTGTTTGGATCATGACACTGGCATCAACTTAAGAAAAGAATAATAATTTACCAGGTCATGGTCTCACCAAGGTTGAAAACCACTGATCAAAATGTATTTTCCCTGAGATTTCCTGAGTTTTCCAGAGTGAGCATTCTTTTTTCCAGAGTACTCTCATGAAACAAATTCAAGAATAAAATGAAGTAGCATCTCTGTGCATGTCACTGGTGATAAAGGTTACAAGTTTTCCAAAAGTTAAACATATTTTCAAACTGTATTATAGTGTATAAAAAAAATGTCATTCACATCAGATACAGAGTGAATATTTTCACACATTTGACCAACAAATGTTTACAAATGGAATGCAAAATAAACAAATTTAAGGGCTACATCTTGAAAATAGTGCCCATTACTGACTTTGGAGGAGTGCAATTCTTGACACTTTTAAAATACGTATAAAATTAGAAAACACCAACTTTTCTTAAAAACCTGAATAGTTAATTTTGCTTCTAAAAAATTAACATTCCAAGTTGGCTGCAGGAAGTGGCTTGTACATATCTCTCATTCCTGCAAAAGGATTGAGGTTGATCTAACTACCAACAAAACCAAGGTACATGTTGTGATTTTGTCTTAGCTGCTTGTAACAAATTAATCAAGTACCTCATGTATACTAAACTGTCCACCTCCATGAAAGAGTGGTTATCTCAGTATGCTAAAACACCAAAGAACCTGAGTTAGAATCCCAGCCTGGACATGGGTGTTCTTCGTGCGTGTCTCTTCATTAATTTTATCACTCATCCTAATCATCACAATTAACCAAAAATGGCAGAAAAGTAATGCTAAAAATAACAAAAATCAAAAATTAGGCACAATAAGGTAACATTTATTAATTGCAAATATCATCATATTTTGCAATGAAATGCAAAAAATGCCATATAAATCAATTAACAGCTGTCCAACTCTGTGTTTCTTCAACATTTTTCTCTATGATTATTTATACTTGTCAAATTACCTGATGGTAAAATTACTTAGAGAGATACTTTTGGTAATCTTTGTCTGGCTTCATGTATGAGGTTAAAATTCAGGAGCAAAGGTTGATTGTTTTGTTAAGGTATAATAAGGTTTTTCTCTTTACACAAGGCTTTCATAGTTGTATCTAAGTTATGAACACACACACATGCCTGCACACACATGCATGCACACACACACATACATACATACAAACATACACACCTGCATGCCCACACACATGCATGCATCAAAAAGTAACTGTAAAACTATATATCATAGCAAGATTTCACTCCTTGCATAAACAATCATTCTTTATATCATAGCAAGATTTCACTCCTTGCATAAACAATCATTCTTCTCAGAACAGCAGAAATGAGAGTATTTCCTGCCAGAAATAACTTACTTAAATAACTGACTTAAATAACAATGAAAATTATTTTTTGTTTAATATTTAAATGACATCAAAACAGTTTCATTTTGCAATTGAGGAGATAATACAGTATTGCATTTTACATTCACAACACCTCTGCTCTATTTAAACTTACCTGAGCTAAATACAAGAAGCACCTGGCAGCTTCCATCCTAGCAGATTTACTAGACACTTCCAGCTGGTCAAGAAGCTTCATTACAACTGACTTTCGTTGTTCATCTGTCATACTTTGCCAAAGCGGTTTGAGTTTATATTTTTCCATCTGCTCCTCGAAAGCCTGAAAGTGGATAGTAATTTTAAGGCAAATTTACAAAATTTCTTACTTCAAGAAAAACACTAAAAATGTGAGCTTATGTAAAAACGAGAAAAATTATGATTATGGACAAGAAGTACAGTTTTCCTTACTGAACACAAAAAGTCATGCGGGAAGAAGATTTAGGTAGCCTGATGTTGGATGGAAGCTTGACTCTTACATGGGCACTTATAGAAGAAAACTTCTTACATACCTTGGGAACATGATACTTAATTGAACTACACAAAACCCATGAACAAAGAATGAAAGGTTGAAGATGAACTGACAGCTGTTAAAATTATGAAAAATTGCTCTGATTAGAGAAAACCATTAAAATTGAATAGTGAGTGTTTTCATTCTCCATGATAAGGCCTATCATTGCATGCTGGTAACAATGCCACCTTATAATCAAGGAGTACCAGGTTCTAACACTAGCCTATCTATGCATAAAGTGGACTTCAAGTTAACATTGACAAACTTTGTGATTCTCCATAAAATTACACAGCAGTCTAACACATTCATTAATAATATTTTTAATATTATCCAGCTTAATAGTAAACTCCAAGATTCGCATACAACTGCAAAGTAAGGAGAAAGTGAGATGTGTAGAAAGAGAGAATGGAAGACAAATAAACAGAGGAAAGAAGAATAGAAAGAGAGGAGGAGAGAAAGGATAGAGAGAAAGTCTGAGAAACAGAGGAAGAAAGAAGAGAGAATAAACAGTGCAAATAGAGCCAGAAAAATAAAGACAAAGATAGGGAAATGGAGTAAGAAAAGTTGAAGAAGAGGGAGAAACTGTATCTGATCCATTATCACTGGAGCAAAGCCCACCTGAAAACATTTCATACATCCTTGAGCCCAACAAAAATCTAGGCACAAACATACAAATGACATTTGTTGTTAGAGGATTCAAAAACTGGAAGAAGGCAATAGAAAAATGGCAAGCTCATGAAATATATTCAGCTTGTCCACATGCTCAAAAAAGTCACCAATAGAAACACAACTGGCATCAATCAAAATGACTAAGCAGAAGATAACGTTTATGTTTGATCATCAATATTAGTTCAATCAAGTCAACAGTTGCCGAAAACTCTCACTAAATCAGAAATCCAATAATCGAACTCCTTCCCTTACATTAAAAATGTTACTTACAACTATAAAATTTATCAGTTTAAACTGTTTTAAAAGCCCCAAATTTTTTGGGTTATAACGGAAATTGAAAATAATGAAAAATAATTCCATTACACCATTCCACATCAATACAAACTAAAACACATACTACAGGGAGGTTATTTCAGTCGTTCACCGCCAGCGTGTCGGCCGTTCGGCGGACTCTTCATGCAACAGGTCCCGGCAAATTGCGTTCAGGAAGTCCGTAACAGAAACCGCTTGTTTTGTAATGTTTCCACTTTTCACAATTACAGTTACAATTACAATTGAAATAAGCACATACCTTGTCGCAAGGATGCTGGAAAAGGTGTCCTCGCAAATACAAATATTTCTGGCACCTTATTCCTGACATCTAATCTTAGATTAGACATCGCTACTTTATCCTCAGTTGACATTAAGGGAAGACAGCATCCCGGCGCATAAAGCAAACCGAAAGCGTAAAATGATATTTAAAAGTAATAATAATGATGATCACTAACCTCCTGTGTTATAAGAGATGTTGAAAATGACCTCCTTGAACCTTCTTAGGTTCAAGAGATCCTGTCTCTCGTAATTCCCTGACCACTTTTCTGCAAGAATTCGTTTTCACGTAATTATCGTACATAAAAACTCTCTGTTCAAGAGTATATTTGTTTAACGGCATAAGTAATGAATGAATAACAATTAACACACAATAAACACTGGCCATGAGTAGCACATTACAATAACACAGTATAAACAACACGCGTACTGATAAACGCAAACAGAAGTGAACATGAACGTACAGTGACTACGTCTGGTAGCTGACAGTGTTGCTAACCATTTTTCGGCAATGTCCCTACAGACGTAGTCAAAATGTCCCTACAACTGACCAAATGTTCCTGCTCCACGTAAAGCGACTAAAAAAAAAAAAACACCTCATGAGCATGCAAGACAGAAGATAAAATATACACATTTACTTACCAAATCTTTCTGCTCGGTGCTTCCACAATTAATGAAGGAGCGAATTTACAGTACAGGACCCCTCCCCGATTTTTGTAATATTTGGCATACTCACTAATTGAGGCCTCCTAATCACGAATTTGAAGTTAAAATTTGTGGGTCATGTGTAGAAATTGCAAAATAAGTTAAATTGAGTGGTCCGCGATCGGCACGATTGCTCATTATTTACCGGAAGATTTTGTGTTTCCAATACTTAAAAAACGAAATATACATTCATGATATTACTACGACCCCAAATTTTAACTATGTTTGCTTATCCTAACCTAACCGTACCTGAATGGTTCGTGGGGCTATCCGTCAATGGTTTGTTGGGCTACCCGTGCATGTTTTTTTCGAGCCCAAATTTTAACTATGGTTGCCTTGCCTAACCTAACTTAACCTAACCTTACCGAGAATGGTCAGTGGGGCTATCCGTGAATGGTTTTGCGCTAATGGTGATTACGAACCGATAAAAAATCTTATTTTCGTAGCACTTTAACGGCAAACGTTCATCATCGAAGACGCCATTTTCGTATCCTGCAATTTTATGATTGATGTACTGTTGCCAAATTTACCTGTAATCAAATCAGTTCTTCTACATCGTGATTGTCGCTGTCACATGTAAGGACGTTCTTTGGGCAATATACTGAAATCCATAAGTTTATTAATTAGCCCACAGCCATCCTCCTGCACACTCAACCTAACAATCTGTACAACATTAACAACTTTTTACTGTTCTCTTCCGCCATTATTACACAATTCATGCTCTCCAAGTATGAAATCAACAGTGTGGCAACGCTGTAGAAAGCGTAACTAATTGCAAACGTCAATTGTTCATATCAACAAATATGGCTACCATACTTGTATACGGAGAATCATTGCGAGAATTGAAAAGCTTATTTTACAATTTCTACACGTTAATGAACAATTTTTTCACCTCACCCCAACATGTTAACTTGAGATAAATCATCACGACTAATTATTTCGTGAGTATAAGACGTAGCATAGAAATTACAGAAGGGTCCGGTATTGTAAATTCTTGCCTTAATGAATAATAGGGGTGTGCGGGACAGAATTTTTTGGGTCGGGACGGGATCGGGACGGTAATTTTTTTAAATCCCGACATTCGGGACTGAAAAATTTGCAATTTCCCGACCAAGTCGGAAAATTTTCGGGACGGGAAATGTTCGAAATTTTCCGAAGCACTGGAAATTTAAGTCATTTTCACTTTAAGTGATTGTTTTTGCATTTCTAGAATAAAAATTTACAATTTTCGATAAGTTCCAAAAACTTACAATGCAGAAAACGTCGAGAATTAACGACTTTTTAAAGTGACCATTCGGTATTTCCCGACTGCTCGGGATCCCGAAAAGTCGGGAAGTCATTTCCCGAAGTCGGGATTGGGACGGTAATTTTTTTTCCCGATCCCGGTCCTGACTTTTCGGGATCCCGCACACCCCTAATGAATAACGTTGAGTCGTTTACTATTGATTATGTTATTTGAAGTCATACATGGTGTTGCTGTGAAGAGATAGATGTTGGTTGGTGATATATGCTGTATTTCCTGCAGTCTTTAACAATTTTGGTCCCATTTTATTTCCCTTTGTTGTTTTTGTATCACTTAACATTGAAAATATTCTTTCCGTTTCCACGTTAGAATGGGGCAATGTTAGCACTATTTTCGCGAGAGTGGAAATGTTTTCAAAAAAGAACGTGCCTTGAAAGTTTTTGGTAACCGATAACATGTTCCAAAATTCTGATGGAGACTTGTCAGTTAGTTCTTTTTTTTCCTCCTCGCTAAAGTATCCAGATAAACTAATACATAAAATGTAATTTTCCAAGATTGAAAAAAGTACCTACGATTTCCCTCATTTGGCAAAATCTGTCCCTACGCGGGCGAAATTTAGTGAAAAGTCCCTATGCGTAGGGACATGTCCCTACGGTTGGCATCACTGCCGATACGTGCAGTTTGAAGCGCCCTCTCGCGGCTGACAACTCCCCCAACCTCCGATAAGTTGCTGGCGCTGTCGCGACAACTGAGGATAAAGTAGCGATGTCTAATCTAAGATTAGATGTCAGAAATAAGGTGCCAGAAAGATTTGTATTTGGGAGGACACCTTTTGCAGCATCCTTGCGACAAGGTACGTGCTTATTTCAATTGTAATTGTAACTGTAATTGTGAAAAGTGGAAACATTAGAAAACAAGCGGTTTCTGTTACGGACTTCCTGTAATGCAATTTGCCGGGACCTGTTGCATGAAGGGGCCGCCGAACGGCTGTCACTCTGGCGGTGAACGACTGAAATAACCTCCCTGTACTTCAGAAACAATGCAAAAGGAAAAACATACAAGCATACTTAATTTGATGTCTTTTATAATTCATAAACAACAGCAGGACAATCACAAATATTCATGTAGTATTTACTTGTATTTGCTACATTATAAAAAAGGAATAAAAGACTCAAAATTTCAGAAACTATGACCAAAACACAGTACATAAAATAACAGGAAATAGAAACCTAGAACCATAAATGCAGGTTTTTTAATTAAAACAGTGAAATGCAGCTATGTGTAATGATTGAAATAAGAATTATTAAATTTAATTTACACTCATATTAACTAAAGAAATTTGGTGTAATAGAGGTTTCAAATGCACTTTCTGACAAATTAACATTACCTTGACATTTGTTTGAAATTCTTGCTGTTCTGTATAACTATACAATTCAGAAATTTCATTTGTGTGTGTGTCAGCATCATCATAAAGAAAATCCAAATCTGGACAATCTCCACCTCCCTGAAAAATAAGGAACAACAGATAAGATCAAGGCATTTTCTTACAATCTTTCAACAAATGCTATAGTTTTAATATGCTTAAGATACTAGCTATCACAAAATATAATTTCTCACTGTACATATGTTGGTAAATACAAACTTTGCCACTGATGTAAGAGCTTCATCAATTCAAAACTAAAATAAACACAAGTGTACTGTCACCATACTTAAAATATACATTCCATCATTTTGCATTGTAACAATATCTTTTAATAATAAATGTGTACTATGGAAATAAGTATATTAGGAATGAGACAAATTATCCAATATTTCTATAAATATCTCAGTGCAAAAGTCTGCAATGAGCTGTTCATTGCCAAACATTTCCAATGGAGGTGTCAATATAGTTGAGTCCAAAGAGAATTTAGTTCATTATTTCTTTGCCATGTGTTTTAGGTTGGGGCGATTTCATGTTATTGAAGTGTTTTTCTCTTAGCCAAAATTATAAGATTTTACATAATTTCTTAATCCAAGAGCATTATGTAATCTTGGCAATAATATAACAGGTAATACGATGCTGAAGATGCCATTCTTAAGAAGTTGTGAAATAAAAATGTAAAGTGCAATGACAAGTGCGGTTTGGTTTCTCTCAGTTTCAGTTCACTTTATGCATAGATAGGCTAACTGGGACTGGACATACAAATTAAAGTGGAATCCAAACCACTACGTATTGAACTCGGAACTCCTTGATTACAAGATAACAATGTCACTAAGCCATCCAGAGGGCAAAGGTAGCTTGGGATGGCCCAAGTAGCACACGATTTTACACAAGAAACATATTTCGTGTCACTCGGGTCATTCCTAGCTGCAAAGGGTGGCAATACAAAAATTCTGACTCTACATTTTATGTTCCTTTCTGGCTTTGAAGTATATATAATATGGTAATTGTAATCAAGGGGTATGTCCAAAATAATCCTAAAAATGTAATGTGTTGGGGGTATAAAAAAATCTTATTTTTTATACACTAGGTCATGACAATAAATCAATGGTAAGAGATGCTTTCTTTGTATAAAATAAGTATTTTCCTGCCAGTTTATCTTTTGTCTACAGTACTTTCGAAAAGGTACACATGGCTTCCTAAGACATTACAAGGAAGGAACTAGAATGTAAAAATGTTTGTTTTTTTAATTATTCTTTCCCAGAGATGTATACATAAAAAACAAAGTGCAATTTTTAGTAGCCATGATAACTTACAAAAAAAAAATAATTAAGAACAACTGTGAAAACAGAAGTGTACATATACTGAATTATTATGTTTTATTATTTAACACACTAACTCAACAATAAAGCTTAAATTACCTTGAAATCTTTTGCGAAAATTGCAAATGATAGTAACAAATACTGTGCAAGTATTAATGTTTCTTGAGTTCTGATATCTTTGCTATTGTTTATGATCCACTCTTTCTAGTTTTTAAACATGGCCTATCATTTCTCAGGTTAAAATTAAATTAGGGTCATTCCATGTCAAATCGACCAATTTCAGAAAAGTTTCCAGGTTTTTTTTTTTGTTTTTTTGATTTGGATGAAATTTGGCATGAAGGTTCAATCATGTCTGGAAGGCTTGTATTCCAAATATTAGGTTCCTCTGAGAAATAGTTCTAGAGTTATAGTCTGTGGAAGAAGATGGGCCACTACAGAAAATGTGATCCAAATATGAGAAATGAGCCTCAGAGCTAACTTCAGGACTCAATAACTTTGGAACTATTGACTACTGCCTAGTGATATTAACATACCAAACAAACCTTCCACCAAGGAACACGTGGATTGCATCAAAATACACTCAGCTTGTTTATGTTAGCAAATAAAATACCCCAAAATATGCCTTATGAAACCTTACGAGTCAAAAAATGCATATTTTGTGTGCCAGGAAGGTGGCATTAATTTTTCTAGTAACCCTGATGTGAGCTCAGTATGCACACATTATGTCGTCTCCATATACAGGGTGTCCAGCTTAGACCTTTAACATTACAAAACAGTATAACTTTAGTTACATTCAATTTCAAATGAAACGTATTGTTTGTATGGGAGTGGCAACTGTGGCCATTTGCGAGAATCACCAGTACTTTGAGTTGACGTGACGCACATGCGCATGTAACGCATAAATTCCAAGATGGCAGAGTGGACAGTTCAGCAGAAAGTGTTCTGCGTTCTTTCACTTGCAGAAAACAAATCTGTGAAGCTTGTTCAATGTGCTTTTTCGCGTGAATTTAATCTTCAATGTCACGACAATGTTCCTTCCTATGTGAATATTGTTAAGTGGGATAAACAACTAAGAGAAACTGGAAGTGTTGTATCGGTGGGCGGGAAGTACGTGAAGCGGAAGGTATCAGAGGAAAACATTGAAGTGATTTGCACTGTATTCACAAGAAGTCCAAGAAAATCAATAAGATGTGCAAGTTTAGAGTTCAAAAATTCCTCAGTCTACTATCCATGACGTTGTGCACAAAAGGTTATGTCTACGGGCATACAAGATCCAAATACATCAATGAATTTATCCTGATAATAAACCTAAAAGACAGACGTTTTTGGACAAAATGTTAACCGAAATTGACAAGAATGCTTTTCTGGGCAAGGTGTGCTTTTCTGATGAAGCTGCATTCCACACGTGTGGCAAAGTCAACAAGTTTCCAACAAGACGGAGCCTCAGCACATTTTGCTATCATTGTACGAGAGTTTCTCAATGAGCATTTTCCTAGATGATGGATAGGAAGAGGATCTAAACCACTTGCTTGGCCTCCATGCTCGCTGGATCTTTCCCCCCTAGACTTTTTCTTTTGGGGGTTCATCAAAGACCAAGTCTACAGTATGCTTGACGAGAACTTGGAAGATCTGCGTAACAGAATCTGTCAGGCGATTAACAATGTGACCCCTCAAATGCTAGTGAATACCTGGATGGAATTGGAATATCGGTTCGACATCTGCCGTGCCACAGGGGGCTCATATCAAGGTTGTATGACGTTTTGTGAAGTGCTGGTGCTGGGACAAAAAATGCATGAGTTTTTCTACCAAAATGTACATTTTGGTAATAAAATTGTGTTTCTCTACAAAATTACGCTCTTTTGTAATATTAAAGGTCTAAGCCGGACACCCTGTATATCACCCAATCCATAATATATGTAGTTGAATATGCAAGAAATTGAAAAATCGCAGGAAAATTGTGGATTTTTGAAATGGTATAGCACAAAAGGGACAAGAGATATCCAAGCTAAGTTGCATACACTACATAATTAGACCTTCCTCTAATGTGTGTTAAAATTTCAACTTGTTATTGCAAGGCCCTAGTACACAGTAAAGGTAGACCCTTAAATGCCCAGTGAGTTTTTTAAATGATTCTTCATCTGTTAAAAAATGTTTAATATATTTTCCTATATTTAAGTATAGAAATAAAAATATATCTATCAAAATAAATTCATTATTAATATGTGTTGAATTGATTGGTTGAATTGTAATTGTTGGGTGCATTGGCACATGTGGCCATTTTGGACCCAGGTATGTGTTGAATTGCACAATATTATGTACATACATGTGTGTTTTTTTACAATTGCTGTCTTTTTTCATGGAAATAGATGGTGACTCTAGGGTTCTGCATATTTCATTTTTGACAGAAACCTGAAATATGAGATTGTACATTGTAATGTTCATTTTTGATGTTCATGAAATATGTGAGGTACATCTTTCTAGTACATTTTGTGAGAAAATTATGTGAAATCAAGTGTAAAATGTGAAATAAACCCTTACACAAAATTTACAGGTTTCTGCATCACAAGATATTTGGAAAGTGTATGTTTGAAAACCTTGTCCTCAGAAAGTTTAGTGTAAACTAGTCCAAACCTGAAGATTAATATGCTGTGTGTATATGTGAGTACCTGCTCCACTTCATTTATCATATTACATACTATTATGTTAATTTTATCCTCTATCTTTTGTATTAGGTTGTCTTTCAGCCACAGAGTATTATGACTCCTGGAAGTTCAGTGATTATCCTTATGTATTTCAAATTTGGCAGCCTTGGATTCAAATCCTGGGGATAACATGATTTGTTCTGTCATCTAAAAAAGTGAGTCATACAAAATTAATTTTCCCTAACCTTGTACTATGAACTTGGAAGCTTGTAACAAGCAGGCAATATCATGATCACTAACGCATATACTAATTGTGCACATTGGAGTTCACAAATATTATATCCAAAGTACTTATTTCAGATTGCATGTATACTCACAAGCATTAGAAATATGATGTGGGACTACTTGTGCTAAGTGCAAGTCAATGGATGTTATTTCATTGAATTTTAGCGACATTTTTCTATTTATATTCCAGCAAATGTTATGATTTTCAATTTTTTTTACAAAGGTTTGTAAGGGCATGCCCACTACTTGACATTGAATTCATTCAAGTTTTATAGCATCCAAGTTGTAAATTTCATGATATTAATTATTTATCTCTGAAAGTCACAACAGTAACATGGGCATACCCATAATGTTTAACCAAGTTTTGTAGTGCAAAAGTAAGTGAAAAATACACTGTACAAAATACATAGTACTACTAAATTTGTTGAGTGTACAACCCACTTGTACCTGCTATAAATATGCAGGGGTGAAAAAGAAATATAAAAGTAAAACTGATTATGGCTTAAACATCATAGAGAAATCTTATTACAGAAGCAAAGTTACAAATGTCAAACACAATAAACCCCTAATAACAGTCAATATAATTTTTATGAAAGTTTTCCATATTGGAGAGAATCGTGTGTTGGTTCTCCCTCAAGCATATAATGATCATGTTTTCAAGTTATCTGTTACAGGATAATCATTTGTCACGATGTTATTTCGTACATACCAACCGAAATACATGTAAACCATACCACCTACACTTGATCACCATGGTTACAAATGGAAATAAATCCTTGCTCTCACTGTGTGACTTGTACAAGAGCAATACCATCCCTTGATAAAATTGATAAAAGTAAAGGGGTTTTACAACTTTCAAACATAAGTCTATGCTTACTGACAACCTTATTTGGCAGTGACACAGAGTAGAATTAACAAAACTTATCTTTAAAAACGTTGATTCTATGCATAGTCTTTTTTTTCTTGTTACTGCATAGGAGTGTTTAATAACTGTGTGTTAATTGAGTGGCTCAGGAGTAAAACTTGATAACCCACAAAAGTATGAAACAGAGAAAAATACAGGTGAAAGTTTGTCCATTGCATTGTGGTTTATGGGTTACTTAGGTGTTTCTGACCATCACTAGCTACTCGAGGATCTTCTTCATTCACTATTGTACAGCAAATGGAGACTGTGCAGCAACTGCATCTAATATTAACTCAATTTTGAATGGAGTGTGGGTTATCAAGTTTTACTCCCAAGCCACTCAATTATAACAATCACTGATATTTTATTGTACATCAAAGCCTCCACTAAAAACAACCAGGAAACACGAAATCACTTCAATTTCCCACCCCTTTTCTTTTTGGTACTTTCACATGAATTATCATTAAATTGTTATGGGTCTTTGTACACATGGATTTGTATTTGCAACAAAACCAACCATATTAATTGTACAAACACAATCACATGTCAGCTGTTATAGGATAGGGTTTTGTGAGCTTCTACTGAAGACCCAACCATAACTGTGTCCACAAATCGGGAGGGAGGGAGTGACTGAGTGAGTGTGAGAGTGTCTGTGTGTGAGTGTTTATCAATGTCCATGTCACTGCCAAGGTGGGTTGTCATCAACTACATTATTATAAAAGTATTATAAATACTCTAACTGGGATCTCAATGCACATGGAACTAAAGTCAAATTGCAACCAATCACAGGGGAAACAAATACACTCATTTACTAGCATCACTCCAATGAGAACACTTTGCTCTGTCACCTATCAAGATAATTTAATAATTTTGACTTCACCACTCACACATTGCTAATCCACTGTCATAGAATTTTAAAAAATAGTTTTGAGCTGATCTTACATGGGAAACTTATTGTAAAGAAATGTGTATATACAATACCCAAATACAGAAAATATATAAAAACAACTGCACTTATTCCTGAGAGCTCAAGTAAGTTACTGAAAACTTTAACATAATTTTTTTATTCAATACTATATTCCTTGTTGAAAATAATCTTGATAACTTGAAATTTATAATATTATTACCATAAACATAACTGTTTACAGTTGGACCCCAATTTCAGTTTCCATATTTTACATTTTCTTACTTTATATGGTATACCTTCTTTAACCCACTATGGTAACATGTTATATTTCTAAGTTTTACATTTTCCTCACATTGTATGTTCTTGTTTTTAACTATAGTACCCCAAAAAATGTATTATCAAGGTTCCACTGTATTGGAATTTGTGTAGACCTGATTGGACCTGGAACCAAATTCTTTGCTGTAATGTTTACCAAATTTTAATAAGGAAAAGGGAACAAGAAAACATTTGTGTAGTCCTACTTCACCAAAATCAATATGAACAATCAGTTACTGGATAAACTATATTCTGCCCATCTATTTTGATCCTAGCAAGGGTATATTTAGGGTTAAATGACCGGCAGCCTGTTTCTGGTGAGATCTGCAGACTTAAAAACTGGAGCCTGACACATGTATGGCATTTAGCATGTACGAGTAATGGATTACGAACTTTCAAAACCAAAGATAAGAAAAATAATGTATGGGAAAAACATAATATTAACAAAATAAAAAGTATATCTATTTACATACTTCCTTACAGATACACAACAAAAGGCAGAATAAACATAATTATTGCATATTGTTGCATAAATTTAGTTACATCATCCCTTGAACTTTTTACATGTAGAAGTGCATATATTATTTGAGGAGTAAGATTTAAGACTGTTTGTATTCAAGAGAACTGCATCAAAAGAGTTCACAGTTGCATGTAAACCATTACATGTTCTTCTCAGAGTTTGGGAGCAACATAATGCAAGTAACTTGTGTTAGTAACACATTACCACAACTGCATCGGTAATTGTAATGGTACTTCATTACTTTGTGTCTTCCGTGTCACCTTGATAAATTCAGAATTATTTGTTAATATGAAACATGCTTAGTTTTACATAGAATTTTCAGCGAAAAATGCAGGCTCAACTAGGACTTGAACCTGGGTCTCTGGCATAAATATGGCTGGGACACCAATGTCCCTCATAGATACCGTTGCTAATGACAACTGGGACACTGGTTTCCCAAGGAGTGTTGTGTAATATTGGGAACACACTGCATACTACAAATGTTCGGAGATAATGTTTTGAGTTTCATATGAGACTTGACATATGTCATTAGCAATTAGTAAATTTTAATTTCATTCTGACTTTCATCTTCTTCTACTTGATAAATGACAATTTGATTTAATTGGCCATGGGCTTACAGCCCATTTTGCACTGAAGAAAACAAGATATAATTTTTAACTCTAGCAATCATAATATGTGAGATACAGAAAAATATTTGGAATTTTAAATTTCCTGCCAAACAAAAATAACATGGCTTTCAGAATAATTTTTTTCCTCCAAAAGTATCAGCAGCCAGTGTGAAATTCTTGCCAGAGAATGGAACACATATCGGGCAATACACGGGTACAGTTTTTGAACCATCATGTCCTGCCATTGCCTACGTGGGGGGGGGGCATCAAAATTCAATTTCATAATAAAAGTTGTTTTTTTTTTAAAACAAAATTAATCTTCTTGTTCTTCTATTTGGTAAAAGAAAATCTAGGTTTATGGACTGTATGGTTACAGCCTAATCTTCACTGAACAAAATGAGGCATAATTTGTAGCTCTAGCATTCATAGTTTCCCAAAATAAAATAAAAAATAAAATCTTGGCAAATTAAAAATTTCCCACTTGAAAATGCTCCCAGCATCAAGGCAAAACTGGGGAAATCAGCCCTGGCATCTAAGAGTTAAGGTACAACTAAAAAGAATAGTCACCATAGATGTTAAGAATGAATGTATAAAAAATAAGAACTATCAAATGGACAAATGGACATGTGTTGTAAAGTACATGAGGAGACACATAAGGTTTTCATAATTTGGCAAAGTAATAAATATCTCAAATATTTTCATTGATATAATTAAGTTATTTGATTTAACTCAAGTTAGGAAAACAAATATAACGTTCTGAACAGAACATTTTGTAATGTTGTTGGGTACAATTTTAGAAGAAAAATAAGTTCTTAACAATAAGTAGTAATGTCATCAAGAAATACTTCAAGTGAATTTTCTTTAATGCCTTTTTGTCATAGTTTAAAAGCATTTAATCACTCTTGGTATTATGTTTGTAAAGGGAAAATTATCCTGCTGTGACATCAATTGTGGCTTGGAAAATTTGGCAAAGTTTGAATCCACTTTATGCCCAGATGGGCAAACTGAGCCCAGGCCTAGGGTTCTATATGATTCGGTGTTTTAAGTCCACTTTATGTACAGTGAGGCTAATTGGGACTGGACCTACAGTTTAAAGTGGGATCCGTACCACTGTGTCATGTGCCTCCACCGGGTATAGAACCTGGGACCCTTTGATTCTATATGAGAACAGAACCACTGTGTGGTTTTTGGCTTGGAAGTATCTGTTGTCTAACTAATTTGTTTCTCTAGGTGCAAATGGTTTCAGGGAAGTAAGTGGATTTTATTATATTGATAAATGAGGGATATAAAATCACTTGTGTGTGGACTGCAGGCATGCAATGAATACACTGATGCATATTTCACAACTATACATATTGGTGCTCCTTGCTTAGATCCACATCTAAGGTATTATTCAACAAAAAGTCATGAAATAAATAAGCAATATTATACTATTGCATTCAAGAAAGAGAAATGTACATAATATTTGAATTGAATAAAAAAAGACAGAAGAGGAAATGATCGGGTTCAAATCCAATGACTAGTAAATTAACACTTTTCGTGGAAGCTTTGACAAAGATAATACAAACTCAAGCAACTTCCACATCATTTGTTTATTCATGCATAATTGTAAAGTAAAGCTTACTGTGTGAAAATGCATTTGTATATGTAATTCTGTCCAAGCCCACTGAGAATTTGAATATGTTCTTCTTGTACTCTTCAGACATGACCACGCACAATATCATACTGCAGTGTTGAAATATCTCCAATATTTTTGTAAAATTACTGACATATTCTTTTTCTCCTGAACTATGTGGCATACTACAATGATTAGATATGTGGTAGCAAGTACATAGTTTAAATGACTTAATCGTCAGATGCTAAACCTCTTACATTTTTCATTGCACTATTTCAGCTGGTCTGTTACCATTACCATGCATATGAGATGTGTCATACAGCATTGGCACAACCATCTCTGTGGATGTCCAGCTGGGACCACCCTACAGTATGGTGTTGCAACAAACCTGGTACAAAGACTTTCTCTTCTTGGCCGAGAGATCATAATCGCAGGGGCTCATACTGGGGGAGTGTGGAGGGTGTACCAATATCTCCCTAGTTCCAGCAGGAGAGGAGTTTCTTGAGAGGCAGAGGTGTGATAGCTTACATCGTCATGCTGGACAATGGCCATCCTGGGCTTGGGTTTATCCTGATCAGTTCCACTGCCTTTGTTGTTCACTTGCACCCATTAACAAGTCCACATGCTTCACTTAAAGTAAGTTAAAGTAAAGTAAAGTTCCCCATACTGCACTGTGCCATGAAGACACATAAAGGGGTAAGGTGGAGGTAGGACCCCGGACCTTTTTCATCTTGGCCATTTTTAGAGGTGATGTGGTCAGCATCATGCTGTTTCCACCTTTATCACCAAGGGTTGACCCCAGGTACAGCTGCTTTATGCAGGGACAAGGCCAGAAAAATTCCGATCTTGAATCACCCACCCCAGGAATCCAACCTGGGTCTCCGTATGACAGTCAGATGCCCTACCGACCAGACTAGTGTGGCTCCACACATGCTTCACGTGGTCCCTGAAAATGTTCTATGCATTAAGGCCTCTCTTGACCTCTATTTTTGTCCAGGAGTGTAACTTCACTCCAGTAAACATATCTTTAGGGCACTTGTACTTTACCTTCAACACTTTGAGGTAATGCTTACTGCTACACAGAAACATAACTTTCAAGATCACATTCATTTACATGTCTCACAGTCCCCTATCAGCTACAGAACACTCAGCTCATCTGACACACACAGGTCATGTGACTGAAAAGTTTCCACTATTGGGTATCCAACACTTGCATTTAATTTAATTTGATTTCTGTTATTTATCGTTGTTCTTCTGCCACTTTTCGTTGATTGCGACAATGAGGATGAATAGTATGATGAAATTGATGAATCGACACTCGCAAAAAACAACCATGCCCAAGCTGGGGATTTGAACCTGGAACCCCTGGTGTCACAGCATGCCATGCTAACCACTCTGCTATGAAGGTCGACTCTTTGATTTTAAAACTAGTAATTGAGCCAATGATCTATTTTCATTTTATCCCACTTTCCAACAACCTCCAGAATACATCTTATGCTTGAATTCACAAAGAAAGCACATTGGTTTGAACATACGTTAGCTGTAGTGTTGCTTACGGAAACAGTTAACGGGCAGAAAATAATGTAAAGACATTGGTAGTTTTCTGCTGAGTGAGCTGTACCATAAAATACGACAAATTTAACAAATGGCTGAATTCTGATATTATTTAGTAAGCTGTCAACTTATTACAAGATTGTGAAGTTTAGCTTTACATGGATAAAGTGTCAGGTGATCCATAGTCAAAAATAATACATTCAGGAAACGAATGTTTGTGAGCATCATAATTATTTTCTTCTGCCTTGTTCCTACACTAGCCCTCTTCAAACAATGTTATGGAGTGGATAATGAAATTGCTTTCTCATATGGTTTGGAATGAATACATATATATATAAATTAAGAAATATTTAGTATCATCAAGAAAATACAAGATATTTCATTACATGGTGATTATTGATACCACATGAAAATGTGGTATAATCCAAACTTATGATTACAGGAATATATTATGTTGTTATAACAATTAAATCAACTGATAATTGTAAACACTTAGATTACATAAAATCAAATCTCAAGTCTTGTATAGCTGCACTTTTCTACACAAAAAAGATAATTAAAGTTTAAAATTACCAAAACAGAAGGGTATATAGAAGATTCTCTGAGCTAAAAGAGATAAAAATATTGTTAAGGGTATACAAACATTAAGAAATGAAGGAATATGACTAGATTTATTTTGCATAAGTTCATGCCTGACTTACACAGAGACTAAATGCAGCATCACTGTTATTTTAAAAAACACCAATGAACAAAGAACATCAATATTTATGGAACCTTGGAGATATAAAGGAGCAAAGGCAAGCAAGAGGATAAAGAGTTTATCCAGTGGCACTAAACATTATCAATATATTCCCTGTTGCAACCTAACATTATGCAGATAATTTTGTTTGAAAGAACATACCTGCACAACTTTAATATAAAAACAAAACTAGTATAAAATTGAATAGCATTTACAAAAACTTACAAGCAAGGCTAGCGACTAGCATGCATAGAGTTTTGCTCAATCTAAATTAAATAAGAAGCTATATTCAACTCAATTAATAGTTTAGTTGCAGAAATACAAAACAGAATAATTGTGTCTACCACCTCATACAAAGAAGCTAGTTACACTCAGTCTATGTTAGATGCATCAGGTCTGTCCAAATTGTGATATGCTAAGGACCAATATTTGTTCACCTTTTTGCAAGAACTGCATGTTAACAATCACATGAATAACTTTTAAATTTCACCAAATAAGAAATAAGAATGAGTCATTATTTATTCACTGTGAATTATTCAGTTAGCAAACAAGAAAAACTATGTAGTTACTGGCAAGATTCTCAAAATTTAAATAAATTTACAGATTTAGTTTAAAGCAGGGGGATAGCATGCAGCCAGCAGGCTGACATTTGGACAACCCTGGGTTACTTGAATGCAATTTTATTTTTTTATTTTTTTTAAATTGTGAAAAAGAAAGGGAGAAAATATTAAATAATTCTCACCCTAATTGACAAACAAATGCCACATTCGTATGTATTGAACATTTTCCTTTAGTTCTCAATCCAAGGATAGTATGACGTAATTACTTCTGGACTGGATACATCTTACATTGGTTTATATATCTCCTAGATATTGTCTGAAGAATAAATACATCTATTGTACATTTCAGAAACTATGAATACATAAATAGAAAGACATAAGATGAATACAAACTACTTATATTTTAATGTTCAAAAGTATCAAGAACCTGTATTTTTCCTATCTAAACACTACAAAATATCTTATACTCTGATTTAACAGAACAGTATTAATCTAGAACATTCAGAGCTAAAATTCACTCCAGACTTTTACAATCAAATGTTACATTATTTCTCAATGGATGCATTTCTTCCCTTCATTTCTGTAGTACTTAAATAAATTCATATTTTAATATTTCAAGAGCTTCTGTACCTACAGATCCTTTTCATCCCATATCCACAAGAAATGTATAGATGTAATAACATAAATGCAAGTGGGTCCATGGACAGGTAGATACAGACAAGTAGAAATTAAATTCCCTGACTTTTCCAGTTTTTCAGGACAAATTTCGCATTCTTTCCTTCACAATTTTAAACTAAATCTACGTATTTGTACATGGAAAAAATTATAAACTCATACAACTTCCAGGTATGTATTGTATTAAGTCTTACAAAAAATGACGTTCATTTCTCTATGATTTACATTCAAACTGGAAACTAGTGAATTTGGAAAATTATTAAAATTCACAAGTTAGGGAGGGATTTTTTACAGGAATTTTCTCATTTGCAAGCAGGTTTAAATAAAATATCTGATTATTTTTAAAGTTACAACTAAATGAGATTACAGTAAATTAGTTGTTTTTAAGGAAGACGTTTTGTAATTTCTCATTCTTCTTAGCCTTTCTTGTTATTATATGTTGATATTTTGCCTGATTTGGAGATTTTTAAGCACCTGTTATTATAAACCTCTGCTTGCAAGAACCATGACTGCAGACTCATTTTCGATGCATTGACGCTTGTATCCTACTTCTCTTTTCTATATAAAGCAAACAAACAACTTAACCCTTGCACACAAGTGAGATATTGGTATGGTGAATTTGTGGATTGTTTGTTGGACAAATGGCAACACATGGCGTCAACTGCTTGGCACGCAAATCCCAAAAATACCTTAAAACTGCTTCTAGGGACTAAATCTTCAGAAAGTGAAGCAATATAATTGTATGATATACAGTGTCATATTTCCTTACATTATCAGTGTGGCTTCTCTTTAAATACAAACATTGGCTGTATATCCAAGTACCGTGAAACTGACAACACGCAGTTACCATTATTGCCAGAAAAAGGGTGTGGTGCGTGCATGTACATATACATGTTAAAAAAATAATGCAAGTAATTTATAGAAGGGGAATCTACTGCACTCTACAGGCATCTGATTTAGCTAACTAGACAGGAACATGCTGTTGATAACAGAGCATCCGTAAGTTTATATTTGAGGCACATCCAGAAAGTAAGTTCTGATGGAGTTTCGAATGTGGCGCTAGTGCCTGGAGCACGACGTGCATATGCAAAAAGAAGAGGTGGTATGTGGCTGTAATCTTGTGCAGTCACAGTGCTCTAAAGGGAGTCGATTTACAACAGTACTATACCAGGACCAAGTTATCTCCAGGCTCCATTCACAGAACAGAAAAAATTCTGTTTCCTTTCTGGTCGCTTCGGGGAGCATGGATTCTAAGGTTGCTGCTTGTTGCCCAAACAGGGGGGCAGGGGTAGGTCTAATTGGCTGTTTGACCACAAGTTTCTTCATAGGTAAACGTGGCAACAGAGGGTCACAACCATAAAGGCTGGTCCAATGCCGGGAGTTCACTTGAGTCTACTCTAGGAGAAAAATGGCAGTTCTCATATAATCTACCACGGACTGCTAGATACGTGCCGTAATCAGATTTTCGAATGCTCAGAAGCAGATGCCGGCAGAGATCTACAGGCAATTGTGAGAGGTATAAGGACTGGATGCCATAAGCGACAGTGTGGTCAGATGATGGTGCAGACAATTCATGGAAGGCAGATTCATCGTGAACGACCCCATACAGTTGAGCGCACATGGACTCTTTTGCATCACTTCAAGTGGGAGCCTTGCCTACCCCAACCTCACGTGTAGTGACTTTCATCTCTTCCTTCAGCCGAAGCGGTTTCTGACAGAACATACATTTTGACAGAGATGCTGCTGTACAGACAGTTACACTTTTTGGAGGCAGACACATAGCAGGAACATACAAAATGTAGTGCATGCTACAACAAATACCTGAACAATGGTAGTGAATACAGTATGTAACATTCTTATTCATACACACGGATTTTCAAAGAAAATGCTTTAATATCTGAAAGGAAACACACTGTTTTGAAATTGTTTCTTTACAATTCAATAACTACTATCATTAGGAACATAAAATCTTACCCAAATTCTGTATAACAAATGATTGATTGATATGTTGTTTTAAGTCCACTTTATGCACAGTAAGGCTAATCGGGACTGGACCTACAGTTTAAAGTGGGATCCGAACCACTTGTGCCTCCACCGGGTATCGAACCCGGGACCCCTTGATTACAAGGCGAAGACGCTACCACTGCCCCATCGGGGAGGCCCTGTATAACAAATGACAATAATAAATTAAATGAAACTGAAAGAGAAACATGCCATTTTTTGTGCAACTTTTCTATTCGTACACTTAATAATATAGAAGAAAAAAGTATATTCAGAGCAAATTGACTGACAGTTCTAATACTTTGATGCGTATCCTTTGGCTTTAATTACTGCTCGACACCTGTTCTTCATAGAATTAACCAGTTTCGGACATGTTTCAGAGCTTATTGCATTCCACTTGGCTTGCACAACAGTTTTCAACTCTTGTTTGGACTTGACGCCTGCTTTATGGACTCGCCTCTTCAAAATGGCCCATAAATGCTCAATGGGATTTAAGTCTGGACTTTGAGCTGGTGTTTGTAGTTTGGGCACATTCCATATTAGCTAATTCATGTTAACTTGCACCTTATGCTCACTGTCATTGTCTTGTTGGAATCTGTAGATAGGCGGTATGTCCATTTTTTGGGCACTCTGCTTTACATTGTTCTTCAATATGTCCAAATAGACATATGCATCCATGATAACATCAATAAACTGGATGGTACCAACACCTTTGGACGACATACAGCCCAAATCATTAATGACGCACCACCGTGTTTAACTGCTGCAACTATGTTAATGTGATCACTGTCCTTATTTGATTTTCTCCAGACCCTATTTATCCCATCTGACAGGTATATATTAATCTTGGACTCGTCTGACCATATGACAATATCCCAAAATTCCTGGTCCTTGTGGATGTGCACTTTCGCGAATGAAAGTCTATTCCTGCGATTCATCTTATTTACATACAGCCTCTTTCGTGGTATTCTGCCAAGATATCCATGCTTCCACAAGGCACATCGGACAGTTTGATCGGACATCATCTTGCTAGCAACATTTTCTACTAATGATCATAACTGAGGAACACTTAGTCAGGGATTTTCTCGCACTCTTTTTAAAATAAAGCGTTCATCACGTTTATTCAACCGTCTCTCTTTTGGTTTTCTCGGCACATTCTGTGTTGAACCTTTCTCTCTAAATTTGTTTACTATGTATTGAACTGTGGAGTGTGATTTATTGACTGTTTGTCCAATGTTTCTTAACGAATAACCTCTAAAGTCCAAATTTATAATAACATCCTTCAGATCGGAACTAAGTTCCTTCACATTGCCCATTTCCAACACGCTGACAGATAGACGATAGGCCTACAACAATATATACGCCAGCATTCCGCTTGACGGGGAGCGCGCCTGCATGTTCAAACTTGTTACAAAGTTGCAAACTGCACGAAATCGGCCGAATAGCGGTGGCGCTGTATGCAAGGAAGATTGAAACTTTTGCCTGTACGAATAACAATGTTGCATGAAACAACGTGTTTTTCTCTTTTAACACAAATTATATGCTCTGTTTATACAATTTGAACATACATTTTTATTGACATTTGTTGGTGAAACTTCCATTTACATTAATTTCCAGGTACATATGAAAATTATTATATTTACTAGTAGATATGACATTTTTTTCTCGAAAATTCTGTGTGTACGAATAACAATGTTACATACTGTATGTAGAAGAGTAAATTATGGGTCATTGTAACTAATACAAAAATGTCAATTACTACCAAAGTTCTTGTTTTAATTTATGGCTAATTGTAACTTACTTTCTGGACAATCTTCATATAAAGCTCCAGCCTATTAAATTCAATAACAATAGACGAAAAGTGAAAATTCAGTAGAGCTGGCAGAGGAACATCAATTACTGAGGAAAGTGATATTTTTTTAGGATTGAATGATTAAAGTAATTATTAGTATATTAAAATATTTACCAATTTATTATTACATTATTTCATAACATTCAGCACTAACTTCCCTGAGTTGTAGATAAATAATAATCTCTCGTGAGGTTGAAAGGATGGGGGAGAGGAGGGTGACTTGCAATGTGAGTGTAGCAGAAAACTAAAGTTGTCAATTTTTTATAATGCTGATCCATTCAGATTTCTTTTTCACTTTGTCATGACATTATTCTGATAGAAATATCCTAATTTGTTGGGATTCTTGATTTCAAATAGCATGTCAGTGTTACTGTAAATGTGTGTTAACCTTTGCAAAACCACTATTACACCGGAAAGATACCTTTTTGTGCACTGATACATTAAATATGGTAAAGTGAAGCAAAAGAGTAATAAAATTCTAGTGACATCTTTGCAGTGGCACAGCAATCTAAGGCTATGTTTATGCATGTAATTTTTGTCGATGTTGCAGAATGGCAAATGTCGTCGACTGCTATGTCTGACACAAAAATTGCATGCAGCAACAGAGCCTGAAAGTTTGTCTGACGAAATGTCATACCACATCAGACAAAAAGTTGGATGAACAAGAGTGCTACGCATGCATTTTTATGCAGTAGTGAGACATTTTGTTGCAATTAGACATTAGTCAGATAGCGATATCTGAACAAAATTGCATGAATCAATGGAGCATACATATTCATCCGACAAAATGTTGTTCCACGACATATGACAACAAAAAAAAAAAAAAAAAAAAAAGGTTGTATAAAAGTCCTCATTCGTTTCCATGTTTCTTCAGAATGTTGGGCACAATGCCATACTATGGTGTTGGGCATCTGTTGGACGGTGCCACAATGTGTGCACCCCAAGTCCCTTCCTGGGCGACAGCTCTACCCTCACATAGCTTCCATACAGGCAAGAAATATTGATAAGTCAATATATTTTACACGAGACATTTAGAGGTTTATCAAATGTGTCTGCCCCTCTGGAAATTTCTCCTCCCTCCCCTCCTCCTCACTTTTCATCACTTGTTTCTGGCACTGTGGTTGTGTCTGATGCATAATAGAGACCTAAAAGTTGATGCCAAAGGCTGGCAAGATTTCTTGTTAAAGTGCACCAGTTCATTATGACTTTTTTAAAATCAAATGCCTGGCAGATTCATTGGGTCGCATCACATCTACAGGTCAACAAAAAAACTTTTGTCAATCAAGACAGAATTCCCTGATTTTCTTTTACCTCTGCAATTCCCTGATTTTCTCCCGGTTTTCCAGGTCTGTCACCACCCTGATTAACCTAGCATCCCAACAAAAGAAGAATTTGATTCATTATTGTGCATTAACACATATTTGTGCCTATAGTTCCAGAATTTGTGCACAATTAGCACAATAACTAGCACACATGGGCGTATTTATAGTTCACGTAAAGGGGGGTTCAACTTTTGGTACAATCAGGGTTCCTACATTTCATAAGTGAAAATCCGGGACACTACTGACCCACAGCTTGTTAGGGAGCGGAAAGGGAAGTGGGGGAGCTGGACCAGATAAAGTTTTATGTACAACATAATTGTCATTTACATCCCACATTGTGTGGGAACTTTATTTGAAAACTGCAGACTGAACGATAGGCACCCAAGCACTGACTCTTTATTGTAAGCAGGTTACTATGCAATCTTAACTGAAATTCAGCAATGCTACCAGACGGCGGCACCATCGTGAAGTCAAAGATGTTTGCAGTACCATCTAGTAACTCGATAACTCTTGTATTATGGAGAGGGAGCAGTTCAATGTATAGTTAGATTGTTTTGTAAAATGAGCATTTTAAATTACATCCATGCATTTAAATATAAATAAAGTTCTGGAAAGTATAGTCTTAATCATTTCTTCTTCCCCACCAGATTCCAGGACACTTGTGCATCCCGAAGAAACTATTCGTAACACTGGGATAAATGATACCATTCCGGGATTGTCCCTGAAAATCTGGGACATATACCACCCCTAGGTATGATCTGGCTATCAAAACCCAATCTGCCACCACATGAAAGGCCACAAATATATTAAATTAAGTCTATCTACGAACTTCTTATATTAAATTAAGTCTATCTACGAACTTCTTATATTAAATTAAGTCTATCTACGAACTTCTAACTTCTCTACATAAAATGAGCAGAAAATGCTTTTGAAAAAGCTATTTCCAGTTCCACTTTAAAAAAGAATAACAATATTACAATTAATATTTTCCTCCTTGCTACAAAATTGAAAATAACATCATTGGCAGTGCTCGAAAAATTTTCTTCAAAGTTAGGCATCAGCTCTGAAAACAGGCGCCAGGAAACCACCTACTAGCAATTGTGCATACTACGTACAGTATGTTTCAAAAGTTGCGCAATCCAAACTTTGAAAATATATATCATGAAAATCGTAAGAGATATTTACACTGGGTTTTCTGCACTAAACTAATCCTGTAGGCTATCACTGGGTTCATACATTTATGTTAGCATTTATCTAAATAAAAGCAATTACATTATTTTAAAAACCATTGTTAATTTGCTGAAAATATCTGAGAACTGATTTTCAACAATAAATACCAACTCAAGCAATTTGTGGGATCATTTGTTGGTGTTTGACTGGTTGTAAAATAGTTGCTTTGAGGTACAGCAGAAGCAGGGCATTTTTATTGGAAAACCTCTTGCACATGAGTGTAAGAATGAGTAGTAAAACACTCTTCAGCAATGCACACGCACTGCTCCAATGAATACGCCATGCTGAATCAATTTAAAAAAACAGGCGCAGTAGTGGTGAAAGTGAGCCAGGGGCAGCCTAGGATTCTCTCAAGAGTCCAATTTTGGCACAAAATCTTGATTTACGATTTTTCACGTAAATGTATAGCCAATACTAACGACACATGTTGCATGCAACTGTTGGCATAATTTCGACCTGCTAGTGTTGACATATACGGATATATGTCCCAAAAATGGCACTTTTCACTCAACCCATAAAATCGCCAGTCAAAAATTCATCAAATGTTGCACATGACCAATATTGGTCGCAAATGACAGACTGACATGGCATCAGTCATCAAATGTCTAATAATGACCCTTCGATAATTTCTTACATATTTTTCTTACTCAGAAGTTCATTTCTGAAAAAATTTGAATGTTGTTTTCTGCCAGTTATTAATTTATATAATTTTCTGTACGGAGTGAACTGATGATTTTAAGCATCGAGAAATATCTCAAAGGATGAGGCTTTATAATGCAGAAAACCCGGTGTAAATATCTCATACGGTTTTCATGATATACATTTCCAAAGTTTGGGTTGTGCGACTTTTGAAACACACTGTATAAGATGCTGAGTATCACGGTATTCAAAACATCGCTAAATTATTTGAGAAAGCAGGAAATGGGGGACAAAGGGTAAGAAATTGTTACTGACTCTATGGAATGTTCACAACGTTGATAAAAAAAAAATAATTTGCTAACTTACGCTGTACTGCAATTTGAACTTAGAATCATCAAAATTTCATACATATCACAGCAAAAGATCACAGTCGCCATGGCGACCTGGCAACCGGAATTTTTTGAGCCCTGATCATCAGTGTTATTTTAATATTTGTATGTACACTTAGCTGTGCAGGGTCTTTTAGTCGAGAATCTCCCGTTGAATTGGGAGGACATTATTTCAACCTCTTTAATGTTGAGCACATCCTCTCAGATGTTGAAGATGAAACTGGCAGTGTAGCCAAGATCACTAACAAGTTGTGCATATTTGAGTAAAAGAGCTTGTCACAATTTTCTACTGCCTAAAATGCAGACCCTGGACATGTCTTTTCAATTACTGTTTGCCACATTTTTCATTAAGATTTGAAAATGTAAAAAATATCAACCAGGCCATCCAACATTTTGACACTCTATTCCAATGAATGAGGAATAGGCATTTCATATTGGAATAAGTTGTTGCAATTTTTCAATGTGTTGACTGTATTCAGAGAAACTTTGGTTCATTTCTACTACAAAATGGTCCAAAAATGGACAACAGTAAAGTTTCTACTATTAGTGAGTACAATTTCACAAGTCACCATTTACTTGGTATTGATACTTTTCTGTCCATCTTGTGTCAAACAACTTGAGAACGTTACAGTATTTCCCTGGACTTCTTGCACTGCATTTTTTAAAACCAAATTCCTTTGAGAAGATTGATTGATTGATTTGCTTTATTTTACTTCGCATTTTATGCCACTTTTGGCTAATTTGCGAAGATAGGGATGAGTGATGACATGATGAAGTTGATGAATGGACACCCACAAATGTTCATGCCGGGTTTTGAACCCAGGACCCCTGGCATCGTAGCACAATGTGCTAACCACTCCTCCACGGGAGGGGGGGGGGTGCTTCTTCTTCTTCTTTGATAAGACTTCAGGGGAAAATAATAACTGATTTGACAGTCTCAATATTGCAGAAATTCCACAGAAATGAGCAACAGCCAGGGTTAAAATATGTGCTGAACAATGTACAAAAATTGCTTTTAGACACTTATCTGAAATTATCTATCTCACCCTCTTAATGCTACCACCCATTACATCAGCACCATCAATTTTTTCTAAATCCACATCCACCCAACCCAGAGAGAGTAGAAGTACTAATAGCTGAAGCTAATCCAGATGCAGCTACAATCTCCAATAGGGACCAATCTGAAAAAAGTTTCCTATTCTGATCTAGACTTTGGGAATTGATTTATCAACTTTCGGGATTATCAAACAGTTGGAAAATTTCAAATTATCAAAAAATTAGAACCTGAAGAATACTTAATTCTTGAATGGTAGCAAACCATATCAAGAGCTTATAATGGAATGTTAATATTCAAGCTATAAGTTCACAAACAGCTACTTCGGGCAGAAATTACATGTAACATTATAGAATTTGCAAAATGTCAGGAGCTCTCCGAGCATTTTCCAGAGAAATTTCGAAACTATCAGGAAATTGCAGATATTCGGTTTGCAATCCCATTTTGTTTTGGAAATTAATTTATTTCCCATCCAAATGCCTCATATACACCTCTAATTTAGAACCAAAGAAATTTTTACAAGCAAGTCACTGCACATAACGGATAGAACAGGTAATCTGGTAGTTTTACTGATCCAAAGGGGGAACCCCTCCCCCTTAAATACGCCCATGCTAGCACATCAATTTTTCTGAGGTCTTTTCATTCTGGTATGCCTACAAAGTCATCTTTGATTCTAGGTGGTGTGTTGTGCATTGACAGTGCATGCTATTTCAGTGTTTGTGAACAATTAGTACAATCACGCCACAACTTCAACTTCCCTTAGACATTTTGATTTTGATTTCATTTAGTTTATTTTACTTCAAGTCCTCTTGGCTAATTTGCAAAGATGGGGATGAGTGATGAAATAATGAAATTGATGAATGGACATTCACAAACAACCAAGCCCTAGCAGGACTCGAACCCAGAACCCTTGGCGTCGCAGCGTGATGTGCCAACCACTCTTTCCTTAGATATCATCCATCCCTACAATGTTGGATTTGTTACAAATTGATGTCAATTATTTCTACACAATTAACACAAACAATTAAGTTTTTCAGATGTGTTTTTATTGTCACCAAAGTAACAAGTAACATCCCATTTATCACTTCAATGTGAAATGTCCTTTACAAAATCAAATTTGGTTTGGTCAAAGTAAAGCCAATTATTTTGCATTTTTGTGTGTCATGTCAGTGCTTGTGCATAATTAGAATAATATCACAATTTCAACTTTTCCACCCCCTAATTATAACACAATAGGCACCTTGTACAATTTTCAAACAATTGTATTTTTAAAAAAATAACACACATGCTTGACAAATGCGCAGATATGTACTAGATGTCCAGAGTAAATGCTTGGTGGCTGTGGCCAAATCTGGAACTAATGTTGGTATGATAAATTATTTGCAACATGTAACAGTGCCACTTCACATTTACAATACATGAGATTTGTCACATTAGAGTAGACTGGAGAGAATAAGTTACCACAGAGTCTAGTTCTGAGTTGCAGACCTCAAGTCTATTCCAGCATGTAAAAATAAACTAGCGAGAAACAGCAGGTATGTTAACAAAGTTTGCAAGATTGCTGATGATTCTTAAGACATAATTACAACTTGGTTTGATCAAGTGATAAAGTGGTACAGACTTGGCCCAGTTGTTGGAAGATTGCAGGTTCAAATCTCTTCTAGAACAGACTTTTTTATTTAGTAGAATTATTGCTTTTGGACATTTATAAGAGGAAGAATATGTGAAAACTCTTCTTCTGGTAAATCTAATTATTCGTCAACACCAGTTGGGATGTGTTTTTCCCATGCAGCTTCTCCAATACTAAATTACATTCTACAGGAGACAATAGCATGGATAGAGAGATATTGGTGAAAATCTTAACCCTTTGTGCTCCAAATGTGAGGTAAAATATGATTTTTATGTTTTAAAAAATAGAAGCTGTGACAACACGTATACCTTGTTTACAAATTCCTTGGCACACCGCTGCAAATCGACCAAGGGTGGCATCATACTGCTGAGAGAATCTTCGTGTGGACTGTGAATTGTGGTCTCGGGCAGATATCACGATGCTTGCCAATCATGGAACTGCGCATGCTCAGCTCACAGTCTTCCATAGGTAAGACTTGTTGAATCATACACAACATGGGCTATCCTGTCTGTGACCGAATTCTAAATTCCCTCGTTTTTAATATTTAAAGTTAACAAGAAAACAACATAATGTTTCGTAGTTTCGAAAAACACCAATTTAATTGTAAAATTCTATTTGAAATATTTTCTCTATGAATAGCAGATAAAATAGTGCAATATGGTTTTAACACATGGGTAGGAGCATCTAAGAAATAGATCTCAAGGAGGACTGTTTGGTCCAGTCACTATGATACCTGCTCGCCACACAAAGGGTCCCCGGTTCGATTCTCCGCTATAACACTTTTTTTTAAATGATAGAATGCCAATTAATCTAAATCTGTGAAATATTTATTGCGTATTTGATGACAAATGTTTTTACTTTTTATATTGCAAATAGTTTTGAAACTGCTCAATGATAACTACTTTAATAAAATTGAACCATAAAATGAGATAATGTAATAATAAAAACAATAAACAGTGTATATTTAAAACTAGTGTTTGCATGGAATTGATGGAACTATATTATTTGCTTAGTGGATCATTGGTTTACTATTAAATCTTCCCTCTAAATCCATATACAGACGCAAATGTTAATGTTGGAATTGTTAGTAATGCAGTGTCAAGCTGTCATTTCATAAAGTGATGTTTCTTGCAGTTTGCCATTTATATTCCTTCAGTTTCTATTAAAATAATAAATGATTTATGTTGCTTCATACCTTGAAAAATTGTGTAGTTTTAAGCATTGTATACATCCAGTGAGCGAAGAAGATATCGACTTTGTATCACTGCACTCACTAGTCCCTAACTCAGTGTTTCTGAAAGTATGCACCATGACACCCTGGGTGCCATGGCTGCCTTACAGGGGCACCATGAAACGTTCCAATATTTTCACTGAAATGACACTTACTTGTTAGTCTACACATGGCTTTAGATATGATTGTTCCAAATATGTGCTTATTTAGTACTTTTTACACAATTTTTTTCTGAATTCGAAGTATGTGTTTATTTTTTAACTTAAGGCAATCAACCTAATCACACTAACTGAACATTGCAAGTGTTAGATATTCCTACATTCTGACTTGGGCATCGTGGAAAAATCTTGAAACACTAAGGGCACTGTGAAACGAAAAAGTTTGGGACTCTGTACTAACTACATACAAACGTTCTTTAAAGACTGAAAGAACCTCACCACCTCCCCCTCCCACCTCTCTGTACAACTATATCCATTGTTTACAAAATTACTCGGCTCACCACTGCACAGAGGTTTTGTTTGTACAACCACATGATTGAGCTAAGGGGATTACTTCATATTGTGGAGGTTATGCGTTGAGGCAGAGAAGAACTTGCCAACATACCAATGGTTGGTTCTCATCAAAGGCAGAACTTTCTTTACAGTGCAGTGCAAACTAGTGTATACCTAGGATGGAATTAATTACACATTTCTGCACGGCTGTTATTTTTAATAGAAATGTAATGATTTTGAGAATAACTACTTGATACTACTTACAAAATGTGGAAAGGCATATGAACGAGACATACAGTTCTTACTTCATGTATCACGCAAGATAAAGAAATAGTGGAAGGTTAAAGTGGCAATTCTTAGCAAATACGTCAAAAATTCAAACTGTTATTGAAAAAAATATTGGTTGATTTAAGAATAGAATTTACACTGCATAGATTTTGATTTTTAAAACGAAAAATATAGTAGCTAAGAACATATTAGGTTATGTCAGTTGACCAAAGTAGTCCACATCTTAACATTATAATTGTGTTGTAAAATCTGTAGCTATATATAAGAATAGCTAAAATAATATTCTGAAGACTACCTTTAGCAGATTGTTTTTTGGCCAATCAGTAACATCTCGATTTACATTTGTACTATCCATATGCTGTGTAAAAGTACTAGGTCATTCAAATGTGACCGCGACTGTTTTTTTTTTCAAACAACCTGCCATGCGCAGCAGTTGTGCATCCTTGGGAGAATAGAGCCAAAACTCCCACCCTCCCTCCTGCACAGGTTAGAACCTGCTCAGTCGTGTCCGAGTGTTGCTAGAGTGATAAGCAAACAGAAGGTGCCGTGGCAAATTTCTCATTGGAGAAAACGTCCAGCCATTTGAAAATTTGCACAGACTCAAACAGCAGCATGGGGAATAGTCTCTCTCATGAACCCGTGTGTTTGAGTGGTGTAAGTACTTGGGTTCACTACTTTATTCCAGAGTTAAAGCAGTCATCACGTGAGTGGCAGCATACCGGTTCTCCCAGACCCAAGAAAGCGTATTGAAAACTGTAGATGACCAGTCAAATTTACATGCACACAAACAGATCACAACAATGCCTAGAACTGTAACATAGTTAACAAAGGAAGCCAGTAGCAATAACTGAAATATAAAAAAAACTTAGTTTGATGATTCTAATCAGTACAGTTTGAAAACTGGGAACGAGAGGAACTTTACACACCCCCACATATTCACAAACAATGTCTAGGAACAGATTTCAACTTATCCAAAGTTACCTTTACTTAAATAATAATAATTCAGCAGGAACAAATGAAGATCATTATTTCTGCAAAATCCATCCAATTTTAGACATTGTTATAAATAATTGAAATGCTAATTATATACCATACGGAAATTTCCCTTGATTAAGGTATGCTTGGTTGGCAGGAGAATTTGTGATTCCATGTGAAAATTACAAAGTACAGCATACTGACAAGGATGGTGTGTGAACTTTCAACATGCAGATTTATGATGGTAAATTTAAACCTTTGACTAAAATGGTGGGTTTTCTGGGAAAAGTTACCACTTATACTGAGACAATTCTTACAATGGTGTTCATCTAATAATTATTACATAAATCGATTATAACCTGTGGAAAAATCAGAATAAATTGTGGATTACCAAAAGACATGAGGCAAAAAGTTGAAGAAAGGTGAGGTCACTTTTCATAGAAAGCAGGAGGTACTGTTCATCTCACAGCAAAATAAGCCACTTGTAAATATGATTTCCACACAGAAGACATGATACAAGCCACAAGCAGAGCAAATAGGCGTGATAAAGAAGAAAACTAGATATCACAAATTACAACACTCATGTGCATTGTGTTAATACAGCTGATCAATATCTGACTTTATATCCCTTCATCCATAAAACTGTCAAGTTGCCTACTAAAGTATTTTTCTACCTTCTTCGATGTTCTTATTTCAAAAGTTATGTCACCTTTCAAAAATAATCCTAATTCCTGCAAATCATTCCTAGATTTCAAATCAGATATCACTGGTGTTGAAAGTTTTAGTGAATTATGTTGCTTTTACTGAGTTATGAGATAATTACTAACAGGATATGTAATGTGGTAAGTGCTTACTGTCCCCTACCTCACATATTAGTGTTAATTAACAATAAATTTATTTTCAATTAACTAAAATATATGTGTCTCTAGATTCATGACATGCAAAGTAAGCTGCTATTTAAACATGCCATTTTTAGAGAGGGGGGGAGAGAAGTGATTTGTTTAAAGTAACACATACTATGGTATTTAAAAATCTTGACCCCCAAATACTGGCTGTGAATGATAAGCAAGTTAAAAACTTATCTTAACAAGAACATTGTTTCTAATTAGACGTAAGCAAGTTACTAACTTTTTCCATGAAACTTACTTGTAGAAGTTATATTAACTTCAGTTGCAGTGAAGCAACATGTTCCCAAGCGGGATGGTGTCAGAGGCCATCCAAATTAATAGAACTTCTACAAGTTGTAGCGAAGCAATGAGTTTCATGCAGATGGTGGCAAGGGCCATCCAAATTAATATAACTTTTGCAAGTAAGTTTCATGGAAACATTTTGTAACTTGCTTACATCTAATTATTATCAACTGCATCTTTTATTCCCCAAACATGAAAGTATTCTTTCATTAAGTTCAGTAAGATTGTGAATTTCCACTTCCTACTATTCTGCAGATTAAATATGTGGCCGGGGGGGGGGGGGGGTATCTTTGCAAGATATAGACTTTACTGAGTGCGTCGAGTGTGATGCCATTAGCTTCTATCGTGTGAGTGCAGGCAGTTGTTTCAAAATGGCTGACAGTGATGTCTCGTTTCAACAATGTGATGTGATTGAATTCCTTGTCAGAGGAAATTCCTGCTGCTGAAATTGAGAATAGACTTCAGCGTGTGTATGGAGATGTATGCATCGGTGCTAGTAGTGTTAGAAGATGGGTAAAACAATTTAAAGATGGAAAGACTAGCATCAAAGATCAGCCTCGGAGCAGTCACCCATGAACTGCTTCCACACAATGCAAATTGGAAAGAGTTGAGAACATCATTAAAGAAGATAGATGGGTCACTGTGGATACAATTGCATCAATACTTGAGATAGAACAGTGCAGTGCAGAAAATGATTGCAAGGTTAGGCTATTGAAAAATTTGTCGTAGCTGGGTCCCATGTTTATTGACGGCAGACCACAAAGTGCAGCGAAAAACACCGCTCAAGAACTTCTTCAGAGATATTGCAATGAAGGAGATGATATTTATTGAGTATTGTGACCGGTGATGAAAACTGGTTCCATCATTACCACGAAACCAACCAGAAACAAAGCAGCAGAGCATGGAATAGCACCATTCCAGGTTGCCGGCAAGAAAAGAAGGCAAAGAAAGTGCTGTCTGCTGGCAAAGTTATGGACACCGTTTTCTGGGATGCAGAGGTGTGCATTTTGGTTGAATTTCTTGAACCTGGAGTAACCATAAATGCTCGCTGTTACATTCAAATACTTCACAAGCTCTGTCATGCATTGCAGGATAATGTCCTGGAAAGAAAATCATCCTTCAACACGATAATGCACGCCCACACTCTGCTCAGTTTACCAGGGAGGAAATTGGGTGGGAACATCGTCTGCCTCAGACTATTATCTGTTTGGTTTTGTGAAAGAACAGTTATGAGGCTAGTGCTACCAGATGACAGAGGACATACAGAAAGCAGTGCATCAGTGTCTGCGAGCAGCTGGAATGGAGTTCTACCATAAGGGTATTTTCAAGCTTCCAGAAAGGTGGGGAAAATACATGCAAAGAAATGGGAGATTTTGTTGAAAAGTGAAGAAAAGTCAGTTGATTATGATGTAGTGTGTATTTCTTTAATAAAACCAAAACTCAGTTCATGAAAAATTGTTGCTCATTACTTTACTTTCAGTCTGCTCTTTGTAATATAAATGGCACTAAATTTCATTATTTAAATATTTAGCAATCAATATGCTCTATGTTTGGATATTTTTGATAAATTGTTCAAAGTTTATTTTCAAAATTAAAAGTAATGTTCCCCCAAAGCTCACATATTCTTGGAAGACTACTCTACTCTCTCAGAAATTGTTCAATCAAAAGTTCTTAATGTTTCAAAAAATGTAGGCTTTATCCTGTGGAAACCTTTAACAACCAAGATTATTTCTCCAGCAGAAAAATTACATTATATTCATGAGTTGTATATTTTCCTTGCTAAATGTCATTTTATACACATACACAAATTGTATCATCCAGCCAGTATGGGTAGTAAAATGGCCATGCTCCCAGGTTTCGAAATCAGGTAAGATATGGACATTTAATTTTGTTTGTTCCTCTTCCCATTTCATTAATTCACCATTCATCTCCATCATCACAATTAACCTAGAAGTAGAAAAGCTATTTAAATAACTAAAACAAAAACTAGTGATTAACACCAAAGTTAAATCCAGAATATAAAGGATGAAACAAAACAAAAACTTGAGTCCTCGTATTCCCTCCAAAGTAAGTAACAAACCTGCTTAACACCATTCTGGCCAATTCATAAAAAAAAGAGGTTACAAAATATAAAAGTTTGCTGAGGATTCTTGCACCAAATATGCATCTAATACAAAATACAGATTTACACAACAAAAGCTGGAAAACATGTTGTTTTTGTGAAATAACTTTTGGTATTTTGTGCACTTGTCACTATGTTCAGAATCTGCAGTTCACTTTAGGGTTTGTACCAAAATGCACCTCTTTTACACCTAAAATCTGAGCCCTACACCATAAAGTCCACCATATCTACAATGTACTGATGCTGACATCATTAAACCTCACTAGCGTAACCTGCTGTAATGGATAAATTCCAAGACCATAACAACAAAAAGTATACAGATACCTTGGAATATATAGTGACTATTCCTACATTAGCAATACTGACTGAACTAACAGCTTCCTGCTACAACCCATGAAAATATATCCCTCACACTGTTAAAAAATATTATGTGGCACGAATGGGAGAGGAAAGAGGAGTTTACAGGATTTTTGTTGGGAAACCTGATGGTAAGAGACCTATAGGAAGGCCAAGGCGAAGATGGAGGGACAACGTTGAGATGGACCTAAGGGAAATTGGTAGGGGTGGAAAAAGAGTATATAGATCTTGCTCAAGATAGGGAAAGATGGAAGGCCTGTGTTGCTGCAGCCATGAACCTTCAGGTTTAAGAAGGCTAGAGAGTTAGTTAGTTACTGTTAAAAAATATTACGTAGGGATGGGCAGAAACACCTATTGGTTTTCAAAATGAAATAAAAAGGCATCACCGTGCGTTAATGAACTTTTGATTGTGTACCAATGATATAAAAAGGAGATTTTGTCTACGTGTCTATGTCTTTCAAAGGGCCCCATTACACTCTCGTACATGGCTCAAGTCACTTTCTGCAGCCTGGCATTATGTGCATCAATTAAACTAAGAAATCCTCAATGAGTAACCATTACAGACACTGTTTGAATACAAAGCTCCACACACAGGCCAAAGGCAACTATCACATAGTACCACGCAGATCAGTGTTGTCAAAATATGAACTCAAAATTGTAATTTAAAAACCATCAGGTGTTTCCAAAAATCTCCATATTCAAAAATATATGTACATTCAAAATTGGACGTTTCATCTTTTCACCTACAATTCAGTACACCACACAAACGGAAGCAATGCAGATGATAATAGATTCATGTGTATCATAAAAATTGCAGATACCATTCCTAAAAAGTGCTACCTGGCAATGTCAACCATCAACACTTAACCAAACACAAATTGGTTATGCATATACACTGAGCGTAAAAAGTATTTGCCCACAACAATTTTTCTATTTAAAATAGTTTGTGATAATTTCAGCCATCATGATAATGAATGCCATAAACTACAACTGAAGCAAATATAATGGTGTATGCCCATTATTTGTGCTACTGAAAATTAGATAATGACACAACTTGCAAAAATGGAGCTTAAATCAGATGCAAAAAGTATTTGTACATCTTTGGTTACTTGCAGTACCTCATTTGATATGATCTGGAACTTTTACTAATTAGTTGACTTTGAGGCATTGGATCTTCCACATTAGCAATCATAATGGGGAAAGTATACTTCAAACTACTTGTATAATTTATTGATGAGCCACAGTAGCTGAGATGGACCTGAAGGAAATCCTAAAGGATGGAAAAGATTGAATTGATCTTGTCCAGGATAAGAACAGATGGAAGGTTTGTGTTGCTGCAGCCATAAACCTTTGGTTTTAAGAAGGCTAGTAGAGTGTTAGTTAGTTAGCCACAGTAGCTGATTGTAACTGTAAAGTTCTTATGTTGGAACTGAATTCATATTTGTTGGTGCAAAATATGAAATATGATATGAAGGGCAATTTTCGTACTTGTGAGCAAATACCATTTCTGTAACCTAATAGTACCCACGATACATGCCTGTTCAAAAAAAGACCGGACTTTTGTCATAGCATGCGAACCATTGTTTGTAGCGAGTTCTGGCAGGTGGCATTCTCTAGCAGCAACCTTCATAAACACACTGTCATTTGTTGCATCATGCTATGCTCACAAGTAGCCCAGTTAGAGCCACTGAAGTAAGCATGTGCAGTAACATCTCCTCGCATTCACTTCACAACAGAAGATGAAGGACCAGGTGGAGCAGTGTGTTTGTGTGAAATTTTACTTTCAACTGGGGAAATCTTGAAGTGAAACTTGCTAAATGCTTCAGCAATCCTTTGGGAGGGACTGTATAAAGCCCGGTATCCACTTGTTGCAAACAAGCGTATTGTATCCCCATTCTGTATCATTTTTTTTGAAAAATCTTGCAACACTCCGTATCAAAAAGTGAGAAAAGATACGCAATGGACCTGATCGCTCATTTGGCAGGTTTTCCCCATCACATCAAAGAAAGGATATGATACGCGACGGAGGGTCAATGTGGACGGGCATTCGCAAGTTCCGTTGCCTTGTTGCATCATCCTTCAGTGTGTAGTGAGCTCTGTGAATGACAGTACATCCCATTGTCTTTATTATGGAGTGGGATAAGGAAAATACTATACCATTTATTGTATAAGAAATAAGGAATCCGGATCAAGAAAGTGTGGAGCGTTACCCCCACACCCCCTTTCCGCCTTCATGGCATGGTGCTAATCATAGGGGAGCACTTTACCTTTTTATATGGAATCCTGTGGGACCCTAAACACCCGGAGTAGAACAAAATTCATAAACAAGATGCATGGGAGGAAGCCCGTCAGATTCATCCGAGTAAAGTTTTTGTATAATCCGCTGATCTGCTGTAACTGCAAGTCTTCCAATAAGCTGCTTCCACTATACAGTTCACAGTTCACATGCATGTTTGTCATCCACCAATGTGGTGATTTGAGTTTTTTTTCTTTTTTGATAAAACGTAATTAATGATAATATATGCAGCTGCTGGCACTTGCTGCAGTGTACTCATCGTCATTTGAGAGCAGACTGTGAATATAAAAAATGGACCACTGTATTGCACTCCTGTATCAATCATGCTACATGGTGGATGATACGGGACGAAGTGATGATACGCAACAAATTGGGGTCTGTATCATATCAATGATTGACACAGAACGGGGATATGATACGCTGGTTTGCAACAAGTGGATACCGGGCTTTAGCCGACTGCAGTGTAATGAGTGGTTTCAGTGATTCAAAGAGGGCAGAACATCGATCGAGGAAGATTCAAGATTGGGACGACCTTTGACGTTAAGAAACTATGAACACATCAATGCTGTCTGGTCCATTATTCATGCAAATCGTCTTTTGACTGTCAGAGAGGTTGCTGAGGAAGTCGGCATCAGGATCAGGTCTTGTCATGCAATTTTGAGGGATGCTGTGCGCAGAAAAATTCCTAGCTGTGGAAAAACAAGAGTTCGGTGTTGCACCATGACGTGCCAAGTCACACATCACTGCTTGTCAGCCACTTTTTGACTGCTCATGTGATAACCGTCATACCCTGCCCACCTTACTGTCCATACTTGTTTCCTGTGGACTTTTTTCTGTTTCCTAACTTGAAAAAAAACTTGAAATGACGTCATTTTGTAAGTGTAGATGAAATTCAGCAGAACACGACAACATAGATACAAACTATCCCCAAAGACGAGTCCCAGGAGGCATCCGAACAGTGGCAGAAATGATGGGAGCACTGCATTGCAAGCATGGGGGAGTACTTTGAAGGGAACAAGCAGGTGTAATGTTGTAATTGGGGTAATAAGGTTTGTATTGTACAAGCTCGGTCCTTTTATGAACAACCCACATATGAGGCATTCTGCATTAGTTTCTTACTGTACTTTGGTCAATTTTCCTCCTGAATTATAAAAACTCTTTCACTCACAGGTGCTGACCTACTTTCACTCTGAAGTGATGTGAAACACTTGTCTCTCTGGGCCAGATATTCTATAAGTTTAGTACTTTAGTTTCAAAACAATTGACTCTGGATTGTACTTTTAAATTTGACCTTCAATAAAGCTTTTTTCACATCATTTGATGATTTGCAATGACTAATAAGCCTAATGTTTACATTCATTTTGGGTACTCTGGTTTAATTTTAATAACTTCAACACTACAATTTAAGAAGGAGAAGAGGTTCTGTATATTTACAGAGATAAATTATGTTTAACATGGTGCCCTACTGAGTATACAGATACTGTTTTTGTACCTCATTTCTGAGCCATATTTAAGAATTTTATTACTTTCTCCTACATATGTTTAATTTAGCAAAAATATTTTTTTTTTTTACAAGTTAAATCATAATATTACTTATTTGACATTATGGAAGAGACTGTTGCAAGACTTTCTTTTTTAATTAGGTGTAAAAATAATTCCTACACTAGCTGCATTCCCTATCCTATATATGTCATGGGCAGGGAACCGATTTTTATGTAAGTGACTTTAAACAAATGAAAGTTTACAACCTTTTTATGCCCTCCAATTGCGTTAATCACAAGTTTTCTGTCATCCGAAGAAAATTAATTTTACAATTCCCAACAGTTTGCTTTTGCTACTGTAAAACACTTAAAATACCTGTTTATTTACAATTGTTGTCAACAATAGAGAATGAGGGCTCAAGTATCGGCTCCTGGTTGTTACAAAAGTTATATTGGCCAAGTTGGAAGAGAGTCCCAAGTCAAGCAGCCCATTGTTACTATAGTTCTGTGCCCGACAGCAGCACCAGAAGCAACGATTTTGTGGCACACATACGAGCTTTGCTTCTGGTTTCTCTTCAAGACAGTCACAGTAATAGTTACAATGTCAAGACTGTATTTTACATAGCTCGTGTAGTGTCTTATATTAATAAAAAGGTAAATTTTAAGTTCATATTTAACTACATATTTTGGTGAAATTAACTAAATATGTATTTACATATTTAGTACATTTTTACTACATATAAATGCATTCCATGGTCATGGGCTACAAATGATAACAAGTAAAAAAAAAAGAAACATTACATGTATCATGCTGCAATATACAATTCCCCAGAAGCAAATCATAATACATTGAGCTGAAACAACACCAAGAGAGCTCCATCATACTCAGAAAATAGTACCACTTCCTATTTTACAAATAAGGACTCTCTGTGAACATATAAGAATGCTAATTGTTCATGTTTTGACTAAACACACACCAATGAATAGAAGAGTGTGAATCCAGTGACTCCACTACAGGTAAGGGATTCAAGACTCAATGACATTTGAGTCATGCCAAATAAACTGGCCACTTTGATTTTCTAATACCTTGAAAATAAAATAAATTTAACTGTGGCCTTGTGCTTTCTAGAAACATGCACCTCATGTGTACCTACTAATTTCACCATAAACAGTAACACATGGAATTTCTTTAATCTAAAATGAAGTCCACACAATTTTAAACTTTAAAAAACAGAGAAGAATGGTCATTTTTAATTAGACAAAACATCTGATAATGTTGGTTACCTCATGGTGATTGATTCTGAGATATCTTTTACATAAATTATTATTATTTCAGCTCTAAAGAACAATGTGACTGTGAAGAAGTACCAAATTCAGAATGTGGGATATGAGAACTCAGTTACATTATCATTGCTTTGCTTATTTTTCACTGTTGTAATCAAGATAATATTCTTTTATTTGTACAACCAAAAACTTTCAAAAAAGAAAAGAGGAAATCCTCTTGGGACCAAAAGTTATCAATTTAAATAGTTGACCTATTCATGATTTACAGTATGACTGACAAAGTATACCAAAAGTTGGCAACACTGTACACCATTGGTATTGTGTGGGAAACATGGAAGAAAACAGAGAACATTTATAGTGCAAGGCAATATGGAATGGCCTTGATTATTCGAGAGGAGGCATTTGCTGTTGAGCATTATTTCCGCGCATATGGAAGTAACCATTGTGGCAGGTCTAGTGTAAAACATATGCACAACTTGTTTGAACAAAAGATGCAGAAAACTCCTTCAGCAAAGTGCATCATGCTTTGATAGTAGTGGCAAAATTCAGTCAATCAGGATCAGTGTCAAACCAACATCACTCTGGAGAAATTGGTCAGCCATGGACAATTAGCATCTAGGGATAGTACTGGAGGTGATTCTGTGATCACCACGAAAAAGTCACTGACATATTGCTAAAGAACCAGGTACAAAGAGAACATCTGTGCACACACCTGCCCATGAATTGGGAGGTTTTTCATTTCATATGCAGATGTGTCATCAATTATGAGAAGTAGATAACAGGCATTTATTCAGTGCTTGCACATTGACAAATATGTATGAAGACGAACATTTCCTTGCCAATATCTGGTTTTGAGATGAATGCCACATTACTCTGCACAGTTATGTGAATAAACAAACAATATTTCTGGGAAAGACCTAGTGGCATAACAACACAACCCTTACACCTGCAAAAAGTTACTGTGTTGTGAGTCAGATCTGCTAAAGGTATAAGCGGTCCCTACTGTATCGAGGATGGTCAAAGGAATAGGGTACAAAAACTTAGTTGTGCCATGGTTTGTGCATGATCTGAAGACATTTTGTTGAGCTTGGAATTTGTTTTAACACAGTGGTTTCAGCAAGTGACACCACACAGTGCAAGGGAATACTTACAGCTTCCGCAACATTATTTTCAACAATGCATAACTTCAGAGGGAACACACCATCTGTATCCAGTCAACTCACCTGATCGATGCTCATTTGTGGGGAATACTGAAGTAGCATGTCTACTGTGATCCATTGCCTTGTGATACTGATCAGCTCAAAATGAACATCACACATGTATTGCATTCAATTACATGGGACACAATTGCGGGCATGTTTGCAAACTTGCAGCATTGCTATAAAAATGTTTGGTGTTGGATGGATGACACTTAGAACATGTGCGCAGATTGTTCTGTTTATGTTCTCATGTTGTGTTGTTGTTGTTTTTATACGGGTGTTGATTTAGATGGTGTGTTGATACAGGTAACATTTTTGCATTATACTTACACTCCATAAATTAAATAACGCAGTACACACAATTATGCATTTTGGTATACTTTATTTCTGACCATACTTTACTATTTTGGCATAAGAGCAATATTTTAAGCATGTTTTAATTGTAGTTAAAAAAACATATTATGTTGAATCATACATGTACTGTACACAGTGGTGCAACCACAGGGGGGTGGGGCCAAAATCCCCCTCAACCAACCTTGGAAGGAAATCAATCACAGAGGGAACATTAACTGCTTTGATTTCAAATCTTATGCAAATAAAAATACATCTTGTAAAATTTTATGCCCTCTTTGCTCGCAATGCCTCCTTTTCTTACTCTTATCAAGTTCTGAGCCAAGCCAGTGGATGCCGAATGATGTAAATGAAAAAGTTGCAAAAGAGAATGCCATGGTGTCCCGTGAAATTATTTCCGGCAAGTGGCGCAACCCTCCAACCTTGGAAAGATGCCAAATCTTGAGGGGGGGGGTTGCAAACATTGAAATGTAAAAAAGCAAGGCTAGCAGAATCCAAGAGTAGCAGGACTATATGATACTCAAGATGTAAATAGTTTTCATATATTTTGGCCAAGAGCACCTGCAAAGGGGGGGAGGCAACAGAGGAGAGGGGCAGTTGCTCCCCCTCGATTTCAAATTTTATGCAAATAAAAATATGTTTAATGAAATTTTCTTGCTCGCTCCACTTGCATTATCTGCTTTTCTTACAGTCTCATCAACTTCAGAGCCATAGCCAGGGGGCAGCAGGAGTCAGGCCTGGGCACCGAATGATCTAAATGAAAAAAATTGTAAAACAGAGAATGACATGGTATCCTGTGAAATGATTTGTGCCTATGAAATCAATATTGTTTTAAGTTTGAAAAAAATCGATCTGAAATCTTTCTTGCTCGCTTCGCTCGCAGTGCTTTTCTTTTCTAGAATGCATTGTAAATTACTAGAGAGAGAAGTAAGACTAAATGTGTACTTCAGACTGTTGTTGCAAATCATTTTTGTTTTAAATGTATGAACAATCTTCTTGAGGAAAAGGATCACACACATGTGAGAGACAATTTATATCAATTTTGCTGTTGGTTTGTTATGAGGTGGATGAATTGATTATGTAATGTATTTAAATTATATATATGTATTACATCACTCCATGTTGCATATGTGTAAAACGTATGTTCTACATGAAATTTACACATGTCATATGTACAAAAGGAATTATATTAGTCATTTTTGTCTTTCAAAAATACAGTTTGTGTGCTTGTTTACCATTATTAAACAATGTTAAATTGAACGTGTTGAAAAAATACCAGAAAAAATGCCAACAACAGTTTAAAGTGGGATCCAAACCACTATGTGCCTCCACCGGGTATCAAACCCAGGACCCCTTGATTAAAAGGCAATGATGTTCCCATTTTGCCATCAGGGAGACCGAAACTATGCATGCTATGTTGAAAATTCAACCACTTTAGACTCACAACGTCAGTTCATAAAGAAACCGAACTTCCAAAAAAAAAGAACCAAACCAAATAAAAAGGTACCGTATTCTGGCAACACTGCAAAGAGCTATATCGAAACTTCCGTCAGTGCATGTTTCAACATGTTACAGGCAGTCGGTATCGGGGCAAGCGTGCGTCAGATGCAGGTCATGCACCAAGATGGAACAACGTTACAGCATAAAGTTTTGTTACGAATTGGGTAAATCATTACAAACGTTACAAATGATACGGGCAGTGTATGGTGATGCAGCATTATCAAGAACCCAGGTGTATGACTTGTACAATCGTTTCAAAGGTGGACGTGAAAGTGTAGAGGATGAACCAAGATCATGACGCCCTTCAACGTCAAGGAATGACGACAATGTGGAGAAAGTTCGTGCACTGGTGAGAGGTGATAGACGTTTAACCATGCAGCAACTGTCAGACATGCTTCATATCAGAAGAGAAAGCTGCAGGTTAATTTTAACGGAGGACCTGCAAATGAGGGAAGTGTGTGCTCGCTTTGTGCCTCGCATTTTGACAGGATGAGAAAAAGATAAAAAGGAAAGAGTGCTGTGAGGATTTGGTGGCAACTGCGGACTAGGACAACAACTTCCTACAGTGCATCGTGGCGGGAGATGAAACCTGGTGTTTACAATATGACCCCGAAACAAAAAGACTGAGTGTGTAGTGGAAAGGACAGTTCTCGCTCATAAATAAAAAAGCACGGGTGTCGAAATCGAAGACAAAGGTGCTGCTGATCGCATTTTTTGATTCCCAAGGACTGATCCACCATGAATTTGTCCCTGAAAACCAAACAGTCAATCAGTGGTATTACAAGGAAGTGCTTGGTCGACTCAGAAACAGGATGAAGCGAGTTAGGAAGGACCTCTGTGATTCTGGCCAATGGTTTCTGTTACACGAAAATGCTCGGCCTCATACCGCATTGTCTTGCTAAGCATTCAGTGACAGTGATCATTCACCCTTCATATTCTCCGGACTTATCACCTGCTGATTTTTTTCTTTCCCCAAGCTTAAGATGGGTATGAAAGGGCGAACATTTGATCACGTCGCGGACATTAAATTAAATGTTACACATATTTTGCAAACACTTACTGTCAATGACTATCAGCAGTGTTTCCAAGACCCGTACAAACGCTGGTCAAAGTGCCTCCTCTGGTGATGATTATTTTGAAGGTGATAAAGTCATTTGAAGGTAATTACTTGTTATCTTTCATAAAAAAAAAGTTCGTTTTTTTTATGGGCGAACCTTGTATTTCCATTTAGGGTCGACATTAGGGGTGCACGTAGGGTTACCAGATAGCTGTAAGTCAAAATGTAGGACACAAAACATTCTCAATAAATACATATTTCAATAGAACACGTTAGAGTAGATGAAAATTACACTTTTCAGTTTTAAAAAAATGATTTCTTAATGAATTTTTAAATGCAAAATTTCAAAACTTGCAATCATACTAATCAATGCACCTCTTACTACATGATTTAAGTGGTACTTCTCAGAGGAGACAATTTTTATCAAAATTTCAGGTTTAGTCAAACTATATTTATGTTAGAGTGGACAGTCAAACTCTGAATTTATAGGGACCAGTACCAAACATTTTACACACTTTATGAAAAAAATAATTTCTCTCGTGAGTCTGTTATGTTGATGGTAATGAAAGTACTCTCTCAACATTTGAATTATGACCTGTAATGGCAAACAAATATTCAGCAATTACCGTAATTTAAAATGGTTCCAGAAGTTTCATCTTGGGTAGTTTTTAGTTCAATAACAGGGTGTCTACCAAAATAACACATCCAGAATTCTTGACTTTCTCTGGACTTTTTTCAGTTTTTTTTAACGTTTATTTATTCGACCCCTACTTAGGTAAAGTTGGATATTAGTAATTAAGAAATACATTTTTATTTAATGAAAACCCCTAACAAAGGGCCAGTTAAGATAAAAACTGAAGCTGAATTTAAGAAGAGAATTAGATCTGCTTTCTCGTATTAATGTATCCTGAACTGTCCTTGGCAGACAAGCGAGGCTTTGGCATCTGGGCTCACAGCCAGTATAATCTTATGTGGGACTTGTGTCGGTCGTCCCTATATGTTTGTGACTGTCCCTTCATCTATCTTATCTTACCACCATTCATTCTCATCTTCGTGATTAGCCACAGAGACAGAAAAAAGTGAAGTACAATAAACTAAATCAACCAATCAGTCATTATGATAGCAAAAATTCTTGACCACAAGAATAATTTATTGCCTTTTTCTTGACTTCTTGACCTACTTGTTGATTTCTTTACTTTTTCTTGACTTCTTGACCTACTTGTTGATTTCTTTACTTTTTCTTGACTTCCATGACTTCAGACACCCTGAATAACTTTGTTCTCTATACCCCTGCTTTACAATCAAATTATATTGCATATATAATAAGAAGGGGCAACACCTTGTGCCATCAGTATAAATCCTAAGGCAAGAAATGCTGCTCAGGCATTGAACAGTGATGTTATCAGAAAGTGTTCCCAAAACTTTGTTCATTAATTGCTTCCGTTTTCCAGTTTGTTTCATAGCAGGATAACCTTCTTTTCTTTTTGGGCAATGTCTGAATCAAAATAAATTTCAGTATTGAGTTTGGAGGTGCAGTCCATAGACTTGTAACTTGCATGATTTTTTTTTGTTACGTATTTTCCTAATTAATATTATGTGACACTCAAAATGTAGGACATTTATGATATCCTTCAAATTCCTCTCAGACGTCGGACATAAGGCTAAAATGTAGGACATGTCCAGGAAAACCCGGACGTCTGGTAACCCTAGGTGCATGATGTGTGCCACCGTGCAGGGCCTCACACTCCTAAATCAGTAATTCGTTCATTTCTTGTGCGTGCAAGCGACATTGCATTCAAATAGAGGGATGAAAAGGAAGAAAAATATAATTCCTGTGAAAAGAAAAATTCCACCATAACAAAGTTAAATTTCTCGTAACAGGCAACTGTGTGTCCATTCTCAAGCCATCAATCAGAATTCGCGAACAAGGAACAGTGACATATTTGTGAATTCAACTATCCTCGATTTGCTGTCATGTATTATTGATCGACCTTAACAATGAGGTCTGCAGAAAATAATGTTTGCATGTGTTCATCTCGTTAGCAAATACACCAAGTTTCATGAAAATCTGAATTGGTGGGAGTCATAGCCTGGTGATTTGAAATGCCAAAAGTCACTACCCCCTCGACACATACACTATAATAAAAAAAACTTTCGCTAAGGGAAGAGTAAAAATAAAAATTGCATTTTGAATTAAATGTGGTTATTTTTCATGTCTCTCAAGAAAATTCATGCACAATTCCCAGTAAGCAGACACCCTATTTAATCATAACCTTTTAAAATTGTTATGTGCTTTTATTTCATTAAAGGTAGGTGCTTTTTTATACAATAAAATATTTTGTACTGAAATCAAATCATCAGGATCATATTTTCCCAATGAAGATAAATAGTTGCTAGATACATAAATAGAACTTCACTAATAACTTCATTCAAAAAATTAAGTTTCAACCACAGACATACAAATCTTGGTACGTGTATTTGAAAAAAAAATCTAAATACCACACTATCCCAGTACTACTTGACTCTACATCTATTCTACAGATCATTCCCTGATATTCGCTACGAGACTCAGCGGCAAGTGACCCAGCGTCAGCCCTTGTCGTTCCCGGCGAACGGGGTCTGCGACAGTTGCACGCTACAGTTTGTTTTTTCACTCTCTTTCCCTTTCTGTTGACGTTGCAGACTGACGCCAGTATAATCCTCCCTCGGAAGTTGTGTTGTGTTCGTGTGTTGAAGATTGTGGCTTAATATGGCACCACAAAAGTTTACATTACAACAAAGGATGTATGTTGTCGAGTGTTACATCGGAAAGAGGAATTGTGGAGAAGGGCGACGATGTTTTGCAATAAAATTTCCTGGTGTTCCCGTTCCACCTAGGACCTCTATATTAAACCTCATAAAAAAGTTTAGAGTAACAGGGTCAGTTCTGAATAAAAGTGGAAAGAAAAACCCACGTGTACTTACTGAGGAAAAACTCTATGAGATAGGACAAAGGTTAGAACAGTCTTCTCGGAAATCTATCCGCTGCCTCTCACATGAAATGGGTGTTTCAAAAACCCTCTAGGTCCCCCGATTTGTCAGCCTGCGATTTTTATTTGTGGGGAAATCTAAAAAATAAAGTATACAAAGACAATCCGCACACCATCCACGAGTTAAAAGAGAGTATTGTACGAGAAATCGGGAGAATTACAGTAGACGAACTTGCATGTGTAAATGCCACTTTCCTTCGGAGATGCCAGGGATGTGTTGCAGAAGAGGGACATCATTTTCAACACCTTCTGCAGTCAAGGTTAGTACACAATAAGAAAACTGCAATTTTAATAGCCGACTCTAGTGACTGTCGCTGACCCGTTCACCGAGAAAGACAAGCTCTAATGCCGGGCAGCTTGCCGCCAAGTCTCGTAGTGAATGTCAGGGAATGCTCTGTACTTGCTATTGGCACTTTTATGAAACTCTGTATTATGAAATTTTAGTTCTTAACATGGTAAATATTCAAATTCACAGTTGTATTTCAGCTGTCATGCTGATGTCTGCATTCATAGTCACATAATTCAGACTTTTATCATGTAATCAAAACAACTGCAAATCTGAACTGTCAATCCATGTTGAATATCCATCTATACATCCACAGTCCTGTATTTAACTGAATATCAGATATCGCACACAATGACATCACGTTAATAACAATACTATCATTCTGAAAACAGTTTGAGGCCATTAACCCACTGTACCCGCTTCAGAATTATGTTGAACTTTCTCTTAATCGACAGATTTCGATGTTTTACGTAATATAAAATTGGTTCCAGCATGCGGAAAACACAAATAACCGAGATATTTGATCGCAAATCATGGCCCGCGTAAGTATAAGCCTAAAATTTCAGAGTACTTTTCCCACTTCTTACTGGTAAAAGCCATTTGTATACACACTCAAATAGCGAAAGAACACGTAGAAAATAACTATCAGTTCCAAACCTAACAAAGTAGAATTATAATCACTGTTGTGGAATGTCACGTTGGGTGCTACATTCACCTTGTGTGAAGCCTTCAGGCTGTTCTGCTTCACGGTAGACATACATTACTTCACAATAACACATTTCCGCATGCTAAAAACAAATTAAAACGTTCATAAACCACACCAAATATTTCCTTTCTCAAGGGGGTACAGAGGTTCAAAGATACCAACAGTTCTTCCAATTTAATCTCATATAATTTACTTACAATCAGCTTGCAACTACAAATGTGCACACATATATAATGTCTGTGATGGAAGGCCTTGGGAATTCATATTTTGATAATTTGGTAAAACTTCAGGAATTTGTAACTACTGATTGTGTAATATATTCTGCACTGGACATACATACTGTGTGTGTGTGTATTGCGGTATGATTCATGAAAATGAAAGGCTAATGATCAAAATGCAAAAACAAGTACTAAATTGTATGTAATCAGTTTCCTCAAGTGAAAGGGGGCTAAGATACATAGACACACACATTAATATTCCTAATAACACCAGTCACACAAATATTTTGTCAAGAAGACACCAAGTATATTAATTTAAAATAACATGGTACACATGGTCACGGACACTTCTGGGTTGTAACAACTCTGATTCAATGAGATTGCTACAACCCAGGTCCGTGACTGTACAACTTTTCTATCTGTATCTGATCTACATTACATACAACTAGATCTAACTACTGCATACATGTTTATCAATACTGATGAAAAGAGAGATTAATGTTGCTACAAAATAATTTAGCAGTAATGTAGAATTTTCCTTCTTGATGCAATCACTGCAATCTAGAAATTACATGCATGTCAATTCTTACTTGGGCATCTATTTGCTATTTAATTTTCATAATATGTACGAGAGGATAAACAAACCTGGTCTAAAGTTGGTAGAATGTAAATATATCATTTCTAAGAAGCGAGATGCAGTGGGTATGCAAATTTTGTACCAGGAAGTGTATGAATATAACAATCTTGCCTAACCTACTCAAGTACCATTTTTGAAGTAAAGAAAATTACATTTCTTTGGATTAAAACAAATGTTGCATGGACATAAAGGAGAAATACTACTGCACATGTACCTCTCACGTCAGCACTTCGGCAGGCAAATAATATTTCACACAAAAATACACAAATTGACAGGAGTGTTTAAAGCATATTGAATTTAATTCTGCAATAATATTAACTGAAGGTACCTTCAAATAAAGAATCATAAATTTGCAGTGATAATATATTTCAAAGATGATGGTCATGTTCTATATCCTGGTAACAGTCAATAAATGGGCAACTCAGTGTAAAATATGTGGGGAAATATATTGGACAGAAAAACTGATCTGCAACAAGTATGCAGGAAGCAATCATTACATCTCTTTTGCCTGTGTATTGACACATGTGGCAAATTCATAAGACATACAACAGTGAATGTAGAATGACTAGATTAGCATATAACATTCTGAAGTTGATCCCAATTCTTTAAATGGCATATACTGGTAAAATTTTAGTATCCGTGAAACGTATTTCTTCAATTTTACAGGCGAAAGAACTTACCGAACTGACTTTCCGTACACTTTTAAAAGGCCGTGGAAGTGTTTTTTCCCCATCGCTTAATTTATTTCGCCAGTAAATCATGTATTTTTGAAGATTAATGTCTCTCCAATGCACATAAGCTGTTGCCTCTATGTCCATCCACTACGTGAACCAAATGTTGCATGCGTTCGATGATGTAACCCCCGGTCAGTGTTTCCAACCACACCGTTGTTTTCCAAGAACATGCCAATTTTAACTATGTTTGCCTAACCTAACCTTGCCATGCATGGTTCGTGGGGCTATTTATGAATGGTTTATGGGGATATCCATGCATGGTTCGTGGGGCTATTTATGAATGGTTTGTGGGGCTATCCCTGCATGGTTCGTGGGGTTTTCGAACCCGGAAAAAAATACAAAATCAGTAACACGAAAGTAGGTATTTTTCAGTGAAGAAGGTTGGAAATACTACACACCCACTGATCATAGACAACGCTAGTCAAAATTTGCCCGCCATATTGTAGCAACCAAAAAACGAACGAACAAACAATAATTACTCGATATGTGGAAAATTGAAATTATTTTCGTCAAAAAAACGAAATGCCACCTTTAAGAATCCTTAACAATGCAGAATACGTAAGTACCAATGTGAAAAAGAAGAAAAAGGAATTTCAGACGTTTCGCGGATACTAAAATTTTAATAATGTTACGTTTACGTTCCAATGTATAAGCCACAACCTTTACAAAACGGATATATTGTCATTAAATTTATGTTCATTTACGTACCACTCTTGGTTAATTTTGACATAAGACTGGACGGGCCGATGGAATACGCAAGAAACACAAAACTTAACCAAGATTTGGAATCCACAGAGCCCGGTTTTTCAACGCGTTATATTGTGCAAGCAATAATTCATTATCTTTATATTCTTGATAATAAACGAATTAAGTGAATGTTTACGTAATTTATCTGAATGGACTAGCCACAGATGATATCTTCTTAACAGAAACATGTAACCAAATTTAAAAACTTACGTCAGAATCCTGCCTTTTTCTCCTGAATATATTCCTTAACATAGGAAGTCCTCGCTTCCCATTACCGTTTGCATCCATCAAAGCTATAAACGTCTCTTCATTTCAATTTACATAGCCTACACCTATACGCCATGCTGCCATAACCTAAGGAACAACAGTTTCGTTCAGTGTTGCCGTACAGAATTTCCCTTTCGTAGATTCTAAATTTCCCTACCCAGTGTCGCGAACTTCATCATCGGCTATTATTATTATTATTTTACAGAATAACTTTAAAAGAAGATTGTTGGTAATATATTTACACCTTGTGAGAAATAAACAATATATATATATATATATATATATATATATATATATATTAAACTGAGCAACTCTCCGTCATGTTTATTCCAGTTGCGTTGTTACATTAATATTAAACATTAAATGAAAGTAACACAGATTAGATATAGGTAAGGAACGTATTGCTTGTTTACAAGCGAGATTTAATCAAAGACTTCAAAGAGATTGAATGTATTGAACTCAATGTCTACAAATTTTCTGTAATTTTAATATACTATATTATATTTGTATGACACTGTGTATTGCAACTTTAGGTTGCTTAACGACAATAAAGCATTCTATTCTATTTTTCGTAAAATTTCTCTTTCTCGTTTTCAACAAAAAATCAACTTTAATTTCCCTTCACCGAGGGAAATTCTCCTTCATATTTGAACACTGCTTTCGTCTTCATCTATGTTGTCACAGGCTCTATCCGCAGATGTCGCATTCGGCATCGTCCCTTGCGGCATCGCGCTGACTCGCATCAACGTGCGTGTGTGTAGCATGCCGCTTGCTTACTGTTGTTCCTACTGTGAGAGACCATGGTTCGCTACGATCCTTCCTATGGCTGAGAAAAATTGAAAATCAATCCGCCAACATAAGCATCCATGTAAATTGGGGCGGGAATATTCGGTAGAATGCTACAGCTGAGAATAGGTGGACTACGTGTATGCATGGGCGTAACTTGGGGATTAATTTTGAGGGGGCAGAAATCAGAATTAAACTTGGGGGAGGGGGGGAGACTCGTAAAGTTTTCCAGCGCATAAAAATATCGTCCAGGATTATTTGCTAAATAACTATGACGTTTGCAAAATCACAAATATTACTCTTTATATTAATTATGTAATATCGCCCGAACACCTCTCACTCGTTTATTTCGTTAATTTCAGCATTGATACTTACCTATTCTGCATTGCGGAAGATTCTTTAAGGTGAAGTTACGCCTTTTTCCATAAAATAGTGTCAACTTTTCATATTACGAGTCATTATTTGTCTTCGTTGTTTCGCTTGTGTAACAGACAATATGGCGTGCACTCGTCAAGGATCATCGCTTGTCGTGCTTGTGTTTTGTCGATTTGCAGTGCGCAAGCATTGTTTCAAACCTTAATGACCGAAAATTACGTAATATTACGATTTTTTTACATGTTTCCATGATTCTTGCATGATTACCTTCACGAACCATGCACGACAAGATTAGGTTAGGTTAGACAAACACAGTTAAAAAAAAAATTAAAAAGGGTTTACGACTTAACAGGAACTACGTGTCGAACAGATGGTTTTCGATTTCAGGAAAAAAAAGCGTGTTTGGAAACACTGACACGGGGTTACGTCATCGAACGCAGGCAAATTGCAAGGAAATGGCAGCAATCGCCTCTGCGTGTTGGAAATATTTCTCAGGAAAGAAAAAGGAATTCCGGGTCAGAAAGCTTAAACGATCAAAGAAAACACCTTCACTAAATTCCACAACGTCAGAGAAATTGATTAAAGTCAGTACTTTCTTCTAAAAAAATGAAGAAATCCGTTCGGGCGATACTACATATTTACTCTATTTATTACTTTGCTCCTCATGTCCTGTAACTTGAAAATTTGGAGGGCCCCCGTCAAGTTATTCGTGTATGTTTAGTTTACAGTGTTTATATTGTATTTGCCGGCCTCCGTGGCGGAGTGGTTATCACAGCACGCTACGACGTCAGGGGTCCCGGTCAGGCACGTATCCAGGAATTCCTTTCGGGGGGGCTCAGCACCATTTTTTTAAGGGGTATAGTAAGAACCTCACAATTGTATGTTTAAGACCAGTGGTGGCAATTGGGTTCCAAAACCGGGGTGGGGGGGGGGGTGCGGAGGGCGTTGCAAGGAAAGTTTACTTTCTCTTGGTAGCCAAGGCTTAACATCAAGAGGCCATAATGTTGAGGCAAAAAAATAAAAAATGGGGAGCAACTATTCCTTAAATCGTTGCCACTGTAAGGCTATCATTTTAATCAGCACGTGAAATCGGAACATTTTTTACCACTCGACTCCTCTGTTTCCATGCATTAATATTGTGTGCCGGAACCATCTCAGTATGTGTGTTTGGTCATTTCTTCTCATCAGGCATAAAAACATCTATGGTGCCTTAGAGTGTTTTTACGAAGTTGTTACACATGCACGGGATGGACAATCCACTCGACAACGTGAGATTCAAATTGTGGGCTGCGAACTGGACGCAGACAGCTCTCGAATATTTCTCTCTGATTCGAGCCTGAACACAACTAACGTGTCTTGTCCTCCCATTTTTTAAGCTCTTATAACAGCCGAAATCCACCAAATTGTTCAGATTCAGGCCATAGCACTCACAAGTGTTCAAAAATGCCTGTCACAGCTTCCGCTGTCTTGTCATATATCGGCACGAGACAAAGGAAGTCTTCTCGAATACAGGTGGATTACGAAACAATTAATGTACAGTGAAAACCCTTCCGTTCCCAACACATCTAATGTTTCATCTCCCAGTATGATCAAATGCTTACTCATTTATCCCCAGTGACGTGCCCAAGGGAGGGTTGGTGAGGTAATAACCCCATTTGACCCAGTATTCCTTTTTTTTTTTAAAAAAAAAAAAGAACGTCAAAGACAGGAAAAAAATGGCAAAATGACTGACCACCAAAAATAGTATGCGTAACCCCTCTCCCTTCCGAAAATCCTGGGCACGCCTCTATTTATCTCGGACACATTTTTAAAAATCAACTTACCAGAAGTTTTTATCATCGTATTGGAGATTGTAGTAAGATGCGTTCTTCCTGCAGGTTTGGATATGATCATTTAGGGTGATGTCGTCTGCCTGCCTTCACACCTAACCTTAACAAGGCCCTAATTTTCCATCCTTGTGACTTGGATTTTCAAGACTTAGGAAGGTCTCAGACCGAAGGGACAGGCGATACATGTCGTTGGAATGGGCCAATCAACAGCAACGTTTCACACCGTAGCGACACAAAAGGACGCAGAAACCTAATCTACAGGCGACCCGGTGTGAAATCTCTCTTATTCGGCCACTGTCATTGTCACCTCGAAGTAGTAGCTCTTGTTGACCACAGAAAAAAAAATATCCTCAACCGGTGATAATGCTCCTCAGTTTTCTTCTCTCTCTCCTATATTTTTCTGTGCTTGTTTACTATACAGGCAACACCTTACGATTTGATATACACAGGACATGTACTATGTAGACATTTTAACGAAACATCGGTTGAAATCAAGGATGGCTAGGTGGCTCAGTTGGTAGAGCCCTGATTTGGATCCTGGTAGAGCCTGCAATTTCCGCCTAAAATATATACATATGCAACATCTTCTTGCTTTCTCTTCTCGACATTCATAAAATTTTCGGCTGTCTCTTTATGGTAGTTAAGTGTTTGAATATGTTTCGAACCCAGTAGGCTTAAACAAAAGTATTTTTTTATACCATGAAATTCTCAGACTGCATATACGAAATTTAGTTCTGGCAAAACTAAATCATCACTCAAAACTTTGATTTTCAGTTGATCTATGCAGTTTATTTCTGTTTTAATAAACCACTCCAATACCCGGTACTGCTGAAATATTCACTTTAGAGAGAGAGAGAGAAAGAGAAAGAGAGAGAGAGAGAGGCCTTGAAATCTTCGGCCCTCGAACCGAACTAGCACTACACTCAGGCCCCGGAAGTTCTGCTGTCGTCAATGTCTTCATTTTCGAATCACTATATCTTATAAAGCAATCAGAGGACGCTGACTGATCTCATCACCAATCGACTGTATGAATTGTCACACTTACCTCTGAAATCTCATTAACCGATTCTTTGTACAGATCAACCGAAAAATTGAATCCGCGTATTTATATCCTCATTATATTCTAGAACGTTCTGCAGATAAAACGATTCGTTAACATCGCCAGTAGTTGACTCCTTCTCTCATTCAAGAACGTATCCTTTCAGAGATTTGAAATTACAACGAATCGCCCTACTTGTGGTGCTACTTTTGTTGTGCAGCTTCCAAATGCTGACAAGTCTCTACATAGTGCTCAAGTGCGCTGCGACAACACCGAAAGCGCAAGAAAAGTGTACGTGCAATATTATCAACAACAGGGTTATAGAACATTCTCCGTCTTGCCTCGATAATTGTCTATCTCCTTAAATCATCGTCACATTATTCAAAAAGCCAAAAACCCAATTTTATCTAATGTAAAATAAAAAAATTCCTGGGGGGGCTCGAGCCATTTCAACCCCAGCTTGGATACATGCTATTAACAATAACAGGGTTATAGAACATTTTCCGTCTTGTCTCGATAATTATTTCTCCTAAATTATCATCACATTATTCAGGAAGCCAAAATCCTAATTTTATCTAGTGTAAATAGAAAAAAATTCCTGAAGGGGGGCTCGAGCCTCCTGATTCCCATCTTGGATACGTGCTATTGACAATAATACGATTATAGAACACTCTTCGTCTTGTCTTGATAATTATTTCTCTCAGATTTATACATTTATTATCTTCACATTATTCAAGACGCCAAAAATCTAATTTTATCAAGTGTAAATTGAAAAATTTCCTGAGGGGGGGGGGGCTCGAGCCACCATGTGCTATTAACAATAACAGGAGTATAAAACATGTTCCGTCTTGCCTTTATAATTATTTCTCTCCTTACATTATTTTCACATTATTTAAGAAGCCAAAAAAACTAATTTTATCTAACGTAAACTGAAAAATTTCCTGGGGAGAGGGTCGAGTCCCATGTGCCCCATCTCGGATACGTGCTATTATCAATAACAGGGTTACGGAACATTCTCCGTCTTGCCTCAATAATTATTACTCTCCTTAAATTATTGTCACATTATTTTATTTCACACCACAAGAAACCAAAAACCTCATTTCATCTAGTGTAAACCTAAAACTTTCGGGGGGGAGCTCGAGCCCCCTAAGCCCCCCTCTGGATACGTGCCTGGTCCCGGTATCGAATCCCGGCCAGAGCATGGGTTTTCTTGGGTCTGTTGCGGGGCACACCAAGCTTGCAAAAACGCCAAAACTAAAGCTAAGAGCTCTAAATCTGGCTCTCCTAACCAAAAATTCTTGACCTACAATTCCGCTTAGGTCTAATAATGAACATGTGGTTAGATTAGGAGGGCCAGGTTTAGAGCTCTTGGCATTTAGTTTTGTAGTTTGTTGTAAGCTGGTTGTGATCGCACCAGACCCAGGTTTTCTTTGTGAGTGTCCCTTTCGCCATTAGCCAAAAATGGTAGAAAAGCGAAGTAAAATGCAGTGGCGTCGCGTGAAGTAAATCGTTGGGTGTTCACACCCAGCCTAAATTAAGATAAAATGTTACCCCCACAGACCGAGATGGGCTACAAACACATAGAAAATCAAGAAAATCAATCGTTGATCACAATCACAGAGAAGAAAACGCTAAATGTGAGTGACACTGATCAAGTGAGCATACAAAAAGTTAACAAATTGTAGAGTACAAAGAAAAAATGTTCACACTTCCGTTTAGTCAAAACAGATTTCTTCATTTTTACAGAAGAAACTACTTACGCGAATCACTTTCTGTAGCATTGTTGATGTTCCCGAATGTATTTTCTGTCATCGTTTCATCTTTTTTAGCGGTAATTCATGTTTTTATGTATAAAAATATAGCAATTAGCGTTGCTTCCATGTACTTCCTGTACGTGAAGCGGATCTTCCGTGCGTTTCATGACGTAACCACCGTGTCAGTGTTTCCAAACACGCCGTTGTTTTGCAAGAGGATGGAAAAAACAAATATGACCCCAAATTTTAACTGTTTGCCTAACCTAACGTAACATAACCTAACCTTGCCGTGAATGGTTCGTGGTGGCTATTCGGGTTGGTTTCGAAGGTGGAAACACTGCATAACCACTCCAAATCGACAAAACATAAGCACGACGCGCAATGATCCACAACGCTCGCTCCATATTGTGTGTCATGCAAGAGAAGAAAACGAACAACAATAATTACTCGTAACATGAAAAATTGAAATTATTTTCGTGAGAAATTCATAATTGCACTTTATAGAATGTTCCGCAATGCAGAATAAGTAAGTAGCAATGTTAAAAAGGACGAAATAAGTGAGTTATAGCTGTTTTGACCAAACGGAAGTAGTACCGAAAAAATAATAAAGTAAAGTAAAACAAGAAATATGAATATAATAATGCATGTTTTATGAAGAATGTGAACCTGTGACCTTGTATTGTGCTAGCCACTCCGCCAGAGCGGCCAGCGAAAATCCCTTTACGAAACACAAGTCAATTTTAATTTATTTCGATTCAGTGGCGGCGATTGAGTTCCAGAACCGGGAGGAGGGGGCCGAAGACAGTATATTTCCCTCTGTATATAAGGTTTAGCATAGTGCGGGGGAAAAAATACACCCCCCCCCCTTTAGCCTCTGTTTCGATTTATCGTTTCCGCTTAACAACCTCCTCGCCCATCAATACCCTCAAAAACAAGGCAATACAGTTTGAATTATTGAAATGCCTTCTTCTCTCCTTATTTAGTGTTGGAAATTATTTTACCTATTCCTAAGAATTAACCCCGCCACCATTTCCACTAAACATGATAGAGACGAATCATTATTATTATTATTTTCAATGTCAATAGCAATTTGTAATTTCACAACAGCTTTCCTATATTTCATTGGATTAGTCTCTGACAAAGCTCAAATTTCATGATGCGAATTGCAATTTGCGATACTTAAAATTATTGTTTTCAAGTTTACCTATAGGAGTTTATAACAATTATAATTTATTTTCAATAAAAATATAATGGATATTTATCCATTTATCCAGACTTTAGGAACGAAAAAAGCTGCTTTGTAAAATAAGTATTTTGAAATGTAATGTTTTATAAAGCAGAGAAGAAAACAAATTGAGGTTTTTCGTTCTCAGTTGGCGGTTCGTGTGCTCCGTGAACCCCCTTCAGGTAAAATGAACCAACCCAGACGATAATTGGAGTATCGGAAATTATTGGTCTTAGGACCAGTTATGGATTAAAATGTAGCCTTTGTGTAGAATTTGCACATGTACAGGGTCAACGAATTTAGTAATAAGGCAGGCACTTATCTAGAAATATATTTCGGGCAGGGGGACAAACAAAGGGTCTAAGAAATAATAATATTAACACAAATGTTTAAATTAATGCGTTAATATATCAATTTATATAATATAATATAATAATTATGAAATGTAAATTAATTAATATTGTATTATTACATGAATAGTTAAGGTAGTATAAGAATATAGATGTAACTTCACGTATTTATTATCTAGCTTAGGTGTAAGGAAGATCGCCAAAATTTGTATAAAATCAACTGTCCTGGCAAGGAAGTTAATATAAGAAAGATAAAGAACTGAATATTTATTGGGTAACAAGAAAAAAATGTGAGATTCAGTTGACGGAAAGTAAAGTTCCTCATTAATATTTTATGCTTGTTATTATAAGTATTAATGTGCGTAAATCTTCTTTGGTACTGTCATTCAAAGGTGTGTGATTCCAATGTAATCTTTGCATTCCAGTAAGTTCGACGGAAATGAATAACCCTCGATTATACAACAAATGCTAAACAAGTATATTTTCATTATTCAATTTTAGTACTTGTTAAGTTTCGGGGCGTGTCCGAATTCCCCGGACCCCCTAAATACGTACGTTCTTGACGGTGTATTTTACACAATGTATATTGTTACATTTATTTTTCACTCTTTATACACATGGTTAGAAACGCTTTTATCTTCATTTCTGAGCATGAAAATTATATCGCAGGGAGGTATAGAAATGATGGCTTTATCGCAATCCAATAATGTAGGTTGAATTGTATTTTTTGAAAATAAGCTGTATTAAAGCAACAAAGTGCCAGAGTACTAAGTGAGGTGAGTGTACCAGTTATACTACAGTAGCTGACGCAGTGGCGGATCCAGAAGTTACAGGTGAGAGGGGTGAATTTAACTTATACCTCACCTCACCGAGAATCAATTCTAAGCTACACTTGCTCCGTTTTAGATGTGCAACATATAGTACTGTAACAAGGAAAGAAGCTGACTTCCACTTTCTAGAGATTAGGGTATTATTTGCAAAAATAGGGTCTAAGGTTGGAACAGATGGTTATTATTGTATGTCGTTATCATAATTCCTCCCATTGTCACTGTAAACTGAACGATCGGGTATGAGGAGTCTCGGGTTCGGTACCCTTTCGAGGTATATTGCACAGTACTTCGGATCTAAATCTAAACTGTAGGTCCAGTTCCGATTTGCTTATCGTGAGTACAGTCACGGACACTTCTGCGTTGTAGCGATTGCATTGAAAGTAAATTAGGCCATTACAAACCAGAAGTGTCCAACTTTAAACAGTATTCTCGAGCCTGTTAATCATGCAGAACATTTGAGTCTTCAGAAATATTAAGCATAAAAGAAAACAGTAGTTGGGAGGGGCGATCGCCCCCTATCGCTCTCCCCGTGGATCCACGCCTGAGCTGACGGAGGAGGGGGAGGGGGGTGTACTGAAGAGTAGTGAGACCAGGAATGATAGACCACTCAATCTTACAGTTCTAATAAATTTTCGTATTTTTGTTAACGTCGCTTTTCTTCGACTCTTGACTAATCGCGACGAATCGTGCTCGGCCTCCGAGCCAGCTATTGTAAGTTTTAAATAACAGTTGTCTTATCAAAGTTCCAGTTCACGTGCGATATTCGTATTTCACCTTTCTTTTTGATCCCTCTGTGCTGGGACTGGAAAGGAAGCTCCCAAGCCTGTCTTTTCCACTGCTCGATCGGTTGGGGCAGGTAGATACCGCGGAAGGTAGGCAGAAGATGTTTTTCTATTGCAAGTCTCCAGTTCGTCCATGCCTGCAATGGCTCATAGGCCGTGGTTCAGGGAGTCTATCACCTGTACGGGGCAATAGAGGATCTTTTTACTCCACGCCTTTTTATTTTGACCGAGAAGCTCGGGGGTAGAGATGTATGTGGTCTTTATACACCTGTAGTATTACCGTCATAAATTCTAAATATTGAACCTACATTTATGTACGATACAATCATATGGAGTGTAAGGGGTGACCTTTAGAGAAGACACCAAAAGTCAACCTTACTTCCACGTAGTGCACCCCGGTAATTGCAGCCTTGCGGACCAACGAGGCTCTGGCATCTGGACCTACGGCCAGTACAATCCTTTCCTGTAGGGTTGTGCGTTGTCCTGTGTGTTGTCCTGTGTTTTGTCAATATATGTGTTGAGTCCCCTTTACAGCCTCAGCTTTTAACTCAGAATGGTATGCTGATGCTCCCTTAATCAACAATTCTTTGTTGGCAGGATCATTAATGGACATGAATGATTTTTCATTTTGTGTTTGTTACATAATTAAAAAATGGAATACTAAAGGGTGTTCCATTAATTTGGAACGATTTGAAATGTGAAATAAGGTTAAGTGTTTAATGTTTTTTTTCTTTTTCTTTCAGATTTTAACAACTTCAGCCTTTGCCAATTGCAACCATGGAAAGATTAACAATCGAGCAACGTGTTAAAGTTATCGAAGCGTATTACGAAACAGAAATGCATTTTGGGCACTTCGCGATTTTTTTGGTGAACATAATCGACCAACTGAGAGTGCAATTGGCAAAATTGTTCGTAAATTCAAACAAACTGGGTCGGTGGCAGATGTGAAAACGGTAATGCCTGCTCGTTTACGCCGTTCAGCTGAAAACATTGCTGCAGTGCGCAAGAATGTGGCCACGAATCAAGACACCTCTATTCGTCATCGCGCGCAGGAATTGAACCTCTCCACAACAACGCTACATCGAATTTTGACAAAGGATCTGTCTCTACACGCTTACAAAATTCAATTGACACAAGAATTGAAGCCTGCTGACCATTTGAAGCGCCGTACATTCGTCAATTGGATGCACGAGCAAAAACAAGCCGATGATGATTTTTCGCAAAAAATCATCTTTGTGATGAAGCCCATTTTAATCTTGGTGGGTTCGTTAATAAGCAGAATTGTCGCATTTGGGCTGATGAAAATCCAAGGAACATTGTTGAAAATCCACTGCATAGACAAAAGGTCACTGTTTGGTGTGCATTTTTTGCTAGCGGAATCATTGGCCCGTATTTCTTCGAAAATGATGCCGGGAATTCTGTAACGGTCACAGGCGAGCGATACCGTGACATGATAACCAACTTTTTATGGCCTGAATTGAATGCTATGGATGTCGAAGATTTGTGGTTCCCACAAGACGGCGCCACAAGCCACACAGCCAATGCAACAATGACTTTATTGAATGAGAAGTTCCCAGGTCGCATCATCTCTCGAAACAGCGATGTCAATTGGCCACCACGATCGTGCGACTTAACCCCATTAAATTTCTTCCTTTGGGGTTATCTCAAAAGTAAGGTCTATGCCAACAAGCGAACAACAATTCAACAGCTGAAGGAAGAGATAATAAGGCATATTGGTGAGATCGACGAGCAACTATGCAGAGACGTCATCAAAAATTGTGACCATCGAGTGGACGTGTGCCGCCGAAGCCTTGGCGGACATTTGGCCGATATTGTTTTTCACACATAATTGTCATGCCTCTAATAACATGATCCAAAAGTGAAATCAATAAAGTTTCACCAATAACACCGTTTTATTTACTGCTAACTTTGATCCGTTTTAATGGAACACCCTTTATATGCTTTCAACTCCATATTCTTTGAGAGGGATAAAAACACTGCGATTAGCCAAAATTGGAAGAAAAGCGATTGAAATAAAGGTAAAATAACGAAATCACAAATACGAGTTAGTAGATACACATACGCGCGCAAACAATATTTATTGCACATACTTGTTGTCGTTACTCGGTTACATGAGTGAGAATTTTCTTCATAATATTTTTATATAATTTCAATTTACATTTCGTGCTGCTCATAGCATGCACAGAAATTCCATGTATATACGTCAATCTTTTATTAGCAATAACGTGTATTTACATATTCTTTCTTACATTCTTTGATTTTGTGTTTTAAGTCCATTTTATGCACAGTGAGGCTAATCGGAACTGGACCTTCAGTTTAAAGTGGAATCTGTACTACTATGAGCCTCCACCGGGTATCGAACCCGGAACCCCTTGATTGCAAGGCGACGACGTTACAACTACGCCATCGGGGAAGCCCTTCTCTTACAATCGATTGATTATTATTTTTTTTTATTGTAACAAATGTGAGAAAGCGAACCAACAAAATTCACCCGAGATCTGCGGCACATGCTTGTTTGCACCTCCAGGAACATAGTTTGTTAGCGACTCTGTGGGGCAGCTCAAAGAGTCACAGCACAGTGCCACGACTTACTTCCCGTCGTTCGTTCGTTCCTTCACGAATCACGACTATCGAGAAGGCACGAATGAGTCTTGGATAAGGCCCGTTTTTTATGTAGGAAAAACATGCGAAATATATACATAAACATGCAGAAATATTGCTGAAATATGTAAAATTATGTAAGTATATTAAAACATCTAATACGTATATTCTTTCTCATCTCTGTCCTGTTGTTTAGATTCCTGACAGTAAAACATGTAATTATAAATATATACAGGGTGTATCAAACTGGCGCAAACTGACACAGTTGAGAGTACACGATAATAGAAGCAAAAAAGTGTCAGTAAACATGGGTCTGCAAATTAATTGTTTTCGAGATAATTGCGAATGTGTGGTTACAAGCCGCCACTGACTTCATTGTTTGTAAACGTCATCCTAGTTGGTAAAATGCTAATAATGTGTGGTTAGAAGCCGTCACTGATTGCATTTTGTACGCACAGAGTGTTTTACTTCTTGCGTGTTCTGAGGTTTGCTCTTTGTTTACAAAACAGAACATTTCCGAGAGGTGGCGTTGTAATCTAACAGGATGGATACAATCAGTACACAGTGTAATCGTACTGTGGGAGTCACGTCAGTTGTGCTGTACTGCATAGTGAAAATGGAACCTTACAGCAACGAATAGTACATTTTACCAACTAGGACGACGTTTACAAACAATGAAGTCAGTGGCGGCTTGTAACCACACATTCGCAATTATCTCGAACACGGCTCGTTTGCAGACCCATGTTTACTGAGACTTTTTGCTTCTATTATCGTGTACTTTCAACTGTGTCAGTTTGCGCTATTACTTATGAGACACCCTGTGTATATATATATATATATATATATATATATATATATATATATATATGTATATATATATACTATATCACCGCGAGAGATGCATTCAAATTTCTACAATGCTGAAGAATATTTTCACTGAATGAACAGAATGGTTCCTCAGGGGAAAAAAAAAGAAATAAAATAAGTACTTCTGTTCCTGTTTCAGTACATACCATGTTAATGTAATGCACAGTGAACCAATAAATGCCGCATTTTATGTAAAAATATGTAATGCAAACGGAAAATATGTAATAAATCTTTCTTTTAAAAATATGTAACATGAAATTGACATGTATGGTTCCTAACATAATAATTTGCGGACACTTGCAGTTTTTGCTTCGATGCATACAAAAAGGGGGGTGTAATTACATAAAATTCCAGGGTCCATGACTCGCTCGCCTTTAGTGTTGCCCACGAGACGAGACTTTGGCCTGTCTCGTCTCGTGGAGTCTCGTGGAAATGCTGTCTCGTCTCGAAAATATTCGTTTGTCTTATGGCACATTGTCAATCTCGTCTCGTCTCGAATTTTTAAAAGCCTGTCCCGTCTCGTCCCGTGGGCAACACTACTCGCCTTCACGGCTCTTCCCATGATACTAGGAGATCGAACCCGGGACATGAAGCAATTTCCTTACAAGAGTTCAACAAGGAGAATAAGGATTGCTGAATGAGTTCATCCTTCGTTCACGACTCATTTGCACACGGCGACAGCCCCGCCAGCAGACACCAGCCACCACTCATCGCTCTCCATGATGGCTGACAATTGTGTGTATCAAATTTATATCTCTCGTCAACGTTCCCCACGTCCATCCTGCGTGCTCTTCGTGGATTTTCAGTCTTTCAATATGTTTAAGATTGTATGTAATTTTACTTTCCGCTCCTCATTTGTTTTCTTTTTACTCCCTCTGGGAACTTCTTGTGAGCGAGCAGAATTCTGGGAGTGCGATATTCATAGCAGCGGCATGGTGCATGTCGGCTCGCGGCAGCGGAAATGACATTTTCAGTTAGCCTGTCGGATATGGGCTTTTGTATTCATCAGTGTGTGTGCAAACGTATTTAATTATTGTATAATGTCAAATGCATTAAAGGACCTGTATGATATCCAAATTTGTTGCTGTATCCGTTGTTCCAACTCTATGGTAAGGTCTTCAATATGGCGTCAGCCCCAGAGGTGTTAGTTTCTTTTCATGGTACTACCTGGAAGGATTCTACAGACACAATAAAAGAAGATGTCATCCTAACTCGCCTTCGAATTGGACACAGCCGTCTCACACACCGCCATTTGCTGCAAGGGCTGGACTACAGCGCCTTGAATACTTATGTAGCGCCTGTTATGCCATTTGAAGTGCTCGGCATATTCCTATTGAATGTGCCAATTTTGCTTTCCGCAGGCAGATTTTTAATCTTCCCAGTTGTTTAGGGAGATGAAGACAGTGTTTTAACAAACGTTTATAGCTTTTTGAGAAGAGCTGATCTCTTTCACTGTCTGTGAGGAAGTTTTTAGTGTATTATTACGTTTGTCTTGTGCAAGTCCCTTTACAAACTTGCACTCTTAACTTTTCACATCCATTTTTTAACTCTTAGGTAAGAATTTTAGATAAGGGGTTATTTCCCCGTTTACATTGAAGGGTGCAAAATAGCCTTACGTGTAGAGGCACACAAAACGCTTAAATGGACAAAATCTATGAAGAGGGTCACATCATACGCATTGTTTCTGGCTTAATGTTGCTTTCATTAGTAAAACAGCCGGCCTTATTGGCGGAGTGGTTATCACAGCACGCTACGACGCCAGGTGTCCCGGATTCAAATCCCGTGTGTTCTGTGTGAGTGTTGTTTCATCAATTTCATCGTGTCATCACTCATCCTCATCGTCGCGATTAGCCAAAAGTGACAGAAAAGCGAAGCTAAATAAATCAAACAAATCATTAGCAAAACATCTATACACTTAATTAATTTGGAAGCGATTTTGCCGGTCAAAATTAATTGTAAGTCCACTTTATTCTGAGATATACTAATCAGAACTGAAGTTATATCATAAGGGATCTGAACTATTGTCCAAGGTGCCTCCATCGGAGATCGAACCCGGGACATGAAGCAATTTCTTTACCAGGTTCAACAAGAAGCAGTGGTGGAGTGGTTAGTTATCTCATGGCGCTACGACGACAGGGGTCCCGGGTTCGAATCCTGGCTTGGGCATGGACGTTTCATCATATCATCCCTTATCCCCATCTTCGCAAATTAGCCAAAAGTGGCACGAAAGGGATTTAAAATAAAGCAAATCAAACAATCAATCAAAAGAAGGAGTAAAAGGATTACTGAATAAGAGAAAACACTGTACAAACAAGACATGCTCTTCGTTTTACCTTCAGAGTAGTCCTACCGAGTTCTACACGAATACTATAGAAACAAAAAACGTTTCCCGAAATCACAACCCACATAGAAGCAGTCCGTCACAAATATATAAGTGGTCGAATGAACTCGCAACATCCACAACTTCTCAGCACAATGTACGAAGATGCTCTTTACGACTGCCTTCCCAGCACATACCACTGCATACCGTTACAGTATCTTCTAACTATGTATACCTTCTTTATTGGTCCACAGCATCCTGAATATGAATTGTATAATATCCATCATCCTCCCGAACTACGACACGTGGTGTATCCAACACATGCCGTGTAATTAATCGATAGCACTGAAGCAAATTTCCACCTACTGTCATTATATACTTGAAAGAACCACCCTCTGAATAAGTGAAAATGTTCCCCTCTTTACTAAAAGACTCTTAGTTAGCCCATCACTGTTGCTCAGAAGAAAGCTATCTAAACTAGGGATGGCCAAACGGATCCGGATCCGGATCCAAAAGTTCCGGATCTGGATTCGGATCCGAAAGTACCGGATCCTAAAAATCCGGATCCGGGTCCGAAAGTTTCGGATCTTGATCCGGATCCGAAAATCCGGACCCGGATCCGAGAGTTTCGAATCTCAATCCCATTATAATATTACCACACCTTAAAAAGGTATTATGATCTTCGATTACAAAGAAATGTTTCAGTAGTTAGTCCTACAATAATTTTTTTCAAGTGTTGTTCCTAAAATACTTTGCTACGCATCGCCTAACACACTCGTGCACAAAAATAATCTTACTTGTTTAACATAAAATGTCAGAGGTGATTTTGTAAATGCCATTGAAACGAATATGTATTCATTCGAATGTATTGGAAATGGAAACACACATAAATGTGAGACATTCCCTTCCAGGATGAAACCTTTAACACATTTAACAAGATAGAAATATTATACAAAAAATATACACAATTGTTCTACAGTTACAGTTTTAAAAATTAAAATAAAACATTATAATATATGCAGTGTTATACCGGGTGGTCCATTTACAACAAAATTAAGTATGTTACTACAAATTAGTTATCATTTGAGGTACACAAATAAATGTTTAAAGGAGCAAATGTTCAAAATGATGACCGTTCTCTTCAATGCATTTCAAAACACGGTGTCTGAAGCTCCACGCTGTTCGTCCCAAAATGTCAGGAGTGATAGAGGCACAAGCATCAATAATTCGTGCCGCATGTTTTCTAGCGATGTTGGAACTTCGTGTAACACTTTTCTTTAAGTAGTCCCCAAAGGCAGAAATCAGGCGACGTGAGATCGGGTGAACGAGCTGGCCAAGAAACGGGTCCTCCACGTCCTATCCATCGACCAGAAAACTTTGTGTGCAACATGGCTTGAGCCTGAATGGAGTACTGAGTAGTGTTGTTCATATGAAATTGTTCCTTGAAACCAAAGAGTTGGAACAAATTAATATTACTTATTGTTACACAAAAACATAAATTGCAAACAATTTTCTTTTGCCGAATTCTTTGCACACATTTTTTGAATAAAATTCGTTTATGCAATCTTCTCAACGGAAAACAAAACCGTTATTACATAAAGGGAACAAAATGAATGTGAAACTACCAAATGTTTATAAATGTTCGAAGTTTGCAATTTTTGGTAACACTTTACTATACCTGAGACAGATTTCTTCAAATTTACAGGAGAAAGTACTTAGGCAAATCATTTTCTGTAGCGTTGTTGATGTTCGGGAATGTAATTTTGATTCATTTTTATGCGAATGCATGTGGTCTTGTACGAAAATCTATTTCCGACGCGCTATTGCTGCTGCTGCCATTTGCTTACGGCATGAGAGCACAATACGCTCTCGTATTGTCCGTATATGCTAAATTGAACGAAAGGAGTGCTAATGGAACCAAACCTAACAGGCCTAACCTAACCTAGCAGGCATACTTCGTCCCCGTGATGGTTCTTGGGGCTATCGTGAATTTTTGGGCTAACGTCAATGGTTTTTCTGGCTCAAGGAACGATCAACGGTAAGCTATCGCCATGTTGTGTGTGAAAATAAACAAGAACAGTAAGTACTCGTAAATGTAAGAAATATACATTACTTTCCTAACAAATTCAATTATTTCACCTAAATAAGTGTTCCGGAATGCAGAATAGTACGTTAGCAATGTAAAAAAGTCCGAAAGAAATGATTCCCAGGTGTCTCAGGTATAGTAAAGTAGTACCCAATTTTTTTACAAAATTTTTCAAACAAAAAAATCTTTTTCAACACGGAATCCAAATATGTAAAATGAATGGGGGTGTTCCATTTAAAATTTAAAATTTACACCCCCCCTTGAGGGGTTGGTGGTGGCGACGAAATTTTTGCGGCATTGACTTACCCCCTCAATAGTATCAAACTTTTATTCTGTGCAATTTTTCGATTGGATGCATTCTGCATGCGATATTCCATACTATCATTATAAATGGACCACCCGGTATAATTACAAAGTGCAAGACTAACAACGGAGGTTATCTAAGTGTTCCCCTCCGATTTCAATGAAACTTCGCAGGTGTATAGTGGGGCCCAAAGGAAGAAATACGTGTTTTTTTTGTTTCAGCTAAAAAACTGTTTTACGCGGCAAAACCCACTCATATGTCAAGATGAGGACAAATTTAAGTGGGCATTTGACCCCTGTGTCCCCCTCCGATTTCAATGAAACTTGGCAGATTTATAGAGGACCAAAAGGAAGAAATACGTGTTTTTTTTTGTTTCAGCTAAAAAACTGTTTTACGCGGCAAAACCCACTCGTATGTCAAGATGAGGACAAATTTAAGTGGGCATTTGACCCCTGTGTCCCCCTTTGATTTCAATGAAACTTGGCAGATTTGTAGAGGACCCAAAGGAAGAAATACGTGTTTCGGCTAAAAATCTGTTCTGGGGGGCAACCTCCCCTCAAATGTCAAGATGAGGACAAATTGAAGTGGGGATCTGACCCCTGTGTTCCCCTCCGATTTCCATGAAACGTGGCAGGTGTATAGAGGGGCCCAAAGGAAGAAATACGTGTTTTTCTGTTTCAGCTAAAAACTGTTTTAGGGTGCAAAATCACCTCAAATGTCAATATGAGGACAAATTGAAGTAAGGATCTGACCCCTGTGTCCCCCTCCGATTTTCATGAAACTTCGCAGGTGTATAGAGGGGCCCAAGGAAGAAATACGTGTTTTTTTTGTTTCGGCTAAAAAAACTTTTTTAGGGGGCAAAACCCGCCTCAAATGTCAAGATGAGGACAAATTGACGTGGGGATCATCTGACCTCTGTGTCCCCCTCCGATTCTCATGAAATTTGACAGGTGTATAGAGAGGCCCTATGCCCCCTGTTTCTTCCTATGCCATATTTACGTGGTTTCTGGGTCAGATCCCCACTTCAATTTCTCCTAATCTTGACATTTGAGGGGGGGGAGTTGCCCCCTAAAACAGTTTTTTTAGCTGAAACACAAAAACACGTACTTCTTCCTTTGGGCCCCTCCATACACCTGCCAAATTTCATGGAGATCGGAGGGGGAGACTTAGACCTCCCTTTTAAGTGTATTAATTAATTACAAATCGCGCACGCGCGCACACACACTATATATATATATGTGTATGTATGTATATTATATAGTATATAGATATGTATATGTGCAGGTAAAAATATGTTATAAACACATTCTTACTTTCCAAAGAAGCGCATGTGGGATGGCAAAACGGATCCGGATCCGAAAGTACCGGATCCGGATCCGAAAAATTTTAGGATCCGGATTCTTAGGATCCGGAACCAACCGGATCCGGATTTCGGATCCGCCGGGATCTGAATCTGGCCATCCCTAATCTATACACTTCACCTACCAAAGAGAAGGTGTATGTATATTGTGTATACAGGGTGACTGGTAATTAGATGTATTCCCTGAAAGGGGTTAAAGTAGAGACAATTTGCAATAAATTTGACCATATGATACCCCGTCCGAAAATTAATAGTTTTCGAGATAATCGAGTTTCAATTGTTTTTGAAAAAAATGACAATTTTCCACATAAAAAGTTGAATTGAGAAAAAACTGCTCGTTGTATGGAACATATTTCAGCGTTTGCTGATAGCTAACAAATAAGTGGTTAGTTGAAAAAAAAGTTTTTCCCAAATAACAATCACATGTAAGTAACGGGTGGGTCTAAACTTACAAGTGATGATAAAAAATTGCACTCTTAGTTTACTTGGCAACGTATTAATAAAAAAAATGATATGACACGAAGCGTACAAATTACGTAAATTACTTCCTTGATTCATCAGCTATCCAACAAGGTACAAATGTTGCTGACATTCACATTTGTGTACAAGAAATAACACTTGATTCATCTTCATCTGAATGGAATCAATGAACAATACAATTAAAGAACATTACACGTCTTGCTCAAAGTGGGCACCTCCGTTACGAATGCAGGCACGCAGGTTTTTACGGATCATTTGGTCTCGTAACTCGTGATGTGATGGTGGCCTTGACGTGTTGACCAGCTGTTAAGATCCTCTCCCTGAGCTCTTCTTGCGAGTTTACCGGTGCCTTGCATGTGGCTCCAAATGTAAAAGTTGCAAGGCGTCAAATTGATCGGGGGATCGAGCTGGGCAGTCATCATGCTGGTAAATCATGTCACGTCTTGTAGCTAGAGGCACATCCTCCAACAACATTGCCATCCCGTTCCTCAAAAAATGTTCATAAGTGATGCCATTTAAGATTTGGGGCAGGAAAAATGGCTCGATGAAATGATTGTTGATTACGATCATCCATACTTCTGCCTGGGCGTGCGACAGTGGCTGGATGAAAATTACCCAAAGAAATGGATTGGCCGAGGCGGACTGATTCCCTGGCCGGCTCGATCTCCCGATTTGACGCCTTGCGACTTTTACATTTGGAGCCACATGACAAGGCACCGGTAAACTCGCAAGAAGAGCTCAGGGAGAGGATCTTAACAGCTGGTCAACACGTCAAGGCCACCATCACATCACGAGTTACGAGACCAAATGACCCGTAAAAACCTGCGTACCTGCATTCGTAACGGAGGTGCCCACTTTGAGCAAGACGTGTAATGTTCTTTAATTGTATTGTTCATTGATTCCATTCAGATGAAGATGAATCAAGTGTTATTTCTTGTACACAAATGTGAATGTCAGCAACATTTGTACCTTGTTGGATAGCTGATGAATCAAGGAAGTAATTTACGTAATTTGTACGCTTCGTGTCATATCATTTTTTTTATTAATACGTTGCCAAGTAAACTAAGAGTGCAATTTTTTATCATCACTTGTAAGTTTAGACCCACCCGTTACTTACATGTGATTGTTATTTGGGAAAAACTTTTTTTTCAACTAACCACTTATTTGTTAGCTATCAGCAAACGCTGAAATATGTTCCATACAACGAGCAGTTTTTTCTCAATTCAACTTTTTATGTGGAAAATTGTCATTTTTTTCAAAAACAATTGAAACTCGATTATCTCGAAAACTATTAATTTTCGGACGGGGTATCATATGGTCAAATTTATTGCAAATTGTCTCTACTTTAACCCCTTTCAGGGAATACATCTAATTACCAGCCACCCTGTATATATATTAAAGCAAAAACTTAATAACGTTTTCCTGCTTTACATCTTGTTTCGACGCTGCGAACCGTCGAAATATGGAATTTTATCCTGAATAGATAAAACCGGGCATCACAGGCTCGCAATTGTCACTAATGGATTTCACTTTGCAATTGCAGTAAACAAAACATATGATTTACTTGAAAAATTCAATAAGACATACGCTTGGCATGTCTGGATAAGACACATAGTAATTTAAATTTATTTTAAGCAATTTCTTCAAATATGATACCAGTTTTGATTTTTCAGATACTTATTTCAGTCTTGTCTAGAATTTGAGACGAAAGAGAGACTCTTTCTTGTCTCAGTACCATCTCTATTTTCAAAAAATCTCAATGTATACGTTTAAGTATAATTTTCCGGACACCCTCTTACAAAGTTATGAAAATTATGCGTGAGGTACAGGAGTACATTGTACCCCCCAAGTTGGTCTGTCGTGTCTCATCTCGTTTGTGTAAGTATTTCGTTTCGAAAAATTCCATTTGAAGAATTCATCTACTTTCCTGAAGAAGATTTGTATCTTATCTTCAAATCGACGCGACCTCTTCTTTAGAAAAGTGTACCCCCCCCCCCCTTACGCAAAAGTGAATTCGTCTGGAGCGTGATTTTCTGAGAGTAGTATCTGATTCCATTGTTCCACACACATTTTAAACAATTTTCATCTCCTTAAAGAGGTTTCCAAAAACACAGGTCATTGAACTATCCTGTAACAAGCATAATGTAGTAGAATAAGTTTATGGTTTGAATTTCTGTGGTAATAAAGATAATGCTTGAAGTTATAAACAATTTAAATATTTTAATTGAGCAACTTGAAAATGTTTTCTTTAACAGTAGCTCCTTGCGGCTGTCAAATTATCGAAGGGGGTTACAGGGGGTGCAATTGGATTTACGGATTTAGGGAAGGACAGTACCCCCCCCCCTTCAAAACTTTGGGTGGGTACAATGTACCCCTGTACCCCCCCATTCCTACGCCACTGATAGTACAGCGAATTTGCAACAAATTTAACCCTAAAGTGCCTTATACCAAGGGGGTCCATTTTCGAGATATACCACATTAATTGATTTTGTTGAAAAACTCCCGATTTCCAGGTTCAAAATTAAAATAAGAAAAAAGTGGTGATCGAATTCAACTTGTTTTAATCTGTAAGTCATGCCAACACGTTGACAATGTTTTGTGAACAGTAAAACAATGAAATGCGCCGAACAGTTTCAAAGAGCAGGTCAGAACTTAATCGATGTTTAAATTCTGAACCTGATGGTTTCACTTCCCATACAGCACAAATCTCCCAGGGATATCCATTGGATATCCACAATGTCCAGATCAGATCCATGGATGTTATGGATGTGCATTAGATATCCATTTGACATCTGTAGGATATCCAGAACTGGACATCTAAAACTCGACAAATTCTTGATATCTAATACACAGCCTAAACGTGTGTAGAACTGGTTGTAAGAAACATTGTCCAATTCCGAATATCCAATACGTCGCCAGATCTCTTCCAAAACTGAATATACAAAACACATCCAATTCTGGATATCCAAAACATATCCAGATCTTGTCCAAAACTGGATTTCCAAAATACATACAATTCTAGATATCTAATACATGTCTAGATCTGATCCAGAACTTGTTATCCAACAATGAACATAAATAGCATATGTTTCGAATATTAGAAAATGGTAGGGATGTGCAACATCCCGAAAAGTCAGGACCCAACTTCGGGAAATGAATTCCCGACTTTTCGGGGTCCCGAGCAGTCGGGAAATACCGAATGGTCATTTTTAAAAGTCGTTAATTCTCGACGTTTTCTGCATTGTAAATGTCTGGAACTTATCGAAAATTGTTCGTTTTTGTACCAGAAATGCGAAAACAATCACTTAAAGTGAAAATGACGTGTAGAATTTGAGATTTCCTGAGCTTCGGGAAATTTTGAATATTTCCCGTCAAGAAAATTTCACGACTTTGACTTTCCCGCACACCCCTAGAAAATGGTCATAGTATTCCCGTTGTGTATACTTTTGTATACTTTATCTTGGAATTGAAACAATAGTTATAATTGCATTGAAGCATTAGCGTTTCTAAACTTATTTACTTGTTATATTTAGTGATTTAATATTTTTCTTCTTAGAATCAGAAAATTTCGATTTAGTCTTACTAAACGCTACAATACAATCGAGACTAAAATCGAGTAAATCCTACTTAGCTCAACCGGGAAAATCCTTTCCTTACAGGTATATATTTAGCATAGACAGTAGCAATACACATCATTTTCAGTTCGTGAGTTTCACGCCTGAGGCCTGAGTGAATCAGAAACTTGTGACTGTTTTCTTTGTTGGTGAGCGTCTTGTTATTTGCTACTATTCGCGATTAAAATTACCACCTGAGCGCTAGTGTCGCTTCCAATATGGCCGCTCTAAGTAGGATAACTCTTTGTTTACATTCAGCAGTAGTACGAAACAGCAGCGTGTTGTCATGGCTGCTATGGAGGAGAAACGTTTAAATTACGCGATATTTTTAAATATTGCGAATGCGATGTGAATTCCAGGAACTCTAACGAAGGTGAAGCTGTGATGAGAACGAAGCATTTAATTATGATAGGCAAAAATAACAGGGAAAACGCAGACGAAACTAACGTATACGCACTGGTTCTTCAAAGCAGTGCTGTATCATCTGCACCTCATGTTGTAACTGGGATTCTCGGAAATTATTTGAAAATAAAGAAATTGAAATTGACCTATACTTGAAAAGCTGTCAGGAGAAAATTGCGAACATATCGTTGCAGTTCTTTCTCGATAATATTCACGATTTCATGACCAGGCTATCCTCACTGAGAAAGGACATCGTACTGAATAAAGCAGCAACATTAGCATTTCCATTTTATTTTTCTGGTTACATTTGACATTAATTCATTCTCAAACTATTTTTATCTTCTCTCTTAATCGACTTGCACCTGTTCCAAAATTCACACATACATAATACATGAATGCATTGGGTAAGACGCTTCATGACTTTTCGAAAAAAAAAAGTTTTTTTTATAAAGTACAATTTAAAACTATACTTTCATGGCAATCTCTCGAAAAATAAAGTGAATAGACTCGTGCATTCTTCGTAATTTCCTTGCCGAATTACAGTGTTATTCCCCATGCCAATCTTCTGTCAGTCAACTACGTTTCCCCTGATTTATTTACAAATTTCATTTCGTTGATTCCACGGGGTGGAAATACATGAAAACTTGTCATTTGTTCTGATCCATAAAACGATTTAGAGCACAAAAAAACCTGAACCTCTTTTGCCATGCTTTAAACGACTTCATCACAACGTATCCTACTTAGACTAGTTCCTGAAAGTCCCACCACGTGGCATATCATTTAATTTTAATCGCGAATTAGCGATTGAAACTTTTTGAAATCTTAGAATAAGAAACGCTACAATACACTGCATACAAGAATCGGGCCAATGCTCGCTTATAGCATCACAAATCTCCAAGGAATATTCAGAGATAGCAAACAAGGTTGCGGAAAGCTTACGATAGCAAGCAAGTTTGATATGGCAAGCTGGACACAAGCTTGAGGTAACATTAATTATGTTGATGTCCAAAACATGTCCAAAAGTGATCCGAAAATGTCCAAATATATCCATTTCTGGATATCTTTTGGATATCACGTATGCGGACAAATGAATATCCAGCAGATATCCAGTAGATGTCAATTGGACATTCCTGGATATCAATTGGATATCCAGAACTTTCGACACAAATATCCAAAAGATATCCAGCGGATATCTCTTGGACATTTGTGTGCTGTGAGGGTTTGTGCTTTTGGTGCACAAAAATGGAGATCGTGGTAGTTGGTAATACTATGGAGTCACCGTACAGGCAGTGTCTGGACGCAACTCTTCCAAGGAGTTGGATCTTACGGTAGTGTTCTAGGGTTAAAGAAGTTTAAGGTCATTGTATTAGTCCTTTTTTTAGACGTTTTAGGTCCTCAAGTTCCGAGTCCTAATCATGAGCATTGAGATGAGCTGCAATCAGGAAGTTAAGTTGAGTATAGCAGTGGCAAAGAAGCCCTTAATAAAAGAGAAAGTGTGTACCTTTGGACAAAGAACTAAGAAAGCGACTAATGATTTTTTGTGGGTGTGTATGGAGTGTAGCGTTGAATGGTGCAGTAACCTGAGCTCTATAAAGAAATGAGGAAGAGCGACTAGAAGCTTTAGAAATGTGACTATAGCGACGAATGGAGCGTGTGAAATGGATAGATGAAGTAAGAAATAAAAGAATGTTGGATGGAGTTGGTGAAGGAAGAGCAATGCTGTAAGTGTTCAAGAAAAGGTAAAGACATTAGTTTGGCAACTGACTAGTAAGGAACTGCTTACTAAAAGACGGCTTACGATTCACTTCATCAGCCAATAGATATATGCTTTTCTGAGTTCGTTGAAATTATCATTCACTTTAGTCCCTGAAATTTCCCAGCGAAGAGAAAATTTACTTGCTTCAGAATATTCGGCAAAAGGGGATTCGGCAAAACGGGAATTCCCTGTTCGTCGAAAATTTTGCTTGGGTGAGATACAGTAGCGTGCAAATTAATCCGAACAAGATGAATATTTTTCCAGGTATACAATAAGCTTAAAATATGTTGCAGTTTTAAGCTTTAGTTTCACTTTTTTTAAATAACTGCACATTCTCTCTCGATAATGCCCTGTGCTAAGAACAACGATCCACTTTCACTCAATAGTTCATTGTTGAAGACCAGAAGTGGAGTCTATTGTTGAAGTATTTTGTTATCGTCGACAGACGAAGAGTCGGTTGTGTTTTCCAACAGGACCTAGCAAAATGTCATACATCTCGAAAAGTCAATGAGTTCTTTGATAATAACAATGTGCAAGTACTCTCCTGGCCAGGAAACTCACCTGACTTAAACCCAATTGAAAATGTATGGTCTATCTGCAAAAGAAGGATGTCAAAAGTGGATTGTTCAACCAAGGAGAAAATGCTTTGTGCCCTTGTTAACGTGTGGTGCCATGATGAAGAAATTAAAAACATTTGTGCAAATTTAGTGTCATCCATACCTAAACGTGTCAATGATGTGATTACAAACAAGGGAGGTCACATAAAGTACTAAGGGTATTTCTAAATACATGTATAGTTATGTAGCCTATATTGTAGTAATTGCATTAAATGACAAAATGTGTATCTTATTCGGATTAATTTGCACGCTACTGTATTTGTCTCTGTGGCATTCGGTGAAAGGGGATTCGGCGAAACAGGAGTAAACCCGTGGCCACTTGATTACAAGGCGGCAACGTTACCACTGCGCCATCGGGGAGGCCCAGTTAAGCATAACTAAGATATGAGAAAATATATTATTAATGAAGTGTCAGAACTGCACAAAACATAGTAAAAATTAATCAGAATGTCATTATCTGGTGTACAATTAAGTAGCAATTGATTCTTTTATTGCAAAAACACACATGGAAAAAGTAACAAAACTTTGAGGATCATTTCTTCAAAATGTTACCTCTAACGGCTCTCTACGAGGTGGTTCAAGAGCTCTACGGGTAGCTGGTTCCATTCCTCACAAAGAGCAGTGTGGAGCTCTGGAATAGTCCTTGGTGGAGGATGGCGGTTTGCAACTCATCTCCCTAATGCATCCCAGGCATGCTTAGGGTTTATGCCTGGAGACCTCACTGGCCAACTCACAACTAATAAGTTGAGCGTTTTGTACACGAAGTTTCTAGTGCATGACAAATAACATAATTTCCCACTCGGTAAGTAAATGTTCTCAACGGTATATTCTTTCCCATGTGTTTTTAAATAACTAAGCAGAGCTTGAAATGGACCAGAACGACGTTTTGGCCGTGAAGGAAGTACCTCGCATCTAAAGAAGGAAACCCTTCCTACATGTCCTTAATATTTTAGATGTTTGACTACATTTTCCTTTTCAGTGTGAACTACATTGTTGATATTCTTTAATAGTACGTACATATTATCATGTTAGTAGCATTCATATAACCTTCCCCTCTACGTGGAGATGCGTTGTTGCCGCGAGGGAGCTTAGCAGTGTATGCTATGTTGCTTTCATCTTTTCGTGACTTGTAGTTTTCGCAAAATAACAATTATCTTTCACTTGCACAAATTGATTTTTTTAATAAGTAATATTAAGACAGAGTATTGAGGATATGCACGTTTAATGAAATTTTTTTCACCACTTGTGCGAGCTACCATCCACGATTTCTGTCTGTTTAAATTTTAAAGTAAAGGAAGAAAATTTCAGATGACTCGCGTCATATGTATTTGATACTATGTGTTGTTCATGTAAATATTTTAATATTAATCATTTTTAATTGTAACACATCATTTCACTAGTCGTATCTCGTTGTTCTAGTAACCAGGGACAAAAAAGACAACCCCATGCTAACGAAAAATAAAGCGTTCCGATTCGTGAAAATTTATATTTCCAGCAAGGCTATCGAGAAGGCTATGGTATGTTGAATCGATAGTATATTCTGTTACTTGCTTGATCTGCATTCTTTATCTGCTGTATGATCAGAAATTCCAATGTGGCAATCGGGGTGAGTTGACCGAGGGAAAGTGTCAGTTGGCGATATTTTTTACTCGCTCCACCAAGCGATTATCTATTTCCCCACACGTTTTTGCCTAAATAATATTTTTCTTTGATTGTTCGAGGGGGTTGAGGTATAATTTGTTTAATAATGGAAATATTGAAATAATGAACATACATATAAGTTGTCTGTAGTGTCCTCTACTCAGAGTTACCCTTCCACATAGTTCGCATCACGTTCGATGCATTTGAGGCATTCTTTCTAACTCAGGCCTTAAAAAAAGTTTGAAAAAATTTCACAGAACACTCCCTGCCCCACCGTTCAGAGCTGTTTTAACTTCCTGTAGATCCTCGAATCTCATGCCACTAACCACAGACTTAGCACTGACTTTATGGTATCCCAAACTCTCAATCATTGCCTGTGCTGACCCATAGGACATGTGAACTGCATCAGAAATTTCCTGGATGGTGATGCGTCTATCAGCTCGAACGGGCTCTTAAGCCTTGTGGCGGTTCTCGTCGGTCACCGAATGGCCTGCCACTCCATGTCTTGTCCATACTTTCGGTTTCTCCCACTGTGAACTTAACTACTGAAGTCTATGCTACTATGCTACTATGCTACTATGACAATAATATACTACGTGATATAAAAAGTATGGAATTAAGTTTCATTTGAGATTCCCCCCCATCTCTCTCTCCAAACAACGTGATATTGTTTACATAACCAGTAATCACGTAGTAAATGTGATTTTCACTTCATAAATCTCACAGAGCTCCTCAACAAAACGGTCCATATTTTTCCCTCTCCCGAGCACAGCCTTGACTGCTAATGCAACCTTCAACTCACAAGTCTTGTTTATTTACATTACTTGTTATATCTGATATACTGCCTATTATATCTGCTACATTTCCTGTTATATTTGTTATGTAACATGTTATATTACCTATAGAGATATAATTTTGTGCAATGAATTCATAGGCGCCGACTTTGAGGGGACAAGGCACTTTCTGCCTCTTCCCCCCCAAAAAATAACGTAGAGGAACAGCTATTATGTATATTTGTACGTAGTCACCAGCATTGTGTACAGTGTTGTCAGTGATGTGGGAAGTAGTATACTTGCAGCAGCGCTTGTTCTGTTGATGGTTTGAATGGAGCGGTCTATTGCCTGAAGAATCTCTGGAAACGTTCGGAAGCTTCATCTTTTAGGGATCAAATGAAAGTCACAGGGGCTGGTAGAGCATCTGCCAGCCCCATTGAGCTAACAAATCAGCCACAGGCTGCGCTACATGAGCCCAAGCATTGTCCTGCAAAATGATTGCAGGATTCAACAGAAAGTGTCCCCTCTTCTTTCGCAACGCAGGTCGCAGGTTATGTTCCAAAAATGAACAGTAATACTGCGCATTGACGGCCTGTCCTGGAGGTACGGCGAGAATCACCAGAACTTTTACATTAGTGTGGTTCTGACTACGTAACTTTAGACCGGTAACTCCAACAATACTCTATTCCTCTCGTCACTGCGCATGCACTTAGTGTTGGAAGGAAGAGTCCATTTACTGGGAGGTAGCTTAGGTATCAAACTAGCATGTGGTATAAGTGAGAAGCACCGGTTCCATTTCATGGCGTATATACAGCAGTATGTATGTACCAGCGGCGTATAGTCTGGGTCACCTAGGTAATCGGAGATGACCCAGCTATAATTTTTTAAAAAGTTCTTTTTTATTTCTTCGCAATATTCTTCCGAACCAATCTTTGATTCACATATTTCTTTGCTTCCAGCGCGCGAATGTTTCCAACCGTTTGCCGCGGAATGTCCGTGAGGCTTTTTCTCCAGCTGGTGGAATCTGGTGACGTCAGGGTGAGATTCCACCGGCTGCCTTTAAATCCCTTGACGGGAAGGAGGGGAAGGAGGGGAAGGAAACACTGCTTCTGATATGATATGATATGATATGATATTTATTGATATTGGTACGAGCCCTTCGGCTGTGCCTATCTTACAATATTGTTACATAAACACCCCGACCTTAAACATGCACCCCATTTATCATACATTCAGAAACATTTGGAAAATAATTACATACTATGTACATATATAAATAACAATGTGGTCCTCTTCTTACATTTGAGATTGTTCATTTTCACAACACTGCACTACACGCTCCACCTATGCCTGAGCTACTGCTGTTCCGTACCCTTCACTTTCACTGACTCCTTGCAGCATTTTCCTGCGCTCCCTCCAAACTGCATGAAAATAGGAGCCCAGGGCTTTGATATTTACATTCGTTATACCACTCCTCTCCGTGGCAAGGGTAACCTCCTTCTGGAGAGAGTCCATCGGTTGCAATCTCCACCCCAGAGCCTTTGCCGTTCCCTCTTCTGCCATTCTTCCCCGATGGCCTTTGTGTCGTAGGAGCTGTTGTTTACGACAGGGAAATTTCTCAGGAAACAGAATTCTGGGTTCACAAATTACGTACTGAAAAGGAAAGTAGAGAAAATAATGCGCGAGAAACAGGGAAATCTGAAAAACATTTGCCAACCAATTCTATGTTAATTCTCATTTTACATTTGCTTCTGTCTTCCTGATCTCTATTTCAACAGATATTGTCAAAGAAAAAAAAACTTTAATATTGAAGACGAAGGTAATTAAATAAATTAAAATTTGAACTAGAAATTCAAGAAATTACACCGACCTCCGTTGCGGAGTGTTAGCACAACTCCATTCGACGCCAGAGCTCCAGGGTTCGAATACCGGTCTGGGCATGGGTGTTCTTTGTAAATGTCCCTTCATCAATGTCATATCATCACTCGTAGTGATTAGCCAAAAGTGGCAGAAAAGCGACGTCAAATAACAATTTAATCAATCGATTAATGAAGTAATTAAACTATTTATATGCTTATTTTTTTCATTTTTAAAATGCGTGATTACTTTCTTTATAGCCTTCAAAACCAGTGAGAGTACTTCTTTCACAGAAATGAATAATTTTTAAAAGGGAAAGCTACCAGAAATAAATTATATATATACGTACACATATACAGTATTAGGTAATTTAAGTTGCTCCCCCCCATTAGATTAATAATGATAAAAGATGTTTGAATGTAAAATATATAAACAAAAAACGCAATGATTCCAACTTATAGAACCTCGCGCATCGCAGGGAATATAAAGCTGGGAAAGGGAATTTTTCAGCATCCATAGGGAATTTAATTCTGTGTCAAGCAGGAAGGATCCACAATAGAAGATTGGGGCAGGGAACTGAATGCGTGTTGTAGCGATTCGAGAATTTAATATTTGTTTAGCTGTTAGTGGTTTAGTATTCGTGCTAGTGCTGTGTTTACTGAAGTTAAAGGCAATGGATATAATACAATATTTGCGTGTGAAAATATTTGGAACGGGATATTTTCCGGAGAAATTGGAAATAGTTGAGGTATGTAGGCCAGTAGCATCTCTTGTACCACAGATCTTGAACTTAAACTTCCGTGTATAAAAACAAAAATCGGGAATGCACGAGTAACTGGGTACTGGGGTAACTTGAATTTTACACTTCAATTAATATTGAGGGTTTTTATTTCACTACCGCATTCCTTTCATATTCTTTGTTACAGGTTTTTTCTTATAGATTTATTATATTTTCTTGTTTCTAAACGTAGATTAACTGCAAGTGCAATCACAACAATTATTTGACAGTGGTCGCAACAATAAGGTAAAATATAAGGTAAAATTTTTAACACATATATTCATAAATCCTATATGGATGTTGAGGTAAATTTGCAGGGAGACTTCAAGAGTGGGTGAATGAATCAAGTGTCGGAGATTACCCACTAGTTATAACCAGCATACGCCACTGGTATGTACTTACTATATGGTACATATACAGGGTGATTCAGAATTCCTATTACGCACTTCTAGGGGTTGTAGAGGGGACTTAGTTGATCAAGTCTTGATAAGAAACCCATGTCCGAAAACGTACCGTTTTGGTACTAGACAGATGACAAGATCACATAATTTCACATCACCCGCTTTACCTGCGTCACTACAAGAGCTGCTCGATGTGGCGACCCTGAAGTTCGTTGCAAACAGTGTACCTCCAAAGGATGTTTGCATACACACGCTCAAAAATACCTGGTGTGTGCTGAACTGTGTCTGCTGCAGCCAGAACTCGTGCAACCAGGACATACTCCGAAACTATAGAAGTCTCATAAACAAGAGACTTCATGTGGCCTCGTACGAAAAAGTCAAGAGGAGTTAGATCCGGCGATCGTGGTGGCCAAGGAGTTGGCCCCGTATGTTTGATTGAGATGTTGTCGGACGTCATGGGAAAAGTGTGCTGGTGCGCCATCATGTTGGAACCACATGTGCTGTGTAAACAGATTGTAAACAGAGGACGTTGGAAGCAGCACACATGGCATCAGGTGACTGAAGACGTCGCCCTCCGTCAATGTGGGTTGCCTACCGTGAAGCGGGAGATGTGAAATTATGTGATCTTGTTATCTGTGTAGTACCAATACGGTACGTTTCCGGACATCGGTTCCTTATCAAAATTTGATCTACTAAGTCCCCACTACAACCCCTAGAAGTGCGTAATAGGAATTCTGAATCACCCTGTGTATGTGTGTGTGTGTGTGTGTGTGTGTGTGTGTGTGTGTGTGTGTGCAACTCGACTTTTGTACTCTTCCTTCAATGAAAAACATTCCTGCGCCACTCGTGATAAGAAGGGAAACTGAATTGAAATTGACTGTTGGAAAGGGGCATTGCAGTGATCATTTATGTAATACTTGAGAATGGTTAACAAAAAATCTTTTAATTAGAAAATCATAACAATTACAGCATAAATAATACATAATTACAGTAAAATTTAGTAATAAAATCTGTATCAATCCTAATATCTACCAAACACAACTCAAAAATTGCAAATGGAAGTGGAAAATTCCATTAGCCACTTACTGTAGTAGCCACTTGAAAATAGTTCAAAACCTGACCTTTTCCTGGAGTATTTAATATAGAATTTCTAGTGTAAGTACTTGTAATACCCAGCACATCAAAGTAAAGTATAGTTTTTCTGCAACAAATTTTAAATTCCTTGCTTGCCCTCTTTTTCTTTCTTAATTCAAAAATAATAGAAGTGAGGGGGGGGGAAAGATAGAAAAGGCTAATTTTTGTGGGCAATAAAAATAAAACATTATATTAATATCTGGTTTTGTTCTAGTTAAATGGTATAATACGTCAAATCAGGGGTGTGACGTACAGGTCAGTGGCGGCTTGTAACCACACATTCGCGATTATCTCGATAACGGCTCGTTTGAGGACCCATGTTTACTGAGACTTTTTTGCTTCCATTATCGTGTACTTTCACCTGTGTCAGTTTACGCTATTACTTATGATACACCTTGTATATGTAGCAAGTTTACATACGAATGCTTGCTGATCCACTTCAACAATTACTTTAGAAATATCGAAGTATACTTGATTAAGTCTATTTGACAAATTACACGTCTAATCAGCGCAGTCAGACATGGCGAAATACATGTAGTTGTCACTGATTTATCATTAACAAAACCATGTTGATTATCATGATGGAAGCATTTAATGTTAAAGTAAAAATATTTATATGTAATACTTTCAAATATTTTTAGAGAAAGAATCAATAATATAAATTGATCTGTAATTTGACAATTTAGTTCCTTACACCCCGAAACTGTATTCTAGACAATTCTGAACATAATTGTGGTTGATGGATGGATTCTATTTTACTTCGCTTTTTTGCCACTTTTGGCTAATCGCGAAGATGAGGATGAGGATACAATGACATTGGTGAAGGGACACTCACAAACACCTATGCCTATGTATACATATTCATATACCCCCCCTCCGACACACACACCATACACATATGTGTTTGTGTGTGTGTGTGTGTGTGTAATTATTACTCAGTCGCATAACATAGCGAATAACCATCTTCCACAGTCTTGAAGCGTGTCGTCTGATTTCGCTCACGATGCTATTTGTAAGAATCAACAAATTTACCTAAGTTGTAACTAAATTTACAGCTGTTATAGTCTTCACAAAACACAACTTGCTTTTTTTTTCGTTCGGAAGGTGGCAAATGACGATATAACACGAAAATGTTATATTTATTTCCATCTGGAATGCTGTAGATAGGTGTAGGGGAAATTTTTCCTTTGGGAAACACACGTATACATATCTGGCCATAATGTAACCTAAATAAAATGGATAATAAAAAATAATAATTGTAATGCTCATTTCCCTCCAAAATTCCACGAGAGCAAAGAAATGGTTCGTGTAGTTCAACATTACTCAACAGATGGCGCATATGTAGCTGTCGTGTTCCAGTTCGTGAGCTTTTTCAACTTAGAAAGACACGCTTTGATTTTATTTTCTACCGCTAGATGGCAGGAGCGTGTGGTCACCTTCGATCGAGCACGACTGAATAGATTTTTGGCACGTGGAAGCGGCCGACCTTATTTCTTTTGCACGTGAAGTGAGAGAGACAGAGAGGGTCGTTTCTCCGAGAACATTGTCTGGCAAGGACGCTGAAGGCGCCATAGAGAAAGTTAAATCCTTGGTGACAACTGACAACCGAGCGGAGTTAATAACAAAAAGGAAAAGAAACGCGTGCGCAAGGAAACGGAACGCACTAGAATACCCCAATTTTTACACTGGCTTATGTCGTGGGGGGAAACCGTTTTCCGTACAGTCCCTATCGCGTGGCAAGCACCTCACGCCGAAGGCCGCGAAGCCAAAAGGGGGTAGAATTTCATTATGTAAAAGCTTCCAGGTCACATCAAAGGCCACATGTGCGCGCATGTTTGATGACGGGGGATTAGCTACGTAGCAACTCTGGGCCCCAGCCTCGGGAAGTTAATTTGTAAAAGTCAGTTAAATTGTTACAGCAATGACTTATTATCACACCCTAAACACCCTCTCATTTTTTTCAGCGCCCCCTAGAACTTTTAAATTTGGCGCTAAATGTCCCTTCACATCCCCCTTATGCCCCTCTTAGATGAAGAATACAGGATAATACAGAAGAATACAGGATAAACCCCACAGTTATTTCGCTTAATGTATCTCTGTTAAAGTTGCAGTTACTTATTTTGAAAGTAACTCCTTTTCTTTCCATTACCTTTAAAAATAACTAAGTTGCTGATTGATTGACTTCTATATTACGTGCACATCACCACACAGACTACTTTTGCCCGTCACTCAATTTGGGGAGGGGAGAACAATATTGAGAGCAGGGCCCTGACAAAAAAAAATGTCTGTTAAAACCTTCCTAACTAGAACAATACTGTCTCCGAGAATCAATTCTCCATAACCATAATAATGATAGAGCGATCATTCAATCAGTTACGGGATGACATGTGGTCAGAACGACGAACTCCCAGTCATTTTTGTAGGTTTTCGTAACCAGATTACTCGTACGTAGATCTCCAATCTTCTCGCGATGGTGGGGATCCCATACACTGGCCGAGATCTTAGGAGAAAATTGATATGTATGTTTGTGATTGTCCATCTTATCCCCATCGTCGCGATTAGCCAAATTGGAAGAAATGCGACATCGAACGAACTAAATCAATCAATCGAACAATCAAGTATCAGTAAACGATGCTCTCGTATAATTCGAATTAAATGCTTTTAGGTACATATGGTTAATGTTACTGTAATATATTAATGTAAGCTAAATTTTGTGGTGTTGTTGTTAAAATGAAAGTGTGCAAGGTATCTTTATTAAATTTTTACATTACGTTTCAAAACGTTTCTAGTCTTTTATGATTATTAGAACCTTCGCAACACATTGAAGTTCAAGATAACAAGAACAATGTTCTAGTTTCATAAAAAGATTGTAACTATGACAGCAAAATAATTTCATCCGGCACAGCACATAAAGTTCCACAATACAATGCTAGAAACTAAAACTATATCGTATTTTTCGTCAATCCGACCTTCGTAGCAGAGTGGTTTGGGGTTGGTGTTGGAATCACGGCCTCGAATGGGTGCTCTTTCTGATTGTCTCTTCATCAATTTCACCATTCATCATAGCGATTAGCTAAAAGTGGGAGAAGAGCGACGCTAAATAACAAAAATCATTTAATGAAGAATTAATCCTATTTTCCATTTCTATTATTTCTTATGGGATAAATGCTAATTTACACCTTGTTGTCTTCTGGTATTGATTGAATGTGCTACTTAACAATTTTAATTGTATTCTGTATCTTTTATGGCCTTAAATGTAATTTTCACTATTGTAACCTATTTCTTTGTCTATTATTATTATGTTTTGTTTTACATCATAGCACATCATGTTGCTTTATTCAGTATTATATTTTACACTGTAGTTTGACAAGGCAGTATACTCTTTATGGCTGCTTTATTGTTGTCGCTGTTATGTGTGATTTAAGCAGCGTTTGAAGTGGAAAATGTTAGCTGGGGTGATGTTTGGTAGAGCCTTGGAGTTAGTCAGAGGGAAGCTAGCTCCTATGGTGATAATGAGACAACTTGGTGGGATGCTTTCCGAAAATTATCCTAGGTGGGAGATACCACCCCCTCGCATCCCTCCTAACTTCGAGCACTAGATTCAAGTATATTATACTCCATTAGTGGGTGATTGGCGTATCCCCCTCCCCCGGGATTTATTTTCTAGATACGTGCCTGACTTCGCAGGCCTATCACAGAGGCCAGCGCGTGGATGTTTCATGTTACCCCTGACATTGATTTTATCTCTGTCAATGGAACTTTCACATGCTGCACTTGACCTAACAGTAGGAATGTGCAGAGAGTAAAACACCCAGATCAACAACACAACCACCGAAATATGTTTGTTACATTCATAACTCCTATCGAGCTCGTTACAGCCTCCATTTCGAATGGGTACCTGATCTTGTTCACATGACACCTTCAAAGTGCAATTTACTGTTAGTATCCCATTTCCGCGAATCTATATGTTTATACACAGCCAGGCACGGCTCGTATGCAGAGAAACAACGTTCGTGGAAACCTTGAAGCTTGTCGTGCATAACGAGTGCAACGACTGCTTATTTCCCTGCTTATTTCCGCATTACAGAATGGAAACCAGATTATCATAGTTTGCCAATTGTTATCTTATCTCAGTCTTATTCGCATGCCTGGATATCAAAGACGGCTACATGCAGGAAGAAGATCAAAATCCACGTCCATTTTGCCTCAATTTCTCGGTGGCTTTTCTTCTGTTCCACCAGGCGGATGCTGCGATGTTATCTTAAACAAAGGCCACGGTCGGTTCACTACATTCGTTACCGAGCTAGGAATCGTTTCGAAAGGAGTTCTCGATAGAAGCCAATGTGAAGGCACGGCAGGGATTGCACCCTGTGGAGACCGAGACCGCCGGTCAAAATTCGAGACAAGCACGAGATTTGTCAGTGGGAGACAAGAGATCGAGATTCACTGTGCGAGAGTCTTGTCTCCTCCTGTAACCTAGTAAATTAGAATGAACTTTCGCCCAAACAAAAATTGATTTACTGTGATACTTTTGCAGACACGGTATATATTTAATTCATGTTTTTACTTACAATTTAGTTTGTTTTCATAAATATTTTTTTCATATTTCTGTATCTATTATTTCTGGACCAGAGACCAAATCTCGACTTTCCCTTCGTGACCTAAGCAAGAAAATTGTAGGCTATATATTGTTATCTGTGATGCAATATTGGGACGAGACGGAGAACGAGACAGATATTTGCCACTCGAGACGGAGTCGAGGACCAAATGGACTTACTCTTTTATGACTGCTAACTCTTGTCTCGTCTCGTTCTTGTTCCACACCAAAAACGTAGTTCTCTTACGGAAACCATAAGAAATGACAGATTGATGATATTAAAAAGAATGCTTCTCATGGAATGATGAAACGGTTGATCCCAGCACCTTATTGAGGTTTACCACACGCTCAACTTGCCCGGAGGACTCGTCTGCTTATTTGTATTTGAATTTAGGTTATTTTACATCTCTCATCTACATCTCTAGATTAATCGCGACGATGAAGATGAATGCTGAATTGATTACAGGATGAGAGGCAATGAGATGTTCATGCGTTACCGAGAATCCGAATATTCTAGCGCGTTACGTTAACCACTCCACCATGGATGCTGGTGGCACTTCTCTATTTATAATTTACTGGAGAAAATAGTGTGGAGTACTTTGGTACACATATTTTTCGGGGAGACTATTGTTTATCGTTAATGTAAAAATTGACTTAAATTCAAATTACATTGCGTTATATTAACTCAAAATTTTAATCTTATTGCTTATTTAAAAAATGACATTATTATCTTAATGCTATATTCGTATTTCCTCCGTTATTTTTCTATTATTTTCATTCTTAATGCTTATGCAAATGTAATAAAATAAGCAAGTTTAATATTGTTTTACAGATTTTCTTCTTTTATTAAATGTTGCTATTTTGTTGATTCACTACAAATGAAATGTAGAGGGAAGGGGTGAAGAACGTCAATTAAAAATTTTGTTTTGTAGTGCACATCCCTTAGTATTATCGACAAAATAGTATGTCTATGATCAATATGTACTAGTTGTTATTGTACTTTCAATTTGCATTCGGCACGTTAGCACGAAGGTTTGCAGCTACTGTATTACAAAATGCTCAGATCAACAAGTTGATTGCTGGTGATGTAAAATAACCCTAATGTAGGCTTTAAAACGCTAACATCGGTCAAGGGCTGCATGTATATAACACTAAAACCGAAGTTTAAAATCTGAGTGTACCAACACTATCATCATACCTTATAAAATATGAGTTTGAATAAGAGCCCTCATCACACAAAATGGACATACTACTATAGCTTCGATAGCCTATATACATGCTTCTGGCCGTTTATTAATTGGTGCTCATGATGTAACCAAAAGGCTTGTGATATTCAGGAATTGTGCATATACAGTATTAGAATGCAAATGTGAGTTTGTTAATCATAAATTAATAAAGCAGTAAGAACTTACGAAGTTCTGATTGAAGTTAGCGTAGGGATAAGAGGGAATTTCTCAGATTCATGTAAAAGTTTCTCCACTTCATAAGCTGTTTTCTTAAACCAATCAAGCGGAATGTAACTTTTTCTCTAAATTGCTAAGTCCCTCTTTGAACAGAAAGTTTGATTTGCAATCTGGTTTTGGCAGGAGGTAAAAAAAAAAGACTTATATCTCCAGGAGACTGATGGATCTGAAATAGAAATTCGTAGGCTACATACATATCTTAGTACAGATCAAATGTGGAACAAATTATAGTCTTATAGAAGTGAATATAGCTTAACTCTTCAGTACCCACTATATTGGGTAGTTTTTTTTTTTTTTGCATGAACTGCTCAATTTGAATGGATTTTGACTTAAATTTCATTGTTAATAATATAAATAATATTAATCAATTGCATTTTATGAAGAAATTGCTCTTAAAAGTCCTTGAAATTAAAACTTTCTCCTAATAATAATTACTTGTGATTCTTTTTTAAAAATAACAACTTTGAGCTCCTTGCTATTGTAAATGTTAGAAACTAAAGTAATAATGTACCCTGTGTACTTCAATATTGTATTTGTATTTTTCTGATTTTCAGTCAACTTTCTGCCACTTTTGACTAATCACAATGATGAATTCGATTTATGATTCCATGGCATTCACAAGTGAACACCGATTTCGGAACCTTCGGTGAGAAGATCATCAACCACCCAACGCGCTCTCTATCTTATGGATTATACTGTGCACACACTTGAACACTTAACTGCTATGAATGGACAGCCGAAAATTTTATGAATGTCGAGAAGAGAAAGCTAGAAGATGTTGCATATTTTAGCGGAAGTTGCAGGATCTACCAGGACCCGAATCAGGGCTCTGGCACACCATGCCATTGCTCTACCAACTGAGCCACCCTTGACTTCGACTGATTTTTCGCTAAAATGTCTACATAGTACATGTCCTGTGTATGTCAAATCGTAAGATATTGCCTGTATAGCGAACAAGCACAGAAAATAAAGGAGAAAGAAGAAAACTGAGGGGCATCCCCACCGGTTGAGGAGACATTTTACTTCAGTAGTCAACACGAGCTTCCGCTTCAAGGTGACGATGACAGTGGACTACTAAGGGAGATTTCACACCGTGTCGCCTGAGGATTTCACAAGTCGAACGTAGGTTTGTGCGGCCTCTTGTGTCGCTACGGTGTGAAACGTTGCTGTTGATCGGTTGGCTCATTCCAAACGACATGTATAGCGTGTCCCTTCGGTCTCAAATCTTCCTAATTCTTGAAGGTCTAAGTCATAGGGTGGAAAATTAGGGTTTTGTTAAGGTTAGGTGCGAAGGCAGGCGACAGCACCCTAAAGGATAATATCCAAACCTGCAGGAAGAACGCATCTTACCTCAGTCTCTAGTACGAAATGATAGAAACTTCTGGTGAGTTGATTTTAAAAAATGTGTCCGAGATAGAGTGGCGTGCCCACGATTTTCGGAAGGGAAAGGGGTTATGCATACTATTTTTGGTGGCCAGTCTTCATTTTGCCATCTTTTCCTGTCTTTGTGTTATTTTTTAAGTATTGCTGGGTCAAATAGGGTTATGACCCCACCAACCCTCCCTTGGGCACGCCACTGGAGATAAATGAGTAAGCATTTGATCATATTGGGAGACGAAACATTAGATGTGTTGGGAACGAAAGGGTTTTCTATGTGCATTAATTGTTTCGCGATTCAGCTGTATTCGAGAAGACTTCCTTTGTTTCGTGCCAATATATGACAAGACTGTGGAAGCTGTGACAGACAATTTTGAACACTTGCGAGTGCTTAGGCATGAATATGAACAATTTCGTGGGTTTCGGCTTTTATAAGAGCTGCAAATATGGGAGGACAAGACACATTAGTGGTGTTCAGGCTCGAAAGCCCCCCCGCCCCGTTTTGGAACCCAATCACCACCACTGCCCTTAAACATGCAATTGTAAGGTTCCATCTATACTATACCCCTTTAAAATATGGTGTTCAGCCCCCCTTCTCCCCACCGAAAGGAATTCCTGGATACGTGCCTGCCATTCATAGAAAGACATCGGTGGAAAATTCTTACGTGAGGTGTCAAACAAACAATTCTATCATTGCTTCTTGGTTATTTATAAATACAGTGGTTTCATATAAATGTTATTACTACCACATTATACTAGTGCACAAAATATTCTTCAAATCTGCAGAAAGGGTGTAATGGTTTCAGAAGCAAAATATGTTTTGAAGTAGGTCTGCTTTGGAAATGACCGTGATATAAATACTTAGTGGTAAAAAAGGAACCTGAAATGTAAATTGTTTAATTACTTATTAACAAAGTAACGAACATTTCAAACAGTAGAACAAAAGAGTAATAACAAGAAAGCTATGCATGCATGAAGAACAGCAGATTTGGCATTACTTGGCCGATATACATATATGCATATGTTGTCACTGTTACAGCACCTAGCAGAAGAAAAAAAATAGACTACTGCCTGGTCACAGTTGCCAGCTCATAGTAAATCTTTACAAACAAAGTTACTAAAACAAATATCTTATACAATCCCCCCTCGAAATAATATCTTACAAACATTTAATATCATTTCGCACCATTTTCTTTTAAACAGCATTATGAATAATACTCTTACAATGTTTCCCATGCAGATTACGACATAGTGATTTAGTAATTAAGTCTGCTGGATTATTTTCACTTGATGCAAATTGCACTTCCACTACTCCTTCCATTACTTTCTCTCTTATGAAGTGATGTTTTATTGCAATGTGCTTGGTTCTTGACTTATCCGCAAAGTTATTAGTATGTGCAATGACTTCTTGACTGTCAATTTTGATCACTGGTGGTTCCACATCTGCATCTTCTATTTTAAGTGAATTCAGCATTTGCTTCACCCAAGAAATTTCACGTGCACAAGCCACTACTGCTACATATTCAGATTCCATGGTACTTAATTGTCGTTTACTTCATGCTTTTACAAATAATTGGAACATTTCCAAGAATGACTAAGTAACCAGTGATGCTCTTGCGACCCTCTCCACAGTTCGCTCGGCCAGCATCGCAGTATGCCACCATTGGTTTTCCTACTACAGGTTGATATGTAATGCCATAATGTTTGGTAGTTTTCACATATCGAAGAATTCTCTTGGCTTCCTTCCAGTGTTTTCTATTATATTTGGAACAATATTGTGCTAGTTTACCAACAGTAAATGCTATATCTGGTCTGGTCCTCTGAGATAAATATAATAACCCACCAATAAGCTCATAATAAGGGACATCAACTTCCTCTCCGTCTTCATCTGAGAATTCAGGTCGAATATCCATTGGTGTTTTGATATCCTTGGCATCTTATAATTCAAACCTTTTCACCAGCTGATCAACATAACCTTCCTGGGATAATGTTAGCCCACCGGTATCTACATATTTGAATTTCACCCCTAGCAAATGTGATGCTAATCCAATATATTACACTTCGAAACACGATTCCAAACATGTCTTCAACCATTGTCTTGCGGCTTCATTTTCTGATATGGCTGGTATATCATCAATGTATACTATTAGTATTAACCTTCCCTGTTTTGAGTCTAAGCTGTAAACACAAGGATCAACTTTGTTTCTAATAAACCCTTTCTTTGTTAGTGTATCATCCAAATATTCATTCCAACATCTTGCACTTTGTTTTAAGCTATATATGAAGTCAGTCTGCAATACAGTCTTCCTTGTCCCCTTTTTACATAACCTTCCTGATGCTTCATACATGTAGTCTTCTTTAGTTCACAGGTAAGCATTCTTCACATCATATTGGTCTAGTATCCATCCTGTTTCGACAGCGATTGCAGTGAGTAATCTAGTTGTGTCAAAATTTGGTACAGGAGCATAAATATCATTATAATCTATGCTATTTTTCTCTGTAAAACCTGTAGCTACTTTGTGTGCTTTCAAGCACACTTTGATCTCATTTTTCTTTTTCTTGAATAGCCATTTGCAATCAACAGGTGTGACTAAGTGTGGTAATTCTGCTAATTCCCAAATATCACGTTTCTTTAGTGATTCTATCTCTTCTTGCAAGGCTTCAACCAAATGTTCAGCTTCATTACCATTCATTGCCTCTTCAAAGGTTGTGGGGTCTTGACCTTGGACTAAATATGACTGTTTATTTATTGTCTGATTACAGCAATGTTCCTTCCGAGTCGGATTCTTTCTTAGTGTCATATGATGTTTTCTGGTTAAGTTTTCTTCAGGAGATTTTTCACCCACTTCTTCTCCTTCTTCTTGGGACATATTTTCCAAGTTATATTCAGATTCTGCTTGGTCATCTTCGTTGAAGAATATCACTTCTTCCTTTAAACTTCCTTGTCTTGGGAGTTGTCATATTCTTGAACTTTGGTACCATCTTCTTTGAATACACAATCTCTCGACTCTATTTTAATTTCTCCTGGCATCCAAATTCGGTATCCTCTCCCACGAATTGCGTACCCGACCAGTATACCCTGTTCAGCTCTTGTACTTAATTTTGAAATACTCTTTGTCTAGGTGTGTGCACAAAAACTTCACACCCAATGGCTTTGAGATGTCTCACACTAGGTGTTTTTCCAGTCCACAGTTCATATGGGGTTCTTGCTTCATTATGAATATTTATTGTACGGTATCTAATGTAAGCTGCTGTGTATGTTAGATCAGCCTAAAGTGTCCTTGGTATGTTACTGTCACTGAAAGCACTTTTCACATGATTCACAAGTGTTCGATTCATATGTTCCGCCACCCCATTTTGTTCTGGTGTATATACCATTGCTCTTTCATGTATTATTCCATGTTCCCTATAAAAGTCATCCCATTTCTTCGAACAGAGTTCGTATTCTGTTCAAACTTTTTTCCAGTTTGTTTTTCAACTTCCACTTTCTAATCCTTAAATGTCCTAAATACATCATCTTTGGATTTCAAAAAATAAACTTATGTATACCTACTTGCATCATTTATTATGCTTAATACACATCCAAATGTCCCATGAGATCGGAATGCACAAGTTTGAGTATTGACGTTTCCCTTTTTGTGTCATAACTACTTGTAAATGGTTGCCTTGTTGACTTTCCTGTTAGGCAAGTATTACATGGCATTGCTTATCTAATTTTCAATTAAGACCTAACACAGTCTTTGACTTTGCCATTTTTAGAATTTGATGTTTCCCTATATGCATATAACGGCGATGTCACAAATCTAAGGATTCATTATTTTGTGTTGACACAGCACACTTTATATCCTGACTTAATGTACAGGGTGGGAAATAACCTTTTGCTAGGGCTCCACAGTAAAAAGTAACAACAATTAAGAAATTATGGTAATACCAAATGTTTACTACGACAATTGTGGTTACAAAAACAAAATTAAAAGTTAGTATGTCCGCCGTTTGCTTCTCTCACAGCACGAAGACGATCAGGGTAGGAGCTCAGAAGATTCGCAAACAGTCCGTATTCCATTTCATGTCACGGAGGACTTGTTCCAGATGTGCAAGGAGTGTTGGCCGGGAATAGCAGTCCGGTCCGCGTTCCACTATCATCAAGGACTCAACTGCATCCTTCAGAATAGCCCCAAAGTGCTCCGCTGCATTCAGGTCTGGTGATGCACCCGGCCATTCAGAAGTGCTGAAGAAGTCAATGCCACTTCGCCGAAGAAGGAATTGGTTTTAGCATTTGCCTTGAAGCAAGGGGCTTTGTCGTGAACTAACTTTTAATTTTGTTTTTGTAACCACAATTGTCGTAGTAAACATTTGGTATTACCATAATTTCTTAATTGTTGTTACTTTTTCCTAGCAAAAGGTTATTTCCCACCCTGTATTTATATTCCTTTTCCGGAATGTCTGGAGTAGCGACGCGCAGAGGCGAAAGCTTGTGGGCGGGGACAGACTATGCGGCGCTCTCCCGAAAGCAGAATTCCCATAGAACTACTGGACCGCGAATGACCAGTCGAGTCGCCCCATCCCGCGCGACCTTTCCCCTCATTGGACGAGGCACACACCGCAACATGCGAGCAGGACGAGTTCGCGTTCTCTTACTCCAGACATTCCGGAAAAGGAATATACAATATATAATCTACCTTGTTTTTCTGTCTAAATCAATTTGTTCCCATACTCATCATAAATACGACAACCCTTATTGTTAAATACAATTTCCTTAGTGTTTTCCGTTAACTGTTTTACTGACAAAATTCCATGTTTCAAACCAGGAATAAAAAAAAAAAAAAAAATTAGCTTCAAATTCACCAAGTACACCCTTATTGTTTCTTTTATTTTTGCTTCAACCATACCCTTCCCAAATACTGAAGTTGTACCATCAGCTTTGGTAATTTTTTTCAGTACAAGATTTCTTGTCAATTGTTGAAAAATAATCTTGATTTGGAGTCATATACACCAGAGTCTATTATTCATTTGCAATAATAGTACCACATCCAAAATTTATGCTTTTGATGTTAGGAGTTTTTCTTACACTGTAGGTTTTTGCATTGTATTATGAGGTACAGTCCCTAGAAAAATGTCCACTCTCTTTACATTTATAACAAATTATCACACGCTGGTGTTGGGGAGGTGACATATCAATCTCTTGCTTAGTTTTATGGAAAGGCTTTACAGTCTTTTTCTTCACGAACGTAGCAGATTGTCTTTTAACTTAATTTTCCTGCCGTCTCGCAACTTCCGCGATCAGACGTCTCTTCACCGTTGCACCTGTAATTTCACTTTCGGGTAAATTACATAGGGCTGAGAACACTGTATCCCAGTGACAAACCACACAAAATTGTCATAGCCAAATCTCCATCTTCAATTTTATCACCAACACTGCACAATTCTGTCACAGTTTCATTTATTTTTCCCAATTAAATTTCCATATTTTTACATTCACGCAACCTTTGTGAGAGTAACTTTCTTCGCAATTGCACTATTCGAAACTTGCTATCATGTGGTGCATACAACCTTTGTAGTTCTTCCCACACTTCTTTCACAGTACACAAGTGTCTTATGTGCATTTGCTGTTCATCACAAATCGCAAGTGCAATTTTTGCTAATGCCTTACCTTGTCGCGTTTGTAACTTGCGTTCTTCCTCTGCATCATTTTTCACATCAGGCGAACTTCCCTCTGGATCCACGATTGTCCATAGATCGTTTTCCATTAACACCATCTTCATTTGGTAGCTCCATGATGCATAATTCGTTCCATTGAATTTGCATATGGTAACAGACTTATCGCCCGACATCTTGAATCGTCACCGGTACTTTACAAGCCTGTGTCTCCACTTCTTTCGTGCAGTTCGCATCAGGCGCCTGGGCCCATAACCATTGTGGAATTATTTGTTAACAAAGTAACGAACATTTCGAACAGTAGAACAAAAAGTAATAACAAGAAAGCTATGCATACATGAAGAACAGCAGATTTGGCATTACTTGCCCGATATACATATATGCGTACTGTATGTTGTCACTGTCACAGCATCTGGCAGAAGAAAAAACAGACTACTGCCTGGTCACAGTTGCCAGCTTATAGTAAATCTTTACAAAGAAAGTCACTAAAACAAATATCTTCTATAAAAGACAATCTGAAAAGCATTTCTGGACAAATTGAAATCAGCAAATTAACATAACTAGCTTTTTTGCCACCTATGAGCGGCGGTAAAGACTAAATTCTATTTTGTTTGCAAATATTATGCCGATAACTCTCAATTTTATTTTCTGGGTGTTTCGTACATTTTTTTTCACTCACAAAACCCAAATCAGGAACTCGGAAATATGCTGCAGGAGAGCTGTTTACGGGGTTTTATGGTTTCTCTCTGTTTATATTACACATACTTCATTTAACTATTGTCACAAAATATTTGCCTTCACATACGCAGATACGAGAAGTATCAAATAGCGTTTTGATATTCATACTCATATTTTTGGTGATCCGAAGATATCTTCTGACAGAATATTTGCCTGTCAGTCCAAAGCATATTTTTTGATCTGGATATGGCTTGTATGCAAATTCTGAGGGTAGGCTATTTTAAGTAGCTATACGTAATTTTTTGCACATTACACTTGCCTTCAAGATCTAACCTGCAACCACTGTGTAATAGTGATAATAAGCAGTCATATGCTCCGTTACTCTCATCTCTTTAAACAATTCGCCATTCATCCTCATGCTCGCGATTAACCTAGAGAGGAAGAAACCCAAGCAAACTAATCAGTTCCTGAAATAGTTCTTGAAATAGTTACGTATGTCCTAATCTAAGTCCCTTGCTTTTTCTGTTTTGTAGCATGGAAACATGTGCACTTTACAAAGAATAGATAAGATATATCTAAAGTAGTTTTCATCTTGGCTATAAATTCTATGCAGAGGCTGTTGAGCTAAAGAACGTGTATTTGGACTATTTGCATGGGATTTAGGTAATTTATCATCTATGATTTGTAGATTGTGTTTTGGATTGCAGCTTATCTCGATATATTTAAACCACACATGCAAGCTATTTAAAGAACAGTAATACTCTGAGACCGTGATGAAATATTAATGCTATTGCAAAAGTCAGAAACTGTGAAATTACATTCTTGCAAAAATTCTCGTAACTCACATAGGTATCGGGTATAAACGGCTAATGCACGGTACACTAAAGCCTAAATATTGTTTGTGTCTTGCAAAACGGACTTCACTTTTCCTTTAATTCGATTTTATGGTGAAATAATAAGCCAGCATTACAATGAAAGTGATATTGTTTATTTTGTATTATTATTATTTTAGATATGTTGATAGGACGTTCTCACTCCAAAAATATTTTTACTATTCTCATTGGAATGCGTCTAGCAAAATATCTGATTTTAATGGAGAAACGGACGTTCATAAATTTTGACAACAGCCTCCACTTTTGTGGTGAAGTAGTTAGCGTAGTATCTGAGTTCCTAGATCTTAATCGTGGGCGTTTCATTTCGTTTGCTCCTTCCTCTAAGTTATATATTCACCATTCCTCCTCATCGTCGAGTTCAATATAGAGAGGTAGAAAAAGCGACGATAAACAACTAAAATACTAATAGTCCACCTAAATGAAATATTTGACATCGTATGTCGGCATCGACAAGACCTTTGTCGATATCGTAATTTGATTCTTAATACCAGAAGGTTTTCCCAAAATTTTTGGAATTGCCTCCCTGCTTTCCTGTAAATTGTGTATAGGATGTTTTGAATATTGTGCACAGATTTAAACATTTGTGTCTTCAGGACTTTCATAAGGGTGCATGCAGACCTAAGGGCATGGTTGATTTCTTTTAGTAATTAATGGTGCATTTTACTATCTTATCATCTGACATGTTTTCAGGAAATCTGGATTATAGGGTGGACAGCCCAAGAAACTTTAGCTGGTCATACATGAGCCTTTAGAGTCAAAATACAGCTTTAATCGCTTCATATTTTTTACATGGATGAAAAACAAATATTATAAGAAATACATTATCATATTCCATTAAATTTAACCAATATATTTGTAAATAAGATTATATATGCGAGATTATACAAATATTGCAAAGAATATTCAAAACTAACATTCCTTAATAAATTTCGTACTTTTAGACAAACAAAAAACATCAAGAAATGTGTTTCAATTTATAGAATTTGAACAATTCCAATGATTAATATTAAATGTAAATTTTCAAGAGGTCTAGTTTCCATTCTGCTGGTGTAGCCTCATGTAGATTGTTATCTTTTAACTGGTTATAAATATTCTCGTGTCACTGTATATTTGAAATGAAAATATTCCAGTCACTATTGTTTTCACCTGCTACAAGAAAGAATAAAAGTCTCAGTACAGATCTAAGCAACATGACCGACAGTAGAAGGGTAATGTTCCGTTAATGTTAAAGCAACTGTCCCGAAGCGTGTAAACATATGCGCCAAGGGTAATGCAAACATTAGACATATTAAGTAACTTTTCGAGTAACAAGTGAAGTTTCCGGTACTGCTTGAGTTGGCTCGCTTTACGACAAAACTGAATTAATATCCAAATATGTATTAGTTGCTACGTGCATATCTCGTACAGCCTTTCAGAGGGGGCCGTAGTGGGGCAATGAACGTCTGCGATTCTTCATTACGAATGCAATGTCAAAGAATTTGCTTTTACACGGTGGATGGTTATGTTAGAGAAAGCACCAAAGATAATTATTTTCTTGTCGTAATGCATATCAACTCTACCGAAAGACATGTAGCAGTAGTGACTACATGCATGCCATTCAATTGACGTCAGATGGTTATCGTATATAAGCATACATACATATGCTACACGGGCTACATGTGTGTGAGTATTTCGCTTCAACTTTCATGCTTTGAATCGATTAAGTAGTCTCTGGTTCGATTCCTGGTGGAGCCTCATTTTAGAGTTGCGGATCCCACTGTATACAGGGTTGATGCTATGATGGAATATGGTAATGAGTGAGCCATTGTAATACATATATTGAGCTATGAAGAACAAATACAAAGCAAAAGTAAGAGGAAAGCAGAAATGACTGTCTTCTTAGTTGGGACTTTTGAGCAGTTAAACGAATCGGCTCATAATGTATTACTATGTATGTTATAATATTTTTATTTTTTTAATATTGGAGAAATTGATCAAAATTGAAAAGAAATGTTACATGAAGACCATGTATACTCTGTCCCGGGAATCTCTAGAGAGAGCAAACGAAAGCAATTCTCTTCGCAAGTACTGACTCCAGAGGACTCGGGCAATGAACGCATGCGAGGGAACGGGATTGCGTGGAGGGGGAAGAGAGACTGCAGTTACCAGCCTTTCCAGCAGCGTGTACTGCTTCGCTCCGCCCACTCGCTTTCTCCCTTACTCTGCCTTTATGCGCGGCCTTGCTTCACAGATTCCCGGAATAGAGTATAGTACAGATACGGTCGAGTTAACCTTCATAACAGAAAATTAGGAAGTAGTGTCATAAAAGTACATATTACCATTAAAATTTATTGACACACTTGAGGCGTTCTTACTACACATAAGACTAGACATGAGAGGTGTTCAAGTCACCGGCATAAAGGTTGACGTGATAAAACGAAAATAAATATGTACGACTTAAAACTAAGGGTTCGTTCACTTCAAGACAGTTAAGTAGTTTTTCGCGGCTTATAAAATAAGAATAAATGGAATAAATTAATAGTGTATTAAAAGTACTGTAAATGACCGTTGTCAGAAAATGTGTAGATAAACTGTAAATATTTAAACAGAATTGCAAATGCCCACTTCATGAATATGGATACGTTTGCGGGCAACTGGCAACTTTTCTTTCACTTTCAGCTTGTGGTAGGATGAACTGTGTTTTGTGCAATGGTGGCAACAAATCAGATATATATACCTGCAAAATACCGAAATACATATACACATAAAGGTTTGCTAATTATTGAAAAATCGTCATGACAATTTAGTGGAGAGGAGTTTCAAACAAATTGTGCGAATCTACAAAATCTGACAGAAGATACAGAAGAAATCAATAGTCGTATAAGAGAAGAAGAGAAGGTTCTACAAATACAGGGTGGCGCGGAGCCGACTGACACATTTGATATGCTCATAGTTGATGGAAAAAAAGAAGGAGAATAAGGAAACCCGTATGTAATGGTGCATTGAAGTATGCAATTTTATTACTAACAACTTACAAGTTCATTTTTTGAAAATTACATCAGACAGGTGGCCTCCTTCGGCATCAATGCATTGTTGCAGACGAGACGTACACACGTCTCCGTAGTTCCTCATCAATAGCCGTTACTTCCTCAACAATGGCTTCTTTCAGTTGTTGAAGAGTCGTGATATGCCTTCTGAACACACGGTCTTTCAAGAATCCCCTGAGAAAGAAAGTCTGACAAAAAGATCGGGTGACCGAGCTGGCCATGCAATCTCTCCACTTCGAGAGATAACACACCGTTGTGGACTACGTTCAAATGCTTCCCTCACTTTCTGCAAGTTCTCGGGCGAACGCACTGTTGTTGGAGCTCCAAGTTTCACATCCAATACACTGCAAGTTTCTTCAAATTCCTTCACCCAAACCAATATGGTATTCCGAGACGGTACGTTACCATGTCGGCTAAAAATGAATTGTTTTCTGAACAATCGCTGCACTTTAACCACTGACTTCGTTTCGTAATAACTACGAACACAGAAAACGCGATATTCAACGCTCCAACTTTCCATCATGACTGTTGCTGTGTTTTTATGAAATGGCGTCCTATCCTCTTCTCATCCCCCCCGCAATCTACTTCAAACTATCGCGCATGCGTAATATATTCAACTTTCAAATGTGTCAGTCGGCTCCGCGCCACCCTGTAGTTTCATTATAGTATGAACAAGAAATATATCAGTTAAATATTTGTTCTCTAATTCTAATACAAAATTACATAAAAGTGGATCTGAAGTTCTTAGTTACAATACCTTAATAAACTCATAACATATTTGTTTTCCCATGAGCAATATGTGTGTGTACGTGTTGCGGGGGGAAGGGCAAATCCACGCACATACTCGTAGACAAGCTCTAATCAACACTGAGTTCGATGGTAACGCAAACAAGGGCTGTGCCTAGCTTAGACTTTTTTAAAAAAATGCAGGAGATGTCTCACACGGTCCTTAAAATTGTAGTGGCTAGAGTTTTTGACAGTACTGCGAGTGGTTCCAGGTTCGATCCTCCTTAGGATGTTTTTTTTCCATAATATTTCTTCTTTTATTAAACAATAGCACAGTAACATTATTTGTAATAGCAGTGTAAAGTGGCCACAATGCTCTGCATTTGGAATTTACTAAAAAAAATAAACATATGAATTGACACACATTCAAAGGGATATTTTCATGCAGAAAATAAAGGTTATGAGATCGTGAATTATGATACTCGGTCGATAATTGGGTACATATTCAAAGACAATGACAAAAAAAAAATGAAATTACTATTTATATTTGTGGTAATTCAACACATACTAGTTTCATCCTTTTTTCCACAGGAGTTAAATGCAAGGCTAATTGCGGAAAAATCGAAATAACAGTTTTCATCATTTGCAAATTCCAATTAAATGTTTACCTATATTCCTTTTCCGGAATGTCTGGAGTAAGAGAACGCGAACGCGTCCTTAGCGTACATTGCGGCTGTGTGCCTCGTCCAATGAACGCGCGGAGGGGAGGGGACCGCGCGGGAGGGGGCGACTCGACTGGTCCAGTAGTTCTGTAGTGAACATGACAGCTCGCAAGCCTACTAGGGGAATTCTGCATTCTGCACCTTTCCCCACCTAGTCTGGCCACGCCCACAAGCTTTCGCCTCTGCGCGTCGCTACTCCAGACATTATGGAAAAGGAATATAGATACGTCATTCGTTTTCTTTGTTACAATCAAGTATTAATTACACAATCCAAGTAAGAGGCGAGTTGCATCTATATTTGACATTGGTCAGCTATATCTACCTACTTTGGGAAACGAAAGCTTTTAGGGTAGTGGTTACTGTTAAGGATTGTCAACCTGATGGTCGTAGCTTCAAACCTCTCCGGTAGCAGAAACTTTTCGTAAGTTTTAGACATCCCATTGTGTTAGTTGTCCACTCCGTGTGAAATAGAATGATTCTGTTTGGCATTGACGATGAAATATTAAATAATCTCCATTTCAACGAACTGAGAAGTGGAGAAAAAATGGATAATTCTTATAAATATGAAAATTACATTCATGTTTTTAGTGGAGTAATTGGAGGTAATATCGAAAATCTCAAGCGGAAGATTTTATCTTGCTATGAACTCGAACAAAAGGCATTTCGCCGCGAGAGATCGCAATTTAAAATATTATTGAATGTTTCATGTCGGTAATTTGATCAATGATCAATTCTCGACGCTGAGACCATATTTTCTGCAACAGCCTCTTCTCTCCTCTCGTCTTCAGTCTCTTTTGATCTTCTCTTCCCCTTCTCCTTCTTCTCTCCCCTCCTTCTCCTCTCTTTCTCCTTCTTCTCTCCCCTCCTCCTCTCTTTCTCCTTATTCTCTCCCCTCCTTCTCCTCTGCTTCTATCTCATAACGGCTCCCCTCCTGTTTTCGACTCTTGTTTCCATCCCACTTTTCTCCACTCCTATTATCTCCTCTCCTGTTTTCGATTTCCGACTTTACTACCCTCTTCTCTCTTCTTTGTTCCTCTCTTTTTATCATTTACTCTACCCTCCACTCCCTTCTTGTCGTCTCCACCTTTCCTCTTCAATCTCCTCTTCTCCTCTCATCTCATCTCGTTTTTCCACTCTCTTCTCATCTTTGCTCTATTTTCCTCATCTCTCCTCGAATCTTTTCCCTTTCTTCTCATTACGTCTCCTCTCCTCTTCTATCCTCACTTTTCTTTTCTATTCTACTTTTCTTCTTCCTCTATCATTTCCCATGTTCTATTCTCCTTTATCCCTTTCGTTTCCTCTCTTCTTTTCCTTTGTGTAGAGTCATCAGCGATGAAATAGTAGAGAAAAGACATACGAAAATTTGATATTTTTAATAGTTTCATACAATAATACTTGGTTTTATTTATTTCGCGTATTTCAAAAATATCTATTGTGCATGTGGCAACACTGAAATTGAGTATAACTCTACACGCAACCCACCAACGCCTTGTGTAAATTGGGTTGCCTACTTTAAAATGTCGCTGTCCTAAGACTTTTGACCAAGGGGTCCCGGGTTCGATACTCGTTGGAGACACATAGTGGTTCGAATCCCACTTTGAATTGTAGGTCCAGTCCTGATTAGCCTTACTATGCATAAAGTGGACTTAAAACACTAAATCAATAAAATCAATCAACTAAGACTTTTGAGAGAGGCTGTACACTTGCATTATCTATATTGCAATAGGGATTCCATCTTCCAATAAATCTCTTCTCCTCTACGGTTTTGAAAGTAATTCCGCAGTACAGAGAAGCGATATAAAGTGAGCAATGGAACTATTTATTTCATTAACTAATTTTTTGAACTAATTCATTTTTTTCTTTGGTTGTTCTGATGGAATACTAATTAGCTGAACATTTTCCTGCTGGCGAATAACAAAATAACAATAAACCTTTTCTAATTTCAAATTAACGATGCCAATTTCCGGGGGTGCGAGTCGACCGGTCTGTTCGACTAACCTCGCGACGCTTATGATCGCCAGAGTCACGTTACAAGTCGAGATGTGAGTTTTCAGGGCATTCACCAATCAATTGAATAGGCAAGGAGGAGTCTTGCTTGTGGAGGGCTTCACGGGGCAAATTATTTGCAGTATGATAGTTTTTTCTTTTTGCTTGGCGGTCCAGCATCTGCATCAAATTAAAACACCTTTTGAACTTCAACATATCGTGAAAGAACAGAATACGTACACTTGCGCTGCCAATATGATAAAGAAATCTGTATTTTCTTACTGACAGGTATCCTAAATTATGCATAAGTACGGTAGAACATGAAACACTTAATTGAAAACAACTAGACTACATATATCCACAGACATGTAATAAATATATCTGTTTTAGAAAACTGTTTAAAGGACAGTAAACACTACTCTCTTGGAATCTGGGAGGAGCGTCAGCCCCAAGAGCCACCCCCTTTCGCTGCGCCTGTGGTAAAAGGTATCTTTCATTTTCGCTGCTTTCCTACTTCGTTCTAGTCACTAGATGCGCACGTACTCAGCAACCTCGTTGGAGAAGGTGTAAGTCGTCTGCGGGTGTCTACACAAGGACCTGAATCTAATAACGCTCAAGCGGGGACTGCCGACGATAGCTATGGTACTTCAGAGGAAACTAAGTTACCGGTTGCCATGGAGGGGGAGATGCCCGTCCTCACAGCGAACGGGGCAATGAATGATGGCCAACATTATGTCTCCCTTTCGAAGGTCTAAGTGTCATCAATTTCATGCTACAAGATGTTGGTGCTTGCTGAACGTGCAATTTTCTCTATACTTGAGAAGCTAAAAGCAAGTCTGAACTTCTCCTTTTAAAGGAATTTACGACAATATGTGAACTTCACGATTTTGTACCGTTTTTTCAAAACTTTTACTGTTGTCATTGAAGGTTGAACGAGCGATGAAGAGGTTGCCATTATCACAAAAGTAAACGAGTATTGGTGTCTTAAAATATTCCCTTAAATGGAAGGGATTTTAATTCTACAATTTACACCCCCCCCCCACACACACACACAAAACAAAGCTTGAAAAAATGCTCTTCAATTTCTATTTTTATTACGTCAATATTGTATTTCTTAGGTTAATCCCAAATAATGAACTGCTCGTATATGATGGGACAATGACACATGCATGCCTTACCGACAAGGACGCCCCCAGAAGGGGGCCAGAGGATGTATTTCCCCCCCTCCCCCGAGATGTCTGGAGTTCACATAATTCTAATGGTGAAATTGAAGCGTGAAAACATGGACGAGGGGTGCTGTGAAAGACAGCAATTTAAGTGCCCATGAAAATGATCTTAGTGCTGGGGATGCTTTATGAGAATTATCTTAACTGGGAGAAATCATCATTCCACTCCACATTTACACCACTGCTGCCCCCTTCCCCACCCCTAGAAATATCCTGTTGGCAGACTTGCTTACCGAGTTTTCGGACCTAGATCACCTGACTTCTTAGCATGTTATACTAACCACTTTGCCACAGAGGCTGGTACTTTCAACTGTAATTTGCGTATGTGCTCAGTAGTTGAAAATTCGCCACGCAAACTATTATGTGACTATTAGCTGAAATGAATTTTGTTACACACTTAGAACATAGATGTTGCTATTACTGCCATGCAAATTACAATTGAAAGTACGTACCAGCCTCTGCGGCAAAGTGGCCCCTCCACCTAGGAATTTTCAGATCGAGCACTGATTGCATTACTCCCAAAGTCCTTCAAGTGCTACAGTGGCCTTCTCTCCTGAACATATGTGGCATCTAGGCCACTCCTAATCAATTCTGAGATTTGTCATACTCTGGACTCAGAACGCTGCCTCCGTTCTCTTCATCCTTAACACTTTCGTTTGCAGTTTCTCTGACAGACTGCTAGTTAGTTGCTCTCCTTGCTGAAATCCTAACACATAATATTTCTCTCTTAATCTCAGACCTTGCAAAAAAGGATACTGCTGAAAGATGATGTTTGAAATTATATAAAATTTTAAACATATAAATTTGTAATCATATGTACACTATAGTTGTTAGGTTGAACTTATGTATAGGTATTTCAAATGAAACAGAATATGGAAAACTCAAGGCTATTCGTAGTGAAAATTACCGATAGAATGTGTTAGAGGAGTTAGGAACTTAATATTAAGTTCTTGAATATTACTTAGGATTTAAAAAATCGTAGAAAGTTGATTATGGATAACTGGGACAACGTGTTTCAATAAATATATAAACAGAATTTCATTATGATGTTCAAGGTCAAATTTAGTAACTAGAAATACAACAACGAAGAAAGAAAATATAAAATATATTAATATTTGAATCCCAGAATGATCATGGTGTATGTCGTTAAATTAGGGGAAAATAAATGGTAGTGTGTGCAATAAGCTCACAATAACAACCATATATACTTAGTATATTCCGTGGAATAAGCTATTAAAAGTTAAATTCCTAGTGTTTCGTATAGTGGAAGGCATTGTACTGGGTTTGTCTACTTCACTCGTGTCAAGAATTTACATGAAGAGAGACTGCCAACAATTGCAGCATTGTTTTCTTTAGATTCTGCTAACTGCCTAAGGGCGGTGGAAGTGAAACGTGCAAATAAGAGGCTATCAACAATGGAATGCTGGTATTATGAAAGGTAGATGCTAGTACAGGAAGAAACAATGTAACCCAATACTTACGCAACACGAAACGAAACTTTGATAAAAAAAAATGGTATGGCATATCTCCAGGATAGAAGCCATAACTTCTTGAAAGGTAACAGTAATTATTATGAATATTATTATGGAAAGAAGAAACAGAAGAACAACAGCAATTTGTCAAATGTTAAGGAGAACTATGACTCTCGTTAGAATTATGGTACTGTTACTTACGCTTATTCAATTTAAGAAGACATTGAATCTTCTAGCGAAGTAAAGTTTTGGTAATGTTTGCATTTTGCACTCATAGACTAATCTGGGCTATACTTCTTCTTCTTCTTCTTTTCCCTTATGACCACTTAGGCGTCGGGTCCTTTCAGCCACTTCTTGAAAGAAGTTCTATCCTGTGCCAGTCTTTTCACTTCGTCCGGTGTCTTCCCTCTCTTCTGTGCCATTCCATAAATGTACTGGTTCCAGTTCAACCTGGGTCGTCCCCTTCCTCTCTTTCCTTCTGGTCGGGCCTCAAATATTTGTTTCGGTTTACGCTCTTCCTCCATCCTAATAAGATGTCCCAGCCAGCCTAATTCCCTCTTCTCGATGATTTCAATCAGTGGTTCCTGATTCAGGCATTCTCTTCTTATTGTTGTGTTTCGTATCATATCTCTCCTTGTCTTTCCTACAGTTTTTCTTAAGAATTTCATTTCTGTAGCAGTAAGTCTGCTCTCCAATTTAGTTTGCATTATCCAGCTTTCTGATCCATATAATAGCGTGGGGAGATAGACTGTTTTATATATTTTCATTTTTGTTTCTTTACTAATCTCCTTTTTACCTATAATAGTGTTACTAATATTATAGTACAGATTATTTGCTTTCTGAATTCTGTGATTAATTTCAGAGTCCATTTTCCCGTCCGCAGTTAGTATGGTTCCTAAATATTCAAACTGTTCTACTTGTTCTAAGGTCTTATTATTCCAATGAATGTGCATCCTTGCTGGTTCTTGTTTAGTGAAGTGCATGACTTTCGTCTTGCTAACATTGATTTCCATCTTTCGTTCTTTGAATGCTCGGCCCCACTCTAGGACAGCATTTTGTAGGCTGTTGCTATCTTTTGCTAGGAGAACAATATCATCAGCGTATACTAATGTTTGTACCCATACCGGTTTCATCTTATAATTTCCAATTTTGCATTTTCTTGTTGTTCTTTTGCATTGCTTTATAATTTGATCCATGAATAATATGAAAAGAAGAGGACTAAGTCCATCACCTTGTTTTACTCCTTTTCCCATATTAAATTCCTTGGAGGATTGTCCATTTATTCTAACCGTTCCTTTAACGTTCTTATATAGACTTTGAATTATTCTAGTCAGTTTTGACGTTACTTGGAACTGATGAAGGGCCTTCCATATTTGTCCTCTTGGTACTCTGTCGAAGGCAGACTTTAAGTCAATAAAAGCTGTAAATATTTCCCCTCCTCTGCTTAATATCTTCTCTATTGCGTTCCTCAGGGAGAAGATTAGATCTTGAGTTTGACGATGAGGCCTGAAACCTGCTTGTTCTTCTTCCAATTTATCTTCCACTTGTTGCCTTAATCTTTTTTCTATAATGTGTGAATATAGTTTCTGGGCGACTGGCGCTAAGCATATTGCTCTATAGTTTGAGCAGTCGAGGGTACTTCCTTTTTTATGTATAGGAATTATTACATTCTGTTCCCAATCTTTTGGTATTTTCTCTGTTGCCCATATTAGTCTGTATAAATCCCATATCCATTTTACTATTTCCTTTCCTCCATATTTTATAAATTCTGGATGTATATTATCCCAACCGGGTGCTTTACCAGCTTTTAAAGATTTAATTGCCTCTTGTACTTCTTTTAGTTGGATTTCTTCCTCAGCTTCCACGTTCTCATTTTCTTCCCTCATGAGTCTTTCCTCATACAATTCCTCTTCTTCTCTAAAGGTTTCCGCATAATATTCATTCCACGTATCTAAAATTTCCTTCATATTGGTTTTCACCTCGTTATTCTTGTTTTTGATATTCCTTATTTTCTTTCCTCGTTTTCCTTTCAGATTTTTCAACACATGCCAAAATTTTCTTGGATTATTTTTATGATTTTCTTCTATTTCCTTTCCAAATTGTTCCCAGGTTTCCTTCTTCGCTGTTCTCACTATCCGTTTTGCTGTATCTCTTGCCTGTATATAAGCTTCTTTGTCCTCCATTCTTTTGGTCTTTAAGTATTTTAGCCATGCTTTCTTTTTAATTGAAACTTTTTCTTTCACATTATCGCTCCACCATCTTGTCTGCTTCTTTTTATTTGTTATCTTTACTATTCCGCATATTTCTGTTGCAACTTCATTGAGGCTTTCTTTCATTACTTTCCATTTATTTTCCACATTCCATTCTTGTCCATGGTTTTGTTCTTTTTCTCTAAGTTTTTCTTTCAGTTTCCTCTGAAACTCCTTTCTTTTATTTTGGGTTTCTAATGTTGATATTTTAAGTTTAGTAAGGTTTATCTTAATTGGTGCAGGTAGTGGTTTGAATCGGGTCGTCATTACTAGTAGTCTATGTTGAGTACTGAGTTCGGCGCTGCGAAAAACTTTTACATCCATTACATCATAATGGGTGTTTTTTGTATATACGCAGTAATCTATTGTGCTCTGTGCTCCTCTGCTAATTGCTTCAAAGGTAATTTGATGTATTCTTTTATGCGGGAAGAAGGAGTTTCCGATGCGGAGCTCGTTATCAATACAGAACTCCAGCATTTTATCTCCATTGCTGTTTCGGGTCTTTTCAGCACCATACCTTCCCAAACTTCCATGTCCTCGTCTAATTTCATTTCCCACTCTAGCATTCCAATCTCCCATTATAATAACGTTTTCCGTTACATTTCTAGCCTCATCTAATATTTGTTGGAGGGAGTTGTAATATAGTTCTTTTTCTAGTTCATCTTTATCCTCTGTAGGAGCGTATACTTGTATAATGATAATCCTACGGTTTAATTCCAATTCCAAATTCAGTCTTATTATCCTAGAGTTAACTGCTGGCTATACATACAGTTTAAATTTTAATCATAATCATTTTACAGTGCCCTTCAGCAAAAATTGAACCCGGAAACGACTATACAGTTCTTAAGTACAAAATCCATCGTGCAAGGCCAGCACGGCACCGGACCAGCAAGAAGATGCAATGGACAGCTCGTGCCTATGCGGTGAGGGGTTGGAACAAGAAGAACAGATATGTGCCATACGTAAACATAGATATTGGGTGTTTACAGTAAACAAAAATCTGCACCAGCATGGTCAAGATGATTCGGGACGAACGCCCACGACGAATGCCTCCATGTTGAAATACCACACTCTTAATAAATCAGGAATATTTTAGTGTAAGTGAACATTTAGATTGCAAATTAGACATTTTTGTAATTAATTATATTGTTTGTTTTGTAATGAAACATACAAATGTATATGTTTCCTGTGGAATAGTAAATTAAAATTAAAATTTAAATGTGCGAGAGGTCCTGACAGGGAATGCTGGCTGGGAATTTTGAAGGAGGTCAAGGCCCACGGTGGCTGTGCATCACTAAAACAGCAGAAGAGGTATATTCAATATACATTATTGTGTGTGTGTGTTGTTGTACATGCAAGGAATAAATACACATTTATTGATTACAATATAAGGCCAATGTACCGAGCAGGAAGAAAATATTGTTTGATGGCTGCTTTCTTAGTCCCTTCTGAATGAAGGATTTAGTGGAAGCCTAAGGAATAGAATATAATAGAATATAGGTTTATTTCAGTATGACCCTTCTCGGCTGTACACACATTTCCATACATCAATGAAGATTTTTCCTTCTTCTCCTTTTTCCCTCATAACCCCGCTCTTTATGCCCTCACATGTTCAACTTTACCTTTCATACTAATTGTGGGCTCTTCTACCACCACAACATATTAACCTGTTTTATTTTTCTCCTAATTTTACACTTATAGCACTAGTTATTATATTGTCAAAAAGAAGCTTTCTGCACACCGCTCTCAGGCACTTTTACTCCCGTCCGTCATCTTATTAGCTCTCTTTGTCCACACGTAATGTAGGAAGGTTCCCAGGTCCCTTATTTGAGTTTCGTCCCTTCCAGCCATTTCCCTCCCCGCAATGGCCTTCATTAGCCCCTCCATTTTTGATTCGTTCATATCCCTTATGTATTTCCGTCTAGCCTTTTCTGTTTCTTTGTACTGGATGAGAATATGGAATTTCGTCTCGTCTTCCCCACACATTGGACATTCTGCATTCCCGTCCTCTCTCATGCGCTTGAATTGTGCCCACCCCCCAGCCTGAACCATGCCAAACAAGTCCTGTCACTCGCTCCACATACGTCTACGTATTATCGCCTTCCCCATTGCCTATCCCCATCCACGATTTGTGCCGTAGTTAAATATACTTTCCCCGCACATTCTGCCAAAATGTATTGTTTGCTGATGTTCTCCAATTTGTCCCGTATGATCCCGCCCTCTCCTCGACTCCTTCTTCCCATATCCACCCCAGCTCTATGGTGTATAGTTCCTTCTTTATCATTGTTACCCATTGGCGTTTCTTTGGGTCATTGTTCTGCGCTTGTATCGCGAGTTTTTTTTTTTTTTTACATTTCCATCCCCATATTTAGCAGCTTACCCAATATTTGGAACATCTCATACGTTGCCGTACCTGTTCCGATCCCCAGAATTTGTTTTAGAAGTTTGCTTGTACGCAGTTTAAAATTTCTGTTGCTCCCCAGATACACAGTTCGACACCATAGAATAATGTGGTCTTGACTGTAGCTTCGTATACTCCCTCGAGTGTTCTTGTTGGTATATTAGGAACTTTGTACTTTCATTTTTTAGTTTTACCCAGAGCGTACATAGCTTTTGCTTTGCTTCTTTGCCTGTCTTGTCCACTTACCCGACATTGTCATGACCATACCCAAGTAATCGTACTGTTTTACCCTCTCTAGTTGTGTCCTCCCATATTCCCATTGTTCGTCCCTACCGAATAAGTACCCATTCTTAAACACCATGACTTTCGTTTTCGTAATATTAACTCGGAGAGCCCATTTCTCCCAGTACATATGCAACCCATCTAACCCTCCCTGTAGCTGTTTGGATTTCCTTTATCCCCTTTCCCTTTGTAAATTGGGCAGATTATTGGCTTCGCCAATTTGTCCGGGAAGAGTCCCTTCTGGAATAACCCGTTCATTATTTCTCTGCCTATTTTTGTCATTTGTGAATTTTTGTTCATCGCCTTTATGATCTCCGGACTTTACTTGTATTTTGTTCGATATATCGACCATCGAATATAAGGTGCTACTCGTCTTTTGGTCGATATATCGAACATGCAGCTGATTACAAAATTCCTGTTTTTTTTATTATCTTGATACTTTTCTTTTAGGTCGGAAACACTTACAGTGGGTTAAACGAAGCTTTGGCATGTAATGTGGATGCACCCCCTCCCCCCGACTCCAAAGTTACGTATGGAAGCTGGCGCGAATTTTAAATTCGTACACTTATTTGACAAAAAAATGTTATAACTCGTAGACTATTTGACCAATCTACTTCGAGTAACTTTTGTTTTGCAGCTGTTTTGGGAAGGAGAGGCAAACTTAAGCCTTATTTTCAAAAAATGGTCCTTTCTCAACCGAATGAAATTCATTTCATGATCAATTAGCTAAGTTGCTTTGATTTTTTTTCAGTGCTAGCGTCATTTTATTTTTTTGTAGTTTACATGTTTCGTTGTACCACCCTTTGTTGTTTGTTCCTCCCCCCTCCCTTCCCGTCAACTATCATGTGTCTAGCCGCCCTCTCCGTACAGTGATAGTATATTTTTACGGTCTCGTGTACGTCCCTCTTTGATAATAATTCAAACATTTCACTTGTCATCAAATCCGATATCCCGTCTGATAAAATCTCGGAAAATTGTTGCGAACATTCATCCTTCCACCTGTACCTGCGGAATGATTGCGAGGGCAGTTGTTCCCCCGCTCCCTCCCAGTTCTTATGTTGTTCCCCCTCCCTCCGTTGCACCAGTACGATTCATTCCAGCCACCAGAGGAAGGTGTTTACTCTCCGTCCTAATATCTACCTGAAAATCCGTTATATTTTGGGTAATATCCCTGGATACTAGAAAGTAATCTATAATGCTTGCCCCATTTTCAGCAAAGTAGGTGAAATTTCCCTCTCTGTCCCCCGTACATTTTCCATTTAGGAGAACCAGGTTAAATGCCTCCCCAAAATCCAGCAATTTCCTCCCCTCGGCGTTTATAAAAGAGTATTTACTTTGCCTGGTGTTATGCACCCACTCACTGCTGAAGATTCCCCCATTTCCTTCCCCTCCCCCTCCCCCTCCCCCTCCCTTATCCGCTTTTCCTCCAACTATATCGTCCGCCCCTATTCTTGCGTTGAAATCCCCCGCTATAATGATGCTTGCGTCGGGATGTTTGTCTTCCACACCGTGCAAAAATATTGAGAGATTTCTGCCTAAGGAACTCTTAGAAGATGTAAGTGGAGATCATAAACAGAATGGTTGTTGCATGTTTGCTAGTCATGGAAATACGCATTATTACGCGTAAGCCAACAAAATTCACCAGGAACAGTAGGCGATAGAAAAAGCTTCATCTGTTACCATAAATATACAGTATGCCGTTTTCAGCTTCTCAAACAAGTGTATTTCACTTGTGTTTTTGCGAAACAGTATGGACTTTTTCTTTTAGAAAACGGCTAATACCTTTCACAATGTCACTTCAGCTGAAAGAAATATCATGTTACGAGAGCAAGCGCATAAAATAGCTAATGACAATGGAGATGAAAGTTTAGACAAAACACTTTCAATGCATCAGAAACTGGCAAGCTGCAAGCTACATGCTGCCACGCTGCATTTCATGCTGGTTGTTTCTTCCTAAGAAGATGGCCTAGTGATTATATTAGTTAGCACTATCATGTGCAAATCAAGGAAACCGGCCTCTGTTCGATCCCGTTCGGAATTTTACTACAACAACATAGTTAACATAGTTTTCTAGGAAGAAATGGTATCTGCGGGGTCGGGGAATCCCCCTCTCTCATCCCAGGGAGTTCTATAGGGTTCAGGTTAATATATTTGTATGGGACTGGTTGCCGCTTACCTACTGCGGAAAGAGACTGAAAATTAAGTACAGTGCAGTCGTAGTCATGAAATCAAGTTGAATACATTGGATATGAGGGACTAGTGGCGATTTAACGGGAGGAGCACAGGGGAACGTGCCCCTCCAAAAAGTAATGACTAAGCACTATAAAATGTTTTGATACGTACTTCAAAGAACAAAATATGTTAGAGCAATCCTTTTGCGGTGGTAAAGTTTAGCAAAATGCAATAATCGGGACTAGATTTACTAGACACCCTAAATAAGTCGATATCAGAAATCCAATCCGGGACTTGTTGGTTACAAGCAGTGTGGTATTTAAGAAATTTCCAGTGGGGGGAAATTCTACTGACTGTCTAGGGTCAGCATAAGGTAATGACTTTATGCCATATAACATTCCCCCACATGGTTAAAATTTATCAAGCAGAGGGGGCAAACAAGTACCCAGAGGGGGGAATCCCCCAATCCCCACTACAAATAACACACTGGTTACAAGACAATAACGTTAACTGATGGACACAAAGATAGAGCATTCAAGGTCAAATATTTTCCATGTTCGTGGTAGTTTCGCCTCAGAATACGAATTCTCGAGCTTTCGTCCTTCTGTAAGCATTGGTAATTGTAATACATATAACGTAAAAGTACATGTATTTCACAAAAACCTAGAACGTAGGTGGGTGTTGGGGTTAGCACAGTGCCATGGGTCCCAGGTTCTAATCCTAGTCTCGGTACGGGTGTTCTTTGTGCGTGTTCCTTCATCCCCATCGTCGCTATTAGCTACAAGTGACAGAAATAACAAAAACCAAATCAAATCACAAAAATCTACTACCGATAACTGTGTAATCAGAGGATCCTAGAAATTGGTGTGAATAATTAGCGAGAGAGAGAGAGAGAGAGAGAGAGAGAGAGAGAGAGAGAGAGAGAGTGAGAGAATGTGTTCAGTGTTCGGTGTTCCTCTCAGAAAAAAATCCTAGATCCGCCTCTGTGAGGGACCAAGGAGGATGACTGAGGTTTTGGTTGAGCAGGTAACATCTTCATCCCTATTTTCCTCGTATACCTCGGGGCAACCCTGGAGGGTAACGGCGGCCGGAACGTGCTACTGATCACATCACCTGCAAAATGGCCGAGATAGAGAATGTGTGGCACTACCCCCACATCCCCTAAATGTGCCTTCATGAGCGGTGCTATATGCGCAGGGAACCTTACCTTTTCCCCCCTTACTTCGTATGCAAGTGTGTGACATGCAGGCCGAGCAGCGGCACTGTGGCATTGTAAGAAGGGGCAAAAAGGAGGGAGGCAGAAGGTTTCTCCAGTTGCGTTCGTGCAGTGTGGAAAACCTCTCGTCATCTGATTCTTGAGTAAGAGTGCAATGTGGCATTGTAATCATGGCAGAAGAAGTTCACGTGAATAGAAGGTCGCCTTCTCCGCAGTATTTTCATTTCTCAATGAGCTCGGCTCCCCAACTACTCATCTTCTGCTTGCTGGCCTTGCGCAGGCGGGAAGCTCCCACCGCACGGAACACTCGCTTGCAGAGGGGCTGATTTGTTCAGATATTTGGGGGGGGGGGCAAAGCTAAGAAAAGCATAAAGACCAATATGTTTACAATTTGCGGGGGTCGGGGTGCGAGCAAGTTTTCTTTTTTTAAAAAAATCAATAGTAGAGACCTAAGAATATACCACTTGGATCAATCTTCGAAAAAATGTACATAATTACAATCACTAACTCTGGCAACAAAAATGTACATATCAAGGTACATCGAACTTGATGAACTGGAAAAACACTATATTGTGATTATATGAATAACCTAGTAACATGATACTTTACATGTAACTTTTGATTGAGAATTTGAATATCATAGTCTGTTTATATACTGTACTTTTTCCCACAATCATTCACACATGGTCACACATATACACACAAACTCATGTTTTAACGTTAGTTAGACTTTGTATAAATATGTAACACTAGTCACAGTAATGCAGTATGAAAAAGCACACATATGTTTACCGGTAAGAGTAAAAGTTTACTAATCTTGATTAAATAGAACAGTGGCATATTACAAAACAGAATATTTTCAACGTCTACCCTACTTTTACTAAGGGAAACAACTCTCAATGAAGTATTTCATGATCCTTTTAGGGTCAGTCAATATTATCCAGTTTTTCCTTATGTACTTGACACAGTGCCACAGAGCTAAGACGCTTTTTGGTCATCGTACTTCGTAAATAGTTCTTGAAGCGATGCAAAGCACAAACTACTTTCAGCCTCGGAAGAAGAATACAGCGTCAAAAACAAGCGCACTAATCTTTCGGCTGTTCTTAAATAGTTGTCCTAACTATGCACGTACTGGTCGTAACATGGAATATCTGTAGCTTATCGTTTATAGATATTTTACGAAGTTACTAATAGGATAATATCGTAATAAGTTAAAAACTAGTTCGATAAATTATTTAATTTACATAATTAATGTTCCACCAAATTGTTATCATATTGGTATTTCCACAGAGTATTTCTACAGAGTTCTCAGATAGGGACATGATTAGGCGACCTTAATGCCGTTTGCAGACGCGAAACCTTGCTCCTTATCACCGGGACATGTAGTTGTTATACAGAACGCCATCCCAGGCACGAATAGAACTATATTTCAGGATGGGTCCGAGCAAAGTGTTTTACATGTAATAATAATGATGATATTATTATCCGTAGTTCAATAGATGTACGTAGAAACAAAACTATCTAGGCAACAAAGAAAGCAAACAAGGTGAATATTCACGTGAATACTTTGGAAGGAATTCTATTCATATGCAATTTTTCAGATTTTGGAATATCCTAGCGGTTTTTCGAAAGGAGAGGAAAATTCGAAAACAGCTGCCCTCGCTCCAGCCAATTACGCACTAGCTGTGCATTTATTTCAATATTGGGCCCTGCTATTTAAAGAAGGGTTTAGTATGCAAGAGAGTATGAATTTCTCTCCATGTTGCAAGTCGAAACTGTTTTTCAAGTTGATTAGTAAGCTAGACACGATGTTTGAAAAATATGATTAATAAGTATTTACAGAATCCCATTTATTCCTGATGGGAAATTAACTTAAACTTCAAATTACGGCTAATCAAATGCTAGTTTCGAATTTTCCTTCTGCTATGACATAGTTCAACTTGTCCTTTTCCGTCCATGTACTTTTCTACGTCATTGGATGTTTGATATTGCCGAGAGAACGAAAAAAATCATGATCCCATAAGCTTAATGCATTTCTCCTTGCCTCATGCGGCTATCCTGGCAGTGTTGCAAACCTGATGTGCATATAAGAGCTACATTTCACCATTAATAGAGCTAAAGATGACTTTCAAGGAGCTAGATTAACGAATGCTGCATAAAGTGTCTCCTAGGGTAATTTTAGGTGTCAGAGGGGTGGGGGCGTTGCTATTACCATTAGCTTTAGACTGATGGCAATTTATTTTTGGTTTTCACCGCCATAGATTTGGCGGCATCACCCATCTCAATAATCCAATGATGATCATATGAAATCGAAAATAAAGGATTCCCAGATAATAATATTGTCATCTTCGCCTTAGCCACAACGCAATATATAAAAATACCTGGGGAGGAAAGAGGGGGTGGGTGACGCAGTCTACATATGAATATCACGTCACGTGCAAAATGTACACACATGGCAAATGTTGGTCTTTATGGGCCGCAGCCAGTGGTGGCATCATGGTGGGGTAGAGGGCGGGTGCCACAGTTCACAGCCAAACGAGTACACGAAAGAGCCAGAACTGGCTCCAAAAGAGCGAAGTTGGCAACAGTGATCGGCAGCTGCCCCAGGGAGAAAGACCTAGGGGAAATTGTCCCTCCTCGCCTTCCTATGTCCTATTACACACACACACACACACACTGGCATACGCAGAGGGGGGCTGAAGAGGCTACATTTTTAGGAAAATCAAATGAAGGCAGTAACGAATTGAAAATGAGCCCCGATAACCAATTTTGTGTTTGAACAACTTTTAAAACGAAGGTTTAAAATAGTAATTGGAGCTCATATCTCATGAAAATAAAACTCCAACTTCGGGGTATCACCGAAATTAATTTAAGGCGATGCATTATATGATCCAAACAAAGATTTAATCTCACTCTGTTCAGTAAATGTTAGATTCACTGAACCCACGTTCATATTCAGCTGTATACATTGGTACAATTTCAATTGAATTCGCATAATCCTTGAGTGAGGTGGAAATGTGTTTTGGATTTTCTTTGTAGATGTAAATATCATTAACTAATCAAACACACATCCTTTGGCTTACATTAAAGTTCACCTGACATGTCACCATAAAACATACGTTCTTTATCATTTAAATTACATGTGTCTGCATTTAATAGGACTACATGAGAAAAGAAACCTAAGTTTTTCTTCAAACCGGCTATTCATATCGTCCACCATAAATTGAAAAACATTCTTTCGAATACATGGTTTTCCTTTAACTCCTGAACTAAAGTCTTCCTACACAGTGAATCAATCATTTTCAATGTTTCAAGAGTAGCCATGTCAATTTCTTGCTTTGCTCTAAGAACTGAAGAATTTCGTTTTCACATATGCAATGATAGTACTTTCAGTACTTGTAGAGAAACTTAAAATATAGCAAATTCCATCATAAATAACGAGTTTGTCAAATGTTTTACCAATCCTATCAAACCTGAACCTCCTACGAGTCGATGGCAGACAATATCAGCTTATTTTTCTGAGACAAAATAAAACACTACAGATCTCAACAAGCTCTCGAACAGGATTAAACGACGAAGCGAACCAACATACGTCAGAAACACAGCCCAGTGTTAGTACTCGATACAAAAGTACTTGTCAAACACCCGAAGTGTCAAAGAATACGGAATACATGGTATCTAAAAGAGAGACAGAGGATCGCCAACTTTTCAAAAACACTAGGTGGGCTCAAACACTTGAATTATAAGTTCTCAAGAAATCACATAAATTATTGGGTGGGCTCTGACCGTACTGGCCCGTATAAATTGGCGCCACAGCACATAGTCGCTATAAATTGCGTAATGAAATTTTGTATGTAGCTATGGTGAGGTAAACTTAATTTAATTCAACTGGAACACCATACGTACGATATAGTTTACAAGTGAGTTGGAAATAATCTGGCTGAGATGTGTCATTCATAACCAGAGATTTAATGGGTAAACAGGCAGGATCCAACCTATCCCCCTCTTCAAATCACACGCTCCATCAAAATGAATAGATGTTTGTTGCTCGCTATTTTCAAGTGACAAATTTATTCGAAATAAACCCAAAACGTGATCTAGAGCTTTACATATTTCCGAATGATCTGTTTTTAAAATAACCATAAATTCTAAAAAAAACAAAATGTATTTATGTAAATTTTCGATTAAGAAACAGGAAATCCGCGCGTGCTTTTCAGAAATGGAATTTTCCATTATCCTATATATATATATATATATATGTGTGTGTGTGTGTGTGTGTGTGTGTGTGTGTGTGTGTGTGTGCGTACACATATACATGTATGTATCCCGGGTTCGATACCCGGTGTAGGCACATAATGGTTCAGATCCCACTTTAAACTGTAGGTCCAGTCCCGATTAGCCTTACTGTGCATCAAGTGGACTTAAAACACCAACTCAAACAAACAAGATATGTATGTATGTGTGTGTGTGTGTATGTATACGTATGGTATGTATATATATATATATATATATATATATATATATATATATATATAGACACACACACACACACACACAGACCCACTTCTCACAAAAAGTTTGGGATATTGTTATATTAGGCAATAGGTGATAGGCAAGGCCTTGGAATTCAACAACACATGATATATGTCTGTCTGCTGGACGTTCTCGTGTTTTCGCCAACATATGCCACCATGCCTTTCATATTATATATATGGAGGACGAATTTTGTACCCCCTAGTTGAAAATGTTCCTGCTCCACTGAATGCACCTATGCGCCATTCAAGTTCACAAGGTTCAGCACCATTTGTCTATTCTGTTTGACTATATGAGAGTGATTAATTTTATCCTCAGAGACCTAAATTGAAGATATCTGAGATCAGAACAATTACAATAGTATTTCCCTCCTTGTGTGGTGGATATGATAGTCATTAAAAATTAGTGAATTAGATTACATGATGTAACAACATACTCTTATGATTCGAAAAGTAGTTTTGTATTTTCAGTTTTGGAATTAAAGCAAAGTTTGCACGAAGTAATCGAAGTCAGGTTAAATAAGTGTTTGCAGTGTTCCTTTGTGCGAAAATACAATATTCATCCATGTCAAACAGAAGTGAAAACCACGTCCTTTGCTGCCAGAAACCTACTTCGAATTCGTTCTCTAACCGATTGATTCATAATTAAGTTACTAAACGCGAGAACGGTGGAGATGTCGCGTCTTTGTCAAACTCGGTTGGAGGTCGACGTTGCGTGTTGAATTCTATTTGTGGTGGAACAAACACCAGTCTCACGAGATAACGCAATAAAAGTATAAAATATTAAAACAAAAATAAAGTGAAATATCCATTCACCTTGCGGTGGTTCATTGTTATGAAACATTTCTCGTATCTCGAAGTCAACTGGTTTGAACAAATCGGCACACATCATCAAATATTAGCGTTTGCAACAATTGAAAGAGGGATGAAAGGGCAAAAAGCGATTTTCATAGCTTTGCCATCTGATAAGGGACTAAAGAAAATCGACAGAATCGGGATACAGTCTACTCTGTAAACACTATTTGATCTCTAAGCTACAATACAAAAGAATAATTTATTTAATTTTCCCCAGTATACCAAAGCAGATAACATGTAGCTGGTCTCACTAGGGTACTGCGAAACAAGGACACCTGGGTTAGAATCCCTGACAAGCCTTTGGTTTTTATTGCCGACGATTCATTCTCTTCCTGAACGCTGAAGGGGTTAGTGGTAACGTTGCTGCCTTGTAACCACAGTGTCCCTGGTTCGATCTCCGGTGAATGAACATCGCATAGTGGTTCGTATCCCACTTTAAACTGCAGATCCAGTCCTGAGAATAAAGTGAACTTAAAACAAACAACTTTCGAAACTTGAACTCCGAACTGAACAACAATAATTTATTCGAATCGTAGCGGTTAGTCCTACTGTAGACATGGACGTACAATGATGTATGCACATAAATATCCACTAAAATAGGTAAACAGTAAAACATTAGTGAGCTTGCAGCACTTCATTACAAGTATCTATGTATCCTATATGATGTGTGTGTGCAGGGTTGCCATATTTTTCCTTTACCATTACAGAACACACTTAACACAGAACTTACACAGAACAGTGATATATATTATACATTTAAACAATCATTTTATCATTATATTGCATTAAAACAATGGATAATATAAACGTTTACAGCACATGAAATTTAATTGTGGAATTCAGGACGCCCTGCCAAGACAACCCTAATGTGTATAATATGTATGTATGTACGAGTGTATCATTAATCGACCTTCAGGGAGTGTTTCTCGTAACATCTATGACATGTGATAAAACCTTTCATTCTTTGTTCTCGTTTGATAAATCACCGTTCATATTCATCCTCACCGTCACAATTAACGTAAATAGGTAGGGGGAAAAACTTAAATCGAAATGGAAAACCGAAGCCACGGGTCCCAAATTAGAACCTTATCTGTCACATCATACAGTTCCTCATTCATACTCACCGTTACGGTTAACCCAAGAGGTAGAAAAGTGACATAAAATAACAGAAATAGAAAGAATGATGTAGAAAATTTTTAAATGTGAAAAAATAGGAAAGTGTTTCTGATTATCATACTTTCTTTTTTTTAGATAGGCGACATTGGATGCCAATGTCCAGTTTTGAAATGCATTAAAAAACAATTTATTGCACAAGAAAATAAATAAAAACTACAAGGCCCTAATAATACAATGGTGAAAATTGGCTAAAGAAACCACTGATATTATACTTTCTCGTAATAAAAATATAATATACATGTTGCTATGTTTGTCTTTTGAATCCGATGTAGGTTCGGTACTTATAATTTCCTAAACATTAAATTTTCAGGACTTCTCGTTTTCTTCGTAGGTCGTAATAAACTACTTTCGCACTATGGAAGACATTCATGTGCATTTTGTTGACATTACATTTTGTTTGCTGGCAGTAGAATCGAGATACATTGCATTCAACACTTGACATGGAGTAGTGGTATTTGTGGTAGGGACAGCGCCGGAAAGGAAGAGCACCCCTCCAGCAGGTTTGGCTATACTTAAAACTTGCTCAACATGTTCATATGAGCTTTTTGCTCTAGTGTGGAACCCTGCCTAATCCAAGATTTTTGTAAAAATGCCCTCATGGATTCCATGAGAAAGGAAGAGCTCCCTCAGATGGATTTGTCTATACTTATAAAAGGCACTTCTGTGAGATTGTTGTCCATAAATTTGTTAAAAATATGCCCCTCTTGGCCATACTTAAAACTAGGCCACCCACACCCATACACACCCACCTATACACACCTACACCCACCCACACCCACCCACACATATTTACTTCCGGTCCACTTCCTGTCTACTTCCGGTCCACTTCCGGTCTACTTCCGGTCCACTTCCGGTCCACTTACGGTCCACTTCCGGTCTACTTCCGGTCCACTTCCGGTTTGCCTACTTCCGGTTTGCCTACTTCTGGTCTACTTGTGGCCAAGTTGTGGCTTATTTCTGCTATTTTTATCCAGCATAGAATTTTGATTTGAATCCCAAGAAATTGTATATAAATACCAAAGCCAAAAATATTAAGTGTATACACACATACACACATACACACACATACAAATCACACAGCTGAACCCAACTGATATTTTTTATTCAGTATAAAGTTTTGAATTGAAACCCAGGAAATTGTATATAATAAACAACAGCAAAAATGCCGAATCAAAAACATTGTAATCAATGCAATAAAAATATATTTAGCTCTAATTGGGCCAGACACCAAAAGATTTGTAACCCAGACAAATACAGAACTCCCACAAAAATATGCCCTAAATGCCATAGAGAATATAGCTTCCAATACTTCACATATACACATAAAGATACTTGCTCTGCACAACCATCCACATCTGGTCTGAAAAGAAGGCACGAAGCACCTCTTAATGCCAGAGCAGCAAAGCAGCCACGCCATGAACCTATCCGTAGCAGTTTTAATGGCCAATTAAGGGATCACCGGTTTGTATCAGAGTCAAGATGTGGCATTGAGAATTTTTTGAACAGTATAAATTCTGATCTCCAGGCAATTCTAAATGCACAAAATGGCTCTTATAAGCTCTCCCTCAAATTGTTTACACAATATAAGAAACCAAATGGCACAAAATTTACACAGCCCCACATAACAGAAACTGTACCAGTATATTCAAATGCAAATTCAGATAAAATAATAAGCAGATTGATGGATCAACTGAATATCAAACACTCTGAATTTGCGGCAAAAGAGTCCGGATGGAGCCTATGTGGCTCTCCGCACAAGTTATATGTTAATATTTCTGAATTCAGCCCATTACAAGGATCTACATATGTGCCATTACCTGCTAATATCAAAAACAAAAGAGCCGTGGTCAATATAAAAAATAATGACCAGAAATGCTTTTTGTGGTGTATTTTAGCTGCTTTGTATCCAGTTTCAAGGGATCCTCAGAGAATAACTTATTATAAACAGCATGAACATTTCTTTGACGATGCAATGGAGGGTTTAGAATATCCAATGTCTATTCAGAATATTGATAAATTTGAAAAAAGGGCCAGGCACATCAATGGCAAACAATTATCTATTAATGTATTTATTTGTTCCACTGGCAATTGCTTGATAGCACCTCTCAGAATCAGCACACTTGATGATGAATCTGCAATTCCGATTGATCTGCTCTTAATTAATGGGGAAGGCACATATCATTACACTCTGATACACAGTCTTGAAGCTTTGGTGAGAACACAACTAGACAAAACTCATACAATATTCAAGTTGTGCAGAAGATGTTTATCTGGATTTGATGGTAGAAAAATGGTGAAGGGGGTTCAGGAAGAGAGTGCAGAAATTGCTAAAAACAAGTTAATTGAGCATCTGAAATACTGTGGGAACCATAAACCTGTTCATATGGTGATGCCCAATCCAAGTGAAAATTGCAAATTCAAAAAGTATGAAGCCTTTTTGGAACACCCAGTATATATTGTCTGTGATTTTGAATCGAACGTCAAACCTCTTGAATTCTGCAATCCAGATCCTGAAGAATCTTCAAGTACACCATACCAGTTACATGAACCTTCCAGTTTTTGTTATATGGTTGTACAGGATGGTGTTGTTACTAAAAAAGATTCATACATGGGACCAGATGCCATCAAAATATTTGCACATAGAATAGAAAATGAGTGCCGTGACATAGCATCTAACATCTTATTAAAATCAAAGCCTATGTTGCCTTTAACAGAGGATCAGATTGAAGATTTCAACAATGCAGAAAAATGCCCGGTATGTGATTCTGAATTTTCAGATATAAATATCAAGGTGAAACACCATTCTCATACAGATGGTAAATTCTTAATGGCCCTGTGTAATAGCTGCAATATTAAGATCAAGAGACCAAGATTTGTCCCCATATTTTGTCATGGAGCATCCAATTATGATTTCCATCATCTGATCAGGTACGAGGGGTTTGACAAGCAGAATTTAAATATTTTAGCTGAAAATGATGAGAAATATATATCTATTAGCAAGATAATTAAAGTTAATAGTGTTCCTATTCACATAAGATTTCTTGATTCTTACAGATTTTTATCTGCTAGCCTGGCTACACTGGCCACTCAATTACCTGATGATCACTTGAAAATCACACGTGCATTGTTTCCAAATCAGGACCTGAAATTAATTAGGCGGAAGGGTGTATATCCATATGACTATGTTACAGATTTTTCTAAATTTGATGAGTGTTCCCTGCCACCACAAGAAGAGTTTTACAGCAAAATCAGAGGATCTGGAATCACTGATGATGATTATCACCATGCTCAGTTGATGTGGAACAATTTAAAATGCAAGACATTTGGTGATTATCACATGGCATATTTGAAACTTGATGTCACCCTCTTAGCTGATATACTGCAAGCATTCAGAAAATCTTCCATGCAAAATTATAAACTGGACCCAGTGTATTTTTACAGTGCCCCGGGTATAGCATGGGCCGCAACGTTTTTGAACACTAACATGCAATTGGATCTGATCCAAGATCAAGATATGTATCTGTTTATGGAGAAATGTATAAGAGGAGGGATGGTGCAATGTTCCCAGAGATATGCCAGAGCAAATAACAAGCATATTCCCAATTATGATCCAGCACGGCCATCAAATTATATACTGTATGTGGATGCAAACAGCCTCTATGGTCACGCTATGATGCAAAAACTGCCATATGCAGAGCTTGAGTGGGTTGAAAATTTCAATATTGAGGATCTTCAGGATTTTGATGACAGTAATTATGGCCTCATCTTAGAGGTTGATCTGATAATTCCAGATAATTTACATAAGAAATTTTCTGATCTGCCCCCAATTCCCGAGGTTCAGTGCTCACCTGGCTCTAAACAGAAGAAGCTCATGATGACACTGGAGCCAAAACAGGGATATGTCACATATTACAAAAACCTCCAGTTCCTGATGAAACATGGTGTCCAAGTGACCAAAGTTGGAAAAGTTTTGAGGTTCAGGCACTCAGAATGGTTGAAACCATACATTGATACAAATACAGAGCTTCGAACATCTGCAAAGAGCCAATTTGATAAGGGCTTGTTTAAATTGATGGTGAATTCTGTGTATGGCAAAACTATTGAAAATGTCAGGAAACATACTGATGTTAAAATAATTACTGACCCCAGCCTGAGCAAAAAATTGGTTGCAAAGCCCAACTTCAATTACAGAAGAATTTATGATGAGCACATGGCACTTTTCAACATGAAGAAAACAAAGATCAAATTTGATAAACCTATTTATGTAGGGGCTGTGATATTGGAATTGTCCAAATTACATATGTTAACATTGTATTATGATGTGCTGAAACCTTTTTATGGTGATCGTGTAAAATTATTGTACATGGACACGGATAGTTTTATTCTTGATATTCAAACAGAAGATGTTTATCAAGATATGTCACAGCCTGAATTGTTTCAATACTTTGATACCAGTGAACATACAAAGATTCAACACCACAACAAAAAGGTGCCTGGCAAATTAAAAGATGAGACACTTGGTGATGTTATTGTGAAATTTGCTGGGTTAAGTGCCAAGGTGTACACTTTTGAAACATGTAGTGCTGTTGTTAAAAAAAGCCAAGGGTATTAGCAGAGTGACTGTTGACAAAGATCTTGAATTTGAAGATTATAAAAATTGCATCAAATCCCAGAATTCAATCAAAACATCAGAATCCAGAATTCAGAGTGAGGATCACTTATTGACTTCAAATATTGTAAGAAAAGTGGCTCTGGACCCACATGATGATAAGAGATGCATTTTATCATGTGGCATACATACTTTACCTTGGGGGCATTGTGATTTGAGAAGTGGCAAACAATGCCCAATTACAGAGCATGATTTGAAATAAATAAACATGCCCATGAACTTATTTGGGTTCAAAAAACAGGCTATTATGGAGCTTCCAACACCACAAGCCTCTCCTGATATGCTGTCTAAACTGAGTGGCTTGTTAATTATTCATCTGAACAGCATACTTACAGATGTTGATGATGAAACAGGCAAAACATTGTACATATTTAACAATAATTTAAATCATTACCAATTACCTGTAGGTGGGCAATTACAATTTATTACAACCCCTGAGGGTGATGTCAAGATTTCAGTAGGGAGAAATATTTATAGAATTAAGCACTCAAACATGGTTTCTGGCACTGTATATACTGTTTCTGCTGGTGACTGCTTATATATTGAGGTCCCTGGATCATATGACAAGCTTATACCCTTTTTTATAGAATTAAGAATCAGATACTCTATAATAAATAACCATTAAAACAAAAATGCCTAATGATATATTTGGCCATACAAGACATGAAGATCACAGTGATGAGATTCTGATGCTTGATGTCAGAGTCAAGAAATTAAGAAGTGATTTACAAGCTTTACAAACCACACTCAATGCCAGTCTTCAATTAGAAATTACAAATTTACAATCACAATGCATGGACCCTCTTCTTAAAATTGATTCTGAACTCAAAGTGCTGCTTCAGAAATATACTGATCTGGCCACATTAGATAATTTTCAAAGTTTAGAAGAAGCTGTAGCAGCTCTTCAAGCCAAATTTAAGACCCAGGCCACCAACTCTGTGCAATTGAAACAACAATTGGAAGAACAAATAAATAATGTCCAGGCACAGCTTCAAACAATTGTCAAAAGCAAAAAATCACAAGAAGATTTTGATCTAGTGATTTCCACTCTAAAAGAACAGATTCAGTCACTCCAGATACCTAATCTGGATCCTCTGCACAATGCCATAGCCGAGGTTAAAGAAAAAATTGAGACACTTGAAAATTTTATGAACAATTTGCCATCTTCTGATGCTTTGAGTGCAATAACTCGGAGTGTAGCAAATATTAAGCTGCAACTTGAAACATATGAAGATTTTGGAAAAATTCAAAGTACCATAACCCATCTTGAAGGTACAATAGCAGCAGTGCAAAGTGATTTGGCAAATGTACAAGAATCCAGATTGCCTGGGATTGTAGATACTCTTGTCAGTGTCCAGCAACAAATCACAAAGCTTGAAAACCTCAACACTGAATCTGAACTATCTCATTTTCATCACTTGATCGATGATATCCAAACAAAACTTGAAATTTTACAACAATCCACACCCACTCAGGCAGATATAGCCCTGCTCCAAAATGCTATGCAAAATGTGGCTGATGCTTCTGAATTAAACAATGTAAAATTGGCACTTGAATCTTTGCAAAATACAGTATCAAATCTTCCTACATCACAGGAACTTAAAAATATTAAGAGAGCAGTGAATAGGATATTGAAATCAGAAGATATCAAGAATATCCAGGCAGAGATCAAACATCTCACTCAGACAGTGGCCACTCTACCAACCAATCAACATATTAATGAACTGCATGCCCTGTTTGAGGATATCAGAAGACAGGTCCATGATCTTACTGCTCAAAATTCAAAATTGGCAGTTGTTGAAAATTTGCAACAAATTGTAGCTAATATCAAGCAACAGCTAGGGACCATGGAATCCAATCAAGCAAATGCTCTCTCTGTTTTTGCCACCCAGCTACAAGAGATTGTGCAACAATACAAGAAACTTGTTGTGGACATAAAAATCAAGCCAGGCCATGATGATGTTGTTAGGACCATCAATGAGCACCTTGAATCTGTAGCAAGCAGATTGCTTACAGCAGAAAAGGAAATAACCGGCATAATCGAGAATCCAAAACATACAGTAATTCTTGAATTGTACAGCATCCCCAACAAAGAATATGATTCACCATTTACACCAGGTGGCAAAATATATATGCTGTCCCCTGTACAATTTTATTACCAGTTTTTTGTTGGGGGCACACTGAGACCAATCAAGATCAAATATTGGCATCAGCCACAGGCACACCACTACCCTACCTTATCAATAACAAATGCTGAGAACAAAGTGAAAATCACCAGTGTAGAGTTAGTGGATTTTACAGACCCCAATACATTAGAAACATCTTATGTTGAAGATGATGGATCTCTGGAATTTAAAATACAAATAGGGGACAAATTATATTTAGAAAATCCTGTAGTATCAGCTGCTGAACACCCCATAGTTGCAATATTCTTGTTTTCATACCATGTCTAGTTGTTGATGAATTACACAGACAAGCCAGACATAATTTTAAGAGACTCCCAGTAGTCACAAAGGGCATAGATGAATAATGGCAGAGCGACTTGATTGAGTTGTCAAGTGGACAGTTGAAAAACTTAGACAAAATCAACAAGGGCTACAAGTATCTACTCACTGTCATAGACACATTTTCAAAATTTGCCTGGGCTGTGCCACTCAAATCCAAGACTGGAAAATGTGTTACAGAAGCCTTCACGACAATCATCAATCAGAGTGGAAGATCCCCGCGCTATTTGCAAACAGATAATGGCAAAGAATTTTATAATTCAGTGTTTCAACAATTTATTAAAAGCCAGGCAATACAACATTATTCGAGTTACAGTGATCTCAAGGCCTCAATTGTAGAGAGATTCAACAGAACCCTAAAAAATCTTATGTATAAACAATTTACACTTCAAGGTAATTATAAATGGATTAATATTCTTCCAGAACTTCTACATAAATATAACAACTCGGTCCATTCCACAATCAACATGAAACCCTCTGAAGTAACTTCATCTGATGAGCAAAAATTGATCAGCACTGTTTATTATCCTAGATACCAGCCAACAACAAGAAGGGCCAAATACAGGGTGGGTGATCAAGTAAGAATCAGCAAATATAAGCACTTATTCAAGAGAGGCTTTACAAGAAACAGGAGCACAGAATTATTTACAGTGGTTCAAGTTAAACCCGGGACCCTTAACACATATATAATAAAAGATCATCGAGGAGAAATTCTCAAAGGCAGATTCTATGAACAAGAGCTCAGCAAAACTAAACAGCCTGACACTTATCTCATAGAAAAAATCATCCGCAGAAAAGGCAACAAGTTACTTGTCAAATGGCTGGGTCATCCGGAAAACAGCTGGATCGATGCAGACAAAATAATAATATGAGCACCTGGGATGTTATAAAAAGGCTGCCAGAACCTGAACAACAGAATAAGAGAAATGGCAACTTGCTGCCTGATAATATTAGGTGTCTTATTGTTGGGCCATCTGCTTGTGGCAAAACTACACTAATGGTTGATAATTTTTTATTGGCACCCAACTGGTTAGACTGGAAAAACAGGCACTTGTATGTTTTCTCTAAGAGCTTGGAACAATTAAAATATCAGCAGCTGATGAAGCTATATGATGGACTGGATATTGCCACTTTTGAATCAGATGTTAAGCCACTTCACGAATGTCTCGATAATTCTGTTGTTGTGTTTGATGACGTTATACTGGATAATCAAAACAAGGTTAGAAATTTCTTTACACAGGGCCGACACAAAAACATTGATTGCTTCTACCTGGCACAGATTTTTTCTAAAATTCCGAAGCAGCTGATCCGAGACAACAGCAATTTTATATGTGTGTTTCATCAAGATCATACCAACCTCAAACACATACATGATGAATATGTAGGTGGGGACTTGAGCTACAATGATTTTTCTAAATTTTGCAGCAGGTGCTGGAACCAGGACAGTTATGGGTTTGTCACAATTGATATGACAAGAACACCCAATAGTGGCAAATACAGAAATAAAATCAACAATTTTCTAGACATTGAAATATAAATAAATAAACATGAAAAGGCCAATCATTGATGATCTTAAGTTAAGAGATTATCTTGTAAAAAGATTTAAGGGATGGAAATCAGAGAACCGGGGAATTTATGAAAAACACAAACAAACAGAACAGCCCATAATTGATGCTATTAGTGATTTAGGTAAGAATATCAAAACTGTTACAGAGCAAAATCAAAATTTGATCACTGAGCTTGTGCCTGTAGCTGCTAGGAACATATTAGATTATCCAATCACCCCACTTTCCAGTATTCATACACCTAGTCCTGTTGCTCCTCGAAGAATTGAAGCTACTCAGGATCCTATTGAATTGGGTCTTCTTGCTCAAAAATATTTAACCACACCTAAAGACAATAAAGATGAGGTGTTTGGCTTATATGCTGACACAGAGCTTGATGGGAGCATCATTCATAGAATTGGCAATTTCAGAGTAACATTTATGGGGGATGATATAATTGTTTATTCAGAATCTCGTCTCGGAGAAAAAGGTGCTTTTGTTAAGTACACCGGCACACCTGGATTGTGGGAATTGATGACTAGGAAAAGGCCTGGCAGCTATACAGATCAAGATTATGAGGATTACAAAGAAATATTAATAAAATCAGATGCTCTATACCAGAACAATGATCCCACACAAAAAAGAGTCAAGTCGAGCAGTGGGGCAAAATACAATAATTTAATCAAGCCCATATGGTCACAAATCAAGACTGGCAGTGGAATCAAACAATACAACACCCTGCCTAAAGAATTTGTCTGGGTTGATGATGTCAGGAAACTTGTAGATAGGTTATTGGTGATAGCTGGGGAGGAAAATGCTGGCAACCACAATTTTTACAATGAAAAGGTTGGAATTATGGACATGATAAGCACAAAATTGTCTAATTTTATAGTGAATGACCCTAAGGGGATTGGATATCTCATAAAAATTATTAATACTCTACCCCCCAAATTTTGGAATATTTCTGAGGGTCGGGGGCTTGTTAATGACATTATAAACAAGCTGCCATTTGAACTACACATTCCAGGCTATCAGTATTGTGGTCCAGGCACAAAACTGGACCATAGATTAAACAGAGGTGATCCTGGTGTAAATCCCCTAGATGCTGCTTGTAGAGACCATGACATAGCATACAACACACATACTGATCTTGACAAGAGACATGTTGCAGACAAGAAATTAGAAGAGGCTGCATTTGGTAGATTTGTAAGCAAAGATGCTTCTTTAAGTGAGAGAATATCAGCATTGGGGACCACCATAGCTATGAGCACCAAACAAAAACTGGGGTGGGGGTTGTGAATATGTATATAATAAACCTACAATGAAGGCCAAGGGTGTTATGTATCAAATACCTTATGCAGGTCTCAAATCTCTTAAAACTATTGACAGTCTTTTAACCAAAAAGCAGCGCAAGAAAAAAAGCTCTTGTCTTGCAAAAGGACATGGTATGAAATTGTTGCTTAGTACCCCCCAATTAAAAAAATTACAGCAATCAAGAAAAAAATTGCATACAGGGGGATTTATATTTACCATCCCTGCCATCTTAGCTGCTCTCGGGGCTGTTGGGAGCTTGGCTGGGGGATCAGCTGCCATAGCAAAAACAGTAATAGATGCCAAGAAAAATAGGGCAGAATTAGATGAGCAGAAGCGCCATAACCTGGCCATGGAGAAACAAGGCAAAGGTGTTAAGAGAGCCATGAGTAAGTTTAAAAAAAACAAGAGCCGCTTACAAACCAAGATATTGAAGCTTTAATCAAGCCACTGGGCATCAAAAATTTTAGAGGTGTGTACATGTCTGATTCTTTACCAGAGCAACCACTCAACAAAGAGTGTGGCATTGTTAATTTGGATAAGTACAAAAATCAGGGCACTCACTGGATCTGTTATCTTAAATATTTAAACAATGAGGCATTTGTGTTTGATTCATTTGGAGGTGTTCCACCTGAAAATTTAATAAAATATTTAAAATCAGCTAATCTTTATTACAATAATGCCCGTGTTCAAAATTTCAAAGATGTTAATTGCGGACATTTGTGTTTATCTGTTCTTAGATATATGTCTCAAATAAATAAACCATGAATTGAAGATTTTCAAAAGGCCCTGTGGTATCTGAAACATCATGGGGGTATTCCATCTCACCAGTCAAAATTCAATATTGAAACTCAAATTGCATGATGACATAGTGTATCCCAAAACAATAGCTCTCAGAGCATTTTACGGCATGTACTTGATCCCTAATATTACACACCACAACAACAAAATTGCAGTTGGGGATCAAAAAATTGTCATCACTCCAGGGCAATATAATCTGTCCACTCTAAATACTCAATTACCCAGAGGTATAGTATTAACTCAAAATTCTGTCACTCACAGAGTAGAGATTGTATCTGCTACAGAAACAGTGGATCTGGGTACTATAGGAGAGCTGTTAGGCTTTGAGAACAACACAAAACTTGAACCGGCCATCAAACACACTGCTATGAATATACCTAAATTCTTAGCCATAGAGACTCTGAATATTCACTGTAATGTGGCGGAGGGTATGATCACCAAATCAAATGGCATAGGCACTCACAAACAAGCCGGCATCATTGCAACATTCAAACCTAATTCCGAATTCATGGAGCCCATCATCTACAATCCATCCCAACATTATATTTTCCTGTGTGTCATAATAGAATAGATTACATTGAATTGATGGTCACTAATGAAAAAGAAGAATTAGTTGATTTTGCTGGAGCCACAACAACTGCTATCATAGAGATTAACATTTAAATAAAAATACATACAATGGAAAATATTGAGAGTTATGAGCTACAATCATTCCCCCCAAACAGGAGGACATTTGCAAATTTAAATCAACCCAACACAGAGATTGAGATTGATCTTGATGTAGGGGATGGATTTATACACCCCCACAGAGCAGATCTATACATCAAATTTGATGTTGTAAAGCTCGATGGAACAGATTATCCGGCAAATTCAAATATAAGATTGGTGGATAATTTTGTGCCGCATCTGTTCTCTGAAATTGAGATCAGAAAGCATGGTGTTGTTATAAACAGAGTGGATTATCCCGGCATTACCTCCACAGCTTTGGCCACTCTAAAATTATCCAAAACCGAAGCTTCATACTTCAAAATCGGTGGATTTGAGGCTGGTGATAAGATATTATCTAAAAATCACACAGTGCTGTTCCCCATGCGCCTATTGCCAGGATTCTTTTCAGATTACAAAGATATTATGTGGAAGGGCGGGTTAAGAATTACATTTAGAAGAGCTGCCAATGATAATAATGCTTTGATGAGGTACAGCACATTAAACCCTACAGGGGAAGCTCTGCCTAATACCCTACCTGATGAAGGCAAATGCATTATTCAGACTATGGAGTTAAGAATCCCGGTTGTTGAGTATGAGGCCAGTTATGCTCTTAAATACAAAGCTGATATAGTAAAAAATCCACAGATTCCTCTGCAATTTTACACATATCAATGCGTACAGAAGCCCGCATCTGGCACATATTATGAGTTTGATGCCACAAATTCATTCTCCAGCATTCAATTTGACATGCCAGATTTTGTGGTAGTATTGTTTCAGACTGGAAGACACAACAATCAGGAAAAAAATTCAAGTAGATTCGATAACTGCAACATCAAGAACATATATCTTAAAAATGGCAGAAATGAGGTATTTCCTAGAGAAAATTATAATTTAGACATGTCCAAGGATGATTTTCTTAAATTATATGAGGCTTTTTCGGCTTTCAAGCGTGTCACTACTGGCAGTACTGATATGTATTACTCACCAGATGAATTCAAAACACAGAGACCCATGTTTGTAATCAACACTTCAAAAAGGAAACAAGTTGTGGTTAATGACAGGACAAACATTAAAATTATCTGTGAATTCCACGAGGCTTTACCAGATGACACCATATGTAGCGTCATTCTCATAGGTGAAAAATCATATGTTTATGATGTAAGAAATGAGAGGGTCACGGAGCAATTCTAGAGGTCCGATTCAAACACAGAGGCCCTTGATTACAAAGCAATAATACCAACACTTTGCTGTCAGAGAGGCCCCAGACACTCTACCAGCTTTGAAACCTCAACTGTATTATCAGCTAGCAGTGAATATCTTATGTGTGGGCAGTTGTATATATTTCAATCTTTTATCAGGACTCGAACCCAAAGCCCCTGATTACAATGCAACAATATTAATACTTCTCAATATGGAATATGCCCACATTTTACTGGGTTCTGAGACCCTTATACAGACAAAATTGGATTTTGAACTGCCATAATATTTTCTAAGTCTTTGCCTAGGCTCATATTATCAGAATAGAATTGCTTTCAGCATGAAGGGGGTGCAGTTCATTGCCACTGTGTGAAAATATGTATTTTTATCTCAATAATCTTTGTTACACTTTTACATGTTGCAGACATGTTACACTTTTTCCCCTGTCGCACAGAAAGATTAATGGCCACTTCAGTGAATCGTACAGAAAAATCATTAATGCTCCCTTCTAGCGTGTAGATTTTATCTCTTGCATGCCGGCAAGACATGCAAACAATTAATTATGTTTGCCCGCTTTTCCCCTATTGTATGGCTGAGCGGGTGGTTATAAAACATGAGAAAATAAGAAAACTGAGAAATTCAGTTTTTATACAATATATTGTTGTAAAACACTAATTACCAGGTTTTCAGATCTGGGAGTTGTATATCAACTAGGAATAATTATTCTCAAAATCTCACGTGTGGAGATATTATTTTGCAACATGTATTTCAATCTATCAGGACTCGAACCCAGAGCCCCTTGTTTATCAATTAAACTTAAACTGGAAGTAAATATGTGTGTATATGGGTGGTAGTGTGTATGTATGTGTGTATGTATGGGTTTTTGGCTTAATTTCTGGTGTGGCCAAAAATATATCAATTTTTGACAAATTTATGGACAAAAATCTGGCTGATGCAATTTTTGTAAGTATGCACAAATCAATCTGAGGGAGCTCTTCCTTTCTGAAGGGCATTTTTACAAAAATCTTGGATTAGGAAGAGCTTCACACTAGAGCAAAAAACTCATATGAACATGTTGAGCAAGTTTTAAGTGTAGCAAATCTGCTTGAGAAGAGTTCTTCTTTTCCGAAAAATTCCCGAGGGGGATTTTTCCAAAATTCTTGGGTTAGGCAGGGTGCTACACTTAAGCAAAAACTCATATGGGCATGTTGAGCAAGTTTTAAGTGTGGCCAAAGCTGCTTGAGGAGAGCTCTTCCTTTCCGGCGCTGTCCCTACCACAAATACCACTACTACATGGCCAGTCATAAGGTCATGTTTTTACTCCCGGCAGGGACATACTATCTACTAGATTTTGGATTATGGTTAGTACATCGCGCTGCGACGCCAAGGGTCCCGGGTTCGAATCCCGCTCGGGGTTGGTTGTTTGTGAATGTCCATTCATCAATATCATCATTTCATCACTCATTCCCATCTTTGGAAATTAGCCAAGAGGCACAAAACGCGAAGTAAAATTAACTAAATCAATCAATTTTGGATTATATACTTCTTTAAAATTTTGATAATATTTGTCGTTTGCATTTTTTTTAAAAAAATAGACTATTTCAAATGGCTTGTATTGTAGTGCATAAAGTATGATTATATAAATTACTCAAGTTTCATTAAGAATACATTTTTTTTAAATATAAGACATTGACAGTGACTATCTTAATGTCACAACCTTTTCCTCTTTACACCAATCTCTTCATCATTGATACCGATTTGTCAGTGACTCCTATAAAGATATGCCGAGATAATTATTTATTCAAAACGATATAACCACATTACTTAATATGTATGCGGAATCTTCCACTGACACTTAAGAATGTCTACCTTATTTGCTGATTCAACTATCGCGTGGTGTTTGCGGTGAGAAAAGTTTTTAATTTGTCGAATGGGGTCAAGTTAATACATTGAGGTAGGTTGCTTCTAACTTTCATGCAACCTACCTCAATGCTTTCTTGTGTATACCGCTTAGAATATTTGTTTACTAACGTTGCAAAAACAAAGTTCAAGTACACTTTCTGTGCTGTTCTAGAGAGGTGCTAATTTGTTCCTCAAGCTGAACCTACTTGTGCAACTGTTTCACAGTCTTTGGGCTCCGCTACAATGTTTAGTAATGTTTCGTGAAAGACTTCAACATTTGCATGCCAGTGGCGAAACCGGTAGCAGTTAGATACATTCAAGAGAAACAGTGAGGTACTTTTGCCTTTCTTATTGCTTAATAACTTACGCCTACGAAGAGAACATTCGCATATATAACATATTCATCTCAGTTACAAGCTTAACAAGAAATACAGTTATGTTAGGTCAGTGTGATGAATCTCATTTACAACCTTCTTTTTACTAGGCGGAGTCACTTTTGAGCCTCTTTTGGAGAGATAAAATTTTTATCCCATCTCAATATATGCATGTTACATTTATGAATACGCTTATTTCTCTATGTATATCTGCTGCAAGGCCAACAGCTATTGACAAATTGTTCTGTAGGCTTCTAATCGCGGGTTCGAATACCGGCGGGGCTCATTCGAACCAACCACTGATTATGTGTGTTGCCTAACTCTATAGCAGTGGCAGAACTTGTCAATGAAAATTTGCTATTGAATTACGCTTATCGCGGCTGAGTTGGCAACACACACAACGCCTTGCAGAGAAGCGAGCATTTCAGGATCTAGGTATTATTGGCGGTGACTACCTCTGGTCACACGGCAGATATCAAGTCTGTACTCCAATTCACCCCATTTGCCATAGTTGCCAGAATTCGGTCTTTGATTTGTTCAATTGTTTCCCTTGGCTGTGAGGATTGATACACTGTGTCATTGACACATCCCGTCATTGACCCCTCCCACCAACTCCAAGAAGAAAATTCACAGCTGGGCACTGGCTCGATGTGTTGGTCTCTGGGGCCTGCGTTCAAATTATTTCCGCATCCGTTCCACAAGTCCTGCTGACGGCGATGGACTTCCGCTGCTCTTTCCTTTACAGATGCATCCAGTCTCCCTGGATCTCCTTCACCCAGTCATAGATGGATTGCCTATTAAGCAGTGGCTTGAGAAATTGGGCTCGAAAGTCACGACGTTCTGTCGTTACGTTCTTGCAAATTCCAGAACACAGAAAGCTTTCTCAACCTGAGATGAAGCCATTTTGCGACCAGAACTACAGACTGAAAAGAGAATAAATAAATAAATACATAAATTTCAAGAGTTGTTATATGAGAACGTGCAGGCTAAGCTCACATTAGTTAATGATGGTGGGTGAAACAACAATTTAATTTTGAATCACTTTGTACTTAAAACCCCTCGGCATTTTCACGCACTTTTGTTCTTCGAAAACACAAACTAACACTCAAGTAATTATATAAAACATCGCCTTATAGCTACAAGTTCATTTAGCTTACAAGGGAAATAATTTCACACTGTTGTTATATTATTCTTGTAAAGAAAAGGTCTAGGTACAGTCGCAGGCAATAAAAATGGGACACCTAAATTCTGAAATACTCGCTTCCCTGCAAGGCGTTATGTGTGTTACTTAACTTTTCGACGATAAGTGGATTTTAATAGCAAATTTTCAACAGCATGTTACGTTCCTAGTAACTTTCCTCACCCTTTACTCCTATAGCCGGGAGCATTGAGGCTCTAAGGGTCTACACTGAAACCTATCTTCAGGGTAGGTGCAGAACAAATCCAACCAACGTCGTGAAGTTTTAATGAAATGTTTATTTACTGCTTGAATACTTACACCCAGTGTTTAGGTAATTCATAACTGGAACTTGGAGATCAATTGTTAATAGATAATTTCAAACTTACTGGAAAGGTCAAACTAGGGTGGCCCAAACCTAGGTTTTACAGAAGAGCGGCATACACCTATTCACTTCTTCCTAGACTTGGAGTTATCACCCGAGATTGCCAATTTAGGTTTTACAGAAGAGCGGCTTGCACCTATTCACTTCTTCCTAAATTGGAATTTATATCCCATTCGGCTAACCTAGGTTTTACAGAAGAGCGGTATACACCTATTCACTTCTTCCTAGATTATACCGTTCCTATTTGGCCAGTCTAGGTTTTACAGAAGAGCGGCTTGCACCTATTCACTTCTTCCTAGACTGACACCAGAACAGACCTCCTTACGGACCAAACTCCTTCGTATTTATACCCAAAGTTCCAGCCTCGAACACCTGTCTTTAGGTAATTTCTTATTACAATACTCTAAATTACAACAGAAAGATATTTGAAAACTACATAGTTTGGCAATTGATAATTTACAAAGAAAGTTTACATATTCATTTGAGTTAACAATTATTTCTTTAACGTTGATAAAATCTTACATTTTGGAAATATACAAATTGAAATGTTCCGCCATTATTTAATTACAATTAGGTTAGTTCATCAAACATGGATAATCTTTGATTGGCAAATCTATATTTACATCATAATAAATGCCCGTTGTCTTAAGCGAGCTGTCTTCATTAGATAGTTACAGAAAGGTGAATACATTAGTTCAACAACGCCTTGATTGGCGCGTTCATATTTGCGTCATAACATGTAGTATCACGGACATTAACAATGACTTGAGGTAACACTATATCAAATTTTCTTTTAACACGGAATCTCAAAGTTACAAAATAAGTAAGGTCGTAACAAGCAACTTCTACCATCGGCGGGGCTCATTCGAACCAACCACTGATTATGTGTGTTGCCTAACTCTATAGCAGTGGCAGAACTTTTCAATGAAAATTTGCTATTGAAATCCGCTTATCGCGGCAGAGTTGGCAACACACACAACGCCTTGCAGGGAAGCGAGCATTTCAGAATCTAGGTGCTCATTTTTATTGCCGGTGACTGTACCTGCAGATAATGTAAGTGATGTACTGGATTGGTTCTCATTAGCCAATCAAATGTATCATGTGCATGTAATATTAATAATAATAATAATAATAATAATTATTATTATTATTATAATTATAATAATATTAATAGGGTTCACGTTATAACATGAGCAGGTAAAAAGATTCTGTTCAGCATACATTCACTAGTTTGCTCTACCACGATCTTCTGTATTGTCAAGGAATTTAACGTCAAAATAAATAAAGAATACAGGATTGTTGGGGTAACGTGGTTCTAGCTCATGGAAAATGATGTATCTGGTTATTATTTTATAATTTGGACACATTCATATGTAAAGTATATGTTAATTTTCGTAGACACTGTCGGTATAAACATTATTGATCCCAGTCGAATCCTTACCTTCATCTAGTACTTTCTGCGGAAGTAAATAAACTCCAAATTGTACAACAAACGGTAAACAAATAGTTTTATCATTTAATTTTATTACTTTGCAACTCTTTCCGGGGGCCTTAATTCCTGAACCCCCACTCTAAATTTGCCTTCGCTCTTATGTAAATAAGGATGAACCTGGGGCCGGGTTACGCTGATCACTTCTCCACGGAGGCAAGATAGTAACTCACATACATAAACCATAGTCACATGCATTCATGCACGTTTTTAATTGAGTGTTTACCTGATTTAAGTCAGTACAAATAATATTCTATGATGGTGGCCATGAAGGGTTGTAATAGCGTCCAATCTTATTCAGAGAGGCTAATCCAGACTGGATCTACAGTTTTACGTGGAACAACAAACGTTAAAATGTGCCCCATCCGGATTCGAATCCCAGAACTAGGCATAACTTTGTTGCCGATATTCCTGCCTTAATGGAAACGGAAATGACTTACAGAAAAAAAAAAAAAATTAATCATAATTCAACACTCACTGCATATTTTATTACACACTTGCTCCAGTTCCAGGTTATTATTTCTGTATAAATCTCTTTGAGACTCCTCCTTGAAGGTTAAGACAAGATAGGTACTAGAGTTATAAGCGAAGTCAACATCATGACAGTAGTTTCAATTCGGGAAGAGATCAAGACGTCCTGGCTCTTTGGCCAAGTGGTTAGCATTGTTCTATAAGATGCCAAGGTTCCTGCGTTCGAATTCTTAAAAAAGTATGGGTGTGTATGTAGCCTCTCATCCCCATAGTCGTAATGAACCTCAAGATGTAGAAAAGCAACCACAACAGGGGTAGAAATAGGGAATGAGATGTAAAATATATATACGATATTACTCGCATATTGGCAGGTCCTTTTGTTGTCTGTTGCTGAAATACTGAAAAAGACCTCTATTGATTTTTTTCTTTTTTAAACCCACGGATTTATATTGCAGGCTTTCATTGAGCACAATAATCATTTCCAAATACAAAGTTAAATCATGCAATACGTGATGTTGGTAATATTTGTTTGCACTGCTTTCTCACGGATCACGACCGCAATCATGGAATTGTCGTGTCCACAATGAAGTTCCGATGACGTAAATGAAATCCTCACACATCCGCCAAGCAAATAAAAGTAGAAAGGCGTGGATTCAATTTTGTAGCATGTTTGCAATGGGAAATTGTGGAGAAATAACCATTCTTTGTACTTATCCCCTCCCCTTTTTTGTCATGAGTGTTATTACTTGGAACCTCATTATTTACAACCGAGTTAATAAAATTATCAGCTTGGAACCTCATTATTTACAACCGAGTTAATAAAATTATCAGCTAAGATTGTGTTTTTTTTTCTAATTGCGCTTTACAAATTTTCTTTTAAGATAGATTCATAATAATTGTTTCGAAAGAAATGAGAGTGTAGTTCGAGCAAATGAAAGCAAAGTATTCATTAACAGAAAACCAATTTTAAAATAAAAGAGAAAGAACGGTGTAGCACGTAATGAAGTCATTTATAAGGAAGAGAATTTACAAAATAGAGGAAAGTGAAGGAATGTAATTATGAATAATGTAATAAAAGTTAAAGAAAATTACATAACTGCTCTGTCTGCATGTCGAGAAAAAGACCAAAAATAACTACGACATTACCCGAAATATATAATTCAACAAGCAAGAAATTGATAAAAACATGTGCAAAACTACCTTGGAAACCATTCTATAAATTATATTAAATTTAGCGTGTAATCCGTTCACCTTGTTGAAAATAGTGTTCTTGCCTTTGTACAACTTTTAACTCTATTTTCATGTATCTTGCAATTTTATTCCCTAATTTTCGAACTATTACAAGGAAAAATGTTCCCGAGAAATGGTGGAGAGAGAGTTAGAGAGAGAGAGAGAGAGAGAGAGAGAGCAAGAGCAGGAGGATAAGTAACGTTAAGAGAGTAAGTTGATTATTTTAGTTATGTTGATGAATGTTAATTATAACATTATTTGGTGATTTTACTTGGGTGATATAGCTAATTAGAAGTAGTATATATGCAGTTTTACTTTGAACAAAGTAATTTGTATTACTCATAAGGCTAAATTAGATGCAGTATCCTTTCATTTATTTCTAATATAACACTAAAGAAAAGTGATAATGACAAGATAAACTGTAATAGAGTTAAGTTTTCTTCCGTCATGCTTTTTAAACTTCAAGGATAATATGATCGGAATGAGAGCATGAATTCTACTTTGTTTCAACTGGAAGTGAAGAATCAAGCAAGGATGAATCCAAGCGTAACAGAAGTTTAATACACTCAGCGAGATTCCAAACAAGTTAAAAAATAGTTGATCACAGAGATGGCTCAAAGGTCACTTAAATTATGGTAGTCCAGCTTTAACACAGCCAAGTATGCTGTAGGTAAAGCGAGAATCACATATCTAGGGTATTCGGGAAATGGCATATAAGTCTGTTACTTTTATTTAAGTCACACAGAATCATTTGATTGATTAATTGATTTGGTGTTTTAAGTCCACTTTACGCACAGTAAGGCTAATCGAGACTGGACCTACAGTTTAAAGTGGAATCCGAACCACAATGTGCCTCTACCGGGTATCGAATCCGGGACCCCTTGATTACAAGGCGACGACGCTACCTACCACTGCGCCATCGGAGAGACTACACACTAAATCAATTGAAGAAAATGTAATAAGTATAATTTTATGTTGGCATGTGTAAAGATTTAAACAGTGATGATCTAACATGTATATCATGTCTGTAATGTTTGCTATTAAAAGAAAAAAACATAAATTTCTGCTGTAAAATTGCATTTTTCGACTAATGTGCTTTTCCCGAACAGCATGGATATTATTTATGTGATTATCATTCTTCTACACAGAAAAAACTGGTTTGTTTGGAATTACCAAAAAAGTTTGGTTGAGTTGCTTGGTTATGCTTTTTGTTTCCGATAACCAAATGTTACTTGTAATTACTAAAGCATTTTGTTTAAGAATACAAAAGAATTTGGTTAGACGAAATATGGTACTCGTAAACAAAATTATACACATTTAAGTGAAGAGAAACAAAACGTTTGGTTAAATTTACAATAAAACTTTTGGTTAAATTTACAATAACTAGATGTGTCATGGCGTCCGCACGTTCGAAAACCAAAATGCTGTATCTTTGAATGATCGCACGGTGAACTCCAGTGAATTTTGTGTCCGTCTTGAAGCAAGACAGTAGTTTGTCTATGGCCTGTTCTCAACGCATGTGCAAAGCACGAATGCGAGTGATTAAATCTGCAAATACAGTCTTTGTCTAGGCTAAGCCGTTCCTTTCTGAAAACTTTGTCGTCGACTCGTCGGACTGAAAACACGGACAGCACGCAACAGAAGAAATGTTTGTTATCCCAAGATGAGATGGATGATGTTACTTGGAATCACTTGCCGACATTTTCCGAGGTAAGTGAATAATTATATTTATTTTCTTTTCATGCAGTATCATCGTTGAAACGTGGTGTTAGTGAAGTTGTTGGCCCGAAGGATACTTCTCAGTATTAACTACGTTCATTATAGTAGAGTGATATGAATATATATATTCGTGTATATATGCACAGTTTAGAATGGATTACTTGTAATTTTCATCCACCTAATGAAAGTAGCACTTTTTTGTATTCACATAACCTTGTGAAGGGAGGTTCATTGCCATTATGTACTGTACACCTATACCTGGAAATTTCTTCATCTGGCGATCCTCACCAAATTAACATCTTCGAATATTTATGAAGATGGAAACTTTTTTAAGGTTTAGTATTCTCAAGCAATTACACCAATATGCATCTGGCATAAAATTTCGAGGTGCGTCTAAGGTAGCTTATATCAAATATTGTGTGTGTGTGCAGAATGAGTGTTTGTAGTATTGCAAGTTAGTTGCCACATGTTTTAAAGTGTCCCTAGGTCCAAACTTCTATCTCTGTAATTAAAGTTTTCTGCAACTTCCATCCAAATACAAATTACAGAAAATTATAACCCTTTATTTGAAGATAATGTGTAACTTTCACGAGATCTTATTTCACGATGAGGGGATACTGCATGTAGCATGTGCCTTAAATTTTTTTTTGTACTCTTCATTGTTATCAGAAATGATGATTGCACAGCAAGTTTCAATGAACACATCCTTAGTTGAAACTGTATGTGGTGAAAAATATACTTAAATCTATGTGTTGTGTGATAATTTACCATTCAAAATAGCTATTAGTGAATGAAATTGGGCCTCCCCCATGGCGCAGTGGTAGCGTCATTGCCTTGTAATCAAGGGGTCCCGGGTTCGATACCCGGTGGAGGCATAAGTGGTTCGGATCCCACTTTAAACTGTAGGTCCAGTCCCGATTAGCCTTACTGTGCATAAAGTGGACTTAAAACAGCAACTCAAGTGAATGAAATTGTTGGTCATGTTACGGTAATGCAGCCTGTAAGTATAAAAGAGCATTTCGGCAAAATATTATGTAAAGTAAAAAACTATTACTAAATGATGGATAATATTTCATTCAGTCATTGATTTACAAGTTAAATAACTTGCAGGAAAACGTAAAAATGAAGATTAATATGAGAGAGCCATTGAAACCTGCCTAAGATACTCACCAGAGAAATTTCCCTCTGATTATTTTTTAGAGAGGTACTAATGGATTGGATTTTTTTCTTCAGAGGTACTAATAGAGAAATTTCGTACGATGTAGAGATGAAAAGTAATGTGACTTTCTGAATCTAGAACAAAAACTAACGGTACTACTTTACTATACCGGAGACACCTATCTGATTTATTTCGCAATTTTTTACTTTGATAACGTACTATTCTGCGTTGTAGAACATTTCTTTAGGTGAAATAATGGATTTCTAACGAAAATAATGTCTATTTCTTACATACGATAGCCCCACGAACCATCACTGGGAAGAGGTGTGCCTAGTAGGTTAGGTTAGGCCTGTTAGGTTAGGTTCCATTAGCACTCCTTTCGTTCAATTTAGCATATACGGACATCGGAATTACAAATTCCACGGCATCTTCCACACCCAGCAACAACTTCACGACGCATCCTCGACACATCATGTTGTAGCAGCAGCAATAGTGCATATTGTGCTCTCGTGCAGAAAGCAAATGGCAGCAGCAGCAATAGCGCGTCGGAAATAGATTTTCGTAGAAAACCACATGCATTCGCATTAAAATGGATCAAAACTACATTCCCGAACATCAACAACGCTACAGAAAATGATTTGCCTAAGTACTTTCTCCTGTAAATTTGAAGAAATCCATCTCCGGTATAGTAAAGTGTTACCAAACTAACTTCACCACCTGATGAAGCATGTCATTCTGTGTTAATAATTATATTGACCTTCATTTTTTTATTATTTTATTCAAATTTTATTGTCCCTTTTGAGTGATTTAATGAAAGTTTTTGAGAATGAGTGAATTTTTTGTTTAAGAACCTGAGTACATTATTTTGACGACAACACTGCATTCTGTTCTTCTCGCCACCTGGTGAAAGTAAGCGTTCCTTTTTAGATGAGATTGCCTTGTATGAGATATTTATTTCTTTGTTAATATTGGTGAGAAGAGCAAACAGTGCTAAAAACCAGAAATCACATGGTCACATGTTGGAAGTACGTATTTACTGAAGTAATTTTAATGCTAACAGCCCTAAACCAGATTTAGGAACATACCCCTTCAACGTAAGTCATGCGACACTTGCAGTAGCAGTACAAATTATCTTATTTGATTCTTAACAAAACTGCATCTCATGCAAAGAGTATTGTGCAGAACCCAGTATTCTTTAACATGAATCATAATATGGTTCCAGAACAGCATGATTTAAAAATTCCGAAAACAAAGGCATCTAGATTCAAAACCTTTTGCAAATATGATTGTGGAATTCCTGGTGACAAAATATAACCACAATTCAACTGTGATTGCATATTCAAGTTCAACTTACATGTTAATTTACTAAATCACTTTGTGTAAAATTATGGAGAGTGTCACGGGATGAGTAACCATGTTTTCACCATTTTTCTGTATGTGGGAATTATTTTTGTGCTAGTGGTATTAACGTTAATACCAGTCTCGCAAGGCACTTATGATAAGGCACAGGATAAAGTTAAATTTTTTACGTTGCTAGGTTAAATAAGATTACTTTGTGTATGAAATGCTACTGAATTGTAAGTAAAGGCTGATTTTGAGTGAGTAAGGTACAAATATATGTTGTCTGTTTATTCAAGTATAATCTCAATATGAAGCTTAACCATTACAGTGCTGTTAAAAGTATTCTTAATTTTTTTTAAATGAAAAAAATGTACTTAGTCAGTGTATATGTATGTCTAATTGAACTAGCATTAGATAACTAGTTTCTCGGAACTTGAGCAGAACTAATGTCTATTAGAAGACATTATATATCTTCATATATTTTCACAAAATTGTTTTCGACATTCAATGTTCATATTTATTGATGTGATTCTAGTTAACTTGTGTGTTTGACACAACTTAAATGTTTTGCAGGAAATTTATTACATAGATCTAAAGGCTCAAGGACCAAATAAAAAAAAAATGAAATGAAAACTTGTGGATCGATACCAAAATACCAGGAAAACACTACGTAGAAGTGGCGTTTTTGGTGCTGTGAGACAGCGTAACCAGCATGAATCTTACACCAGTTCTGTAGATGGTTTGACAGGTAAGCTGGATAATTGAATATAAATGGTACTGTAGAAGTTTTTAATGTAGGTTTATTCTTCTGCACTATTATAGTAACTTGTATAGTTCATTGTTAACCTCAATATTGTGAAGCACATAATATTTCTTTTCTTGAATGTATTTTTCTATTACCTTCCAGATTATGATAAAAACAACACTGACAGCAAAGCATGGTTTGATTACAATGTTGAGCCATGGAATTATGTGACTGAACACTGCAAGAAGACATTTGAATTGCCTTCGAGGCAAGAGTAAAACTGTACAAGAAATGTTATCATTGTGGCCAGCATTGAAACAATCCCAACCACACTGGTAAGCATATCTCAGACATGATTGTTCTTTCATTAGTTGAATGCTGGTTGCTGATTCAAAGTGAACTTTTAGCCCTGAAAACAAAGCGAAAGACAAACCCTGGTTGTCATATTTATCCCAATTTATCCAACACTTCTGCAACCCATGGATTTTATTTTTTGTTCCTTCCCTAATTTAGCATCACCAATGGCACATTATAAATAAAGCACTCAATTGAAGCATACCACTGAAAAAAAGCTGTATGGTACATTTCAGTGATTGCGAGAACAACGGGTAAAACCTGTAGTATGTTACTGTACTACAATAGAAAAAAACATAAAACCTTATGCAAGCCTGGTAACTCAGCACATTCCCAAAAGTATCATACATCGTTATTCGGTGGAATGCTTCAATTGTTGCGTAAGTGTCTTGTAATATTTTTTTGTCTAATATCATGTGTGTGTGGTTGTAATTTTAACTGAATCCTAGGTAAGGATGCACAGAGGGCTTTTCTAGATGGTGTAGGTAGGACACAGAGGAGTGGGAGGTGAGTCCCCCAAGAAGGTTCTGTTCCCCTCATACATGGTTGAAACATTGATTGACCTCCTGGATGCCCATGGGCACGGGTATTTCATTGTGTTCCAACATTTACTTAATCAAATCACCATTCATTTTCAATGTTGTGAATGAACTACATATGAAATGAAATAACTGAAGACTAAAATTGGTAAACGTGAAAAGTGGCTGGTAGCCCCCTAAGTAGTTCAAAGGGCGTATAAAGAGGTCACTAGTGTGCATGTTCTTACGGGCTGATGTGTGGAACGATGCGATTTCCCAACACTTTCGTTTTTGGCACTTAATACATTTACCACTTTTAGTCCTCAACTGTATACAATATAACATTTGTTTCAAGTGCACATGGGCAAATCAGTATTGTACCCACTGTTTAAAAGTTTGTATGAAGACCACCATTTTGCTTAGTGACTACTTTTTTTTTGTATGTAGTGGAAGTGGCCATGACAAACAATTTATTTATAAGTCATGGATATAATAAACAGGGTATATCGTTTTTTAAAAAAATCATGTGGCAACTGAAGAAAATAATACCAGAAGTTGATTATTCGCCAAGCTGTAAAAAATCTTGTCTTCCCCATGCTTAGGACCAGCCATGATGGTGTATAGGGAGTGTGAGGGTAACACACCCCACAATTTCTTGATCTCGTCGAAAGTGGGGTGTTGTGATCAGCACCATGCCCCTGACCACCTTCACTCCCCATTGTTTTTCCCAGGTATACATGTTACTCGCTGGATCCACTTTGATAGTTGGGGAAAAATTCCCACGTTTTCCCATCCGGGAGTCGAGCCTGGACCCATCGCATGGTAGTCAGAGGAGTTACCAACTGAGCAACTATGTCTAAGCTGCAGAGATCATATTCCTTACGTTTTTAAAGGGGGGGTTGACAGATTTGTCTCAGTCACATTTCTGAAGTGCAGTTATACGTCATTCATTTCATGGGGTCCTTGGCAGAGTGGTTAGCACATAGCGCTACAATGCTAGGGGTTCTGGGTTCAAATCCTTGCCTGAGTATGAATGTTTGTGAGTGTCCATTCATCAATTTCATCATATCATCACTCATTCCTGTCTCTGCAGATTAGCCAAAAAGTGGCACAAAGAAGCCGAAATAAAATAAATAAAATCAATGCAAAATTTCTTGGGGCATTTTCAGAAAGCATACGCACTTGATGGTATGTGAAGGACTAAGGTAAGAATGTGAAAAACTCAAAAAGACATGTGGTGACATAAAAACTTTCTTTCAGAGGATACCTACCTTTTTTAGATTTTTAAAATGTATTTTAGGCTTAAATATTAACTTGAATCAAATACTTACAATTTCCCTTCATTCATGGTCATTTTATCATCTGGAAGATATAGAAATAGTGTGAAATATGTGGACATATTGTGAACTTTTGAACTTTCCTTCATTGTACATATTAATAGTTGATTGTCACTTGAAAACACCAAGAATCAAATAATTTGCACTCAATCTGCACTGCAGATTTTTTCTTCCCAAGTTTTAATATTGTTTTCTATTTAAAAAAAAAAGATTTGCCACATACAGCAATGAATGAGAAAAATAACCTCTGTCAATAGGCTAAATTGTAATGTTAACAATATTTTTTTCAGATACTAAAGCAGCTATAATACTGACTTGCTGTCAGTTGTGCTGCTCAACTACCCAGATAAGGCATAAAAAAACTACCCACTGTGAAGGCGTCTCAGGATAGCTTTGTCACATAAAGGTAACCATTAAAGCTTAATAACTTATAAATTAATTATTTTGGGTGATGTTTGAATTGCAGATATATTAAGCAAATGTGACATCAAGTACAAATACAAATACAATAGAATCCTACAAAAATAGGAGTTTCACATGCCTCTTGGTTTTGGTTTGAGTTGGTGTTTTAAGTCCACTTTATGCACAGTAAGGCTAATCAAGACTGGACCTACAGTTTTAAAGTGGGATCCGAACCACTGTGCCATGTGCCTCCACCGGGTATCGAACCTGGAACCCCTTGATTAAAAGGCCACGACGCTACCACTGCATCATCGGGGAGGTCTCCTGTATGTCTCTTTTACGCTATTTGTTGGTGTATCTTTATCAGTATTCTTCCATGATTCTATAAAGAAGTTAATTGATTTCATCCACTTAATGTTTCATGAAACTTAGCATATACCCTCTGAAAATGTTTGGACTACAGTACTTCCCCTTAGCATCACACCATGCCATGCATACACATGTAAAGTAAGGGGGGTAAATCTCCACACATTGTCTATATTTGCTACAGTTGAAGTGATGTGATCAGCATCACATCTCAGTGGCATTTACCCCTCAGGTTTGCCCCCATGCACCCATTGATAAAATTCTAGGTGGATTGCATATAATTTCAGAAATGTAATACCAACAAAATCATCTTAAAAGTAAGGTATTACCAACTCTAGTCATTGTAATTTTGCCTCATGGGAACTCCATGTGCAGAACTGAATAATAAATGTGTTACTTAAAGATTTGCAATGCATTTACTTTCAATATAAAACCAGTAAGGAAAATTGTGCAAAGTATTGGATACTACATTATGTTATGGTACTCAAGTAATGGAATGTAATTCTGGTTTGGAGAACATTAAAGGGGTGGGCGTGGGAATATTTTTCCACATATTGAGGCTTGCCAAAAAGTTTTAGGATGGTCAACGTACCAAGCTGTTTAATGCAAATGTCTCATATTATTCCTTACAAGTTTATACGTCGTATGCTTACGGAAACAGAGTGAAGGTAGTATTTTAGGTAGCTTATTAGATATGCAGATTGTATTTGTTGTTAAATTGCATAACTAATATTTTCAATAATTCATTTCATAACTTGAAAGCCTGATAATTTTACGTATAAGCAATAATTATGTTTTCTTTTACTTGTGTTGGTCTTTCCAGCTGTATTAATTCGACAAAAAATTTAATTTGTAGGAAATTGGAGATGTTGAGCAATTCATTGAAAACAAGAACAGAAAATTGGCATCATATGGTCTCACAAGACCTCTTGTGATATTGGTGGGACCTTCTTTGAGAAACATTACCCATGAGAGTGCTTGTGGCTTCTTCTTCAAAAATCTGTGTACAATATTTCTACAAAATGTGACATGCACATTATGTCTGTGAATACTTTATTCATGTGGAGGGGAATAAACAATGCGGTTGATAATATAAGACGTAAGCGAGTTACTAAAGATATATCAGTGAAACTTACTTGTAAAAATTCTATTCATTTCGGTGGCCTCCGCCACCATCCACTTGGGAACTCGATGCTTCACTGTTAGGTTGACTTCCGGTTTCTGTTGTTGTTTCCTCGACTACCGCTAGGGGTGCTGGTGTAGCCATTTCGTCTGCTGCGCGCATTGGGTTTGAGCTGTTGTAATAACGGGAGCCAAACATGATGAGCCTGATCGCTGTTCATATTCAGCTCGTGCGGAAAGTGCATAATGGCATGCGTCTCTTTGATTTTGGTGTCGATTAGGGTGTGTGATGTATGCCTAACTGAAACTTTTTGGATCCTGGGTTGGTTGAACTTTAGGTGCCTTGCTAGTCCAGTAGTGGGTTGGGATTTTTTTGCTTCTGCTAAGTGCTGTTGTATACGCTCGTTGACAGATCTGATGAATCTGCCAATGTAGTTGCACTGACACTGGGCGTCATATATACCCGGGTTGTCTAGTGGGGAAAGGAATGATCTATTGTGTTTGCTCAGGGCACTGGCTATTTTGTTTATTGGTTTGTGTGCGAGTTTGATGTCACATTGTTCCAAGGTCTTGGCTAGGCTGTTGGATGTAGTCTGGTGGTAAGGGAAGGCAATCCATTTAGCTTTATCACTGCTGGCTGGGTGGAGTAAGTTAGGTTGTCGTACTTGCATTTCTGCTTTGCTGCACCATGTGGAGAGTTGATGTACTGTGTATCCATTTTGATGTCCGTCACTATGTTAACTTCTTCCTTCAAATCTTCTTCAATTGAACAGTGCGAGAAAGCTCTTCTGTAGAAGTTAAGCCATAAATTGGCTTTATGTTGGGGAGGGTGGTTGGAAAGGGAGTGAATATACTGGATTCCTGCTCCAGTTTTTCTATGTATGGCTTAAATTCTACAGAGGAGCTTTCTCGCACTGTTCAAGTGAAGAAGATTTGAAGGAAGAAGTTACCATAATGGCGGACATAGGACTTCCAAATGGATACACAGTACATCAACCCTCCACATGGTGCAGCAAAGCAGAAATACAAGTACGACAACCTAACTTACTCCACCCAGCCAGAAGTGATAAAGCTTAATGGATTGCCTTCCCTTAACACCAGACTACATCCAACAGCCTAGCCAAGACCTTGAATCAAACTCGCACACAAACCAATAAACAAAATAGCCATTGCCCTAAGCAAACACAAGAGATCATTCCTTTCCCCACTAGACAATCCAGGTGTATATGATGCCCAGTGTCAGTGCAACTACATTGGCAGATCCATCAGATCTGTCAACGAGCGTATACAACAGCACTTAGCGGAAGCAAAAAAATCCCAACCCACTACCGGACTAGCAAAGCACCTAAAGTTCAATAAACACAGGATCCAAAAAGTTTCAGTTAGGCATACATCACACACCCTAATCGACACCAAAATCAAAGAGACGCATGCCATTATGCACTTTCCGCACGAGCTGAATATGAACAGCGGTCAGGCTCATCATGTTTGGCTCCCATTATTACAACAGCTTACACCCATTGCGCACAGCAGACAAAATGGCTACCAGTGGCGTATGCTGGTTCTAATGAGTGGGTAATCTCCGACCCTTGATCATCAAACTAATAAATGTTTCCGTGCATTTTATATCAGGATCCATATGGGATTTAGGAATATTTTGTGGGAATTTCAAATAATAAAACAAGACAGTATTATAAAGCAAAATAAAAAAAAACTGTGAAATATAAAATGAAAGACATGCACTAGTGAAATAGAAACCCTCATTATTAATTTAAGTGCAAAATTCAACTTACTCCAGGACTCAGAATGAAATTCCCTATGAATGATAAAAAAAAATCCCTTTCCGAGCTCCAAATTCCCTGCAATGACAGGTTTTAAAAGTTCGAATCAGTGCAGGCCTGAGCCAGAAATTTATTTCGGGGTGGGGTGGAGAGGAGGGTACTCATCCCTTATTACCAGCCGCATCATAAAGTTGAAAAAGTGGGGGTAGAAGTTCTGAAGATAAATCTCAGATAATTACAACGTATTATGCAAGGTGTTTAATCTGCAAATGAAGTAAAATTAATTACCACTATACACTTTTTAAATTAGATATATGAATGATTTCGGGGAGGGGATTTCAGCTCCCCGAGTCCTCCACCTGGCTACGTGCCTGATGTGTTTGTTCCTTATATGTTTTAGTCGTTCATCTTCATCACTATTAATCTAAAAAGGTGGAATAGTAACTTAAATAAACTAAAATATATGTAATTTATTTATATATTTTCCTTTAAAAAATATTCGTGTGGCCGCGGTGGCTCAATCGGTGACGCGTCTGACTACCATGCTAAAGGTCCCGGGTTCGATCCCCGGCGGTTCAAATCCGGGAACTTTTCTAACGATGGAAGCGGCCCCGGCGCCCACCCAGCGTCGAATAACATGGGTACCTGGGGGAAACCCTGGGGGGTAAAGGCGGTCAGGGGCGTGATGCTGATCACATCATCTCCACTCACGACCGGATCAAGAAAGTGTGGGGCGTTACCCCCACACCCCCTATACGCCTTCATGGCGTTGTGCTATGCGCAGGGGAGCACTTTACCTTTTTTACCTTTAAAAAATATTCAGTTCCGTGAAGGAAGTACTCTCGCTGCTTTTGAAGATTAGAGAGAAGAAACAATCACTATTTTTGCAAATACAAGAATGGGGGGAGTCAGCTTATAGGTGCATTAATTGCTTAAGTTTTGAATTTTAATTTAGTTTGCTTCATCTTCAATATTTAAGCTTTTTCCTTTTGTAACAGACATCAGCAAGACAGAAGTAAATGTATAGTGAAAATTAGCGTAGAATTGGTTTGCCTATGTTATTCATATTTTCCTGTTCTTCGCACTTTACCTTACAGAAGGCAATTTGTGAACCCAAGATTCCCGTTCCTGAGAAATGTCCCTGCCATAAAAAAACACAGTTTCTATGTTTAGCGACGACATAGCCTTCGGGAGAGAATTGTGGAGGAGGGTTGTAGGTCAATGGTCGCCAGCGGAGGGAAAGGCAAACTCTAGGGGTTGAGACCGGTGGACTCTCACCAGAAGGAGCTTACCCTGGCCACGGAATCGCCGCGCCTGAGAAGCAGAGTTTCCTCCCCCCTCTTTTCTTTCTCTTCTCGCCAAGGGTTGTAAAAGAAGCGGGTGGAATGACGTCAGGGTGAGATTCCCTAACGTCATTCCACCGGCTGGAGAAAGGTTCCCGGACATTCAGCGGCAAACGGTTGGAAGCATTCGCGGCGCGCTGGAAGCAAAGAAATGTATGCATCGAAATTGGTTTGGAAGAATATTGCGAAGAAATGTATACATATATTTTTTTTAAAAAAAGAAAGAAATACAGCCGGGTCATCTGCGATTACCTAGATGACCCAGAGTATACGCCGCTGATGGCTACACCAGCACCCCTAGTGGTAGTCGAGGAAACAACAACAGAAACCGGAAGTCAACCTAACAGTGAAGCATCGAGTTCCCAAGTGGATGGTGGCAGAGGCCACCGAAATTAATAGAAGATTTACAAGCAAGTTTCGCGGATATATCTTTAGTAACTCGCTTACGTCTTATAATACTTTGATTGACCTAATTGGATTGTGATTTCTTGTGATGAATGCTCTTTCTTTTTAATGAAAACTATTTGCAGTGCTAGTAATATTGTGAAATATATTAATTCTTAACCTAGATGTAAGTGTAGACTTGTGATACGTAACAAATTCAGATCTGTGAATTTTACCATAGAGCACGAAATGGTGGTGTTATATTTGTAACAACCATTATCCAAGTTTTTAATCACTTATATTGCACTTAAAATTTAAGCACATGGTATATTCAAATGGTGTATTAAAATGTCGTGATGATGGATGTTTGAGACTTTATTGGCATAAAATAATTCATAAACCACCACAGGAGAACACATCATGCAGCTTGTGATATTGAAAATACTGCAAGTTCTGATGTGCCTGTTGAATTTGAAAGCAGCAAAGAAAGTAATGATCAGGATATAGATACACATCTTCAATTAACTGATGATGACTTATTTGGGGAAAACATTGAGCTGGAATGTGTAACATTCATTTCACAGCTGTATGCAAGGGCGGATTTAACTAGGTCACAGATCCAACACATTATATCAGTGGTAACCAACTTCTATGGGCCTCTATTGTCATCCCTACAAACAGAAGTTAAGGCATCATTTCAGTGACCAAACCCAATACAGTAAGAATCTGTGGTAAGAAAACTTGGTTCTCTGGAGAATGTTTTTGATGGCATGTCATGGGAATATTTAAGAATAAAGTATTTAGAAAGCAACAAATATTTGGTTAAGCCTGTTGAATATACATTATCTTAGGGACAAGATTAGGAAACAGAACCTTTTCTGGCAAGCGTATCCTTACTTCAGTGCAATCCAAAGGACATTTCATTCCCCTACATAATATTCTGAGTGCTTTTCTCTGTCTCTTTTGTATTTGAAAGAGTTGTCGATTATGTTGCACAGTTGTTGCAATCAGATATATTGTCAAATTTCATCGAAGCCAAATTATGGCAAAAAAGTTAGAGCTGTTTGAAACCAAAAAATTATTGCCTTTGTTAACCTATCTTGATGAATTTGAGACTAGCAATCCACTAGAATCAAATGCAGGGATTAATAAATTAGAGGCAGTATATGCAAGCATTCCATGTTTGCATCCCGAGTTCAGTTCTCTACTGGAAAATATTTTTTTTTAGTTTCGCTCTTCCATTCATTGGACAGAGTACAATTTGGAAATAATGCTACATTCAGGGTCTTGATTCAGGAGTTGATATATCTTGAAAATGAAGGCATTTCAATAAACACAGAACAAGGGGAAGAAATATTTTTTTTAGTATTGGACTTGTATGTGGAGACAACTTTGGGGGACTCCATGGTATTGTTATGTTGAAAGTTTCTCTTCTTTGCATTCATGTAGATTCTGTAAAATTTTCAAAGACCGGCTGCAACGCAGCATTGACATAGGTAATGAGGTTTTTAAGAAGTAGATGTAATTATAGTGAAGATATTGCTATCAAAAATTAATATTCAACTGGTATTAAAGAAGAGTGTGTATTTAATGAAATTTCATCTTTCCATGTGACAGAAAAATATTCAGTTGATATAATGCATGATTTGTCTGAGGGTGTGTGTGTGTGTGTGTGTGTGTGTGTATGATCTCCTAAATGTCATGATATTACGTTATAACTATGAGGCTCTTTACGCTTGTTGAATTCTCATATTCAAGCTCTAGATGTTGGTTTTAATGAACAAAGCAACAGACCACCAATAATTCCTTTTACGCTAAGTTTCAAGCATCAGTTTCAGCAGGTAGAACTATATGTATCCAAAGAGGTTTTAATACTCCCTTGATTTATTTTGGACCAGGTGCTGAAATAGAAACAGCATCTCTTGCCTATTTTGCAGAAATTTCTGATTTCTTGCTTACAAAGCTGTGAATAGGCTTAATCATGTATCTGCAAAGGGAACATTATACAAACAAGGAATTATATTAGTTACTGTCATAACAGATGATTTCCCACAATTTGGTGAAATAAGTGATATTTTAGCTGACCAGGACTCTTCTGTTTATTTTGTGTGCAGCGAATTGAAAAAAAATACAGTTTAAATAAGCATATTCATGCATATAAAGTATGTATAACACAAAGATATACTTGTGTTGCACACAGTGCTCTCATTGAACACAATCCAACATGTTTTGTAAATGTAAAGGATGACATGTATGTTCAAGGAATGCCATGTAGCAAAATTCTTCACCTTTAAGTAAGTCTTGAAGCTTTCCTGGCAACGAATGATCGAAAATATTCTCTCTGGCTATTGACCAGGTGAGTTGTGGAAAAGATTCCAAGCTTTTGAGAGCTAACGTCACTCTCATCTTCAGGGTAAAAGCTTGGAATCTTTTCCACAACTCACCTGATCGAAAGCCCAAGAGAATCTTTTCATTCTTCGCCTTTGTTCATATTTCCACTTTCATTATGTATTTATTATGTATGAATCCCTTACTAGATGACTTGTTTCCATTTAGCGATAACTTTGTTTCCTGTACCAACATTTTTATTTTTCATTGTTTTAATTTTTCAATAAATAACTGATCTTTACAAAGATTGATATTGAGTCATATAAAGTTTTGAGAAGTTTCATAATTCCTGCCACAGTATGGTACATGATCATTCTTAAACATGTTGTGAGGTATTTCTAATGATATGTTCATTTTGTAACCATTTGGGTAATTTTATTTTCTTCTCTGATGGCATATTTGTATTTACACATTGTACTCAGTGCAAGTAAGAAGACTAAGTACAAAGATTAAAATGTGATTGTTCTAATTGTATTTGATGTACAGTTTATGCTCTGAAGTATTTTTTTTAAATTATATTATTTGAAAATGCTGCAACTTGTGCATTTTATTTTATCCTGATGTTATTTCTTCTCATATGATATTTTTGTGTTTCTTTAAGCATTGCATGCTCATGCAATGAAGAATTGAGATATAAATTGGTCCTAATTGTATATGAATTTTATGATATGAAGTATTTTTCCTATTTTCATATTCTCTGAATAAGGTGTAACATGCATCTTATTGTTAATTTTTTCTCATGACTTTATTATTTCTGTAAGGAAATTACATTGAAACATTTGAAAATATTTGTTTTACATGGATGTACATTTTATGTTATGAGAAAATTTTAAAAAAAGTTTATAACTGAAAAAGTCTGTAATTAAAAGATCCATCGAATGGTCTCATTTGATTTCCCTTGCGCAGCTTGATCTGTGATCATGTGTGAAGTGGCCAACTTAAAAACTTTTACTAGTTTTTATGTTCAAGGTCTGCCCTGAAATGGGGAAATCTGCATTCTTTTGCAGAGGCTTATTCTCCTACGTTATCTGGTATACCATCGGTAAACAAACTTGTTATATTGTATAGAAATTGTCGGAAAATTTGAAATTATCGATCATCTGTTGTTTTTTTTACTTGCATGCCTGCCTTGTTTTTTTTAAATTCATTTGTATCTAATTAATATATAATACATACATACAATAAATAAGAATTGTGTAAAATTGGGCCAAATTTTCAGCATACGCCACAGTTTTCTTGTTTATGGTTTCTTCATGAATTTGTTTTTTTAGCACTAAGGATGCTAACATTCCAGCTAGTAAACTATGTAGTCATGTTTAACATATTTACCAAATTTGGTAATTGAGAATTTGTTTCCTCTAGACAAATAATTTGGAAATGATAAAAATATTGCATGGTAAAATTAGCCACATTTAGTAATTCTGAATAAATCATTGTGTTATTCTAAACAAATCATTTGGTAAACATAAATATAACTGCTTGGTAACATCAGGCAAATTTAGTAGATTTTACTAAATTATTTTGTTCCTGTAGCAAAATATTTGGTAATGATAAACAACAATTAACCAGGTTTGGTAAATTTGATTAAATTATTTTGTTACCCAAAACAAATCATTTGGTACCCTTAAGTAAATACATTTGGTAAAAGAAGCAAATTTGGTAATTTTGACTAAATTATTTGGTTTTTCTAAACAAATGGGCTAGATTTGGTTAGATTTACCAAAATAATATTTGGTATTGGTAACCAAAAAATTGTTTATGACAAACAAATAGAACTTGACCAAATCTTTTGGTACTGGTGAACAATTGTTTGGTTGATGCCTATTTAAACAAACTATTTGTTCACCACTAACATTTTTTTGGTTAATCCAAACAAACATTTTTCTCTGTGTAAGGCGTTCAAAGAATGGGTCGATGATCCTTGACGGAGTGATTAGCAGAGGGCCCTACGACGCCAGGGGTCCTCCTCGTAGGTTCGAATCCGGCTCTTGTCGGAATTTATTCAACCTACGTATAGGGCCGGTGGCAACCCACCATCGTGAGGAAATTGAGGAGCTTCGAATGAGTAAGCGTAATCCGGTCCCGAAAACCTACTATAACGGCTGTGGATACGTAGGGCTGACCCCCCGACTATTCCAATACTGGTTGCAGATCTCCACGCTTAGAGGTGACGAAGGAAAGCGTGGGAGGGAGACCGGCAGTCGGTAGGTAAGCCAAGGCCCTTCAGGGCTGTTGCGCAAAGGATTATTATTATTATTATTACGACGCCAGGGGGTCCCGGGCATGGATGTTCTTTGTGAATTTTTGTCACCCTGTAATTATTAGGTCCTGTGTTCGGTTCCCTCTTGAGAAACATTGCATAATTAGTGATACCGATTAGTCTATCTGACCATAATGTGGACTTCGATCAAATTAAGTCTTACTTTTTGCAAATCCAAATTAATACTCTACACTAACAATCTACATTATGCGAACCAAGTTTAAACAAAATCACACATAAGCTGAAATTAACAATTACTTAAAGGCAAGCTGCTCCTTATACTTCCGGGTATCAATATAATTGGTTTTGCTCAACATTTCCCTTCCTTCCAATTAAAAGCAGTTGCACTTGAAAAAAAAAAAAAGATTCCCTGTGTTAGCGGCAGTGGGTAATTGTGCCATTGTCTCTGCTACATAAACACAGAAGCCGGTACACCCTGTGCCCAATCTGTCTAGAGACAGGAAGGCCCTAGGCCAACTGAATTCTTTGGCGAAACCAGTTCTTGGGATTGTAAAAATGAAAGTTACTGTAGTAGCATTTTGAAGGTAAGCACGACACTTGGGACAAGCAGCACCTCATTACCGTTGATGCTGTTGCAGTTGTACACATAGGAATATCAACAAAGCGTGTGAGAGCAGATATGCTAATAGGCCTGTTCCGTGCAAAAGAAAGAATTGGATTTACTGGAGTATCTCAATAAACACGTTGTATACAAATTGTGTAATGAGCAGGGCAGGCCCGTAGCTAGAATTGATCTCCAGGGGGAGCTCACGGGTTATCAGGGGGGCTTTGTAAACCAAGTCCATTTTGAAAAAATTAACAGTATTAAATGAAGGTAAATTATATGTGTTTGTGTGTGGGGCGGGGCTTATTAATATATAAATATCATATACTACATAAATACTACATGGGCCTCCCCGATGGCGTAGTGGTAGCGTCGTTGCCTTGTAATCAAGGGGTCCCGGGTTCGATATCCGGTGGAGGCACATAGTGGTTCGGATCCCACTTTAAACTGTAGGTCCAGTCCCGATTGGCCTTACTGTGCATAAAGTGGACTTAAAATACCAAATCAAACCAATAAATACTACATTTTTCTACATCTTTTAAAACATCTCTTGAAGTGTTAATTGACTGGTACTGAAATAATCCCTTACACACTCCATGCAACTTTAGATTATACAGATATTTATATCACACACAAAAAATGCACAATATTCAATCACAGTGCCTACATTATATTCCACCCCCAGCCGAAGCAATTAAGCTTCCCTTCCTTTTCAAAACGTGGGAGCTGTTGACCTTTGAGGCAGATGGGGAGGGAATTTGCATGATGACAACAAAGTCACAGATTTCTAACTAAACGGGAGTTTACAACAGGGACAGTGAAGATACAGATAAAGAAGCTCCCCTCTGAAAGAACTTTCTGAAGTCTAGAGAATTTTCTAGATACTTGCAGCTACTTCTGCTCATAAAAAAAATGAGCGTATGTTTGATTTGATTTGATTTAGTTTATTTTACTTCGCGTTTTGTGCCTCTTGGCTAATTTGCGAAGATGGGGATGAGTGATGAAATGATGAAATTGATGAATGGACATTCACAAACAACCAAGCCCGACCAGGATTCGAACCCGGGACCCTTGGCGTCGCAGCGCGATGTGCTAACCACTCGGCCACAGGGTTGGGCAAAAATGAGCGTATGTAGTAGATGCTGTTCATATTCTGCGAATTTATCCTTAAAGTTGTGAGTCGTCTACATTTTCACTCTTCACTGCAAACAAATTATGCAAAATAGTTTACCTAATGTCAAGAGGGGCTGATGGCAGTTCCATGGGGGCTGAGCTCCCTCTGGCCCCTTCCTGGCTACGGGCCTAGAGCAGGGATGGTTCCGAGACGAGACATAGGCTGATCAGATTCTCAAGGGAAAGAAAACTGGACATATAAGTCTATGCTTTACTTCGGCATTTTCTGTTCAATGTTTTCAATGCAGCAGCCGAAAAAACGAATCTAGCGCACAGATATCAGTAGGCCTTGAACCATTAATACTAAAAAGAAAAAGTCTACAATATGCAAAATGAAATAAATGAAAAAATATATTTTAGAGATATTATAAATGTTAAACACAATGGAAGTTTTCCACAGTTCTAATCTTACACATAAAATTACGATCTGTTATATTTATCAGATGATGGCAATGATAAAAATAATTACTCAGAATATATTATTTATTCCGCCTCTGGGGACAGTTAATGGTCCCGAATATAACCCTGCTTTCCTGCTTGTTTACTTTCCTTTGCTATATTCTCTTTGTTTCTCCTTATTTTTCACTGTTTTCTTTCGTTTCTCTCTTTTCATTTTCTTTTATTTATCACTTTTTACTTTTTCCTCTATTCTATCCAAACACATTGTATGTCTATTTTTGCCCTTTTTCTTCGTTGTGTGAAAATTTCTTGGGCAGGCTATTTGGACAGAATGTTGGGCTAACACTACTTTCCCGGGGGGGGGGGGGCTAGAGCCCAATTTTGCCCACCTGGTGGCTACACCGCTGGGATGCATTGCTGATTTTTTAACGTCTAGTTTATTGTCATTCATTTACAATATTATCGTACGAACACGATTTTTCCCGCTTTAATTTTGATACCCACTTTTCCTTCTATCTGAACACAGATGGGACTTGATCAATGTTAGTCAAAACACCAACAAATCGCTGTGAGCTTCTTGAGTTGCATTTTCTGTGAAACGAAGCGGATTTTCCATCCAGCTAATACAGACAGGTAGACCGTGAAAAGCCAAACACGCACGCTCCCAGTTACAGGGTAAGCATTTTTACTCTTCTTGTGTCATGGAACACGACTTCATTTGACAAGAAAACGTAGTAAAGCATTCTCAGTACGCCCTACCCACCTTAACTGAAATTATTTGTTTAGAATAACAATGCGAGCAAAAATGTAAAAATAAAATAAAATATTTGCATGTCTAGGGCCTTGAACTTACAACAGCTAGCATTAAACGAGTTATTACTTACATACCGTGACAGAGCACGCCATTAAAAACGTAGGATGCCACATAAATTAAGCCTGCTACAGTAATTACTTTTGGTTCCGAAATATCCCGTAACAAGGGTTCACGTTATTGGTGCACGCGAGCAATATGACACATTGCTCATTTCCAAAAAAGAAAAAAAAACTTAAACTTCTCCCTTTCCTCTCCCGCTTGGGGGAGAAACACGGGAAAACCTTTCCATCAACCACGTTTTCCTAAAGTACACGTGAAAAGATATCTCCGTCCAACATGCTCATTGGGGCGATAATAACTTCCAGCACTGAGACGCGTCCGGTGAAGGGTCATGTCCTCTCCTTCTACCATTTTGTTGTGCGGTGTGCGTGTGTCCTCGGTAGCTAAGGAGGTAAGAAAAAGAGAAGAGAGATGGACGTGAAGATCATAAGAGATGCTGACGCTCCCAACAGCGGAAACTACAGAGACACTCTAAATAATGATGACCTAAGCTTCAGTAAGGCCGAAGGGATAGCGCCGGCCATTTTGTTTTTTTTTTAAAGAAAGGAACGCAGCAGGTGTGAAGTACTGGTGAACGTCAAGTAATTGAACAACTGAGCAGGGATTGCTGAGCGGATGTCTTCTCCATCAACTGTCGTGAGCACTTAATAATTCCTCTAGATTTTCGCCTGCGATTTGGAAGACAAATTAGTCTGCGACTTGACACCATACTTCTATTCCTCATATTATTCAATGGGCACAATATGCCTCCGTACCAATTTCCCAGGTAACAAACATCCTTTGATATTTTCGAACCCGTCCATCATGACAGATATCGTGGTTCTGTTTAATCTCTCAATTAAAATGACGGAATGTTAGCTTTTGAGGGTAGATCTAAGTGGGACCATCGATCATGAAAGAACGATATTCTTGGAACGAAGTGGTGTATAAAAGCGTACGTCAACTGGGTGGGCAATGTCTAATACCCGTTACACCACCACAGCACGAGAACATTAAATCATTTTGGTCGTATGTACAGTCAGAGATACTTCTGGGTTGTAACAACCCCATTGACTTTCAATGGAATAATTAAAAGCCAGAAGTGTCCGTGACTGTACCTGCCGAATCATTCAGTAGATTTGCAGTATAATACGCATGTGAAAAATTCTGCCAACCATGGAATTGTCATTCCTCATATTTGTTACCATGGGCGTCAGAGGGAGGGGGTCGACCCCCTAGAAATTGACATAGTTAATTTCAATTAAGAAAAAGCAGAAAGCTTGTTATTTTTATACTAAATTAGTTATTATTCGAAGAGAATACTCAAAAATGGGTTAGATATAAAAAAATGAATGAAAATGCAGAAACCAGGTTACTTTTTTTCTTTCTTCATATTCTAGAATTTCATCCAAAGAACAAATGGTTGCATACTTTTTAAAATTCCAGAAATGAGATGTCGATGTGTGAGATCACGCAACATAAACGTAAATTTCCCCCAAACGTCCAAAGATTTTTCTTGAGCAGGGTGCTTAAAAGTTAAAAACAAAATATAATAATTATACAGTTCGGTAAACGAACTCTATGAAATGTAAACAAGAAACACTAATGGAAAACAGTTGTGCTGGACATTCACTCATCTGATGGCTCGAGTAGAAGAGCCTCCCCAAGGTTATTATATATATATAAAAGTAATAAGTATGGAATCAAATGTCACACATTTATTAAATCATACCCAGAGTGTTTTAAAGGAGCAAGAGAGGAGGAGTTACGGAAACGAAAGTAAATGGAACGTGAATGACTTCAGAAGGTAGTGGATTTTACTACAGCTCTCTGTTCATTCATTCAAACAAAGCATGCAAGAGAGAATGAAGCAGGAGGTGAGAAAATTACGTTTCACACAGATACTACCTGCTGTAGGTGGAACCAGTGGGACATCTCATGTTGCGAGGGGAAGTGAAAACATTGTTTTCTGATTTAACAAGACCATGTTCCGTTCCTAATTGTCTTTTGGCTTACGTGAACAAGAAAGTTGTGCGTTTCTCTCACACACCTATTCAGTTGCGTGTGTATCCGCGTAAGAACATGAACAAAGGATGGAAGAAAACAGTGAACTTGGAGCGAACACGTAAGATTGACTTCCAGACGCAGTATGATGGAATTTCTCTTCATAATCACTAGTTTGTAAACTAATAATTAATTGACTAAGTACGATAGTCAGTATATCATATAGTGTCCGATTGCAGCTATAACATAATGCAAAAGCCAATTACATATCAAGTTTCATGTAGACTTTTTTTTAAAAAAATTACTCGTCCGTCTATACATTGGCTTTCCAAGAAATGTTCTCACTAAGTTTCCGAAGCGTGTGTGTGTTGCTGGTATATCATCCTTCGATCTTCTCTGTAAGTTATCGAGTTTATCTTAATCTCCCTACATTCCATGTAACAATAAAATATTGAGATGAGTACCTTGATACTAGTTTGTAATTCTCTGAAATTCTTTCAGAACAATGAGACATGATCCGTTTAAAGTTGTCTTGAGAATGCGGAGGAACATTTTTCAACCTGAGTCGATTCCTTTTGACATTCGAAATCTGTGGACACAGGATAGCTTTTATAAGCTGATTCTGTGAACAGGTATTTTAGACACGAGAACGCTTTATTTTCCAACAATGTATATGCATTGTAAAGCAGCACTGCCAGTTTAACAATTTATTACATTGTTTTACATGCATATTTTCATTTTCACAATTACCTGAGATTTGCCAAAAATCATCTATACTTTGAGTTGGTAAATATGTGTAAAATCAAATTAAATCGTTATCATTTTACACGTTATGGAACTGGAAGAAATTCCATAATGGAAGGATAAAAACATGTCAGTAACATTGATACACATATTATGCTTAGAGCAACATTCTCATTGGAACGATAATACAAGAATTTGATTTTTGTGCAACACCAATTTATTTTTATCTAAGGCTTTCAATGAGTGTACAGTCACAGGCATAACATATTCTAGCAAAATAATAATATAAATATTAATAATAATAAAAATAATATTTTATCAAGAATTAAACGTAACGTTTAACCTAATCAAGGATTTCGGCTATGATATCCTCCTTTCTTGTATTAAAAATTAGTTCCCTACATTACCTACATTATAACTATTGGAATACTTTGATCTGTATATTCTACACTCCTTTATAATTTATTCTAATTATATTATTTATGAGCATTCTTTTCAATGTTAATGCTTGAGATTATATTACATCGCTTGAGATTGTTGCCACTAGTGTTAAACTTCGATACAAAAATCTTATATGCTGTGTTTATAATACTGGAGGTTTGTCAATCTGGCCCGACCCTGTGGCCGAGTGGTTAGCACATCGCGCTGCGACGCCAAGGGTCCCGGGTTCGAATCCCGGTCGGGCTTGGTTGTTTGTGAATGTCCATTCATAAATTTCATCATTTCATCACTCATCCCCATCTTCGCAAATTAGCCAAGAGGCACAAAACGCGAAGTAAAATAAACTAAATTAATCAATCAATCAATTTGTCAATCTGGGGGCCTTTAAATTTACCTTTAAATTTTACCAACACGGATGCTCATAATGCAGGCACAAAACTATTATAGTATTCAAATATTTATAAATATGTACAAGCGCCTCTAAACACACGTTCATATACACTGAAAATATGCAGAATATTTTATAGAAGTAATATTTTATGTCAAAATCTTCAATTTCAGGTTTTTCCTTAGAATAATAATAATAATAATAAAATGATTATATTTTTCTTAATAACTTAAATGTTACTTTGGTCTATCACATGGTAAAATACTCTGCAAATTATGTGGTGTTTTTTGAGTTCACTACAAGGAGATTTTAAAAACTAAATGTAGTTTCAGCTATTCACATAGCTGAAACTTTTCAGGAACACTGATGAATAAAACGGGTGTGTGTATATATAGCACGATACATATTCGCCGCAACCTTCCAAAAACCGGTTGCCTTCGAGTTTTGAAAATCAAAACATCTCTGGCTATTCACATTTACCTCCTCCGTAAAGCACGCACAAATCTTACTGTGCGCTGGTGGCCCGTCAATGTCATGTTCTGCATTGTTGTCTGTAAGTATATTGTTGACCAGTTTTATAAAAACAACTCTACAACTTTTAGAATACCTTCAACCACCTTTCTTTGAGGGTGGTTTCTTTGTGACCCTTTGTGAGGTTTTGGTGGTTGAACCATTCTCTATTGACGTATAATGAAGTCTCATTGTGGTTGCCATTTCCTGTCATAAGTTCATGAAGGGGGAAAATAGAGCGAAGTATCTAACTAACGGACTGCCAAGGAAAGGAAAAGAAAACTCTACTTTATTTCCCAGAGATATTAAATAAAAACTTTTCAAAATGGAGCAAGGTGAGTTGTTCCAAATAACTATCGCTCAAGGCAACGCGAAAGAAAATTTGTTCTCGAAATTTATTAGAATAAAGTGGAAAAGGGAGAATTATAAAGTAAAAAATTAAATTAGACTGTAGTCAAACCGCACACATCGCTGGAGGTTCTGCTGCACTATAGGGTGTATAACTGCCATGAAGAAAAAATAAAGGAAAAATAACATTTGGAGTGCCTTTTTTCCAGAAAAGACGAAAACCATGGAATTATGGATGATTCATTCCTATTTATATTTAATATTAGAAACATATATTGACATTTTTGACATTTTGTCGTTTTTGAGCTCGTTAGTAAAATATCAATGCTAGAAACAATAATAAATATGAAACAATATGAAACGCTAGAAAAAATTAAAATTTAGTTTGATTTGATTGATTTAGTTTATTTAGCGCCGTATTCCTGATATTGACGGCCAATCCCTGAGGATGAAGGGATGTCACTTTCGGCTAATCGCGACGATGGGATTAATAAGATCAAATGGATGAAGGGACAATCACAAACGAATATGGACTACACAACACAAGGGTCACAGAGGAATACATAGTGGCTTTGGGTCAAGGCGCCAGAGTCTCGTTGGCCTGCAAGACTGCTGTTATCGAGGTGTACTACGTGGAAGTGGGGTTGATTTTTGAGTGACTACACCCATGTAAGAAATTTAGGATTGACCACGAATGACCAACTTGACTGGTCTTTACATGTAATAAAACAATGTAAGAGACGATATTAAATGCTAAAGAGCCGTTACATGCTTGTTGACTTCATTTCTCTTAAAATTAAATTAAATTTGCTGCGGTATTTAATATATCTTGCTTCCAATTACTTTGATGTTTGCTGGCCAAGAATCACAAATTTCAAGCAAAATGCGAAAAGTCCAAAATGCATGTAGCTATGTGTATATATATTTAGAAGTCACGAACACGTTCTCCCTGTAGTTTAATCATCACAATATTCTCAACATTGCAAGACGAAGGAAATTGCACATGACCTGCATTATTTATAATGTAATAAACTCTAATAGATAGACTATCTGACTGCGAAGCTCAAAGCTAAAACGGACGCACTCACACTCCACCAGAAATGCCACTTACCTTAATATACTTCATTGCAGAACCTCTGCTTGTCAATCTTCATTCAGTTATATGGCACCTAAAACTTGAAATGCCTTTCCAAGCTCTTTCCTGACATACTACGACGTATATGATTCACTGATGGATGATCAGAAACAAAGTAAGACCACGTTCGATTAAAACTGAAAGTAGAGGTGAATTACAAGATACAATTTTACCTGAAACTGCGATGAAATTAAGTAATAATAATATTTTCGTCTGTGATTTATTTGCATAAACACATTGCATATATTTTATCTCTTTATTTTTCTCATTTCATTGTGTACCTAGTAGTCTTTTTACATAAGATTTTGTTGATTAATTCATATAGTATTTTAATATTTTTCTGTACTATTGTACTGTACTATTTTTTTATTTTATGGGGTTAGGTGGTAGATCAACATATGCTGAACCTTGCCCAAGAATAAAGCTAATTGAATTTGAATATGAATATAGTTATAGAAGTTGGAAATACAATAAAATATTTGCTTTGGTAATGTTTCTTGTGTTGGACATTGAAAGCGTTTTTAATTATCAAAAGCTGAAGCCATTGCTACCAATAAAGAATAGGATCCGTCCTCACGTCATGTTGAAAGAATTTTGCTGTCAACGACACATGAAAGAAACGACGCAATTCGCCTCGACTTGAAGGTCATGCACTGTGATGGCGTGGAAAGGACTGACCTAAAGAAGAGCATTGCATCATTGCAAGTCCGAGCGAGATGAATGCCCTTTGACAATTTGTCCTTCCTGATCAGTTCGAAGTCTGCTCCAGGACATCAAATTTAACGAAATCTGATATTAATATACAACAGGTTATAATTATTTTTGTCGTTTATAATTTAAACAGAGTGTTATTAGCTTCGCTGAAAATATATATACCAAAGAAGCAACCACTGTTCGTACTTGGAAGAGATGGAGCTTGTCATCTGGCGATCTGGCCTTATTTTAGAGCGAAGGGAACGTTTCAACCAGGGGGGTTTCATCCCTTATCAGCTCCCACCATACAAGAACGAAAAAGTTGGAAGGGGGGGGGTAGAAGCCCTGAAGATGAATGTTTCAGTACATTACAACTTATTATACAAGATGTATAAACCTGCCAAGGAAGGATTTTCAGGGGAGATGGCTTCAGCCCTCAGACCACACCTTGGCTACGTGCCTGGTTTCACCATCAAATTATTTTCAGTTTTCATTAAAATGATGGACCCGATTACAGAAATTTATTCTGTGAAATCTAATAAACATATGTTATTGTGAGACATGCGCTTTGAAAGATTAACTTTCAAAGATTAGTTTCCACGCAGTGTTTCCACTTTCTATAGCTAGGAGTCAGCAGCGAGAAGCGAGCAGGAAAATGGCGTTGACCGGAGAACAGAGATCTTTCTGTGTGCTTGATTATCATGTGAACAAGTCTGTGATTAGTGTGCAACGGCATTTCCGTACCAAATATCGGAGAGAACCACCTACGGGGAAGGCCATTCGTAAGTGGTATGAACATTTCAAAGATTCTGGCTGCATCTGTAAACGAAAATCGACTGGCCGTCCGTCGACTGAGGAAGAGACAGTTGAACGAGTGCGCACATGTTTCGTGCGAAGTCCACCTACCGGGCAGCGAGAGAACTTCAACTTTCACAGAAAACTGTCTGGCGGGTTCTGCGGAAACGTTTACAAATGAAACCCTACCGCTTGCAACTAGTTCAAGCCTTAAAAGACACTGATTATGCTTTGCGCGCGTCCTTCTGTGCTGATTTCCTCGCATTAATGGAAACGGATGGGTTCTCTGAGAGGTTAATTTACAGTGATGAAGCAACTTTTCACCTTTCAGGGAAAGTGAATAGACACAACGTAAGGATTTGGGGAACTGCTAACCCCCATGAATTTGTGGAACACGAACGCGATTCTCCCAAAGTGAATGCCTTTTGTGCCATTTCCCATGAAAAGATTTATGGGCCCTTTTTCTTCCATGAACGTACTGTGACAGAACTTGTTTTCCTTGATATGCTGCAACTATGGCTCCTTCCACAGCTTGCAGAGGATAGCGCAGATATCATTCTCCAATTGGATGGTGCCCCTGAGCATTACCATGGCAGCATTCGGGACCATCTCAATGGGGCATTGGAACAACGTTGGATAGGCCGTGCATCTCCGGAGGATCGACCTATACTTCATTGGCCACCTCGTTTCCCCGACTTGACCCCATGTGATTTCTTCATGTGGAGTTTTGTCAAGGATCTAGTTTACGTACCACCACTTCCAACAACATTGGATGACCTGTGTGCCCGCATCACAGCAGCCATTGCTGATATTGACCGCAACATGCTACACAAGGTTTGGCATTAGATAGACTATCGGCTTGATGTGTGCCGTGTTAAGCGAGGTGCTCACATAGAACACTTGTGATTTGTTTGAAAAAAACTTTGACAGTTTACCTTTCTTAGCACATGTCTCACATTAACATTTGTTTATTATATTTCACAGAATAAATGTCTGAAATCGGGTCCATCATTTTGACTTACCCTGTATAGAACAAATTTGACAGGTTAAATTTTCTTGGGGAAGAAATTCGTGTGAAGCTACAATCAAAATATTTTTTCCCATAAAAAATGAAAACCTAGAAGAAAGGACATTTTAAAAATTGGAATGAAGTAAAGCAAAATATTTGCATTTTTGTTATTTTAAGTTGTTTTTCTGACACTTTTGGCTAATTATGACTGCGAGGATGTTAAGATATGAAATTGATAAAGGAACACTCACAAAGAACACCCATGGCTAGGTCGGGATTCAAAGCCTGGACCTTCGATGGTAAGATCAAAATTGGACCACTTAACGTATTCGCCCTCCGACCCGGCTAAGTATAATAGCAAGGTAGAACCTTATTTCATTAGTCAATATATTAGACGAGCTGAACTACGAATTAACCAATGTGCATCAGCAAAAAGTAAGCATTTTGAGTATTTCAAAATTGTGGGTAGATCATTGACGTATAATAGAAAGAATAATGCCGGCCCCTATGGCGGAGTGGTTAGCTCATCGCGCTACGACGCCAGGAGTCCCGGGCTCGAATCCCGGCCTGGGAATGGATATTTGTGAGTGTCCCTTCATCAATTTCATCATATCATCACTTATCCACATCTTCGCAAATTAGCCAAAAGTGGCACAAAAAGCGAAGTAAAATAAAGCAAATCAATAAAATCAATAAACCAATATGCAAGCAACTACTTCTCACAAGTCACGTGGTTTTGATTTCATAACCATAGATAGAGAATGGGTAAAGTCGTCGTTTATAAAATAATTGAAGATATACCTTTCTATTTTCTTTATGAAACTTCACTTTTCAATCTATTGTGTTAATTAATAAAATCGGCCAAATTAACTTGATGATCGAAACTATTTTGGACCACTTTATTTCCTCCACAAATGTCGTCCCGTCCGGAATAAATATTTGTAACTCTTCTTTACCCCCTTCCAGTGACAGTAGTTAGTCCCATATTTTGCCATCTCTTCCTGCGTTTCGTTCAATTTTTTTATTATTATTAATATTATTTTAGGAATGCCGGGCCAAAAAGGTTATCTCCACAACCCTTTCTTAGGCACACCACTGCCCCCTCCAAGTACATACCATCTAGCCTAAAGGAACGTTTTAACCCAAATATTGCATACTACATTCTTTACACAAAACCAGACAGCGCTTCTGGCAGCGCTCCATTTCAACACGGTTCATCTTCAACCCTTCTGACAGTAGCTTTCGGTCCCATTTCCCAAGCTACCCAGGAATTCTTTCCCGATTTGCTATCCGGCCTAGCAACCAGGGAGGAAGGGAGCGGCATGGATCCAACGCCCAGGTCTTTCCACTATTTCTGAACAGATTAATACGCGCGCGAGTTGTGTGATTGATCAAATAGGTACATTGTTAAAGTGGCCTTCAAAGTTCCCCCACCACTCCTTATAAGGTTCCTTCGCCCTTGCCTCCGGATAGTGGGAACGTCCGGCTGAGCACAAATGGCGAGCGAGAGAGCCTAGACTCCCACCGGTTGAACTCCTTTCTGACCTTGGCCTTTGTTACTGGAAACTGCACTTTGATTCGGGTTGTGATTTTGATTACAATTTCAAAATGCACGCTAAAATTGCCAGGTTCACGTACGCTGCTCTCGGTCTGCATTTAGATTCGAAGATGAGGTCATTAAACGTGGCTCATTTTAAGTGGGTAGCAACACCGGGAGCAGTCTTTAATTTGCTTGATGGCGTTCGTACGTGCGATGCACTTATATTGCCGCGAATCTCCTGAGAAACAAATTAACCAATTGCAATGCTATAGAAGGAGAAGATTGAAGATATTTTTGAAGAAACATCCCGTTCGTTCATTCTGAAGATGAAAGATTTTTAGTACTATATATGTAGAAGAGGGTTGCACAGAGGATACGATGATTCTGCATAGAATCGAAACCTCTATCATTTCAATCAACTACTTTTCCATTTCCAACCGCTCAATTATCCAAGATACCCGGAAGTAAAATAACATTACCATTATAGCAACGGGAACATTCCTGAAATATTTGATAAGTATTTGTTTTGTCAAACGTTTTGGCAAAGTTTAAGTCCACATTAGCTAAAATAGCCTAACAGACGGAACCTGCAGTTTAAAATGAGATCTGAATCACTCTGTGATGTGTCTCTACCTGGACTCCATTATCGGGAAGGCTCGTTAGCTTTTTCGCTTATAATTTTTGTTATTGGACTACTTAGTATATGAAATATGCGAAAGGTTGCATAACACAACATTTTTACAAATCTAAACATAATGATATAGCATGTAGGTAGTCCTCGCGGTTGAAATTTATATTACCTTGCAATGGAATTAAGGAAGAAGTGGAAGTGAGCGAAAACAATAATAAGAAACAAAAGTTTAAAAAGTCTCAGAAGCCAGCTTATTCTTACCATCCTGATCTTTAGACATGACCACTGATTATTTTGAGCGCCCTAAGTACATTCTACTTGTGAATTGTGAACATTTTGTTTAATCAAATTGATGCTGCACATGTACTATTCTTCCCTAAAAATTAGTTTTTAGTTCTTGAGCAAACACGTTAAAAAATATTTACATAATTTCCTTCATTGCTTTGTGAAGAAAACTCACATGTAATGACATTGGCTTCTTTATTCCGTTACTGCTTGCAATCCGATTATTTTCCTTTTTTTCTGGGTAACCTGACAAGAATTTTCATTCCGCTACTTTCAAAGTGAGGAAATCTGCCGTGTGTCGGAAGCTTCCCCAAGTCCTGGAGCGTCAACACGACTTGAAATTGTTTACATGGTTGTCTGCATGTTTACCTTCTTTGCCTATTTAAAATGAGTAACAGAGTGGTTAGTAGTCGTGATGTTTTGATCAATGAGGTTGGGAGGATGTTCGGCGTGTTACTGGTGTTGAAAACAAGCAGAAAACAGAAACACAGTCGTTTTTCTTCCTTCCCATCTGCTTATAATTCTGCATAACAGAGCATGAATTTTCAGAAATCTTGTCCAACTTGTCCAAGGATATGAAAATTTACTCGGGCAGAATTTGCAGTTAGATTGTTTGTAAGTTGCTCTCAATCGTGTACTACAGCGAGTGAGGACATTTTCCTGGGACAAAATCATCCGTAAGAGGCGGAAGCTGAGCCCAAACTGAAAGCACTTGCACATCAGAGCACTACTACGTAATGTTTTCTTCCGAATACGGATAGCTTGAGGAAACCATGCAAACACTCTTGGAAATAAGTGACACAGTTCAGCTTACACACTCCAATGATGCACCGTCAGGTACAACAACAAAATGCCAGCCTGGAATGCTGTAAACACGAGTTCTAATGGAGTACCTGCCTAAGATGTTTATTCTAGCACTGAGGAAAGGCGCAACTTCAATTACCTGCATTGTTGCAGTGTTATGATTCGCCGTACAAACAGCTTTAGCGCATAGCCAGTTGCATATTCAACTTATAATTTGGATTCAATCAGACATTCAGCTACCTAATTTGCATAATGACAGCTGTCCCAGAATATTAAGTGGAGAAATATAAACTACTGTCCAGATGGTATTACACTTTTAGAAAGTCTCCAGTCTAAGGTCTCCATTTATAGTTCTTTTGTTTATGATCATTCATCCGTCGATACAATAGATTCGGTCGGCCGAAATATTGTTCCAAATATTAGGTGGTTTCAGTTTGGGAGCCGTGTTGGATGCCCATTTTCCCATGAAAATATAATTAGCATGGCGGCAATTTACTGCAGTCTATGATTCTATTTCAAAGTTAAATACAGATTGGTAATTCCCCTTTAATGCGCTTAATTGTTAGTATCGTTCTTCAGCATCGTTACGAAAAACCTACCACACACGGCAAAAATGGGATAATTGATAGATTTGGTTTATTTTACTTCACATTTCTGTCACTTTTGTCTAATCGTGAAGATGAGAATGAGGATAAGGCGAAATTGATGTAGGGACAATCACATAGAACACCCATGCCACAGCCGAGATTCGAACAATGGACCCCTGATGTCGTATCGTGTTGTGTTAACCACTCCGCCACGGAGTTCGGCTAAAAATAGAATAAAAAGAAACAAAATTTTTCAGTAATATTCGAGAGATGAAGAAATATTTTCAGTGCCTTACAACCTCTCCCTCATGATTATTTTTATTTCTATTATTTGGAGTACAAAAAGCCATAATGTATATGCGTTTTACGTTAAAATTCACTAATTAGATAATGAAAAACTTGCTTGTTTAGCAAATTTCAATGAATGGAAATTTCTTATAAATCACACAGGTATGATAGAAAAATAAGTACACTAAATGGAAGTTTACATACCCCCCTTTTTTTGTTTTTCTGTCTCTCTCTCTAAAAATTACCGGCCCCGTGGCGGAGTGGTTAGCACATCGCGCTACAACGCCAGGGGTCCCGGGTTCGAATCCTGGCCTGGGCATGGATTTTTGTGAGTGTCTCTTCATCAATTTCATCATATCATCACTCATCCCCATCTTAACAAATTAGCCAAAAGTGGCACAAAAAGCGAAGTAAAACAAACCAAATCAAATGAAATCAAATCTCTAAAAATTATTTAATTGTGACTTTCAATAGTTGCGATATGACCTGTCCCCCCCCCCCTTCCCCTCTTTACTTCAACAGTCAAACCAATATCAGGGACATGTTCATCTGGGTTGATAACTCATACGATAGCCATCTTGCATTCTCGATTTCAGACTTTGAAAAAGAGGCAAAATCTAAGAAGGATCATTATCTGTAAAGGATATGGTAAACAAAGAAATTGCAGAAATACAATAAGTACACTGAGCTACTTGTATAATTGTGTAAATTGGGGCTAAAAATTCATACGTTCGCAATGGTGGCATGAAAAGAACATCTTGGTTAGCGATTGCTGGGAAAAGATGGTATCGAGACGAGACAAGTGAATGGGGATTAGATAATATTGATGAAGGGATATTCGCATTCTGGGCATATGCTGACACTTGTATCCGGAAGACTCGGCGGTGAGACAGTGAGTAGAAAACTCAATGCGCTCGACCATTGAGGAGGCAATGACGTCTGTAAAATCGAGACGAGACCGAGACCTACTTTCCGGAAATCCTCTCTTGTTCGAGACTTTAGTCAATCTGAATGCAAAATACATGAACACTTTGCCTAAATCAAAATTGTTTACTAAACGACTTAATTACACATTTCTTAAATTTTCCTTCATTTGTGTAGACTTTCTGCCACTTTTGGTTATCACGACGGTGAGGATGAATGGCGGTTAGATTAAGTTGATTAATTGACAATCACACACAGAAACAACACCCTATACGTGCCGCTTGTCGCTTTGGTGTGAAATCTCCCTTAGATCGAAAAGACATGCGACAAGTAACAAGCTAAAAGCAGCAAGCGACAAGTGGCACGCGATACGTAGGTTTGACACCGAAGTCACAAAACTGCACCAATTCCATAAGTGCCTGGACTAAATATTAGACAACGCGGACTTTGCTTGCTTCTGTGAATGTGCAGTGTCAGGTGGGGGCACTCTGGACAGGAGGAAGGGGATGGGGGGTACACTGAACGTTTCTCCTTTATTCTCTGTCTCTTTCTTTCTTCCTCTCCACATCTCTCTGGTTATTTGAGTACTCTCCCATCTCTCCCTTTTCCTCTTACAACATTTCAATTTTACCCGCAAATGTGACATCATGGTTTTCAACTCTCATAATATGGTGCACACACACACACACACTCACAGGGTATTTACAACTTAGTTATACCAAAGTACCATCTAAATATTAAAAAAATTATATTGAATTGAGTAATATAGCATAAACCAGTAAAACTTCAAATTTCGTTGATAGGTATTACAAATGTTCATTTTGGTTTCCACCTGTTACACGGCAGATGTCTAATCAATAAACGATGTCGAATCTGGAATACTACAAATAAAGTCACCACCTGCAACATAATGTACCAAAAAAGTGGTAAAAATATGAAGGAAGTAAGGGATTACAAGCAACTACACTTGTTAATATGCATTCCGGTCTTACATTTATAGGAGCATTACATTAGACAAGTGTGATGCAATGTTACTCTAGCGGGCTTATAGTGCACTTAAGGATTCAATAGGACTTTTTAAACTCACTTGACTTCGTCACTACAGCTGGTTCGACAGCTATGGCAGCATACTTTTGAAAATTAATTTGAGAATGCCCTGTGTGCGTCAGGGTGCGAAATCCTGGAGGCGACAGGGGGGAATTCTCCCACCAAAGATCTTGTCCTGAAATTTACCCCCCACCAAACTTTTATGGGGGGAGAGTTTTGGTTGTATCAACAAACATAAAGAATTAGTTTGGGAGTCGAATATACTGTACTGGAATAATATCTAAAACACACAACGAACAGACAACAACGAGCTTCATCTCTAAGGGCACTTCTGAACCCAGTAATTCCTGGAACACAGAAGTTAGTCCGACTTTTTATTTCTTCTCCATTTCTCATCGCCTTTCGTCAGCTACCACAAAGTATTGTATATAAATATAATAATAAAACACGTAATAGAATTTAGATGTGAATTTTATACAGGAAACAATTATCTTCTTAATGTCTCTTAATTTTTGCCCCTTAGTCACACAAAGTAGTATATTATAATCTAAAATTTGCAATCGAATTTTAAATGGACAGTCGATATAATATATTGTCTCTTATAAAATAATTTGATTATTTAATAATTGACACATATTTAATGACGTTATATATATATATATATATATATATATATATATATATATATATAGTGTGTGGGGGGAGGGTGTTTGTGTGTGTCTCTGCTCCTTCCCCCACCAATCTGCAGCGATTTCGCACCCTGGTGTGCAATTATGTGTGTGTGTGTTTAGAGGACGAGTATATAAAAATGCATTTCTCCTTATATTTAGTCTATTCTTATTTCTTTCCACATTCATACAAGACCACAGATATCGTTCTCTCTAAGAGAGAAAATGTGCCCAAAGAAAACATTGCTTGCGTTTGTAATTGCAAAACAGTCCGCACTTCAAACGATACATATACGTATATAGGCTTTATATATTTTTTTTTCTGGGGCAGCGAAACTGGGGCCGGAGGGAATCTACCCATCCATATTCTCCATGGCCTTGCAATGTCTATCCACCTGAGCGTGCTTCGCTCCCACCGCCTTCCCGACAACAAAGAAGATGGTACTGAAAGCCCGGGAAAGCAAGATCACAATGCTAGCTGGTGTGCACACGGGCCACCTGGCCTTCAGTTGTGGCGCTTGTTTTTTTTCTTAGCGACTGCCTCCACACCCCACTGATTCCGCTATTCCTTGAAGGTTGGTGGCCAGACTTGAACGGCCATGAACCGGGCAAGCTCAGAATACCATGGCCTGACGCGCAGTAGACAGGCATTCCGTTACTTGTTCACCGGATGTGCATGCTGAAATCGCTACTCTTCACGACACAAAGATGGCGGGTAAGTTTCCCGCGCTTCCAAAGCAACCACGTGGTTTTGTAAGTCTTCGACGGCCGTTGAATGGCAAAAATAAAACGAACGCTTCGTACGGTTTCTTCTTGATGCCGCGCTGAACAAGGTTATTTTTAACAACGTCTCGATTGAGTTTCTTTTTTATTTAGTTTATCTTCCTTCTGAATAGTTTATAGATAGATATTCGGGTGGAAAGAAAAGGAAGACACATGACTCACCGAAGCCAAGAGTCCCATGATGCCTACCAAACAAGTATATTGAACTCTTTGCAGACCTTGAACATCAGACGCCATAGTTTTCCTTCATGACTCACATCCATATCTGCTGAAGTATTTGAGTAGTGCTTTGTTTGAAATTTTTTTTTGTCGAGCAGTGTAGCTAAAATGTTATGTCGGAAGTCGTTTATCTGTTTTTCTTGCCATAGAACCAATGAGGATACTTTTATCATTCCCCCCCCCCCCAAGAATTTTCCTTCAGAATTCTTCAAACTTTAGGGACAATTTACACCGAAACGACAAGCAACAGGCGACACGTGTCGCTTGAGGGTTTCACCAATAGATCGCAGGCTTGTGCGGTCTGTCACGTAAAACATTGCTGCTGATTGGCTTGTTCCCAAGCGGCATGTGTCTCGTGTCGCTTGTCGCTCCAGTCAGAAATCTCCCTCAGATTGAAACGACAAGCGAACTCTCAGTAATCAATTCAACCTTTCAAACCGAAGCGACATGACAAGCTGCACGTGTCGCTCGGACTCTGCCTTTTTCTCAATACTACGCTCTTCGGTCTGTTGTTTGCGCATGCTCGGTGAATGTTTTGCTTGAGACTGAAGGGGTTCGTATTGCTTGTCGCTTGCCAAGTGGGAATTGTGGGAATTGTCCCTCAAATTTTCTACATTTACATACACATTTACTATGGTTTTGGATTTTTAGGTGTAAACAGTTATAATCGTTTTGTTGATTGATTAATTGATTTTATTTATCGCACTTGTGGCTAATTGCGTATATAAGGATGATTGATGATAAGATGAAAACATCTAACACAAGAAACACATGGACAGCAAATATCACGAGTACCACAGAGGATTTATACTGTCTGTGAGTCCAGACGCCAGAGCCTCGTTAATCTGCAAAATGCAATCCAGCCTGTAGTACGTGGAAGAGGGGTTAGAATTTGGGTGTGTAATAGTTTTGTCGTGTGTGTTATGTAGGCCGAAGTACGACAGCAAGTTCTTATTTAATTCTGCTGAGGAATGAACAGAGAAAAGGAATTATTTATTTGTAACTGTCTGAATCAACAATAGATTATTAATATTTCAGCTCGTGTAGACCCCTATATGAATATTCCAAGTTTTGTTTATGACATATCCAGCAACACTTTGTCATTATCTTTGATGATAAATATAGTGTACCATACAGTAGATTCGTGAATAATAAGAATGTCAATCTCATTGTACAATCATGATAGAAACACTCATAATTGCTATATATATATATATATATATATATATATATATATATATATATATATATATATATATATATATTATTCAGTTCTTGTCTGGCCAAACTCAGTGGTCTAGCGGTTATCATATAGAAACGAAGAGTCCAGGTTGCAACGCAATGCATTGATTACTGTATTTGTATTATCCTCCGTTTGTTGAACCTGGTTCATCTGTTCCCATCATAACTTACGTATGAAATAAATATGCAGGCTGTTCTCTTGCTAAGATTCTATTCGTGAGTGGATGTTTTAATTCATAATTTAATTTAATATACAGGCTATCCTAAAACCTATAAATGTTGTAGAAGTTATTCAGAAATTTGAGGTCTAGTTGAATACATAAAAAAACCAGTTGCTGATTATAGACGTTTCAAATGTTTGCGTTCCCCCAATCGAATCTAAATAACCGGAGCAAATGTTGAAGGGTGTTGTTCCTTAGTTGCATTAGTCATGTACTCTTTGATATCTTCAGTAGCATGTGCTGGTATCTTCAGTAGCATATACTATTCTTTGGATCTAATCTGTAGAAGTCCTACTTTATGTGTAGTGAATTAGGAGTTGCAGTGCAGAAAGTTGTAAACATTTTCTGGAGTTAACGAAAAGGTTCATGTCTCGAAACAGGAGTAGTATTCAAACTGCAACTTTACAATTTCTCCAGGTTACGTTATGACATGGTTAAACCTTAATCTCGCGAAATTGTAATTTATACTTGATTTGTTAGATATGTGAATTTAGTTTGATATTTATGTAGCTATAATATATGAACCCTTTAGAGTCTATGATTTACTGTGATATCCTGATCAAATAAATGGTTCTACCAGAGTAACACTGTTTCAGCAGGACTAATACCACTGTAGTCATGATACTGTGTGGAATGTGAGAGATTGGGTAAGCTTCTTATTCAGATGAACTCGCTGAAGAAACAAATTAAATAAAATAATTGTAGTGTTCACTAATTTAGTCCTGTGCCGAAGTCATGGTGTAACATAACAGAAGTAGTGATTTAGACACCCAACAAAGTCATGTAACCAAAACATTTTCTGAAAACGTTCCTGTCTTCAAACTGGAACTTCACTATCTCTCTAGCCCGACCCTGTGGCCGAGTGGTTAGCACATCGCGCTGCGACGCCAAGGGTCCCGGGTTCGTATCCCGGTCGGGCTTGGTTGTTTGTGAATGTCCATTCATCAATTTCATCATTTCATCACTCATCCCCATCTTCGCAAATTAGCCAAGAGGCACAAAACGCGAAGTAAAATAAACTAAATCAATCAATCAATCACTATCTCTCTAGGTTAATCACAACGAGGAGTAAAGTGATGAAGCATGATGGGACAAACACACATCCATAGCTTCACCAGGATTCGAACATAAGACCCTTGGTCTTTAGGCTAATTTAGTTACTCCTTGCACTTCAATCATATAACACAAAATTTTTCTTGCAAAACATAATTTCGCCACAAACGGAAAAACGGACAAATAACGAAGGAAATCTAACTACCTGCATCTGGATTTAAGATTCCATCCAATTAGCGAGACAGACGAAAGGGGGAATGGTTTGAAAATGATGCAGTTATATTTTGAGATTTAATGAAGCCCTTGCCCATTACCTTCACAGAATTAAGCTTTTTAACCTTGTGCACTTCAATCCCAATAAAAACTGCATGCTTTGTTATATTCAAATTGAATAAACGTCCAATTCTCCTGAATTAGTAAAAATCTTATTTGAAGTCACTGTGGTTCTTCTTCCTCTTGTTTCAGTGAACTGTCTAATCAAGGAATCATGTATCATTGTCATGGTTTATACTGTTTGTCATGCAAGTTCTCTGCTTTATTATTTTCTATTTGTGTTTATTTGTTCGGATCCTTTGCTTTGAGCCGGCCTCCGTGGCGGAGTGGTTAGCACATCGTGCTACAACGCCAGAGGTCCCGGGTTCGAATCCTGGCCTGGGAATGGATGTTTGAGAGTGTCATCAATTTCATCAAATCATCACTCATGTCCATCTTCGCAAATTAGCCTAAAGTGGCACAAGAAGCGAAGTAAAATAAAGCAAATCAATCAATCAACCTTTGCTTTGAACTCTTCAAGAGGTATCCTTATAGCAACAATTAGAAAAAATAAATGATAATGATATATGTATGAAAGAAGAGAGACGAATATGTTTATCTTAACCAACATTCAAACCAGGGCCTTTAGTTTCATATGCACTACAGTAATCACTACTGACTTGCAATAAGTAAATAAATAAATGTTAAAATGGAGGAAACTATTACTGCTACCATATCCCTAGAGAGAATGATAAACACAGCAATTTGCTTTACACGAAGTTTCTAAGAATAGATATGAAATAGAAATCGTAACAAAATTTGTGTGTGAGTCAGTAAGGACCAACTGTTACCATTTCAACTCATCCCCTTGTTTCCCATGTTCCTAAAATAAAAGCAAGTTGTAGCACAGTGTGCAAAATTCAACTATTTTAATATTATTTGGATTTTTTCTTAAGTTTAATATTATGTATGTGCTGCTGTAAAATATGCAAATAAGTTATAAAGAAAACTTTTGTAATGAAAGTTCTAACATCTAACGCGAGGAAGCTGGAAGCTTTACTTGATCAAACATAAAGACACGAGGTTTCTAAAGCTTGGGAATTGTACTGAAAAAATATTGTAATCTTTCCACAAAACATGCGCGTATATGCATAATTTATTAATATATTTTTTCTAGTCTGGAGAGGTCGGAATGTACTTGTTATACCGAAACAGAAAAAAGTTCGCTAAACAATTATAATATATGTTTCTTTTTAGAGAATTGTGCAATTCCCTCCGGGTTTTCGAACGCTTATAGTGTAGTCACGGACACTTCTGGGTTGTAATGATTCCATTGAAAATCAATGGGTTGTCCGTGACTGTACAAGATATATAGCACATCCAGCATTCTACAGTATGTAGAATACACTGTAATATATTTTTGCATCAGCAAGTAGAATATGTGAATGTTTGTAAGTATGCAACAGGAAATAGGTGTGAACAGTTTACCGAAATGTTTACAGAAATACTTACTAGCAACAGTGATTTATTATTTCACGAAAAAACTAATTTTGAATGGTAACATAACTTAGAACAACTGACCATCGACTTCTACCTTTCTGGAGATAATCGTGACGATGAGAAGTATGAAATATGTGAAGAAACAAAACACACAATTTTTTATATGATCTTTAGCCTCATAACGCGATACGCTAATCACTCCGCCATGAGGCTGGTTATTGAAAATGTAAACAAAGCCAATATGAGGAGAGACTGGTTGTCAGTCTAGGAGATGCTTGCCTAGTTACGATCTCCATTCAGAAAAGTTCCTTCTTCAAAACTTTATCGACGCTGGAAAATCAATTAGAAGGAGGAGACTGGCAGATGTGGAGCTACGCAAAAATTCTCAGAAGTTCGAATGTGGATAATGTATAAATTGTAGTAACGATGCCATTATATATTGATAGGGACAATAGTTTTTCCTAAAATGGGAGGACACTGGTTGGCCAGTTACTTTTATGGAAGTCCACGGCTAACTCCGGCCCGATTTTAGCGTCGTCATTGCTCCTTGAAATAATATATTACAAGTTGTATTCTCATACTGAGTTTGTTGGCACATTGATTTGATTTTTCTTATTAATGTATCTTTTCTTCCAATTTTGGCTAATCACTACGATGAAGATAAGTGATGATATGTTAAAATTGATGAACGGACAGTCACAAAGAACACCCATACCCACTCCGATGCATCTTTCCATAAGTTAGGTACATCCCTCTGTCATAAAATTAAATCGATGTATGTTTACAATTGCATGATGGGTAGTCACGGTGCTGCTTATGCCGAAGGCTGTGCGATTTTGACCTGATTTGGTATTTTATCTTGAGCATTTCGTTATGCAGATAAGTTCATCTCTTTAGGTTTATACAGTCTTTAAAGGTAAAAAAAAGGTAAAGTGTTCCCCTGTGCATAGCACCACGCCATGAAGGCGTATAGGGGGTGTGGGGGTAACGCCCCACACTTTCTTGATCCGGTCGTGAGTGGGGTTGATGTGATCAGCATCACGCCCCTGACCGCCTTTACCCCCCAGGGTTTCCCCCAGGTACCCATGTTATTCGACGCTGGGTGTGCGCCGGGGCCGCTTCCACCGTTAGAAAAGTTCCCGGATTTGAACCGGCCGGGGATCGAACCCGGGACCTTTAGCATGGTAGTCAGACGCGTTACCGACTGAGCCACCGCGGCCACAGTCTTTGCTTTAATTATTGTTAAAACAAACCGTTTTTGTATTCTATAATGCATTCATGATTTGAAGACTAAAATTGGTAAACGCTGTAAGTGCCACAATAATTTAAACACCGTTTTCGACGTTAAACTGTGAAATGTGCCATGCTTTATAATGTGGTAAACGTGAAATGTGGCTGGTAGCCCTCTAAGTAGTTCAAAGGGCGTGTAAAGAGGTCACTAGTGTGAACGTTCTTACGGGCTAATGTGCTGAACGATGCGATTTCCCAAATCTTTCGCTTTTGCCACTTCAGACGTTTATCACTTTTAGTCCTCATTTCATCTTAGAAAGCATGTTTCATCCTTAGTCATATTATTGCAAGCTAACATGATAATTACTTAAAGTCTCTAAACATGACTGCCTGGGTTCTCGCCTGTGTATAGGACCGGTGGCAACCCACCATCGTGAGGAAATTGGGGAGCTACGAGTGAGTAGCGTAACCCGGTCATAAAAATCTCCTATAACGGCTGGGGGTTCGACGTGCTGACCCACCCCATTGCCGGTTCAAGAACTCCACACTTCTTGGTAGGACTGTTGGAGGGAGACTGGCAGTCGGGAGATAGGCCAAGGCCCTTACGGGCTGTAGAACCAAGGGTTATTATATATAAACATGACTGCATGAATGCATTTTTCAAATCATGCCAACTACTGAAACTAAAAACTCAGCATGAGAGCCACCGACACAATAAAATAAAATAAAAAACACTTTTGGGAATTTTTAATATTATAGGTTGTAGAAGGAACTCCTAACGTTCAGTAAAGTTTAAGTCCTTCCCGATGGCGTAGTGGTAACGCTGAAGCCTCTTAATCAAGAGGTCCCGAGCTCATGTCCAGTGGTTCGTATCCCGCTGTAGGTTCGTCTGTAGTTGTATGTTCGGTCCCAAGTAACCTATGTAAACATAACGCGAGCTTTGCCTTTGAAACACTTGCATGTAAATTCCTTGATCAAGGCACGTGCTTCCAAGTAAAATGGCGGCATCGTTTGTCTCTCCTCGTGCACACCCAGCAGGGGCCTCACTTTCTTTAGCAATAAGGAATTCAGTCCATCCAAAGTATGAGAGTATTTAATATCCTTCCCAATTAGCAATGAGGATACCTTTGTTGGTTTGCCGAGCGCTTAACTACATTTACCGAACGCCAACATGAAGTGTTTCCAAGTTATTGTTCTATTTCACGATGACGGTGGCCTTCAGGTCATTGTCGTTACGGGGTTAAAATTGCTCGCACAAAAAAGTAGTTTCTGAAGGTCGAAAGACTGGCGAATGCCCGCAGATCCACCTCCGTAACTAAAATACGACGCAATAACCTCGATCATGTCTCGATGGTGGCACGCTCGGCTACTTCTTGCATACAACGCTAGATGTCATGAGAATCGCCGTTGCGTTCTTCTGTTGCAATGAGTAACAACATGCAAGTTTGCACAATCTTGTAATGGTTGTGTGCAACATTGTGACACGAAAGAAAACTAGATGGAACGGTGGTGGGGAGGTAAAATGCGATGTTAAGGAATGAGTTCTTTCGTGCATGCATCGAGGAGTGCATTAATTGGTGCTGAAATGTGGCGTTTGAAGCGTCGTTGGAAGCAACAAGGAAGGAAAAGCGATCAATTGATTTTTTCCAAAAGCAAATTCGCATTGTTGTTATTCGAGCAGGGATTTAGGGGGCGGGGGTGCTGGAACAACTTAACAGAATGTCTTCGCACTTCTTCTAAATATGTGCATGTTGCCCTTGCAAAAAGCCTACAATACGTTTTATTAATCAGGTATCTGTGCATGGGCTTGATATTTATCAAAGAGGCTTTCTCTTTGGAAAAACAATGGACATTTTACTGATCGTCCCTTTATCTACGCGGAATATCTCTGCACCCCCCGCCCCCTTTTCGCCTACAAGTAGGTCCAGGGTCGAAGAGGGAGCTCCACTAGAGCGGCGAAATTTCCTTAGTAGGGCGTTTTGACTAAAAACCTCCCAAAAAAGTTATTCTGATTGCAAGGCTTAATATGGAAACTAAGTCCAATGTCCTCCTCCGTGGCCGTGGGGTCTAAGGCGCTGTGCTTTGGGCTCCGACTGCGGGACGGCAGTCCGCCTAGGTTCAGTCTCTGAGTTCTCGGCCTGTGTATAGGACCGGTAGCAACCCACCATCGTGAGGAAATTGGGGAGCTACTAGTGAGTAGCGTAATCCAGTCATCAAAATCTATAACGGCTGAGGGTTCGACGTGCTGACCCTACGTCGCCCCATTACCGGTTGAAGAACTCCACACCTCTATTTAGGATTGTGGGAGGGAGACTAGCAGTCGGGAGGTAGGCCAAGGCCCTTACAGGGCTGTCGAACCACGGGTTATTATTATTATTTTTTTTAAACTACGTCCAGTTAGAAATGTGGACATTGGAGATAAATGTTTGGAGAGTTCCTTTTATTCTGGGCAAGCAGAGGTACCTAGCAATGCCTTTGAAAGATAATGAAGGTTTCTGTAACTCTTCCCTACTTCTCAATAAATTAAATCGATACTGGCCAAGTAATAGTCTTACTGCAGTGTTCCTTTTCTCAGAACTTTCCTTATGAATTTATAAAGAAGTTATTTACAATTTTTTTAAACTGACCCTGTGGCCGAGTGGTTAGTACATCGCGACGCCAAGGGTCCCGGGTTCGAATGCCGCTCGGGTTTGCTTGTTTGTGAATGTCCATTCATCAATTTCATAATTTCTTCATCATCTTCGCAAATTAGCCAAGAGGCACAAAACGCGAAGTAAAATAAACTAAATCAATCAAACCTATGCACGGAAAATAAAAGCCTGACATTGTTAGCATCACTGAAGAGCGGGACTAAAGGGTATCTAAATATCACATGTGTTACTTAGAGTTAATCAGGTACAGGTTGGTTCAGGTTGGTTCAAAAAGTACGTCAGTTACAGTCACTTGTACTTGAAATGTAACTGTAAGTTACTTCTACAGTTAATTTGTGATGAAAACTTTCTTGCAAACAAGTTACACAAAATCAGTTATTATTAATTGTAATATAACAAATATATGAAGACATATATACATTTCATTTATGTTCCTGGTACGTACAGTCACGGACACTGTCGGCTTGTAATGAATACATTGACATTCAATGGAATCGTTACAAACCTGCAGTGTCCGTGACTGTACATAATATTAGTCTTCTTATTTTTTCATTCTTACAACAAATAAAAGGAACAAGGAGTAAGTTTTGCTTGAAGGGCCGAGCATTTAATTTTATTTACTCGACTACCACGTTCCAAATGAATGCAGCAATCCACACAAGACACTCAAGTCCTCGCGCAATTTGAAATGAGAAATTGTAATAAAGCGTGAATGTTCTCAATTTAGCCTGGCTTCCTTCTTTGGCAATTCCACAAAAATCCTTACACATTAGTATCCTGAGCAGATACATAATTCGAAACAGAGTTGACAAATTTAGCTCTTCCCCCACGTTACAAATTTCCAAATTAACAATTTAAGTGTGGTAAACTAACTGTTCATACCGCTACTTCTATTGAAAAAAAGAAACACTGTTACAACTACATCTACCTACTTTTAAAAGTAGTTACAGTTAGAATTCATAAAAAGTAACTCTTAGGGGAATTCACACCGAAGAGACACGCGACACGCGACACGAGACACGTGTCGCTTGGAAGCGAACCCTCAGTAATCAATGCAACCTTTCGAACCGAAGAGACAAGGCAAGGTGGACGTGTCGCATGTCGCTTACGTGTCTCTCGGACTGTGCCGTTTTCTCAATACCATGCATCGTGTCGCCTCAGTTTATTGTTCGCGTATGCGCAGTAAATACTTCACTCCAACGCGCTATATTTAGACTCTAGATGAGACCCCAACTGGAGGTCTTACAACGTGTTTGAAGCTCAACTTTGATGATATAATAAAGTATCGATATGTAGCCTACAATGTTTTAAGATTTAAATATTACGTTCTTTTTGCTTTATTAAGTTTTTTGATGCAGTTATCGGCTGTAATTTGCCTTCAACATCGAGTAAAGAGGCCGTGTTTTCTCCAATTACGACGTGACTGCTTTAATTTGAAATAGCCAGCATATGGAGGCACTTGAGTCCAAAATAGATCAGTCAACATGGTAATGTACTCTAATGCACTGTTTCTCAACTGCCGGGCCGCGACCCGATACCATGACCTCGTATCAACTATACTGAGCTGCAAAATGTTCTGCTGAAAGTGGTTGACAACTATCATAATCCCAATATAAAATTTGAGTTGTGAGTTTTCGTTTTTAAGTCCATTTTATGCACAAATATACTTATCAGAACTCGACCGACAGTTTAAAATGGGACCCGCGCCACTATGTGCCTCCACAGGCTATCGAACCCCGGATCACTTTATTACAAGCAGACGACGTTCATCCATATTTTTATATTTGTCAACAATCCTCCACTCGTAATCAAACTATTATTACTCGTTATGATTATGTTAGAATTTATTTATAAATATTTAATTTCATAGGTAGCTACATGTTAATTCATGCATAAAATCTAAGTACTGTAAAGATTTGCGAGGAAAATTCTTGGGCTAAGGGCATTGACTTAAAAAGAAAATATACCGGGACAGGTTTCACGAAGGTTGAGAACCATTTCTCTAGTGTTTAGGTATTCGCTTTATTCAGGCTGAAAAGTCTAGCGTATACAGTTTGAGGTCAGTGCATATTATTTCTCAGTTTTCTCCTGTACAACATGCCTCTCCCGAGTTTCAATAACTTACACAAATTTTACAATGCGATTTAGATGTAACAATGTCTCTTGTTACGGTATTTTCCGATGACTAATAAACTGATTAATGCAATTATATCTGTACCATAATGCGAACTGAGCAAAGAAACAAGTGTCGCGTGCATCTTGTCTCTTCGGTGTGAAACTCTCATATCGCGTGTCGCATGTCGCGTGTCGCGTGTCGCGTGTCTCTTCGGTGTGAATTTTCCCTTACTTCCAAAGATTGGAGATATTCGTATGAACTAGGCTGTTCTAATGGCAAGGATGTACAGTCATGGATAAAAATACTTCCCCCATGAGACTACTGATATGTAGGCTCTGTGGGGGAAATATTTCTCTCTACGACTGTACAGTGTATGCGTATTTTCGACACTCTAACGAAGGAAGGATGCACAGTAATTCTGACAGGAGTCGTGGTGGGCCAGTCCAGTCCTCCATCTTGAAAAGTTTCCGTAAAAATAAAAATAAATCAATTACAATGGTATTTATTTCTAAATGATGCTAAATGTTTCTAATATCTTCCATCCATGTCACTTTTAGTCACCCTCTCTTTCCATTTCCTGGCCAAGTCCAGTCTAGGCCTCTCCGATGGCGCAATGACAGCGTTGTCGCCTTGTAATCAAGGGGTCCCGGGTTCGATTCCCGGTGGAGGCACATAGTGGTTCGGATCCCACTTTAAACTGTAGGTCCAGTCCCAATTAGCCTTACTGTGCATAAAGTGGACTTAAAACAACAAATCAACCAATCATCAAGTCCAGTCTATCTTTGGCAGTTGTTCTCTTTACATCTCCGAACCATTTCAACTGTTTCGATTTAATAGAATCCATCATTAAATGCTGGAGGTTCATCTTTTGTATCACATTAATCCTAATTTTTCTATTATCGAGATTATTGCAGAGCTTCTCAAAAATCCACTTCCGTTTAACATAATTTCGATTCAGTCTCTCGCTGTCTTTTTTTCATGCCAAACTTCTCCTCCAACAATTTACCATTGAATTGATTTTTTTAAATTTTCTATTAGAAATTATATTCAAGTCCATAAACCACCATTTAATTTTTATATGCCTCTACACTTATTTATCATTTCGTTTATATCATTTACAGGGCTTCCCATCCATATGGCCTTAGAAATAAGAATCATTAATCCAAAATTGAATTATGAAGATCCAGTCAATGTATAATCACTTTTTAAAAAGCAGAAACTAGAATCATGAACGTCGATTCCATAGCCTCCTGTTACAAAACTTCCTTGATTTCTTTCGTTGAAACTGTGCAAATAGTTGTCAGGACTAAACGGTACGATGGGGTTTCTTGAAAAGTAGACAATAATAATTCCAGACAAAATTCAGACACAGTCGCTGTCTCTGTCAATAGCTATTTATAGATCTCTGATCTGTGATCTCTGAACGCTCCATTCTAATTTAAAAATAATAAGAATTGAAGTCGATTTTAAGCTACATGTTAATAAACCAAAAATAAAACGAGATGGTTGGAAGCGAAGCAATAGAGTTTAATTACTTAGTAATATCAATGAATTAATAGAGCTGAAAACTTCACAATGTTACCACATTCATTTTAATTTCTCTTCTACGATTCTTCGTCATATTTCATATTTTACTTTCCGGACTTTCCTAGTACTCATCAATAACGGTAGCAATAAAATAAAATACACATTTTACCTACAAAGCTTCTTTCATTTAAATATATAGCTACCATGATTTCAGAAACTGGCTTATCTGTACGAGGTAATGGGTGCAGTGAGACCAATAGGATTAACGGATTTCAGAACTTTTGTCAGCCACAAATCAAATCTTCATCAGTTCGAATAAAACTCCTAGCTTACGTGTGCAACCATAACTCTGTTCTATGAATTAGGATTCCTCGCATGGTAAGTGCCTAATCATGGGCTTACTAATTCATTGATAGAGTTCCTTTGGTATTTTAACAGAAACTTGAATACTTTACGGACAAATGTATTGATTACCTAATATATGGATCAATGTACTAATGTACGCAAGTAGAATATCAATTTTTTTGTGGCAATTATTTTTATTTTTTATTTATTATATTTTTATTCGTGTAATTTAACGCTTTTCAATTTCCATTTACATCAAAAGAAGGATTATTCGATTGGTTTAGGACTCATGCAGAAATTAATATTATTTACAACTTTTTAAATATTATATTATCTCGTAAGTTCAAAATTGGAGAGTGGATTTTCAAACTCCTATCTACCACTTCTTATCGTGGTTAAAATTATTCAAATCATTGGAGGGGATTTTAAAATCTTAACTATACGAATAATTCCTATCTAGTGTCTACTAGCTGCCTCTTGTACTCCTGCTGCCGGTTGCAGACATTATCTTTACTTCCCGATGCATCTATTATGATAATTATTATGATATTATTTTATTATTCCCCTTTATCAATTCTATCTTATTGTAGAGGTGCGTTGTTGTCACTCTAATGGTTAAAGCATCTACTTTTTTGCAGTGGCCGCCTCGGTGGCTTAGCATATTGAGTGGTCGACTCATCTAAGGTTCAGAGTTAAGTCCAGGCTTGGGCATGGGTGCTTATTTGTGGGTGTCTCGTCTACAATTTCATTTAATAATCTTTCATCTTTCATTCTCATCGTCGCAATTATCAGAAAAGCAGAAAAGTGATTCAAAATGAGAGTAAGTTCGAACTAAATCACGTGTTCAGTGCAACGACATAGAGTGGTTGATGAAGCATTAGTACAACCAACAAAACCAGTTGGCAGTTGGCAGTGTCTTATGTGCAAGGACGATTTTTGCCCCTAGTGTCTCGACAGAGCAACTCGTAGAAATGATAGCGCAACCACTAACGTGAATGCTCCTAATTCAGCTTTTGTCTTTAATGTAGTCGCTGGAAGCACTGCTGAAAGGAAACTTCTCAATGCCACAGACAATTAAATTGAATATCAACAACGTTATGCATTGAGAAGATGTGGGTGAAAGGTTGAATTAGTTCCACTAAATGCCAACCCGTTTACTCACTGGCGGTCATTTCAAAGGAATAAAATGCATTTAAAATGCATTCCACGCTGCCAAGTGCGCTGCTTTGTTTCAGATGCAGACAAGGTAAACGTGTGGCCTTGCAGAAATATTTGAATTTTTTTAGTGGTAAGTAGAGAACAGATTCCTGTGTAAATGGAAAGACATGTGCACAGATTCAGAAATGTCATATTTATTAAAATTTTTAAAAATGTAACTTAAAAGACGGCAAAAATTTTTAGAAGTGGGAGGGGCAGAACGATGGTAATAATGGAACCATTTTGATTGTTATTTTTTTCCTCAAACCTGGGAGTTTGGAATGCACCACACTGACATACAAAAAGCGTGTCAATTGTATCGATGTGTATCAGCGATTTCGAGAGTCGAGACAAGGCCAGGGTAAGATCGGGATTTTCCTTTTGAGACCGAGACAAGCACGAAACTATAATTTATATATCGAGAGCGACCACGATACAGTCAGTGACAAATCGAGACGAGACCAAAAAGAGACTGCAAAAAACAGGGCCCTCACATAAGGGGTAGGGTCAATTGGCCCCACAACCCGGGTATCACATGGTTGTGTGCGAATCAGTAAATAATAATAATAATAATAATAATAATAATAATAATAGCTTAAACATCCGAGAACAATTCCTTATTCGTAACTTTGTTGATAAAAGCAAGGATAGTTTTTTCATTATTTTTTCTTTAGCCACATAGTTCACGACTGTAATTTGTGTTTGTACGTTAACACTGCACGACTTCTTTCCTGGTGTATTAGACACAATGTTTGTCATTGACCTGCATTGAACAAGCTGTATACAACTTAAATTACAAAACATGTGGTTGTTGTGGTCAACGGAAGCAAGTCGCTCGTAGTCTTAAGTATCATTGGCATGTTTTCATAGAACCATAAAACCCTACTAAAAGTTGATTGGCGTTTGATGTTCTGACTAAAGCACGCATGTATGTTTTATGTTTTCGTTATTTTCAACATCGCACGCCCTAAATTTCATTCCACACCCTCTCAACACCCCTAAATGATCAATCCTGGTGCCGCCACCGGGTATTATACGACTCTTCTTCATTACGCGCGAAACTTGAATTGGGTCCGTTATATGGAACAGTGAAAGAGTAGTTATGTACCCCCGTTGAAGTCGATAAATCAATTGATTGGAAAAGATCGATCAAAGATCAATTGATGACGCAGCAGAGTTTTTTTTTTTACGGATTGAACTTATGTTTGATTGATTTGTTGTTTTAAGTCCACTTTATGCACAGTAAGGCTAATCGGGACTGGACCTACAGTTTAAAGTGGGATCCGAACCACTTGTACCTCCACCGGGTATCGAACCCGGGACCCATTGATTACAGAACTTATGTTTGAAACCTGTTTTATGCACCGAGGATGAACCGTTTAATGCATCAAAGCTGACCGATACAGAAATATACAACAGTATGCTATATTTTTTGAAAACTTAAAATCGCTGTATCTCGGCTCCTAATTGAGCTAGAAGGATGGTTGATAGCTTGTCGGACTCGCAGTGAAGTCCTCTTTCCGGTGAGCCAGGTTGTATTGTTCTAGGACCGGTGGTTTCCTACTTTCTTTATTTTCCATTGTGCACTCCCCTTCCGACCACTCTACGGAAAGATCTCGACGTGCAGATTACGAATATGTAAACGGATTTGCTCTACGTCAATTAGGAGCGGAGCTAGAGCGAATTGAAAATTGCTGTTAAAGACAGTCATATCAGCCTGAAAAACATCTGCTGAAGACTGTTGAGGATTTCTGAGAATTTTACATGAGTCACCATATTTGTCAGAAAAACATCTGGTGAAGACGGTTAACTAGCCGCAGTAGAACCGTTAGGAACGTAAATAACTGCTTTGTCATGCTTACGTATATATAAAAGAAAGCCGTTCTCTCCACAACACAGTGTTCGTGAAACAGTTATCGTACGATCATGGATGTACAGTTATCCGCTGACGATCTGTTAGCACGTTATCGTGATGGATATTACACAACACATGGACAGTTGCGGAAAGTGTTGACGATCGTCGCGCAAAAAATCATCGCGGGAGAAAGTATCTCCCTAATAGAGGAGTATGACCGTCTACTACAGACCGTGACATCATTCGTACCCGATCTTACCGGAGAAGGATGGAGAGATATTTCCGAAGAGTCGCCAGGCCCGTCATCGACACCTGATCCTGTATCCAGAGTTGCCGAGGAGAAGCAGATAGCCGTCACATCACCAGGAACTTCCAGAAACACCGCATCCGGATCAGACCCGGAACCTTTACCAGGACCGTCATGGAGACCGGACCCTTTACCCTCAGCAGAACCGTTATCCCAAAATGCTTCTGTATCAGATAGAAGAGGTAAGAAAAGAAAACGTGATACAGTGCCTCGTGAACAAATAGGGAACATAATATTACATAACATTCAAGAACGTGAATATCCCAAATTCCGTTCCAAAGGACGTCGTGTGGAATTCAGTTTCTCGCACCCTCCAGAAAATGTCGATCCTCACACATGGATCCGTGAAGGTGTCGAAAATCTTCTCACCTACGTTAAGAAAGACACCAAGGATGAAGACAAGATAGGTTTAACTCTATCTAACATATCTGACCCCACCGTGAAAGATATTTACATCGGGTGGCATAGGTGTGACCAGTTACAAAGTGATATGGTGTGGAACATCATGTACAAAATATTGCAAAGTGCGAAAACCTTCACTGCTACAGATCGCTTAATTTTGCGAGCTGACCATGTCAACATACCTGTCGGAGGTGGGGGTAAGCGAACATATTGTTTACCTAATTACATATTAAGCACGCAAAAAAGAAGTATCGTCGGTGTGCCGAATAGAAAGAAACCACTCTGTTTAGCTGAAGCTCTGGTCATAGGGAAGGCCCATGCTGATAATGACCCGTCCTATTCACAGTATAGAAGAAATAGAAATCTTCTCAAACCTGTTTTCGAACTTATGCGCAAAGCAGATGTAGATCTCACAGACAATGCGTGTGCAGGAAGTGGAATTCCCGAACTGAGAAAATTTCAGCAAGTGCTTACAGAATATAAAATTGTTGTATACAACAATCTTCGTGATGTTAAAGATGTTTTGTTTGAAGGAGTGGTTGAAAATGCTTCCAGATTTATATACCTTCTTTATGATAACCTCAGACAGCATTATGATGTGATAGTGAACCGTGTTGGAGCATTTGCGGCAAAACAAGAATGTCGCGGGTGTAACGAACTCATATTTCAAAAAGCTCATAACCATCTGTGTAAACAATTATGTTCTATGTGCCGTTCAACTCCACCGTGTGTGCCTGAACAGGGTGTTCGCAGAATATGTCAGACATGTCACAGAATTTTCAAAAATGAGAACTGCTTTACAAATCATGTTTCTACACCATTCCGAAACGGTACAGTCTGTAGTGAAATCCAGCAGTGTCCCCGATGTTTCAGAATTATTCTAACACACAATACATATGAAAAAGTGCATAAATGTAACATGAAATACTGTACCGTATGCAACTGCGTGAAACCTATAAATCATTTCTGCTACATGGCTATACCAAAACCTAAACAGTATTCAAAATTTCTATATATATTTTACGATTTTGAATGTTACACAGATATTCCTCACTCCGAGAAAGAGAGAACTTTTCTTCATGTTCCTAATCTTATTGTGGTGCAGACGGCCTGTCACGCATGTTACAAAAAAGAGGATCTAACGGTTCCATGTTCTGTTTGTGGAACAAGAGAGTTTATATTCTGGGATGACCCTGTAGACACATTCCTGTCCTACCTGGAATTGCAACATAAGTTTTCCAACATAACCATTTGTGCACACAATGCACGAGGTTACGATTGCACGTTTCTATTACGAAGAATGCTGGAAAGAGAAATGAAACCTCGTGTGATCTTAGACGGTACCAAAATCATCAGTATGTCATACCAAAATCTTCATTTTGTGGACAGTCTCAACTACGTTCAGACAAATCTTGCAGGATTTTCCAAACTTTTCGGTTTGCCTGTTCAGAAAGGCTATTATCCGCATCTGTGGAACACCTACAAGAACAGAAATTACATAGGACCGATGCCTCCTCCTTCTGCATACGGCTATGAATATATGAAAACAGTTGAAGATCAGCACCGTTTTATGTCTTGGTATGACATGGAATGCAGCAAAAATGTACCTTTCAACAACAAAAACCAACTACTCCAATACTGCATCAAGGATGTTACCCTGTTGAGACAAGGATGTTTGAAGCTGAGACAGAATTTCCTAGACATATGCAAGATCGACATTTTCAAGGATTGCCTCACAATAGCATCTGCCTGTTCACTAATTTACAGGCAGAAATTTATGCCGGCTAACACTATAGGAATAATACCTAAAGGAGGTTACCATCATGCAGATCAGATGTCCAAGTTCGCATTGAAATGGTTAACCTACGTGGAAGAACAAAATGATGTAATACTTCTTCACGGCGGACGTACTCGTGAAAAATATGTCATAGGAGGGCGTTACAGAGTGGACGGCTATCACGAGGAGACGCAGACGGTGTACGAGGCGCTTGGATGCTACTGGCATGGTTGTCAACGCTGCATATCAATTAACAGGGATATGTATCCGAAAGGTGACGGAGAAGATGAAACCATTCAGGATACTAACAGTGACAAACATAGTGACATGTTGAACACTGCAGCCTTCAGATACGAGACAACGTGCCGTAAACTTGAGGCTCTACGTTCTGAAGGATACCGTGTTGTCACAATGTGGGAATGCGATTTCAAAAAAATATTGCAAGCAGATCCTGAACTCGATAGACATCTATCCACGCATCCTATCGTTTGCTGCATTCCTTTAAATCCACGAGACGCCTTATATGGAGGAAGAGTTGAAACAGTCAGGACGTATTACAAAATCAAGGAAAATGAGAAATTACAGTACTATGATTTTACAAGTTTGTACCCTTATGTGAACAAATACTGTGCCTATCCTGTCGGACATCCTACCATATTTCTAGGAACGTCTATTCCTTCGGTGAATGAGGTTTTGAACATGGAGGGGCTCATAAAATGTACTATTCTGCCACCAAAAGCCCTTTTACATCCTGTTTTACCTACAAAAATGCATGGAAAACTGATGTTTGTCTTGTGTAACAAATGTGCTATCAGATTAAAATGTGAAGGTACATGCAACCATTCCGATGAACAACGCGCACTTTCGGGGACTTGGGTCATCGCCGAGGTGCGTAAAGCTTGCAGTTTAGGCTACAGAGTACTGTCAGTGTCGGAAGTGTGGAAGTATGAAACATCGATGTACGACCCTGTCACAAAAACTGGAGGACTTTTTGCTGGTTATGTCAACACCTTCTTGAAAATAAAACAGGAAGCGAGCGGCTGGCCTTCATGGTGTCAGAACGACGAGGATAAAAAGAAGTACATACAGAAATATTTCGATAAGGAGGGTATTCTATTGGAAGAAAACAGTATCGAAGTCAATCCTGGTAAACGTACTCTGGCTAAACTCTGCCTTAATTCTTTATGGGGCAAGTTCTGTCAACGGGACAACCTTTCCCAGACAACCATCATCAAGGAATCGAAAGATTTTCTCGATAAAATGACTGATCCAAATATAATGATTGGAGGAGTGGTATTCATCAATCAAGACACCGTTTTAGTGAACTGGAAATATGTTGAAGAGGCTGTCAGTCTGAACAGGAAAGTAAATGTTCCTATCGGAGCCTTCACAACATGCCATGCTCGTCTGAAACTGTACGAACTTCTCGAAAAATTGGGTGACAGGATATGTTATTGTGATACAGATTCTGTAATTTACGTAGATAGTCCTGAAATGGAATATCATCCCCAGACAGGTGACGCACTAGGAGAACTCACCGATGAATTGGCAGATTTCGGACCCGGTGCAGTTTGTGAACAGTTTGTTTCAACGGGACCGAAAAGTTACAGCTTGAAAATAACAAAACCGTTCTCCGAACCGCAGTATATCTGTAAAGTGAAAGGAATCACATTGAATACCTCCACATCGGAATTGGTCAATTTTGATACCATGTGCGACATGATAAACAGTGAGCAACCTGAAGTTATGGTCGAAAATATTTTCAGGATCAGAAGAACAAAACAGTTCCAAGTAATCAGTACATATGAAAAAAAGCTGTTTCAGCCGGTACTGTTGAAACGACGTTTCGACGATGAACATTTATCGTATCCCTTCGGATACTGTGCAGACTAAAATATGTCTGTAGCGGTCCAGAGTTTGAGCCCTTCTTCGGACAGCCAGTGTATAAAATGTGTTTACAATGTACCAGATCTTCATTTTTCTTCAAATCTCCAGTATAAAACATGTTTCCTAAACTTACCCATCCTTTCACCATGATGGTCTGCGGAGCATCAGGAAGTGGAAAAACTACTTTTGTGACAAATATGGTTGACTCCATTGTTCATCTTGTCGAAGGACCCGTCAAGAAAATCGTATGGTGTTACGATCAGGAAAACAGTATTCCACAAAATCTTCGAGATGTGCAATATCATAAAGGGATCGTCGATTGGCAGTCGTGGAACGGAAAAACCCCTACTCTCATAATCCTGGATGATCTTATGATGGTTGCTCAAGGAGAAAAAGTCGCCGACCTTTTCACAAAAGGCAGTCATCACAAAAACATTTCGGTGGTGTTCATAACACAGAATCTTTTTCATCAAGGGAAAAATTGCAGAGACATTTCGCTGAACGTGAAGCATTTCGTTATTTTTAAAAATCCTCGAGATATGAACCAATTCACTGTGTTTGCACGACAACTTCATCCTCACCGCATGAAAGAACTCGAAAAAGTATATATAGATGCTACCACTCAACCTTTCAGTTATTTGTATATTGATCTTTCACAGTCAACACCGGATCCTTTACGTTATCAGACAGACATTTTTAACCAGAATTACTCAACTGCATATCTTCCTCAGGAATGTTTAAAACATCGAGATGAAGAGAACGAGGAAGACACGTACCAAATCACGTTCTAACAGGAATAGACATTCGTCTTTTTTCAAGAAACATTCACCTTTCTTGCACGTGTTGAAAAATTCGCCGACCAAAATCCGTAAATCATTATTGAAAAGTGCTCCGAAAAAGACAATTCGTTTCATCAGCGAATGCTGCCTGAACGTTTTAAAAGGAAACGTGAAAATTAAACCGGTGGTTTCCTACTTTCTTTATTTTCCATTGAGCACTCCCCTTCCGACCACTCTACGGAAAGATCTCGACGTGCAGATTACGAATATGTAAACGGATTTGCTCTACGTCAATTAGGGAGGAGTAAGAGCAATTTTGAAATTTCGATTTTTTTTTTTTTTTATTTTTTTTTCGATTTTTTTTTTCGATTTTTTTTTTTTGCTGCCTGAACGTTTTAAAAGGAAACGTGAAAATTAAACCGTCCACAAAACGTCGTCTGACACCTTACAAGTCGGTCTTACGCAATCTCGTGAAACCGAAAGTGAACATCGAAAAACGAAGAAAACTACTTGTGCAAAAAGGTGGATTTCTACCCTTACTTCTAGGTTCTTTGTTATCGGGTCTTCTCGGTACTCTCATTCCTCATTGAGAAATGACATCTTCCTACAAAAAGATGATCGTCCTTTCACCGGAACAGCTAGCACGTATTCGTGGGTCCGACTCGTCTGTAACTCAGAAATTATCCGTTCTGGATAAAAAAATGAATGATATTCTGAAAATGAAAAATATATCAGACGATCAGAAATGGCGTCTCTACAGAAAGGAACTGGACGAGTATTTATGGCTGAGTCGAAAATCCAAAGAACCATTACAAATTCCTATTATTCAAGATAACGACGGTTCTTCTACTATTTCGCCAGGATCGGCGTATTTTCCTCCGAACCTAGCAGAGACGTTACCCCGTAATACACGTCATCAGTTACAAAATATCATCGACGAGTACCAATCTACGGCTCAACATTTGATAGACGAACGTCAGGAGAAAACACTTCCTGATCCGAAGACGTTGAACTTCTCAGCATCGTCAACGGAAAGCCCTGGACCGTCTCATCGACAGAAACAGAAAAAGAAGAAGAAAGCGGCTGTCCGTGTTTCCAGAAAAACTACACCGTTTCTGAGAACACCTGACGCATACAAGCTGGTTCCTCTGAGAAAGAGCCGTAGACAGAGAGATCAGTCATGGGAGTCCCTAAGTTAAAACACGATAAAATCCTCACCAAAATATATTACGATCCCCGACACCGTGCTTCATTCTCATCTGTAGATCGTTTATGGAACGCGGTGCGGGATAAAAATATATCCCGCAACACGGTGAAAAAATGGTTGATGCACCAGGAAACGTACACACTCCACAAACCTGCAAGGAAAAGGTTCCCCCGAAATCATTACAATGTGTGGAACATAGACATGCTTTGGGAAGCTGATCTCAACGACATGACATCGATACAAAAACATAACGATGGATACAGATATCTTCTGACAGTGATCGATGTTTTCTCAAAATATGCCTTTGCATTACCACTAAGAAATAAAACAAGCAATTCGGTAACCGAAGCTTTCAAAATTATTTTCGGACAAAGCAGACGAAAACCTGTCACACTACAGACCGACCAAGGAACGGAGTTCACAAATTCTACATTCCAGAAGTTTTTAAAAAATGAGAATGTAAATTTCTCGATCGCTTCAAATTATCCTGTGAAAGCAAGTGTAGTGGAACGTTTCAACAGAACATTGAAAGAACGAATGTGGAAATATTTCACATCGAAACAAACAAGACGTTACGTAGACATTTTACCGCAACTTCTCGAAGGTTACAATACAACTATTCACAGTTCCATAGGGATGGCACCTCGAGATGTGAACGAGTCTAACGTTTACATCGTGTGGAAACGTCTCAACAAACCTGACAGACATATTTCACAACCGTCTTCAGATCTGAATGTTGGTGATTTCGTACGAATCTCTGTCGTCAAAGGACATTTTGAGAAGGGATACGAACAATCGTGGTCACGAGAACTTTTCAAAATCCACTCCCTTGTTCAGCGATCACCTGTACCTGTATACATATTAGACGATTTAAACGAAGAACCTGTAAAAGGCACATTTTACAAACATGAACTGCAAAAAGTTTATTCGGATCCTGACGAAGAGTATAAAATTGATAAGATTTTGAACAGCCGGGGAAAAGGTAAAAATTTGGAATACCTGGTTCGCTGGCTCGGATATCCACCTAGTTTTGATTCGTGGATCAAGGCATCTTCCGTAAAACAGTTATCAGAAAAATAATTTCCAAAACATATTTATATCAAAATATATCGTCACCACGATCCAGTGAGTTCTTTGTGTTCGGCGAGAATGGACGATAATTTCTATGTTTACCTACCGTCATCTGCATCGGAGAAGTATTTTCCGAACAACACGCTGACCCATTTCAACGTAAAACTTGCAAAACGGATCGATCTGTCTCCAGAATTGTGGGAAGTCGGATTAGCAGAACTGCATTATTCAACTCTATACGACAATGTTTTGGAAACAGATTACGGAACGGTAACCTTTCCTGTTCGGACGTATGCAAGTGCTGAGGATCTGATCTCTACCATCGAAGAATCCCTCCCAACGACCTGGAAATACGGAGAAACGTTCTTAAGCAATTCTGGCATTTTCTGTTGGAAGCGCAATGGGACGCGTCGGGATCTTCTGTTTCTACGGATAATACACTCTATATTAACGAGCAGCCATTTTATTTTCCTGCAGCAACATATACAATAGAGGAGTTCATTCAGTTCCTGAAAACAAACCCGGCTAATGCCGTTGTTCCTACTCATCTCAGATTTTTCTTTAAAGAGGCTGTGAACAAACATCTGTCCGTGATAGGGGTTCCCGATCCTGAATCGGAAGGTGTTCCAACAAATACTGTTACACCCATAGACGAAACTGATGACTACGCCAAATTTCGATATGACGTATTGAAATCTATTTATTCTACGCACGCAGTGTCCAATAACGTCGTGGATAACAACCCCTACATATTCATTTATTCCGATCTCGTGAAACAGCAATTGGTCGGAGGAGAAATGCTACGTCTTTTACGTCTTACCCGAAAACAGTATTCGGAAACAGAATCATCTTGCACAGTACCCGTAGCCCATCATACATTTAATCCGATTCATTACGTTTCTCTGGATAAAGGTTCTTTCGAAACAATAGAAATTGCGATGTATGATAGACAAGGATATTTTCTGCCTTTGAGAAACGGCTCCGTACCTACAATAGCTGTTTTACATTTTCGTAGGAAAGCAAAGTCCTTTTAAAAAACAGTAAGGAATCATTTTGCTCAGTCTATGTCGAAAAGCTGATGAATCACCATGAATTCGCAGACCGAATATTACAGTAATCAGATCCGTGGGGGAATTGGACCCATCTATCGTTCAACTAGAATTCAAAAAGGGAGAGGATTGGGGTCTCTCTTTGCAGGACTTTTTAGAATGGTGAAACCTCTACTCTGGAGTGGTGCAAAAGCGATCGGAAAAGAAGCTTTGAAAACAGGCGCTAACATTATCACAGACATTGCAACAAGCCAGCAAACTCCGAGAACTATCGTTCGTCAACGTGTACGTGAAGCGGGTCAAAATCTTCAGAGTAAAGCACAACGCAAAATCGACTCTCTGGTAGGTTCCGGTATAAGAACAAAACCTGCAACAAAAATTGCTCAGTCGATGTTAAAACGTTCAGCCACCCGTATTAGAACATCTACGATCCGTAAAAAAAGCGCATCCAAAAAGCGGAGAAAAACATCCACAAAATCTAGGACGACACGCAAAAGGAAAATTAAACAGAAGGCGGCAGGAAAAGATATTTTTGGATAATAATGGAGATTAACACTTGCATGATCTCACAGTTCGATCTTTTCAGAAAAAAACCTATTCAGCAAAATGTCGAAAAAACTTACACGGTCGCCTACAAGCCTATCGCTTCCATAGATAATCAGAACATACTTCAGTTTGCCGTTCCGCCGGCAGGAACAGATTTTCTAGATCTTTCATCTGCCTATCTTCGTCTGTTGACGCAGATGGTCAATCAAGATGGGTCTCCCATGAGTGCTTCCGAACCTTCCAACGCCCTCACAAAAAACTGCGGGGTCGTAAATTATCCTCTCCATTCACTTTTTTCACAAGTTACAGTGGCTCTCAACGGTATCGCTGTAACAGTTGCCGATAACAATTACGCATATAAATCAATCTTCGAAGCAGAAATCAATTACGGCAGCGATGCTGCGAACACGCATCTCACAAATGCCTTGTGGTACTTGGACACACCTGGACATCAAGATCAAATCACCGCCGACAACAAAGGTTTTACCGCCAGAAAAGACTTTTTCCAGCACGTTCCGACAACCGGAAATCCTACGGAAGTGTCTGCCGTAGTCGAACTTATGGGAAAACTGCACATAGATTTTTTCCACCAACCTAAATACCTGGTCAACGGCGTTGAAGTACGTATCGATCTAGCCAGGTCACGTGATGCTTTTTACATCTGGGGAGATCAGACTTCACCAACCACCAGAATAAAAATTTTAAAGGCTGTTCTCGAAATAAATCACATCATTCCTACTCCTACCACCAGTTTGGCCATAGACAGAGCACTCTCTTACGCTCCAGCCCATTATCCGTTCACCAGAAGCGTCATCAAAGCTTATTCTTACGTTGCCGGAACGCAGCAGATTTCGATCGATAATGCTTTTCAAGGTCCTTTTCCGAATGTTGTTCTTTTTGCTATGGTATCCACCGCCAGCTTTCTCGGAGACAGTAAGAAAAATCCGTTCGACTTTAGAAGTTTCAATCTATCTTCTTTCCATCTTGTGAAAAATGGAGAACTCGTACCTTACGAACCCTTGCGGGTCACCACAGGAGGGAACGGCGGATTGATAACACGTGCCTATCAAACTCTATTTTCCGGTACAGGCATTCACCACGCCAATTACGGACACCAGATCACAAGGAAAATGTTCGAGAACGGATCCTTTTTCCTGATTTTCGACATAACGCCTGACTCTTCAGGAAACGACACGCACACCAGTCTCCAGGAACAAGGTATCATCGGAGCCGAGATGCAATTTTCTCCCCAGCTGTCGGAAAATATAACATGCCTTCTGTATGCTGAATTCGAATGTGCAGTAGATATAACAAAAGACAGAAGTGTTATCCTCCATCAGTGAGACCGACTTGTCTATAAATATGTGTGCTCGTGTTTCTGGCTCGCAGTGTTATCGAGACAGTTCTGATGTAGACATTATACTGCCTGTGATGGAAAAACCTACCAAAGTGATAATCCGTACTATTAAGCATAGTAGTGTTTCTTCGAAAGTGACAACTTCAAAACCTGTGAACATACAATCGTTTCCCGAACTACTTGACAGCAGCCCTGGGAGCATAGAAATGACCAAAGACAGAAATATTATTATAAACATATGAAAACATATGTAACGTGAGATGGGAAAACTCATCGAACTGATAACCTGTGATGATATTTATAATAGTGATTCTTTGGAAGTACTGTCTGCCAAACCTGTTGACACGCAACCGTCCCCCCAAATATTAGAAGAATATCATCTTGAGAGTATAGAAATAACAGAACGCTGTACTCTCATTTTCCGTTTTCGAAAACATAGGCAGCATGAACACGTCGCAGATCAGGGAGATTCTATCTCGAAACTGTTCCACCAAGAACATTTTCTACGGTGTTTACTCGAGAGATCTTTTACCTCGGACGTTTCCTACCCCTGCCTTGATAATCGCAAACACTGATACTTCCAACTTCCAGGGTACACACTGGGTGGCCTTCTATTTTGGCAAAAACAATATGGCTGAATATTTCGATTCATACGGATTTCATCCTTTCTATCCAGAATTCGTAACTTTCCTGAACCGTCATTCCTCGGTCTGGACTTACAACAACATTCCCTTACAGGGGGTGTTGGCCACAACGTGCGGACATTACTGTTGCGTGTATGCTTATTACAAAGCATGCCATGTTACGACCAAGGATTTCATTCAAGCATTTCCGCCCGGTGTCAGTAAAGATGGATATATCCTACACCGTTTTCGTCAGATCTTCAAATGTTTACCCCATTGCAAGTGCCCGAGAGGGGATCAATCGTGTTGCTCTATCCACGCGATCCGGTGTCGTGTTATGCAAAAAGCTATATAAATGTGTGCTGCTGCATCTTTCTCTCAGTGCCGTCGAGACAGCTCCAGTGAAAACATCATGGAGCCTGCTAGGGATTCGACAATGGAAAAACACGACAAACTAGTGAAACGCATGACCCATCAGGATGGTGCTTCCAAACGTAAAACTCGCAAACGTGTGCAACCCCTCAAAATCGAAACTGTCCCTATCAAGAACGAACCGATGGATGTGGGAATAGATGTGACTACAGACTGTGATTTCATGAAACGGCGTAGGGAGATCGGCTTTTCCCCAGAAACAATCGAATGTCCTGGACTACACAACGTAGAGGCATGTTTAGATCTCTATCTTGCTAACACATATTTTCTGAACAAGGAAAAAAACAAGTTCGTAGCAATAGGATTCGAAAAGCGATCCCCTTTCAATTTGGTGTGGGAGTTTTCGCAACAGGGGAGATCACCCGTACGCATCGATTCTAAGCAGATTAGAGAACTGTGGGCTTTGAAATCTGATTTACTGAATTACGTCGAAACAGGTCGTCGATTCAATTACTTGGTTACGGGAAATATCACCGTGAGTGGTGTAAATTTTTTCGGGAAACGTTGTATCTCGATGTATCAGCATCATTCATCCGATGCTTTTATTTTCACGGCCTCTGAACTACACTTATTTTTGTGTAACCTTTTTTGGCCTCTGCAGAAATTAAAGAACGAACGTTATCATAAATTGCAACCCGAAATGGAGGCTTTTGTATATTGTATCAAGAATAATATGGTTTCAGAAAAAAAAGAAGTGCCCAATTTAGTGAACTATTTTTATATTCTTTGGTACAACGAACTGATGATTGAAATATATCTTGAGAACAATCATGGACAGACATTAACATTGTAAATAAGTTCTGTTACTTTCATGTATCTGATGTTGTAAATGAACCATTGTTCTTTCTGTTATTGTTATTTTATGTATTGTAATATAACCCTTCAGGTATTGTAAACCTTTCATATTCAATTGTAAATACAACATTTGTGTTATTCTATGTATTGTAAACCTATATCCATATTGTAAATAAAACATTTGTATATTTTAAAAAACTCTTTTATTTCTTGTACTTATTACAATAGAAACTGTACATCTTCCAGACATTTTCAACTGCACAGGTTTTTTTTACATTTTTACATTTGCTATGTTCTTTGCATCTTCCTGAAGTGTTGTTTTTCACACTATTCAATTTTGGACATTCAAGTTCTTCGATGTTACGTACAGATATTTTACCCATACCTTTTTCTCCAAGTAATTTTTCAAACCATTTCACTTTCTCCGTACCTTTGACGTACACTGTTTGATTCACAAGCACAACACATAACAAATCTCCTAATTTCTCATACGGTAGCCATCCATCTCCCCAGTTGAGGCCGTGTTTGTTGGTACGGAGCCAGTAATTCACTCGGCGATACTTTTCACTCAAAAAGCGTAAACCATATGGAGATTTCACTACACAGTCAAATGCATTGTCAAAAGGAAATTTTAAAATTCCGACTTCTTTCCACACAAATTCTCCTCCTGCTCCTCGAAGACCTTGAACGTCCAAAAAACAGACATCCATTTCGGGCATCAGGTGAAAACTGTCAACGTATCTTCAATGCTACCCCGGCATACGGCGCACTTGTCCAATTGGGAAGCACAGGATCCGCAGGAAACAAAATGTCGACACGGGAGAATTACAACACTGCTAGGATTCTGAAAACATATTTTGCACACAGAATCCACACTAGGTTTACCGGACGGTTTCTCAGGAGTCTCTATACTGTCGCAATACTTGCAGCTCTTGGAGTTACGATGTAACGCCGCAACACTCTGTATAAAAGGACACTGGGGTACCAACATGTAATGTCCTAGAATCGGACAATCTTTGGATGTCCAATCGCAAAGTCCGTACGAAGAATGAAAACATACTACTCTGTCGCTAAAGCCTGAATAGTAAAATCCTGCAGTCACTAATTCTTCCGGAGTCTGACGTAATCCTATAGGCCACTTTCTGTATGTTCTGTATCTAGAATTCACTGATACGTAATTGATAACATACGGCTCGGCGTGAGTCCAGCAGACGTGGTGAGTAAACACTCTCATACGTCATAAAAGGTAAAGTAATCGGATACTGTAGGTGACGGCGTCCCAGGTATCGTTGATAAAGGAACAACCTGAAGATCGTCGGGGAACAGACGTCTGCGGACGCCGAAACCTTCTGCAGGAACCACAGGGAAACAGGGATGTCCTTCTAATTTACGTAACAAAGGACGATCACAGCCAGAACACCACAAGGAATTTCTGTCTGCCAGCAATGACAGCCACTCTTTCACTCTCTGCTTCAAAGCTTCACCGATCTTGTCCTCTTCCTTCCTGCGACGTAGTTCGCACATACACCCGTGACCTGGAAATCCTGTTCTCTCGTCCGCTCTTCTTTTCCTCTCTTCTATCTCCTTCAACGTCTCGCAGTGATGATGGACTCCTTTTCCTAATCCGTTGAACAGGTAACATCCACACCAGGGAGCTTCAGGTATCGCTACATACATAAACGGGAAATAACTCAGCACCCGATGCAGGGCCGTTGGATCGTTGTCCAGGTCGCCGCAAGATCGAACAAGTTCCCAGAACTCCTCGTAGCTAACCTCGTAGAAATTCACACCATTATCAGACAGTCTTGTACCGCACACATCCATCCTCACATGATACTATTATCCTGTATCCCTTCTATTTATACCTTCTTTTTTCTACGTCACGATTTCCGTTAAACATACTTCAAACAGTCGCCCTGGAAGGTTAAACCTAAAACATGCTAGGACATGTTTTTCAGACCACACCCAATTCCAGGAATTTCAAACTCATCAACGGCCGCCCGAGAAAAACACCACCTTCCCCGGAATGACTCATCAACGCCATCTCTCTTCAAACAACAGAAACACGTACCCAATTTCCTAGAATTTCAGAATCATCAACGCCATCAGTCTTCAGAAAACAAAAACACGTACCCAAATTCTCAGAATTTCAGGAATGCAAAAGCAATTACCATTCCAGACCCATTACACAAACCACATCCATTAATTCTCACAACATTTCCTCGAAACAACACTCGGCAAACCCCATTTTCCAAGAAAAGGCACTTAACATTCACCGCACCACTTAAAAGCCTCATCAACGCCATCTGTTTTCAGACACCGGAAATTCCGAGAATCTCCCCAACCCTAATTCCCAGAATTTCAGAATCATCAACGCCATCTGTTTTCAGACGCCGCGGGAAAAACCCGAATACTTTTCCAACCAATCAAAACGCTCCTCGCAAAATTAAGCCACGCCCATTTTATGACGTCACAAAAAAAAAAAAAAAAAAAAAAAAAACTCTGCTGCGTCATCAATTGATCTTTGATCGATCTTTTCCAATCAATTGATTTATCGACTTCAACGGGGGTACATAACTACTGAAAGTATAATACAGGCTACAAATACGTATAGAGCTAGTACAATCGAAAATGTTCTGTTACATAAAGTATAAACTTGAAAGCGCTTATCCCAATATTTTATTCCTACAGTAATTTAATTGACGAGTTCCAAATACACCGGCTTATGATCGAAGGACAGTCCGCGACCTGCTTCTGCTCTTGAAAATATATAATGGGAAACTTCGCTCTCCTCTTTGGATCTCACATTTAGATTACGCGTTCCTAACCTAATCATCAAACCTTTTATGTGAATAGGGCGCGAACAAACATTGTCAAAAAATCCCCTATCTAGAGAATGAGTGTCCTCTACAATGAATTAAAAAAACGTAACAAAAATATTTATTTATTCTGTATGTCTTAAATGCAATTTAAAAATGATGTAATGAAAACACTTTGAAATAACGCTCACTGAAGCATGTGTGATAACCTGTATCTCTCTTCCATTATGTAACATGAACTCTCTAAATGGACGTCAGCACGTTGGTTTCATTAACACAAATAAATATCAAAATAACAGTAACCTCTTAGCTTAAATTGCTACATAAATTTGTATTATGTTATGCAGCATTTAATTTTTAAAAAATCCTCTTTGGTAAGATCGTAGGAAGATGACAGTGGCTATGTATTAGGCTATGCTTCTCAATTTTTTACTTCGTTGAAAACTTCCTTGTTCGCGTCTAACAATGGACCATGTGCTTGAAGTTGTTGAATAATGAAAACTACTTGTATATTCTTTTCCATCTATTTTCTGCTTTTTATAAATTACTTTCATATTTATTACACCTTTTTTCGTATTATTACTTTCACTAAATCGATACTTATCCTCCAACAATTTATTTATATTCTTTAACCTTGTGCTGCCATCTGTGTTTCTTTCTCGAAAGTTCTTTCTTTCCATTTCGTGTTATTGTTTCCAATATGAAATATCTGGTTTGTAGCAAGTCTTTTTAAAATAAATAACCATGCTTATAAATGACCGAAATTTCATTTTGGTGGCCTACTTGCAACTCGAGACGAAATAAGACAAGGCTTAGTCTCGTCTAGTTGGTTGGTGTTTTAAGTTCACTTTATGCACAGACAAGCTAATCGGGACTGGACCTACAGTTCAGGGGTGCCCGCGGGTATGTTTGAGGACGCAGATTGCGTCCACCCAAATGTTGTGGGGGGGGATTTTTTCATTTGCTTTTTTTCGTGTTGAGAATTTGACTGAATAAAAATTTCAACATTGGACAGAAGTTACACTTCGTTAACATGTAATAATCACTTCGTATACTGCTAATATACTGCTAAGGAACGGGTAATAAATATTATTTTGGGGGGGGAGGACAGTGCTCAGTTAAGTTTTAAATTGCCAGCCGAACTCTTGTGGAGAGATTAAGCTTTTATTTCTTTGGAGGGAACTCTAAAAAACTCTTGAGTGGAGGCACATAGTGGTTCGGATTACATTTTAAACTGTAGGTTCAGTCCCGATTAGCCTTACTGTGCATAAAGTAGACTTAAAGCACTAACTCAAACCAAACCAATCAAAAACTCTTGATTATCAATGTCTTAGATTATCACGGAAATTGCCCGACCCTGTGGCCGAGTGGTTAGCACATCGCGCTGCGACGCCAAGGGTCCCGGGTTCGAATCCCGGTCGGGCTTGGTTGTTTGTGAATGTCCATTCATAAATTTCATCATTTCATCACTCATCCCCATCTTCGCAAATTAGCCAAGAGGCACAAAACGCGAAGTAAAATAAACTAAATCAAATCAAATCAAATATCACGGAAATTCTGCTATGGAAGGAATTGAGCATTAAATTGGGGGGGGGGGACTCTTGAGCGTGGAATATCCATATATTGGAGATTGGCACAGAATTTCCATAGTAAGGGGGAATTTGGATCTTTGAATTTGGGGCGGGGGTGGGGGTGGGGGTGGGGGTTCGCGCTTTAGTATAAAAATCGGATGATCATAATTCGTATGATCTGTCATATTTCTGTATCATTTAGAAGTCGTATGGTATCAAGCGAATTTTTCTCTGGATTATTCGCTAAGTGCGGGTGGGGGTGGGGGTGGGTGTCATAACTATCCGCCTTCGTTTCTTCACTCCTAAAACATCACATCGGACACATGAAAAACTAGTGAAGTAAAATATAACACTGACTACTAATCAAAAAGTCCATGGATAACTATTGTTTATTTTACGTCGCTTTTCTGCCACTGAGTAATGGTTAGACACAGCATTTGCTGCGGGGCAAGGCAAGGGGGCGACACAAGCCGAGGGGCAAAGTGGATGATGAAGGAGCAAAAATAAAAATTTGGAAGGAGTAAAGGTCACAGCCCCTTATGACAATATTGACTAGTATTAGTATTTTTGCCACTTTTGAAATAAATACGCTAAAAATTTTCTTTCTCGCTTCGCTCGCAGTACTGCTTGGAATGTACAGGGGCGGATCGAAGGAAGGGGAAACAGGGCGCTGGAAGTGACTTCTCTTTAAAACCTGTATTTTTTTTAACAGATAATTTTCATGGTTCACATTTTGTTAAAATATTATATACGAAAAAGTAATTGAGAGTTTTTGATTGTCTTACCATTTACTTGATATTGTACTAATCCCCATTTCTTAGTGATACACCCTTTTCGTTTTGGGCGCCCTGTGTAAGTACTGATGCCAAATTAAATAAAATTAATATTCTTGTAAATTTGCAAAGAAATAGATATAAAAAAATTTCTGATCGCTTCGCTCGCAATTATACATGTTTGACATCTTGATAAGATGATTCTGAAAGATTGTACTGTAGCTGCATTACGATTTGATTTGATTTCTCTGATTTAGAGTAGCTTTTCTTCCACTTTGGGCTCGTCGCGACAATGAGAGTGAGTGATGATATGATGAAATTAATGAAGCGACACTTCACAAAGAACACCGATGCCCAGCCCGGGTTCGAACCCAAGACCCCTGGCGTCGTAGCGTGCAGTGATAAGCACTCTGCCACGAAGTTTGGCAGCTGCATTAAGCAACATGAACAATATTCTTCATGTTGATTAATAACATGTTTTTAATATACAATAATCCTTAGTGTTTATGTACTACTATACAAGTTTTTGTATATATATATATATTAGTAAATTTTCAGATGATACCGCAGTTCATTAGGTGAATATATCACTTTTCCAACAGCCCAAAGAGTGCTTCTTCAACAGAAAAATGCCCCGTCCCACAAATAGAGCGTCATAATGGAAAAATAGCACGAATGTTGCTTCGAATTTATTCCACATTCAGCCTATTCACAGGACTTGGCCCGTGCTATTTCTTCCTGTAGGTGCATCATTTTAACAATGTTGTTCTATTAGAAGTACTACTGTGTTGTCTATTCCTAAATTACTATTACTAAATATACTTCATAGTAACACATTATAAATAACTTTTCGCAGGAAGTAAAGTTTGCACTTGAGATTCAATCCACAGCAGTAGCTGAATTATGGAACTATGTAATTATATCAACACTTCAGTATGAAGCTAATTCTCAAGTTGTGAAGAAAATAACTGTCAATAGTTATGTTATACGTCATTATACGCATAATGTAAAGAATGGTAATATCAAGTCGCAAAAACATATGTTTAAAATTGCAAACTCGGATTAGCCTCATCGACAGAACCATAAGACCACCATAACTATACTACTACTACTAATAATAAGAATAATTGAATAAAAGGATCGGAGAAGATAACACTCTATCTAATTCACTTGCATACATCTGGATAGGGAGATGGTAAGGAAGCAAATAATCAAATTATTTTCATTAGTCTTTTTTTTCAATTGTTTTCATGTAGTTCTGAAATGTTGGGCGGCTGTTGATAAATCACTCATAGGCATAGATAATGCCTAAAATTAACAAGTCTTCATCTAGCATAAAATACAATAAATAGAAAATGAATATTTAATTAGCATTGTTTAAGATGATGATTGTTCTGGATTTTTTTCGATCTTATTTACATTCCAAGAAGAGAGTTGCTAATGTACTTGACAACTTTAGTGGGAGACTGTTTCTTAAGAAAGCAGATTCAACGCTCAGAATGTTAGGTGTAGGGCACGAGGGGCCACATCTTGCTTCCAGGAATGTCATAACTCTCGAATACTCTTGGCACTAAGGGCCTCACCGACGGAGTGTGGCTGACCTTGTCGCCTTATAATCAAGGGGTCCCGGGTTGGATTTCTAGTTGGGTCATATTTTGGATCGACGGACTTAAAACAAACTTTCATAAACCTTGTTTAAACTATTTGGTTTGCTTCAGCTTGGAACAACAGAAGTATACATAATCCATTTCTATAGAGTGAGATGCAAACTCATTGAGTGCAAACTCACATGCCTAACGAATAAAAAATGTTCTTTATTTGACGGCAGCGGATTGTGAAATCCTGTCAAGTGACATCCTGAGCGCGCTAACAAAACACAACCTATGACGAAGTACTTGTTTACCATTGTTCAATGGATGATATTTTGTGGCCAGGAAAACAATAACCGTTGATCAAATCATTATCTTGTTTAGCAGGTACTTTCCATTTAGGAAACGTATCAAAAACGCGTGAAGCAAATGTGGGATAAAATGGAACATACTTGCAAAAACAAAAAGGCTATTGTTAAGTTTCAAGTGTTTGTGTGTGTGTGTGCAGGAACATCTGACGATTCGTGAAAATAAATGAACATTTGAAACTCATTTTCCTGTTCAGTACATACAATATCTATGCTGTGATCAAGAATACTTGAATATGAAACATGTTTAGCTGACATTCACTGAAACGACATAAAAAAAAAAACATTCAATGGCGTAACAAAGGCTACCTGAAAAAGGATGGCAACTCTTTCAGATATCTGAGAGTAATCGTTGGTAAATAGAATTACAAACATATGTCACTTGCATCCAGCAGAAACTGAACAAAAAATGTCATACAGTATAGAAAGAAAGAAAACGGAACGGCATAATAATAATAATAATAAAACAAAACATTTCCGACTAGGAGTGTAATGTGCTCATGAGTGATGTAGTATGTAGAGTGAAAAATCAAATGGTCCATTTTCCTCTGTAAGGAGAAAAAAATTAAAAACAAGTCGCTGCTGTTTTAAAGACAGCTAACGCAACGGCTTATTATGAGATTCTCAAATATATCAGTAATGGTTTTGGGCAGAGTCTCGATTAGCCTGTCTGCGCATAAAGTGGACCTATAATAAAATTAACCAAAACTTCTGTCAAATCTCAGAAGTCTCAGAAGGAAGTTCGCATGGTAAGTGGAGTGAATGGTTATCGTAAAACGCTAAGGAGCTAGAGGTCCTGTGTAAGCTACGGTGTTAATTTAATTAGCCATTTTCAATTCACCTTTCATTTTCATCGTTATGATTGGGCACGATGCTAAGGTACAGCGGTCTTTCCTTTTCACTTTGATCAGCAAAATATTACTTTGCCGATTATTTGCAGAACGACACGAACAATACTAAAGTACTATTAAGAGATGTGTTGTTTAAAGGAATAGTGTTGCTTCACCCACGACCAGGTCGACTGCCGAGGAACCATCCTCAAAGTTGTGCAAAGTCTCTCATTGATTAACGCCAAAACCTTAATTTTGATTTTATAAGCTTGGTTATTTATTATAAAAAGCGTTGTTACACACCAGATCCGTATATTGGAAAAAATAACACGAATAACACGAAATGGAAATAAAGGAGTTTCGGAAAAGAATATAGATGGCAGCACAAGGTTTAAAGAATAAAAACAAATTATTCCGGCATAAGTATCAATTTTGTGAAAGTAAAATGTAATAAAAAGATGTAAGAAATATGAAAGTAATGTATGAAAAGCAGAAAATAGATGGATAGGAAAATATAAGTAGTTTTCATAATTCAGAAAGTTCAAACACACAGTCAATTGTTAGACACGTGGAAGGAAGTTCTCAACGAAGTTAAAAATTGAGAAGCACAGCCTAATATATAGCCACTATAGCAGCCACAATATAAGCCAAGATGTTATTCTTATTTTGTTATTTATTTACTTATTTGTGTTAATCAACCCGACGGGCTGACGTCCAGTTAGAGAGTCCATGTTACATAAGAGAACAGATATACAGGTTATCAAACATGCATCAGTGATCGTTATTTGAGAGTGTTTTGATTACATCGTATTTAAATTGCATAAACGGCATACAGAATAAATCAATATTTTTGTTACGCTTTTCTAAGGCATTTGCTGAGGACACTCATTCTACAGATAGAGGATTTTTTGGCAACGTTTGTTTTTGTCCTAGACACATGAAATATTTGATGATCAAGTCGCGTCTTGTTGTAAGGAACTCTTAATTTAAATTGTGAGATCCATAGTGGAGAGCGAAGTTTCCCATTACATACGTTCCAGAGCAGCAGCAGGTCGCGGACTGTCCTTCGATCGTCAACCCTGTGGATTTGAAACTCGTCAATTAGAATAGCTTGCTGTACGAATTAATTCTAGGATAAGCGCCTTCAAGATTATACTTCATGTACTGTAAAACTTTTGATTGTACTCGCTCTACCCCTTCGCATCCCCCTAGCGCATCCCCCTGATAATACCTTAAACGTTTGTATGTTTCTAAAGCCCTTGCCCATTCTAATAAGGAACCCGATAAGTTTGTAGGCATCGCTTATTACTTTGTTAATATGGTGAGTGAAAGTTAACTTAGAGTCAAAATAGATTCCTAGGTCCTTCGCTGTTTCCAATTTTTTAGGACTCATATTTTTAATTTTATATTGAAAATCTAAGATTGTTCTTTGTTTAGAATAAATAACAGAATAGCACTTTGCTACATTTAAAGAAAGACCGTTGCTCAAGCAACACGTACTCAATCTGTTTAATCAAGTGTTAGAAGAAATAGAAGAGGTCCTATATTGGACCCTGGAGGTACTCCGGCACATACTAGAAATTCGCTGGATGTGTGTCCTTTACACGAAACATATTGTTTGCTATTCATTAAGTATGACGCCTTAAGTTTTCTGAGGGGAAGGGAGAAATTGAAAGTGCCAAATTTATTTAGAAGTACATCATGATCAACAGTGGCAAAGACTTTGGAAAATTCAGTGTATATCGTTATGTAAGTATCAAGAAAATGTATACCTATAAGTAACGTCTTCTCTAACAGTAATACTTAAAGTATTTAAATAAAAGTCTATCATTTTTCTTATTTAAAACCGTAAATATGTAACATGGTCAAGGTTTTTATTGGGAGTGGAAAGTAGGGGATCCGGGTGAAAAGTGAGGAGGGGCAAGACTCCACTCGGGTGAAAATTTTATCTTGACCCTCCCCTACACTCACACCGCGATTGCAACCGATGGTGCTGCCGAACACTGAAGTATGATATTTTGCCACACCTGTAATGTTCTTCTGACATTACACCTCCTAACTTGTTCCTCTTTTGGGAACGTCTGGAAGGATTATGTGGCAAGCATTTCCATTACGACCAGGGAGCGAAAGATGGAACGGAAACATGGCTACATATGTAGTATGAAACTTTTCACAAAGATCGGGTCTGAAAGTGTGTTACTCTAGAAGGTGAATAGGTAGAGAGGGTCTAATATGGGAGAAACGTATGAACTTCTTAAGTCATCCGCATCATAGTCACGAGAAACATTTTTGAATGTTCTCTGTGTATCCTCAAAGTTGACTCATACTTAGGGGCAATTAATGTAGGTGTATATATGTAAATACACTTGCTAGAACACTTAGGTCAACGCTGTGGAACTTAATGAGAAACGGCAAGCTTTGGTAAGTGCACTGGGAAAACAAATGAGCCCAAACTTTGCTGATCGACTGTTTGGAGGAAGATAAAGCTGGTAGGAGACTTTTCATACCTGGTCATTACCTGGTCGCTAGGCCAGCGAGCCTTATTTCACACATAAGCATACTCTAATAAAAACGAAGTAGATACTATACCAAGCCAGGTAATAAATAACCTTATCAGCAGGGAACGAATTTATATATAAATGCATATTCAATGCTAACATCAATGTTAGTATGTATTATCTTTGCGAATCGTAAAGATAATACGATAATATATAAGCTCTAAAAATGCTGTTTTTATTATTCATATTTTTACATATACTGGCTTTCAGCACATATTTTAGTTATTTTTACATACCTAGGTATAATGTCTACATTTTCAAATATTTTCCGGCGTATGTTCCATTTTCATGCTAATACTGCATTTTCTTTCTTGTGTTAAATACCAAAGGTTTACAATTCATCTGTATTTTGTTCGTTTTGTACTCTGTTTATTTTAATCTTGACAATAGACAATGCATTTGTCATTGTAACATTCTTGTCAACAACAGAACCCTTCCCAGATGATCTATGATGAACTGGGCATAACTTGGTAAAGCACCACATGTCCATCACGGAACACCAAAAATACAAGCTCAAGCTAACGCCTGAAAATTATTGCATATTTTAAATATACTCATATTGCTTCATGTGATATTGAAAGCAGTTTCAGTCAATATAAATCTGTCTTCAGGGACATAGCAGATTCACGATTCAGTACTTAAAACAAAGTTTTGTAATCCATTATTTGTGCTTGGATTTTGCATTACAGTTAATGTCATGGAAAGCTAATATATTTTATTCGTCTAGGTGTGCAGTTTGTTTAATGAAAATTGCCATTTCTGACAAATATATATTTACATACCTTAAACTTTGTCAATACATATAAATACGTTCCCTCCTTATCAGCAAATTGCACATTAATATTCCGTCATTTGTTTAACAATAAAGAAAATACGTAGTTAAGGAAGGGAGATACATTCAGGAGTAACATTACGTCGCCGGGCAACAAATGAAGACACGAACTCTCCATTTGGCGTAGATCTTCGACAGGGTCGTTACGAATATGTTAAAATCGTAATGATAATTATAATTATTAATGCTTTCGTGAGAAATTCACTTTCTCTTGTCGCATCATTTTGTACTTACTTCAAGAAATCCGAAATGCTAGTAGTCCTTTTAGATACTTTTCAAGCGTTGCATTTTAATTCCTTCTGGTAATGTAGTTTTTATATTTCAATACCATAAATTTTAATGAATTATTTGTTTTCGTCACCTAATGTGTTTATTAACAGCATAACTTTAGTGATAGAACAATAACAACAAAGCTGTAAGAAAACACAGAAAAAGTAGGAAATTAATTTGTACAACAAAAGCCCAAATGTTTCAGAATCAATTTCACGTTCCTAGCTACAAATTTCAACGCACTTTTGCTTGTGATTGTACACGCATTCCTCTACAACAGTATTGTAACCAGCAGCTTTAATTACTCGCAGTCTACGTTTAACAAACAAACGAACAAGCAAGAATATAGAAAGTAGTTTCTTGTGCATACTCGATTGTTCATCTCATTATAACTTTCGAACTGTACATACAGGGTGTCTCAAAAGTAATAGCGCAAACTTACACAGGTGAAAGTACACGATAATAGAAGCAAAAAAGTCTCAGTAAACATGGGTCTGCACACTGAGAAAAATGATTAGTTACAGATGCAAAATATATTTTGTTGCAGAAAATTTCTTACGGTTAAACAAACTTTTGTTACTCCTACAGTGCAACTGTTTACAGAAATCATTTGGTTGAGTTCCCTTAACAAAACTATTTGTTTCACCTTATTTCGTTTCACCAAACGGATACATTTTGTTCCGTGACGTTCTTTTGTTACATGAAACATATTGGTTGCTTATCGAAAACAACCTGATCTTCGTACTGGCAAGTGTGACTATTAAACAAGATTGTGGCCACCGAAACAAGTTCGTTCCGAATCTATGCTACAATTCTGCCAGTTGTACGCACTTCATGGGGATTTCGAAGACTGATACCTACATTTGCTGGGAAGTGCAACATTATTGATGTAAAATATGTTAATTTGGAATAAGTACAGGCGTAGAAGTTCAATGTATAGTTTTGAGGCGGTTTTGTCTCGCATCTTAATTTGTAATTATTATGCAAATACGTAATATCTGATCATGCTGAATATAAAATATAATACATTACAAGTGGTGCAAGTATGTTTTAGGTTTACGCACCCGCGATAGCTCAGTCGGTATAGCATGTTGACTACCACACGGACGACCTGAGTTCGGTCCTTAGGGCAGGTGATCTGGGCCAGGAATTTTCCAACAGTTCGTGTAATCTTTATAACCTTTCGACATTATGCTACTGGTGTAGCAGTGCAGTATGTAAAGTTCATCGCTGTATTGCATCTTGTTACTTTATGGGGTCCGTTGCCGAACTGTACTACGTTGGGAATTGTTGATTATTTTTAAGTACAAATTTCGATGTTTGTAAGTAATATAACTTGGTTCCAGCATGCGGAAAACACAAATAACGGAGATATTTTATCCCAAAGTAACAACTTGCCATGACGAGGTGGTTTCGCAACTTTTTATTAGTATAAACTAGTTGTATGTAGAGAGAGAGACATTGGTAGGCTCAGTCTTGATTAGCCTACCTAGAAGCTTCATTCATTTTAACATATATTTAGCTTTATTTAAATTCCTGAGAAATACTCAAGAATTAATATTGGCAGGAATCAATAGAAATATGAACTTAGTAAAAAATAAAATATTTTTACTTTTTTTCTCAATGAAAAAAGGACAATTTGAATTTGTTTATGAATTGTCAAATAAGAACATAGTGTTTTTACATTTTCACATGTTTTTCACTACTAATGTTATTCTCATACCTGCGATTGATATTATAAATTGTTCATGTTATTGACAGTATTATTTGTATTGTTATTAAAGTTTACAAATGTATCAGCGTGGAAACTATACTTTAATATTTCCTTGTTTGTCTCTTTGTCTTAAAGGCCACTAGGAAACAATATGTCCTGGTTGGCCAATAGCAGTGAACCATGGCCAGAGGTATGCATTGCCAAAATACCTTGAGCATGATGCCGGAAGCAAAATATCATAGGTGCCGGAAGTACAGGGAGGCATTTCATGAATGCTTGGCCAGTGCTGCAGCACAAACTGGGGTATAAATTGGGCATTTGTCTAATTTCTGCAAAAATTGAAAATAAGTAAAAGTGCACAATTCTCTTTTTTAGCTCTACTCTATGCACAAACAGGCTAATTGTAACTGCAGCTACAGTTTAAAGAGGAAATCAAACTATTGTTATGTGCCCTCATGGTGAGTGGAATATGGGAGGCTCACACATTGCATGCTATTTTTTACTGTTGTATACAGTATTTTCAATTTATTTATATGTATTAACAATATTGGCCAAGGGTAATATTTTGACCATACTTATATGATATATAAGTTTTGTAATGATACCATATTGCCAATCTACAGTACATATTCTCTCACTAATACACCACAAATTGTGTGAATGTTGTAATTTTTAGATATACCACGAGTTTATGAAAATACAAGGAAGTAATTGTGTAGCACAGAATAGTAGGAAGTGCCTCTTTCTACCACCTCAAAAATCCATATTGGAAACTTCACGTCATATTTTTGCTGTGGTGCAAGTTAATGAAAAATTAAATAATCATATGCTCAGGTTGATTGCTGTAGGAGGTCAATCAATGATATATTGTTGATATCACAATATGGAATAAAAGCACAGGATAAATCTTACAAAAATAATGTAAATATCATAAATAAAATGATTGTCCATTGTTTGTTACATAATTTTGGCAAACAATAACTAGCTAAATAATTCTACATGGTGTAGCGGTGAATAGACATATACTAGCCATTGCTTCTTTGCCGTAAAGTAGCTGTAAAAGTAACTTGAAGCGTTACTTCTGTTTAAACTCTAGTTACAGCTACTTGATTTTAAATGTAACTAGTTCTTCAAAAAAGTAACTGTTACGTGTAGCTGAGTTACTTCCAAACACTGGTCATAAGAATTAATATGTTCTAACAAGTGGCTTTATGTGTATATAGACTAAAAATTGGCAAAATTTGAATACACTTGTGTGAAATGACAATGCAAAGAAGACTTCTTCATAGTGATTTCTTCATTTGTGTGATTTCAAATAAAATAAACAATTTATTATATTTCATTGCATTAATGCTTAAAAATGTCAAGCGACCGAAAACAAACTTAACCTAATAGAATAGGTGAGACTGTAAAACCAGCTTGTTTCAAACTTAAGATATGTATTTAACAATAGAATAATATGAATAAGTAGTATTTTTACATGGTTTTCATTAACTAATAGTTTTATGAATAAGTTAGCAAAACATTTTTAAATTTTTAACTTTTAACTAGGGCTGAGCCAATACCGATATATCGGTATCGGCCGATACCAATGGTATCAGTATCGGTTGGAATTCATATACCGATACCAGACGTTACTTTTCTGGCATATTGGCCTTTCACGAGGTCTACAAAAATGCTACGTGACATTTTCATGGAGCGTAATTATCTTGGAAATTATGCAAAATTCAAACTTTCTTTATAATTTTTATGAAAAGCTATATTTTTTATTACATAACATCCATTTTAATATTCTGATGTAATTCTCGAATATTCTAAAGCAAATTTCTTGGCAAATTCATGCGTATTGGTAAATATTTGAACAAATTTTAATTATTGTAATTTTCAAGTATATGTATCGGTGGGAATCGGTAAGAGTATCGGGATCTGTATCGACATTGGTTCAAAGTGGTATCGGCTCAGCCTTTTTAACGCAACCATTTCTAAAGCGATTAATTCAGTACGGATTATAGCCACTGTAGCTCAGTTGTTAGTTCGTCAGACTACCATGTGAGAGACCCAAGTTCGAATCCTGTTGGGGGATAACCGGGATATTTTACACTTGTTCAAGCAACTTTGGCACCCACCAAGCATCTAATAAAGTGGGTACCTGGAAGAAACTCTGGGGAGTAAAGGCAGCCAACCCCCACCTTCGCCCGTGATGAAGAAAGTGTAGAGTCATAACTCCTTCATGGCGCGTGGTGCAAAGCACAGGGGAGCACTATAATTTTTCCTTTTTCGATGCCGTGCATCTTTTTCTTTTTCTGTAAACTTATCACCCAGCAAAGTATGGCAATTTTAACAAAGAAAACAATATGCATTGCATTAAGCATAAAAAATGACAGCTTTCTTTATACTACAAGGACATGTGCCGGATCACTGACAATGAGTTAAAATTCTCATTGGGCTACACAATTTCTTTCTTTTGAACAATTACAAAATGATGAAATATGTACAATATGTTAAATAAACCTTTTGAAATATATAAAATTACATATGTTTTCCTTAAATATGTAGGTAGATGGAAAAATGTTGACAATAAAATATGTCATAAATCACTATAAACATTACTATTTGTAAAAATATTACAAAATTTCAGTGGTAATTCATCAAACTCCTAAATCCTAGCCCTGGTCGTAAGTGTTCCACAAAGGAAATAGGAGTGTCCCGCACGACAAGTGAAGGGAAAGGGTAGCGATCGACAACAGTAGGGACAAAAGAAGCAATGAAGCATGATGTAACAATTGCGCAGCGGAAAAAAAACACCATGACTGAAGCAGTGCAGGCGAGAAAAGTAGTGCGAGGTTGCAGAACCACGGGAGGACGACGTAGGACGAAGAAACACACCGAGAATGCAAGCAAAGTGGTCCGTGACACTCAACAGGCAACAGACGCGTACATTGTTCGGGGCAGAAATGGCGGCGCTGGCGGTGCAGGGCATGGGGAGTCCCCAAGCACAGTGTAGAGACACCGCAGCAAGAACAAAGCACGGTGCAACAAAAGAGAAAGAGGACCGGACGGGGAATGGTACCTGCCAAGGAGAAAGCAAATGCGGGACGAGGGATTCCCCGTAGCAGCACCGAGGGGATGTCACACAGAGGTCGTGCGCCAGCAGGACAAACACAGCAACTACGGGCACAGGAGGTTATTGCCAATGAAAGGTGCACGTACAGATAGGACCACGTTCCTCGTACAGACGTTGTTACAAACGTGGTGATGGGGCCCAATCAGCCTCTTAGAAATGAAGCCGGAGACACATCGCTGGGTGGGAGGGGGGCGAAAGGCTGCTGGAGTGTCGTACGGACCCCACCACTCCACTTTGCTTGCATTCTTGGTGTGTTTCTTGCTTCTTTTGTCTCTACTGTTGTCGATCGCTACCCTTTCCCTTCACTTGTCTTGCGGGACACTAATATTGCCTTTGTGGAACCCCATGCGCATGCGTTGCGCAGCTGCCGCCTGGTGTTTTTCGGATGGGCGACTTTGGTGTTCCTTTTGACTTCTTTTGTTCCGCCTTTCTATCTTCACTGGTACTGGCTGTACAGTGGTGTGAAGTTCATTTTCACACGTTTTCGGCGTTGTCTAGCTCCTCACGGAGGCATCTCTCGGCAAAGTGGAATAGGGAACTTTCGTCTCTATTTCATGGAAGGTATCTGTGGTTTTCGTTTGTACCCTACCTTTAGAATCACCCTGTATTTGCAGCGTTAGTATTATATTTGGCCTTCTTTTCATTGTTCTATGTTTGGCTTCAAAATGCATGCACCAAATATTTACCATAGGTCCAATGTTATTCATTACTTCGTGAATATAGGTAAGAAAATGGTGTCTTGATTTTAGGTTCACCCTGAACAAATTCTCTATTAGTGCTTCCAGCAATATACAAGTGCTACTTTGGTAAGTGTGAGATCTTACCATGTCTACAATTTCTGAAAGAACAACATATAAGTAGTAAATTTTAAAAACAAATTGAACACATGCAACACATATGTTGTATAACTATTGTAAAATTAATGTAAACATTCCTGTCTTCATAATTTTGTATACTTGTGCATTTGGAGTAGTATAATGTAGGGTGAAAATCCATATTGGACACTTCATACCATTATAGGAGTATTCATATATTTTCCTTTAATTTTCCCTTCTCTGCATGTTAAAAAATACAGTTGTGCCTCACGCAATGAACATTCCACATAACAAATGTATGTACACAGGCTAGAACTATTGTACATACTGTATTTCCTATAACTTAAAAATTGGAAAATTCATAGCATTTCCAACATTGGTGGTGGTTTTATATTCAAGGCCTTCGACCTGGCTCGGGATCAGATTAAAGTTATTTCTATAGTAACCTGTTGGCAACAATGTCCCATTAAAACATGTTGTTCTGGAATGGATTATGTTCACTATGCGAGACACCATTCTGAGTATACAAGAGTGCGAAATGAGATAGGTCTCTGACCTGAAGACACTTTGTTATATGTTTCGCAAGCATTTTACACTGCTGCTCCGAACTCCATCCATTCTTGATTATGTTATATAAACTGAATATTACAATATTGTGTAAAATAAAACATGCAATATCAATAAGCCAAACCACCCACCTTCCGGTCATCTAATAAATTCCGAACCGCATGATGGCTCGTACCATTGCAAACAACTCTCACTACGTGCGTGTGTGACAAAAGGGTGAACTGCATTTTTTCTTTGGATAAGCGGAATGTTGTAAGTAATGAAGTTTATTTTCCTAATTAAGATTTAATACAATGTACTATAGCTGTCAATAATAGACCTAATTTTCCCTCTATTGAAGGGTTTAATAATACTTTAAGGCACTGGTTCCCAAAGTGTGTGCTGCAGCACAGTGGCTGGCTTACAGATACACTGTGAAATATTCCATGAAATTGCACTTACTTCCGAATATGTGCTTATTTAGTACTTTTTACATTCTGCATTCTGACTCTGGCACCACGGAAAAATCTTGAAACACTAAGGGTGCCATGATACGAAAAAGTTAGGGAACCTCCGCTTTAAGGTATTATTTGTTGTTTATAATTACAGTGTGGAAATGGAGTACACCACATAGACTTTGTAGCTATGGTGAAATATGCTGTTATAAAACATAATGCATAAATATATAGTGAGCTTGCAATGGGTCTTTGCAACCATGGTGGTTCAGTCAGTAGGATGTCTGACTGCCATGTAGGATACCTGGCTTTGTTTATTACAATATATGATCTCTGGAGGTTTTCTTGATGTCCTAAGCCCCGCGACAGGTTAAGTTTGCAGCATGTTTTATGTATTACTCCACTCGAGAACGGCACTCAGCATCTCCCGTGCCAGTCTTGGCTCAACCGCCAAGCTGTTCATATCCCAGACGCAGTATTACAGCTCAACTTCATTCTGTGTGCACGTTTTGTTCTACGTATATATGGAAAACGTTGCTGCTAACTTAACCTGTCGCTGGGCTTAGTACAAGCTCTGGCACTCACCTAGCCTAAAATCAGTGGCTGTTGGGGGGAGGGGGGAGAAAAGAGGCTATAGCATCGCACCTGCATACCACTGTAATTAACAGGAACTTTCTTTACTCCAGGATGTGATTTATTGAAGGCTGGTGAGGGAGGGGGAAGAACTCAATTTACGCACACGCGATATCCATGCATACATATGTGTGTAAATTATTATTAATATGGTATACACATTATAAAATATGTATGGGTAACAACTGACTTCTATGTATTGAAAAGTAGAGCGTGAAATCCTGGAGTTCGGGAGAATTTCCCCCACCAACAATTTTGTCCTATAAGAATCCAAGAATCCAGTTGATAAAGGCATTAGTTTGCTACTTTAAAAATACCTTACACATATATGTAAAATATAGAATGAATGAATGTAAATATATATATATATATATATATATATATATATATATATATATGTATATGTGTATATATATATATATATATATATATATATATATATATATATATATATATATATGTGTGTGTGTGTGTGTGGGTGTGTGTGTGTGTGTGTGTACACATTAAAAATTGTATATTAAATATATTTAATATATACATTAAAATTGTATATTAAATACATGTAATATATATACGAGGGTTAAGTCATGGCAACTATTTTTTTTTCTCGCGAACAGGGGACAACTCGAAAAATCTAAGATATATGTTTGAAAGTGTATGGAATGTACCTTCGAATGAAGCCAGTAGATGAAGTCTGGATGCAGGAGACTCGTAGGGAAGAGGCAGAACACAGGACATTGGACAACAGTGTTTCATTATGGCATGAACAACAAGTAGACAATACTACACTGTTCAACAACCTTCAAAGTATTCACCAAGGTTATTCACTTGTGTTTTATTATGGCATGCACACCCGGTGCTTCCCGTGCATTTCTGCCAGCGAGAATTGCTATTTTAACTTACGAACATTACGTCTGCTTCACGACCTCCATTTTCGAACGCTGTCACTCACGGACTGAACTTGGGTGCGTGCTTACTACCCCACCTTTGTTCACATACATCTAGTGGCTTCTTTCGAAAGTACATTCCATACACTTTCAAACGCATACCTTAGATTTTTCGTGTTGTTCCCTATTCGCGAGAAAAAGAATAGTTGCCATGACTTATGACTTAACCCACGTATATACACATACATTCATTCTATATCTTACATATATATGTCAGGTATTTATAAAGAAAAAAAAATAACCTTTTTTTAACTGGATTCTACAAGGTAGAATCAAAAAGTAAGGTTACAAGTGCACTGAAAATGTACAACGATATGCTAGTAACTGTTGTTTTTTTTGTGTGTTGTAGGTATTGATGGATAGTATCCCTGGTGACCGCTAGAGAGGAGCACGGTGACACAGTTGCAGAGAATCGCAGTTCGACGATGGCAGGGTTACTGGAAACATGGTCAAATGTGGAAGTGCGAAGTGTGATCAGGTTTTTGCATGCGAAGGGGAAGAAACCAGCCGAGATCCATCGGGAACTTGTGGAGGTGTATGGAAACAACGTGTTATCCAGGAAACAAGTGTGGTGTTGGTGTAAGGAGTTTGAAAATGGTAGGACTGACATTAATGCTGATCAGCGAAGTGGCAGACCGTCAACTTCAGCTACCGACCAGAACATTTGTCAGGTGGAGGGAATGATTAGGGAGGATAGGCGAATCACACTGTCGTAACGAACCTTAAAGTTCTTGGGATCTTATGAATACCTAAACTGTTAACCAATTAATCAATGGGTGATGTAAACTACTCATCATTCATCCTCTTGATGAGACCACTCGTCATTGGCATGACGAGTTAACGCTTGGCAATGCGAAAGGTACAAAATCACACTAAGGAACTTAACTACAAAAAAGACAATGGTCACTCGTTGGGTTTTATGAACCGTTGAACCTGAATCATGGCTGGGTGTTAGGATAATTACCTGTCTATCTGAAGTCTTTAGCTGAATCAAATAAGCGAAGTCCTCTGTAAGCTTCTCCAATTCGTCGACCACAGCGTCGTTCCACTTCTCACCTACTGCCTTGCTGACCACCTTCTCTCTCTCAACTCAATCCCAAAAGTCAGTCCCCTCTCAGCTTGTCTCACCTCTATATTACCAGGTCATCGAGCTCTTCCTCTATGCCGAATCGTGTTATTTAATTGCTACCATGCAAACCGCTGACTCTATAACCAGAAGAAATTACCTATTTCCTGAATGCTCAGGAGGTTTGCATGGCACAACACAATGCATTGTAAACATGCCTCAGAGGTTGAGACAACTGAGAAAAACAAGTGAATGCCCTGGTCAACGTGAAGCGTTCAGAGAGACTTTAATAAAAATAAATATACAATCTTAGGGATTGATACGCTGTCACACATTGCAGATGCACTGAACATTTCGTATGGTTCTGTGCACAGTATTGTGCACAACACGCTTGGCTACCGCAAAGTGTGTGCACATTGGATACCAAGAAATCTCACTGATTATGACAAAGGCAGACGAATGGGTATGAGTCTGAACCACCTGATCCGTTATCAACAAGAAGGGTCCTCATTTCTGTATCGCATCATTACGGGTGATGAGACATCTGTGCCATTGTGGACACCGGAATCCAAACGTTCCTCCATGATGTGGAAACATTCATCATCGCCCCCATCCAAAAAGTTTAAAACAGTAACATGTGCAAGGAAAACAATGGCCACGATATTTTGGGACCACCTTGGTGTGATTCACCTGGAATTCCTTCCACGTGGTACCACTGTCAATGCTATGACCTACTGCCAGACATTGGACAGATTGAGAGAGGCCATACGTCGGAAACGACCTGGAGCACTCAGGGAGGGTGTATTGTTGTTACACGACAACGCTCGACCTCACACAGGGCAGCTCACCCGTGACCATGTCACACGTTTCCACTGGGAGGTTTCGGAACACCCCGCATACAGCCCTGATCTTGTACCCAGTGATTTCCATCTGTTCGGACCAATGAAGAAGCATCTTCGAGGACGACGCTTCAACACAGTGCAAGAGGCACAGGATGCAGTGAAAACCTGGTTGGACAGCCTTGACACTGATTTCTTCCCTCGTGGCATAGATGCATTGGTCACCCGCTGGAACACGTGCTTAGACAAATATGGTGACTATGTGGAATGTTAGTGTGCAGTGTCATGTATACCCTGTCACAGTTTAGGCAACCACGACATAAAGGTTTCTGTGGAAAAAAACTTGTTACCTTACTTTTTGATTCTACTTTGTAGTAGCACAAAATTGTTGGTGGGGGAAATTCTCCCGTCCCCCCGGGGTTTTCATGCTTTTTAATATTATTATTAATAATAATTCCAACAAAAGATCCTTTACTGCCAACAAATTGATTTGGTTGATGGTACCAATTATCTTGTTCAGAGAACTACACCCAATTAGATACACAATACAAGAGATTTGGTTGGATGAACAAAATTTAGTCAATCAAATAATTTTGTACAAGGAACCTCAACAAACAAGGGATTTGGTTGCTGTAACTAGGATTTGTTGCAGCCAAACAGACTTTTTTTTCAGTGCAAACGAGCCGTTTTCGAGATAATCGCGAAAGTGCATTATGTAAACACCGAGTGCTTTACTCCTTGCGCGTTCCGAGGTTTGCTCTTTGTTTACAAAAGAGAACATTTCCGAGAGGTGGCGTTGTAAGCAAACAGGATGGATACAATGTGACATTCACTAGTCAATCATTTGCACGATTACATTTCGTTCATAAATATTTGAAACTAAAACGCGAAGGTGAAGATACAACTTCCATGGGTCTATATATTAGTGAAATAACTGAGCAATATGCAGTTCACTATTACCTATATTTCCATTTTTTCCAGACTCACTACCACACAATGACTATTGATTCTCGTTGCTATAGCAACGTTATAATTCCAAATATCTCGTTTATACAGCGTATAGTGCAATAAATAACATAAAACATAATTAACGTTGTACAAAGTAATTATTATACATTTTTTGAACCGTTAATATAAAGTGATTTGTATAATATGAAATTAATAATTTCAATAAACATACAATTATATTGTGAGGATTCACAGGACCGTCACAACATTCCCCTCCTCCGGGAAAATGAAAACTACCAAACAGCGAGGAGGAGTTTTCATTTACAAATCAGTTCGTTGTTTATCAACATAACTAAAATAAAGTTACAAAGTTACATTCGACAACAACGTGCACATAAACAGATTTGTGCCTAACAGGTAATAACAAATCAGAACATAATACAACATTCAATTGTACAAAAAGATAAACAGAATGGTTTCCTTTTTCCAGTATCTACTCTCATAAATTTAATTCTCAGACAAGAGTTGATTCCTCTTTCCTTCCGAACAGTTAAACACTCGAAGATTTGAAAAGTTCACCTTGTCATAATATTGCTGGTTCATTGTGTAAAGAATTGCATTATTGTCCTTAATTTCCTTGACAAGGAATGGCCCAATATACAAGTTGAACAATTTATGAATCTGGCTGTTAATTTGAGAACTAACTTGCCTATTTTTTTATCATAACCAAATCTCCTCTTTGAAGTTTAATCGAGTTCAATGCATTCTTAATCTTTCTACTTCTTCTAGATTGTCTAGTCCTGATTTCCGCTAAAAACAATTTGCGTTTCCATGGCAAAGATTTAATTTGTTCCGGCCAGCCGATTTCTTCAAATATTGAGTCCTTCATATCTTCATGTAAGAAAAGTTCACTAGGAAATAATCCGGTAACTGAAGAGCAAGAATGATTTAGTAACTGAATAATAGAATTTATTTTTGAATACCAACCGGTGTGATTATCATTGCAGAATAATCGCAGTAATCTAACAATCTCCTTATTGTACCTCTCAATAGGATTAGATTTCGGATTGTATGTAGTGGTAGTAATATGCTTAATTTTCCTTGAATCCGTGTAGGTTTTCCACTCATTTGATGTAAATTGGCTCCCACAATCTGATAATAATATATTACATACAGGGTAATGTTTAAAATATTGTTCTTCAAAACAATTGATAATTTCTCTGGCAGTCGCTTTTCTTAACGGATAAATCATAACAAACTTTGACATAACGTCTACAATTGTGAGAAGATATTCATATGTACGTCATCTTGGTAATTTTCCGATTAAGTCAATAGAGAGGAAATCGTGCGGTTGTTGAGAAACGACGTGATATTCATCTCTCCGCAATGGCCAACCTACAATCTTGGTTCGTGCACATTCTAAGCAATCTTTCAGGTAATTTCTAATAGATTTCCTCATGTACGGCCAAAAATATGTCCTTCTACAAGCTGATAAAACCTTCTAATAACCAAAATGTCCATTTAAATCATGCATTTTGTGCAATACCAAAGGTATAAGCTCACGTGGCACTACAAGTATACAAATTTCTTTTGAATTGGGTTTATAAAAAATAATTTTGTCGTGAAGAAGATACTTTGAAAAGTCTTTATCAGTTGTACTATTTTTAACGTAAGAAATTATATTATTACATTTTTCATCTGCTCGTTGAGCTTTTAGCCAAATAGAAGAAGTACCATCTTGTGAATCTTCCACAATTACTTGATTGATATATAATTTATCATCAAGTGCACAATAAGTAGTACAAGGCGGAAATCTGCTCAACGTATCAGCAATATTATTCGAAACTCCTGGGACATAATATAACGTGAAATCAAAACACTGCAGTTTGAGAGCCCATCTCGTAAGACGAGAATTAAGTGATTGTGCAGTTTTAAGCCAAGACAACGACTTATGATCCGAATATAAGTTGAAATCAGTTCCTTTAAGATATATAGCAAATTTCTCCAGAGCAAATAATATAGCTAAACATTCCAATTCGTGTGTATTATATGTAATCTCTGCTCCTCTAAGAGCACGACTACCGTATTGTATTACACGAATTTCAACATTATCAACTTGTCAAAGTACACAACCCGATCCTTTCTGGCTTGCATCAACAGAAACACAAAACCTCAACTCAAAGTCGGGTTGACTCAATGCTGGTGCTGAAATTAGAGCATTCTTTAGTAACAAGAAAGCTTCTTGTCACTGAGGTGTCCAATAAAAAGGTACATTCTTGCTTAAAAGATGATATAATGGACTAGCGATATCTGAAAATCCCTGTATAAAACGATTCCTCCAATTTGCCAGTCCTAAAAAATTGCGAAGTGACTTCTTGTTTTGAGGAACAGGAAACTGTAGAATAGCTGAGTCCTTATCATGATCGACCTTAATCTCGGAACCAGACACCACATGACCCAAAAACTTAATTTCAGTTTGGAAAAATTTGCATTTGGCAAATTTTATGGACATGTTCGTCTTCTGCAATGTGTGTAGAACATAATCAAGATGTTCAAAATGTTTCTCTATTGTTGGGCTAAATATTAAAATGTCATCCACATATATCATCAGAAATGAATGAGTCTCTAGTCCAAACACCTTATTCATTCTCTCAACAAAAACAAAAACAGCTGGTTTTATACCAAATGGCAAGTAACAAAACACGTGCTGTCGTCCTCGATACGAAAAAGCTGTGTACTTATACGAGTGGTATTTGAAAATATCCACAGGAGAGATCAATCGAAGAAAAATATCTTGCACTCTTAAAATGTTCAAGTAGCTCGTTTATCGGTTCAACATGGGTAAGTGGTGAAATTACATGTTGATTTAGGCGACGAAAATCCACCACTGGACGCCACTCACCGTTAGATTTTGGTACGATATGTACAGGGTTTAAATAAGGCGAAGACATCTCTTTAATTATTCCCCAGGCTTTCCATTTTTCTAGTTCCTTTTCTAACGCTGCTCTTTTGGCAAACGGTACCGGATACATAGGTGCCTTAATTGGTTCCTTTGTGTCTAGTTCAATTTGATAAGGTTCTACGAATGCAGATCGGGGTCGATCAGAAAACAACCTATGATATTCTATTATTAGATTCTCAAGCTGAGACTGCTGCTCCGTGCTGAGGGATTCACACGACCGTACCTTCGTTGTGATCTGATCTAGAGAAAGGATAAGTAAATTTTCTGCTTCTTTATCTATAGTAACTTCCTGCATCTGGCAGCGATCCCTATCAGTTGTGCTTTTGCTAGAGTTAAATGGCTGAACCAGTTCGGAACCAGTAGACGCCATCAAACTAATTTCGTTTCTTCTAAAATCGAGTACAGCTTTGTATTGCCTTAAAAATGGTATTCCGAGAATTAATTCAGCATGCAGTTGCTTCAATACAAACATCTCCAAAGAAAAAACCTCCGAGTTAATTGAAATACTTATAATCTTTCGACCAGCAACACGAAACTTCCGATGTCCTGCAAACGGCAATAACTTAAGTTGATCCACTGTATCCAGTTTGGCACTCGGAATAATTGATTTTATACTGCACCATAATTCATAACTGACTAAATTACACTGGCTTCCACTGTCGATGACACACTGTATTGTAATACCGCAAACTGTTCCTGTGATCAGAGGTTGATCAGTAATAGGAGTAGGTATGCCAGTATCATTTAAAGTCCAAGTAGGTTCATCTTCTTACCAATCTAACTGGAAAAATATTGAAAGTGGATAACAATGATCAACTTCAGATAAAACGGAATTACTTAATACAGCATTCTGACAAGTTGTGCTTATATTATCACTACGATTTGATTTAGATGGACCCTCCATTATGTTAGTGCGAGCAAACTGGTCCACGTTCACCCGCGACGTTCGTTTAATGTTGCTTCAGGGGCAGAAGAAATGAGCTGTTTACAAGAAATTTCTCTTGGATCGAAAGATGAAGCATTTTCATTCAATGGAGTATTCGCCACTGCAGTTGCATTGCAACTGTTTCCCGTTGACAACTGAGAAGACGAATATCCGCAATTGGCACATACACTACATGGTTGGAATGAGTGGAAATTATTGTTAGAGAACTGAGAGTTAGGATGCAGTGCAAATTGCTGTTGTTCTTGCTCGTTTCTGGCATTGAAACTGTTGCTCATAAATCTACCATTATTGTTCAAGTATCGAGAGTTTTGTGGACTTCTATTTTGCCGGAAATTTTGAGTTCCTGCACCATTACGTCTGTAACTATTATATGGTCTGTTAGTTAGGGTTAGGCTTCCCAAAATTATTATTTCTATTAAATATCATCGTCTTCTGGCTGGAGTTTGATTGTTGGTTTTCAGCAACAAATGGAACATCAGTACGTGGAATCATAATTCTTTTATTTTCATCGCTAGAAGAAACAAAATGAACACTATCATTAGGTCTTACGTTACGTCTTGAACCTTGATTTCCATTAGGTTCATCATCGTTCACAAACGATGAACTTTTAGCAACACTTTGAACTCTCAGTTTTGCCCTTGCACTATTATTGTCGGTAAAACGTTTAGAATTATTCCCATCATGTCGGAAATTTTTTCACGTACATTATCATGAACATTAAAACTCTTGTTCGATCTTGAATTCACTAAATCCAACCTCTTTAGTAACGCAATTACATCATCTATTTTAACTAATCTAGCAGCTAATATTGTTTGTGCAATAGATGTGGGCAACTGATTGATTAAAATGTCAATAACTTCTGCATCATTCGGACGATCAACTAAATTATAATATGCTGAATGCGTACGAATAGCAAAAACTTCCATACTACTCGTCGATTTAGAATCATATTTAAGACTTCTAAGTTCAGATAATTGAGCCTGAGTTAACGAATAAGACGTGTAGTGATTCAGAAATTCGTCAACAAACTGTTTGTACGATGTAAACGAATCGACATGAGTATTATACCAACCTTCTGCAGGTCCTTGGAAACAATTAGTCATACATTCAAGCCTTTGCATGTCAGAAACTTGCAGTAAGTCTAAGTAGGACGATAAAGTTTTAATAAACTTACGTGGGCTTGATATTTCAGGATCTCCAGAATATTTAGGAAGAACAGTAAGTTCATTCAATCTTACCAACCGTCGAGGTTCTTGAGTAAACGAACGCACACAATTGTCAGGATAATCACATCGATGATTCTGCGGGTTTGATGACTTTTGGTTAACTTGCCTTTTTCTTTCCTGCCCAGAACCATCAGAATATAAAGAACGGGTTGATTGACATAACTTGTTAGTATTACTAGCTCTCATGCGATTATTTCTAGAACGTTTGTGTCTTTGTGAAGCAATGCGATTGTGTTCGTCATCAGAAACATCACACGCTGAATAATCAGATGATTTAGGAGAGGTTAGGTTCCGTGCAGGAATACCAGGTTGACAGTTACTATTCACATGAGAACTGTAAACTTGTACAGGATTACTTGATTCAACGTTAGTCGAAATATTTGATGTTAACTTAGAAATCTTTTCCTCACATGCTTCTACGCGCTTCGTTATTTCGTCCTTGCTCACAACGACTTCAAGTCTATGAACTTGACGAGACAACCAAGAAACATTGTTCTGGCATTCTGTAATCTGATTATTCAATCCTGCAAGTTTATCAGAATTCTCTGCACAAGTATTGTTGACTTCCTCGATTTTCTCTGTTAGTCCTTGCACTTCTCTTTCCATTTCCTGATGTAATGAACGTGTTGCTAATTTGCAGGACTCGGCAACTTCAGCTAATTCCTTCCGTAACGATGTACTCAATTCGTGGAAGTCAAGGTTGAGTAATTGCTGTGAATTTTGAATTTCCTGTTGAGATTCCCTGATTTTTGTAAACTCAAGCTGTTGAGACTCTTGAGTTTCCCTCATTTTTGTAAACTCAAGCTGTTGAGACTCTTGAGTTTGCCTCATAGAATCTTGAGTTTCCCTCATTTTTGTAAATTCCACCTGTTGTGACTCGCTGATTTTCCTTAACTCTGCAAGTAGATCAAACATTTGAAAAGGAACATTACTTTGCCCCATTGACGTCTCTGCCAACACAGAAGGACGAATGTCAATTTCTTGAACATTCTCTTGACTTCTTTTCCATTGCACGAAAGCTTCAATACTGAACGGATCATAAGATGGATCACAATCTTTACAGAAATAATTTTCATTTAACTGGTATAACTCCCAATGCTTATCGGACAAACCCAAACATTGTAAATGATACCAATGGTCACAATTTTCACAAGCTACCAACCTTTCCTTATCGGGATCTTTGCAGCACTTCGCCATATTCATGGCACCATTCTTATTTTGTGATTCATCAGGATCGTCACCACAATTGATAGATCTAGCTGTAAGACTTGTTTTGGATCTCAGATTATAAGGATTACTTCATGCGTACATAATAGCAATTTATGTACAAACTAGATTCACGAAAACAATGGTGTAAGTTAACACATACGCAAAACACATCACTTAAGATCGTGCTGATAACGTTCCACAATACTGGCCCACCAATTATACTGTGACATTCACTAGTCAATGATTTGCACGATTACATTTCGTTCATAAATATTTGAAACTAAAACGCGAAGGTGAAGATACTACTTCTATGGGTCTATATATTAATGAAATAACTGAGCAATATGCAGTTCACTATTACCTATATTTCCATTTTTCCAGACACACTACCACACAATGACTATTGATTCTCGTTGCTATAGCAACGTTATAATTCCAAATATCTCGTTTATACAGCGTATAGCGCAATAAATAACATAAAACATAATTAACGTTGTACAAAGTAATTATTATACATTTTTTTGAACCGTTAATATAAAGTGATTTGTATAATATGAAATTAATAATTTCAATAAACATACAATTATATTGTGAGGATTCACAGGACCGTCACAACAATCAGTACACAGTCTAATCGTACTGTGGGAGTCACTCACATTACTATATTATTAGTAGTTTACCAAATAGGACGACGTTTACAAACAATGAAGTCAGCGGCGGCTTGTAACCACACATTCGCGATTATCTCGAAAACGGTTCGTTTACAGACCCATGTTTACTGAGATTTTTTTGCTTCCATTATCGTGTACTTTCACCTGTGTCAGTTTGCGCTATTACTTATGAGACACCCTGTGTAACGTCAATTGCCAAGAAGTTCATTCTTAAGTGTGGATTCTTTATCTTTCCTACTCATGGTGTTCTTTGTACCCAGTAGGAAAATCAAGTAAAGATGAATCCCTGTATTAATTCTATTCCACTCGTATGGACTACAATGGCTGTTGTTGGAACTACGCTTGAAGCCATTTTGTTTATAGGGCAACTTGTATATCTATCAGTGATTGCAGACTATCGTTGTTTATGTGCAAACTAACTAAACACATTTTCCGTATGAGAAAATTTGGCTAAAATTTGAAACTTTCATTGAACATTACACAAGGCAAAAAACGATATCTATCTGTTTGCCACTTACACCTCAATTCTAAGCTAAAGATAGCTTTGTTGGCTTAAAGTTCACGCTATATTTTTTTCTCGTTTTCTTTGATCAATATCCTGTAATACGTATGTTTCATTCTTGTCTCTCGGAACTGATAGTAAATTCAGACAGCAGTGCCATCTGTTGACGTTCTAATTAAACCGAAATCAAAAACTGCAGAAGGTTGTTTTTGTGACGATGGCGTTCATTTGCATAGCAACTAGATCGTACCTCCAGCGTCTCGAGATCAAACTGTCGTCTGCAGCCGACACAGTTCTTCCGCGGGGCCTTGTTCCTTAGCAGAGAACGAGCTTGTCAAGACAAAGTCTTTGCTTCTCTACATGTTGAGGGAGCGAGTCGTAAATATCTAGGCTAAAAAAAACCGCGGACTGGTTTATGACAGTTGTAGTAGCTACGCAAGACAAATAATAACAGGGATGATAACATTAAAAGTATATAATACCTATATATTCCAGTAGATGAGTAGAAGGTGAAGAAACGAAACATTTATTCTGTAATTATATTAAGTCGCTGGAACTCCAATCGAATAATGGTATTTATATTTTTATTGCAATGATTGAGTTTCAATAAAGTCAACTGCAAATTTGTAACAAAAAATTATTAAGAGAGCAAATGAAAGTAGAAATCCATGGGAAGTTATGAAGTTGCAGAGTATGAATGTCCGCATTATGGATGGATTAAGCATGGCAATGGTAATGGAAGATAGTGATAATAAATTGAAAAATATAAGAAACATAATTTATCAGGGAATAAAAATTGTGGTATTGTGATTCTATAAGTTAAAACTATTTCATCATTTTATTAAGAAAATATAATTTAAACACAAAATCAAAGAATGTTGGGTTCAATTCTCGACAGAGACATAAATTCGTGTTGTCATTTCTGTCCAATTCTGATTATCAAGTAACTTCAAACAATCTTTTCTTTGCGATAGCCTGTTTATCAAGGCTTCGGTCTAGTCATAAAGGGTGTATCTGGGTAGATCGACCAAATTATAACTAGCCACCAAATGCCTACAATAGTGGACATTTGATATTTGTAAAAATTCCTCTGACCTCTGTATGCACAGAGGTTGATCAAGACTGAACTAACAGTTCTGCGATTATAATAAATATTATTTTTGTTTCTCCTGAAATTCGAAAATTTTTAGTATAATTTTCCCCTGTGTTGACTTTTAAGATATCCTCAAGTAGGATGTCATCTCTCTAACCCGAAAATTTCCGAATTTCCACCCATGCATCTATGGTTGATTCATGTTTGATACATGTGAGTATGTCAGTTGTACGGGATCAAGATTGTTAACTCTCTAGAAACATTGCCAAATGTCTGGTTATACAGAATTTACTTTCATATTTTTATTAAGATTCGTACGAGAAGTTATATAATATGAAATATAAAACCACACTGAAAATTTGATGACAGACCAATAAAATATTAGCTACAAATGACGCAACTCACTTCTATGGCCACTATAAGGAGGCGTATTTTTCTTTGTCTCTGCTGCATCATCTATTTCATTAACTCACTCTTCTTCCTCATTGTTGTGATCAACATAGAAGAGTGATTTAGAATTACCGTTAATTTCCAAATTTAATTACAGGATTTCCACAATAGGTGCATGCATTGTATACTAACATATACTGAATACTAACCACAAAGCATTTGGTGAAGAATATCATGCAAGTCACACACTCCTATCATATGTCACAATACCCTTTGGAAAATCAATACTCGTGAGGCTATAGCAACTCTTACACCGTTATCAGCAGCATTTGTAATGAAGAGAGAAATGCTGCCAACATTTACACAAATCAGGGAGATGATTTTTACTTTTCATTATCTGTGTTACCTGGTCATATCTCTCTTGCGGTGTCTCATTTGGTTCACGCACGTTGGTCGTTGCAGCTTACTTTGCATCCATTTGTATTCCACCCGTCCATTATTTCATGCTTCCACAACGTCCATCCTAGCCGAACTCAAGTAGATAAGATATGTTTTGCAGAGAACGTCTAACTAAATAACTTGAATCTCATCACAAACACTCTTCATGACTTCGATTGCTACTTTGGATACAGCTCAGCTTCAGGCTGAAGACTGCCGAAAAGATAGCCTAGAGTTTTGTAGCCTACGCATAAGCGTAAACACAGATTTAAATATGCAGATACATATTCAATACCTACTTCTGGCATTATATGCAAAGATAAGGCGCAAATTTCCACTCCCTCCGAGTAAATTTGCATCTAGTTTTCTTCCCAGGAACATATTTAGAAATTTCAATAAGTCAGACTTCAGTACTAATAGATATTTGTTTGTTCATATATACATAGTGGAATCTGAGAGAGACAGTGTAGGGGCTTCCTGCCTAATGCCTAACGCTGTCAGCTTGCAAGCAAGGTCCCTTCTTCGACTCCAACGTTGGAACTTAGTCCTCCCTGGGTTAGATTTCAGATGGAGATACATGACACAATGGTTCGGAATCTACTTTACATTTTAGAACTAGTCCCGATATTAGCCCATCTGACCATAAAGTGGACTTAAAACAAGCTTTGACTTTGATAGGGACACTGTAGTAAAAAAAAGTAAAAAAGGTAAAGTGTTCCCCTGTGCTTAGCACCACGCCATGAAGGCGTATAGGGAGTGTGGGGGTAACGCCCCACACTTTCTTGATCCGGTCGTGAGTGGGGGTGAGGTGATCAGCACCACGCCCCTGACCGCCTTTACCCCCCAGGGTTTCCCCCAGGTACCCATGTTATTCGACGCTGGGTTGACGCCGGGACCGCTTCCAACTGTAGTCAACTTTTAATCAAAACTTGAAAATATATCAAATTTACATATATCTAAGCAGAGATTTAGTTCAGTATTTTGTTGAAGATACTCACTCATTTGACACACATACAGGTAAAATGTATAAAATAAACAACATAAGTATGCGAATATATTCCTGAAGAACGAACATATGCCAACTGTTTCTAATAAATAACACTTATTACTCGCTTGAGAGAAAATCCAGTTCTTGCAAAAATGAAAAACAAATCCCTAAGAAAATGTTATATCACATTCTTCATGATGGGTTTACATTTCCTTCTCCTATTACGTATACTCATATCCTATTGCGGGTGCCCTCGACAGTTCTAGTGACATTAAATAAATGAAAAATTACATGGGTAGTAGTTAAATGCCATAAGAGCAATAGATAATGACTTACTAATGCTGAATTTTCTCAAGGTAAAAAGACTGGTGAGCCCTGCAGATTGCTTGTGACCTTTCTTTTTGACGTAGAAATTGGCATTCCATTTCTATTGCTTGTCAATTCATTTTGCCCTTTTTCATTCCCTTTTTGTTATCCATTCGATGGGTTGGAGGAGTTTTAATATGAGGGTTGAATTCTTTCAGTTCATTTTTTTTTAGGATTATTTTTAGAAACGAGATTTTTACGCTTGACAACGCACACGTTTCAGGAACCTCCCCGTCATTGTCTCCTTCCAGACGACAGTCTGTCACCAAATAACCGATGAAGCGGAGGCAGAGGGAGCTGCTGGCATTTCAAGCAGACTGGCTAAAATCAAAAGAAATAAGTCGGCGTTATTTTTATACTTAATTGGTGTTGCGTATGCAGGCCATAGAGGCTAATCAAGTTAAGCTCTCGGAGGAATTGTGGTACTCGTTGATATTGATACATTATCTCACTGTGAGCACCCGCAGGGATGCTTTCCTAGGAAGGGATGAAAGTAGGTTAAATTCCTATTGTAACAATGTTTGCTTTAATATAACTTTATGGATTTCCATGCATAACGTTTATATATATATATATATATATATATATATATATATATATATATATATATGTATATATATATTTATATATTTATATATATACATATACCGCGCGCGCGTGCGCACATACAGATATATATATACATATATATGTGTGTGTGTCTTCACTGTATTTGACGACCTCCATCTCTCTCTCTCTCTCTATCGCGGAGAATTTAATTTTTTTATAGGCAGCCAATTTTTAAGCTTGCGGCTATGGAAACAACTTAATAGCAAATATTCAATTCATAATTTATTATCTTGTAAAATGAGCCGGTTTCTTCCTCTAGGACCCCAAATTTCATAGAGCCTTGCAGATTGCTAACGATATGCTAACCACTCCATGGTGAAGCCGACAGATCCGTGACCGAAGAGGGTCACGCACCAAAGACTCCATGTTCGAATCCTAGCCTAGGCATGGGTGATTCTTTGTTGCGAGTGTTCATTCATCTATCTCATCTAATCATCATTTTTCATTCTCGTCGTTTGCGAACAGGTAAAAAATCGAAGTAAAGTGACGTGAAATAAGATAACTAACTACATACTAAGGCTGGCGAGATATACTGTGATTTCAAAATCCAATAAATCTCCGAACTTGTGTGAGGATCTAGGATAGCACACAAAAATCAATGAATATTGCATAACCTGTTCCTACCATTGGGATGAATGAAACAAACACTTTCCTTGCGAGGAAGAAGCTCAACTTCTTAAGGTCACTTCCTCTTTTGTTCAACTGCCGCCAACATTGAAACTCCTGAGTGGAAGGACTGGCTCTTAACATTTAACTAAGTTCGAATAACTGCAACGAAGGACCGAGGAGTTCTTGTTTACAGTCTTATTATCACTGGGTTGGGAGCGAAGAGAGCAAATTAAACAGCGTGAAAGAACTTCACAAACTACAGAAGGCTTCATTAATATCAGTTATGTATGGCTGTGGAAAACTACCGACATACGTCATCGCTTTGTGTGTTCCAGAGCATGTCATTCGCGATAAGGGTAGCTCCACCTGTACTGTACTACGCATAAACCTTCAGGAAATGACTTGGTTTTGCTAAATACAATTGTTTCACCCTTCTTTCTATTTTTAGTTGCAGCATTGGATCCTTTAGGTTAATTATAAGTTAAATATAGCATTCAAGCTTATTAAGCTGCTACCCCGCCAGGAATAGATGCTCCTTTGCATATGGATGAACAAAGCAGCAGTTGTAGACAAACTACTATTTCTAGTTTCAACTATCAGTGAGTGATTTAAATTACATTGTAAATTTATTTCACTTATATTAGTATATATGTATATGTACTGTACAGTCATGGAAGAAATACTCTCCCCATAGAGCTTTATTATCAGTAGTCTAAGGGGGGAGTATTTCTTTCCACGACCGTACATCTCTGAATTACAGACACCAATAATCAAAAGCTCAACGTTTTTTTCTACTCTTGTGAGAGCTTATTATATCAATAAAAATGTTTACTTTTAGGGATGATCACCACAAAGAAGAAAAAAAACCTTTGGACGTCTTGATTCTTTGATAGTTCACAAAGGGAGAAATTGATGTCATGTATAAATCAAATAAGTTTTCAGGTCAATTTATTTATTTCAGCTACGTAAAGAAAGAATATTCAACGATGAAGTTGTTTATCCAATTGTAATAACATGTTATTATGTTCTGAAAATAAAATCAAAACATAAGAATAACTTTAAATATTCAGTTTTTACTTTTCATATTATCTCATATTGCAAAATAAGTGTTTGAAATTGGGTGTATATATATATAAAAATTATACCCAAACTCTCCTACAAAGATAGCACCATGCAAAAATAAATGTTTGTACAGAAAGGCTGTGCATGTGTTACGTGATGTCTTGTTATCACATGTTTTTGTACGAAATGCAAAGTAAAATTTCCCTTGCCAAAGGTGCATATTTTTTATGGTAAAACGTCGAAGTAAAAAGAGAACGGTAAATTAATGCATAACATGGAAATGCACGACTGTGTTACACTTTGAGTCTCTTTCTCATAGCCTTGTATCTTGTTATGAAAAGTTGAAAATAGTTTATCATTGCGTGAACTACACTCCTATGTTGTTCTTGCTGTTCTCCAGGCGGTTACAAACATAGAGAACTGAGTACCATGTGTAGCTGCCTCGCATTAATAAAGAAGATTCCAAAATCGATCACCAACGAGGAAACTAATGTCATAACACACTCCACCAAATATTTACTTTGCAAATTGAAATTCGAGGCATCACCGGCGTAATCGATAACAACAAGCAAAAATCACATTCTGTCAGGAAGACCCAGTTTTTTTAGATGAGAGATCAGTGAACTTTGGGGCGTACTGCGATGTTTAGTCGAGACCATCGTGACAAAATCAAGAGAGGACGAGACAGATCTGCCGGCCCCTGTGGTGGAGTGGTTAGCACATCGCGCTACGACGCCAGGGGTCCCGGGTTCGAATCCTGGCCTGGGCATGGATATTTGTGAGTGTCCATTCATCAATTTCATCGTATCATCACTCATCCTCATCTTCGCAAATTAGCCAAAAGTGGCACAAAAAGCGAAGTAAAATAAAGCAAATCACAAATCACGAGACAGATCTCTGTAAAGTCGAAACGAGATCGAGGCGTACTGGCCTCGAAAATTTTGTAAACCACAATGTTTGTTATTTGAAACTTTCACTTAAACAAAAAATGATTTATTCAGGTATTGAAGCAACAACAACAACTAACTGTCTTACTCTCGTCTTGAGTTTAGAAATATCTCCGTTTTCCATTTTAACTCTGCAATTAGGACAAACAACACACATATCCTTTATACATAATCAGACAGGCACCCTCATGTCTGATAAGTTACATAGTAAAGGAAAATAGGAGAACTTTTCGTGTATTTTACATTCTAGTTTACCATTTCTCGACGAGACGAGACTATCATACAATCAATTTCACAGTCTCGGTTTTACAGAGTATTCTCGGTCTCGCCTTCGTACCAATCCTAGTTATTACATTACACGTATGTTTCAAAATGTTATTTATTTATTTATTTATTTATTTCACCTATAACAGAGCTTTCGCTCCAATTACAATAGGCTTACATATATATTTTAAACAATTAAAAAATTATAATTCTAACAATTCAAAACAAAAGAAGAAGAATGAAAGCAAAACTACAATAATAAAGAACACCAACACAAGTATTCTAGAGAACAAAATCCAAAAATGATATTCACTGTGGTAGAACAAGATACATATCTATATACAGACTTAGACATTTATAACTATACACATGTAAATACTCATATATAAACAAATATACACACATACAGGCATACTTGTATTCACAAACATACCCATGTACACAGAAAACATCTATAATTAATTATTATTTAATCATGATATTCTTCGAAGGACGGACAGGAATTGCATGTATGGCATAGCGAAATCCAAGTCTCCACCGTTTCTGACTATTTCATTATGTTTAATACATAGTCTTAGAATGGGCGAATTCTGGTGTTCTGTTGAGTTGGATTTACTGTAATAAAAAGGCTGCCTGAACCGTAACATGTCCTTCTTAGCATTAAAGTTTAATGTTTGGAGGAGCCTTGGACTGTAGACCAGCCCGTTGACTAACTTATATAAAAATAATTGATGTGATACTACTCTCCTTTCATACTGTGGTGTAACATTGAATTCTTTGAGTAGCTGTTTATGATACCTGATCCTGAAAAGAAGATCTTTTTTTTTTAAATTTAAGTAACGAACAAATTTCATCTGAATTATTTCTATCTTTTTGCTATTACATTGTGTGTAAGGTGACCAGACTACACTTGCATATTCTAATTTGGTTCGAACAAGGCAATTAAACAGGCTTGTCAGAGCTCTTTCATTATGCATGTCTTGTGAACTTCTAATTAGGAACCCTAACGTTCTGTAAGCATCATTTCAAATCTGATCAATATGTGTTCCAAAAGATAATTTATTATTTAATGTAACGTTTATCTGATTTACTCTTTGTAATGCAAGATTATTCATTGTATACTGATAAATATTGGGTTTGATTTGCCTGGAAAAAGTTATTGCAAAACATTTTGTGACATTAAAGTTTAATAATTTATTTTCGATGCTCCATCTTTGTGCATTTTCCAAGTCTTTTTGCAACTTATGTGCATCGTTTGGATCTTTCATTACTTTATACAATATTAAGTCATCAGCAAAAGGTAAGCATTTTGAGTATTTAAAAATTGTGGGTAGATTATTGACGTTTAATAGAAAGAATAATGCCGCCCCCTGTGGCGGAGTGGTTATCACGTTGCGCTACGACGCAAGGGTCCCGGGTTCGAATCCTGGCCTGGGCATGGATATTTGTGAGTGTCCGTTCATCAATATCATCATATCATCACTCATCCCCATCTTCGCAAATTAGCCAAAGGTGGCACAAAAAGCGAAGTAAAATAAAGCAAATCAAAGCAGAGCAAATAGAAAGAATAATGGTCCAAGATTGGAGCCTTGTGGTACACCGGAACAGACTTTGTAAGTGTATGACTTAGCTTGATTGTATGTCACAATTTACTTAGTTACTGTGTGAGTTAGGAACCAGTTTAGTTTCCATTAACCAGATGCCTTCTAGCCTTCGTAGAAATAAACTGCAGAATATCCAGACTTACGTATTGTAATCTTACGTCTGGGACTAAATTCATGTTTATTCATTACATATTCGAAATGGATCCCTTATATTTTGGCGCAAACTTCATTGAACAAATAGTGTGCACTTTGCAGTCACCGGAGAGGTCGGTTCATTTGTCTTGTGTGAAAGTCAATTGCTTCATCACCTTAGGGCATGGGCGTCGGCAGGGGTGTCGAACCGGTCGGTTGACCCCCCCCCCGGGAATTTCCATCTACTTTTTTTTCCATTTATGGCAATTTATAAACGAAACACTTTATTTCACCTCATTTTGCGTCATTGTGTGACGCAAAATAGTCTTGAGATATCGAATTTGGTACGAAACTTTCATAATTTGCGACACTTAAAATCTGCTAATTTGTAACGTTCACACGTTTTGAAGCTTCTTATACTACTGCGTTTGCTGCTGCTGCTGCTACTGCTACTAATGTTAGAAGTAACTATTATGTAATCTTTGTTGTAACAAGTACTATATTATTCATATAATAAACTTATTGGATGTTAAAATAAACTAAACTAAAACTGCTACTGACTACTGCTAGTACTACTAGTAATAATAATAATAATAATATAATAATAACATCAATTTAAAATACCGATAATGCAATAATTTTAAAAATGAACCCCTCCTTGACAAAGTTCTGCATATGCCACAGTTCTGATTAACAATATTTTTGTGGGGAGGGGGTGTCGTTGGTATCTTCGATTCGACCCCCCTTGGAAAATTTCTGGCGACGCCCATGCCTTAGGGTTCTTTTCATTCTTGCTCATAGTTTTTTAATCATATTTAAGTTTCTTACAGATGAGGACAGGAATTGTTTAGAAGATAGGACGAAAACACGTCCCTTTCAGCCAGGCATGTCTTTTCCTTGCAACACGTGGATACGTTCAAAATTTTGTGCGGGGCTGAAGAAAAGAGCAAACGACAGGGCCAAATCAAGAACGTCTGTTTGCTAAAGGTCCGTGTCTCTGTTGACAGCATTCAATTCTCGAGTCGTAGGGTGCAGATGCCTTCGTTGTCACTTAACGAGACAGTTCCAAGGAGAGCTTTTTCCTTTTCCTCTTTCCTTGATTTGACATGTTCGTTTATGAGCGAAAAGTAACATTCACTGAAAGCTTCTTTCCAGATAATCATGAAAGTGCACTACCGAGAACAGCATGTATGGATTGATAAAGCGTTGTCGACAATTAATTGATTTTTCGTAATTTTGTTAAAGATGGGCGTTAACACAAACTGCATGTTTGAAACATTAATATCGATTGGTATTTGTTGAACGCTGTTTGCTCTGCTCCTAATTTTCCGTGAATGAAATGCTTTCCCCTCTATTTTAGAAACGTGACACATATTTTTAAGAGACAGAATAAGAAATGAAAGAATAAGAGAAGAGGTAAAACAAAAGAAGACAATGACTGAAGTAGTAGAGGAACGCCAGCTGAAGTGGTATGGACATGTAAATAGAGTGAATGAAGATAGGAAAGCCAAGCTAGTGATGGAGATGAGGGTTGAGGGTAGAGTAGGAAGAGGCAGGCCAAGAAATACGTGGGAAGATAGAATAGAAAAGATAGGATTAAAATATGGAAAAACTAAGAACGAAATGAGAAGATTGAGTCGAGACCGGACGGAGTGGATGAGATGGACAGAACGAGGTACCCGAAGCTTATCGGCATAAGGGAATGGAAGAGAAGAGAAGAAGAAGAAGACACATATTTTTAACATGCTAGAGTCCGGTTCTGTTTACATACATATGTGCCAGGCTTCGTAGTGGAGTGGTTAGCGTACCGTGTTACGAAATCGAGTCCATGATTTATATTCTGGCAAAAGTAGAGGCATTGTGTTTGCTTCATCTCTTTTACCAAGTCCACAAAATAAATAACGACGTAAAATTTTCAAAAAATGCAATGTAATACAGCGGATAAACGAATTAACATAACCCAACCTAACCTAACCTAACCTATAATACGTGACAATACTGTGCCAATACCCCCTCGTCTCTCTCTCTCTCTCTCTCTCTCTCTCTCTCTCTTACATATAATTACACTATATTATATAATTACTTAAAATCTCTCTTATAGTATATAATCTTATTATATATATATATATATATATATATATATATATATATTTGTGTGTGTGTGTGGGGGGGGGTGCGTGTGGGTGTGTGTGTGTGTGTGTGTGTGTGTGTACATGGCTTCCCCGATGACGCAGTGGTAGCATTATTCCCTTGTAATCAAGGGGTCCCGGGTTCGATACCCGGTGGAGGCACATAGTGGTTTGGATCCCACTTTAAACTGTAGGTCCAGTCCCGATTAGCCTTACTGTGCACAAAGTGGACTTAAAACAACAAATCAAACCAAACCATTTATGTACACACACACACACACACATAAGAAGTTTCTCGTTCATAAATTAAATATGGACATAATTATGTAAGTTATTATGTTTCGGTAGAAGGCTCTGAGTTCTTTATTCATTATTCTAATGTAGTAATCACCAAAACTGAAAACTATGTACTTTCAAACGATGACCCTCTCCGGCCGTCTCTCTGTCAGTGACAGTTTAATTTAAGTGAACTGAAAAATCTACCAACTCCTAGCCTGATGAGTCATAAATTTTCTTACTGTCAATGTATGTTTTAGACATGATTTTGATATATCAACATCACAAAAAATAGCTACACAAGCGAACTCTGGAGGAGTAAAAGACCTATTCGGCACTAAGTTAGTGGAAATATATCCCCTTGATGTCTTAGTGAATCCACTGTCGACTTGTAATCAAGGAATCCAGAGTTCTGTTCCCGGGGAAGCACAATGCACAATGGTTCCAAACTTTATCTAGTCAAGATTAGTCTATCTGAGTATAAGGTGAGCTTGGAAAAAAAAATTGGCAAAACAAACTTTACAGAAATAAATTAGTTAGTCAAGTCATGATGGTGAGAGTCAGTATCCAGGACACTGATGAAGCTACAATGAGAGAGTTTGTCGAATAAACAATAATTGGCAATGATCGTTCAATAGTACTATAAGATGGCAATCATGTTCTGGTGGACGGACCATGTGATCTGCACGATGCCGCATTATAAGATCACCGTGTGAAGCTGTTCACATTTGCATTTGCGTTTGTTGAGTGATTGATTTGTGTTATTTTACTTCGCTTTTATGTAACTTTTGGCTAATCGCAAAGATGAGGATGAGTGGGGATATGATGAAATTGATGAAGGAACACTCACAAAGAACACCCATGCCTATGCCGGAATTCGAACGTGGAACCCCTGGCATTTGCATTTGAGCAAAACTATCAATGGAACAGAGTTATCACCACACTTCGAATTCTCTCCTTATCTATTCATAATTTCACCACTTTTCATGTTTAAAAGAAGAACAGAAAACCCACTTTAGAAAGGGTAGATGACAACGCTGCCAAATCATCCGAGGGGAAATGCATTTGATCTGTAAACTGAATAATAGAGCAGCCAAAGTTACGTTGTCAAGACTCGATGACAGACTTGAGCAACTCGCTTGAACTAGTGGATGTCCGCCAACGCCTCCATGCTGAGCGAGCTTCCCACCTGCCAACTGCCCTAACGCGATCGGCTAAGCCTCGGTTACTCCTTCCTTCCTCCCTCTTCAACGCTCCAGTATCGCTTTCGATCTGCAGTCCACGCGTACAAACGGGAGCACTCTTCCAGGGTTGACCTCTGCTCTTTGAAACATGCAACCCATTTAACTTCTCGGTACGTCTCGGTTGCCTACAAACTAGGGGAAACAGGCGCAATTGATATTCGCTTCCCTCAATTGCCTACATGTGGCCTATCACATTTCCATAGGCTCTGCATCAGCTCTTATTGACGTAGCTTCATTTTCACTTCGGACATTAATATTAGCCCATATCTGAGAATTCATGTATTAAACTTACATGTTTGCGAACGAAAGTGCTCGATTCCGTTGCTCATTTATATTGACTCAATGTTATTTTGCTCCCATTTTCAGTAAGAAATAAGTATACTGACTCTTGTGCAAACGCCAAACAGGACTTTTTTTTCACATGAGAAAATAAAGCCATTCTTTACGTCAATGAAACCTGGAAGAATAGACGATTTTATTGGTTGGTTGGTTCGTTTATTTAACGTTGTTTTTCTCTACTATTGCAGTAAACCACAACAGAGAAATGGAGGTTAACGCTTTAAGGAACGGGATACGGAACTGGGAGGAAGCGTCCATGTCCTTGGTTAATGGAACCTTCCCAGCTTTCGCCTGCAGTGACTGAAAGAAACCCCAGAAAAACTTCAGTCAGGCTGGTCCTCCCGAATACGAATCTGTCACTTTAACCAGTCACCTTAAACTTGTGGGGTAGAAATATGGAAGAGTTACAGGGATTGTTAATCGCTTAAAACGTGGCATCGCACTAGTACCTAAATAATTTATAAAATTTGATATTTGTTTGAATCCTGATCTCGACTCGGAAGGTACTGGTGTATTTTGTGCTTTGATGTACTTCAGTAAATCATCAATCATTCTCATCGTGAGGAATATCTTAATCAATATATAAGTAAACAATTGAAATAAAAATCAATTAGGTATGCTGAGAACCCAGAGAAGTTAGTTATAAGAAGAGAACCATGGAGATTTAATTTAAATAGAAAGTAATAGCTTAACTAAATGTACAATATTAATTTTAAGACCACTTTAGTCTTAATGTGCAGTCACGGAGGTTTCTGGGTTGTAACCATTCTATTGAAAGTCAATTCGATCGTTATAACCCACAAGTATCCGTGACTGTACTTCCAGGCTTTTTCATTACGATGTGTCTGCCTATGAGCTGTATTATTGTGGAGGCCCAGTGGTATATACATAGGTTAAGAAACCAATGCAAAACTATTATAACTACATGAGTATCTTTAGGGTTTTTCTCTTTTCTTATCTCTTCAAACCTATTTAATAGATGCTGAGTCTCTGAAATATGATTTGTGCTTGGCTTTTATCTTCTAATTTTCCGATTTCTAATTTATGTACCGAAAGTTTGAAAAAAAAACAATGCACAAAGATTAAATCTGTGTGCAATAGGCTATGAGGTTGAGTTTATTTCTACATCTCATGTCACTGAGAACTGTCTGCTTACATACGACAAAATGTGTGCGCAAAGTTAATGGAAAGAAAAAAATTATATTCTTCTAATGCAACTAAATAACAACATTATATTTATTGATGTTTATAAATAGCGTAAATACTAGAATATCAGTATTCTGGATGGAAGTTTAAGCAAATTCGAGTGAGTTAAATAATTAGTTACTTGTAAAGCACCAAAAGCAGCCAAACAAGTGGAGTATCTGTGATTATAACAACGCACTCTGAGTTCACAACCTCGAAAAGAATATCGAGGTAAAACTACAGCATAACGGTGAATAGTAAAATAACCACAGGAAGTTGTGTAGGCGAGTTCACCGTTTACCATAAAACAGGCTTTTACGAGATCTTGGATTTTACGTATATTTCTGGCGAAACTTCAACCATATTTCTAGGAATAATAGCTAGAAAGTGGAAATGACGCCACGAGCCCAAAGTTTAAAAGGCGTAAAAACAATGTCGTAATCTCGCTGCATGTATTTTGTTGCTCTTGGCCTTATTCTGTTGATCCAACAGCAGGAAGGAGTCCTCTATTTTAGCTTCTAGAACGACACCTGTCAAAGTGGGCAGGGAAGGAAATTTCCACTGATGGCGGCTTCCAGGAGACTGAAACTTTCTTTGAACTCCAGTTGTCCAGCAGGTGAGATACTGTGGAAGCACGAGGAGATAGAATGCGAATTATAAACAGAAAATACAGAACCAAATAAATAAAGAAACAAATGAACAAATAAAGTAAAAGTAATGTGCTCCCCTGTGCTTTGCACTACGCCATGAAGGCATGTACGAAGGTGGGGGTGATGTGAACAGCATCACACCCCTGACCGCCTTTACTCCCCAGAGTTTCCTCCAGGTACCCACTTTATGCGATGCTGGGTGTGAAAAATCCCGGCTCTCCCCCTCCGGGGATCGAACCCGGGTCTCTCGCAAGGTCATGAATAAAGTAAAAAATATATGAAAGTTATCCGTTTCCAAAAACTCACTCAATTATCCACGTCTATAATTAGTTAAATTTCTAATGATACAAAGAATCTACTAGAAGAAGGCTTATTTTTACTGTTTTAAATTAGACCACTTTACACTTTCTTTACTCGTGAACGAACAGGCTGTGGCAAACCCGCAAAACTTGTACAATCAAAAGAATATAATACTATTGTGATATTCAATTGCATTTCTCCTTATCTAATAATAACACTTCAATTATTTTTGCAGTACAAAAAATATAGAGAAAATTGCTATATCACTCACAACAAAAGCTATTCGTTTCTAATCCAAATTTGCTCATGTATTTTTTTTATAAAATTTAATGAAATCATGCTGAATCTAGTCATATGTACTGTCACTTTAAATGCATTACATTATCATATGTGTAAGTTAATATTTTACTTGAGTTAATTTCAGAAATATAAAATTATGCTAAAGTTCATTCATTTAGAAGGTAGAACACATAACCCTAGTAACAATCAAAAGATTTAAAATTAATGGTTTGAAAAGTTTAATATTGATATGTTTTCATACTCAATTGTAAAAATAATGAAGGCACATACTGGTTCGGATAACACTTTAAACTGTAGGTCCAGTTCCGATTAGCCTTACTGTGTATAAAGTGGACTTAAAACACCAATTCAACCAATTCATTCAATTGTAACAATAAGGAAATCAGTTCCGAAATTCAAGATGCAATGTTTTCTCAAGAAAAGGACCCTGGAACAGATAGTAGTATGATTTGTGGTATTATAAACTCAACAAATGATGAACCCCCCTCAGGCAGATTTGGCTACACTTAAACCTTGCTCAAGATGAGCATATGAGCTTTTTGCTCAAGTGTAGCACCCTGTCTAATCCAAGATTTTTGTAAAAATGCCCTCGGGAATTTCCCGAAACTACAGTGTACAAATGATGAGCCCCCTCAGATTGATTTGCCCATACTTACAAAAGTTGCATCAGCCAGATTGTTGTCCATAAGCTTGTTAAAAATATGCCCCTTCTTGATATTGTTTTGGATACACTTGAAATTAAGCCAAAATCCTCATAAAACACACACCCACACACACACACATACACACACACACACCTACACACACACACCCACCCACACACACACATGCTTACTTCTGGTTTATTTCTATTGCATCATGCTGTGCAACAAATTATTATCCAATATTATGCATGTGTTGTTTTCTGATTGGTTAATTATGACATAATGTGATGATGTGTTATATTCTGATTGCTTTGTTGTTTCAGATGTTTTAATCCATGCTTAGGGTATATAAAGAGATTTTGCATTACATATCAGCCAGTATTGTGAGAGTGGCTGAGGAGTACAGATGTGTTGTTACAGTGCTTCTCATACTTACAGGCCTGTTTGGTTTAATATATAATATTTCTTATTATTCATATTAAATATATTTCTGGTATATTGAACAAAAAGGGCTTATATTTTGTATAAAAAATCTGATATTTGTTGCATCCAGCTTGTTTGTTGTAATCCACTCTTATTTAGAGTCAGGCTTATATCTGTCCCAGCCTGTTAGACAAAAATCAATACATAACACAGTGCTAGGTCATTGCCTTTCTAGGACATGCATGTCTGTGCAGGCATTTGCGGAAGGTCAGTGTAGATCAATATTTATTCTCTTTTTCCACTTGTAGGCTATTAGCTTTACAACCTGTCATAATAAGCATAGAGTTTTGATTTAAAACCCAAAAAATTTTGTATAATAAACCGAGAATAAAAATTAATAATATTAACATATTAAATATACACAAGAAATATACAAAGCACACAGCTGAATAAAAAATATATATATATATATATTAAGTACAAAATTTTGAATTGAACCCCAGGAAATCTTATATAATAAACCAACAACAAAAAATGCCAAATCAAAAATATTGCAATCAGTGTAATAAAAATATATCCAGCCCCAATTTTGCACCAAAAAAATTGTGACCAGGCAAATATAGAACTCCCACAAAAATATGCCCCAAATGACATAAAATATTTAGCAAGGCATATTTCAATAGACATGTAGGCTCTTGTTCTGCACAGTCATCAACATTGCCCCCACAACCATCTACATCTGGTCTGAAAAGGAAGCATGAAACACCTGTTAATGCTGGACCGGCAAAGCAGCCACGCTATGCACCACCTATCCATAGCAGTTTTAATGGCCAACTTAGGGATTACCGGTTTGTATCAGAGCCAAAATGTGATATTAAGAATTTTTTGAACAGTATAAATTCTGATGTGCAGGCAATTCTAAATGCACAAAATGGCTCTTACAAGCTGTCCCTCAAATTGCTTACACAATATAAGAAGCCAAATGGCACAAAATTTACACAGTCCCACATAACAGAAACTGTACCGGTATATTCAAATGCAAATTCAGACAAAATAATAAGCAGTTTGATAGATCAATTGAATATTAAACACTCTGAATTTGCAGCAAAAGAGTCTGGATGGAGCCTATGCGGTTCTCCACACAAGCTCTATGTTAATATTTCTGAATTCAGCCCATTACAAGGATCTACATATCTGCCATTACCTGCCAATATTAAAAACAAAAGAGCCGTGGTTAACATAGAAAATAATGATGAGAAATGCTTTTTGTGGTGTATTTTAGCTGCTTTGTTTCCAGTTTTAAGGAATCCTGAGAGAATAAGTTATTATAAACAGCATGAACACAATTTTGATGAAGCAATGAAGGGCTTAGAATATCCAATGTCTGTTCAGAATATTGATAAATTTGAAAAAAAGGCCAGGGATATCAATGGTAAACAATTATCTATTAATGTATTTACTTGTTCTACTGGCCGTGGCAATTGCTTGATAGCACCTCTCAGAATCAGTACATTTGATGATGATTCTGCTGTTCCGATTGATCTGCTCTTAATTGAAGAGGATGGCACATATCATTACACTCTGATACATAATCTTGAAGCTTTAGTCAGAAAACAACTAGACAAATCCAATACAATATTCAAGTTGTGCAGAAGATGTTTAATTGTATTTGATGGTAGAAAAATGGTGAATGGTGTTTGTGAAGAGAATGCAGAAATTGCTAAAAACAAGTTAATTGAGCATCTGAAATAGTGTGGCAACCATAAACCTGTTCATATGCTTATGCCTAACCCAAATGAAAATGCCAAATTCAAAAAATTTGAAGCCTTGTTGGAACACCCAGCATATATAGTCTGTGATTTTGAATCAAACCTCAAACCTCTTGCATTCTGTAGCCCAGATCCTGATGAACCTTCAATTACATCATACCAGCTACATGAACCTTCTAGTTTTTATTATGTGATTGTACAGGATGGGGTTGTTAGTAAAGAAGATTTATACATGGGAGCAGATGCCATCAAAGAATTTGCAGATAGAATAGAAAATGAGTGCCGTTGCATAGCATCTAATGTCTTATTATAATCAAAACCCATGTTGCCTTTAACAAAGGATCAGATTGAAGATTTCAACAATGCAGAAAAATGCCCAGTATGTAATTCTAAATTTTCAGATGTAAATATCAAGGTTCATCACCATTCCCATACAGATGGTAAATTCTTAATGGCCCTGTGTAATAGCTGTAATATTAAGATCCAGAGACCAAAATTTGTCCCCATATTTTGCCATGGTGCATCCAATTATGAGTTTCATCATCTGATCAGGTACGAGGGGTTTGACAAGCAGAATTTAAATATTTTAGCTGAAAATAATGAAAAATATATTGCCATTAGCAAAATAATTAAAGGTAATGGTGTTCCTATTCACTTAAGATTTCTTGATTCCTACAGAATTTTATCGGCTAGCCTGTCTACACTGGCCACTCAATTATCTGATGATCAATTCAAAATCACATGTGCTTCGTTTCCAAATCAGGACCTGAAATTAATTAGGCGGAAGGGTGTATATCCATTTGATTATGTTACAGATTTTTCTAAATTTGATGAGTGTTCTCTGCCACCACAACAAGAGTTTTACAGCAAAATCAGAGGATCTGGAATCACTGATGATGATTATCACCATGCCCAGTTGATGTGGAACAATTTAAAATGCCAGACATTTGGTGATTATCACAAGGCTTATTTAAAACTTGATGTGACCCTCTTAGCTGATATACTTCAGGCGTTTAGAAAATCTTCCATGCAAAATTATAAGCTGGATCCAATGTATTTTTACAGTGCTCCGGGCCTAGCATGGTCTGCAATGTTTTTAAACACTAAAATGCAATTGGATCTGATCCAGGATCAAGATATGTATCTGTTTATGGAACAATGTATAAGAGGAGGCATGGTGCAATGTTCTCAGAGATATGCCAGAGCAAATAACAAATATATTCCTGATTATGATCCAGCACTGCCATCAAATTATATACTGTATGTGGATGCAAACAGCCTGTATGGTTATGCTATGATGGATAAATTGCCATATGCAGGGCTTGAGTGGGTTGAAGATTTCAATATTGAAGATCTTCATGATTTTGATGACAGTAACTATGGCCTGTTCTTAGAGGTTGATCTGACAATTCCTGATGATTTACACAACACATTTTCTGATCTGCCCCCAATTCCCGAGGTTAAGTGTTCACCTGGCTCTAAACAGAAGAAATTGATGATGACTCTAGAGCCGAAACAGAATTATGTCTTATATTACAAAAACCTCCAGTTCCTGATGCATCATGGTGTTCAAGTGACCAAAGTTGGAAAAGTTTTGAGGTTCAGGCACTGAAGATATTGATACAAACACAGAGCTTCGAACATCTGCAATGAGCCAATTTGATAAGAACTTGTTTAAATTGATGGTCAATTCAGTGTATGGTAAAACAATTGAAAATGTCAGAAAACATATTGATGTTAAATTAATTACTGAACCCAGCCGGAGCAAAAAATTGATTGAAAAGCCCAACTTCAATTACAGAAGAATTTATGATGAGAATATGGCACTTTTCAACATGAAAAAAACAAAGATTAAGTTTGATAAGCCTATTTATGTAGGGGCTGTGATATTGGAATTGGCCAAATTACACATGTTAAAATTGTTTTATAATGTGTTGAAGCCTTTTTATAAGGATCGTGTAAAACTGATGTACATGGACACAGATAGTTTTATTCTTGATATTCAGACAGAAGATGTTTATCAAGATATGTCACAGCCTGAATTGTTTAAATATTTTGATACCACTGAACATTCAAAAATTAAACACCACAACAAAAAGGTGCCTGGCAAGTTAAAAGATGAGACACTTGGTGATGTTATTGTAGGATTTGCTGGGTTAAGGGCCAAGATGTACAGTTTTGAAACATGTAGTGGCGCTGTTGCCAAAAAGGCCAAGGGCATTGGCAGAGTGACTGTAGACAAAGAGCTTGAATTTGAAGATTACAAAAATTGCCTCAAATCATGTAGCACAATCAGAACATCAGAATCCAGAATTCAGAGTGTGGATCACTTGTTGACTACAAATATTGTAAGAAAAGTGGCTCTGGACCCACATGATGACAAGAGATGCATTTTATCATGTGGCATACATACTCTACCATGGGGTCATTGTGATTTGAAAAGTGGAAATCAATGCCCAATTACAGAGCATGATTTGAAATAAATAAACATGCCTATGAACTTATTTGGGTTCAAAAAACAGGCTATTATGGACCTGCCAACACCACAACCCTCTTCTGATATGATATCTAAACTAAGTGCTTTGTTAATTATTCATCTGAACAGCATATTTACAGATGTTGATGATGAAACAGGTAAAACATTGTACATATTTAACAATAATTTAAATCATTACCAATTACCTGTAGGTGGTCAATTGCAATTTATTACAACCCCTGAGGGTAATGTCAAGATTTCAGTAGGGAGAAATATTTATAGAATTAAGCACTCAAACATGATTTCTGGCACTGTATATACTGTTTCTGCTGGTGACTGCTTATATATTGAGGTCCCTGGCTCATATGACAAGCTTATACCTTTCTTTTATAGAATTAAGAATCAGATATTCAATAATAAATAACCACTAAAACAAAATGCCTAATGATATATTTGGCCATACAAGACATGAAGATCACAGTGATGAGATTCTGATGCTTGATGTCAGAGTCAAGAAATTAAGAAGAAAAAATTGAGACACTTGAAAATTTTATGAACAACTTGCCATCTTCTGATGGTTTGAGTGCAATAACTCGGAGTGTTGCAAACATCAAGCTGCAACTTGAAACATATGAAGATTTTGGAAAAATTCAAAGTACCATAACCCATCTTGAGGGTACAATAGCAGCAGTGCAAAGTGATTTGACAAATGTACTAGAATCCCGCTTGCCTGGTATTGTAGATACCCTTGTCAGTGTCCAGCAACAGATCACAAAACTTGAAAACCTCAACACTGAATCTGAGCTATCTCATTTTCATCACTTGATCGATGATATCCAAACAAAACTTGAAATTTTACAACAATCAACACCCACTCAGGCAGATATAGCCCTGCTACAAAATGCTATGCGTGGTGTGGTTGATGCTTCTGAATTAAATGATGTGAAATTGGCACTTGAATCTTTGCAAAATACTGTAACAAATCTGCCTACATCACAGGAACTTAAAAATATTAAGAGAGCTGTGAATCGCATATTGAAATCAGAAGATATCAAGAATATCCAGACAGAGATCAAACAACTTACTCAGACAGTGGCCACTCTACCAACTAATCAGCATATTAATGAACTGCATGCCTTGTTTGAGGATATCCATGATCTTACTGCTCAAATTTCAAAATTGGCATTTGTTGAAAATTTACAGCAAATTGTAGCTAATATCAAGCAACAGCTAGGGACCATGGAATCCAATCAAGCAAATGATCTGTCTGTTTTTGCCACACAGCTTCAAGAAATTGTGCAACAATACAAAAAACTTGTTGTGGACATAAAAATCAAGCCAGGCCATGATGATGTTGTTAGGACTATCAATGAGCACCTTGAATCTGTAACAAGCAGATTGCTTACAGCAGAAAAAGAAATAACCGGCATAATTGAGAATCCAAAACATACAGTAAATCTTGAATTGTACAGCATCCCCAACAAAGAATATGATTCACCATTTACACCAGGTGGCAAAATATATATGCTGTCCCCTGCACAATTTTATTACCAGTTTTTTTTGGGGGGCACACTGAGACCAATCAAGATCAAATATTGGCTTCAACCACAGGCACACCACTACCCCACCTTATCAATAACAAATGCTGATAACAAACCAAAAATCACCAGTGTAGAGTTAGAGGATTTTACAGATCCCAATACATTAGAAACATCTTATGCTGAAGATGATGGCTCTCTGGAATTTCATATACAAATAGGAGACAAATTATATTTAGAAAATCCTGTAGTATCAGCTGCTAAACACCCCATAGTTGCAATATTCTTGTTTTCATATTATGTCTAGACAAATTATTGTTGATGAATTACACAGACAAGCCAGACATAATTATAAGAGACTGCCAGTAGTCACAAAAGGCATAGATGATTTATGACAGTGCGACTTGATTGAGATGGCAAGTGGACAGCTGAAAAACTTAGACAAAATCAACAAGGGCTACAAGTATCTACTCACTGTCATAGATACATTTTCAAAATTTGCCTGGGCTGTGCCACTCAAATCCAAGACTGGAAAATGTGTTACAGAAGCCTTCAGGACAATCATCAATCAGAGTGGAAGATCACCGCGCTATTTGCAAACAGATAATGGCAAAGAATTTTATAATTCTGTGTTCCAACAATTTATTAAAAGCCAGTCAATACAACATTATTCGAGTTACAGTGATCTCAAGGCCTCAATTGTAGAGAGATTCAACAAAACTCTAAAAAATCTTATGTATAAACAACTTACACTTCAAGGTAATTATAAATGGCTTAATATTCTTCCAGAACTTCTACATAAATATAACAACTCGGTCCATTCCACAATCAACATGAAACCCTCTGAAGTAACTTCATCTGATGAGCAAAAATTGATCAGGACTGTTTATTATCCTAGATACCAGCCAACAACAAGAAAGACCAAATACAAGGTGGGTGATCAAGTAAGAATTAGCAAATATAAGCACTTATTCAAAAGAGGCTTTACAAGAAACTGGAGCACTGAATTATTTACAGTGGTTCAAGTTAAACCTGGGACCCCTAACACATATATAATAAAAGACCACCGAGGAGAAATTCTCAAAGGCCGGTTCTATGAAGAAGAACTCAACAAAACTAAACAGCCTGACACATATCTCATAGAAAAAATATCCGCAGAAAAGGCAACAAGTTATTTGTCAAATGGCTAGGACTTCCAGAACACAGCTGGATCGATGCAGACAAAGTGATAATATGAGCACCTGGGATGTTATAAAGAGGCTGCCAGAACCTGAACAGCAGATTAAGAGAAATGGCAAGTTGCTGCCTGAAAATATTAGATGTCTTATTGTTGGGCCATCGGCTTGTGGTAAAACTACACTAATGATTGATAATTTTTTATTGGCACCCAACTGGTTAGACTGGAAAAACAGGCACTTGTATGTTTTCTCTAAGAGCTTGGAACAATTAAAATATCAGCAGTTGATGAAGCTATATGATGGATTGGATATTGCCACTTTTGAATCAGATGTTAAGCCACTTCATGAATGTCTTGATAACTCTGTTGTTGTGTTTGATGATATTATACTGGATAATCAAAACAAGGTTAGAAATTTCTTTACACAGGGCCGACACAAAAACATTGATTGCTTCTACCTGGCACAGACTTTTTCAAAAATACCGAAGCAGCTGATCCGAGACAACAGCAATTTTATATGTGTGTTTCATCAAGATCATACCAACCTCAAACACATACATGATGAATATGTAGGTGGGGACTTGAGCTACAATGATTTTTCCAAGTTTTGCAGTAGGTGCTGGAATCAAAACAGTTATGGGTTTGTCACAATTGATATGACAAGAAAACCCAATAGTGGCAAATACAGAAATAAAATCAACAATTTTCTAGACATTGAAACATATATAAATAACCATGAAAAGGCCAATCATTGATAATCTTAAATTAAGAGATTATCTTGTAAAAAGATTTAAGGGATGGAAATCAGAGAACCGAGGAATTTATGAACAACACAAACAAACAGAACAGCCTATTATTGATGCTATTAGTGAATTAGGTAAAAATATGAAAACTGTTACAGAGCAAAATCAAAATTTGATCACAGAGCTTGTACCTGTAGCTGCAAGGAACATATTAGATTATCCAATCACCCCACTTTCTAGTATTCATACACCTAGTCCTGTTGCTCCTCGAAGAATTGAAGCTACTCTGGATCCTATTGAATTGGGTCTTCTTGCTCAAAAATATTTAAGCACACCTAAAGACAACAAAGATGAGGTCTTTGGCTTATATGCTGACACAGAGCGTGATGGTAGCATCATACATAGAATTGGCAATTTCAGAGTAACATTTATGGGAGATGATATAATTGTATATTCAGAATCTCATCTTGGAGAAAGAGGTGGTTTTGTTAAATATCCTGGCACACCTGGGTTGTGGGAACTGATGACTAGGAAAAGGCCTGGCAGCTATACAGATCAAGATTATGAGCATTACAAAGAAATAATAAAATCAGATGCTCTATACCAGAACAATGATCCCACACAAAAAAGAGTCAAGTCTAGCAGTGGAGCAAAATACAACAATTTAATCAAGCCCATATGGTCACAAATTAAGACAGGCAGTGGAATCAAACAATACAACACCCTGCCTAAAGAATTTGTCTGGGTTGATGATGTCAGGAAACTTGTAGATAGGTTATTGGTGATAGCTGGGGAGGAAAATGCTGGCAACCACAATTTTTACAATGAAAAGGTTGGAATTATGGACATGATAAGCACAAAATTGTCTAATTTTATAGTGAATGACACTAAGGGGATTGGATATCTTATAAAAATTATTAATACTCTACCACCTAAATTTTGGAATATTTCTGAGGGCCGGGGGTTGGTTAATGACATTATAAACAAGCTGCCATTTGAACTACACATTCCAGGCTATCAGTATTGTGGTCCAGGCACAAAATTGGAGCATAGATTAAACAGAGGGGACCCTGGTGTTAATCCCCTAGATGCTGCTTGTAGAGACCATGACATAGCATACAACACACATTCTGATCTTGATAGGCGACATGTTGCAGACAAAAAATTAGAAGAGGCTGCATTTGGTAGATTTGTAAGCAAAGATGCTTCTTTGAGTGAGAGAATAGCAGCATTGGGGACCACCATAGCTATGAACACCAAACAAACACTGGGGTGGGGGCTGTGAATATGTATATAATAAACCTAGAATGAAGGCCAAGGGTGTTATGTATCAAATACCTTATGCAGGTCTTAAATCTCTTAAAACTATTGATAGTCTTTTAACCAAAAAGCAGCGCAAGAAAAAAAGCTCTTGTATTACCAAGGGCCATGGTATGAAATTGTTGCTTAGTACCCCCCAATTAAAAAAATTACAACAATCTAGAAATAAATCACATGTGGGGGTTTCATATTTACTATCCCGGCCATCTTAGCAGCACTTGGGGCTGTTGGGAGCTTGGCTGGGGGATCAGCTGCCATAGCAAAAACAGTAATAGATGCCAAGAAAAATAAGGCAGAATTAGATGAAATAAAGCGCCATAACCTGACCATGGAGAAACAAGGCAAAGGTGTTAAGAGAGCCATGAATAAGTTTAAAAAAAAACAAGAGCCGCTTACAAACCAAGATATTGAAGCTTTAATCAAGCCACTGGGCATCAAAAATTTTAGAGGTGTGTACATGTCTGATTCTTTACCAGAACAACCACTCAACAAAGAGTGTGGCATTGTTAATTTGGATAAGTACAAAAATCAGGGCACTCACTGGATCTGTTATCTTAAATATTTAAACAATGAGGCATTTGTGTTTGATTCATTTGGAGGTGTTCCACCTGAAAATTTAATAAAATATCTAAAATCAGCTAATCTTTATTACAATAATGCCCGTGTTCAAAATTTCAAAGATGTTAATTGTGGACATTTGTGTTTATCTGTTCTTAGATATATGTCTCAAAATAAATAAACCATCAATTGAAGATTTTCAAAAAGCCTTGTGGTATCTGAAACATCATGGGGGTATTCCATCTCACCAGCCAAAATTCAATATTGAAACTTAGATTACATGATGATATAGTGTATCCCAAAACAATAGCTCTCAGAGCATTTTATGGCATGTACTTGATCCCTAATATTACACACCACAACAACAAAATTGCAGTTGGTGATCAAAACATTGTCATCACTCCAGGGCAGTATAATCTGTCCACTCTAAATGCTCAATTACCCAGAGGTATAGTATTAACTCAAAATTCTGTCACTCACAGAGTAGAGATTGTATCTGCTACAGAAACAGTGGATCTGGGTACTATAGGAGAGCTGTTAGGCTTTGAGAACAACACAAAACTTGAACCAGCCATCAAACACACTGCTATTAATATACCTAAATTCTTAGCCATAGAGACTCTGAATATTCACTGTAATGTTGCTGAGGGTATGATCACCAAATCTAATGGCATAGGCACTCACAAACAAACTGGCATCATTGCAACATTTAAACCTAATTCTGAATTTATGGAGCCAATCATCTACACTCCATCCCCAACATTATATTTTCCTGTGTGCCATAATAGAATAGATTATATTGAATTGATGGTCACTAATGAAAAAGAAGAATTAGTTGATTTTGCTGGAGCCACAACAACTGCAATCATAGAGATTAATATTTAAATAAAAATACATACAAAAAAATGGAAAATATTGAGAGTTATGAGCTACAATCATTCCCCCCAAACAGGAGGACATTTGCAAATTTAAATCAACCCAACACAGAGATTGAGGTTGATCTTGATGTAGGGGATGGCTTTATACACCCCCACAGAGCAGATCTATACATCAAATTTGATGTTGTAAAGCTCGATGGTACAGATTATCCAGCAAATTCAAATATAAGATTGGTAGATAATTTTGTGCCGCATCTGTTCTCTGAAATTGAGATCAGAAAGCATGGTGTTGTTATAAACAGAGTGGATTATCCCGGCATTACCTCCACAGCTTTGGCCACACTAAAATTATCCAAAACCGAGGCTTCTTACTACAAAATAGGTGAATTTGAGGCTGGTGATAAAATTATATCTAAGAGCCACACAGTGCTGTTCCCTATGCGCCTGTTGCCAGGATTCTTCTCAGATTACAAAGATATTATGTGGAAGGGTGGTTTAAGAGTCACATTTAGAAGAGCTGCCAATGGTAATAATGCTTTGATGAGGTACAGCACATTAAACTCTACAGGGGAAGCTTTGCCTAATACCCTACCTGATGAAGGCAAATGCATTATTCAGACTATGGAGCTAAGAATCCCAGTTGTTGAATATGAAGCCAGTTATGCTCTTAAATACAAAGCAGATATAATAAAAAATCCACAAGTACCTTTACAATTTTTACATATCAATGTGTACAGAAGCCTGCCACTGGTACTTATTATGAGTTTGATGCTACAAATTCATTCTCCAGTATACAATATGACATGCCAGATTTTGTGGTGGTACTGTTTCAGACTGGAAGACACAATAATCAGGAAAAAAATTCAAGTAGATTTGATAACTGCAACATCAAGAACATATATCTTAAAAATGGCAGAAATGAGGTATTCCCTAGAGAAAATTATAATTTAGACATGTCCAAGGATGATTTCCTTAAATTATATGAAGCATTTACAGCATACAAAAGGGTCACTACTGGCAATACTGACATGTATTACACACCAGATGAATTCAAAGCACAGAGACCCATGTTTGTCATCAACACTTCAAAAAGGAAACAAGTTGTGGTTAATGACAGGACAAACATTAAAATTATCTGTGAATTCCACAATACACTCCCTGATGACACTATATGTAGTGTTATTCTCATAGCTGAAAAATCATATGTTTATGATGTAAGAAATGAGAGAGTCACAGAGCAATTTTAGAAGAATTACATTGTTTTAGTACTAGATATGCAAGTTGAGCCTGGTGCCCAATTGAACTTAAACCGGAAGTAAATATGTGTGTGTGGGTGTGTGTTTTATGAGGATTTTGGCTTAATTTCAAGTGTATCCAAAACAATATCAAGAAGGGGCATATTTTTAACAAGCTTATGGACAACAATCTGGCTGATGCAACTTTTGTAAGTATGGGCAAATCAATCTGAGGGGGCTCATCATTTGTACACTGTAGTTTCGGGAAATTCCCGAGGGCATTTTTACAAAAATCTTGGATTAGACAGGGTGCTACACTTGAGCAAAATGCTCATATGCTCATCTTGAGCAAGGTTTAAGTGTAGCCAAATCTGCCTGAGGGGGGTTCATCATTTGTTGAGTTTATAATACCACAAATCATACTACTACAGATCTAGGAATAAACACTTCCAGCAGGTACTTGTGCTTCATATTTTTCACATGATTTTTTACAACGGGTTAATTTTACAGCTAACTAAGACTCCCCGACCTGGAGACCCTACAGACCCGTGACCAGACGTCTGGGCCTCACGCCACATTTTAGAGCGGAAGGCTGGTGTTGCCTCTTTGTCATTTGACTCTTGTCTACAACAGAACAAAAAAATTGACCAACTGGGGAATATTAGATTAGATTTATTTCCTTTTATGTACGAGCCATAGGCTGTACGCACTACATAATTTTGAATTTTTCTACAAATGAAGAACTGGGTAATATACTTGCAGTTCATTTGGACACTTATAGTTTAAAGCTATATTTTGTTTCATCAAACAACAACCTCTATCACTGGAATACAGGAAGTTGGTACAAACAAACAAAAACGTACCTCTTCAAAAAATTCAATTAAAACAGAACTAAAATCTGATTAATAAAATCTCTTTACTGTGTGATTAGGACACAAAAAGATTAACGGCAAGGGCTGAACAACTTTCACCTTATTTTATTTATGTACATGGCATTCGTCAGACCCATTCTAGAATTCAGTACTGTGGCATGGATATTTTCTGTGGTATTGGGAAAAGTGACAAAATTGAGAATATACAAAAGAAATGTATTTCTACTTATATTTTAGATTTAAATTGTTTAAATTATTTTATAGTTATGATAATCTATTGGACAATTTAAAACTTGAATCCCTTTCATCAAGAAGAAACAGAAATGATCACAAATTTGTTGAAAAAAATCTTAGAAGGTCCCAACGCTTTTATCCAGAATATCTATTCGAGTTACGCCATATCGTGTAAGAACAAAAGGGTCGTTATTGACAACATGTAAAGATTATAAACACAATGATTTTCTAAACTATATAGTCAGTAATTATAATGATTTTCACCGATCCTAAAGATCAATTTCACTTTAATGTATTCATCACGTATATTTTAATGTACTATTTAATGTATTTAGTATTTTTTCTTTTACATTTTCATTTGTATCATCAAATCTTGTTACAAATTTGTAACTTACATATATTTACATGTATACGCACTGCTGTACTAAGGCTCGTCAGCTGTTCTTCAGCAGGATAATATCAGCATAAATAAATAAATATATAAATACAAGAACAATACAAAAATTTGATGCAATGAGCAACAAAGTTCATTCTTTAGTGTGAATGGTTATTGGTAGACCTCCCACACCAAGGAACAGAAAAGTATAGTTATAGTACGGGTATATGAATAAGAAGGTAGATTAAAATTGTCTAGTTCTTGAAAGTAGATATAAGGGATGGCACGGGCACTGCAGTTATAACTAGACCTCGGATTTTAGGTTTTTGACCTATTTTTTTCCTTTGCAGGTAACTAAGAAATAACAAGTTATATCGGCGTTTCGTTTCATAAAAAAACGAAACAACTGACTAAGTTTTATAGTGCCTAAAATAACCTATTTTGCTTGTTAGAACCTATTTTAGGTATATGTGCCTAAATTAAACATTTTTTTAGGTTTTTATATTTTTTTAGGTTTTACAGGATTTTTATATCTCACAGAGGTATTTACTAGGTTTGGTTCAATGACTGGCTTATTTGAAACATGTTTTCTGTCGATTTCCCTCCCTCCAAGTATATGATGTTTATCAAAGCTTTAAACAAAAAAAAGATGTCTGACGTAACTGTTACCTGCAGACAGTGGCGGCGAAAGGGGACAGTTCCCCCCTACTTTTTACCCCTGCACTATAGACTCTTAATGCTAACCCTTGCCTACTAAGATAAAGTAAACTGTCCTTGCCCCCCCCCCCACCCATCCTCCCCATTCTCAGTTTTGGCACCCAATCGTCTCTACTGCCAGCACAGTCCCAAGTGCAAACTTCTGATCTGTGTGGCCTTGCTCACTTTCGCGTCAGTTTGGTCCTTTTGGCATTCACGCGTTGCGAATTAATATTTCAGCATTCAAATTTGCACTACTGACTATGTTTCTGTTGAAAGAAAATTTTCAGCATATGAAATGATCCTGACAGACAAAAGGTTTAGTTTGAGTGTGGATAACGCAAAAAGATTCATGGTGGTCAGTAGGACCATGATAAAATTCAAGTATAATTCCTGTTTTTCAAGGTGAACTTTCCAAAAATTCAAGTTTACAAGCAGATGTTTTCTCTATTCCAATCTTACGTATTACCGACTCTCACCCTCCCTTCCATACACAAAAATATTGACAATATAAAGAGTTTGTATGATCCCAATGTAACAAAAAATTTATCTAATCAACTTCAAGATATATTATTTTGTATTAATCTTCCGTTTGCCAGATAGATTATTCTGTAAAATACACTAACAAAGAAACGGATTGAGAAAATTTAGTTTTATTTTCTGTGTAGCATTCTTTTTAATTCTCAAAAAAATGAATGAAATAAAAGCGAAACTGAGAGAAATTGCCTCAGGGCATTTATAAACATGTATAAGTTTAATGGGATATGGATTAATAAAAGTTGCAATTTTTCACGTCTACGGAAAAAAAATCGAATAGAGAAAACATCCGTTTTTACCTTATTTCATGTCTTGCCAAAATTCATGAATACTTTCCAGAGCCAATAATTCACGTGTAATTCCCGGAATTCCAAGAATTCCAAGTGAGTAGCCACCCTGATATTGTGCAGCAAGTTATACATACGTAATTCATTTTTCATATCAACAAGTAACATTTTCTAACAGCACAAATGCAGTATTATAATAATTTGTAGATAATTTTGAAAATGATATAAAGAAATAAAAATTTATCTAGAAAATTAATATTTGATTATTACGGTTCTTGTGAAATTTTGTTTTTAACGATTGTATCTAATCGGTATTTTTCAGGAATTTTGTACCAAATTAACTCTTTTTGCAACCTATTTCAAGATTTTTCGAGCCTAATTTAAGTTTTCTAGAACCTATTTTCGGATTTTTAGAGCATATTTTAGGAACCTAAAAGCACCTTTTTTAGAACCTAAAAATCCGAGGTCTAGTTATAACCAGGGTCAGATTGGTGGGTCTGACCATGGTGCCCTGCCTCCGTTAGGATGCCGTAAGATTTATATACTATACCTTATTTCTGTAAGAACAGTCTAGAAAAGATGCTTGTTCTTTCATTCAGAGATGGCAGTACAGGATAAAGAATTTTATTGGTTATAATAATCACGAAAAGCTAAAAAAATGTATTATTACTTTATTCGTCTTTGTACACAGTAGTTGAATCACAAACGATCGGAGAAAGTACAATGTGATTTAATTTTATAATGATAATAATTTGCAGTTTAATTCGAACTCTTCTAAATAATTAGCATCTCCTGAAATTCACAATAAATATTACACGGAAAAGCTCGCATTATACAGCTACATGTAAACTAAGACTTCCCGTATAGGGTTCGAAATCCTGGGAGAGGGGGTGCAGTACAGGGGCGATTTCACCTCACCAACAATCTTGTCCTAATATATCCTCCCCACCAAAAGTTTCCGGCGGAAGAGTTTAAGTTTTTACAACAAATATAAGCCATTAGGTTTGAATTCAAATATACAGGGTTAGCCTAATAGAAATAGACAGTTTAAACGCATCATAAATTGAAATTTGTTTGTTACATCAGAAATCATTTAGTACTGTTGTATAGAGAAAGCCTTCAAGTTTACGACCTCCGCTTTTCGTTTGTCTTCTTGGCGTCAGCATCACGTGAGCACCCGTCGAGCAACATGGCCGCTAGCCAGGTGGAGAAGGCTTTCTGTAACAAACAAATTTCAATTTATGATGGTATGTTAAACAACCACCCTCAAGGCCGTCAATCTACGATTGGAGCAAAACAGTTGAGGAAACTAGTTGTCTGTGCAAGGGAGAAAGTCGCGTTTGGGGAGAACTGGACTATCCCATTGATATCTGTCGTGTTACAAATGGGCCACACATAGAACACTTGTAACTTACCAATGTAAACTTCAGGACGTACTCTTCAAACCATGTAAGTATTTCAGCCTTATTATTAAAACTCTTCTTTCTGTAAAACTTTGAAAGTGTCTATTTCTTTAAGGCTAACCTGTACTTTACTAAAAATAATGAGTATCGCTGTGTATGCTTGTGAGTGTTGCATGCTCTCTATCAAGAGATCATGTAAGCATGATACATGGTTGATTTATATTAATAGAAAGCAAAAATGTATACACAATAAAACCATTTCAACTATTTTATAATTTATTAACATTTTAACCATTTGGTAAAGGAATTAGTTTGCTACTTTATAAATATCTCATGATTTCCTGTATGTAGCTATATTTAATAATACATATATATTTTTTAATTATAGTGGCTATTTTTATATATTTGTGTGTAAAATAAGCTCCTCCTCCGCCTCCCCAATCAGGCTTTGTGTTTATTGCTATTATCCCTCCACGGAAGATTTTTTTAAAATTTACTGCTGCATAGCATAATACATACATTGCAAACTTATGTAGCAATTTAAACTATGAGAGTGTTATTTTGATGTCATTATGTAAATATTAAATAAATGCATACCTACAGTAATCGTATTTTTTAACAGTAGTACTTACAGTATTTAAAAATAAAGCTATTATTTTTCTTATTTAAAACTAAATTTGTAACATGGTCAAGGAAAGGAGAGGGGCCAGGATGGAAAGTTAGGGATGACAGGGTGGAAAGTGAGGGGGCACCAAGAATCCACCTCACCAGGGTGAAACTTTTATCTTGAGCCGCCCCTGGTGTACACTAATCCATTTAGTCACATCTGCTAGGGAGATGAGGCGCTTATCGTCGTCTATCCCACTAGCAGCATTGGCCGACCCCATCGTCTGCTTCCACTCATGAGTACCCAAATGGCTTGCTCAATTCATCACACTGGGATATCTTGATTCACCTATTCTTCTGTTCTACGTGTCAGCAATAATTGATATTTCTAAAGTCCAGCTTACATCTCCAGTTACATCGCCATGCGGAAACTTTCTCTAAACAAAACGCTGCGCCTGCGCTTTCGCCTAGAATGTCCCATAAGTCCGTAAAATAATTGGTTTCACCAGATTCAGGAGCCCAGTTATTTTAGTTGAATGCGTTCGTTTCGTTAAGACTTTCGGAACGCACCCATTATAATAGATTGATATAGTGGAGAGAAAAGGGCGTAATTAACGAATATTACCGAAGTGGCGCAAACATAACTTTTACATATATGCTAAAAATAAGCCAAGGGGGGCGGGGGAAGGAATGAACAGGGCTGGGTTAACTAGACTTGCACCAGTAAGGTTGTATAGTATCTAATCTCAGTGCGATGTATCCAGTGACTGATTGATTGATTACTTCGCTTTTGTCCCATTTTTGGCTAATTTGCGAAGATGGGGATGAGTGATGATGTGATGAAATTGATGAATGGACACCAACTCATGCGATTCGAACCCGGGACCCCTGGCGTCGTGGCGCGATTTGCTAACCACTCCGCCACGGGGGCCGGCTGTATCCAGTGACTGTCCTGGTTCACGTCAAGCCGAAGAAGATACATCGCAGAGACCTGAAACATTTTGTGTGTTTGATAATATACGTATATGTTAAGTTGAGTCATCATTGAAGTCTGAATATACAATATAGTCTCCAATTTTAATTAATTTTATGTTGTATTAATAAATTTCAAGTACCGATTCGAGTAGTAGTTGCTTATTTCCACACTTCATGCAACCTCGAGAACCCTGAGATAATTGATCCGAGCCGGAGGTAGCACCACTTATCTATCCATTCAAGCATCATCAGTTTGAAAACCAACAACCTTAAGAGGTTAAAGCTCCACTAGACACTCCCCACTCAGCGTGCTAACAGATGTAGAGAAAGATAACTCAACAGAACAAAGTACACAATACATGCCCTTCCTTCCAACTGGACGCCATTCCCGAGTGCAAAGAAACCAGAATACATTAGACTTCTCATCAAAATCCGTATTACATGTAGGGACTTCCTCATGGCGCAGTGGTAAAGTCATCGCCTTGTATCCAAGGGGTTCCGTGTTCGATTTCCGGTATAAACACATTGCACGGTGGTTGTCGACTAACATACAAAGCCCAACTCGACTCTTGAGCACAAGACTTTCCTTTCAACATGTAACACTTCATCTCGAAGTGTTATGGAAAACTTTTGTCTATTGTAGAATACATACAAAGAACATCCACTCTTTGTCCGCACAATCCTGAAAGATGCAATTCATGACAACTACCGTTAAATATTTCATACTCCCTTACGGCACTTACTAACCACGTACACGTTGACCATTGGCCCAGGCATCCAAACTATGACCTTACTTTAGTAATCATCCACCACAGTTACAACCACATTTATGTCCTTCCTATTGGAAATTAAATATTATCATTAAATAAAATGAAAACCTCCAGAGATTAGAAAGTTGCACATTAGGGTCCAACGTATTTTATATAGGCCTACGCAAAGTTCTTAATATAGGTGCGGATTGGGTATTATTTGGATACAGAGCAGAACACATATACAGACACATACATAATGCATACTTGAGTTATTTTTTTACATTGAGTTTTCCTTTTAAGTCCACTTTATGCACAGATAGGTTTCAATACAAGGTAGTATAATGGAGTTGAGCCTTTCCTGAATTATGGTTGGCGTCAGTTTCGACATGACGAAATTCATCGTGGAAAAACTTCCCTCGTATGAGCAGCTTGTCACTGAAACTTTCTGATTAGTTTGTTATAATGTTTATGCGGCATTTGTCTTTCAGGCACTTGCAACAAGACAAGAACTGCTACTGGAGGATTATACATCTTCTTCGCTAGTAGAAGTCTGATTTTATAAATATGTGTGTGTGCATATTTTGTTATATTTTTAATTTCTATATATTATATTCTTCTTTGTTATGCATAGGCCCCCTTAATCCTTGACTGAAAGAGAGTATGGAGACAAAATTTTATTGAAGCCACTGCCTTGTTTCTCTCCTTTATTTTCTTCTTGATTGTGCCTATAGGTCTGTTTAATGAAAGTGTACCTAAATTATAATGGACGATTATAATTATTGTAAATGAACCATGTGAAAAAATAAGGAAACTGAAAGAAACGAATGAGCATCAAGTGAATATGATCGTTCTCCATGTATTTTATTTCGAATACGCTTGTCTGTAAATTCTGTAGTCTTTGAAACTGATGTATACTTGCACCTATACTTTGTCCCGATTCTCTCTGGAGCAAGCAAACGAAAACAAGTCTCTGCTCAAGTAGTGACGCAAGACGGCTCCGCCAATGAACACGTGAGAGAGAATGGGATTACGTGGAGGGGGAGAAAACGATTTCTTCGCTCTGCCCACTCGATCCCCCCTTCTCTGTCGCGATTGCTTCAGAAAAAGCCGGAACAGAGTATAACTTACATTCCAGGTTTTAAAAATTCGCAAACAAATTTTGTATCTACATAAATGTCGAAGTACACGTGCATAAAGGTGAAATGATATATTATTTTTACAGGTAAATTGGGAAGTATGGAGATTCTAGGTCGAGAGTTTCAATTTCTGTTTGGGAAGGATTCATTAGTTGTTTTTTTTAGCAACGTTAATTGATACAGGATTCTTTTCGAAACATGTGGATGGAAGAAATATACAAACCATATATATGTAACGAGGAAAAAGATCGAAAGTAAATTAATCTTGCTTCAGGAACAAAAATATTTTTTTTGAAATAAATAATGTTGATTTTCCTACTGCTTTGAAGAATATTACGTAGGCCCACAAGGAAGAAACAATTTTTAAAAAAACATGCTTCTAATTCACAGATCAATATTACACAGCGAAGGAGCCTGAAGCGAATGGGGATATTTGTAGGTGAATGCCTCGGCGGAGCAAGTGGGTCTGTCAACACTGCACATACCAGCGCCAAATGGTGGCCAAGCATAAACGCGTGTGGACCTGAAAACGTTCCGCTTTCTGTCATCTCCAAAAGATTCCCACGTGTTCTTCCCTCCGGCAAACAGAAAAACTGAGACCTTCGCTCCAAAAGTACATTGTGAGCCAGTCTGCCGACTCCCCCTCTGTCCGTATTGTCTTTGACAGCTGGGAGGCAGACCGGGGCTCTTTTATACAGATGCTCTCGACCCCTGCACTGTACGCTAGACCTTTAAAATTGGTCAAGACTGGTGCAGAAAATACGTTCACCTACTCAACCCCCGTTGTCTGTGTCGTCCAGCTGTCGGCTCGCACTTCCTGTCATGCAATATGGTGGAAGAAGTTCCACGAAATAATGTGTGTCCTGCTCAAGTACAAGGTTACTTATCGTTGAAAACGAAAGTCGCCAGAACAAACCGCAAACCTATTATGTTCTACAGAGCAATATTCTGCATTTTTATTACTTTGCACGCATTTCCTTTCTGCCTCGTGCTTCAAGTAATTTGTCTTCTTTGTATTTTCTTAGTAGCTATTATGTCTTTTAATGAAAGTGAAATTGTCGATGATGGAGTAAAAGGAAGAACACCGAAAACTTGGACAGGAGAATGGAGTTCCTAGAAGTTTTGTCGTGATGTTTAATCGAGACAGATGGTGCTCAACTTTTCGGCCGTAGCCAGGATAGCGTGAGTTCAACTCTCACATGTTCATTCAGGTGGTGTTTTCCTGCCGGTTATTAATTCGAATGCAAAAGTTATCATTATATTTTCAAAGCCGCTGCTTCCTAATCTAACCATTATTAACCACCAGGTGTCCTATTTTTCCAGGAATGTTCCACTTTTTAAATGATGTGTCCTGCGTAATGTTAAATTCCTTGGAAACTTTAAACTTGTCCTTCCTTCTGGCACTGTTCTGCGAGAAGCTCAGCCAAACATGCAGGCTTCATTGCTGGTTGATTTCATGATCGTCGCTTATTGATGCCGTTAGATTTACCGCGACAAGAAGACGCAGAAAGGAAGGAGAAAAGGCTTGTCAAGGGTCATTGAAGGTACCATCCAAGCATTCTCCATGCACTGGCATTTGCACCTTTTACTCTCCGTTCCGTCACCAAACCCGTAGGAGGATAAATAAATGGCCGTTGTCTGGTATATTAATTACCTATATATAGTACATAAACAATTGCAATGTATTTTCTTGTTAACCTTGTAGAATGAGTATTTCTGATATTTTATAGTGACTTTCATATTGTGGGCAAATAGTGGCTTGAAATTAGTACACTTTTGATTCGAAAAGATATAAGATATATCTATTTCTTTCACTTAATTTCTCTACACTAAAAGCAGTGTAATTGGATGAGGTGACAGTTCATCTGGTGAACTGAAGAAGGTACACAATAGCTGATGGTAGATAATAAAGTGTGAGTGTATATGTGTTAATAAGAATGAGGTTTTGTGTTTTCGAACTACTGTTAGAAGTTAATTAAACATTAAGATTTTCGGTAAACACGATTATGTTCGATGTTTACCATTTGTAACAGTTTATTCTATACAATGATTAGTTTTTTTGCATTCATTTTGTATTTAACATCACTTTGTACTATTTAGGTTAATCGCGATAATTAAGATGAATAATCAAAATTTAAAAACGTAGTGCCTTGGGTTGGGTCTCAAAAGTTTGGACTTGTTTGTTCATATTTGGTTATTTAATATCGCTTTTCTATCTATTTAGCTTAACTTCGTCGATATGGATCATTGATGATTAGATGAAAAAGGATGAAAGAAAAATAGAATTCCCTGGCTGAACTTTAACCAAGAACCCATTGAACGTGCTAGGGCATCGCTGTTAAGACTACTCCAGTTTTAGATAAGTTGTCGGAGTTGGTCCAACAGTTTAAAATGGGATCCGGCCACCGGGGCGGCTAGAAACATTTTTAGCTATTTAATGGAATAAGAATGTATAAGGCTATATTGTGACAATTTCTTCAAAAAAAAAAACGCTCACAAGCACAAACTAAAGGAGTATACTACAACACGATGTGTTAAAATTGGTGTTAAGATTCCTATCTCACTTTCAATTTTGTTTGATGAAGCGAGGGTTAATATTATGCGTAACGGTACGTCGACAAAGAAGTTTATTTAGGCATACAGCCCAAGCCTATACGTGCGTACAATTTTCCAATAACTTGACTGTCAGGTACGTGCCCTGTTATCTACACACAAAACTCTAAATCATTCAAATTAAGGCGCACAAACAATTGACACAGTTAAATGTGTAATTTTGGTTTCTTTGAAATGTTCGTGTCTGATCTCAAATGATTATTTTTTGTTGCGTCAAACAGAACAGCAGCGGATTAAAGTATCCTTCGATGCATTTCTCTGCGTATTTTGATGTACCAAAAGTTCGTCATTAGCAGTTTATGCACTTTCATGTGTTAGTGGAGTAAAAAAATCATGCATATTTGTGTCAATAGACAAGTTTTGGGTTTTGTGTGTACCTATCTGGCAATGTTGCAAGAGGAGAAAATTAGCCTTCGATAGGCTTTCGACTGTTGCTGCTCTAGAATTTTGTACTAATGTTTTGTGTATGTGTAGTGCTACAGATAAGTGTGTATAGTATGCCAGGGGCATGGGCAAGTAATGGTGTATTTCATTTGATCATCATTAATACTCTTTATTCTATAGAAGTGGAAAAGCCACAAAAAATTCACTTTATTTGAAATTCTTCATGTGCAATATGAACGTGAAAAAATTCACCTCTTCTGAATGAGAAAGGTGACGTTAGTGAAGTAACCATCGCACGTTTTTGTAAAATAGAAGGAAATACAATACCCATAAAGCCGCGGTAGCTCAGTCGTTAGGACGTCCTACTACCATGCCGAGAGATCCGGGCTCGATCCCCGGCGGGGGAAAACCGGGCTTATTTCCACCTGTTGAAGCGGCTCCGGCGTCGTATAATACTGGGTACCTGGAGGAAACTCTGGGCAGTAAAGGCTACCAGGGGCGTGGTGCTGATCACATCAATCCCGCTTCGGCAGTCATCAAGAAAGTGTGGGGTTCTAACTCCACATCCCCTATACGCCTTCAAAGCGTGGTGCAAAGCGCAGGGGGGAGCACAATACCCAAACAACACACCATTGAGACAGATACCGTATTACGTAATGAAATGTATGGAACCGAAAAATTCTGACATTCTATATATATTGAATTGAAGTTTTAAGTCCACTTTATGCACAGAAATGCTAATCGGGACTTGACTTACAGTTTATAGTGGATTCCGAATCCCAGTGGCATGTGCCTCCAATTATACAAATATGAATGTGCAATATCCGAAATAAGAAATACGTATTTGTTAGCATAATAAGCTGCAAAACTAGGAGTTCTTCTTCTTAGTACAAATTCCCGATATGCATGTGTGTAGCATGTATATTTATCCCATATCCCCTGTAGTTCCCTACTTTTTTTATATTTGAACGTCATCAACCTCGACGTTGCGATTGAGCCGGAGACGCAGTGATCGACACAATATACCGTAGCTAGACTACAAGATAGCAGGTTAGAGATAATACTCTTAATCTTAGCCTCTCCATTGCATTATCAATTGTCCGTGGGGTGGATTCCAGTAATGTTTTACAAAGTACCGGGGCATAATATATAAAACATCTCCCCAGAGCTAAAAATTTGCAAGCGGAGAGAGGGATGCAATAATCAGAGGGGAATTCTCCCGCAACTCTCTACAAATACCACCCTGGTTATAGCTTCCTTTTGAATTTGAATTTCTTTGTGCGAGCCGTTGGCTGTACGCACGACATATTGATTCACTTAGTTTATTCTTTTGACACATGTATGAATAATAATAAGAAGAAGAAACACATATATATTGCACAATGCTGGTTCCACGTACAAGCTAGGGTCACTTTGTGCGGTTTCTTCGTTCTTATCGCTGTCCGCTATCGCCTTTCCTCGTCGTTCCCTCACTTCCCACAAATACCTCCCTACTCGTTGCACTATCTCATTTATGATTCCTCTTCTATCTTTTACCACTTCCATTATTTCCCTCCCTGTTACGTTCTTAACCCACTTGTTTCGCAAATCACGCGTAGAGGGGCAGGCAGAGAGCAGATGTTCGTCAGTCTCTCCCTCCCCGCACAAATAGCATATCGTTTCCCCTACGTCATTCTTCATTTTTACTTGTTTCCAACCCCCAGTCTGAACCATGCTAACCCCTTTCTTTTTGCCTACCAGATTTATGTATCTTGCTTTCCCCCATTCCCTTGATTTCAATTGATCCCTTAGTGGTCTTCGTCTGACAGTCGGTTAGTACCGTGCGTCCATTTCGATCTGCAGCCGAGAGATCGGGAGAAGCGTGGCGGGCGGCGCTGGCGGAGATGCCGACATTTGCGGCCTGTAATGCTCGCTTATTTTTACGGACATATCCAGACATTTATATAAATATTGCAAAACGAGCACTAACCTGGGTTATAATTCATCATCTGTAATTCATCCATGTTCTGCAATTATATACACAAAAAAATACGCTTTAGAAGTGACGATAAGAGTCACAGATAATAAAACATTTTAATCATAGTTTTGACCAGCAATGTCCTGCTTAAGTTTATATCCTTGAAAGAGTTTTGTGTCGATGGGGATCGTTTGGAGGTTTCGAATGTGTAACACTGTATCAAGATTACGCTGCCGACGAAACCATTAAAAGTCAATGGTTTTCGTGAGCTTCCTCGATGAACTCGATGAAATTGGGGCAGCGTTAGAAAGTTATCCAAACAAACCTCTACGCCGTGTTTCACAGGAGATGGTAGTGTCAAAATCATCAGCACATACAGCCACTAAGCTACTAAAATTAAAACCATACTCTTATAACACAGGTTAGTGCTCGTTTTGCAATATTTATATAAATGTCTGCATATGTCCATAAAAATAAGCGGGCATTTCAGGCCGCAAATGTCGGCATCTCCGCCAGCGCCGCCCGCCACGCTTCTACCGATCTCTCGGCTGCAGATCGAAATGGACGCACGGTATTTCTTGTCTGTCTATGTCCAGTAGTCTCTCTCTGATTTGATTTTCGACTGATGTATCTACCCTATCTCCCGCTTCCCACACCCACACCCACCTCATCCCAATAGAGTTCAAAATGTTTTTTTTTTATATCCCTCCCCCAATTCCGTGTATTTTCTTCTCTTACTTGCACTATCAGACAATGACCCTTCAGTGTCGTGTTACCCTCCCTTGCTAGCTGAAGCCAATATTTTAAAGCTCTCATCCGAGTTTGCACTGTCTCTTTGTTTAGACCTAGTTCTTTAAGTACTCCACAATTGGGAGTGCTTCTACTTATACACATAACTTTTTTGTAGAATTCTGTTTGAATACTTGCGACTGTGCTCCCCCCTCTTGCCCCCCCCCCATAGTTCATGGTTCCTGTTACTATTGACTTGTACAAACATTGAATCACTGATAACGGCATTTGAGGTACTTTACTTATTTCTATTTACGTTAAAAATAACCTTAAACTTGATGCACAACTGTACATAAGTAATAATATAAACACATATTTTTCTTATCACTTGACTCTTTCAACAAAGTTGGAATTGGTAAGTGGAGATGAACTGGCATGGTTCAAAGCAGTGAAACAGATCGGGGGGGGGGGGTGAGTTGGGGGATGTCGTCCTCTCGTGTCCCCTCCCTACATCAAGCACTGATTTTGTCCAAAAGGTGGTCTACGAGTTCAAGAAACAATGTTGGAGAATGAGAAAAAAACACAAACAAGATAGCTGCTATTAATAATATATAGATATGATTGATTGTGACCACCATATCTTCTGAATGACTTGTGAAAATAACATTTAAAATGAGAATTCAATTTGCTTCAGTTCGCTACGTGTAGATGGCAGCACGTGGTCATTTAAAGAGTCTGCTCGTTTATAAAGAAGAAATGTCACACTAGTTATGTGTATTACATCTTTTAATCATTGCATTCCTTTGTAACAAAGAAAATATAAGCAAAAGAACGTGGAGGATATGTGTTCTGAAACTGCTTTGAAATGAAAGGAACAAAAATGCACGTTAAATTCTCTACATTTTAAAGAAAAATATTTTTTATACATAATTTTAACATATATACATATAATGCAAGAAAATACTCATAAAATGTAATTTTCCCCCATATTGTCTTGTGGATATGTTTACCCTTTTATAGTGGTATAAGGGGTACTTAAAATTTAAAACACTAACCTCTTTTCCTGGAAACTTCATTTGCAGGTTTACGAGGATCTGACGTCTGGACCCAATTAATAATCGTCTCTAGGTTTTGGCGCTGTCTTCTCATACATGCTGAATTCACTCTGCATGACAAGTTCTAACCAAGTTGTTATTTGCCGTAATTCGTGGGCCATGCTACTTAAGTGGATTGCCTCAGCATTGTGTGGTGGTTGCCAATGGCCATTGCGCGAAGGCGCCAAGAATTTTAAATTCAATCAATTGTATCCTATTAGAGGGTTGAGTTGGAGGTACTAATGCGGCAGTATATGCAAAGAGCATGTTATATTATATCAATGCTACAATAATAATAATAATATAAAATTGATTGTTAAAAATTATGTCGTGCGTAGAACTTTCGGATTGCATATGATAAACATAAGTTAATCGAATTGAAGATTGTTGCAATCAAATTCTTGCTTTGTGCGCAGAAAGGCTGGACCCTCAGTTTAAAGTGGAATCCGGTCCACTATGTGCCTCCACCGGGGTATCGAACCCAGGGCCCCTTGATTAGAATGCAACGACGTTACCATTACGCTACTGGAGAGGCCCTATGTTACACTTTAATTTACCTTGTTTTGTTACACTCTACAAATGCAGACCATATATTTTCAGAAGCTAGCAGTTCGTTGATGTGTAATTCTCTCCGAATTTCCAAGAACGGACACAACTGATGCACGGATTTCTTCCAGTTGCATCAAAATTTCTCAAGAAGATATATATAGGGCCTAGTCGTGTTTCTTACTGGTTATTCTCCAACTGGGTTAAATCTTACTTTGCAACTTTTCGACGTGTACTATTGAATATTGGTCGCTTTTGCTTTTTTTTCTCTCTGCTGCTGTTTGGAGATTACATCAAGGATGAGGTGGACGACTAAAGTGGAGTAAAGTAGAGAAAAATTCATCAAGGAGTCTGCTTCGAAGGTGAAACTTGAATAGAGAAACTTCCCTCCGTCAGAGGCCAGCTGCTCCTTTCAGAAAAGAGGGGGGGAAATCTTCCATTGAGCGCCAGGTGCACGCAGTCTTCCAGACAGATGACGTCACAAAGTCTACACGTGCGGCAGGTCAAGTCTTTTTGTAAGAAATTTCTTAAGATTTGTTCCAAAGATATGGAAAAGCTGGTCCTTCCCAAAGTAATCGCAGGACCTATAAATGTCACACTCTTTGGGGGGACGACAGGAATTTATCCACTGAACTTGCGAGGGTGATGCATTTGAAAAAGAGAAAAATGGCCGTCGGTCAGTTGAATGGGAGCAGTGGAAATTATATAACAGACCGACTCCCGGGTAGAAGGTTGGGGCAAAAAAATTTCAGGAGGAAACATCCGGAGCCATATATCTTTGGTACGGTAAAAACAAAGTTGTCTTGGCTTCTTCCTAAAGATGTGTACGTCACTACATAAATCATTCGCTTTTAAAAATGTTAGCCCGACTTAGCAAAGAAACCCCTAAATGAAATTGTAAATATTTCGAATTTATGATAACAATAACATTCAGGGTATCTGGGGGTGGGGGAACGAAAACATCCAGTCTCGAAAACCCCGTTCTGCCCCTCTTAAGTATCCTGCGGGAATGCTGTTAACCTATTAGAATCGCAGCATCAGAAGTGTGAATCAGTGATCCTGACTTCACCCCCTCCCCAAATGGAAAATTGTCGATACGGCTCCAGTGTGCATGCAAAACAACAGTCCAAATCAATACGTAGGTACAGTTTTGGATTGTTGTTTTTAACCCGGCGTTGGTCGACCTATGTCGGAGTAACGCCGATGGTCGACATGTTAGCGCGAAGCTAACACCTCAATTTTTTCAAATTTAGTTGATATTTTTTGGTTCTCAATATCATTTTTTGTTCATTACTATGTGAATATACCACATTGTTGTTTCGTCACGTCCATTTTACTATATGAACCATGAATATTTCTTTGAGTTTGATGGTCATTTTCGACGGCTGATGTTTCACTGTTCCTCTCATGATCACTTATGCCAGACAGCTTCACATCACCATCTTCTGAATAAAGAATATCGCACTGCTGCTCACGTACACTTTCATAGTCTCTATCGTTGATTGATTGATTGATTTGTTGTTTTACCGTAAGTCCACTTTATGCACAGGAAAGCTAATCGGGACTGGACCTACAGTTTAAAGTGGGATCCGAACCACTGTGCCATGAACCTCCACCGGGTATCGAACAGGGGACCCCTTGATTACAAGGCGACTACGCCATAGGGGAGACCCTTATAGTAAATAAGACTATAAGACTATAAGACTATAAGACTCTATCGTGTATTAACCATTGCAATATATGAGAATTGCCCATCATGAAAAAAGTCACTTAAACACAAAAGAGAACCAATAAAATGCACGAAAAGGAGCAAGAAAATTTTGCGAAATGTATTTTAATATGCATAAGATTTTAAATCGAAGGGGGCAATTAGTGTTGCCCACGAGACGAGACTTTGGCCTGTCTCGTCTCGTGGAGTCTTGTGGAAATGCTGTCTCGTCTCGAAAATATTCGTTTGTCTTATGACACATGGTCAATTTCGTCTCGTCTCGAATTTTTAAAAGCCTGTCCCGTCTCGTCCCGTGGGCAACACTAGGGACAATTGCTTGTCTGTGCACCCCCTGCAGGTGCCCTTGGCCGTCAATGTTTGCCCCCCATGCCCCCTATTTACCCCTAATAAGGTGCAAATAATATCACGGGGAGCCAAGGCATTATCTCTTTCACAACATTTTATTATTTAGATCATTCGGCACCCAAGGCCGACTCGCGCCGCCTAGCTACGGTTCTGAAGTTGACGAAACTGAGAAATGGAGGCTTTGTGGGCGAAACGAGCAAGAAAATTTTACCAAATGTACTTTTATTTGCATAAAATTTGAAATCGAAGGGGGCAATTCTCCGCTGTGCCCCACTTCCCCTGCAGGTGCCCTTGGCCGTCAATGTTTCCCTCCCCTTGTCCCCTAGAATTGACTTCCGTCGAAGGTTGGGAGAGAGGGCAATGTCCCCCTGCCCCCCCTCTGTGGTTGCGCCACTGGTGACATGTAAAAAGTACACCCTAGTAAGGACCAATCACATGTAGCAGGCAAGCCAATGCTGGAAGTTTAGGGCTCAGATTGGAAACTACAGTGCCTCTGTTATTATAGAAGTCCACAATGTAGAAACGAGATTATAATTATTATTACTATTTGTACACCCAGTTTCAAATTCTGTCACTAAGTTTTTGTTAGTTACTCAAGCGAGGAAAACCAAAGAAATATAAATCTCTCATCTTGAGTAAAGACTTTACAACTTAACTACATAATTATTATGATATATCTAACTAACTGACCAGGCAACTGAAACTTCAAAACGTGAGTACTTTACTTTCTGTTGGGAAAGGCAGCTGAAAAAGTATCCTCTTTTGTCTCCACATGGGACAGATATAGATATATATATATAACAAATATATGTAATATAATTGAGACAATGGAAAATTCCTGATATTAAAGTGGCAATTTAGGTGTTCTCACGACTCTACTTTCTCGAAAAATACACTCGGGTCCCGTTTAATTGAACTCTTGTATACTGGGGAAAAATTGTATCCGCTGAACATTTTTATTCCTGAACAAGTGAAAAATCAGGTATATTTTACCCTCGCTGCAAACCTGCATGTACTTGGTGAACTAATATATTTATTGTCAAGTGGGAAACACTAGGAGCGAAGTGAAATGCTGTCCGAACTTTCCATGCGACAAAAAGGTTCCTCTGTGCTCTCATTACCAATAATAATAATTATTATTATTATTATAATCTTCTTCTTGGTATTTCTTTCGATTAATGTTTTATAGCAGTTCGTAACACTGGCACTAAATTAAGAGAAATGCACATTATAAATTGACTTATGAAAGATCCTAAAAAGATGTTGAAGCGTTATAAATAAATAAAAAATTACAGTATTGTAATTTCTAACAAACCAGGCAAGTCGAGTCCTGGCGAACATAAAAAGCGACTTACGATCAATACTTTCGATTTTTTCCCGCCCAAATTGTTAAAAAGAAATGACCCACTTTCGTTATACCGTCAAATCAAGTTTAATAGTACAGGTGGAAATTTCAATACGTATATATGATCTGCTTTTTCTTTCTCTCTCTCTCTCTCTCTCTCTCTCTCTCTCTCTCTCTCTCTCTCTCTCTCTTTTCTGGCCTCCCCGATGGCGCAGTTGCCTTGTAATCAAGAGGTTCCGGGTTCGATACCCAGTGAGGGCACATAGTAGTTCGGATCCCACTTTAAACTGTAGATCCAGTCCCGATTAGCCTTACTGTGCATAAAGTGGACTTAAAACACCAACTCAATCAGTCAATCAAACTCTCTCCCTCTTTTGTCACTCTCCGGTTTACGGATTCTTTCAATATTCGAATATGTACTATAATAGCACCCTTATGCTTCTCTTCCCACCTTGTAGAGAATTTTGGTTAAAAAGTTGTTGCTTGTTACTGTGCGAAGAGTGTAAATGGTAGTTACTTGAACATTTTATGGTAATGTTAGCTTTTATTATGATTAGCGCCTCGCACGGAGATTGTTATGTATTCTTGCCACTGCTTCGTTAATTTCAAACAGTCACGGAGTGCGTACGTAGCCTGCTTTCACCTAACTACTGAACGCTCTGCATGAATGGTTAGTTAAAGGTTATTGGGAACAAACATGCCAAGTACTGAAAATAACTACATGGTTAAAATTCTTAACTTATCTTAAACCAGAAGAACATATGAGTAAGTTGCCTAGTACTGTGGCAGTTACGAAATGTCGGTGCTGATCCAGCAAGGTGCGAAAATGAGGAGTGGTTAGTTTATCGTGATGCGGTGTCCATAGTTCAATTCTTGTGTAAGGGATGGATATGGAAGCGTTTTGTGTGTCTTGATTAAAAATAGGGGGGGGGGGATAATCGTGATACGAAATACAGCGGCATTTTAATTACATTAGCGCACAATATGTTAGGTAAGTCTTGACAGTAAACATCTGCTATATATTCGCTACAACAGATATAAAAACAAATATGAAACTTGAGGTACAAGCCTACGGTAAAACATAAATAATTAAATGCAAATAAATGATTTTACTGTGCGGAAGACAGTTACATATATTTCAGACAGCACTAAATTTTCTGGTAGACATGTAAAACAAAGCCGAATCTGGATTTGTTTTAATATTTTATTGTTTTAATTCAGACCCGTACTAAGGATTTTTTTAGAAGGGGGAGGGAAGACCCGAAGGTGTAGGGGGAGAAACATTTCGATGTACAGACGCACTTTGCACACGCACACACACACACACACACACATATAATTTTCGTGAAATATGTCACTTATTAAATAATTAAATTATATCATTAAATATGAAGGAATTAATTTGCTACATTTATAAACTAGCAAATTCATTCCCTTACCAACTGGTTCAAATATGTCAAAGAATTATAAAATAATTAAATGTTTTATTAAGTATTAGATTTTATTTAATTATTACTTTCCATTAATAACGAACAATAATATAACACCTACCGAGGCATGTTAGTCTTGCATTCGTGTTTTACTTTTATTGTGTGTATGTTACTATTGGTGTTACTATCTGTTTATGGTCTCTCCAAATTAATTACTTCCATATGAGAGCTGCAGATAGAGATTTCAGCGCCCAGAACCAGAATAGATTTTCGTACCACCTGTACTTAATTGGCACCTCCTCTGCCTAGATATGACTGCCGCATTTAGGTATTAAATAAATATTTTGTACGTATGTACTCTTTTCTGCTGAATCTGAAGAAATGTGGCTAATAAAAGTATAATCTCTTGTGCAGCACACCTCATCTTAATTCGTCTGTGTGTGTGTTATTGTGCACATCTGCAAATTCGATTTTGAATTGGAGATCTAATATACTAATGCTAAGAACAATGTTTTACGTAACTAGGTGGATGGCCAAAAAATAAGAGACAGTAAGAAGATATTAGTTTTTTGTGTAAATTATTACATGCTTTACATGTCCTGTATTTATATACTGTGCGGTCGCCAACAAAAGGAAATGAGATTCAGTGTCCTTAGAGATTAGGCTCTTTGCCTCAGTGCCTGGGGAGACCGTTCCTTGGTCTCCACTCCCCTTCTCATCTACTACAGCTCCGTTCCTAACTAGTCCAATTTGATATAATTTAAAATCTAATCCATGACTATAGTGCTACGTTTTAACTCTATGCTGTTACCAGCTCTAAAGAAAGAAAGATTGAGTGAGTGATGCATGCAGCACTCACACAAGGACATACACTATTCTTTGCTCTTTATTCTTTGCGTGTGTTTTCGATATTATTCTTAGACAAGTACATTCAAAGTCAAAACTAATTTCTCATCTTTGTTGTTATATCAACAACTCTTCCCCTCGGAAAAAAAATTGGTGAGGCACAATTTTGGAACAAGATTATTTGTGGTAGGAATGCCCCGATACTCCTGTGATTTCGCATCCTGGTTGTGATCACTAGACCTCGGATTTTAGGTTTTTAACCTATTTTATTACACGCCTTTCCAGGTGTGTAAGGAATAATAAGTTATTTCAGCGTTTCGTTAAAAAAAAATCAACGACTGATGAAGTTTTATAGTGCCTAAAGAAACCTATTTTGCTTGTTAGAACCTATTTTACGTTTATGAGACTAAATCAAGCCTTTTTTAGGTTTTTATATATTTTTAAAGGTTTTGCATGATTTTTATGTCACGCAGAGGCATTTCCTTTGTTTGGTCACGAGAAAATTCAATGACGAAGTGTTTGAAACTTACTCTATGTCGATTTCCCTTCCTCCAAGTTCATGGCGATTTTTCAAAGCCCTAAACAATGCAAAATTGTCTGGTGACACTGACACTCCAAAGTGGTCTGATCTGTGTGGTCTTACTCACTTTCGCGTCTCTTCGGTGCTTTGTGGCATTCACGCCTTGCAAACTAACATTTCAGCATTGATGTTTGCACCACTGACTATGTTTTGTTGAAATATTATTTTCAGCATATAAGATGATCTTCACAGACAAAATTGCGGAGTTTGATTGTGGATAAGATGAAAAAATATTTTTGCCTAACTATACGGCGAAGAGTGAATTTTAAAAGCAAATTTCCAATGGTAAGTTCTGTCATCGCCGAAGGGTTAGGCAACACACACAACGTTGTGGAAGATAGTGCGTATTTCAGGCCATAGGTGTCCCATTTTCATTGCCGGTGACTTTACCTAATCAACATTTTTCAGGAATTTTGAACTATTTTATGTTTTTTTGAACCTAATTCAAGATTTTTCCAGCCTAACAATATTTTTAGGACCTATCTTAGGATTTTTAGGACCTATTTTAAGGTTTTTCGAACCTATTTTAGGATTTTTAGACCCTATTTTAGGAACCTAAAAGCACACTTTTTAGAACCTAAAAATCCGAGGTCTGATCACCAACGCTATTGTAGAATTGCAACTACATGTACGATTGTAAATTTGCAATATTATGGTCCAACGTAACGGGAAGAAAAATCCCTGATAGACCCCTCTTGGCTCGACAATCAGCAATACAATCGCTTACAGACAAAGGCTGTCTGTCACATGGAGTGCAGTTTGGTTCTTACTGTTTACATTCAATTTTCATAAGTATTCGAATAGTACTGTATTCACTCTTTTGAAAGCACAATGTTTTCAAATTTACTTTAATTATCTTATACTAGCACCATTGAGCATGATAAATCTATGTTTAGAAAATAATACACTTACAAATTAAATTATACGTATTAGTAATGATTCATATAATGAAGAACATGTCTGAATGTGAGTTAACAGAAAATAAACTAACATTTTCGCATGATGACTCCAGTTCGAAAAAAGTCCGGACAGTAATTAAAAATATTGAAACTGTCATGACTAAATCGGGATGTCAGGTAACCTTGCATCAATGGTTATAAAACTAAAATTACCAAATATTCAGACTGCAGACTTTCGGACCCCGCTTCTCTGCAGAAACAACCGATTATGTATGGACAAAATGGACAAAATTTTTACAAAATCGTCAATGTTATTTATGTAGGTTTTCATAGTTTCACATTAAAATGTTTCAAAGTTCGAGGTGTTGGGGCCGCGGACCTCATGACCCTCCTTTCGGACGGGCCTGCTTTAATTCATCAATTTGACACCATCATATCTTCTGAATAACAGCATGTGAAAATAAGTTAAAATCTGAAGCGAATTAAATATACTTCAGTTCGTTATGTGTAGATGGCAGCACGTGGTAACTCCAAAAGTACACTCATTTATGAAGAACAAGTATTGCCACAGAGTTGAATTACTTATAAGAACTACTACGTAAATATTGTATGTATTACATTTTTCCATTATTTGAAGTGTATATTTAATTTCCTTGTAACAAAGAGAATATTAGCACAAGAACGCAATGGATATGTGTTCTGAAACTCCTTCAAGTGAAAAGGACAAAACTGCACGTTAAAGTCTCTACATTAGTATGTATGTATCATTCTAATGTAGAATGTTAAATCACATATAATGTAAGAACAGAAAATGTAATTTATTCATAATGTATTAATTAAAAAATATTTATCCCCACATTATTTTTTAAATCGTAAGAATGCACAAGAATGCTGTTATATTCGCATTGAAAAGGTAGGTATTGCAAATATGTTTCTATTTAATATATAATTATTACTTTTGGATAACAGTATGATAGTATGATGGTATATTTTAATAAATTTACTTGCTATTATAATTCCAAATATTAGTTCTGGTTATTTTACATCGCATTATGACGATTGTATTGGTGAAATAAATAAATCAAAATAAATATAGAAATTGACAAACTATACACAATACAAAACAAAAATACCTCACGACGCTGGCTCCCTGTAAGCACAACTCTTTCCTGAATAGCTGGCTCATATCGTGCAGCTTGGTGGGAAAACTGCAAGATCTCAGAATGTCGAGTGTATATTTCCGTGTGGCTGAAGGGGAATCAATCAATCATTGCGCTTGAGGTCTTTGCACCCGCGTTTGGTCTCGTAAGGCACCTAATCGGCTGCATCGATGCTCCGAACTTCGGTCCGTCACTTGAAGCCTTGCTCCTTCGTGATCGGAACAGCTTGCACACAGCAACCATGCGCGCACACACGTACAAAATTGCACCGTAGGCAAAATATGTGTGCTTTGATTCACTGACAGATCGGCGCGAGCTACTTCCAATGCAAGTCTCACGCGAAACGCTATTCGAAAATGTTGCCAACTTGGGATAAAAATTGACAAGGTCCTTGCAAAAAATGGTAATATTGCAATTACATTGCCAGAACAAATAAATATAGAAAAGTCTTATCCAGTGATGTTCCTGACTCAGACTGGAATTTCCCCACAGTAGCTCCTGTGCTTGTTTCAACTTAAAAAAATATATCCACTTACGTTTATAGTTAACAAAATAAACACGCAAACTTTTTAAACACACGGAAAAGAAGAAAATAAATAACCAGTACATATAATGAGTTAAATCACTTAAGTTCATCTTCACTCTTGCAACTTAAAAGATTTTACACTGAAGATCATCTACTGCTACCATATATGATTTTCTCAAAATTTTATGTGCATAATATGTTGCACTAAAAGAGGCAAACAAAAGCAAAAATGAAGAAAAAAATACAAATGAGCATTAGTGTAGTGCGATATAATTTCACAGTTTAGATGTGCCCACTGGCAATTTATTTTTTCGAGTTTTGTGTTCAAAAAGTTCACTTGTTTATTTAGTTGCCTATAAAGGAAGTCCCCACTTGCCAACAATTTTTGGCTTTAATATTCCCTGTTGGTGGGAAATTTTCCTGCAGGAAACATCTTTTCTGTGAGAAGCATGACTCACAAACACACGAAAAGATCATTGAGTTGAAGGGTTGCAGCATGAGTCGAGAGTGTTAAGTGGTCGACGGAAGTTCACTACTGAAGTTCCCGGGTTCGAGTCTCGATCTGGGCATGGACGTTATTTGTCAGTGCCCTTTCATCGATTTTTTCATCATTGTCATCTTCATCATCGCGATTAACCAGAAATGGCAGAACAGCGAAGTAGACATTTTTCTCTGGAGTAGGAAAATGTAACTTTACGCGAATATATTAGAAACTCGGTGAATTGGCTTTGCCAAGTTTTCGAGTTTCAGCCATGGCCAGAGCGGATTTTTCACTGGGTGACGCGTTGTCAGGCCATCGAGGACCATCGCAGCTATTTGATGGCTTTCGAGACCGGAGCCCGCTAATTTCTCTTTTTCAAGCAGCTCCTAAATTATCCTCACAACGCTGGTTCACATCCGAAAGTTTTGGGGACTCCCAACCGGAATCGAACCCTGGACCGATCTCACCAAAGGCGAGAGCGCTAACCAATCGACTAAGCAGGAGCTCGTCGACGTTATGTAACTTAAATAATATATTACAATAAAAAAGACCAGGAAATATTTTGAAGCAAGACGCGTATACATATTATTAACATTGTCATGCACTCCTAACTAAATACCGCGAAAATAAGTGTGACATTTTTGTCTTGCTATTCTTGAAATTCAACATGACAACTAATGAAACAAACTAAAGCTTTACTGTAAAGAAAAGACTGAAATCCACTTCATACACTGATAGGGATTGGACACTAGCGCGACATGAAGTAATCCGATTCACTCAAATGCATGGACGTCCGGAGGACCGTGGCCCCTTCCTGGAAAATGAACGTCAACCAAAAATTTTATATTTCATACATATAATTTCATTTCAGCCACAATTATGTGTGTTAATTATTGCATGAATATGATAAATTCAAATTTAAGAAATGTTTTTTTGAGGACAAAACACTATTATTGGGGAAAATGTGCCTCGTTTGCCCCCCTGGAAAAAATATCTTCCTTGCCCCTCCCTGGAAAAAATCCTGCGGACGTCCATGCTCAAATGTATCCACAGGGGAAATCGAACATGCGACCTCTTAAATGAAATGCATAAATGTTGACTAATCGCATCTTGCATTGTGTAGTAGCCCACATAAAGGAAGAAATAAATCTTTAAAATACATATATTAAAAAAAAGAAGCAGGTTTTGCGAAAAACCGTCAATGTTCAAATCGCCGACATGAGAAGTTGACCATTTTCTCCAGATATTTTATTACTGGCCTCTATGGTTATGTGGTTAGAGTAATAATGTGTTTGTAAACCAGGGATTCAATATTTGAATCCTTAGTAAGGAGGCATTGCGTTTGTTCAATCTTCATGATTAACCTAGAAAGGGTAAAAATAAAATGGGTATAGATATTTTTGTGCTAGAATTAATTTATTACGGTACGGTATATTCTTTTATTTTCAGTAGATTCGCAAAACGTAGTCGCTTCTCTTTGGGGTTGGCAACACTACTCGTAAGCGTCGGCGAGATGTTTACGGTTGGAGCGCCACGTGACTGAACAATCATCCGAATCACGTGTGAATTGCTCAGTGAGATCTGTCGAAGATAGGTTTCGCGTGCAGCAGCAGGGAAACTTTTTTTTTCTTCTGATGATTACGAGCTATCAATGAGCGCCATCGCCCTTTCGTAACTATATCTGCTTCTGTCATTTTTAACAACAGACCTTTCTGGCCAGATTTATTTCTTTGTTTTCAGAAATATTAGCTGCATGAGGCATGACAGATAAAAGCCATGCGATACAGGACATTTACATAAGGTATACATGTGACTGAAGTCGCCACCTTTAGCATTTTGAGACATTTGGGGCATCGGCGTCTCCACAGAATTTTATACGGGTGGGGGTGCAGGGAGGGTGGAAGAAACATTTTCAGGTGGGCTCGGGGGGGGGGACCGCGCCGGTCTATTTCATACTGATTTCTTTCTTCTGATCTTTTCATTCTATTTTTCGTCCACTTTCCTTCTTCGCCTGTTTGTATCTTAATATTTTCCCCTTCCTCCTCTCTTTCTTTGCTTTGGAATTTATCTTTCTATTTTTCTCCGTTTCTCTCACTTGTCTCTGTTTCTTTCTTTTTGTTTTTGAATCTATCTTTACGTCTTCCTCTATTTCTCTTACTCTTCTATGTTTATTTCTTCGTTTGTCTCTTCTTTGTTTCTTTCTCTGCTTAATCTATTTTCCTTTCTTCTTCAGTTTCTTTATCTCCTTACCTTTCTTCTTCTGTTCTCCGAATTTGTTTATTCCTCTGTTTCTCCCGATTTTCTTTGTTTGTTCCTCTTTCTCTCAGTTTTCTTTATTTGTATTTTTATCTGATAATCTCTTTTTCTCTCTTTCTCAGCTTCTTTATCTCTTCAACTTTCTTCTTCTGCATTCCTCACTAATTTGTTTCTCTGTTTCTATTTTCTTTGTTTCTCTCTCTGTTTCCCTCATTCTTTGTATTTTCTCTGTTTTAATCTTTCTTTCTTTCTTCCTCGTTTTCCTATTTTCTTCTTTGTCTCTTCCTTTCTCCCTCTATTTCTTCCCTTGTTTCTGTTCCATTTCTATCTATGTCCGTATTACTTTTCCCTCTCTCTTCCTTTCCTTTGCTGACGTCCTTAAAATTTGACGTTGGGGAGAAGACGAACGTTTTTCAGACCTTAAAATTTGCACTTCTTAATTTATGCAGAAATCTCGGGGCTGATTACTTAATTATAGACGTCTCAGTCGACTGCGTCCATGGTCACTCTTAGTTGTGTGACTATCTTGTTTATTGTTAGTTTTAGCAGGTCATATATTTATATTTCTGGGCTAACCATGACGATGGAAATGAATGGTGAGCAGAGCTGCCTCTGTGGAGGGCATCTCGGGAACTCGCCCGAGGGTACGAGGCTCCAAATATAAAATGGTTGTTTATAGAGAATCTGTACTTCCGTTTGCAAAAATTAAGATCCAGGATATTTAGATGCCCCATGAATTTAACTGAACAATTTTTTTTGTTGTAGGCCTTGGCATCCCAGATCTCGCACCCACCTAGGCCTGCTCCAGTTAAGTAATTTATCCATATCTTGTGTATGTGTGTAATTGATTGTTTATTAGTCGTACAGAAGCTTTCTGAGATTTTTTCAAAGTAAAAAAATACTCTTAGAAGTAACTTGTTCCAATGCAGCAGTGCACTTGAAAACACAGTAAAGTTATCAAATTGTCTTTTTTCCAGCACACTATCGAGGACTCCAATTTTTCCAAATTCACTGTACAAGTAATTTCACACTAGTTTGTTTTAATAAATTACTTTTTCAATTTTATGTATTATAATTGCATTTTTTGCATGAGAAGTCACTATCTATTTTGAAAAATAAATGGAATTACGAAAAACACGTTTAAGACATGGAAAATATATTTACTTCAAAGTATATGCCGCATCAGTGTGTGTGACTCGTTCACATTCAAATGTAGAAGGTATCTTCACCACTGAACAGAATTTTGTTGATTCTTCCACGTTCATTATCAGTGATATGGGTCTTAAATGGAAATTTAACAATTGCACAATTTTTTTTCGACACAAACCTATTAATACACAAATTTGCACTAAAAATACATATCTTTATGACAGCTTATGATTGTAAAAAACATCTAATGTCAGAAATAAGGAATGGACTTTGATACACCCCGTATATAGTTACTACATATGACACTGATATTTTTAAGACGGAGAAACGAAGTTCTCTTGAATAATTTTGAATATTTTCATGTATGGCCCCGAGTACATTATTTGCTTCAGGCCCGTACCTACTCAGTCAGGTCCTGAATAAGGGAACATTAATTTTTGTTGCGCAATACACTAACTTATATACCACGGATTATCATTCAGTTTCTGCTGCATTTGTTAAAAAGTTGGGTGTTTACATGCACCATTCTAGCTTTAAGATACTACCGTGTTAAGTGTTACCAGGTCTCACCTTTTCATGAAGTATTGGTAACAAGTTTCTCGCGTTCAGTTGATGTATTGTGGTCATATTTGCTATAGGCATTGCTATTTTACTTGTTTAGGTTAGTGGCGACGATTAGCCGAAGCCTCGTGGTAACTTCAGAGTAACCGTTGCAGATACACTGGGACTCACCGATGGTCTAGTGGTAACGCCGTCGTTCGATGACCGGTGGAAGCCCATAGTGGATCCCACTTTAAACTGTAGGTCCAGTCCCGATTGGCCTTTCTGTGCATAAAGTGGACTTAAAACATAAATTCAAACTCAAGAAACCAGAGGTCCCCAGTTCCATTTAATCATTTCGTCAATCCTTCTCAATGTCGCAATTAACCCAAGGAGAAAAAGAGCGAAGTAAAATAACCGAAACAGAAAGAGAGAGAGAGAGAGAGGGAGGGTGAAAGAATAAACACAACGGAACATGTGTGTTCTAATCGGAACATGCATCCGTTTTGGAAGAGAGCTCGTAATTCAACACTGCCAGCGGGACAGCCAGAGTTGGTATAAAAATTGTTGACTTCATCCTTAACTGGTTTGCAACCAGAAATATCTTCAGTGTAATTTGGGTTGCCTATCTATGAGGATGTAGATCGACGATAGGTTTCTCCATGAAGCATAGCTTTGTACTTTGTACGCCTACTGCAGACATACAGAATGTTGCCTTTGCCGTATAACACACACAAACTTTCACAGTGTTTGTGTGTGTGTGTGGGGGGGGGGGGCATTTTTAATATTTTAGTCGTTGAGGTATTGTTTCGACGCTACCAACATTTAAGGAACAATTTATTTTACCGGTATTTATTTTTTTAGTCGGAAAACGATAAAATATTTAATATGCTACAGACAGAACCAATCAAGTCAAGGGCCTCCCTCTGGAATATGAATACCTTTGAACAAAACTGACAAAATATTTGTTTGATACAAAAAAACAAAACAAAAAACAATAAGTAACATGTGAAGAAGCATGTTACCAAGGATAAGAGTAGGCCCAGTGGCTGGACCCTGATAGCATATTTGCTGACATGATAATGCTTACATGTGTACTATTGCTTATAGTATGTTATCCGACTGAAAAAAAATATATGTCAGTAGCAACCGTGTTTGAGCCGCGTAGTTTTATACATATAGAATAAAGTATAACGTAAGCCGTAGCGCCGAACTGAACCCTCAACGAATAAACATTATCGAGAAACAATGTTTTCCTTCTGTGGGGACACCCTGTACATAACTGACCAGTAATGAAAGTGGGCTGTAGTACAGTGACTACAGAAATTGTTTGATGTTTAATGGAACATTTTTTACACAAAAATCACATTTTGGAACGTGATATTCTAATTAATTTTAACATACATATGTTGGTACAACTCAGAAATTATTGAGATCTTGCTTATACTACAGATAAGGGTATATCATTATCTATGCGTACACTATATATAATAGTTTTGACGATTGCTGCAAAATTAATAATAAATCATTGTTCAGTGGCACCTTATACTTATGGTGACGACAAAAGTAGAAACTAAAGTGAAGCATAATTTTCCGTGTTTCCTTCCACTCCTCTCGTTTGTCCATATACAGCACCTAGGAAAGAAACGAGATAATGTCAGCTTCCTCTTGACCTTCTGCTGCCAAGCAAATGTCACTAGCACAATAAAATTGTGGTAGTGAATACCAGAAGAACTTGTTTGATTCTAATTTCAGTTGGATTTCTAAAAAGTCAACCTAACCAAGCGTTCACTGAACTGTTCTTTTTACCACACGTGTGAATGCAATCATCGTCAACCCCCATGCATCTTGGCTTTGTGTAGGTGGATTTGCAGGTCCGTTACAGTGCACTGAACACCATTTAAGGTTGCAAAAGTATCCAAATATTCTAGTGAGAAAATGTAAGAATGAAAGAACACATACTGTTGATATAGTATATTAACAGAAATGTAAGTAATAGAGAAAAAAAGAGGTAACTTTCATTGAAATAATTCTTCAGTCAAAGTACCTAGTAGAAATTGCATCGGTTTCATAATAATATTTAGAAGTTTTCAGTACTTCAAAGTAATGGGTCTGTGTATTTAATTATACGCCCAAGCGTGTGTGCATATTGTATACATGACTAAATCTGATCTTCATACTACTTTTATTCATGCTTATCCTCCGTGATTTATCCACACACCCCCAATAAACACCCCTAAAATGTTTCACAGAATGGTCATTTTGGCTCTAAATTACTCTTACACTCCATAAATACGAACTTACACGCACTTACATCGAAATTTCTGGATAAACATATGTCTTTCTTTTAGGTGGATTTGTAGTTAGTTAAAAATATTTACAGGTTTAACTTCTGCTTGTTGTTGTTGTTATTACTTTTGCTTTCTACGTTTCATATACATTGTATCATGCTGAAAAGTTATTGAGCAGTTAGAATAAAATTTTTCATACTAAAGTTTATTAAAGTTCATATTATTATCTTTAACAAATGTAAACACTCGTCAGGCTTATCGGATTTTTGTAAAATGTTGGTAGGTATTTGCAAGTAAAGTTTCAAAAACTTTTGTTGACTTAAGCGCCCTTGGGACGACATAAAAGCAAATTAAAGAAACAAAAAGAGCATCCAAATCGCTCCTTAAAATACTCTGAAATCACTACAAGAGAGGAGGTGCCAGAACGTCTGCCAACGAGACTTTGGGAACACGAAAGGGTCGATGGGGAAAGGGAACAGAAAGAGTTGATGTTGTCATGGTTACCACAATGTGCATGCGTGAGCTGTGGTTATTGCAAAACAGCCGTGGTATCAGGTAACTCTGAATGATCTTAGACCTCGTGTTATTGAACTATCAGCACAGGTCAGATAGAGCGTCGTGGGCTATTCGAGGGCAGTATATAACCCTAAATGCGAATTGCAAATGGGATGTAGTGTGTACCTTACCGATAGAATAAAATAGACTTCACCTCACTTTCTTTCGGCTTCTAGAGTCAAAGGTAATAGGGTACGGACTTCTCACGAATTTCGTGTCTAAGAATAATGCACTTGGTTCAATAACTTACATGCGGTATATATATATTTTACATCTGCCACTCTAGCATGGTATTAGCAGTACGAACAAAGTGGAACGTAGCAAATTGAATTGTAATAAACTTCTCGTGACTCCGATTACATTTTCTGAATTATGTGCTTAAGTTCCTTCATTAGAATAATATAGTAATATATATAGTAAATGAACAAATATTAAAATGTCGTTTTCACAGGTAAATTAGCATTCGTGTACTCAAAGCAAGAGTTACATTTTTATGTGTAGCAAGAACATCTCAAAATCTGAATATTGAAAAGAATAACTCATAATCACGAAGTTTATATTGTAAATATTTTAATTTACACGCTGGTCGTTTTGATATAATATTTGCCTGGTTATTTTCCTTTTTCGTACGTTAGCACTAGAAATTTTCATACAATAAAAATAAAAAATGTTTAAGGGGCTTTACCTAGAAATACACAATGTAAATCTCTGAATGTGAGAGAAAACCATGTAAAACGTCTATAATGTTTCATCTTTTTAAAACCATTTCAATAAATGGTGAAAAACATTAGACACGCAAAGGAGATTAGAATTGAATCACGTTACAAATGTAGTGGCAGGTTCAGAATCCCAAGGGGTTGACCCGTCGCCAACGCAAATTTCCTTCGATAGTTTATTACTCATTTTACACTTTACGAAACAATAAAATAAGCATATTTTTTATGTTATATTCCACGCAACTAAAATATATTTTCCACTGAATCCTTAACTTCAGGTTTAAGTTGTGAGTATGATTGATTTCAGTGGAAATCAATGCTTATAAGTGGGGAAGGGAATATCCAAATAGTATACTCAAGTGGACCTTGTGTCTGTGGTAATTGTTGATGATAGTGATGAAACACAATGAAATTTACCAAAGATTCGCAATATCTATTGCTGAAGGAAGGAGACCAGTAAGGCAAAACACAAGACAAGTTCGTTGTCTCTACGTTACATGAAGACTTACAAAGCTCTTGTACAATACGTTTATATCCAAAGTTTAGCAATATGAAGACATAAGAGGAAATTGTTGGATTTATCAGGATCTACGGCAGAGATTGGTAAGTGGCCAACTTCTCGGGTTCGGGTCCACGCTTGGACGTGGCTGGACATCATCACTCATCTTCATTGTCGCAATTAGCCGAAAGTGGCATACATAGTTGAACTTAGTTAAAGCTCCGCTTTGAGTTTCCACTTTCTCCCTGTTTGGAAACTGAAACTGGTGTTACATGTCCTCACTATGCAGAATTAATGTAGTTCAACTTGTGCTAGTATAACTTTCAATGTCCAGCTAATTATATATTTTTGTTTTCGTGTTTCCAAATATATTTTCGTAAAAAACAAGAATTGAACACTTTCCTTCAGTTCTTGGAACTCTTCCTGCTTCAGTCAACTAATTGAACAGTAACAAGTTATACTTGCATTTTGCTCACCGTCAAGTAAGTATGACTTTTGCGTTTCTTTTAAGCGTCACTCACATTTCTTTCTCCCCTCAGCAAGTTGAACACAAACACTGTTTTACCATTCGAAAGAGCTCACGTTTTAACCCATCGAATCAGGTTCTCATTTGACTGCAAATGCAATCAATACCCCTTCAGACTACCCTTACACATAGAGGCCAATAATTGAAACCACCCATTATCCTGCCATTTGCCTTTGTATTTACCCCATATTCGGTGCACTTGTTAATTCTATGAGTTACGCTACGATTTATTAGAAAGCCACATCTGTATTTGACAGATTTAACGTTTTTCGTTTTTGATCATTTGTAATGTAGAAATCAATCGTATCTAATGCGTCGCACCGGTATTCGCAGTCTAAGGAGCAATTTCAAATTTAATTTCCCCATTTTAAAATATACTGAAATAAATACTGGATGTATTTTATGGCGGTGATATTATGGAGTCAACAGGAAAAATTAAAACTGGCATATTCTTCATTAACAGAGTAGGGAACATTTACATCACCAGCGTGATTATTGCGTACTTCTATTTATTACAAAAATATTTCTGTACGTGATATATGCAAATTGATCAAACAAGTAGGCTATTACCGGAATAAATATTAACCAAAACAATTTAAATATTTGTAATAATGGTTTGCTAATTTTCCTTTAAAAACTACACGTTATTTTTGTTTTTGTGCAAAACTTATTTTTTGATAATTTGATTTAATAATTTGTCGATTTCATACATTTGACATATAGATAAACGAATTGCATTCTATTTTGTAACAGCCACATTTTTATTGTTACAATTCAATTTTAATCTGAATTGAAAATGTTTTCAGTACATATTGTAGTTTGTATATGTTAATCCTATTTCGACATTTTGTAGGAAAATTCTGAATATTCTACTCCGGAAAATTTCAATTTCAATTTTGCAAAAAAATCTAAAATCATCTCATTTTCCCTAATGAAATGCAAAGTCTCAAAATGGTTTCCAAAAAAACTAGAATATAACGCGATATTTGGATATGTGGGTTCCTATCTATTACGCAAAAAAATACCTTGTAAGTTTGTGATCTACGGTGAATTCATTTAGCTTCAGTTTGCTGCGTATAGATGGCAGCACGCAGTAATTAAAAAAGTGCTTTCCTTGATGAAAATATTGTCAGAGAGAGAGAACCTCTTGTAAGAATGTATATCATATAATGTAAATAATTTTAAGTTTGTTTGTATAGTAAAAAGGTACATAAAAATATTTAAAAGGATATTATCATTCGAATGCACCAAATAAATGAATGGAAATTACTTAATATAAAATGTACAGAACTATATATTAATGTCTACTGTATGCAATTTCAGTAGCGTACGCAGGATTTCATCAAGGGGGGGTTAGTTCTAAAACTTTCTCCAAATTCACATTATCATTGTTTCATTATACTTTAATTAAATAATAATAATCACAATTAATTAATAATACTTACGTATAATTAATTAATTAGCTGAAGTACTACTAATAATACTACTAGTACCACTAATATAGTATTTATGAAAACAATAGAACGAAATAATTGTCTGGTCAACGAGGTGAGACATTTTAAGGGTGAAGAAAATTCATAAAAACAAGAAAATATATTAAAATAATTGAAATAATCAAAGTATGGAACTCATCCAAGGAGATGCGGTGGTCTGGTCGGTAGAGCGTCTGACAATCAAACGGGAGATCCGGATTCGATTCCCGAAATTGGTTGGAATTTTTCCAGCTTCATCCCTGCATAAATGTCCCCGATAATTCACATCTTGATTGTCTCGCTGTTCTTACCCAAAAAATATTTTACAATAGTTAAGCTTATTGTCGTTTGAATAATTGTCTAGTCAACAAGGTGAGACATTTTAAAGAGAGACATTCAAACGTGCTGCGGTAAACAATACAATGGGAAGGCGAATTGGTGACTGTATTCTTGTCCGCCTAGCCTTTGTCTAAACATTAGCCTCTTACAACAAACCAAAAACTTTATTTAGTTAATTCTCATTGTTCACACAAAAAAAATACATGTTCGTTGAACACTGGCGTACGTAGGGGGTGACCGATGGTGTTCCAGCCCCTATACCGAAATTTTGAGAAAATCAGAATTTTCAAATAAAAATCAGTTAAGAACTTTAAAAAATCAAAATGTGCAAATGCGAAACCTCTTTTCAAGTCAGTGCCGATTACAATCTTTGAATTTTGAATACAATTTTAATAGACTGAAAAGCTCCAAAAATACGAAATATCTTATTATGCATCCTGCCCTCCAAAACGAAGCCATGTGCTATCCACATTTAATATTCCAGCCCCTCCCGAAAAAAAGAAATCCTTCGTACGCCAGTGTATTGAACATTGTTGCAACTGAGATACAAAACATTTTTTTCTCTTTTAAATCATAGTTAGCCTCATATTTTATTTTCAAGAACTCGTGTTTATTTTCAAGGCATCACTCTGAAAAACGCGTGTGTTTGGAATGCTGTACTTTTCTTCATGCTGCATGGAAATAATAATTCAAATTGTTATTATTATTATTATTATTATTATTATTATTATTATTATTATTATTATTAGTAGTAGTAGTAGTAGTAGTAGTAGTAGTAGTAGTAGTACAAATAGTAATAGTAATAGTATTGTCCCAGATCTTTGACTGTTATAAATTCTCCATTTAAATTTTTTTCCACAGCATTTTTCATAATATTTCACAAGCTCATAACCCCCCTTACGTACGCCACTGTGTAATTTAATGTATCAATAAAGTACTTGGGGCCTTCTCGATGGCGTAGTAATGACGTCGTCGCCCTGCAATCAAGAAAGAGTTCCCAGGCTCGATACCCAGTGGAGGCACATAACGGTTCGGATCTCACTTTAAACGGTAGGTCAAATCCCGATTAGCTTATCTGTGCATAAAGTAGAATTAAAAGAAAACTCTAGTTCAATAAAGTACTTCTAAAATATATACATCTACAGTCTACAAGTATATAAGTCTACAGCTTCTCTGTATATATGTGGCGCATAGTTGAAGTCTGTGAGTCATTTGTAAACTTCAACACAAATGATCAATTGGTATGAAACTCTATCAGATATATACCGTCTTCGTGCCTCTTATTTTTTGATGACGTGGCTGTACACGTAGGCAACCGCGGTTTCAATAAGTCCACAACGCAGCGTCCGATCATGCAACCGAGTTAATCAAATATCGGCACAGCAATGGGTCATGCAAAATGATTTATTGTTTTCTACAGTGACACAAAATGAGGATGAAATATTTCGCAAGGTGAATGCGAGAGGCTGCTTGTGCACACATTCTATTATAACCCCCCATACTTCTCTCAATACTGTTAATATTAATAAATCATAGAAGTAAGTAGGCTACTCTTAGAGTAGTCTGCGTAATAAATAGACCTGGGATTTCAGGTTTTTAACCTATTTCTTCCTTTACAGGTATGTAAGAAATAATATGTTATGTCAGCGTTTCGTTAAAAGACGCAACAACTGATGAAGTTTTATAGTGCCTAAAAAAAACTATTTTGCTTGTTAGAACCTATTTTAGGTTCATGCGCCTAAATCAAGCCTTTTTTAAGGTTTTTAAATATTTATAAAGGTTTTACAGGATTTGTATGTCACACAGAGGGATTTGCTTTGTTTGGTCACGAAAAAATTCAATGACGAACGTGTTTGAAACGTACTCTGTCGATTTCCCTTCCTCGAAGTCCATGGTGATTTTTCAAAACTCTAAACAAAGCAAAATTGTCTGGTGCCACTGTTACCTGTAAAGTTCAAAGTAGTGGTTTTGATCTGTGGTCTTGCTCACCTTCGCGTCACTTCGGTGTATTGTGGCATGCACGCCTTGCAAACTAACATTTCAGCATTTGATGTTTGCCACACTGACTATGTTTTTGTTGAAATATTATTTACAGCATACAAGATGATCCTCACAGACAAAATTGCTGAGTTTGACTGTGGATAACATGAAAAACGATTGTTGCCTACCTATACGTCGAAGAGTGGAATTAATAGCAAATTTCCAAAGGGAAAATTCTGCCATCGCCGTAGGGTTAGGCAACACACATAACGTTATGCAAGATAGGTATTCCATTTTCACAGTATTATTCACGAATTCTATTTTCAGATCTTTCGAACCTACTTCAGGATTATTCGAACCTAACTTAAGATTTTTAGGACCTATTTTAGGATTTTTAGAGCCTATTTTAGGAACCTAAAAGCACACTTTTTAGAACCTAAAAATCCGAGGTCTAGTAAAATTACTGTTATATAACTACCATTCAAAAACAAATTATATTAAAGAATTAACGAAAGATTTTCTTCTTTCTTTCAGAAATAAGTTACGGAATTTCTTATTTTGTTTTTTTTCTTAATATGTTATTGTTTCACATTCAATATATTTTTGGTTTAAATGTTTTTATTATTTGTATTTCCTTTTAACTTTGTGATGTGTGTGTGATTTGTTTCCAAAGCTTTTCAAATGGTGCTAAAACAATTAGAAACATGTAAAAATCTTTACAATAAACTTTTTGTCAGTAGTTTCTTAGAAAATCAAAGAATGACAAAATGTATGTAAAGATTTATTAATTTACTCGTAGTGCTGATAATCGCATGGACCAAAAGCAGTTTACAAAAAAGGTACGAACTACATATAGGTATGGAAGCTACTGATCAAAATTACTGGAACAAAAGTGAAACAAATAGAAAACTAATAAATCACTTCAAGTATTAACTAGTTCGTTAAGGAATCCGTTTACTCTTCCTTTCACATTGATATGCGAATTATATCTAGTATTTTGTAGAGGTACCTTTAGTAACACTATTATTAGTAAGACTGTGCAATCATATTTACTCCTATTTACTAAAAGAATATTGTTTATAACTTCGTTTATCCTTGTCGTCTGCAGTGTCTGTAGGATAATAGGTTCCAACGTGCGCTGTGTGATTATGTATGTATGTATGTATGTAAATATATACACACACACATACATACCCACACAGCGCACATATATATTGGTCTGTGTGTGTTTCCCCATAACATCTGTACAGCTGACGAAATTTTGCGCAGTAAGTTCTACACATGCCATGTCGAAACTTGCCTTGTGGGCAAGACGCAGAAATTGAGAATGCAAATGCCTAACATTGTACTGTTAAATTATGCACAGCACACGACCTTGAACCTGATTACAAAGTTCAGAATTAGACTTAACTGTGGCAGCACAGGAAATCGTAATTTTAAAAAAATGACTTAATGAAATGTAGTCGATTTGATTGCATCTGCCAGCCAGCACACTGCTTTAAGACAGACTACGGGGCCAAACCAAACACTTGCTATAAAACAGTATGCACACTGTTCCAAGCAAGATAATGACCCCCAAGGCTTATTCACGGTTTCTGGGAATAGTAATATTGCATGAGCACGAACCGTTGGCACGCATCTGCCGTTTCGCTGATAAAACGCAAAAAAAGTGAAACCTTGAACGAAGAGTTTCGGTAAAATGGCATTTCTTAAGTAGACAGACAGCGTAAAACTATATCGCATGCACGAGACATGGAGAATTCGTCCAGCTCATTAATACCGAAGACCAGAAGAACAACAGCGGTAATTAGAATTAGAGCCATGTTCTTTTTTTAAAAGGTCTGTGGAAAAATATGTTCTTTATGTTTCTTTTTTTATTCTTTATGTTTCTTTTTTATTGCTGCGATTGCCCCGGCACGTGAACCGTTTCAAATAAATGCATCCGCTGGAAGGATTGTTATTTTTATATTGTTCCTTCTCTCGAGCTAGAAGCACGCTTTAAACAAGAAATTAAAAGTCTTCGATTGTATCGTGCAAAGAACTTTACGCTTCTTAATTTTTGCCTTGAAAGCTACTCAGTTAAAATAAAATTGAATTTGTCAACATATTGCAAAGGTTCTTGATTCCCAGCGAGAATTCCTAAGTGAGCTAGTAAACGGAAGATTTTGGGTTCAAGAAAACCAGTGGGAAATTAGGTTTTCTGGTTAAAGTCCACTTTATGCTTAGGTAATTTAATCGGGACCGGACCTACAGTTAAAAGTGAAATCTAAACCACCGTTCAATGTGGTTAGGATCTAACATGGGGCTCCCTTCACTACAAGATGCGCTATCAGGGTCTTCTGGCAAATGACTGCCTTCGAGGCAACGCTGGTGGGAGGTAAAGGCATCCGGAGAACTGTGTTGAACACAGCACCTTCATTATAGCCGCGATCGAGAATGCGTGAAGCCCTGTCCTTTTCACATGTCTTCATAGCTGTCACTTTGCCATTGTTGTGTTTATTGAAGATAACAGACATGGTTTCAAAGTTTTAAAATTGCCTTTATTTTTTATCATATGTAAAACGAATGAAAAATTAAATTGTAAGGTTTTAACATACTTGTATGAAATTTAAGGACAACGTCTGAGCAATAACAATTAATAAAGTACTTTAGAAATCGAAAGAATTAGTTTGGAGTTTTGCATCCTCAAAAAAGTTGCCCACACCGCTTACAACTATATGGGATTCAGAAAAGTCAAATTTGGTGAAAACAGAATGCATGTTTAATTTCCGAAAAAAAAAATCTCAGAAATTTCATTTCCAAAAACTACAGCTCTGTTCAATAGAACAGCTATTTCAGTACAATTTGCTTATTCCAAATTATAGTAAAAATATATTCCCTGCGTGTACTTAAAGCAATACTTTTTCTGTTGTCATTTTACCTTTCTTGTGCTTGCTCAAACCACACTCTTCTTGACGTAGGACTTACGTAAATCAGCATTAAGTTCTTACGACACGCTCCTACCTTGTTGTTTAGTCAATAGAGCCAAGTCACAATGACGAGCAGAAAGCCCGTCTCAAGATGTACTTTGTCACCATAGGTCGGAAATTCTTTCACGAGAGCATTATGCTTTCTTTACACAATGGATAATCAGGAAAAAATCAGCACGTACAGAAAGAAAAGCGAGAAAAAGAGTCACTGAAATAGAACTGGATACTTTAATAATAGGCGGAGACCATAGAGAATGGAAGTACATTATGAAAATTGGCTCTGAATGGCTGCTGATAGAAGAGAAAGCGACAAAGTGGAAGATGACTTAATATAATAATAGAGATTTCAAAAGATACTGAAGATGGGTTTGTCCCTCGCATTTTGTTTGACGCGGTCTCGCGAAATTCAATAGTTTTTTTTCCCCCTCTTCGTAAATCTTGCCTATTGAGGTTTTACAACAAAGGCATTAATGCTCTCTTGCGTGAGATGAATCGAAATTTCAACCTGACAACCTCTTCGGCGATGAAATGCAAATCTTTGTTCTCGACTGCTACTTTCACTTTTATGAGAATCTCGTGTTAAAAGGAAAAAGTCCGCAGTGAAACTTCCTACTTAACCAGACTGAACCTCATGTTCGAAATTTAAATTACAGAGCAACGTAATAGAATCCAGTTATTTGAATATAGTTTTGCTGTGTGTTTTCTTGATTAATTTAATCCTCAATAAAATACGAACTAATTTATTCAGCGTAAATATTACGTGATGAATAGGCTGAATCAATATAAATATTTTTATAAATAAATATTTCGGTAAACACCGTAGCGAACACTCATATCGAAGTGATCATGAGTTCGATTTCTATTGAAGGCACATTTCAGCAAGCAAGTCAAGCCCGATAAAGTTTGCTTATAAGGTAGACATAAAATAAACTCTCACGCTCTTTCCTAATGGTTTTGCCTTTTTCAGAGGATGTACCGTTCGTATCAGTATTTTGTGGGTAAATATCCAAAGTACGTCGACACTCAACCCATTACATTTTAGTGGGGCTACAAAAGGACACTCATCGCATAGAAGGAACAAATAAGACACTGTTTTAAAGGAAGTAGTCCACGCAAGCTATCGAAGATAAGATAAGATATCATATCATCCTGGCTATGTAACATCCGAACGCCGTAACTTCGTTAGCCTGTCATTGCCATTACCATCTTGTTAGTTTATTGCAAGTCAAGGTTTTCATTTGTTGATTATCTTGTCCGGATACTAAATTTAACTTCGAAGTACTCAGAGAACTGTCATTCGGCATTGCAATCTCGAATTTAAGCAACATGAAATATAAATTTGAGGTTAAATCAATGAGTATAAAAAGGCACCGAACATGCATTTTCAGAGGGCAAAGTGTTTTGTGTTCTTTACAACAAACCCATCTCGAATTCCCATTCCAAGTGAATTTGAGTGCGCAAATGTCATTGCTTGGCAGCTGTTGTTTCCAGTGACAAATTTCAAACGAATACTTTGCTTTAAAAGAAATTGCTTTGATGCACTACAGTACGGGATCCCTTGTCCAGTAAACTTGCTTGTACTTTAAATATGAATGTTTGCACAATTCAAACTTCCATATCACGAGATTTATCTGTACTTCATTCCCAACAAACTCATGCAAAGCAATGCCACAACGACGCATTATTTACTAATCAAGACAATTGATGCGTACTAAACATTTCATCAAAACACCAAACACACATTTTCAAACGTCACTGCATATACTATTAGTTATTACTGGATAAATTGTAGGCCTACCTATATCACGTCATGATAAACAAATCACATGTGGCAGTATAATGACAGCTTACAAGTAATTGCTTAAATACTTGAGGCGAGTTCAGAAAATGTATTGCGTGCGAGACAAGCAAGGAATATTTTATTAAATTTGTTACTTTCCAAGCCAATCTTAATTTAACATGGAGCCAATATTTTCACTGGTCTGCGATGTTTACACTTTTCAGGACCTAATTCGACCTTCCCCTTATCTTCCCTCTTAATAGCTACAGCCAGTGCTTTATCCACACATCACCCCCCCCCCCCCATTTCCTCTAGAACACCCTAAACGTTTTCGCAAAGGCTCAATTAATGGTAATTTTGGCCCGAAATTTGCCATTACACCCCTCCCCCCAAATGAAAATTCTGGATAAACCCCTGGTTAAAGCTCAGTACAGAACACACCATTTATATTGCCGAATGTGATGTGAGCAGTAGGACTAAACATGCAACGGCAGAAGCGAACTGAGAAGGCCACCAGGATTTTGTTCGACGTCCGGATGGGCCAGTCAGCAGTTCTTTCCCCTTGTACTTGCTTAGTTTGGAAATTTTCATTTAACTAATTTCCATTCCAATCTTACTCTTAAATGGAAAGGGCCTCCCCGATGGCGCAGTGGTAGCGTCGCCGCCTTGTAATCAAGGTGTCCCGGGTTCGATACCCGATGGAGGCACAAGTGGTTCGGATCCCACTTTAAACTGTAGGTCCAGTCCCGATTAGCCTTACTGTGCATAAAGTGGACTTAAAAAACACAAACAACAATTCTTAAATGGAAAACCAGTATTAATTTTAAATTTTCTGTTTTTTGCCTGTCACGTTTGTTTGTTAAATCAACAAATATGATGCAATGGTGTTTGTCGTATGTGCGATTTCCTTTTTACGGTAGGCTAAGGTTTTTTTTGGCTAAGCTGATTAGTCCGTGCATTTCACAATACCTTGAGAATACTATTAAAAAATAAGAGCAGATCTACGTTATAGGCAAAAAAAGATTTATAGTCTTCAAGTGATAACTTACATAAAGTCCATGTACTTGAAGTACTATTTCAAGGTATATCACTGTAATAAAGAATTATCGGGTACGTATATATATATGCTACTAGGCATACATAGGCACATAATTGCATGTTTTGACGATATATACATATTTATTCGCTTTCATATATTGTTATCCAGAGAATATTTTTCGGGGTAGTTTAAGCTTGAATTTGCGGTCAGGTGACTGTGAATATTCTGACGCAACAACAATTTTTTACATATGTCCCAGTTCCTTCTCCTTGCAAGTGTCTTCGGGATTCTTGTTTATAACGGAAATGAAACCTAGGTTTTCAGGACAGGTTGTGAATACCTTACTGGGATCCTATGAAAACGTATGAAACTAATTACATGTGAAGGGGTCAGTGGGAGATGGTCATAAGCCACACGTATACAGTTTTGAGATACAGCCAGCCGATAGAATGTTTTGCGTTCATCCATAAATCAGCATCGTAATTTATCGACGCGGGATTGAGATGAATATACACCGTATTCTGCATTAACCAATTTCTATTTGTTTATTCTTCTTGTGATGTCCTAGTATTAAAGTGGCTGAGATATCAAAAATAACGTTGTTGATTTTATTTGCTTTAAATTCAATTTATTCATCATTGTTTCACATTGCATTATAGTCCATAATATTGAAGATAACATGTTGTTTATAGTTTTAATGTGTCTTCACTTATGTGTGTAACAAGACCTGAAATGAAAATGTCCTATCTGCAGAATATTTTTGTGAATCACTGTACACACAAACGAGTAAATCACTCTTGTATTCTGAGATCCAGACGCTTTGAGAACGCATGAAGTTGCAACCGACGGTGTATATTTGAATTATTTTTGAGCATTATATGATTAAATTTAAGGTCATATAGATAGCGTCAGGTGTGTACTCAATTTGTAGATCGTTTTCGTTATTGGGATAAAAAAATGACCCGAGCATCCAGCAGGTGATCTAATGCGTGGACACGTATTGAATTCCAATCACGTAGAGTTGTTCACAAAAACGAAGCAGCTGACTTCTTCTGGGAAGCCAAGGTGCAGCTTGCCTCTCTTTGAACCTCCAAAGATTTTTGGCTTATATTCAGCCAAGGAGCAATAAGAAGTACAAAGGGAAGCAAGGCCACCACCTCTGTGCCGCGGTGCATCGAGCACCTGTGCTAGGCCCTAGTTCCATTTTAACGGACGTCGTCGAAACCCGTTCTTCTTCCAGACACGCAGAGGTCGAGGGAAATTTCATTTGGTGCAGGGAAACTTCGAAAGGAGAAGGGAAATTTCTTCAAGAATATTCCAAAGTATAAAGAGCGCGTGTTTTATTCTAGTAACTTTTCAGAAAGTGATTTCTTGTTGATGCCACTTATGTTCGTGAGTTTTTTTAATGTGCATTTTTAGTTCCGTTTGTTTTTCTCCGATGGCGTAGTGGAACGTTATCGCCTGTAATCAAGAGTGGCTCGGGTATGATCCACAATGTAGGCACACTGCACAGTGCTTTGGATCCCACTTCATAATGCAGTTGCAATCTCGATTAACCTATCTGAGCACTAAATGGGCTTAAAACAAACGATCAAAATATGACCGAATTAATTTTCCTCATGTATAGTTGCATTCTGTTATTTACGTCGTTTTTTGCCACTTTTGGATAATCGTGACTATAAGAATGAATGATGAATTGAATTTGATGAAGAGGCACCGAAAGGAACACCCATGTCCAAGCCAGAACTCGATCCCGGAACCTCCGGAATGAGGCGGTAAGTCGACCACCTGGGTAGCACAGAGCATTGTAGTTGTTTGGCGCAGTTTTTTGTTTCCCCTCCCCCCGAATTATATAAGTTTGGTAATTGCTTGAGGAAATAGGTTCCTTTCAAAATTCTAACGAGTTTCTCATATTGGTTCAAAACCTTTATACTCATATAATGACGACGCCATATGTGAGCGAGCGCCCCTTTCCGCCACTCAACAAACATGAAAATCTAATGCTCATCTAGCATAAAACATGGATTGGTATTTATTGGTATTTAGCTGTATATTCAATGTGATGCACTCTCAGAAAATATTCTCGCCCTCCCTCTGCGTCCCCTCACTTATAATTTTTTCTGGTGTCGTCACTGTACTCACGATCTCACCTACGAGGGTTCTGGGTTCAAACTCGGGTCATTGTTGTTTCATATGTTTCACCTGGTCATTTGTGCTTATTATACGATCATTAATAAGCAAGTACAAACAAGATAACGATTTGGATACCACAGCAAATGTTTAACTTCGGAGGAATTCCTGTAATTGATGTTCTTTTTGGCAGAGTATCCAGGTAATGCTACAACTGAAGAGGCAAATACATGATGCCATTATGATTATTATTATTATTGAAGGGTAGAGTGCAAGTTGCAGGACTTTCAGCACGTAAGTTCTTAACAACGGCAATTTACTAGTGACCGTACAAGTTAGTTTTTTTTTTTAAAAAAAAAACTGTTTTGAGGGATTTTTTAAGAATGAAAGGGAAAGTTTTTGTCTCTTGGAAGGGAATATTTGAGAAAACGGATCTATCGTCACTGTTGGCACGCGCGACAGACCATCTGCTTCCCTTCCCCCTTTTCCAACCCCCCACACCATCAACATCTAAGAAAAGGCAGATGGTCACCAGCGAACGCGTGCCCCGTCTTCTAGCCCGCTGCAGACTTCTGAGCAGCTGTTCCTTCAAGAAGGGTAGCCATGAGACTTCACCTGACAGGCAAACATCCACCACATATCAGATTTGGGATCTCCGGCAGGTGTTAACCTCAGCTTTGGAAACAAATGATCAAGGCCACGGCAACTCCGAAAGTGACAACAAGAAGAGGGACTCCAGCACAGGATAAAAAAAAGAAGAAAAAGAAAACGAGAGAAGCTTGCTCATCAACAACGGAACCATTAACGCAACATTGAGGAGGTTGAATGCAGACTGCCGCCAACAGAAATGGTGGTTTCGCATTAAAAAGGCCGCTGAACTTACGTCTCGCAGATAGAAATGATATCGCATGTTCAAGGTCGGACTTGTTGTATGGAGCACCTATTGTTTTCCTAAACGGTTAGACCGGAAGCTACGTACATAACGTGTTTCGTGACAACTGGTCATCGGGGAGGCAAGTTTGTGCTTGTTTTTCAGCTTCCTATGGGGATAGTGTACGCTCTCCTGGCCGTTTTGACGGTGGTGCCATCTATAGCTTCGCCAGCGACGTTCACAAAAAAGAAAATGTGGGAACCGATTGACCTATTTCGCGTTGGTAACTGTATGTGGCAGAAGTTCGCGCCATTAACTTCCTACGATCGGTGTCGTTTAATCGGCCATTAAACGTAGCTAACGTGTGCTCATGCTGCAAAGCTAGTCACAATGAAAGTTAATGATTTGATGGTAAGATAATGAACTGGAAAACCAGCTAGTGACTTTGAGCATTTTATGATGAATATTCAGTTTTTTCATTCATTCATATGACTCCGTTTGCTACTTCTCTCTTTAAGTGGCCTATTTTTTTCACCACAAATACACTAACTATTGCAATATAATTCAATTACCAGCGTGCATGGGTTTATCCAGAATTTTCCCTTTGGGGAGGGGGTGATCTGTAAAGGTAAATTTCAAACCAACATGACTATAAATTGTATCCTGGACCTTTGTGAAAAATTTTAGGAGGGTGTTGAAGAATTTTGGAGGGGTGTGTGGATATATCACTGCTATTTATATATTATATTGTAGAGCTAAGCAATGCATACGTAGGTTTCAAAAGTCAAAGAATGTTTTAAGTTCACTTTATGTTCAGATAGACTAATCGGGACTAATACTCGTACATAGGTACATATTATGTATTATATCATTATGGTTATCAGAAAGCAGTTGTCATTCATCAAGTTAAATTCAGAAATTGTACCATAAATTCAATGTTTCTGTCCTTGCATGCAGATTGTGCACAGCTATTTAAACAATAGGACCATTAACAGAAAGACAAGATTATTTCGAACATCTTTCAGTCCAAATATTTTTCATTATGTTCACAAACAAAATATTGCAGTCAAAACAGTGACTTTGCATTCTATGTGTATGCAAATGACCGTCTCCTTTATTGTCCACAAAGTAAGGTAAGAAATCTGATTGTAAATATTTAGTCAAATAGGCTATACCCAAACCTAAGGTGCTGGAAGTGAATGGAACTAAGACTCAGGTATTAATGCTGTAAATAGTGTAATAAAATCGTGCAAGTTGGCAACTCTTTAAGAATACAAACAAATGTCCATCAAAGTGAATGGCTGAAGTACAATGGCAACAATTTATGTTTTGAACTTTACGGGGAAAATGTGTGCACGTGCAGAATCTAGAATCACGTAGACTGAATTTGTTTTCATATTTAACCATAAATTAGCCTTCTATAAAACATTTATTACGGATTTACATGAATAATATTGGCCTGCTTTAGGAAATTAATCAAAATAAAATCAGGAAATTTCACGTCACTATTCTTCCTCTTCCTTGCTATTAAACTACAGAGAAAAGAAAAATAATCGTAAAACAAAATAATCACGTCTGTATTACAACTCAAACCTCTTCCCATGCAACCATCCACACTTGAATCCAGACAAAAAAAATGAATTCTTACAAAAACCAGCTGGATGATCCACATTACTGCCTACTACTACTACCTGACAAGACTACTCTGACAATGCACGTAATCCAACAACACAAATGATATTGTTGTTCAGAAGTGTTATGGAACAAAATCGGTATGCTTATGCTCTGTGTCAAGGAAAGGTTGAAATCAGTTCCGAACAAACTGCAGAAAGGAGAAAATCTAATTCAAGAGATTACATTCAGAGACACCTAATTATGGCAGAATTTGACCTGTTGACACATCAGTGCTGGCGCTCCTGTTCACAGCTGGATTTCATGAGAAGCTAATATCACTCACTATATGTTCGTTCTCCTCTTGTAATATTTCAAATTTTGTTGGGGCGATCACGGACGATGGCTTGATTCATTTGGTTTATTTCACTTCTATTTTCTGCCAGTTTTGCTAATCCCGAAGATTAGGACGAGTGATGATGTGATAAAAATAGTGAAGGGACATCACAAATAACACCCATGCCCAGACCGGGATACGAACCCGGCACCCCTGGCGTCGTAGCGAGCTGTGATAACCACTCCGGCACGGAGGTCGGCGGGTGACAGCAGGGACGAAAACAGTCATTCCCTTGTGGACGGACGGTTGACGTTTGAAATAGGCTTGGTGAACTTTCAAATGTTGATATTTACTGGCACCTGTCTCATTTACCTCGTCCCCCTCCTCCTATTTCATTGGGTTACTAAAGTGCTTATATTCTCCTTTTTTTCTCACGACGTTATTGTTTCATATTCTATATTAAATCACTTCCTGCATTTTTGGTAAAAACATTAGTACGTACATTGTTAGATAAACATTAATTGTTTTGTATGTGGGGCTGTAGGGTATAAGATTAAATGTGGCCCTACTACAATATAAATAAAAATAAACTCGATGCTCAACAGCTCTCTAAGGGCCAAGGCTTGCCAGAGCGGCTGTTTTGATTGGGTGACACGTGGTCAGCGCGCGGAGTCCCATCGCCGATGCTTTTCTGGCTTTCGAGACCAAAGCCTCCTTCTTTTCCATTAACTCCCAATTTTCCTCACGACGCTGAGTCAACGTCGAAATTTTGCGGGCTCCTACTGGGAATCGAACCCGGAAGCGCTCGCACCAAAGGCAAGAGCGGTGAATTGGCTACGCGGGAGCCCTATAATAATAGGTCTACTTGTACGCTATATAAAAAAAAACAACTAGTAGTTCGTTTCTATTTTCTTGAAAACTGATATACAGTATTATTGGTAGTAGTATTGGGCATACTTCCAAGCACTTTTATGTTCTAAATATAGAAGTCTTTCATCATCGTTACCAGCAAAAATGCATTCTTTGACATTATTGAATCTAATGTTATGTAGTACGTACGTTTCATTACACATTCCCACGAGTTGCTATTTTCAAAGAAATTCGGTTTCTTGGATGGCATTTTCGCTGCGGGCGTTTAACGAGGCGATGGATTGGATTTAAGGCACGAACCGCATCACAAAAGTGCGTTATGGAGATTTCGTGTATGGCTTGCGAAATAGCGCGTAGCGAGTCGTGAACTTTTTTGGCGGCAAGTAGAACAGGACGAGAGAGAGGCTTTTACTACTGCACCGGTCGCTTAGGAGATGAGTAATAAAGTAAAGCACACATTTGGAAACATGCAGGGTTGTAACCAAAATTAAGACTTTACGTTTTACCTGCATATGAACGTGAGAATTTGTTGAAGTGGTATTTTTTTGTTGTTGTTGTTTATTTGTTTGTCTAGATATGTGTTTGTAAGTGAGCTGTTGTCACGTTGAAGAGCAATGTGTACCATGTTTCCCTCTTTCTCACTTTCATTTTATGCGATTGGTTGATTTAATTACCGTCGTTTACTTGTGAAATAACATTAATCGTATCGACAGTTGAGAAACGGATGGAAGGAAAGATACAAGAAATTAGTGTTGCTTACGGGACGCGACAAGCCTTTTGAAATTCGAGACGGGACGAGACGAAATGCCTTTCTCGTCTCGTTTTCGAGACGAGACACGAGACGGGACGGGACGGCTTTTGAAAAGTCTCGTCTCGTCTCGAATGTCTCGAAAAATAAAAGCAAAATATTTAATCAGTTGCAAATACTTGTTTGCTTGGACTAAAGTATTTCAATTAGAAACGTTGATAAGCACGTATTAAGTCAAAAGAAGACTATTCTAGAGAGAGTAATGAATGAATTACTTCCCATTTTTGTTTTTCAATTTATTCCAGGTTAATAACTTTATGTTACGATAGTACTCCAGATACTAATACAATTCTGAATAACATCAAGTAAAAGGGCAGGTAGAGAAGGGGAAAGCAGGGCCAAAAGATCGTGGAGTGTCTGCGTCCGAGGTTTATCTTGCAAAAATAGTCTCAGCTCTATAGGTTGGAAAGATAAACGGACCGACGGATAGGGTTTATTATTATTATTTAATTTTTACATCAAAGGGTGTACAGAAGTGAATGTTATTAGGAAGTAGGAAAAACATTGTGGGAAACATGGCAGTACAAATTGATAAGAAGTTGTTGGGAAAGTTATTAAGGAGTCCAAGATATTAGCAAGACTAAGAGAAGGAGATAATTAGGGACAAATAATCTTGCATTATCCCACTCCGAACAGCTGAGAGCTAAAGAGGAGGAGAAAATACGGGAAATATGGAAAGAAGTAATTTGGTGATTTTAGTGTTTACAGGGAACCACGACAAGATTTTACCACATGATTATTTGCACGGGTTGCGAAATTATTAGAATGTTATGGAAATTCCGGATATGTCTTTGTTGAGAAAATTCTTGTTTCCCTCAGGCATTCTACAGGTGGTTGGATTAGATTTTTTTACGTCCGTTTGAAGATTATTTCCAATGCTTTTTTTTATTTATTTATTTATATCTTATTTCAGGAGAATACTATTCCTTGGATTGTAATAACGAAATACTGAGCATGATATAGAATATATTTCAAATGAAGGAAGGGCACTAAGTTCTGTATAATCGTCGTAGAAGGAAACTTTGTGCCGGGTTCGATACCCGGTGAATCCCACTTTAAAGTGTGGGTCCAGTCCCGATTAGCCTTTCTGTAAATCAGATGAAGGAATGTTGTAGCTGTTCTTCTTATTCTGTGAATTTAGCCTTCAAGTTTATGAGCAAAATACATGTAGTATCTACTGTCTACATTTTCAATTGTTACTAAACAAATTTCACAAAGTAGTTTTATCAAACTTCAGAGGGAAGCTAACACCAATGTCAGGGTGGCGGGAGCTTGTTTTCGACCAGGGTGTATTCCGAGAATATTTTTCGCCGTTCCCCACTGACAGAGGTTTCGCTTTGAACAATGGACACCGTTGCTTCAGGGGGCAAACACCAAACATAGGGGCGAGGTTGACCTGCAGTAGCGGGTAAGTGCCATAAATCCAGGCCTAAAGTAGGAATGAAGGTTGATGCAAGGGAGGGGGCAATAAAAATTCTGTAATTTGCTTTGCTTGCTGACAGGAAGTTTTGCAGGAAAAGCTGAAAAGGAAAACGGCAGACTTTGAATGAAAGAGGGACAGTGAACACAAGTTCTTTGCATTATTCGCCGACACACAAGCTTCCATTTCGAAGGTGAGGCTATCAGCAGCGAAGTTATTAGAGGGTTGGAAGCAGTGAAGACGCCAGAGGAGGCAAGGGGACGCCCCATGTCAGACACTTCGCCCCCCCCGGGCCCTCCAACTGAAGTTAATTAAATATCGAATAATAAGAGAGTTCATTTATAAGAGTATGACGATTTTCACCTTTTCAAAGTTTTGTATTCTGCAAGATATCACTTTCCTGCTTATTATACCAACTTGATTAACAAATATTAATTTGTTTAGTGTAGATATAATTATGTGTATGTGACTTTCGTTCAAGATTCGAGCGCCGACCTGGGCATAGGTGATTTCTCATTCATTTATGTCCTGTAATAGCCGAGATTAACCTAAGTTTTAACCAGTCTTAAGAACTGGGAAAAAGTGTTGAATGTGGATGGTTTTAAAACATCACGAATATTTTCAGGACCACAAGACATCATCTGTAGTACGCGCAAATTATTCTAATCGTGGTCGTTAGTGACAACGCTAATTTATTCAAGATTTGGTTGGTTGGTTGATTTGGTGTTTTAAGTCCACTTTATGCACAGAAAAGCCAATCGGGATTGGACTTATAGTTTTAAAGTGCCTCCACTGGGTATCGAACCCACGACCAAAGGTGATCGAAGAAAACCCGTCACTACATGTCAGTTGTGGATTCATCGCGGTTTCTTACTATTCAGGAACTTGAATTTCGAGATGATGAGTCTGAGGAAACCTTAACAAAGAGAATTTCTTCGATACTCTTGAAGTTAATGAGGGGATATTATTTGGAAATGTATTGAACGTGAACCTTAAAATGCAAATTACACTTAAAATTCGATTCAAAACATATCGCGGGCAGGTAAAAGAATGCTTATTAGGATTTGCCACTCTTCAATCATTGGATGCAGGTTCGCTCTTTCTCGTACATATCAAAATCGAAGAACTTCTTCCCACGAACTCCATAGGTGCCTGTAATTGTGTAGCACAGACATAAGTTGGAGTGGTAGAGTAAGAGTAAGTAATGCCAGGGTCAGAATATTTCTTGAATTATGAGATAACTGTAACCTTTGTCTGATTTTTTTATCCTGTGATAACATTTCCCTGAAAGGTGAAACACAAATTTGGCCCAAAAGGCTTCTGCATTACGAAGATGGTTGTCCTTAAAATCTTTGAAAAGGCTTGCTCGAAACAGGATGCTGGATGCAAACTGCCTCATTTGTCTGTTCTTGCCATTGAGAAGAAATGTCAAGTCCTGGACGTACCAAAAGTGGGCAATGTGTTCTCCAAAGCACATAGAGCAGAATTCTCCTACAGGAGAAGTGCCTCACTTTGTTTCAAATACTTAAGAAGATTCATTTCTTCCAACGTCACATTTATTTTGCAAGAAAATTAAACACTTCGAAGCATTTTTTCGTCATTTATTTTATTATCTTATAACTTAAATATTTATATCAGTAGTTTCATCTCAAGAAAGACGATAAATTATAAAATTATGAATGTCTTCCAATACTGAAATAGGCCACTAGAGACAACGCATCTTACCACTAAAAAGATTTAATGTCTTTATTAAAACGAATCATGTGGAGATAAACTCGTAATCAAGAAGTAAATTTAGGCAGTAAACGTCCACTCTAAATAAAATACAAACACAAAACACCATACATGAAGATAATAATAATAATAATAATAATAATAATAATAATAATAATTATTATTATTATTATATATGTATATATATGTGTAGTGTTTTCAGGCGTTTTAATGTGACTGTCCCCTTACAATATTTTGTTGCCAGCCTTCCGTCCCCCCCAGTCACATTTCCCTGGCGCCGTCACTGGTTGAAAGTAAATTTATTAGGACGAGGAAAGTAACATTAGCTGTTGACAGTGTTGAACCAAAGGACGTGATATGTGCTACTGTTTGTATAAATTATAGGAAATTTAAGCAAAAAATTATAATTGTTGAGACTTGAGAGTTGTTTCTTTCATTTGATCGTAGGAAGAGGTTTTCTGAGGCAGAATGGGATTATCTTACACATACATGAGAAAGGGTGCTTGTTTAAAGATAGAGACGTATTTTGCACATTTTTTAAAATTTCAGATAAAACGAGAAATTAGCCTTACTGTTATGAAAAGAAATAACGCAGTACAGGGAAAGAATAACTTCACATTTCTCGCACCTGGTGGGATGCAACACAAGAGTATTGCAGGAAGTCTATGAACGAGGATGAAAAGGGATATGTGAAATTTGACTTAGCTGCGGGTGAATTAGTGTATTCTAATATTCTTAAGGTTGATATTGGGTTTTAAGTCCACTTGATTCACAAATAGGCTAAATCGCGAACCGACCTACAGTTTAAAGTGCGATCCGATCCACTTTCTGCCCCCATTGGGTATCGGACGCGAGGACACTTGATTACAAGACCTCGACGTTATTACTACGCCATCGGGGAGGCACCCAATTTACACAAATATGTTGATTCCAATAACACGTTACTTTTCCTGCCGAACAAGGATTTTATTGCGATCATACGGCTTTGAATGACAGTATCAATGAAGATTTATGTACACTACTACTTATAATAATGAGCATAAAATATTAATCAGGAACTTTATTTTTCGTCAACTGGATGTAACATCCTTTTTTGTTATTCAGCAAATATTCAATTCATCACCTTTTTTGACATTAAACTTCTTGCCAGGACAGCTGTTTTTATGCAAATTTTTGCGATCTTAACTACACGTAAGCTAGATATTAGCTAATATTCGTGTTGTTATATTACTATTCTTCTACAATTTTTGTAACATTTTCATGTAATAACAATAATAGAATTGATTAATTTACATATTCAAGTGAATTATATTAACGTATTAATTTAAACATTTGCTTAATTGTTGACGTTAATGTTATTATTATCATTTTTTCTGAAACACTTGGCTCGGACACCCTCCCGCGACATATATTTCTAGATGCGTGCCTGCCGAAGGATAAATTAGATCAAGCGCTGGTGGTATCTGACTTAGAGGCTAAAGAGAAAACAAAGAAGTATGTGCGTCATAAGCTGAGCATAAGAAACAGGACAATATCACAAAGAAACACTTTTTGAAACTTATGTCATAGAAGATGTTTAACAATATTAAGAACAATAAATGCTTTCTATTTGTACGTAATATACTAAGTATTGAAATTTTAAATAGTATTTTGTGTTCGTACTACACATTTAAAAACTTTTTTGTTGCTCCCGAGCGCCAAGCTTAGAATTTAAAGAAGAAATGTACATTTTCATAGTGCACGGAAGTTCGACATTCAGAAAGAAAGAAGGTCTAGTGGAAAACATTTCAAAACTTCCAAAAGGTATAGCAGTAATGAAAAGAGCACTCTTGTATGGAAGCCAGAAAAACCACAAAGTAGATTTCATAAGATACCTAGCAATCAGTAACCAACAAACTGCATTTTTAATATTTATTCTCACCACGCAATGGGTAAAATATTTGTAGCTTTATCCCACTTTCCAGAAAAATATTTCGTGTTTCTGCTACTTTAGGCTGTTGTTGGCATGATATCCCGGATCACTTTTACTAGACGAGACGAGACAAAACGAGACGGGACGAGACGAGACGAGACGAGACACGAGACGGGACAAACGAATATTTTCGAGACGAGACACGAGACGAGACAGCATTTTCACGAGACGGGACGGGACAGACCAAAGTCTCGTCTCGTCTCGTCTCGTGGGCAACACTACAAGAAATTGAGAGCGAGCATCCTTCTTTAACGGCAGCATCCCACCATTGACCAGGAGTGACTGAGGAAAATTCAAGACGTCATCTCCATTTCGAAGGTCCCGTTTCAATCTCGGTCACGTTTCCAGTTTCGAAGGGAAATGGTTTAAAATGAAGAACACACTACTCTTACGTATAACTATATTTTTCGTACACATATATAATTATCACACGCATGATTTCGTAGAGCAAAACGTTAGGGAGATTGAGTACGTAATTATAACCATTTTTGAAAATTTATCATTGATTATGTTGGTCGGGAAGTCGAGGATTTTGTGATCGCATTAGAAATTATATTGAGTTGTAAAATGCACAACACTTTCCGAAAATATCATTTTTATGTATTAATTTGATGTATACTATGTTTTTTTTCTGGACTATACCACTCCACGTAACGAATGTAAAAAATAGTTTTCCATAGTACTTTGTTGTTCTTAGACCCTGTCTTACACGTGACAGGAGGGTGTGACAATTTATTTAAGTGCTCCTTTCTATTCACTAAAATTCCACTGCGGACAAACACCTTCAAAGAGTGAGAATTATAGCTAGTCGAGTTTCCGGTTCTCACAAAGTACTTAGAAGGTGGCAGCCACAAGTAACTTAAAGAGAAAAATCAAGCATCACGCATATACCCCAAAGAACCTCCGACAGGTAAAAAATCAATGACACTGTACATCGGAGTGGACATCACATCATTCATTATGCAGAGAATGAGTCCTCTTGCAGGAAGAACGGAGCCTCCGACTGCAGTTTAAGTCGTGAATGGTTCAATTTGTTTGTCTTGAGGACACGGCTTGATGATTAATGTTCCCTTAAGAGCGAGACAAGACCTTGCGGTTCCGACGTGTCCACAGGAACATGGGATATGTAGCACGTGCTTACAACCCATAGAAAGCACCAGCTATATTTCAATGTCTGCATCGACTTCTGGCAGGGCTAGTCTTCGAGAATAAAGCATTTCATTACGCACGTACCGATTAAAATTTCTGGCTGTGCATGTCATACAGTAGATATTCTTTTTAATTAGAAATTCTCTTTGAACAATTTGAAGCAATTTCGCACCAGGACTTGAAACGAAGTATTTCTGCAGGAGAGACTTAGGAACTGGTTACTAAATCACTCTATGAGTATTCGCATAATTTTCCTAAGAGAAAAAATACTTGACAATTAATTTTAATGCCTTTTTTGTTTAAGAATGTATCTCCAGTGTTTTTTTCGTGTTGCAGATACATTTTCTGAACTCTTGTTGACTGAGACGTCTGAGTTGCTGCAACCTGTTGCAAGAAGAAAAGAAAACGTAGAGATTTTTACAGCTCTTAATAAATGAAACATGCTATAAAATTCACAATGCTCAATGATATGAAATAAATAATGTTTGGAGTTATTGCAGATAAAGCTTAACAAATTTTGGGTAACATAATTCATAGACAACAGATTAAGTATTTTTAACGTTTTACAACTTAGATTATCATCTCCTCCAGTTGGTACTTAAAGGTAAAATTAGGTGATAAATCTGAGTCATATTTCTATATCTCGACACTATGTTTAATGTTATAGTGTTTTAGACACTGAGCCCTCAGTAAATTCTAATGTATTACAAGGTGATGAACCGTTATTAGGTTTGCGCCACATCCTTGAAAAGTTTCTACTGTGAATTTCAAAAGAAGAAACTCTGTATTTTTTTATGGGGCTATCTTTGTTCTCCTGGTGCCGTTCGATGCAAATAAGTGTTTCTAAAGTTTCTAAAGTAGGGAGCCTTTTCTTCTCTTCACCCTTTTCCTTTTTTTGTCCTTCCCTCAGCATCAGCAAGGACAAAGAAAAGGTGAGATGCCATTTTTGCCTAAACTCCATCTCGGTCTTCGCGTCTTCTAAATCCACCTGAAGAGCACGGCATCTGGTGAACGACTTCGAGGGGTGGTTCGGCTCGGGAAATTGCAACTTGGAAGAAATCACGGTGTAGATGGGGGGTTTCGGAGAGTTGTGTCTTCCAAAACATCGATGTGGCTGCACGGGGATTGAAGGGGGAGGGGGTGGTGCAGTGGGTGGGTGCGCGAGATAGATTATGTCTGGGTGTGCAGATGAGCAACGAAGGAGTCTGGCTGTCTAGACTCACAAAAAATACTTTCCTCATCCTCTCGCTTGTGTCTTCCACGTGCCACCCGAATTTATATACAACCCTGATGTCGGCAGACAGCTGACAGCTGTGCTGCGAAAGGATTACAAGAATAGGGTGTATAGACCTTACATGGCGGGGAATTTCTGTTCTTGTTGCTCGCAGGCATTCCGGATAGATGGCAAAAAGAGAACAACGTGGAAGGAAAGAGGAACTTTTGGAAAGCGGCGTCTTATTTTCTTTCGGGATGATGCTGGTCGAGTAGCGATTTTCTTCGCACTTTTTTTAAATTTTTTTTTTAAAGAGTCTTCATTATTTTCCTCACTAGTAATAATAAATATGCCTGTCAGAGTTGTAAGTATGAGGAAATATTCCGGAAGAGAGCTTGTTAAGTATTCACTCTCAGCATATCGTGCTTCTTGTGTTCATCGCCATAACCGCTTCAGTGAAATTCCAGTTTTAAAAGAACAAGGTTTTGAAAAATACTCCTAAAACCGGGGCTGTTGTCACACAGAGATTTACAAAAGACTAGTGTTTGATGAGAGATGAACAGAGGCACTATGTTAAAGAGGCAGCGGAGGGAAACTACACCAGGTCATGTGTTTGAGTTTTGGTTTTAAGTTCACTTTATGCACATATAGGCTAATCGGGACTGTACTTACAGTTTAAAGTGGAATCCGAACCACTATGTGCCTCCAGCGGGTATTGGAACCGGGACCATTGCTTAAGGCGACGACGTTACCACTACGCCATTGGGGAGGCAGATGGACATGTGTGTAGTGGTAAGCTTAACGCTCTCTGATTCAGTGGTCTGTTCTCGAATTCTTGCTGAAGTACGCATTTCTTATAAATTTCTCCACTCACGCATACGACAAATAACAGGACCAATATCCTGTCGCTGGCACATACACACACATCTGATATCCTGATTCATATATTTCTATGTGGCACACTTCTTTATATTGTATCTTTATTGTCATTGTATCTGCTTCATTAATAAATAAATAACAATTTTAACATTATTTTAATGACTTTGCCATTATTGAACACATGCGCACATGCCTCAGCCATATAGCCGGTCCGGTGGTGTAGTGGTGAGCACATCGCGCCACGACGCCAGGGGTCCTGGGTTCGAATCCCGGCCTGGGCATGGATGTTTGTGAGTGTCCATTCATCAATTTCATCATATCATCACTCATCCCTATCTTCGCAAAATTAGCCAAAAGTGGCACAAAAAGCGAAGTAAAATAAAGTAAGTAAAAAAAGCCTCAGCCATACATACATGTGTGGTTGACATCATAACGATGTAACTATATATTTTTCTTTGAGGAGTAGTATACACAATAAAAAATTAAAAAATGAGCTACATTTTTAAATTTCAAAGAAAGAATCTACGAAAAGACTAAATATCTTGAATAATTTGTAATATTCATTCCTGATTTCTTGCAATAGAAAACTGGAAGAAATCTACTTCTTGCAGCTTGCCAAGTGTGTGTGTGGGGAAGGGGCGGTTGTGTGTAAAGGGGGGAACGGTTGTGTGTGTGTGTGTGTGCATACTAAGCAATTAAGCAAATTTATTTATTTATTTATTGAGAAAATTCCAGATACAGCGCAGGTGGCCATTTTACACAGAAATTGTCAACAATGAAAAGGCAATAATAATATTAATAATAAGCAAAAAATATGATAATAATTAAAAGTAACAAAATAACACAGAAATGAATAGCAAATTAACAAAAAATAAGTAAAAGATGGCACTATATGATATTATTTACAAACATTTCTTCTAATAGAAGACCGAAAGGCAAACTCGAAGGAAAATATATCGATACTTGATGAGAGATCATTGTATTGTGTGGCAAGTCTGTAAAAGAGATCTTTTTTGAATCTCTAGTCTAGGTTTTTCTGTGTAAAATAAGATTGCGTTGCGTGTTGTACGCATAGGTACCCGAAAGTGGAATTCCTCAAGGAGTGCGTTGCAGCGGATTTTGCCATTGACAATTTTGTATAAATAATTGAAATCGTTCTGCAAGCGGCGCTGATATGCAGTCTGTAAGTTTAGAAAAGACAAGAGATGCGGAGATGAAAAATTGCGTAATGAGGGAACCCTGTGACGGACTATAGCTAGGAAGAAGTGAATTGCTGAATCGATCTAGAGAGCTTTGTGGGACACGCCATGGACCAGATGGGAGAGCAGTATTCTATTATTCGGGAAATGAATGACTTGAAGTATAAGATGAGGGCTGAGATGTCACTAATTTCAGTGAAACGATACAGTAAACCTAAGAGACAAAGGCCTTTCTTGTGGTGCCTAAAATGTGTTCCTCAAATGTGAGCTTTTGGTCGAAAACAATGCCTAGGTCTTTGTGAGAGGATACTGCTTTGATGTTATTGCCAGAGATGGAGTAAGATGACTTTAACAGGTTCTTCTTGAGAGAGATAGTGAGAGTAGTACACTTGTCAGGATGTAATGTAAGGTCCCATGTCAGGCACCAGGAAGTAAATGTTGTTATGTCATTCTGACGAAGACGAGTATCCTTGGAAGTGGAGATTTCTCTGAAAATCATCTGCGAAAAGAAGGTACTAGAGGGAGCTGTGAGATGATCGGTAAGGTCGTCGATGAATAATATGAATAAGAGAGGTCCTAGAACACTACCCTGTGGAACTCCAGAGAGGACAGGAAGAAAGTTAGATACAGTTCCTGGAAGAACGACGCGTTGTTGGCGATCCCTAAGGTAATCTGTGAGAAGGGTTAGAAATTTTCTATGAATGTTGAATCTATTGCATAATTTGTGAATTAGAAGACGATGACTAACAGTATGAAAGGCTTTGGCTAGATCAAAGTATATTACATCTAATTGGGAATTATTTGAAATACATTTCATTGCATGTAAGAGAAAAACAGACAGGTTTGTAAGACAGGAGCTACCAGGAAGAAAACCATTATAACATTATAACATTACATGTCTTGTAAATGAGAGAAAGGTGAATGAACACACAAACATTCAAGCAAACTGTATAAAACGAAATGTATCTATGTATGTACTACTGTATATTCATTTAAAGAAAATAATTCCCCGCTACGGGAACATTGACTGGATCTGAAATGCACAAAAAGCCGCCAAATTCAAATGCCCGAGCACAACTCGGGCTCTCCGCTTAAGGGAGAGCACATTTGTACAGTCTGTCTTTGATTACTTTTTCACAGATGATGGACAGAGGAGAGAGTAAGGAGATTGGTCTGTAAGAAGATAGAAGAATTTTGCGGATATCATAACTGAAAAAAAAAAATCTGCCTACTTGCAAATTTCAACTAGGTAAATTATCACTTAGACAGCCGAGAGAGAATAAAATTTATGTAATTTCAAATTAACTTTCCATCAAACTTTCTCATCACTTCACTGACTAGAAGGTCTACTTCTTGTAGCGGACACCCCGTTCCCCTTTACATTTTCATGAAGCACTTCAGAGATATGGAATGCCCCAAACACATCCTTTTCTTCCGCAGCGTCTACAAGGAAGCTGAATGTGTGTTGTATTTGCCACTGACCTGGTCTGAAGTTTATAAATCGCTAGGTCGTTGGGCATCTACTTGCAGGCTTTTTCAAACTTGTATGACCAAACGAATGTCTGAGCCACATTTTTTAATTATTTTTTTTTTTGCTGTCAGATGGTGCGTTCGTTCCCTGTGAATCTCCTCTCTCACTTCCTCACTTCGCTATCTGTTTCGCCATTCGCAGTTTCTAAGCAGCTTAGCATCATTCATGACAAATGTGCTACAAAAAACCTCAAAGACAAATCTTACTTGCTCACTTAGAGCATGAGCTCGCTACCCAGATAGTTCCAAAGTAATAGGAAAGAGTATTGATTTACTGTGGTTGTTCACGCTCTTTTAGAAATAATGATGAAGGATATTTACACCGTACATCAACCGCGTTAAGGGCATTTTCCAAAGTTTTGAACGTTCCTAAAATCCGCAGTCATGACACACTTTGACCAATTGCACTAAAATACAAGACAGATCAGACATCAGAAATGTGAATTTTAGCTGAAAACCGTGTTTTTCAACCGCAGGGCCGCGGCCCGGTACCGAGCCCTGGCATCAATTATACCGGGCAGCGAGAAGTTCTAAAGTTTACGACTTGCAGCCCAAGTAGGCTACCACCTGGTCTTTCACCAGCGATAAGATACATAATCGAACTAATACTCTCTATGATTGATTGATTGATTTAGTTTATTTTACTTCGCGTTTTGTGCCTCTTGGCTAATTTGCGAAGATGGGGATGAGGGATGAAATGATGAAATTGATGAATGGACATTTACAAACAACCTAGCCCGAGCGGGATTCGAACCCGGGACCCCTAGTGTCGCAGCGCGATGTGCTAACCACTCGGCCGCGGGGTCCGGCAATACTCTCTATGATTACGTCATATTTTTTTTATTAGTATGAAATGTCAAGGGTACATATTAATTAACGTATAAAGTTTTAAGAAAATAGAAAGGTATTTACGAGTAAAATTGTTGCGATCGGGCATCGAATTAAAAAGAAAAAACGAATTTACCGGGCCGCAGGCTCACGAAGGTTGAGAACCACTGGACATTTGATTATCTTTGGTGACTTGCCTTTAATTTTAACCCTCCTAACCCTCCTCACTACATTCAATATTCCAACGTTTTATTTATTTAAAAACTTTATAGCCAGAACCTAGGCGCACCAAAGTGGGTTATAGGGGTCGGAACTCACCAGTTCGATTTAGTGATCCACTCACATATTTCTACGATCTACAGCAGTTTGGCAACACTCTTGACCTTGGCTCCCAATCTACCTTCCTGGAACAGTCGAGGAACTATGTTAGTGCAGCCGTTATTTGAAATATATGCAATTGTTGACTTTTTATTAGAGCTCATATTTCAGTGGAGCACAATAGTGATCCACGCTACCATTGACGGGAGTATTATCGGATACGTAATATTTCTTTCTGTCTATCTCTCTCTCTCTCTCTCTCTCTCTGTCTCTCTCTCTCCCTCTCTCTCTCGATCTATCTATCTATCTACATAAGTACGTGTTTTTTATAAAATCTGTTTTAAATATATGAAGTGGATATGCTCAGACCACCAAAAATTTATTTTTGAAACTTTTGGGAAAGAAAATAACAAAAGTAAGATTCTAAGATATGTATCTTTGTTTCGTTTCGTCACATCCAAATGTAATGCACTAGATTTAGAATTTCCTCCCTATTGTAATATGTTAAGTGAAATAACTTATGATTTTTTGTTAAATGAACTAGAATACTTCAAAAAGGACATTCTCGCTAAAAATCCAGAGAAATTTTGACAAATAATGGGTGAAAACGATACTATTTTATGTATCACAATAGTGATCCACTCGATAAATGACGGAAGTTTGTTCCCGCGACCACTGCAGTGTTAAAGAAAATTAAGCAATTTGCAGTGTTAAAGAAAATTGTTTAATTTTCTTCCCGCAATGACATTCAAAATGTTCTTTTTTTCAGCAGCTGAGCCCCCACTTCAAAAATTTCCTTAAAACAACTAGGGTTTTCGTTTCTTTATCTCTGCAGAATGTCGAGCTCCCACACTAAAGGAAAAATTAAATTTTTCTCCACTATCTAAACGTTTTAATAATTTTCGATAAAAAGGGTGAACATTCCTCCAAGGAAACTAGGTGCTGAAAGAGATTTAAATGGTCTAAATTTGTGGTATTTGGTGTGGTCCCAAAGTTTACAGTTTGCCGTTCTTCTCACTTTTGAACCGTGAGTATTGCAAGTGGTTCTCTTGAATTCCTGTGAGCTTTGTTCTTTTGATTACAAAAAATGTAATTACAGACAAAGATTTGATCGAAAATTAAAAGTCTGTTCCACACCTCGAGATCGGTAAATATTGCATGGTCCCGCGAAGATAATCAGAGTCTGTATGGAGGCACTAGACATACAAATTAAAAAGGCAATTTGAAAATACAAGCATGCCTAATGAAGTTAATCTACAAAAATTATTGACTGTTTTGGGATGTACTGCATGTAACAGGGGCCGATCTCTGTTGTTCACCGTTTATGTGAAGTTGTTGGTTCTGAGTTCAAATCCCGTCCACGACATTTATGTTTCACTGCCGCCTTCTCGTCTGCGTATTCTATTATTCTCATCCCGCTGGCGAGCAGTGAATAAATTTGAAGTTTAATTTCACTCCACCTCTTGATGTGATTTGTTTTGTTTTATTTTACTTCGCTTTTATGCCACTATTGCCTTATCATGAATCACCCGTTGAATACAAAGTGACGACATTACCACTACACCTCACGTCACTTCACCTACGATAAGTAAAAATTGTACGTCAAATAAGTAATATAAAATAATACAAGAGCATTAACAGTTAATTGAGAGAAATGCCCTACAATTAAAAAAGAAAAAAAATCACTGGTTGATATTCCTTGTCCAGGATCAAAAATACGATGTTTAGGATGTTGATGAAGAGGCTGATGAAGAGGCTGATGAAGAGGCTGATGAATATTGTAATAAGTTACTCTAAGAATTGATAGTTAGGGATTTGCAATGATGAAAAAGAAGCTTTGTCGCCATTAACTCTTTTATACCTTGACGATAAGCATTGCATGGTAGGCTGAACTGCAATAATTGCAATAAGACGCAAGTCGGAGAAGGAGGGGTTATTACATACGGAATCTCTTGCATAATTTTACAAGTGCAATCAGCGAAGCACACCTCCGGTCGCCTGCAATCTTCAATACACGAGCGTCTACTGCATTGTAAAGCAATCTTTAAATTCTAATACAACAGGAAAAGTATCCTGTGGCGACAATTCTCTGGACATGAACATTATGAATTTTACGTTAATTACGGGTGTGGATGAAAGAAGGAAATAATTATAGAGTCGGTTGCTGGCGCAGACATTTTAATTAGCAGACAACTGAAAGTTTTTCGTGTTGAAATAAAATAATCTTTATTCAATCATCTTGGTCTATGCGAAATGCTCGCTCTAGTACCGTTGAAACATTACTGTTACTCATCTTAAAATTAACATTAAGGTACTGTCGTATGATGTAGCCAGACGTGAAAAATTGCTAAATAGCACAAAGACAAAAGTAATATGGCATGGACCGTTAAGAACTCTATTTCTAAAATAAGAAAAGAGTTATGTCCTAATCGAACCATTTCTATATGCTTCGAAACTATTCCTTTTTCTCCTTTCAGATACAATGCGTTTTACATAATATTGCTGTTTATAAGTTGTTTGGTTATGATAAACACGACCTTCAGTTCTCAATGCACACTGAATTATTTGCGAATTATACCTGTCGAAGCTCAAAACTCAAGCTGGTTCATCGACCTTCATGGTATGGTCCAGGACATTTAGCTCTGCGTACACTGATCTTTTTCTGATTCTTCTGGGTTCGATCCTCGTTCGCAATACTGAAAGATGAGAGTAAGACAATAAAAATGACACACACACACACACACACACACACACACACACACATGAACATGCCAACAAAATATAAACAATATATCAACCATGTAGATCGTATTACAAGATGGCAAACACACACACATATTTCTTGGTAGCTACTATAGATCGTGTTACAGCTGCCTCGATGGCCGGAGTGTTATGTGATCGACTCACCATCTTTTCACTGAAGGTTGTAGATTAAGTTCTGGCCTGGGCATGGTCTTCTTTTTTGTATGGGTCCGTTAATCATTCATCCTCATTGTTGCGATTACCCTAAAGAGGCAGAAAAACGATGTAAAATAAGATAAATATAAACAATACTGATAAACAATATTACAAGATGGCAACCATATTCACTCAATAATACAAAATTGGGAACCCGAGAAACACTTGTTCCAATCACGTCACCAGGAAATGTATTATACAATTCCTTAACACGAGATCATTCATTGGATTATATAGTTGCTGTACAAATTCCTGCTTAAAACCTTTTAAATTTGCTCCAGTTATCGTGGTCGCAGTAACTTGCGGCCAATTTGACCACACAACCCTCCTAAGCTACGAATTAAATTAAAATGTATTTTTGACAAAGCTCATAGCTTGAGTGACGCTCTAAATCAGTTCGTATTATTATTTCTTAATCTTTAAAAAATGTGATTTAGACTGAGACTTGAAAATATTAGAATTAATTTGAATATTAATATTCAAAACATTAACATTCGATTGTTAGATGCTGTTAGATGATTTCTTGCAAGCATATTCAGCGCTTTGAAAAAAGCAGGAGTGATGAAAAATTTCAAAGTTTCTTAGAAGACCCCACTTGGCAGCCTGGAAGGGCCTCCCTCCCTCCACTCATGGAGGCGTAGGGGGGCGCCAACCTGTGAGTCCCGGTTGATGAGTAAGAATTGGCATTTAGATATAGATGATAAAAGATAGGCAACACTGTACAGGGCCGAAATCGAAAGAAGAAGCAGTTTCAGTATGATGAAACTATTGATGATCCACAAAAATGGTACAAAGTTGATTTTTATTACCAGGTCCTAGACGATTATTTGAGCTCTAAGAGAAAGATTTGAGCAGCTTAAACATCATAGTGAATTTTCAATTTCTTTTATGATATTTGTAAGCATAAAGACATGCCATCTAATCTTTTGTTTGAAAAGTGTAGAAAACTCCCGGAATGTTAACACATGAAGGCTACACATAATAAAGATGAAGTAAAAGTGTTTTCGGCTATAATAAAACAATTACACTAAAATAGACCTTAAACTGATAAAGGACAATGATTTTGCAGCTAATGTGAGTGTAGAACTTGGAATTTATTAACTTTGTCAGTAACCGTGGCAAGTGGCGAACAAAGGTTTTTCTCTTAAAATTAAGGCTAATAAAAATACTATCTTCAATCAATCATGTCTGAAACACGCTTGCTTCCAATTTATGCAAGATAGCATTCATTATACGAAAAAGAATATTAAATGCAAAGGTAAAAGTTCCCTGTGCATATAACACCATGTCATCAAGGCACATATAGAGGATGTAGGGGTAGGGCCACACACATTCTCGATCTCGAGCATTTTGGAAGTGATGTGATCAGCACCACTCCCCGGCTGCCTTTACCTCGGAGGGTTGCTCCCAGGTACCCTTTAATTTAAGGCTGGGCTGGGTGAACCCTAGAGCCGCTTTATGCGGGAACAACGCAGGTAAGAATTCAGACCTCAGATCACCCACGCGGAGATCTGGGAATATTACATGTAATTCTTTTAAAAATCCAATCATATATCACAGACCTACAACGGTAAACATATGAAGTCAAGACTTCATTTCTTTCGTAATTCTTGTTACATTTAAGATAGAGACCGAGAGAGAGAGAGAGAGAGAGAAAGAGAGAGAGAGAGAGAGAGAGAGACAGAGAGTTTTCATAAAATATAATAATAATATACAATTAGTGTCGCATTTTTTAAAGTTTAACTGTGGTCGAGCGAGATATCCTTTTGTGCTTAACATTATCGAAATGGAGTAACAAGTCCCATTATTTATTTTATAGTTTGATGTTTTACTTAGGAATATATTGATTTTCAACTTCCTGTTTCTGCTTAATGACGGGGAGGGGCAGGGTGTGAAATCCCGGGGGGACGGGGGGAATTTCCCCCACCAACAATCTTGTCCTGAAATTTCCCCCCACCAAATTCTTCCGAGGGAGAAAGTGTTTGTTTTAGCAACAAACATAAACAATTAGTTTGGGATTCGAATATACTTGACGGGAATAATATCGAAAACATACAAAAACGAAAAACGGACAACAAAGAGCCTCATCTCATAGGACACTGAACTCAGCAATCCCCAGAACTAGTGGTGTGCAGGACAATTTTTTTGGTCGGGACGGGATCACGACGGGAATTATTTTAATCCCGACATTCGGGACGGGAAATGTTCGAAATTTCCAGAAGCTCTAGAAATCCATTTTTCTTTCCCGATTCCGGTCCCGACTTTTCGGGATCCCGCACACCCCTACCCAGGACACAGTAATTAGACCGTCTTGTTATTTCTTCTCTCATCGCATTTCGTTCGTTAGCAACCACGAAGTATAGCTATAAATATATTAATAAAACACGTAATAGCATTTATATGTGAATCTTATACAGGAAACTATTATCTTCTTAAATGTTGAGTTGAATTGAGTTGAATTGGTGTTTTAAGTCCACTTTATGCACAGTAAGGCTAATCGGGACTGGACCTACAGTTTAAAGTGGGATCCGAACCACTTGTGCCTTCACCAGGTATCGAACCCGGGACCCCTTGATTACAAGGCGACGACGCTACCACTGCGCCATCGGGAAGGCTCTTCTTAAATGTGAATCTTATACAGGAAACTATTATCTTCTTAATGTCTCTTAATTTTTGCCCCTCCTCCCTTATGCAAATTATTGTTCATAGCATCAGTAGAACATTAAAATCTTCAATTTGCAATTACATTTTGAATGAAAGACAGTTGATATATTGTATATTTTATAATATAATTTGATTATTTAATAATTGACATATTTAACAATATATATATATATATATATATTGTGTATGTGCGTGTGTGTCTGTCTGTCTTTCTGCTCCTTCCCCCACCAATCTGAAGTGATTTCGCACCCTTGGGAGGGGGAAGGTTCGAAAGAGAACGGCATCTGCCGCCACCGCCCAGGGCGGCGAAATGACTAGCCTGCCATGCAGGCTGTGCATAAGGTGGACTTAAAACTTTCATTGCCTTCATAGCAACTTATAGTACTGTTCAGAACTGAGACGTCAGTTTGCTTTCTACACATTCACAGAAAGTTGTGTAACATTTGTTCAATATCTATAAAATAGGTCGTGCTTGTACCCCATTTATTTCCTGGATGACCGAGGATTTGAAATATTAATAAATGACGTCTCTCGAAAGGATGAATCTCTTTTGCCAATCGTCTCTCATAAAATATGAAGCCTGATGATCTCTAGCGATAATGAATTAGAAACGAAGATTGACAGCGTACGGCACAGAACGTAAACCGCTAATTCTAGAAAAAAAAGGGGGGGAAACGATTGGTTCCACTGCGTGTGACGTCAAGGGCTTTTCGCGGAATTTCTACGTCGCGCAGGCTGAGTGTGACGTCAGAATTGAGCTAAGTTCTGACGTCATGGAATGGAACAGTCCACTGGAACGTCTGCAGCGAAATCGATACTCGAACACTGTTGCCAACCGTTGGGAAATTTTCCTTATCTAAGGAGCGCTCATTGGATATCCTTCCAGTAGAGACATTTTAGTACGATTTCAATGCTGCACGGTGATTTTTAAACACCAGGCTCCTTTTTGAGTCATTAATTCTCCCTTTTTGTGTTATTATTGTATTATAATTGGGTTATTGTAAATATTCATAACATATTCAAAACCAAATCATAAAATATAATCATAGAACTATGTCATAAAAAATCATCTAGTTATGTATTAATGATAATGATACAGCCATGGAAATCGATAATATATATGTATAGTGTGTGTGGCATTCTAACATTTACAAAAAATAAAATAAAATCGAAATTAAAAAAAAAATACAAGGAATTTGAGATTGCATTTGGAACACTTCCATGAAAATTCATCTTGCCCACACACCTTTTGCAAATGTGAAACTGTGTTGCCACAATGAATGTCAGCTCCCTTCGGTTTCAAATTTCTTACGACCATGGAAATGGTTTAACTTGATGAAGGGATTTTACCCCTTCCAGGAGTTGCAACACTGCACCCGTATGGGCGGGAACGTAGTGTAGCAATGACGTCAAACTCTCGCTCTAAATTTCATCCTGCGTAAAGCACCAGTGACATTGAATTGTACGCTAATGTGAAAGGTCACATATCGAATGCATTAAACTGCAACTCGCTATTATATCACGTAATGAAATTCGGCCACGAAGCTCGTGGAGGACATAGATTTTCCATCTCCCGTTTCGTAGAAGGGTCGTGAATGTCGCGTATTCTCCACGTGCGTCCGTGCTGTGCGTACGCGTAGGTTGTGCAGGGCGTGGCACGTAAATTATAAATCGCTCTTGAAATTTTTAGAAGCCTTTTGAATGATTAAATGTCGTATTTCCAAATGCACGGAAGGTGTCAGGCGGATAATGGTCGAAGCCTATTTCAGATCCAACAGGCTTAACTTCCATGCAGTGGCAAAAATATTAATTTTTCATCTGGCAACGAAACGAGACTTGTCTTCGAAAAGTTTGCATGTTATTTTATTTGTAAAACAGCTATAAGAATTAGTTTATTGATTGATTTGGTTTATTTTCTTTGCTTTCTGCCACTTTTGGTTAATCTCGAAGATGAGGATGAGTGATGATATGGTGAAATTGATGAGGGGACACTCACAAAGACACCCATGTCGAAGCGGGGATTCGAACCCGGGACACCCGGTGCATTAACCACTCTGCCACAGACGTCGGATAAAAGATATATTAATCTGCCAAGGGGAGACGTGAATTCTTAATAAGGCAAATACATCGATATATTTCTATTAGCATTTATCGAAATCACAAAATGAGGTAGTTACAGTGATGTTACTTGCTTGAAAAGTGACTCCATTACTGTTTCCAAACGAACCGTAATTTTTAATGCAGCTACACTGTAACCTAGAGCAACAACATTCCTACTGTATCTAGGTGAAGGATCAATTGTAGTAAAAATTTTGATCGTTTTTCTACCTATTTAGGTTAACCATGTTTTCACCTCACGCTATAATTTCACCATTCGAATTATATGAAGTCTTCCCAGATATCTCAGGGGGCAATTGCCCCCACGGTCCCCCTCTGCGGCTGCCCTTTGGGGTGGGGGGCCATTTTACTGTAGCAAAACAAAAGCGAACATGAAGAAATCACCTATCAGGAGGAAGTGTCAGCTATATAGAAGTGTCTCTGAAGGACAACAAATTTAAATGTTTCTCACATACGATCGAAGCTTTTAAAAATCATTCAATACGTAAAGGAATAAATGTAAACGTAAACAGGAACTTTTATGTATGCAATTTTTACCTGTGACAACTATGTTTTGATATACTGTAAATGGGTATATACCTGTTGAATTTCGTTCAATAAAAGAAAAACATGACCAGATGAATGTTTCATCTAGAAAGAAACATAATGTTTTTGTATTTTTTTTACTCTAAATAACTACTGATAGTTAATGCTTTATTCTCGTATATCTTAGTAAATTCACACAAGTTCACTATTATTTAATTTTATAATACTCGAATTGATTACGAGAATAAAGTTGGTGCAAAATCGACATAGGAAATCGCATGTTCAGATTGAGAAGGAGTGGATCATGTTACGAGGACGTGACTGTTTACCCATACCGGAAATCGAAGCTAGGACCCCTTTGTTACTAACCAGGCTGTGCCCTTAACCCTTGCGGGTTCGACGAGGTCCTTGGCCTTTCCCTCCTTTCCTTATTGAACTTTGCAGTAAAGACACACACGAACTCACAATTTAAGCATTGGAACACGTTCGGTTTTTCGTGGAAATGAGATGTTCCATTTTCTTTTATTGACCGAGTAGGGTCGATTGCATCTCGTCTAGATGAATAATCTCTTCTCTTCGACTTGCCATTTCTAGAGAAACGTTGAGCACGCACGATTAGTGATCGATCCCTAACCTCTTACTTCCGCAAGTAAAATAAATCGATGCAGCAATCGGCCTTCAAACCTTTCCTTTCTTGTTTTTATCTGCTCAGAAAAACCGCCCAGGTAAGAGACAGTACTGGATACATATATTGAACTTGCAAAAGTAGAGAAACATTCAAAATAATTCTATGCCAGAAAAAATACCAATCTTAGAAGCAGGAAAATTTTCAATCACACATCAAACTTCCAAGTTCTCAACTCCCCACTCAATATAGACCAAATGCGATTCTTTTAAATATTAATTTTGTTAAATTATAGAAATAATAAAAGTCTAGATAAAATAATGGGGCCTCATCGATGGCGTAGTGGTAACGTAGTCGCCATGTAATCAAAGCGTCACGGGTTCGATCCCCGGTGGAAGCACATAGTGGTTCGGATCCCACTTTAAACTGTAGGTTCAATCCAGATTAGCATGTATGTGGACTTGAAAATAAACAAACTCAGTGAAGAAACTCAGCAAAATAATAAGAACCGAGTAAAAAAAATAGGCTTACGATCTTATTCTGTCTATCAAATTACGTATTTGACATCAGAAAAATACCAGTATTACAGAAAAATAAAATAAAAACAAGAATTGAGGAAAGCTCAGCTTTCCGAGAATGAGTCAGGTTGTATGGAAAGAAGAGAAACTGACATTGACACTTTTAACACGAGACGAGAGGTGAGATTATGCTTAATCTTGTCTTGTATCGTCTCGCTGTTACAAGCGTCAAAATGTCACGAAATTGTGAAAATCGATTTGCAGGACAGCCTCTTGTGTGGGCTCTCAGTGCAAAACAAATTAAATTATTCAACGGTTAGACGACTAGGGAAAACAAGGTGACGTAACTTCTCTTTCAGACTAAAGCAAAAACTCCCTGGATATTGTTCATTTCCTGGGCTCTGAGTGCAAGAGTCTTTGGTTCGTCTTTACGTAGGTGGATCTGCAGTTGCAATCCCTACACCTTCAATGACGCACAAAAAGCCGAGCAACATCTGCAGTTTTGGATAAGGCATGCGGAGAGAGCTGCAACAAAGTTTGTGTGGGATTTTGGAATATTGCCGGCGTGGGATTATTTTAAAGTTCTCTTTCGTTCTCCCCCCCCCCCCAACCAATTTATTACAGGATGAACGTGGGAGCAAGCTAACGTCAATATCGACGCCTCCGCGCCGTATCCTGAGCCGTGTGGTCCAGCCAGCCCGTGGTCCCGCGGTCTGCAGATTTGAGAGTTGTGTGACAACTGATGCTTCACTGGGATTTCAATCAAGCCGGAGTAGAGCGCAACGTGATACAATGGACCGGGGCTTCTGCTGATGGGGAAAATCCCTTGGCCCGGACAAAAAGGGAAGTGTGCACGTACAGAACGGTACAAAAGTCTGCTGACAAATGGATGTAGCAGATGTGGGCTCTCAAGTTCGATGCGGCACCACCATATAGTTTTCCAATTAGCCGGTGAACTCGAGAGGTAGGGTCGACGGTCTGTCACGTACATATGTTCATTTCAAGTTCGGTTGACGTGCTAAATAGATTTGCGTCCAAGTTTTTGCGGCACAAAGTGCTGCGAAAATGACACGAAAGTGGACAAGACCGCATCTCATAATTGATGACTCGTGAGCTCAGAAAACCTTGGCACTAAACCCTCGGACAAATTTGACATCAATAGATTCTGTGTGGGAATTTCCCTCATGGTCATCAGCATGTATTTGAATTTGCATTTTTCTAAAACTTGTCTGCCACTTTTCGCAAATCATGATGAATGATGATTAGATGGAATTGTTGAGGGGACACATATGCCCAGGATGGGGACCGAAGCTGGAACCTTCGGTGACGTGAACGTGAGTCGATGTATGTACAGTCACCAGCAATAAAAATGTGACACCTAGGTACTGAAATGCTCGCTTACCTGCAAGGCGTTTAGTGTGTTTTCTAACTCTATGGCGGAAAGTGGATTTTAATAGCAAATGTTCAATGGCAACTTCTACCACCGCCGTCGCCGTAGAATTAGGCAACACAAAACAACGCATTGCAGGGGAGCGAGCATTTCAGGAACTAGGTGTTACATTTTCATTGCCGGTGACTGTACACACGCATTAATATGTTTGTGTGCGCACATATCATCAACATTTGTATAATTTATAATATTTATTGTATACCGAGTAGGCTACAGATTTTTGGGTCCTTACTGCCATCAAATAAATGAATGAATGGGTGCGTCGTATGTAGACAAAAATGTTTTACTTTTCCACAGATGAAATAAGACTCAGGTAATGTGTATGCTAGCCCTTCGTCTGTACATATATACAGGGTGTTTCTAAAGGTCGTTTACAACGCTTGGGAGGTGATTCCTCACACGAAAACAAGCAAAAAGTCTAAGTTCCATTTTTACGACTGAGGCTTCGTTTCCGAGATAGGAGCCTCGCAAAAGGTGACAAAGTGAACGTCACATCTAACTGGGACGAATACTATCACAGATAGAGAGGCGGTTCCAAGGGAATCATAAAGGAATCGTATGTGCTCAGTCCGGAAGTCACTATGAAAAGTTCACTGCACGCATGCGCAATGGAGTCCTCAAAGGAATTGGGGATTTCCAGCAACAACAATGCATGGAAAAGGTATGTAACGCAGCAAGAAGGACCGTGACAATGAGAAATGCGTTCAAGACAACACATCCCGACCTCAAACATCAAAACATGACCACCGAACACAAAATCCGAAAAGTTGAGCACGGTTGCATACCCCAGTTACACGCGAGGAATGAACGAATCATGTCATGTGGCATACGAGAGACAGGAGGAGGGAAAGAAAAACACAATATCAGATGATTGCGACAACGTGTATTTTTACACGCGACAACTGCGTAATATCCCCCCCCACACACACACACAACAAACAACAAATGCTACAATATCTTACGCACAGACAGTCCGTGTCACTGTACACCAACTGAAGATGTCACTTTCACCACACAAAGGGGGTGGGGAGCAATACCAAAAGTGTTCTCACTGGTATTTGCCGAGGGCAATAATCACAGACGGTTTTCAAAATGTCTGCCGTTTACTTCTACGCAGAGATGACAGCGACGAATCAAGGATTGTCGAGTACGAGCAAACAAGCCAGGTGTATCTGCTACCGTCGCGGCGGCGACGTTGATGCGAGCAACGAGGTCCTCAGCTGATGTGACAGGTGTGTCGTATACGAGGGTTTTCATTTCTCCCCAGAAGAAAAAATCGAGAGGGTTGAGATCTGGCGACCTCGGTGGCCAAGGCACAGGCTCATCCCTACCAATGAACCTATTGCGAAACACGTCATGCAGGAAATGTCGTACATTACGATCGAAATGAGCTGGTGCACCATCGTGTTGGTACCACATTTCTTGCCGCAGTGCCAAAGGTACGGTCTCCAACAGTTCAGGCAGAACCGCACTAAGAAATGCATGATACGTGCGACCATTCAGGCGAACAGGGAGAATGTATGGTCCAATTAAATGATCATGCACTATCCCGCACCACACATTCACTGAAAACCTGTGCTGGTGATGGGCCACAAAAAGTGCATGTGGGTTGTCAAAGTCCCATACATGACTGTTTCTACTATTGAAGACATCCATCCTGGTGAAAATGGCTTCATCTGTCCACAATACGTTTGCCCCGAAGTGAGGGTTTGTGTCCAGCTGATGCAACAACCATTGGCAAAACTCCATACGAGGGCGAAAGTCACGAGGTAACAGTTCTTGTACTTTCTGCAGTTTAAAAGGGTGCATTCCTTCATCTGACAACACTCGCCAAACATTCACATGAGACGTGTTTCGTGCCCGAGCGAGCACTCGCGTACTGGTGCCAGGATGTTCTGCGACCGCTGTTAACACATCTTCTGCAAACTGATGTGTGCGTACACTTCGGGGTCTTCCAACTTCTTGTCGCGGTGGTAACACTGACCCTGTTTCACGCAGTCGACTGTCCACTACCTGAAAGAAGGTGTGAGACGGTAAACGTCTATGTGGAAAGCGTTCTCCATAAAGACGCCTTGCCTCACGGCTATTACCACGTGCCTCCCCATACATGAGATGCATGTCTGCTAGCTGCTGGGTCGTATACGCAGCCATCTGTGTAATAGGGAGCTGGAACTGCAAAGTATTGTTTTTGTTTAACACTGGCACACTGCACAAATTGGCCGTATCACCGTACGAACACCACAGACCAATTGTTGCGATACTTGACTTGCCCACTCCACCACGTCAACTTCTTTCAATGCAACATACTAGTACTCTTCAATGCGTATGACAACCTAGAGCGAACTGCTGATCATATCCCAGCACCTGGAACACGATTGGGACGACTGCCGGAGAGAACCAACCCTTCGAGCTCCTCTCGCGGGAACAGCAGTCATGAAGGTCAAACGTAGACTACGAGAGCCAGACTTGCCTGTGCAGCGCTTCCAAAACTGGTCTCTTTTACGTCACAATGATCGCGTGCGAACACTTTTGGTATTGCTCCCCACCCCTTTGGTGTGGTGAAAGTGACATCTTCAGTTGGTGTACAGTGACACGGACTGTCTGTGCGTAAGATATTGTAGCATTTGTTGTTTGTTGTGTGTGTGGGGGGGGGGGATATTACGTAGTTGTCGCGTGTAAAAATACACGTTGTCGCAATCATCTGATATTGTGTTTTTCTTTCCCTCCTCCTGTCTCTCGTATGCCACATGACATGATTCGTTCATTCCTCGCGTGTAACTGGGGTATGCAACCGTGCTCAACTTTTCGGATTTTGTGTTCGGTGGTCATGTTTTGATGTTTGAGGTCGGGATGTGTTGTCTTGAACGCATTTCTCATTGTCACGGTCCTTCTTGCTGCGTTACATACCTTTTCCATGCATTGTTGTTGCTGGAAATCCCCAATTCCTTTGAGGACTCCATTGCGCATGCGTGCAGTGAACTTTTCATAGTGACTTCCGGACTGAGCACATACGATTCCTTTATGATTCCCTTGGAACCGCCTCTCTATCTGTGATAGTATTCGTCCCAGTTAGATGTGACGTTCACTTTGTCACCTTTTGCGAGGCTCCTATCTCGGAAACGAAGCCTCAGTCGTAAAAATGGAACTTAGACTTTTTGCTTAGTTTCGTGTGAGGAATCACCTCCCAAGCGTTGTAAACGACCTTTAGAAACACCCTGTATATATTTGTTACATGGTTTTTACACCAGTGTCACTATATTTCGTCTTCGATTGTCATAAATGAATATAAAATGAATAAAATATGCTAGAATCAACGTTAATGCTGAACATAACGCGCATATTACAACAATAATTATACAATTAACATGTAGATTTCAGTAGACACTGCGAGACTCCAACATTTTAAACAACTATAGTAAAAAGTAAAATTTGTATACCATCATTACTATACATGAAAATGATAATGTAACTCACAAAGTTTTCAGTGTAACACAAAACTCACAAAATTCAGTACAGTGCACTTGCACATGGAGGAAACAGACATGACAGGACATGACAGAGTGGGATGAGACCAAGGCAGAAATTTATTTTATTATAAAACATGAACTAAACGTAACGTTTCAACCTTCTAGCAAGGTCTTCTTCAGACTATGTACCAAGTACAAATGTAACCAGGTACACAACAGGATGAAATATATATACATAAAATTACTCCCCTCCAGACTATAAGAAAGTAGTTCTGAAACAATCTAGCAGGTGGCTTTCCCTTGTCAACTGTACTTTCACCTGAAAGAGAATGTCGCTGGACTCTTTATCTCACGCTCTATTTCCTTCATTATTCTTCCTTCTTCTCTCCTCTTTCTCTCTTGTCCTTTCCACTCTTTCTAACACCTTCTTCCATTCTTTGTTTAACTTCAGTCCCCCATTCCAGTTCATTGTGTCTTCTTCACCTTTCTTCTCTATTTCCTTGGACTCCTTCCATTTTCTCACTAGTATTCTCTTTTCCCTTCCTATCTGCTTAGTCTCATCCCACTCTATGTCATGTATTGTTTCTCTAATGTGTTTAAATATCGCATTTCTCTCTCTCTCTTAAGTCGTACATCATCCCTATGTTGTTTCAAACTGTCTTTCAGCCTCTTTTTCGTTTCTCCTATGTACACACTCTGACATTCTTTACATTTCACTTCGTAGATAATCCCTTCCTCTTCCTCTTCTCTGTTTTCCATTTTCTTGTTTGCATTCTTCTTTATTCTTAAGATGCTTCTCCCTCCCTTCCTGTAAGTTTTAATGAGCGCTTTTCTAAGCACTTTGCATATCTTTTCTGTGGTCTTCCACTACTCCTTATTCCAAACCTCCTTTCTATTTCTTTCTCTTCGTCTTTTTCTTTCCCTTCCAATTGTCCCCTGCCACTTTTCTTTCTTCTTGTGTTTATGTCCAGTCTATCCTCCTTCTCATAGCCATTCTTTTCCAGCTGTTTCCATAGGCTATTTATTTTGCCTTCTTTTTCCCATTCTTTTGTGCATATTTTCTTGATTCTGTCCTCCATATTCTTTATAAAATTTATTTTTGTCACTTCACTTACATCACTTCTTTTGTGGCAGAATACCCCTGCTGCACACTTCTTCTGATGCCAAGCGGTTTCAATTTCGTGTCCTCTCTTCCTTTTCATCAATATATCTAGGTAGCTAATCTTGTCTTCTTCTTCTATTTCGAGTTCCAATAATATCCCTTTTCCTTCATCTTGTATTTCTTTGGTAAATATGTCGAGCTGCCTCTTCGTTCCCTTCCATATGCCAAAACAATCGTCCACATATCTGCAAAAGATTCACACTTTCAGGTGAAAGTACAATTGACAAGGGAAAGTCACCTGCTAGATTGTTTCAGAACTACTTTCTTATAGTCTGGAGGGGAGTATTTTTGTGTATATATATTTCATCCTGTTGTGTACCTGGTTACATTTGTACTTGGTACAGAGTCTGAAGAAGACCTTGCTAGAAGGTCGAAACGTTACGTTTAGTTTATGTTTTAAAATAAAATAAATTTTCTACCTTGGTCAGCATATTGAGTTTCTAATTTTTGACCGACTTTGGCGTGGTTTTTTGGGTGTTGGTTCATTTTCCAAGCACCATTCCGAAGATTGTTGAAATGTTTGCATGTCATACTCATACACCCATGTCTCATCACCAATTATGATGCGTTTCATGTAGGTTGAGTCACCAGAGGCTCGCGAAATCATGTCTTCAGCAACATTCCTGGGATGTGCTTTTTGCAGGAAATTCAGCTCCTTCGGAACAAGTCGTGCCACGACGCGTTTCATGAATAACACATCAGTCAAAATGTTGTGAACGGACATGTGTGATATGCCAAGCTCACGAGCCACCTCGCTCACACTCACACGCCGGTTTTCAAGCACCATTGTCCTGACTTTTCTCTCGCTCTGTACTCAGCCAAATGGCATTTTGCACAGATCTAATACATTCTCCAATTCATTTTAAAATATTATTGAATGTTTCATGTCGATATTTTAATCAATGCATCAATTCTTGACTCTGAGACGATATTTTTCTACAAATACCTCATCTTTCCTCTCGTCTCCTATCTCTTCTCTTCTTCTCCTTCTACTCTTCCCTCCTTCTCCTCTGCTTATATGTCATATCGCCTTCCCTCCTGTTCTCGCCTCTTGTATCCATCAGATTCTTCTCCACTCCTCTTGTATCCTCTCCTATCTTCGATTTCCGACTTCACTGCGACTTTTCGTTCTACTCATGCTCTCTCTTTTACTCTACTCTCAACTCCCCTCTTCTGGTCTCCTCCTCTCCTCTCAAACCTCCTATTCTCCTCCCCTCTCATCCCTTTCCCTCCTCTCTTCTCCTATTTGCTCCATTTTCCTCATCTCTCCTCGCATCTTTTCCCTTTCTCCTCACTACTTCACCTATCCACATCTGTCCTATATTTTCTTCCCTCCTTTACTTTTCCTCTTCCCCTTTCGCTCTCTTCTTTCTCCTCTCATTTGTTGTACCTTTTCGTTTCCTCTCTCCTCTTTTCCTTTGTGTAGACTCATCAGCGATGAAATACTAGAAAATCGATTTTCTTTCTTTCAGAAAGTATTTCTTATTTGCGACAAATGTAATACTAATATATTTTTTTAGAGTTTTATACAATAATACTTGGTTTTATTCTTTTTCGCGTATTTCATAAATATCTATTGTGCATATGGCAACCCTGAAATTGAGCCTGACTCTACACGCAACCCACCAGCACCTTACGTAATTTGGGTTGCCTAGTTTAAAATGTCGTTGTCCTAAAACTTTTGAGACACTGTACCATGCATACGCTTGTGTTTTCGACAGACACGAATCACCAAAGGCCTTTTGCAGAATTTTACACGATTCAGCACACGACAGTCCGTTGGCAACACAAAATTTCAAACAAATTCTTTGCTCGATATTTTTCTCCATTCTGCAAATAGCCGGACACTCGTCAACACAACTAACGCAAACAGCTGCTGTGCACAAACTGATGGATAGATTACTCTACCCCTCTGCGTGGTCATTCAGTACAGCGCTGCCATCCTACGGACAAAATTAATTATTGATACCTCTGATGTGGGACTTTTAGCAGCCAAATTTCGGGTACTTTTTTTACTGAAGGTATATACATTTTACAGAGTTTGTGAGACCCTGGTGTACACACGGAGGACTAGTAATATTTTCTGTAAATTATTACGTGAACATTCAGTAAATAAAATTGGGTAATTGTTGTGGGAAGCACATATTATTAAGGCCATTATGAATTTATGTAATTAAACTATAGGGGACCTTCGGTGGTATGATTTTAAACGTACGTGGCCCAGGTTTGTTTTTCAGGTAAATGTTTTGCTGTTGTCTAGAATAATTGACTGTGAACTACTTTGCCGCCTGAGAAGGTCTTAACTAATGGATGAGATATCTTAAAATCCATAAGATGTGTCTTCATGTAATTATCAATCTTGAAATTTCTTGCTATGCACCAGATTATTTTAGTATCTGGATAATGCTCTAAAACGTTCTTTAAAAATGCTTATTGGTTACATTCAATTCTCAGAAGTATTCGAATAGTACTGTGTTCGGCAAATTGACAATATTTTCAATTTAATTTCTTATACCAGCACCATTGAACGGCCATGATAGTTCTGTGTGTAGATAATAATATATCTATAAATTAAATTATATGTATCAGCAATGATTATTAAAATAAATAACATGTTTAAATGTGAGTCAACCAAAAACAAATATACATTTTCGCATCACAACCGCAGTTCGAAGAAAGTCGGAACAGGAATTAAAAAGAATGTACTGTTCCGACCAAATAGGGACATCTGGCAGCTTTACATCAATGGCTATAAGACTAAACTTACTCGTATTGTAGACTGCAGACTTCTGGAGCCTGCCTCTCTCCACAACAAACATTTATTTATGCAAGGAGAAAATCGAAATTCTTGCAAAATCTTAAAATAAATCGTCAATGTTATTTTCGTGGGTTTTTATAGGTTCACATTTCAGAGTTAGAAGGAGGGGGCCATATCTCCCATGGTCCCTCCTCTGGTTACGGTCTGGAATAAGCTCTATATATACACACACACACATATAGCTAAACAGATATAGTATAAACATATACATAGCCTATATATACATACATGTATATATTATATTAGCCGTTATGTGGAAGGAGAAGGTGAAAAAGCAAGAGAGAAACAATAGTATTTCAAGCCAACTACTTTTCACTTCAAACAACGAACATGCCTTCTGCTTAATTTTCCCCTTGAACCACTCAAGATTAAATTATGCAATTGGGTGTCTGAGGGATCCTGACTCAGACAGTTTTGTAAAACCAGGAAGTCTCTGAAGACTTAAAGATTGAACGAAAAAGAAAGAAACAATGTCACAGAGATGCCGTTCCAGATTTCCCTTTTGTTACCCCCTGATTCGGCATTGTCTGGAGATGATATTAATTTTAGGAAATTTTATGCTTATTGTGTCGGCCATTCTTTCCCTAACACCCGAGAGGGCTTGGTAATATTGTCGAAAGCAGAAGGGTCCATTGTATCAGAGATTGAGGAACGGATGACGCAAGCTCAGGAGGACCGCTTGGGGACTCATGTTGCTGGATTCTCGAGGGTGTTGCAAAAGTCTACCAAGTCTGCCAGCTTCATTGTATGACGACCATCGTTCTTTGTGGTGGTTCATGAGGGCTATTGTTGAACGGAAGCACACAAAGGTCCAGGAAAATTAGCTTCCGGGAAACGTGATATGATAGACTAACCAGCTCTATTCTGTCGTTTATCGATAATGATTACCGGAACTTCAGGGATAGTTTCAATTTTTACATAACGTATTGTCTGCTACTTAACTGTTGTTTCCTTGGTTTTGTCAAACGATCACCAGATCACTCCAGATATCTGTGTTTCCCGACTGTTAAAGGCTTGTAGTAATATACATCTCCGTTTGCTATGTTGTTAGTTGAACTCCACATGATTCACTAATCACCATTCCAAGGAATCTTTTACAGTTTGTGCTTTAAAAAGAACACCTTTATAAATCCGGCACGCACGTAGATACATAAAACACACACACACACACGAGAAAGCACTAAATACTTACTGTACAAGTTACTAGATTTTATAAATTCAGGCAATTGATATTGAAGATTGAAAGAAATGAGAGTGTTATTTTTTCCCATCAAACCCCTACATAATTAGTCCTCTTCCAGTGAATATATAAAATTACAACTGAATTAAATTCAGATGTTCTTACACTCGGAGAGAAATGTTTCTTTGGAGTAGCCGAAAAGTATGTGTTGGCAACCATGGGTGTTGCGAGGGAAGGGGGAGTCAACTCCTCTCAGAATCAAAAATAAAATGATAGTGATAAAGGAAATAAATTCAAGTTAACTGATTAACGTCGAAATATAAATTTTGCATTACTATTTTCATTATTATATTCAAAACATGATGTGTTCAGTACAAATATACTTCCAGAAGCAAAATATTTGAAGAATGTATATTAGTTATTGCGTTTGAGAGTGGCATAATGAATCAAACAAATATAATTCCATCTTCTATCATCGGCATTAGTGGACTGATTAGTATTTCAGCCGAATAACCTTAGAAAGAATGTGTTAACTCAAAAAGTAGAGTGTAAACGGCAGAAATCAAGTCAGAACTTGATTTTCTGATATTCTGCCACTTACTTAAAAAAAAGGAAAAAAAAAGTGAGTTCCAATTATAAGAGCTTTGATGTGAAAGATTGCAGGACATAAACATCCTGACCAAAATGTCCTAGTAATTTTCTGTGATTCTCCTTAGCCGAGGTGGATAAAAGTTAAATAAAATATGATACTATAATAATAAATAGTAATAATAACAACAAAAGTTTCCTAATAGTGTAATGGCTAACGTTGTCAAGAAATTTCGGCTTAGATCCTCAGTGGATGCGCATTGCACAGTGGTTCAAATTTTACTCCAACCTACACGTCCAGTCAGACCCAGATTTAATAATAATAATAATAATATCGTCTTTATTGAGAGGGAGTGTTTCGGCCTCGCGGGCCGTTCTTACAACAAACCCTTAAAAGAAAAAAACATATTACAATTGACACTTCACACGTCTTGAAAATCATTGTTGCAGTAGAAAGAATGAAAATAAAAAAATAAAAAAAAAACATTCATACTTATAATGTAAACAATTAATGTACTGAAGGTACAGAGTTAAATCTAAAACCACAATTAGAATACAATTATTACAGCTAAAACTAAAACCAATACCTCATTCCCATTCATTACAGAAAAGACAAATCCAGACACTATTTTTTGAACAGTAGATGCTTCTTTAGGTTTATTTTGTGTGTTGCAGGGTGGAGCTCCCCTGAGGTCAGTGGTGGGGGGAGGTCATTCCATTCTTTTATTGCGGTGACTATGAAAGAATTTCCATAGAATGTTGTTCTGTGTACAGGAATCGTGAATTGTGTTTTTTGACGAAGGTTAATTTGTTTACCTTTCTTCCTGTACGGAGTAATTTTATCATATAAATATTTTGGTTCCTTATTGTTCAGGATCCTGTACAATAACGACAATGCCAAAAATGTTCTCCTATTCTTAACGTTTAACCAATTAAGTTCCTGTAAGTACGGGGAAATATGTTCTCTTCTTTTGACATTCAGTATAAATCTTATGCAACTGTTTTGAAGTTTTTGTAGCTTGTAATTTAGGGTACTGTTGATGTTTATAAATACCGGGGAAGCATAATCAATTTTTGGCATTACAAGTGTGTTGACTAGGTGAGTATTCGTTTCTTTGCTTAGCATATGTTTGAATGGAAAAAGTGATTTCAGTTTGGCTATCGAGTTTTTAATTATGTGTGTGACATGAGAACCCCAATGTAGATTCTCGTCCAATATTATGCCGAGGTTGCGTGCTGTTTATACTTTCTGTATTTTGGAATTATTCAGTGTATGGAGGGGAAGTTTTAATTGTTCTAACTTTTTAAGGTTACTCGTTGTGCCTAGAGTTAAAATGTAAGACTTAGATGAATTCAATTTGAAGTCCTGTCGCAATGTTTCTAGGACCATTGCACTGTTTCTTAATGCTGTTTGTATATATATATATGTGTGTCATCCGCATACTGGTGGTATTTGCAGTGTTTTAGTGCATCATTAAAATCTTTGATGTATAGGAAATATAGGATAGGTCCTAGAATACTTCCTTGTGGTACTCCATGTTTGATATCAAGCCATTTAGACATGCACGATTTATTCTCATGTACTAATTTTACACATTGTTGTCTGTTCGTTAGATAAGACCGAAACCATAACAATTCTTTATTTTTATGCCGATAGATTTCAATTTCTCTGCCAAGAGGTTGTGGTTTATGGAGTCAAATGCCTTGGTGTAATCAAGGAGTACCAGGAACGAAATTTTACCATTATTCATCCCCTTGGCTATGTCATCGGCAACGCTAACTAAAGTAGTTACTGTACTGTGCTGTTTTCTGAAGCCTGATTGATGTGGAGAATAGTGGTCATGCAACATCAGATGGTCTACTAATTGCTTTTTTACTATGCGTTCTATAACTTTAGACATAATTGGTAGTACATTTATTGGTCTTAGAACTTTAACATCAAGGGAAACAGTGGTTTTCGGTACGGGCGTCACTACGGTCTTTTTCCAATCTTCGGGAAATGCCCCTTGATAGCAGTTTAAGATGTGAGTTAGGCTCTTTAGGCAATGCGGGATGCAGAGTCTCAACATTTGTAGACTGATGCCATCATGACCCTTGGCATTGGAATGTAGTTTTTTGACCTCTTTCAACACGGTAGCCTCATTAACCTTCTTCAGTTTGAAGGTTCCGGTTGTCTGCTTTGTTTTATATGACTCGATTAATTTCTCAACCTCGGTCGTGTTTGTTTACTGACAAGCAGAATTTACAAAAAAAAGTCATTTATTGCATCCGCATTGAGTACACTTGAGTGTAATTTTTGGTTAAACCTATTAGTAACAACTCTCTCTCGTTTTAATGTCTGCCAAAATGCTCTAGCGTTTTTAACTTTTTCATTAAGAACCCGGTCATAATGGTGGAATTTTGCGTTTCTCACGGCTTTTCTCGCACGATTTTTAAAATATTTATAAAAGAGAAGCGCATCTTGATCTCCGGTGTTAACATACTTCAGGTGAAAGTAATCGCGTATTTTCCAAAATTCTTTTACTTTTTCAGATATCCAAGATACTCGAAAAGTTTTTACTGGAAAGTGTTTGTCAGCCAGCGCAATAATGTTGCTGTTCAAGAGAAAAACGGCTACGGTTACGTCGTGTTTGCTGCATATTAAGTCCCAATTAATATTTCTCGCGTCTAAAACTCACTTTCGTTAAAGTTCTTAAAGCTTCTGACTTGAACCAATTTGTTATATTTTTTGGTGCAGTTGATTCCGAACACGGCGTATGTTAAGTGATGGTCTGATATACCGGACATTATATTCCGATCGACGTGGGTAGTTTAGGGGCTTCATCCCCGGGCCTCCACGTTCCCTAGGGGGAAATTGCTTTTCAAAGAGCCACAAACTAAAAATATGGATATTAGAAAAGTAATAAAAATATAACTTGGTCTAAAAGTTAATGATGACTAAAGTTGCATATGGAAGGGAGGCGGGCAGCCCCGACTCTCCACATACATAAATCTGGACCTGAGTCCAGTCCAGGTTGAAGTATGTTATGAACTAGGGATGAAAGTTTACCTCTATTGCGAGGATACTTGGGTCTTTTTCTGGGGAGATTCCCAACAATCCTCCCTGTTAATTAGAATTATGGAATAATTTATTCAAAATCACAAAATTCAGTATTGCTTATGGATGTCAAAATACTCAAATAGACTTTTCAATTGTTCAATTTAAAATATTTTTTCTGCATATTTGCTATTAACTGGCTGAATATAAAATTAACCATCAGTGGCTTTGCTTTTAAGAAAATATCAATTCTCATCTTTTTTTTTAGAAAAATCCTTGAATCCTTGGCCACATGCCTTCTTTACTGCGCCAATTATTATCGTATTCATATTTTTTTAAATAATTATTTTGTTTGAAATATCACAAAGCGGAAGAAAACCATTATTTAAGTAAGCTTACATTTACCCAGAGTAAAAGGGGGAATGAAACTTTACTAACTTACGATAGATCTACTAACGCTGCAATGCTACTCTTATTCCCCGTTACTCTAAACTTGTTATGGTTCTTAATATCTGTAGAAAATGTTCTGGTTCTTGGCCGGAGTTCCCCCTCAGTTCCGTGAAGAGAAATTCTCGGTCATTACAGTTGACGGAAAATCATTTTCTGGGAAATTCTTCTTCCTTTACGCTTCTTGGATCCTTTAGTGAGCGGAAGACTATACAACCCATTCACGTAATTCCGGCAGAAGTCTTCCTAAGCCTTCAGCATTTGAGATGAAGCTTCCCGAACCCTCATTTGACACATGCTAATGAGTTCAACGCACGAGAAACATGAAGTTCAAGACGGTTGTTCTCTTCACAGCTTCTGGGTGATTAATAGCTATGTTTGTTCATTTCTTGCAAAATTGGGACCAGAATTTATTTATTACTATTATGTAATTTTCTCAGATGGCCATACAAAAATATTTTCACAAACATGAAACCATAGTTCATGACGCCATTTTAATATTACTACCTGAAAAGTTAGTTGATAAAGTGTTTCCACATAGAAACATTCAACTGCAGTCGAAGATCAAAGAAAACATTTTCCAGCATTCAGGGTTTCAATTTTTTAAAAAAATTCCTACCGTGCTTTCCAGAATTCACCAGTGCATCACTGCTTCGGCGCTCCGAATTTCACCAATGTGCCCCAGAGCTTTCATCACGTGAAATCGTGACATCATCAATTTGCACCGATGTAGGCGATATATCAAAATGGCGTTGTCTACATTAAAACTTGATACGGTTCTTAACATCTGTTCTGTAGGCAATTGTGGAGAACGTCAAACCGATTTCATTGTGCTGTGGGCAAATAAACTGGACGCGGGCGTATATTGTCGATATCTTAAAATAATCATTTGACTTACAAATAAACTGGACGCGGGCGTATATTGTCGATATCTTAAAATAATCATTTGACTTACTTGCGTGTAACATGAAGTAAAATATTCGGATCCATTGAAACATGTGTCGCAACGCACAGGGAACCTCCATGTGCCATTGTTGCGTTTTTTGCAAAGACCGCCAATTTTGTTTGTAGCGAACACATGTGAAATGGGTTTTGATTGATTGATTGAGTTGGTGTTTTAAGTCTCTCTCTCTCTCTCTCTCCGTGTGTGTGTGTGTGTAGCTTCTTCATCAATACCTTTCCGTTCTCACGTTCTCTACCGCTTCTTTCATCCCTCATTTTTTTATCTCCCTTCAAATATTTCTTTCTTATGATGGCATGTTAATAAGGATGCAGCTTTCGATTTTGACACCCGTCTTGGAAAATGTTTTGAGGTCGCCCACTCAAGGACCACTCAAAATATCGTAGTACACTCCTCACAAAAAGTTTTGAATATTGTTATATTATGCACAACAAATTTGGAATATTTTTATATTAAACAATAGGTGATAGGCACGGTGGCATATGTTGGCGAAAAGACGAGAACGTCCACCAGACAGATACCATGTGTTGTTCCATTCGAAGGCCGTGTCTATCATCTATTGTCTAACATGACAATATTCCAAACTTTTTTTTTAGAAGTGTATGTTCACAAATGACTTCATTCATTAAAATAAAACATTATTACTTTCTATTCTCACCCACAAAAAGGCATGTACCGTTGCGTACCGTCAGAAAAAAATAACTGACAGGGCCCAAACTACTATTTTTTTTCAGATTTTGACTTCCTTCCATGCATGTTGAGATATCGTGCAAATTATTTCAAAAGTTTGTTTGATGCCTTTTCAGAAGGCACTCAAGTGTCAAGTGAAAACTTCACTACCCTGAACTGCATTGTTGCAGGCTTAATCTTAATTTATTCACAGTTAAAGCAGATTGTACAACGTGTTTGAGAGGTTGCAGGTTAACATTCAAAGTTCATTATCATGCACATTCAGAGGGTTCTTTTCGTGGATTTTTTCAGTTCTTTCCCGTGTGGATGCAACTTTTGCACGAAGGCCATTGACGAATTTTCCCCATTTCCTTTGTCGTCTCACCTCTCCGTTGCTTCTTCTTCTTCTTCTTACTTGGCGCTACAACTCTTTATGAGATTTGGCCTGCTCAACAATTTTCTTCCATTTAATTCTATTCTCGGCATCCTTCTTCCAATTTGAGATCTTCATTATTCTAACATAATTTCTAACATCATCTTCCCATCTGACTTTAGGTCTACCTACTGGCCTCTTGACAAATTGTTTCCATTTATACATCTTTTTGACTGTTCTCTCATTGGACAATCGTTCGATATGTCCTAACCAGCTTAATCTTTGGGCTTTTATGAATGGAATTATATTCTTATGCTTAATCAACTGGTCTAGCTCGTCATTTGTTTTTATTTTCCAAGAGCTATCGCTCATTTTGGAGAGGCCAAATATTTTTCTTAATATTCTCCTTTCAAATATTAGTAGTTTTTGTATTAGGCTATCTTTCAGGACCCATGTTTCACAGGCATAGGCTATGTTGTCACTGGTCTAATGATTGTCCAATATAACTTAAGTTTTGATTTTTTTAGAGGAGATTATTTTGTAATATTTTTTTATTTGCATAAAAGCTTTGTTTCCTGCTATAATTCTTTCTCTTATTTCTTCTTCTATTGAATTATTGGTATTCACAATTGAGCCTAAGTATTTAAAAGATTCAACATTATCAAGACTCATTATGTCTGTTATTAGTTTATTTTCTTTATTTTGTTTCCTCCCACATTTCACATATTTTGTTTTACATTCATTTACTATTAGACCATATTTTATTGCCTCATTTTTCAAACATTATGAATGTGTCTAACATGGCCTGCTTTGTTCCTGCCATTATTAATATATCATCAGCATAGGCAGATAGCTGTTTTAATCGGGTAGAGATATTACCTCTTATTTCAAATTTGGATATTATCACATCCATCACGATGCTGAATAGAAGTGCTGACAAAAAGTCACCTTGTTTCACTACGGATTTTACTTCAAACTGATCAGTAAGATCATTATTAATTTTCGCTTTGGCTCTAGTATTCTGCAGTGTAATCTGGATCAGGTTACCTGGAGGACCAGGGTTTGTATCGGGTTTGTATCAGGTTTGCTCCCTTAGAACGGTTGCCTTCACTACGGCTGAGGAATTTGCTCCATCCCCCTCGTAATACTGAGGACGGGACCCTTATCAGGTGCTACCTCCCGGGTCAGGAGGACCTGTAGCTTACGTCGCAGGGGTGCTACTCCCTGAGATAGGACTGTCTCCAAGAGAGTTCCTACTCGTTACCGTTGTTTGGTTAGCCTAATTAATCAAGCTCATTCGACATAACTAACGTAGTTGCCTTGTAATTAATGGGTCCAGGGTTCAAGACTCGGTGGAAGCACATTATGCGGTCCTTCGTATTCAACTTTAAAACTATTCTATCTCGACTAATATCTCTGAGCATAAGGTGGACTTAAACATTACTGTTTGCTTTGTATTCGATTACAGTGCGGTTTTAAGTACATGAAAAGGTTGATAAGTATATTTCTAACAGTCTAAAAGAAAGATGGAGACACTTTTCTCTCGAATGACATATCTCCACTTTGTTGACAAATTTCCTACGCACGATACTGCAACACTGACTAATTAACAAGCTTACTTTTTGAGTAATCCGAATCCTCTCCCAAACTACAAACACAACTTTTCGTTTTGCGAACCATAGAACGTTTCTATATGTTACAATATCGAAGTCCTTGAAGAACCCTTGCTGCAGCTTACCCAACATTTCCTTTGAAAGGGATTCCACCAGGGGAAGGGGGAGGGGTTGAAGAGTTTTGCTGCAAAGCAAACTCGCGAAGAGAAACAAGTTTGAGTATCAAGCAGCTAAAAAGAATTCTTCAGAGTAATTCCAGGAAGGCAGTGCTACAACTCTCTCCTTCATTGTGTGTGTGTGTGTGTCGTGTGTCTGTCGTGCATATTCTCATACAGCACAAGATGGTTTCAGATATGTTACGGATACGTAACTCGTGAAACATTGTAACATTGCAGCAACATTGCGAAACATTACTGTCATGTTTCAGGTATGTTTCAGCAATGTAAAAATGTCCTCGAATCTAACATACCATTCGTAATGTTACAGAAACATGTCAGTGTAACATTACAGAAACATGTCAGGGAAACATTTCAGATACATTTCCGTAAGGTTTTGTGATATTTCAGTTACATTACAGTGATATTATTTCACATTATTGTTATATTGAATGGAATCAATACTGTATTCATAAATGGCATATTTGAGGGGGGTTTGGTGTTAAGACCCTTCAAAAATTATTACAATATTTACTTGTAAATCATTTCCTGAAAATAGAATTCACAGTATTTCCTTTAAAATCAAGTATTGTGATGCTGCAAAAGTGCCAGAGGTCTTGCGTTTGAAACCTCATTAGGCATGATGCTTAATATTTATTTTATCTCCCATCAATTGACCACATACCTCAATCATCTCAGTTAATCTAGTCAGGAGAGAAAGTGCATAAAATTACCGATTATGCGTATGTTCATGTCAGACAACAGCTACAGCTTAAAAAAAGAAAACTTCAGACACCTCAAAATAAAATATGAAACATGCAACTGGTACCATTAAATCCTAACATACCTTCAAATCTTTACACAGGAATAGAGTTTTACATGCAATAACAAAGTTCTTTTACCAAGGCAGAATTTACTTTTATTTTAAAACATAAATTAAACGTAACGTTTCAACCTTCAGACTCTGTAACGTTACGTTTAATTTATGTTTTAAAATAAAATAAATTTCTGCCTTGGTCAGCATATTGAGTTTTTCATATCATGGAAACAAGGCTTAATTGGTGTGAAAGTTCTTTGTGGTTTGCTGTGCCATGTCACAAGGAAGGTTGGATTGGGGTGATGTTATCAGCATCATGCTCCAGTCACTTTTCTCCCACTTTACCAATTGATGATAGACTGGAAGCATGTAAATATTTTACTCAATACTAAAATTTCTATGTTCATTGTCACTTTACGATGAAAAATCTGGTACAATAAGGTATATTCTATATATTAATTACAAAAGAATGAAGAGGTAACTTGAGCATATCATCTCAAATAAAAATTAAAAATTAATGTAACAATTAAATTGCAAACTTCCATGTTTGTAATTTATCACCATGGGTTGGTCAGTTTCAGAATACCCTGAGAAATGGAATTAAGCACATTATAATCGAGGGATTTCTGGTTCGAAACACAGGTAGAGGCATATTGCGGTGATACAGATCCCATTTTGAATTGTATGTCCAGTCCCGATTAGCCTAATTGTGCATCAAGTGGCACTTAAAACATCAATACAAAGAACCAAATAAATATAAATAAGCATACTTTGATACATTTTTTTTTACACCAGAGAGTGGTCAGGCACTATCCCTGTCACCGTTGAACTCTAAAAATTCCACATGCATCACATCAAAGAAAAATTATTATTAAAATAATATTTTTTCATAAAATATATTCTTTAATTGTCTAAATTTGTCAAAATACAATTGCTTCTATTCTGTTGAGAAGTATTTCATTGCAGGCTCTCCGCTATAATCTCATGTTGGAGTGCAGTAACATTCAGTTTTTCCTGAAAGGAAATATTGTCATATAATTTCAATTCTGGTCAGAATTTTCATTTCAAGAAACAATATTTTGCAGAAGTAAAATAAAAACAAGTCAGATTTTTGATCATTTGGTTCCCATATCTGCTCTAAAAAGCCTACAAATTTTCTAACACTTCAGTTTTATTTCTAAGTTTTACCAAGAATTTTTGCTATCTTTGCCTTTATTTACAAAAAGTCTCTGTTGGGAGAAAAAATGGCAGATTGGAGCCCACAGCAGATGTACATCATGGAGAATATGATGCAAGATTACACTTTGAAACTATCACAATGATACATCCAGCATATATCTCATTTATAAATCCTTTGTTTCTGTAACTGCAGTGTAAATATGTTAGTTTGGATCAACGCAACATGTTTTTATGACTTTTGTGCACAAAAATGCAAATTAGTCCATTTTTGTTAAGTAGCATTATTACTTACTTGTTTCCTGTCGCTTCTGAGTTTGCCCTGCACAAGCCACTCTGCCACATTAGACACCTCTTGCTTCATAGAATTTTTGACATTTGTAGTATCAAATATCTAAAAGTATGGATTTCACCTTTTCCTTTCTTTTATCACTGACCCTCCCTGCAGCCATTTGGTTTAATTTTAACTACAGGCATATCTATGGGAAGCCCTCTTCAAGGGAAGGTGGATGGGAGAATCTCTCATCTTTGATTCTAAGTTGATTCTAAGGAAGAAGTAGAAAGAATCAAGCAGTATATTTCCCTTTCAATCTAAAAAATTACATCCTAAAACAATTTTTGTCATATAATTCATTTTCCAGGCATAATTTTCCATAAAGATCTGTGATTGAATGAATTTTTAGCATAAAAACTAAATATTACCAATTTTGTACCTCTTGAAACTTAATAATAAGAATTGAACCATAAATGATATATGATATGTTATGATTTATTTAATTCCTTTGATCATTGTACAGTTATTCTTTTCCACACATGGTATGGAACATGTCAGCACATTACAGTTAATAATTATTTTCGAATAGGTACAAGTATGAAGATATTATACATAACATTTAAAAAAAACATTGATTACATTATAATTGATTCTCATTGTTCTTGTTGTTAATTGCAAGGTTTACATTAATTTACATACATATAATAGATAAAATCAATACATACATATACATGTCCTAGGAGTTCATTTAGGATGTGACAATTTGCAATTTATTGTCAGGTACTCTTTAACAGAATAAAAACAATGATCTAATAGGTATTTTTTTACATGCTTTTTATATGAGGTAGCTGATTGTATTATTTTATGTCACTTGGAAGGTGACCAAGGCAGAAATTTATTTTATTATAAAACATAAACTAAACGTAACGTTTCAACCTTCTAGCAAGGTCTTCTTCAGACTCTGCACCAAGTATAAATGTAACAAGGTACAAAACAGGACGATATATATACACAAACATTACTCCCCTCCAGACTATTAGAAAGTTGTTCTGGAACGTTCTAGCAGGTGGCTTTCCCTTGTCAACTGCACTTTCACCTAAAAGGCTAAACATATTTTCTTTCATCCAGAATGTGGTTCTTTGTCTCTCCCTACACCTTCCCCCTTTTTTTCTCTCTCTCCCACTGTCTATTTCTCTCTCTCTCTCTGTTTCTCTTCCCTCCTTCTCTCCGTGCACGTCTCAATCCATCAGTCTCCCTCCCTGCCTCCCTTTCTCTCTTTCATTCTCTCTCTTCCCACGAAACTTAGAATTACTTGCTTCGCATGCTAGGACTAGTCGCTACGTAGAAGATTTTCACATTCAGGTAGTTACGCATCCTGTATTGATTCATTTTCTTCTTCGCGGAACGAAAAAGTAAACCAGTTAATTCCGAGAAATGAGGGGTGCATTTTTGTTGACATTTTCATGTTACAGAACACCTGGAGAACACGTAATTTCCCCCTTTTCCTTTAGCTCTCGGTGCAGTTGCAGGGTTCCTGGAAGCAGGGTTACCTGCCCAGGATTAAACTTTGAGTGCTCGGTAGCAGTTAATAACTGCCTGCACGTGCTCGCCCCACCCTCCTGTGCCCGGTCCCCTGCCGCAACCCTTTAATTAAAATTAGTCCTCTCAAGAAAACAACGAGCTCAAATAATCCCGTTCGTGGAAACGGATGCTATCAATATTTCATTAAACCTAATGAAAGGGGGATTACATATTCTTTTTTTTTCTTCAGTTGGATTTTCAAAACTTGTGAAGAGCATTGTTCTACAAAAATGTTAAGATATTTATTCCACTTCGATGGACAGTTTTTCTTTATTTGTTTATTTATATTTTCATTGTCAGCCAGTCACATGTTAGGTTAGTTTTCTAAATAGTGCAGTCCACTCGGGATATCGAAGATTCAGAACCCTGGCTGATCTTGCTACGTTTTATTTATTTTCCATGTTCTTTCTTTATTTATTTCAGACTTCTTGGCATTTTTTTCATAAGCTCTGAGTCTTCATGTTTGGATATAACCCGTATGTATAGTGTTTGTGTACCAAGGAAACAAATCAAATCATGACTGGGGGTATTTTGTGACATTTTTTCATGTAACAATACAATAGACGACCAAGTATTGTTCTATATTCTTCAACAAAAAAGTATTTCTCCAACTACCTACCTCTGTCTCTTTTGCCTTCCTTCTCCATATGTCTCTCCTTCTCTCCAAGTCTCCTTCTCTTTGTCTCTCTCGTTCTCCTTCTCTTCATGCCTCTCCTCCTGTCTTTCTGTGTATCCTCCACTTTCTTTCTCACCCACCTTCTCTTTGTGTGTCTCCTCTCTGTCTCTCTCGTTTTCCTTCTCTATGTGTATCTTCCTATTTGTGTTTTCTCAGGCTCGTGCTCAAGGAGGGGCACGGGGGCCAGGGGCTCCCCCTCGAGCTATGATTTTTTTTTAATTTGAACGTATAAACCTATGAAAATAACGTTGATGGTTTTTCAAATTTTGCATGAATTTCGATTTTGTTCTTGCACAAATCAATGGGCTCCAGAATTCTGCAGTCTGCAATATTTGACAATTTTAGTTTTATAACCATTGATGCAAGGCTATCAGACATCACGATTTAGTCGGAACAGTCTACTCCTATCAATCCATGTCCAGACTTTTCTCGTCTCGGCTCGGACACTACGTGCTATAAAGGAAGACTCTTGCGCCACTGTAGACATTGTACTGGTTATGTAAGACTTTCTGTAGAATACTGTGTACATTTTAAAAATTGTCTGATTTTTTTATGAGTCAAAAACAGTTGTTTGACACTCGAGAAATAGGAACCCCTTGATTATTGAATGGTTTCTTCTATTACAGTGTCACTAATTTTTCACATTAATTTGCATAAAGGGGAATTTTGTATTCTTCTTACATTATGGAACAAAGGTTCCTCAATGACTGCAATACAAAACCAACCATATAAGGGGAGGGGCACATTTATCTCTCCACCAGTACCGCAAGGTCTGATCCCTTTTCACCGCAACTGAGCAGAAGCATAAAATTATTATATTTCTCCAGCATCAGGGTTTTTCTGCAACTGATATCGATTCTGCCAATCATGGAATGGCTTACGATGGCTCGTATGTAAATAGGAGAATCCACTTTGCAGCAGAATCATCGCTAGATTTTGGGGAAAAAGTTGCCTGAAGTACTTTCAACAGATTTTGTTATTTTCCCAAAATACTCAAGAAAATAAGTACAATATTATTTACGAGATTCAGTCAATCTGAATTCATTTTACTACATATTTTATTCTTTTCTACTTGTAATTGTCTTGAACATAAATACACGGGGTGTTACCATACTAGACTGACAACTTTCACAGTGTATAGAGGACATCAAGACAAAAAAAAATCTATGTTGCAAGAGCTGCAAATTGCATTTTCTATCCCACATGTATGCAACTCCATTTAATAGCTTCTTGGTTGCCACTGGCATTTATTTCTACTGTCAAATAAGATTCCAAAAGCGACAAAAAGCGAAACAATATCTTGCCAGCAGAAACGCTGCCAGGTTTCTCTTCAGATAATTAATTTACAGGGTCCTGCACAACTGAAGGAGTCAGGAAAACCAGGATAGGAGTGAGAATGTAATTGGATACAAAGGATTTTTTTTAAAACGCGTTCAAAACCTGGAAAAGTCAGGTGAATTAAATGATTTTTGCTTGCTTGCCAGAATTTGTAACCGAAAACACATTTATTTTATCTTTCCAACAATCTTCCTTTATTGTTAATATTCCTTCATTTTATTTTTCATTTGTTTACAAAAATGTTCAACAAACTTGATTCACTTGATTAACTTGCAAAGTTGAAGTACAACTCTAATTTATTAGCATGTTAAATCATTATACAGTAGTCTGAAAAGTTATGTAAAAAGAAATGCCTGGAAAAGTCAGGAACTTTGATTTTGCAAAATGGTGAACACTCACCGCATAGACATATGTTGCTTCTCGTAGGCTATTTTTATTACTTAATTTTTAAAAAATCGCAGGTTAGAAAATGTCGTTCTTCAAGGATTCCTAGCATAGAAATGAGCAAAATTCTCTACACACCCTCTCCCATATGTATGTGTGTGTGTGTGTGTGTGTGTTTGTCTCTCTCTCTCTCTCTCTCTCTCTCTCTCTCTCTCTCTCTCTATATATATATATATATATATATATATATATATATATATATATATATATGTGTGTGTGTGTGTGTGGGGGGGGTGGGTGTGTGTGTGTGTGTGTGTGTGTGTATAGTGCATAACATTTTTACAACATTAATACACATGCTGTGCCTCAGACAAAATTTATAAAATTCGCCTTTGGATCTGCCCCCCTTAAAAAATCCTGGGTACGGGCCTGAGCCTTTCTTTTTCGCTTTGTGTCTCCCCTCCCCTGTCTCTCTCGCTCTCCCTATCTTTACGTGTGTCTCTCTATGTGTTCTTCCTTTTGGCTCTTTATGTCTCTCCCCTGTCTCCGTTGTTTTCCTTCTCTTTATGTCTCTCCCACTCTGTCTCTCTCGCTTTCCTTCTCTCTAAGTCTCCCCCATTTGTCTCTCTCTGCCTTTCTCTATGTCTCTACATCTCCCTCCATATCTCGTTCTTCTCTCTTGCTGTCCTTCTCTATATGTCTCGTCCCTCTGACTCCCCCCCTCTTGGACTATGACTCCTAAAATTGCTAGTCGCATGCTAGGACTCGTCGCTTCGTAGAAGATTTCAGATTGAGATTTCGCGGAACGTAAACATACATAAGTTTATCTTTGTCCCATAAATTTCATGATCATATTGTAATCTGGAGAAGAGTAAGTGTTGTATTTTGGTCATTTTACCTATTTATTTATATTAATTGCAACGATGAGATTAGTTTAAATAAATGAAACTTGAATTCAAAAGGTATCGACATCATGAGTTGATGACCACAGGGAGATTTTACACTACCCATACAGCACAACATGGTATCAGATATGTTACGGATACGTAACTCTTGAAACATTGTAACATTGCAGCAACATTGCGAAACATTACTGTGATGTTTCAGGTATGTTTCAGCAATGTAAAAATGTCCGCGAATCTAACATAACATTCGTAATGTTACAGAAACATGTCAGTGCAACATTACAGAAACGTGTCAATGTAACATTGCAGAAACATGTCAGTGTAACATTACAGATACATTTCCGTACAGTTTTGTGATATTTCAGTTACATTACAGTGATATTATTTCACATTATTGTTATATTGAATGGAATCAGTACTGTATTCATAAATGGCATATTTGAGGGGAGTTTGGGGTTAAACCCCCTTCAAAAATGATTACAATATTTACTTGTAAATAATTTCCTGAAAATAGAATTCACAGTATTTTTTTTAAAATCAAGTATTGTGATGCTGTGAAAGTGCCAGAGGTCTTGGGTTTGAAACCTCATTAGGCATGATGCTTAATATTTAATTTATCTCCCATCAATTGACCACATATCTCAATTAATCTAGTCAGGAGAAAATGTGCATAAAATTGACGATTATGCATTCGTTCATGTCAGACAAAGCTAGAGTTAAAAAAACAAAAAAACTTTAGACACCTCAAAAGAAAATATGAAACATTAAACTGGTAATCATCATTAATACCTTCAATTGTTTACAAAGGAATAGCGTTTTACATGCAATAACAAAGCTCTTTGTGGTTTGCTGTGCCACGTCACAAGGAAGGTTGGATTGAGGGTGATGTTATCAGCATCATGCTCCAGTCACTTTTCGCCCACTTTACCAATTGATGATAGACTGGAAGCATGTAAACATTTTACTAAATACTAAAATTTACTTTGTGCATTGTATCACTTTACGATGAAAAATCTGGTACAATAAGGTAGGTATATTCTATATATTAATTACAAAAGAATGAACAGATAATTTGAGCATATCATCCCAAATAAAAATTCAAAATTAATGTAACAGTTAAACTGCAAACTTGCATGTTTGTAACTTACCACCACCTTGTACATAGCTATTGTGAATTATTTACACCATTTAGATTCTAATAATATTGGTTCTTAAACATTATGCATTATTCTGGAAACATCTGAGATACCTTATTGGATACTTTCTAGAGATCATGCAGAGTGGCCTACAAGTTACCTGAATTGGCAGTCTATACATTTGATAAGAATATCCTACATACTTACATAATTGGAGAAATTGACCACAAAGTTGGCAACCATTAAGTATGCCGTGCCACTCCAAGGTCTGCGGAGCCATGGATTATTATTATTAAAAGACTCAGTAAAAGATAAAAACTTTGAAAACTATCAGTTCACAAGAAAAAAGAGCAAAATGGACACAAGCTAAACTTGGGCAATTTTTGGGAACTAACAATATAAATAAGAATTGAACAATAACAGCAAATCAAAGTTTAAAAATTGATGAAATGTGTTTTGACATTCTCTATAATCTTGAAAATGTGCAGTATCAGAGGTTGTGCTTGCCAGTCAGAATTATCAATGCTATACTGTTTCTTGTGAGAAATTTCCATTGTCTTGTTGCTTCAAAGATGTTCTGCGATTTCCTACATTACCATTTCTTCATGAAAACAATTTTACATAGATTTCCTAACTTATACCAAAACATTTCAAAATGAGAAAGTGCAAGACATGATTTTTTAATGATTTATGTTATATCTTTCATTGACTTTCAAAATGGTTGTGCTAGGCTAGGTTCGTCAGTTTCAGAATACACTGTGAGAAATATAAATAAGAACCTTGCAGTGAAGGGATCCCAAGTTCAATACCATGTGAAGGCACATTGCACAGTGGTTGGAATCCCACTTTAAATTGTAGGTCTACTCCCGATTAGCCTATCTGCACATTAAGTGGACTTCAAACAACAATTCACACATGAAACAAATATAAAAGGATAAGTATTATCAAAGGAATATATAATTTTTCACAAAAGAGTCTTTATTTTTTTGTCTAAATACATTTTTTTGTTCAGTTGAAATTTCTGCAGACCACAAGTTCTCACTCAGACAGCCTCAGTGGAACAACATTCAGTTTTACCTGTAAAGAGAATAATGTCATGTAACATCAATTCTGAATTAGCATTCTGTGGGCAGAAATATCATTTAAAGAAACAAAATTTTGCATAAGGTCATTCCACATCAGACATCAGTTCAACCAGACCACGGTACCCATAATATCAAATTTTCATGAAACTCGGCACATTTAATAATACTTTCATGGTGGTGAGAAACCATAGTTTATTCTCTCTCTCTCTCTCTAAGTTGTTCAGTAATTCCTCTTTCTTCCATTCCCAAAGCCTCCAAGTGTGAGCTGCACTGTCCTGGAAGAAAAATTCTAGCTCCCTTAATTATTCAAACTTCTTTGAAATTTCACAACATTACCAAAATAATAGAAAGAAAATATGACAACGTATCACATTCACATTTTAGTACACCAATAAATTAGTAAAATATTACCAGATTTTAGGCCAAAAACAATGTTTACTACAATTTAGATTTTTCTTAGGTTTGATATATCATCTAACTAGCCCAGAAATAAAATAGATGGTGATTCATTCCTCCTCTGCTTTTTTTTAATGACTACCGGATTTTATAGTTTTCACACTAACTCTTAAGAATCTAGATATCATTGAAGCACATTTTTTGGAGTATAAAATTTTAAATAGCGTTTTCATGGATGCCAGGAATGCAGGGCATGGAAGGAAAAGCCAAACTGGTGCCTTACTACTGAACCACCAGATCCACTTGGCAATTGGACAATATCTTCACTACTCGAGAAGCGGTTGGAAAACTATGAAGTGCTTTTTGTTGAAAATGGCTGGCTAGTGCATGCTAGTACCTTGGTATATCATTAGCTATAACGTGCTCAAACACTACACAAAGTCTCATCCTAAACTGAGGGATCAAATCTACAAATTGTACTACAAGTTACATTCCTCGTTAATTTTATTCCATGTATTAAAAAGTTATAGTAGTATTCAACTACTTTTAAGATGTGTCTTTGTCATAGTAAATGAAAATAAACTAATATTAGTAATTATAAAGGTAAGAACAAAACATTCATGTTTGACCACAGGATGTTTTCAGGTAGGGCCAAGCACTGATTTTTTTTCAAAAGGGAGGGGGAGGCATATTTTCTCCATAATAGTGTCACTCCCTGAAAGAAACACCGTCAATTCAAAGTTATCATATTTCTGCAATATCCTTTTAATAATTCACTCAAATGACTGTGACTGAAATAAAATTATATGGGTGAAGTATGAAATTTTAAGGTGACACCTTCCTGGCATCCATGAAAACCTTATTGAAAATTGTATACTCCAAAAATTGATTCAATCAATTTTATTTCTGTGTAAGTTAGATTATATATATGAAACTTTACTTTAAAAATATTTGAGTTGGTGTTGCAACTTTCCCTTTAAAAAAATCGAAATTCTAGTAAACCTTGTTTTGGGCCAAAACCAGGTAATATTTTACTAATATACTGGAATATGAATGTTACATTTTTCTCTGAAATCTACAGCGTGTCCACAATGAGACTCCAACATTTTGAAAGTCTATAACTTTTTCATTTTAAATTGTACAGCTGTGATTCCGGAAGCAGCAGAAGCAGAAACTCAAAAAGTTTATGTGGTAACGTTTTAGTGCGCGCAATAGCCGTGGTGGCGCTGCAGCACTCGATTGTTTGAAAATGGAGATTCTAAACGAGCGTGCACAGGTTCATTCGAAAGGAGTCCACAGATGTCAGTAAGACAAGCAGTGAAGAACTGTGTGAACTGTCGAAAGTTTCATGCCAAGTTCTCTCGCTGCTTGTCTTACTGATGTCTGTGGGCTCCTTTCGAATGACCTCCGCACATTTTCTACAACCTGTTCCTGGATTCTGGGTTTACTACCACAGTGTCCTTTTAAAACATTGCCGGTCGCCAAAAACTGATCACACCACTTCTTTATAGTCGTGAATGTCGGAGGATCCTTATTGTACACACGACGAAAGTTTCGTTGCACTTGAATAAGTGATTTCGTTTCTGCACACCACCACACAACCTGTGCATGCTCGTTTGGAATCTCAATTTTCAAACAATCGATTGCTGCAGTGCCACTATGGCTATTGCGCGCACTAAAACGTTACCACATAAACTTTTTGAGTTTCTGCTTCTGCTGCTTCCGGAATCACAGCTATACAATTTAAAATGAAAAAGTTATAGACTTTCAAAATGTTGGAGTCTCATTGTGGACACGCTGTATATTGTTTGGTTAACGTTGTGAAATCTCAAAACACATTATATAATTTGAAGAGCGACAGAATTTTTTTCTTCTAGGACACTGCAGCTCACACTGGAAAGTTTGGGAATGGAATAAAAAAAAAGGAATAACTAAAAGTTGAAGGGGTCATAATTCAAGGTAAATACCAAAAAAATCATGTGGTTTCTCACCACAATGAAAGATGAAATGTGCTGAGTTTCATTAAAATTGAGGATCATAATTTCTCAAACCCCTTTTGTTGGTAGAAACCCTCCAATGGTGGTTGTATGACCATTTTAGAAAAAAAAAACCTTATTAGTACATGTTTCTAGATATCAGAAACAATGTTCAAAAATATTTATTGTCTTTAGTTCTCCTGGAACATCCCTTTTCCAACATTACAAAGGTGTTTTTTTTTTCTCATGCAGCAAATTACGGAAACCTTAATATCTCAAAAATCAGTAAAGCTAGAGACCTGAAACAAAATTCATTCTGTAGTTAATGAATCATACTTTCTATGATAAAGGTTCCGGGTTCGATCCCCGGTCGGTTCAAATCTGGGAACTTTTCTAACGGTGGAAGCATCCCCGGCACCCACCCAGCGTCGAATAACATGGGTACCTGGGGGAAACCCCCACACCCCCTTTACGCCTTCATGGCGTGGTGCTAAGCACAGGGGAACACTTTACTTCTTCTTTTCTTTTAGACAAAAATTGGATTTTTAAGCCAGATGTTTTTATAATTAAGGAGTTTAGTCTAAGGGTTGATTTTTTTAATGTGCACACCTACCTGCAGCATGTTTGCTAATAAAATATCAGTGCTTGGAAATGCAACCCTTTTTTGCAGCATGGGCTTAAACATGTCCGTTTATGGAATTTTGACAGTTTCGGTTTTAAATATCTCAGATGGGTCCTTTTGAAAAATTCTGAAATTTGGCATGGAGGAAGCCCTGCATGAACCTAACTCACAGTAAAAATCTCAACTTCTAGACTCAACTTGTTTGGTAAATATGACATAACATATGCGATCTAATTTGTGACATTGGTGTGTAATGTTAAGCTACAAGTATACCTAGAATAATGAATGAAGCATTTCCATTTTCTTTTTTAAAGTTGGGTTTAAAAAATCAGAAAATATAGTAACATAGGATTTTAATAGTTGACTTACCAGAAATTAAAATTACAAGGTATGACAATTGAAGATCTGTGAAATCCGTCAACTTCTACATGAGCAAAGAAAGTCACGGGCAATTGTTGGAAAAATGGCTGGCCCAGGAGAACTAAATACAATATTTTTTTGGGATATTGTTTTTAATATCTACAAACATGTACAAACATTTGTACTAAAAATGATTTTTTTTCCTAAAATGGTCATGCAACCAATTACTTGGTTGGTTTGACATGGAATGACCCAGAATTGACATGAAACTATCGTTGAGTAAAATAAAAGCAAGCCATATATCTGAACTTCTGCAACCCATATCTGTTCTACAGGGCTACAAAATATTTTTACATTTCAGTCTTAATAAATACATTGTGTTTGTTTGTTGCAGCCAACTGATAAGAGGACGTGATAGAAATATGAGCAAAAGCATACTTATGCCTCGCTAGGGCTTCTAACCAAAGGCCACTTTTTATTAACCAAAAAGACCTTTGTTCATCACAGTTTAAGACAGAATATCGCACAAATTTCCATGGAGTGGTTATCACATTGCACTGCAATGATACAGGTTCCAGGTTAGAATCCCAGCCTGGCCGTGGCTGAACTGCATCCATGAATAAAGAATTTCTAATAATAATAATAATAATCTTTACAATTAGCAAAAATGTGGCAGAAAAGTAAAGTAATATAAACCAAATCAATCAATCATCACCGGTGGTCGGTAGATAGGCCTTGGTCCTCACGGGCTATTCCGCCACGGGTTATTACTATTTGGAAAAGAAGTTTGCATTTCATTTCATTTTACGAAAAGAAAGAAAATAAGGTATGACTGAAGACGACCGGACCCCTCTCAGATTTTCTTCATATTTGGCATACTTACTAATTGAGGCCTGCTAATGATGAATCTGAAGTTAAAATTTGTCGGAAACGTCTAGAAATTGCAAAATAATTGTGAATTATTGACGCTAGCCCCACAAACCATTGACGCGTGGTTAGGTTAGGCAAACATAGTTAAAATTTCATGTCGTGGTAGTATCAGGATCTAGAAATTGCAAAATAATTGTGATCCATTGACGTGTGGTTAGGTTAGTTTCGGTTAGGTTAGGCAAACATAGTTAAAATTTGGTGTCGTGGTAGTATCAGGAATATATATATTTTGCTTGTGAAACAAAAATTTACGGTTACCAGGCTGAAAACTAACGCCTTATTTTAGCTTATTTTGCAATTTCTAGACGTTTCCGACAACTTTTAACTTTAGATTCGTGATTTGGAGGGCTCAATTAGAGAGTATGCCAAATATGAAGAAAATCTGAGAGGGGTCCGGTCATCTTCAATCGTTCCGAAAATAACTACTGTGTTTACACTTGGCAAATATGGGTGGGGGGAGAGTTTTGCTAAGATTTCTTGCTATGTTTGACTTTACATGAATATTGTGGCTAGTGGCAGATATAAAAAAGGTGCTGATGCCATCACTGTACATTATGGAGTATATAATGGGAGATTACACTTTGAGACAAGCACAATAATGAATCCAGCACATGTGTAATTTCTACATGTTAATTTGGATCATCAACATAATGTTTTTTATGACTCCTTGAGCTAAAAAAAATACAAATTAGCCCATCACAGAACGTTATTACTTACTTGTTTTCTCTGTCTAGCCAAGTTTGTCCTGCACAAGCCACAACATCAGACACATCTTGCTCTTTAGTATTTGGCTGGTGTTGGCAAACAGTGCCTAGAAGAAAAAAATCATAAATTGTATAAGGAATAATTCATTTGTATGCAAACTGAAATGCAAAATTTTCCATAATTTGAACCCGTTGACTAAGCAAGTAGAAAATATTGCATTTCACATAAACTACTTATAAAATTACAGAACAGTAAAATAAAACATTCTAGAAGTCTGACAATACTTCCAGTGCCTGCATAAGATACCATACTGCTACGCCAACACAAAATATAAAATGAGTGAAACATGCTGCTTATCCATTGCTGATTAACATGTATCTCTCGTAACCAATAAAGAAGTAATAGAAAAAGGTTCTAGCTGAATCACCTGGCAAAGCTAGTCACTCTATTATAATATACACTGTGTCCAGTCATGGCATGTGTCACTTTCAGAGGAATGCAGTCATTTAAACCAGTACCACATCTACTTTTTTTTACAATTGCACTTCAATGTACATGGGCTATTTATTATTGAAGGGTTTAGCCACCAAATGAGAGCTGAACTAGTAAGAATTGAGTTTCAGAAGTAATTTAAAATTTGGCTGTAACTACTTTCACCAAGTGGTGAGAATAGTCATGGAACTCTTTCACCAGGTTGTGAGAATAGCAGGAAGTACTGAAGACCAGAAATCACATTATAAGGTGTTGGAAGGGTAATGGTTCCGAATGTTTAATGATTTTTTTCAGTTTCATAGGAAGATTAAGTATTGCAAAATTGTAGAATTTATTGTTACAATAAATTTGAACCCTGGTGAAAGTAATTACCACTGTTTGGAATTCCAAAGTGCAACTCATTAGCAAATAAATAAAAACACGAAAAAAGTACCTTACGCAAGCATTTGTCGACAAGGCATTTTTCATTTGGAACACTTAGAGCTATAAATGGCCCACCCAACCTAACCACAAAAGCATTTAGAGGCATTTTTTGAAAACTAAAGAGCCCTAAACCTTACTTGCCTAACTTTATTAAGAAACCCCTTTGCATCATGCACACATGGCAGTAGTAGTCCGTAATCAAGATGGTAGTAAACAAATGGCTGATTGCAATTGAGAAGTACATGTAAGTGAAACATTAATCTCAAAGCAAAAACACAGAAAGTGATTGCTATAACTCTGAAGTACATGTGTAAACAGACATTGAACCATGAAAAAAATGCCTGTGCACCATAATGAAATTGTAATTAAACAATTGGAACTAGGACCAAACCATTTATGAATTTAATATTATCTTCATCACGTGATACACTAGTCCATACATGATACATTTTACCAACTGCATGGTGTGGAGGTAAAAAAGTAATGATCGCCTGCATGTAAACATACACCAATGTAATCTTTATACCCACCAATAACTAAAGAATGTGTGTGACAGAGTAACAGGCCAGGTCAGGTCAGAGATTATTCGCATGTACAGATTAAAACCTGGTGAAACAACTCTAAGCTAGCTTCACTAGTCACTCTGTCAAAATATTAAGTTTGCAATAATGTGACAATTATATTTTGAAGCAATGTAATCACAAAGTTGGGAAAAGTATTTCTTGTGTGCATTGCTGATTTAAGGTAAATTATCGCAATCTCAAACACAAAAATTAGTTAGCAAATAAATTTTAAAAAAAAATATTGTTTCTGTTACTTGTTCTTTCACCCACTTCAAGCTGTGGTAATTGTAATGCAGCAACATTTCATTGCGTACTGTAAAATTAGACTCTGAATTATAGGAGCACCATGTAAATCATGCTGTGATCTTCAGTAGTAGCCTGTTCGCTAAGACTCGAGCTACAATCCACATAGCTAAAAAAAAATGCACCTGACAATGCTGCAGCCTTCGATTTACGTATCGAAATCGCAGAATGAATTTGTAGAAACGTATTTCTTATTAGATAAAAACTACTAATGTAAGAACTTATGTAGTTCAAAGTATTCTACGCCTCTTCACTATGCACAGGGAGGTGAGAAACTTTTTTTAAGAGGGCAAGTTTTGTACAAAATTAGGAAGGTGGTAATTATAATGTAACCGAAAAATGATACATTTTCAGCAACAAGTACTTTCCGTCTCTTCCATTCAATCTATTTTCGGTATACTATAAATGTGCACTGCTTATAGGTAAGCACTTTATTCCCTGTTATTTTAGTTTCATGAGGTGCGAGAAGTTCCGTGCTTCTTCACATCATGTATTTTCAATTAAACAAACAAGACGAAATACTTCTTTAAACACTGGTTTGATAACGCCTGCCTTGTTTCCACTCACGTTCTCACACACGTTACACAACACACATTAAATATATAGCGTGCATAAGTATAACACAATTAAACACACTTTGGTATTAATAATATTCAACTTACCACTCAATAAACAACATTATTCTTCATAAGATGTGCACGACTCCCGGCCAGCATTGAACGTAAACACAACATGGCCGCCTCAGAAAATTTCCCGGATGGCCGATGATGACTGAATCCAACGTTGCAATGTCTCTGAGACGTTCCAGAAACTAGATAATGAAACGATAACATTGCAATGTTTCAGAAACAAAACTGGGACTTCATGTGATGCTTTCTGTAACGTCAACGCGAAACCAGAATGTTAGAAACGTATATGAAAGATTGCAATATTTCTGAAATATGTCTGAAACTTGGTGTGCTGTATGGGTAGGCACAAGTCCAGGGGGGCCGCACAAAAATGAGGCACTGAAGGGGAAGAAGTAACAAATACCATCGATTATTAACCTTTTGCTGCCCAAGCGTCTCGAACGAGATACCCAAAAGTAACCCTCAGGCCACCAAGCGTCTCGATGGAGACGCTGTGTCAAGGTCGTAGTTTTTACGTTATAACTTTTCTATTTTTGGCTAGAATTTCGATTTTATTTTTTTATATTGTTCCTAACACATGTATTTAACAGAAATGTTTTTTTGCAATTTTTTTTGTCTTCATGAAAATGGAGGGGGAAAGGCGGGAAAAGGGACTTCTCTTTTGCGTCTCTTTTCAAGTCAATATTTTGCCGACAAAGGAAGGCCGGCTTTGTTGTTCTAAAGCAATGCTTTTCACTCCCTCTTGCTAAGTGCATTCGAAGGAAGCTTGTTTATCAGTATCGGATGTCAAAATGAAAGTTTTCCGTGAGGGCGCAAGCAGGGGGGGGGGGGGCGGGAGGGGAAAGACTGGTTGTTGAATCTGCGTTGTGAGGATGGAATTTCGAAGCGCGCTGAAGGAAACCTTTGTTTTTTTTAGCACAAGTGGCAACAGGGGTTACCCAGCATTGTCTAAAAATAGAATTTCAAGCAGATGCAAGAATTGGCGCTCATTTGTCACTACGTTCTAGCTTTTCGTCCGTGAATGTTGTGCGTAGGTGTCGTTTTGTGCCCATGTGCGAGGACATTTTTTGGGTGAAGTGACAATTTTTTAAAATAATTTTTGGGGGTTTTCTCCCTTCCTCCTCCATATATACACCAAATTTGCATAAATTTTGCATTTTGTGCATTTTGACATTTTTTTCGGGGAGTGGGGGCGGGGGGAAACACCATTTTTTTAAGAAAAGTATTTTTGAGGGGATTTCCCCCCTTTCCCCCTCCATATGTACGCCAAATGTGCAAAAATTATATATCGTCTGAATCTGTGATTCATTCTGCGTACAACGGTATATCTTTTATATCTCTAGGGCATTTAGTTTCTGAGCTATAGTCATTTCAAGGTACCGCTGCATTTTGAAGCTTGAATCAGTGGCCATTCCTTTCGGGGGTACAACTCAAGTTACATTGGTCATACGACAATGATGCAAATATTTTTCTGTTTCTTACCTGCCAGCGATAATTTCTATGTGCATTTTGAACTTTTCATATCCTTTTTTTCGGAGGGCGGGGAGCGAAACCCCATTTTTTTAAAAAAAAAAGATTTTCAGGGGATTTCCACCCTTTCCCCCTCCATATGTACGCCAAATGTGCATAAATTATATATCGTCTAAATCTGTGTTTCATTCTTCGTACAACGATATATCTTTCATATCTCTAGGGCATTTAGTTTCTGAGCTATAGTCATTTCAAGGTACCGCTGCATTTTGAAGCTTGAATCAGTGGCGTGCCGACCATTCCTTTTGGGGGTACAACTCAAGTTACATTGGTCATATGATAATAATGCAAATATTTTTGTGTTCCTTACATGTCAGCGATCATTTCCATGTGCATGCCGACACTGTCATGTACTTTTTTCTTGGGGGGAGGGTGGGGGAACCAATTTGTTTTCCCGAAATTTTGGAATTTTGACAGTTAGCTTCCTCCCCCCGCCACATATACGCCGAATTTGCATAAATTTTGCATTTTGTGCATTTTGACATTTTTTTCGGGGTGGGGGGAACACCATTTTTTTAAGAAAAGTATTTTTGAGGGGACTTCCCCCCTTTCCCCCTCCATATGTACGCCGAATGTGCAAAAAATTCATATAGTCTGAATCTCTGGTTCATTCCGCGTACAACGGTATATCACTCATCTCTCTAGGGCAATTAGCCTCCGATCTACACTCATTTAATTGAAACTCTGCATTTTACTCAAAATCGGCTTGGGCAATAGAGGCTTACTTGTGAAAAAGGCCTTGGGCGGCAAAAGGTTAAAATTCCTTAATATTGTGATAATAGCAAAATAAAACATGCCTAGTCCTGTTACTTGCTTATTTCATGAAAGAAGATAGAAGGAAGGAATTTTTGAGTGTCTAAATTACTTCTTACATGTTTGGTTTGGTTTGAGTTAGTGTTTTAAGTCCACTTTATGCACAGTAAGGCTAATCGGGACTGGACCTACAGTTTAAAGTGGAATCCGAACCACTTGTGCCTCCACCGGGTATCGAACCCGGGACCCCTTGATTACAAGGCGAGGACGCTACCACTGCGCCATCGGGGAGGCCCTTACTTCTTACATGTTAATTGCCTAGTGGCAAATCCCCCCTGTTCACAATGGAATGTGTTTTTTTTTTATGATTGTAATAATTATACTTCTCTGTATTGATGTTTAAAGTGCGTTTTATTTATCAATCCGAGTTGCCGGTCTTACAGGTAGAATAGTTAGCGTAGCGTTCAACGATGCTGGAGGTCGTAGGTTCGAGTCCCAGATAAGGCATGAAAGTTTCATTTTGTTTGTTCCTTAATCTATTTCCACAACTCCCCATTCATCCTCGTCTTCACGACAACCCAGAGAGATAGAAAAGGGATGGAAAAATAGAAAATTATTTTTACTAACTTCGAATATTGTTTCTAATATTCTTGACATAACCTAATATACTGTTATTAACTAAATTCAAATTATTGATTTTTGTGGGTTTTTAGCATTTTAAGTCGGGTACTTCCTTTCCGATGCTGATGCTCGGCGTTGCTTGCGCACGTGTCAACACTCTGGGCCCAAACCTCAATTCGAAGGAAGCAACGCACCTGTTGTTTTGTGAGGGCGAGTGAGAGAGAGAGAGATAGAGACAGAAGAGAGGAGAAGGTCTATCCGAGAGGACCATATAGTAGTCCACCATGCATAACCCACCATCTGCCAACGCTGTGGTGCTTGTTGGACCGTGAATAGGCCAGGACTGTAATCCCAACAATGCCAATCTGCATCTGTTGGTCGGTTAACTGCATTTGGTAACTCGTCTGCGAAGGGGAGGCCACCACCTTATGCTGAGCTGAGCTTTACACAACAGAACTTCTGTGGAATGAGCAGAAAAAGTATTTGCCAGGAATATCTGGTGTTTGGGAAGACACCACCCCCCCATAATAAATGCTTTTAAATTTATCTTCATTTTATCATAGGATTTTCTGGTACGTTTCAGCGCAATGTCAATGACAGGAAGACATGCTTTTTAGTTGTTATGCCAGTATCATCTGTAATGGGGCTTCCCCGATGATGCTGTTGATTATGCTTACCTAGCATCTCTTTTTACCTTCAAGAATATTATACAGGGTGTTCAGAAAGTCACTATCGATTTCGGTGAAGGAGAGCTGTAACTGAAAAGCTTCATAGGCCATTATTAAACATTTAAGCTTAGTTCATAAACCTTGAACTTGACGAATTGATGTATTCAACCCGGACGTCTTCGAATGATGGCAAGAAGTTCTTCTTCAGTGTAGGGTAGGAAGCATAACTTTGTTGCTTTCTCGCCACAGCTGCAGACGACTGTGCGGGGCATGTCTGCTAAAAAAACAATGACGTCAACTGGCCACAACTTTTACAAAGCTTAATGCCCAATCAGACGGTACTGAATATCCAGTTAGTTGGCGCTGAACTGGCTACCTGCCCGGATGTGATGGCTGCCTGGCTTGCTGCTTGACTGGTTTGGAGGAATAGGACATGTTCTAATTGCTACTGGCTTTCCTCGACTGGATTCTGTGGAACAGCCAATCAGAGCCAAGTTTGGCCATGTGAAGATAATCTGCGAGTTTGCAAAGGAGAGTTTTTTGTCTGTGGTTTCCGAGTGCTGGATGTTTTTATTAGTTTCTCCGTTTCTCGATAAAAAGTAAATAAATGACGTGCAGGGCATCCGTGTTCAGTTCATTAATATTTAGGTATTTATGAAAAGCGATGAGATGTGTACGTGACAAATATAATTAGCTGAAAATGAAAATTCTTATTATTACAAGTGTATTAAATGTTTGACGTTTTTTTTTTTAATGAATCCTGCAAATCTCATGTATGAATATGCATACCCGAGTTCATCAAAAACCTTGTTCAGTACGCATTGATTACCATATTTTTCTCGAGCCAATCTCTAGTCCATACTTTTCTTTTTAATTTTTAATAAAAGCACAAAGCAGTAATTCTCCGACAACATTCTTCAAATTGCTCGTCCATCTTTACAAATTGTCTGCTCTGCGCAATGTCTTATGGGAAGTCTATCGACAAGTACGGTAACAAGTACCGTGTGAGGCGAAAACTAGCAAATGGGTAGCCAGTCCAGCGCCAACTAGGGCATTCCTACTGGAAATCCAGTTCCGTGTGATTCCGGCTTTACATAGGGTACCTCTACTTGTTTTGACTATCTCCCCTGTCGGTGACCCACAGCTCTGTTGCTTGCTTCTGATCCATCCTTCGGCAATTCCATTCACAAGTGGCACGTTCAATTTCAGGTGACAGGATTACTGCCTAAGGAGAAAAACAGTGACCGTTTCAGTGATAGAAACGAATTTGGAGAAGAATAGAAAAACAATACATTAGAATGGAATGACAGTGACAATGGGTAAAATGTTTATAAATGGAGCGTTAAATTAATATAGCAACTGAAAAAAAGCAATGCAAAAAAGCACCAAAATAAGCATTAATAATGAACTTGTTACAAATTTTCTTGGTCAGTTGCACACTTATTGATTTGATTTTTTTTGTATTCTATTGTATTACTCATATTTTGCGTCCCCTTTCTATTATTTTTAGCTAATTGCGACAGTGATGATGAACCGAAATTGTATGCAATTTATGAATGTCACAAAACGAGAGAATACCACTATGGAGAGCCAAAGCGGAGAAGAAAACCGAAAATAATAAAAATAAATGGTATTTGGGCAAGATAATGCATAAAAGGTACTAAGCATCAAAACATGCATTTACAGACACTATAAAAATGGATTGTTAGACTCAAAGCAACATAAATTTATAACATTACAGCCTATGATTTAATACAAAGGAATAGGAGAGGCAAATATACCCAACTTAATATTCAGTTCGGAAAATCTAGAGTTGCTTTCTAAATTCACTTCAGTTTCAATTAAGAAAAATCTATTATTATTTCATTTCTTAAGCTTAAGGTAATAATGAAATCAGCAGGTAACAACGCACACACATAATCGCACAAATCCGATATTTCTTTCATTTTCTTCCGTCAACTTCTATACTTCATTCAGCTGCTACTATAATTGTCACAGCCCGACCCTGTGGCCGAGTGGTTAGCACATCGCGCTGCGACGTCTAGGGTCCCGGGTTCGAATCCCGGTCAGGCTTGGTTGTTTGTGAATGTCCATTCATCAATTTCATCATTTCATCACTCATCCCCGTCTTCGCAAATTAGCCAAGAGGCACAAAACGTGAAGTAAAATAAACTAAATCAATCAATCAATAATTGTCACTATAAAGGCTTACAGGACATGTGAATTTCCGCACAAATCAATTGATTTGACGGACATGCGATTTGGAAACTTTTTTTTTCTTTAGGAGTTTTGAATATTGGCAGTGAAGACTCTTGATCTGTAAAGTGATTCCAAAGAAAGTGGTGAAACGTTGACTTATTGTGAGACCAAATAACGGTTGTTCTTTATTTTGATGTTAATAACCTGGAAAAAATGTGCACAAAAAATGCGTTATTGTAATTGAGCTTGTCTGCTTTGTTACTAGTTTGTGTGTTCAAAATTCAGGATCACTGTTGAATGGTAAGATACATGTACGAAGTGCACCAACATTAAAATCCTCTTGCTACTGAGCATTAATGGGTGTCTGGAATGCGAGGGTGCGGATGAGTCCCCTCGCCCCAATAATCCATAAAAGTTTTACACCCCTTTCGAGGTTTTCGCATTGGAATCTCACATTCCAGATCCCAGCATTTCTAGATATTGTTGTTCTATTTGTTGTCTTAAATAGTACTCACGTGGAGATCCTAATGGATGGCTATGTCTTGCTTCAACGTCATCGTTTCCTGTACAAAAGGTGATATGATAGTTTCCCATTGCCTTCCGCATCGCAGTGCTTTAATCGCTGAAGGAAATCTTGCCTTCTTCCAACACAAAATTCAATTTTAAAATTTTCCAACTTTTGCTATGAAAGCTTTAATATCTAGTATACATAGTTTCTAACTGTGTCTGTGTATTTGTGAAGGAAGGAAGAGGACTTGATGTTAGCATATTATGAACCTAGTCTCCCACCGAAAATTTTAAAGAAATATTTATATGCGTATATAATACATATGTTGTTGTTGTTCATTACTTAAAATAATTGGAAAAGCTGAGAGTGTATTTTGAAACTTGAAAGAAAGAAACGCGATTAAGAAATGCTTCAGAGCAGATCACGTTTTCAAGGGATAGCAACACTTTTGAGAAACCTAAGTGCATTTATCACAGCCGCTTCCCTGTACATTATATGCTAGTTATTGTAAAATGGTCAGTGTTGAAGCTTTTCCGTTGTGATTATGGTTCCCATTTGTCCTGCAAAAGAAAGGTCATATGCCATTTGATTATACGGCAGGCATTTAAAACATGTATGAAATGTCCAGCTTGAAATATTAAGTTTCAAGATACGCCTTGAAATAAGAAATAATAGTTCATACCACACCTTTAGCGGCATGTATGATTAAACAAACGTAGTGCGTACAAATCAAAGAAGGTTTACTGCTTGTTGCAGCATGTTGCCTGCTTACTATAGCTACCATCGCTGAAACTTTCTAAAAAAAAATTGACAATTTGACAAATATAAGCAATAATATTTTCGTGAAGACTCCGGTAGATAATTTAAAATGGGACAAGCAACAAATTTAATTTTGGTACAGAAGAAATACATACATTCCTGAACTTTTCGTAATCTAAGGAAACCTGTGCCAGATGTTTTATTCATTACAAATGAAAATGAAACTCTAATTTACATACCATATTTTATCTAGTGATTTATTAATTTACATTTACCAAATCTTTAACCATTTACGGCCATAATCATTAAAATTACTCTTCGAGCAATGAGAGTAACAAACCCATGAATATAACAACGCAAATAAATCATACAATCATATTCAACTAAGTTTCATTCCAAATTACTATTGTTTCTCATAACAATTGATTAAAGAAATATACTATTCTTAGAATTTTATTGTAGTGTGCATATTATCAATGTTAGCGTACCCACATAGTTTCGTTCAAGGAAAGTGAAACAAACAATATAAGAAAATAGATATCAGAACAATAAAGATAATATTGAATTACAAGTATAATATTACTACAACACACTACTCCTATCCCCTTAGTAGAACTACGTTATCTATGGTCATACCAAATGAAGTAGAGGGATGCCAACATAGGAGTATCTATAATCTTTCTCTGGGAGGGGCACAGTATATTTATGCTGTAAGCATATAATAAACATCGTAGCACTGGAAATACAAGGTGCAAGTTTATCTATACATATTTACTCAGCCTCATATATAATTATATACACACACACATTTCTGTGTGTCCATAAACTACTCACGTGAACACAATTACAAGGGCCAATACTGATACAGATAAACTAATAGGGACTGGACCTTCAAAGTGGAATCCAAACTTCCACCAGGAAACAAATCCAGAACCCTGTTATTCTAAGCTCATAACAGGTCCGTACCCAGGGGATTCGCCACGGGGGCCATGCCTCCCCCCCTCGAACAATGAAATATTAAAATGTGAACCTATATAAAACTACGAAAATGTCATCGACGAGTTTGCAAATTTGAAAAACAAATCAATTTTGTTCTTGCATAGATGAATGTGTTTGTTCTGTAGAAGTCTGTAGTCTGCAATATTGGGTAGTTTTAGTTTTATAATCATTGATGCAAGGCTACCAGACGTCCGATTTAGCGATTTAGTTAAGACAGTCCAATACGTTTAATCCCTGTCCTGACTTTTTTCAAACTGCAGTCGCGATGCGAAAACGTCTCTTCTTCTTCTTTTTCTTTTTGTTAACCCACATTAGGTATGTTCTTTACTGTAATAATAATTTCGTACGTAACATTTAATTTATAAATATATCATTTTCTAAAAATAGAATTTTCATAACTTTCAATGAGATGAAAAATATAAGAATATTAAAGGAAATTTGAAAACATTGTTAATTTGCTGAACACAGAACTCTTTGAATACTTCGGAGAATTGAATGTAAGCAATAAGCACTAAGCTGTATGCTGTGTGACATATTTGTCTGTAAGCGACTGTGTGGTGTAACTGATTGTTCAGATGAGGGGGAAGGGGGGTATCGGTGAGTTGAATTTTTTCTGTTACATTGGACCTAAAGTTGCAACTTTACAATATTGTACTTTTATCTCTAGCTGTAATATTGCCATAGTATTGGTGGTCACATCTAATATACCATCAGCATTTCTCCGACCACAGTGGCAGAGTGCTTACCAAAGGGCGTTATGATGCAAGTGGTTCCTGGTTCGAATCTCAGCATGGGCATAGGTGTTCTTTGTGAGTGTGTTCCTTCAACAATTTCCTCATATCATCGCTCATCCTCATCGTTACGATTAGACAAATTTGGCAGAAAAGCAACCTAATTCAATCAACCACACAGTATTTCTGATCTATTTGTGTCACATATTCGAATCTACCCCCTCCCCCTTAAAGACATCCTGGCTAAAGGCCTTCGCAAAAGATACAAAACAATGATAAAATACGAATGAAAGACTGATATAACTAAGTATGAAATAGAATTGATCATTATTAACAGAAGCAAGAATTAATATATATATATATATATATATATATATATATATAATCTAACATTAAAAAACATAAGAACATTTCAACTATTTTGTAATCTCCCTCCTTCTCTCTCTCTATACATACATATATATATATATATATATATATATATATATATATATATATATATATAAACACATTTTCGGAAGTTATACCTCCCTCAAAAAAAATCCTGGGTACGGGCCTGGCTCATAACATTAGTAGATTTTTGTAAAATAGAAGTAGCTCTAAGTTATTTGTATTAACAATGAATACAAGAGGGATTAGTCTTCCTCAGGCGAAACTGCCACAAGCATGGGAAATATTAGACTAGTAGAATGCTGTAGTTTTGTTTGTGTCCATTGGTCCTGATTACTGTATTTGTGCTAAACTTATATTTATTCTTTAACTGTCTTAAAAAAAATTGCTCGAAAATGGTGCGTTGTAATATAACGCTACTAATACCTTTTTAAAATTCTTAGTCTTACATTTTGGGAGGGGCACGTACCCCTTCTGATAAATCCGCCAATGGATGCCATGCATTGTTCTGGCTCTCACATGCCAAGCCATGTGATTGTTTACGAAATTTATTTAGACCAAACAATTGCCTGTATAACTGATAGTGATAGAGAAAACACAAACACGGAAGTAGAAAGCAAATGCTTCCTGAAAACAAGATACATGCTATTTATTTTAAAATATGCAGAAACAAATGAGAACTTTCACACTTCGATCATGTAGCGCACAACGTCACATTAGTATGAATGCTTTCATTTGTTTCTGAACGTTTTAAAAATGCTTCCAGTTGTGTGAATTTTCATAGGCTGTGTGAAAAAAGAAAATTGTCAGTGGTCACTTAACTTTACGGTTAAGGTCACCCTCCTTAAACAAATTTGTATTTTTGATGATTTGTGTTTTTCATCCTAGAGATAAAATTTTATAAAATATATTTTTAAACTGATTTGCTATACCCTTCTAATTTCAAAAGTTTTACTGATATCATTTCTTGGCCTTTTTTCCCCAAAGGCAAATAATGTTGGTATAAGATCATTACATTTAAAAATATAAGTTCTACATTCAGTCGATTTTCTCATAATATTATATCGATGGAGTACAAGATGTTGAATATCATGAGAATAAGTTTGTAAGTACCACAGAATAAAGTATTATAATAAGTTAATCTGTGTTTGTACCAACCTCAGCTGAGAGTAGGAACATTCTTGGATTTGAGTAAGGCATGTATCTCAGGGGGCAGCAGTGCTCAAAGTAGAGGGGGGGGGGCGAGGTGATGCTTTCCGCAAGTTTTCAGGTTACAATTTCATCATTCGAATTATATGAAGGGGGCAAGTGCCCTCCTATCCCCCTTCTGCGTGCGCCCTTGGATGTAAGGGTATGTGGTGGCAAATTATGCGTTGGAAAGATCATTATTACTTATTTTGATATCGAAAGGATAATCCACACTAGTGTAAGAAATTCATTACAATTTATATAAAATATTTCCCAGTTTCATAGAAACGCACATTAAAGCCCTGAATTCAAAATGGTATATTTTTATCTCATACGTGTCCCACACTGTGTAGGATTCTGAATGATTATAACTGTTGATGGCTAGGTTCTGTAAAATAATAATATTAAAAATCATCAAATACAGTATTCGCATAGGATGCAGATTACTTAAAACTGAAGAGCTCAGGGAAAAAGAGGAGAATGTTTTTTTTTCTTTTTAATTGTTTAAGGTAGATATGGTTGAATTTTGCTCTCAATTTAATTTTTTTCGTTGCTACGTTTTGTTGCATAGAAAGAGGCCGGGTTAGGTGTGATAATACCGCGGAGAATGTACACAGACAAAGTAGGACTGTCGAGCAGAAAACATGCTTTCCTGATTCCTTCAAATTTAGAATTTTACTATGAATGGTTACATGCATTCTGTGATAATTTGCAATGAGATATTTTGCAAGGATTGATGGGAAGAAAATTTGATTTTCTGTGAGAATAAAATGTTCATGTTTGAAGTTTCGTTAACGTAGTATTTGTTCTACACGGTCGTAATACGTACTTCGAAGAGAACATACAAAGTAAGGTCGTGTAACAAATATGTGTATATATGAAGTAAAATATTAAAGCCTGCCTCCGTGGCGGAGTGGTTAGCACATCGCGTTACGACGCCAGCGATCCCGGGTTCGAATCCCGGGCTGGGCATTGGGTGATCTTTGTGAGTGTCCCTTCATCAATTTCATCATATCATCGTTGATCCCAACCTTCGCGATTAGCCAAAAAGTGGCAGAAAAGTGAAGTAAAATAATTCAAATCAATCAATCGAGTAAAATGTTCAAGAAGTTCGAAACAATTATGCGAATGTTATACCCCAGTACATGTAAGTTTCTCCGAAACGTTCATGATCCCATATATGCGTGACGCAGTCGGAAGGAAGATTGCGTGAATGTGCGTGTATTTGTCTGTAGCAGCACCCCGACAATTTAGGTGATTCATACCAGGTTCATTGCACGCTGGAAGATTACATTGATTTTTATGTGTGTGTGTCAAACCTCATACACAGTCCCTCGCTATACAACCTAAAACACCTTCTTTATCGAAACAATAAACAAACAAAAATATAATTCTACCGTGCCGTGCCCAGGAATTTCCTGCTATCATTTGTCGGCAGTTTATGCTATATTTTGACTAATTTCCCGCATTCAAAGTTGTATTTTTATTACCGAGTTAGCTGAGCGAAAGGGGTGGGACTTTTTATCAAGACCACCTCGGAATGCTACTGATTGTACGTCGGTGTGCAATACACGACACATTTTATATTCACTCATGCTAATTTAATGGCTTTTTCTTTGATAGAATTTTGTTTTAGGTCCAGTTTATGCACACAACTCCAATATTTTGTGTATATAATTATTTAGTTATCTACATAGTTTGATTTGAATTTTGAATTTGAATTAAATTTTTGCACCCGTCACACTATACGGGGTCCAGCTCCTTATCATAACAAAAATAAAAATAAAAGCGTGTCTGAAAACTAAAGTTTCCTTACCTTGGTTAAAAGCCGAGGCTAAAAAGGGCGCTCAGAACAAATAAGGACAAAACACAGGAGGACACAGAATTTTACTGGCCATGGGGCTAGTCGCCACAGCCTCGTTAGTTTGCAGTCAAGGTGTGTACTATGTGGAAGTGAAGTTGACTATCGGGTGCACTACGTGGAAGGAGCACCCCTTACACCCCTACATAGCTTGATGACCAACATTATAATCATAGGGATATATAGGGGAGAGAGGGTATGGTTGTAACACTTTTTGTTCTAGAGCATATTGCTGATGTACACATGGCAGTACATGAAAAAATCTACATATTTCTAGTTTAAAAATATATAACAACTGCAAACATACTTTGAGCCGTATGTGAGAAATTAAAAAACAAATGTAGCGTTGCAATTGTTACAACCTACCCCACCGTAGGGGTTGGTTGTAGCACTCAGTGGGGTAGGTTATAACATTTTCCTTCACAGATGAACACAGGAATATCTGAATATAGATGACAAGACACAAAATACGTACACTTTCAGATATACCTATGATGGTACTGTACGTCAATGTACAGAAAGTTTCAAATTAGAGAAATATACGAGAATACAATACCTAACTTGAAAATTGAATAAATGATTCACAACAACTTTTAAAGTAGAACACATCCACATAATCAGGTTCACAATAAAAATGTAAACTCTTGTAAAACATTAGCAAGTCACTTGCCTGAAAGCAAGCTAAATTTAGTCGTCAGGATCACGATGTACGTAAGTATTGCTTATCACCCGGCGTACAGTCAATATGTGCCCATCCTTGTGTGAAACAACAAAAAGGTCATGGCATGTGCATGGGAACTGTTGTTAAAGCGAGACATTATCAACCATAACACCTTTTCACTTAAAATTATGTTTATTTTTATCGTATAAAAGTGTAATACCAAGACTTCTCTTACGCATGTTTACTTATTTTCTCCTATATTTTAACTATATTTTTCTAGTTTATTCTAGCACAAGATATTACCACACGGAAATACATATAATGTGCACATTAGTACGGGCATACTTTTCGATATAATGATTTTTCTAAAAGATGGAATGCTATAATCTTCCGAACACAAAAGAACACACACACACGCGTGTTCAGAAACACTGTCAACAGAGGGAAGCATGTGAAACGTGGAGTAAAAGAACAAGGCGAATAGTGTCGGACAGCAACGGTGTTAAGGAAGTCGTATGAAGAGTAACGAATCATAATCATGGTAACACGGATGTAGTAGGATAACAGAAAATACAGTTTTCACAGTATTTGGCTCTCAAGGAAGTATTTCCTCCACATATGACTTTCTCTGTTTGTTGCTGTCCGCTACTTCTGGCATCTTTATTTTTCGTGATAATTGTAACGTTGTGAATGCAACATTTTCCTATGGATGTATTTTCATTAAACGTGATGCATGCAACTTCGTGAAAGCTGCAACTATATTGATATATTACATTCTTCTGAGAATGAATAATCTCATAATTTAAGACAAATTTACAATTTATATCCCGTAGCGACTATGAGAGAAAAAATAGAAGGGGGCCCAAGAGGGTGCGAGAGTGGTAAACGGGAGTACAGAAAAGGTTTAGGAGGATCCGAAGTCGATGCAGAATATTGTAATTGATAATAATAATGATGTCAATATACATGAATAATCAAAATATTTTCCCCAAACCTGGAGGTCAACGGGTAGAGTAGATGTTTTGAGACAAGAGTGCTCCAACCTGCCTCTTCGCCAATGTTCATATTAAAAAAGGGAGAAAAACTTGAAGCGGAGGGAGAAAGAGAGAGGCAGATCTTTTCTCCACATCACGTTTCCGTGTATGTGTGTGTGTGTTATTTTGTGTTCGAGAGATTGAAGCATTCCATCTTCAGAGAGAGAGAGAGAGAGAGAGAGAGAGAGAGAGAGAGAGAGAGAGAGAGAGAGAGAAATACATCCATAGATTGGAAAATACTCTCAGTTCAGTATTACATTATTCTGCCTTTGCTGGGCCGTTATAAGCACCACCAGAATTGGTCTTGAAAAATTATGTCCAAAGATTCTTGAGGGTAGATGCGGGAACAAATCATTTTATCGCCAAGAATAGAAACTGCGTAGTGGAAAAAAAAATGAAAAAAAGAGCGGGACTCAGAGAAAGAGAACTTCTTGTTTACTGCAAAAAAATTGAGCCACCCTCAGGTTCTTTTATAGACAGAAAAATCGATCAACGTTATGTAATGTTGGCTGACACACAAGCATTGTTGAATGATAAAAGCGGACATAAAAGATTCAGTGATGTTTACTAAACTGTGCTTTTCAAAATTCATTTATGAACATTTCAATGGATTGATATTATCGAATGAGGTAGATTTCGGAAGTCAATATTTACCCATGAGAGCACAGGCAGACTTGAGGCAAGAAGGACGAAAGATGAATATAATTTACTTAGGACATAATTTTACCACACATATCGATAATATATTTATCGATGCTATGAAGTATAAGTTTTTGATTATCTACTGAAAGAGCTAATGGTATACTTTATTAACGAAATCTTGAAATTTGTCTAACAACATGGAAAATGTTGGATTATAAGAAATAAAACACAAAGGTTCTGATAAAGGAAACGTGTAAAGAAACAGCTTATGTAATACTATAAATAATAACAATAGTTGCAACAACACTACTCCTCGTACGTCCTAATGTCACTTAACACATTTACGTTAGTAATCATTGTAAGATAATATTTCCTACTTACATTATAATTGCATTCTACCTGTAGGAGGTCTGTTCAAAAACACGGATCATTTTCATTAGCGTGCCAACTGGTACTTGGATGATTCCTCAGCTTTTGGTGCTGCCTAGCAAAACTTTTGACAAATACAAAGTCGAAACCATTTTGAATGAACACATTGTGTATGCACCATCTACCGGATTTTGACTGACAAGCTTGAAATGAATCGTGTAGCGAAAAATTCATGTCGTGTTTGTTGAGTGACAAACAGAAACAAAATTGTGTCGATAGCAGTCAGAAATTTTTTCGAAAAAAACATAATAACACAAGATGTTGTGTCGGTTTACGGGTATGTTGTGGAAACAACACTGTGAGCATGTAAGTACATATTGTCTCTTCGACCGAAAAAAGCTTACATGAGTCTGTCAGACATCACGAATATGTTAGCTGTTTTATTATTATCTTTACTACTACTACTACTACTACTACTACTACTACTACTGCTACTACTACTACTACTACTACTACTATTGGAAAACATTGTTCTTCATAAATTGATTCTATGTGATCAGACAGTCAGCAAGCAGTTCTACGTGAATATTTTAAAGAGTGAGGGATACTGTGCTCAGAAAGATTTCTGAGTTGGGGAATAAAAATGACTTGGGTCTTACAATACAACTTGCCAACGCACCAATTACTCCTTACCTGTCCCCTTACCCGGAAGAAAAGAAAAAAGTTTCAGAGTTAAAACATTCTCTTCTTCAAATATCTGGGTGGGAGCAGCTGGAGAAAAGTCACATCAAAGGGAAAGGAAACAACAAATAATGGCATATTTTAGAATATCGGAATCTGAAATGTAAGTTTTCTTCTCTAATGTGGAAAACTCAAAAATGTGAAACATGATATGCGAAGATGAATATAAAGATGTTGAAACGCGAAAATGAACCTTAAGATATAATTAATTATTGATGGCCACAACAAAGGGACTATTCTAGCAAACTATTTAGGATATTATATTGTGAAACAGAAAATAACGAAAGATCCGATATCTTATAATGAAGAAATAAATTAAAATAAGTGTGAAAAGCTTTATACATTGTAACAAAACATATATTATGATCAAACTGCCATCTGAGCCACAACATACATACATTAATTGTTGAAATATCTATGCCAGCCTCGGACTATGATGACAATAACGTTTAGAAGGTGTATAAAGACATAGGGGCTTGTAAATTGACTAATGACTAATTTATATATGTAGCACAACTAGACGAGTCTTTCTCCTCTCTCATTTAATTTCCCCAAGAACATATTTTCAAATTTCCCGGAAGCATACAAATGTGAACCTCTCTCTTCCGCGTAGTACACCCTGGACTACATTCTTTCAGACTAACGAGACTCTGGCGTCTGGGGCCTGGCGTCTGTCCATGCCTGTTTGTGATGTCCTTTCCTTTTGGGGCTCCCCGATGGCGCAGTGGTAGCGTCCTCGCCTTTTAATCAAGGGGTCCCGGGTTCGATACCCGGTGGAGGCACGTAGTGGTTCGGATCCCACTTTAAACTGTAGGTCCAGTCCCGATTAGCTCTTCTGTGCATAAAGTGGACTTAAAACAATAATTCAATCAATCAATTCAATTGTGATGTCCTTTGATCAGTTTCATATTACCACCATTCGTCTTCATCGTTGCGATTAGCCAAAAGTGCAGAAAGCGACGTTGGTTGAGTTGGTGTTTTAAGTCCACTTTGTGCACAGTAAGGCTAATCAGGACTGGACCTACAGTTTAAAGTGGGATCCGAACCACTATGTGCCTCCACCGGGTATCGAACGCGGGACCCCTTCATTACAAGACAACGACGCTACCAATGCGCCATCGGGGAGGCCCCCAGAAAAGCGACGTAAAATAACCAAACCGAACAAGTTACATCTTCCCATCTTAGCCTCCTCTAACACTGCATTCCAGTCTCCAAGGACGAGAAAGTTTTCGTCTCTTTTCACGCTGTCCAAAAACGTAAGGGAAGAATGCTCAGATGGACAATAGCAGAAAACAAAGAAAAGTGCCAAATTGTCTATGTAATAGTGAATGAGAACTTCAGGCACGAGATGAAGAAATTTTAAACCTACACAGTTGATAGCGATTATGACCTAGTGATAATGAAATGTCTCGTGGGCTTCAAAAGGTTAAAGAGAAATATAAAACTAGTCCTGAATTTAGAACGAAACGTTTTCTGCAATGGGATGAATAATAAATGAACAAGTCGACGAGGCAGAGGAAGGAAGTAGTTCTGAAGATCAAGAAAAGATTACTTAACGCTGCTGAGGAAATAATTGGGAAGAGAGGAAACGAAGGCTTGAGTAACGACGGAGATATTACACTAACAGTAGATAGTAGAAAATATACACAATCCTCAAAGGATACAGACAGCTCATAAATAAAATGAATAGGAAATCATGGAGGGGGGGGAGAAAAACGGTATAAGACATAACTGTAAATATCTTGAGCAAAATTTGACACAAGGCAAAGTAAATATGGCATACAATAATAATAAGGAACAACTCTAATGGGTAAAAGGAAAGGACAGTGGCATTGAGAATGGGAAAAGACACGTGCTGATAAAAGTCGAGGGGAAAACAGCCAGGTGGAAATAATACTTGGAGGAATTACACGTACAACTGTTAAAGGTACAGGAAAATTAAAGTAGTGTAGAAGGGCATCAGAAAGAAGGCAAGTGAATAAACGTTGGAACGGCTGCGGAAAGGAAATACTTCAGGAAAGGATAAGATTCCAGCACACCTCTGAGAAGCTCAGGGTCAGAAGAGAGAACGATAGAAATGTGGTCAAACATATGAAACACGAGATCTGCCTTAGGACTTCATGAGTAACATATCAATTGCGAACCCTAAAAAATCAGGGGAAAAGAGAAAGAGAAAGTGAGATCAGTCTACCAACCCATGCTTGGAAAATACTAACAAAGATATCCACGGGAGAATGAAGAGAAAGTGAAAGAAATTTTAACAGATAATCAGTTCGAAATCCAAAGGAAGAGTGAAGCACTATGACTACTGACTGAAGCCATGAGGAGCAATGTTAAGGAAACATTTGTAACTTTTGAATACCTAGAAAAGCAATCGGCAACGTGAATTGAAACATGTTCAGGATTCTATGAATTAACTTCGATAACGGAAGAACTATACAAAACCAATAAAGGACTTGTACGTACAAGACAGGAGGAAATAATGAAAACAAAATTGAAGGAAGAATAGAAGGAAAATAAACATTGATGTGCCTAGGACAGACTGACTACAAGTACATAAACCAAATACTAAAGATGTAAAGGATGCTAGAGGTATATGTGAAGACCTTAGCAGAAGACCGGAAGAAATGGAGAAATGTAGCAAAGTAAGAAAAACATAATATAAACCTATACTATGGCCGAACTTCCATACATATGAAAGCACGGGAGAAAAATAAAGAAAATACTTATGACAGGTAAATATGAAGTGAGCAGGGATATACTGTAACTGGGGCATGACTCAGGGTTGAATACTTAAAGTGTACGCGGTTTTATAATCTCAAATGATCGTAATGTAGAAATATATGGTGCTCTGTGATGGTGTAAGAATTGTCATCACTCTCGGATCACTTTGTCCAAATTTCAGTGCCGTGAATCAGATACCAGATATACTTTGCTTCAATTGAACTTGAAATGTCAGCATCACTACACCCTTTAGAAGTGAGCTAGAATCGTGAGACAAGACCATGCGAATCACTTCTTGAGTGTCTTCTCAGGGCCCGTCTGATGCCATTTTGGGACAAGGTGACAGGCGCAAAGAGTATACGGAGGAGTAGGTCAAGATAAATGACAGCAGCCAATGTTGATGTTGGAACAAATTATAGCCTCTCGCTTGCTTCTGTTGTTGGGCAACAGCGTAGTAACTCACATACTTGGATGGAAGCCATGCTTCCCACTAGTCAGTGCGATTGATGTTCTGCAAATAGATTGCATCTGTCACTCCGAACTTCTAAACACGTCACGGGTTTTAGTTTTCTTCCTCCAATGCCTGTGAAGGTGTGTCCCATTCAGCGTCATATTCCACTGAGTCAAGGAAGAAATTCTAACCATTGTGATTGGAAAATTATGCGACGCAGGAATGTTAACAACGAGAAGATTGTCATACACTAAGCTCGTTTCGTATTCAAAACTGGAAGAGTTGCAAACTTAAACGACTTTCTTATAGTTTCATGTTTATTGAATCTCAAATTTTGTTCATTTATTTTTTGTGGTAGTGTAGAAATCTAAGTAAATCTGCAGTTTTACAAGAAGCTACTCCTACTACTAAATAGTGGCACATTATTCCAATTTCGAATATCAATACGTAAACACGGGAGGGAAATTTTAGAATTATTAGTGGTATACTTAGCTAGTTTTGGTTTCAAGGGTACTGAATGATTATTTTGGTCGAACTTTCATAAATTCATCATTCATCTTCAAAAAGTAACGATTAACTTACAGATAAAGAAAATCTATGAATTTAGAAAAAAATACAAGTAAATGAATCTCACTTTGTTCTTTGGATAACCAAGTTCCCATATTTGCTCTGCCCCGTCACATAGCAGTTTCGTCGGGTTTTTTCTCATGCTAGCTAGACCCTAATATCACATTCTTCATCATTGCCATATTTGAATAATTTATTATGGAAATGGTACATGTCCATTATTCTGAATTTACACTAGACAATTAAGTTGTTTTTTTCTACATATTAACACAGATGCTTGAATTAGGAATGAGCTCTCTCAACATTAAATAGGCCTAAGAATTTAGAATGGAACGCAAAAACCTTATATTCGCCCCAAAATAGACATATGTATGCACTTTCAATAATAAATGGTTCATTTGTTGGTTTCCAACAACCTCCTCGTATTTGCAAGTTGCCGGGTCTCAGTGGCGGAGTAGTTAGTTTAACGAGCTACGAAGTCAGACGTCCCAGATTCGAATCCTGATCAAGGCATGGATGTATTACTGTGTTTGTTCCATCATCCATTTCATTAGTTCATCGCTCATCTTCATCATCGCGATTAGTCCAAGAGATAGAAAAGCGACGTAAAATAACAAAAGCAAGAAATGTCTGAAAATTAAGAAGAACTCAGCTCCCACTCAGGTTTACATGAGCTTTTCCCTCTCTATTCTTTTTAACACGCTCTGAAATTCTGGATATATTTTTGACATAATTGAATACTACATTAAACTGAATGTGATTTGAGAATGTTCATAGTTTAATTCCCGAAATTGACGGTGTTGAAGACGAACATTTGCGCAGTCTTTAAAAAGGAAGAACAAAGGAAAATTTTATATTGATGCAGACACAATTTTGAAATGTGTTACGTGTCGGAACTGGTTTAAATGCTATATATTTTTTACTACCTCTTTTCCGATATAATCGCTCGTAATACCCATCCTAACAAAAGGGTATCTTATTTTTAAAGGTCATCACGATTCACTTTCGCCCTTCGCAAAGGAAGCTCGCAGATTCATCTGGAATCGCAGAATTTCCTGGCAGTGAAAAAGCCGTCTGATTCACTCCCGCCAACGGCACCTGTCACAGAGAGGCATTTGGCATAATGGTAAGATCCTGAAACACCTTTGCGGTAGGAAACCTTAGTTCCTCTTCTGCGTCACGGTTTCCTGTTGACTCACAGGGCAAGCCGCGTGCCTGTTACATGCAAACATGTGACTTGTCCGTAGTTAGTGGATTGTTCTCACAATGTCATGAGATTGATGGAGGTGCGTGGGTGGTGGAAGGAATTCCTTCGCAATAGAGAATCACTCGTACAAACCGCTTTCTCAAGACCTTTAGGGAACCTGATGCTGTTATGTATACTGAAAAGGCTGGTGTTAGGAAAAACTGAATATATAATTTATTTATTATATTTCTCATGAGCGGTGTTCAACTTTTTGTTGGTCACTTTACGTGGGGTCACTGAGTGGCGCGTTTGTGGAGTGTGCTTGACAGAACACAAAAAGACCCAGATTATCCAATTCCGACAGCCAATAATGTTGGAGGATGGTTTAGACACCCAGACTGTGATTTTCTGCGAGCCCAATTATTACTCTGAAATGTAGAGTGAGAGCTGTGAAGTTGGGTCAACCTGGTAAACTCAATGGAACAAAAATTGTTTCCTAACATTTATATTTTCTAGGATCATAAATCTCCTGTACATGCAGATAAATCTACCCAGTCCTGGTTTGAATAGGGACTTAAAGACCTTCCCTGGCTACCAGTCTCCAGATCTAAATACAGGGTGCTCGGAAATTTCCTTACAACTCCCAGGGCTAGTAGGGGACTGAGTAGACTATATTTGGAATAGGAACCCATGTCCGGAAACGTACCGTTTCCGTGCTGCAACCATGACAATGTGTCGGATGTGCCTGTGTTGGTATGCAACCGGGTAGGCAGTACATGATGTCAGAAGATCACCTGATGGCACGTGACATCTACTATGCCGCGGCATCCTACCTGAAGCCCCATTCACGTACCTGTGCGTCCCCGATGAACATGGTTGAGTACACGTTTGCAGAATACACGGACATGATCCTTGCGTGTGGCGCAGCGGAAGGGAATGGAAGAGCAACTCGTCGCCTGTATCAAGAGCGTTATCCACAACGTGCAACTCCATCGCATACTCTATTTGCCAGCATTACGCAACGTCTCCGAGAACGAGGTACCTTCACCGCCGACAGGAAGGACTGTGGTGCTCCAAAGGGACGCTGCACGCCCGAATTGGAAGAGGCTGTACTGCACCACGTTGAACAGGACCCGTCGACAAGTACGTGAACAATTGCGCGTGCAATGGGTGTTTCTCGCAGCATCGTGTGGGAGGTTCTGCATGAGCAACAACTACATCCTTACCACCACCAAAGGGTACAGGCTTTGAGACCAGTCGATTTTGTACCACGTGTTAACTTGTGCACGTGATTTCTGCACCGCTGCACCGACGAACCCCAGTTTCCACGTCGAGTTCTGTTCACAGGGAGTGTGTTCTTAATTCTCGAAACAGCCATGTCTGGGCAGACGAAATCCCTCATGCGACGCATGTCCGAGGATTCCAGCACACATTTGTTATCAATGTGTGGGCAGGTATTCTGGACGGTCATGTGATCGGGTCGTACCTTCTTCCAGCCAGGCTAACGGGTGTCGCGTACTTGATCTTCCTACAGGAAGTATTGGCCCTGTTCTTGGATGCTGTGCTATTTGAACGCCCGTCAGGAACTGTGGTTTCAGCACGATGGCGCACCGCCTCCATTTACACGTGACGTTCGGAGACATCTTAACCGAAGATTCGGGCAAAGATGGATAGGCCGAGGTGGTCCAACCGCATGGCCCCCACGATCACCAGATTTAACGCCATTGGACTATTTCTTGTGGGGTCATATGAAGAGTATGTGTATGTGTACGAGACTCCTGTGTAGACAGAGGACGAACTGCTGGCACGAGCTATGGTCGCTGCACAAGAGATTGACGGGACATTAGGTGTGATGGAGCGAGTGTACCGGAACATGATTCGTCGGCACAATGTGTGCAGCGACGTTGGTGGTCGTCACATCGAGCCACTGTTGTAGTTGAACAGTGCCGTATGCGACACATCTAGTGCAGAAGACAGAAACAAATTGTTGCGTTCCACTGTCGACACAGGTGTCGATCAATGAATATTACGTTTCTTTTTTGTTCCCTTGGCATTGTTACCAAATAAATTTGTTTGTAGTATGGACTGAGTCACACGTCATTCACTTCTGTACCTTACGTAACACCTCAATTGACATGGTTGTAATAAATGATTACACTTTAGGTCATCAGGTGATCTTCTGACGTCATGTACTGCCTACCGGGTTGCATACCAAAACAGGCACATCCGACACATTGTCATGGTTGTAGCACGGAAACGGTACGTTTCCGGACATGGGTTCCTATTCCAAATATTGTCTACTCAGTCCCCTCTACTAGCCCTAGGAGTTTGTAAGGGGAATTTCCGAGCACCCCTATTCGAGTAATTCTGACTTCTTTTGGAAAGCAGTGTTAGGAACCTATATCTTAAATAATATCCAGGAGTCGTACATCACCTTTCTACTTCTTTGTTTATTCGCGACAGTGAGGATGAATGGATGAATGATGAACAGATTAAATGGATGATAGGACAAGCACAATGATAAAGTCAGGGTTCAAACCTGGGACCTCTGATTTCGCAGCTCGTTGCGCTATTCACAACGCAACCGAGGCAAACTAATTCATATCCAGGAGAATTCATGCTGTATTAAGTATTAATAAAAGGTGTCTCTATCATTTTGCTCCTCCCCCACTGGAAGTGTAGGATTTACAAAGGGATTTACAAAAGGAAGGGATGCTTTACAGAATGAAAGTTTACCAACATTTTTAAGATATATTTCTTCACTTTAAAAATGTTAAAATTTATATTGAAAGGATAAAAAGGTACTTCGCCCCCTTTGATGTATTGAAGGGGAGGCAGAAAGTGTCTGTCCCTCCCTCAAGTTGGCGCACATACAACCATGTCCAAGAAGACACCCACAAGCAATCTGAAACAAAGTCTCCTGGCAGCCCTCTCGAAAGAGAATGAGACGGAAGGTAAACAATTGGTGCGCCTAAGATAGGGCACAGCGCCCAGAAGCGAATCTTGGCTTTAGTGACTGCGAAGACCTTTCGATATAGCCACGGTTCCAGGCGGTTGACGTGTGGCACTAATCCAGAGGGCATCTTCATGTAATGCGTTTCATATTACCTTCACAGCACATGACGCAGTGGTCTACATGGTAAAGCACCTCCCTAAAACCAGGAGGTACCAATTATTCCTTTCGTCAGTTCAGTTGCAGACTGCCCGGACAAATATGTCAGACGGACACAGAACGCGCTGTTATGTCATGTTTTTTTACTCTTGCATCTTCCAAGGCCTTCGATTTATACTGTGGTTACATTTGATGTTCTACATATCTATTTTAGTTGGGCAACGATTGGATTGATTAAATGATTTGGTGTTTTAAGTCTACTTTGTGCACAGTAAGGCTAATCGGGACTGGACATACAGTTTAAAGTGGAATCCGAACCACTATGTGCCTACAGAAGTTGGACAACGACAATGGATAATGAACTAATGGTGTAGACAAGGGTCACCCAAACTACTATCCGTGACAAAAATATTGAGCCCTCTGTTTGTGTGCTTGTAAACTTGTACTCAGTGGGTGGGAAAAAGTCAAATACACCTCATTGGAAAGCTTCACGTATCTATTTTTTAATAAGCGTCATCTAAAAATGATTCTTCGTTGCATTTTCGTATTATAATGAAAATGCACTAAAATGTGTAGTTTTTTCTTCCAGTTTGCAAGAACGGGGAACTTAACATCATACACTTCATAATCCACAATTGATATAGTATTGAGATTTTTTGTACGTGAGGACGGATTGATTGTTTCTGCATTTTTGTGGAAGAAGTTAAATGCAGATCTTCATTAGATGCTTCAAAAATTGAAAGTTTAGGGGAACGTGCAATCTTGAAATGCGTAATTGCAAATTCAATTAAATTGTAAAAAGCCATTTATATGACACATTTGATCCAAATCCAGAAGTTTAACATGTGTATCTCAAGTATGACCACAGATATAAATTATTATTGACCACTCCTAATATGGTAAACCCGCTGATGACGTACGGCGAGATGCGGCCAATCTCAGACTCCGCGGGCTGCAGGTGACTTGCACAGTGTTGCCGCTTCGCTGCAGCTACACGGTCTACGCTGCGGGAATACTGGAAGTGCGTTCCGTTGGTCCGATCCAAAACATTGTGGCAGTGTAAAATAATGAATAAACAATTTATCATATTATGAATTAAATCCATTTTCTTTGTATACTTTAGTTATTTGTTATATTTTCTAGCTTTTATCCAATCTTTATACGAACGTCATTTTCTCAGTATAATTTTATGTCGCTCATTTAAAAAGAGTAAGTGCAACGATGAGCTTTATTTGATGAGGGCAATGAAATATCTTACCAAATATTCGAACCCGTGACTGCTGGCTTCGCAGTCTCTTCTGTATAAAAAAAAAAAACGTGCCTGCGATGTACAGCAACTGGAACTTCATAACAAAGGAAAACAGCAAGAAAAAGTGCATGTAAGGGATCTTATGTATGTGTGCGAGTTCAGGCTATATGGTAGGAACACAAGAGTGATAAAAGAAAATCTGCATTCGTCAATTACATCTGAACAATGCGTCGATGTTTTTGGTGTCGATGTTTTGATCTGTCGATGTTTTGTACCGTCGATGTTTTGTTGGCGATGTTTTGTCGGCGATGATTTGACGCTACACCCTGCTGGCTGAACGAAAAGTTTAAAGGGCTGCCGGCGGCGTGTGGCAACAAAGCGCACTTCGTCCTAGCAACGAGACGAAAAACGCGCGAGCCGGTTGCCAAGAGAAATGATTCTGTCTGTCGTTTTCAATTCTCAGAATATGAAAAGATAAGCCATAAAAAACTGATTTTTATTCCATGCTCATTATTTAGATATGCTTTCGCCATTGGGCTGACCATTACCGAGATTGCAATACTGTTATTAAACATTAATATTGGCTGTTACACATAAACAAGCTTCAATCACAAGAAATTTCATATTTTTACGACTGGTTTTCAAGAAGCTACACACGATTGAATTCGACTTACATAAAACACACACGAAAAACTACACTTTTACAAACATTTTTGTTTGAATAGAGAACAGATAGAGCAAAAATAAATTTGTCTTGCTTTTTTTTAAAAAAAGTAGACACTTGTAGCTTTCCAATGAGGTATATTTGACTTTTTTCCTCCCACGGAGTTTAATTTTACAAGTACGTAAACAGAGAGCTCAATATTTTTGTCACGGATAGTAAACCCCGCCATGGTTTTCAATGTGGCCCATCTTACTGATGACAAAACTTCTAACTTAATTTATCTGTTTTCTTTAAGTACTGTAATATGACCAGAGACCAATTGCTCAAGTAGTTACTGGCTCTGTACAGAAAAGGTTTGGACACCCGCAGTGACGGTGCCAGAGGGCAAGCAGGGGGCGAACACGCCCCTGTCGAACAGTCTGGCCCTTACAGTTCCCAGCATAGAAAACTAGATGAAAGAAAACTATTTTAGTCCACATTTGCAAGTTTGTGTGGCATTTGGGTGGACTACATCCTTATAAAACTTTCCCTCGACATCCAACCACATTTCTTTTTCTGTCGCCGTCACTGGACACGCCTGACCTAAATAAGAAGCAAGCCAGAAGAGGCATCCAAGATTTGAACCAAGGACTTCACACTTTGCAGTGTGTTGCGCAAACATGAGTGTCAGCAGAGCCGTAGCTAGAGATTTCTGCGGCCGGGGCCTTGTCGAACATCTATCATGGTTTTTAAGGGAAGGGCAGTGGCTGCGATTTGGTTCCAAAACCGATGGGGGTGGGGAAGTGCCAAAACGGGGGGGGCAAAGACATTATATTTCCCTTTGTAGATAAGGTTTAGCATAGTACGGGGGCAAAAGTGGCCAAAACCGGGGGGAGGGGGTGAACTGCCCCCTCGCTCTCCTAATCGCCGCCACTGGGTAGAAGCATTTGTTGTTGTGCTTTTACTTAAATAATGTCGTTCATTCAAATTGACGTTTCATTTATGCTAATAATTGTAGCAATTGTATGTAATTGTAGCAATTACAACTATCGAGTTGTTTGTACATATACACACATTCTTCTGAATCAAGGATCATTATTGACCTCTCGGTATGCAATGATAAAAAATCCTAGAAATGAAACTAATCGATGCAAAAAAATATCTTACCATATGAATAGCATATACAGGGTGTTTCTAAAGGTCGTTTACAACGCTTGGGAGGTGATTCCTCACACGAAACTAAGCAAAAAGTCTAAGTTCCATTTTTACGACTGAGGCTTCGTTTCCGAGATAGGAGCCTCGCAAAAGGTGACAAAGTGAACGTCACACCTAACTGGGACGAATACTATCACAGATAGAGAGGCGGTTCCAAGGGAATCATAAAGGAATCGTATGTGCTCAGTCCGGAAGTCACTATGAAAAGTTCACTGCACGCATGCGCAATGGAGTCCTCAAAGGAATTGGGGATTTCCAGCAACAACAATGCATGGAAAAGGTATGTAACGCAGCAAGAAGGACCGTGACAATGAGAAATGCGTTCAAGACAACACATCCCGACCTCAAACATCAAAACATGACCACCGAACACAAAATCCGAAAAGTTGAGCACGGTTGCATACCCCAGTTACACGCGAGGAATGAACGAATCATGTCATGTGGCATACGAGAGACAGGAGGAGGGAAAGAAAAACACAATATCAGATGATTGCGACAAAGTGTATTTTTACACGCGACAACTGCGTAATATCCCCCCCCACACACACACACAACAAACAACAAATGCTACAATATCTTACGCACAGACAGTCCGTGTCACTGTACACCAACTGAAGATGTCACTTTCACCACACAAAGGGGGTGGGGAGCAATACCAAAAGTGTTCTCACTGGTATTTGCCGAGGGCAATAATCACAGACGGTTTTCAAAATGTCTGCCGTTTACTTCTACGCAGAGATGACAGCGACGAATCAAGGATTGTCGAGTACGAGCAAACAAGCCAGGTGTATCTGCTACCGTCGCGGCGGCGACGTTGATGCGAGCAACGAGGTCCTCAGCTGATGTGACAGGTGTGTCGTATACGAGGGTTTTCATTTCTCCCCAGAAGAAAAAATCGAGAGGGTTGAGATCTGGCGACCTCGGTGGCCAAGGCACAGGCTCATCCCTACCAATGAACCTATTGCGAAACACGTCATGCAGGAAATGTCGTACATTACGATCGAAATGAGCTGGTGCACCATCGTGTTGGTACCACATTTCTTGCCGCAGTGCCAAAGGTACGGTCTCCAACAGTTCAGGCAGAACCGCACTAAGAAATGCATGATACGTGCGACCATTCAGGCGAACAGGGAGAATGTATGGTCCAATTAAATGATCATGTACTATCCCGCACCACACATTCACTGAAAACCTGTGCTGGTGATGGGCCACAAAAAGTGCATGTGGGTTGTCAAAGTCCCATACATGACTGTTTCTACTATTGAAGACATCCATCCTGGTGAAAATGGCTTCATCTGTCCACAATACGTTTGCCCCGAAGTGAGGGTTTGTGTCCAGCTGATGCAACAACCATTGGCAAAACTCCATACGAGGGCGAAAGTCACGAGGTAACAGTTCTTGTACTTTCTGCAGTTTAAAAGGGTGCATTCCTTCATCTGACAACACTCGCCAAACATTCACATGAGACGTGTTTCGTGCCCGAGCGAGCACTCGCGTACTGGTGCCAGGATGTTCTGCGACCGCTGTTAACACATCTTCTGCAAACTGATGTGTGCGTACACTTCGGGGTCTTCCAACTTCTTGTCGCGGTGGTAACACTGACCCTGTTTCACGCAGTCGACTGTCCACTACCTGAAAGAAGGTGTGAGACGGTAAACGTCTATGTGGAAAGCGTTCTCCATAAAGACGCCTTGCCTCACGGCTATTACCACGTGCCTCCCCATACATGAGATGCATGTCTGCTAGCTGCTGGGTCGTATACGCAGCCATCAGTGTAATAGGGAGCTGGAACTGCAAAGTATTGTTTTTGTTTAACACTGGCACACTGCACAAATTGGCCGTATCACCGTACGAACACCACAGACCAATTGTTGCGATACTTGACTTGCCCACTCCACCACGTCAACTTCTTTCAATGCAACATACTAGTACTCTTCAATGCGTATGACAACCTAGAGCGAACTGCTGATCATATCCCAGCACCTGGAACACGATTGGGACGACTGCCGGAGAGAACCAACCCTTCGAGCTCCTCTCGCGGGAACAGCAGTCATGAAGGTCAAACGTAGACTACGAGAGCCAGACTTGCCTGTGCAGCGCTTCCAAAACTGGTCTCTTTTACGTCACAATGATCGCGTGCGAACACTTTTGGTATTGCTCCCCACCCCCTTTGTGTGGTGAAAGTGACATCTTCAGTTGGTGTACAGTGACACGGACTGTCTGTGCGTAAGATATTGTAGCATTTGTTGTTTGTTGTGTGTGTGTGGGGGGGGATATTACGTAGTTGTCGCGTGTAAAAATACACGTTGTCGCAATCATCTGATATTGTGTTTTTCTTTCCCTCCTCCTGTCTCTCGTATGCCACATGTAGGGTTACCAGATCGTTGTAAGGGAAATGTAGGACATGCTGTCCTAAAATGTAGGACATTAAGTCAAAATGTAGGACACAAAACATTCTCAATAAATAATACATATTTCTATAGAACACGTTAGAAAGCAGTTGAAAAATGACACTTTTCAGTTTTAAAAAAATGAATTCTTAATGAATTTTTAAATTTCAAAACTTGCAATCATACTAATCAATGCACCTCTTACTACATGATTTAAGTGATTCTTCTCAGAGGAGACACTTTTTATCAAAATTTAAGGTTTAGTCAAAATATATTGATGTTGGAGTGGACAGTCAAACTCTTTGAAATTATAGGGACCAGTACCAAACATTTCACAGACTTTATGAAAAAATAATTTCTCTCGTGAGTCTGTGTTGATTGTAATGAAAGAACTCTATCAGCATTTGAATTATGACCTGTAATGGCAAACAAATATTCAGCAATTATCGTAATTTAAAATGGTTCCAGAAGTTTCACTTTGGGTAGTTTTTAGTTCAATAACAGAGTGTCTACGAAAATAACACATCCAGAATTCTGGACTTTTCTAGACATTTTTTCCGTTTTTCTTAATGTTTATTTATTCGACCTTTACTTAGGTAAATTTGGAAATTAGTAATTAAGAAAATAAATATTTATTTAATGAAAACCCCTACCAAAGGACCAGTTAAAATAAAAACTGAAGCTGAATTTAAGAAGAGAATTAGATCTGCTATCTCGTATTAATGCATCCTGAACTGTATTTGGCAGACAAGCGAGTCTTTGGCATCTGGACTCACAGGCAGCATAATCTTATGTGGGGCTTGTGTTGGTTGTCCCTATATGTTTGTGATTGTTCCTTCGTCCATCTTATCTTACCACCTTTCATCCTCATCTTCGCGATTAGCCAAAGGGACAGAAAAAAGGTGAAGTAAAATAAACTAAACCAACAAATCAGTCATTATGGCAGCAAAAATTCTTGACCACAAGAATAATTTTTTGCCTTTTTATTGATCTCTTGACCTATTTGTTGATTTATTTACTTTTTCTTGACTTCTATGATTTTCTTGACTGGCAGACACTCTGAATAAATTTGATCTCTAAACCCCTGCTTTCAAATCAATTTATATTGAATATTGAGTAAGAATGAGCAACACCTTGTTCCATCAGTATAAAGCATAAGGCAAGAAATTCTGCTCAGGCATTGAAGAGTGACGTTATCAGAAAGTGATCCCCCAAAACTTTGTTCATTATTGCTTCCGTTTTCCCGTTTGTTTAATAGCAGGACAAACTTTTTTTCTTTTTGGGCAATGACTCAATTACTGAATCAAAATAAATTTCACTATTGAGTTTGGAAGCGCAATCCATAGACTTGTAACTTGCATGATTTTTTCTGTAACATATTTTCATAATTAATATTATTTGACGCTCAAAATGTAGGACATTTATGATATTTTTCAAATTCCTCCCGGACGCCGGACATAAGGCTAAAATGTAGGACATGTCCGGGAAAATCCGGACGTCTGGTAACCCTAGCCACATGACATGATTCGTTCATTCCTCGCGTGTAACTGGGGTATGCAACCGTGCTCAACTTTTCGGATTTTGTGTTCGGTGGTCATGTTTTGATGTTTGAGGTCGGGATGTGTTGTCTTGAACGCATTTCTCATTGTCACGGTCCTTCTTGCTGCGTTACATACCTTTTCCATGCATTGTTGTTGCTGGAAATCCCCAATTCCTTTGAGGACTCCATTGCGCATGCGTGCAGTGAACTTTTCATTGTGACTTCCGGACTGAGCACATACGATTCCTTTATGATTCCCTTGGAACCGTCTCTCTATCTGTGATAGTATTCGTCCCAGTTAGATGTGACGTTCACTTTGTCACCTTTTGCGAGGCTCCTATCTCGGAAACGAAGCCTCAGTCGTAAAAATGGAACTTAGACTTTTTGCTTGTTTTCGTGTGAGGAATCACCTCCCAAGCGTTGTAAACGACCTTTAGAAACACCCTGTATATTTCTTAGGCAGCATAAAAATCTCTAAGGAAGATCATTCATGTAATGTAATGTTTTTTTTTACATGAAACCCTTTCAAATACCTTGCAAAGTCATTGTACAAGTACAAACGAGCTGAAATCATTCAGTATTAATGTAATGTTTATAAAGTAAAATTTATTTACACTGCAAAATGTTATACTGATCAGCTGAAATCAACAACAATAATACAAAAACTTATTAAGAACTACAATCAGTACATGATTATTTGACAATTCTCCTGTGCGAATATACTACGGTTTCACTCTTCTTGCATTTCAAGCAGCAAAGTCATTGATAACATCATCGAACACAAGTGATTGAACTCTGTACTTCTCAAGAGACAAAATAGCCAGGTTAGTCAGCTTTTCTTGACTCAAGGAAGAACTCAAGTAATTCTTTATAAGCTTTAGCCTACTAAAACTCCTTTCACAAGATGCAACAGACGAAGGTAAAGTTAAAAATAGTTTTAATGCAGAGTCAAAATTTGGGTAGAACTTAATACATGATATTCTAAGAATGAATGAGAGAGCAACAAGTGGTGACAATTCTGACAAGCATTCCAAGTGAAAGTCTTTTAAAATTGCTTGAGCATGTTAAAAGAACAAGAGGTCATGATTAAGTAACTCACTTCCGTTGATATCCTCGAGGTATAATAAAGCCTTTCTCAACGTTTCTTCTGACATATCTGCCATATTGCTTAGAATAATTACGGAAAATCCTCCAAAACTCCTTTCATTAGCTTTAATCGATCGCCTATTTGTGACAAATTTGAATCCAATGCACATAACAAGCTCTTCCTAATTTCTTGTTCTTCATTTATGGCTACACTTCCATCTTCTGCAACTTCATCGAAAAACTTGGTTTTCTTTTTGGGACGCTGTTCTTTACTTGCAATGTTCATATCATCAGTTAGCAGTAAAGTTAAAATAAATATGTGAGTAATAGAAATCATTGCAGATTCGTGCTATAAATTTATTACAATTTAAGTCTCAGAATAACTTTGATATTTCGATTTACATTGCAGCAAACTTTATTTTAATGGAAATGTATGTAACATTCAAATCTTATCATCAGAATTCGTGCCAAGTAAAGTCGTAACATGTAGTAAAATGGAATGTAAAACTTTCTTTAAAAAATAAAGTACTTAATTCTTTCTGCCGTGTGGTTTCTATTTCAGGCGCTGAAGAATCTTCGTTAGCGTCTGTGGATTCAAAATTTTTCTTGAAAAACTTCGATAAAATCGTTGCACTTCGAATGTCCTCTTTCTCTCTTATCTTCTTTTTTATCCTGTTTTGAGCCCCAGAAAGTTTCTTGGAAGACAGACACAATTTATAATAATTACACAATCTCGGATACACACAGCTTCATCAAAAGCACGTTGACAATACAATACTCCTCGCAAAGTGAGTGTATAATTCGTAGTAGCTACATGTAAACTAGAATAGCATGAATGCTTTTGCGAACTTATGAGAGCATCAATTCTGATTGCCTTTTGCCCGGTCGCTGTCTTTTGTTTCGCAAATTTTGTTTATCGTAATGCTCTGAATGGGTCATTGTCGCATATGAGTACGCAGCCACTACTGAGAAAGATCAAAGACGTATGAGTATTGTTGTGTCTCGACGCCAAGCAGCATAGACTTTTATTTATTATTGTTATTCTAAGTGACGTGTACTCTCGTTCTGTACACCTTTTATTTGAAAGCTGCCTGGGAAAATCATTGAAAGAGCCAAAAACCATCTTTTAAATGAAATAGCTTTTTTGAAGAGATATTATTTTCCGTCAAATTTTGCAAAAAATATTTTGCTTTAAAGAAAAATTTAATACAGCTGTTACGACATGCATACTGCAGTTTACAAAAAAAATAATAAAAATAAAGTGCTCCCCTGTGCTTAGCACCACGCCGTGAAGGCGTATAGGGGGTGTGGGGGTAACCCCAGACACTTTCTTGATCCGGTCGTGAGTGGGAGTGATGTGATCAGCATCACGCCCCTGACCGCCTTTACCCCCCAGGGTTTTTCCCAGGTACCCATGTCATTCGACGCTGGGTGGGCACCGGGGCCGCTTCCAACGTTAGAAAAGTTCCCGGAATTGAAAAAGCCGGGGATCGAACACGCGACCTATAGCATGGTAGTCAGACGCGTTACCGACTTTTTTATTACTATTATTACAAATTACATTTTATACGAACATGGTTAAAAATAAGATACCTTCTTTTTTATTCATATATAACCTTTAGGAAATTTGCATAATTCTTTCAGTTATAAACAATGCTGTTTTGCATTAATTCTTGTTGTAAGAAATCTTTAAAATTACATGCGTACTTAATATTTGTGCAGTTTAATGTATAGTAAATAGAATTGCTACTGAGCCACCGCTTTAGCTGCCTCGGGACATGGTGGGGGGAGTTCAAGTCCCGACGTGATTGTTGATCACCTGACATTGTAGGTACGCACCCTACCCTTCGACTTATTGAGGTCCGTGCGACTAAAACTTCGAGTTATAGAGGCGATTAGAATTTAACTTCGACTCATAAAGGTTTTTCATAGTCTACCTTCGAGTTATTGAGCTCGAACGGCATCCCATAAACAGCACAAAAATTCGTCTTATCAAGGTTTTATTCGAGTTGCTGAGGTAAAATTAGTATTGAGTGTTATGGACAATTCAAGGGGATTACAAAAAATCCGACTTATCAAGGAATTCGAGATGTTGAGGTTCGAGTTATCAAGGTTCCACTGTATACATATAAATTGGACATTTATTTACTTTATTTTATTTATTTAAAAGAAAAGCTTGTAATGCGAGCGCAGCGAGCAAAAAATCAATATCTTTGCAAACTGGCAAATGATATTGTTTTAATAGGGCGCCATTACTTTCGAGGGGATCGCATGCATCCTTTATTACAAGTAATTTTCAATATTTTCCTTCTTGCCGTTCGGCGCCCCCTTCCATCAGCGCCCAGGGCGACCGCCCCTCCCCCCCCAGCTACGGCTCTGGGTGTCAGTTGCAATACATTCGGAAACGAGGCTTCAGTGAAATTCAGAGCATTTTCAATATTGACACCGGATGAAAATTGACACTTGAAAAGCAGAAATGTTTTTGCCCTTTACTTACAGGATGATATGTGAGACTGAATTTGGAAAATTCATGAACACTTTGAAAGGCATAAAATACAAAGAAGTATAGGTTTTAGGTTTAAGTGTTTAAGAGGCAGATAGCCGCTCAGATCAAAATATAACATGTGTACACTTATAAATGATGTGTGAGCATAGCATTAAGATGAAGTCGTTTTTGTTTTGGCTTGTTTTCGGGTCAGGTAAAACTCCGGGAGAAAATGCTGGTCAAAGGATAATTGAGTGGTTTTAAAACATTTTACTGAGGACAGGAGAGAACTTTACCTTTTCTTTGCAGTTAACCTTTCAGGAACGATTGAATCACAGGATGATGATCTGCAATGTTTTCTCCACCCCGTTTCCTCTTGTTTAACTTCCTTGCCTGTTGAAGCCCCATAAAAGTATTGTTTTTCTTTTATTTGGCTATGGCTATTTGTATACGCTTTTACATACAAAGCTTTCAAAAAAGTGCATTGCTTTAGGACTAAATGACTAATAATATATATTTTTCTATCAGATACCTGAAAAATGTTTTGATCAAATTCGTTATGCTCTACAGCAACAAATAAGTAATACAGATGTAAAATCAAGTTTTAATCCAAGGAAAGACTGAGAATGAAAATTTAAGGAGGAATTAAAGTGTTTGTGCGTGCGTGTGTACACACTCCTTCTCATGTGCACAATTCCTATTTTAAAGACGAATTTTGCGTAGGTTTAATATTTGTTCCAATTGTTGCTCTAAAATATTCAATTTTAAGGAATTGTCATACTTTCCTCCGAAAATGACTTAGAACTTTCTATCACTCCCCCCCCCCAAAAAAAATCATGTTATTTGCAGTGTGTTTACACTAACTAATGTTAACGTCAACTTAATTTAACGGTGACTAGACAATAACTCAACTACAATAGTTTATTTGCTTACTATTGTTCACAAAATCAACCATCGATACACTTCTCTAAAGGAAGGATAAAATGAAACTAGAAAAAATAAATAAGTCACAGTTTCCCCATCAATGTCAGTTTACGTAGAAATCACAAAAAGTTCAAAAAAATAACTCGAAGTCCATGCTCCAAAATTCACACCGTGTTTGTGGGAGACCCGACGAAGGACTGCAGATCTTGTGAATTGTTTTTCTCCTCTCTGTGCAGATGACAATGGCAGAGAGATTGAGGGAGAAGGGATTTTCCACACAACCCATCCAGTCTTTCCACTTTGTATTGCGATGCCCTAAACGCCATTGAGCTCTGTGACCTTTTGTGAACAGGCGTTCCCACGGTCGAATACCAGCAAGTTCTGTTTGGATACCCCTGGACCAGACGAGAGTCTCGAGCGCCAATCCCCCAACCTCCCCCCTCCCAACTCAGACCAAGTCGATGACGTCACAGTCTACGCTGGTAGTATTCGACGGTCCGCATGCTATAAATACGTCTGTCTGAAGCCTTATGACCTGGCTGGCACGCCAGATATGCGGCGTTTCCATCTCGCCGATTTCCGCCTTCCGTCTGCGTCTGTCATTGAACTTCATCAGCGCCCAGGAAGGGGAAAAAACAATGTTGTGGCTGTAAAGGCAAGTTCAGCCAACTTCTGAACAAATTGCGTGCATGAAAGACTAAACACTTCCATTATTTTTGTTTCGTGTCCGTCAAAGAGTTTTATTAGACGTGAGCTTACTCGCGATTCCAATTAGGACCGTGATCTCTTTTCGGGAGTTGACTCTTTCAAGTATAATGGGTTCTTTTAAAACCACCGAGTCGGGATGATGAGGCATGCACACAAAATACTAACAAAAACTAGATGCTTCTGCTTGTTTTGTCGAATTTCCGTGTAGATTTTGGGGCGAGCCATCAGAGGGTTGATTCCTGGTGAAACAAAATGTTCCATTTCTGTTGTAGTTATTTACGTCGCATTTCTGTATCTTGAGTTAATTGCGACGACGAGGATGCCCAGACGAAATGGATAATGGGACAGATACTTAGATTCGATACCGTGACGGGTGTTCGAAAGTGAAATCTCCGGCATCCAGCGCATGACACTTATCACTCTGCCACGGAGATCTGCATGAACAATGTGTAACGGGGTGTGCAGGTACGACTGCACATATTCTCTATCGCGGGCACAGGAAGAGGGGGCGATGTAATCAGCAGCACGTTCTCCTGCCGCTATTACACCCTAAACGCAGGGCCATGAAATTAGGCGGGTGGCAGAAGTTCACGCTGTTGCCACGTCGGAGCACACGTGTGTACGGAGGTACCCAGAGGGGTCGGTCTGACGCTTGAACTAGGCAACGCAGCTCGGTTGACGTTGCCACACAGTGAGCGAAAACCAGCGACTTTTGTCCCGCTCTCGCTTTGCTTTTCCGATACGTGATACCAGCGCAATTCTGCCCGGCCTCCTATTTCATGGCCGTGCGTTTAGGTACCCACTAGAGATGGACGATATAGGAAATTAGGTATCGCGATATATCGTCACGAAAATATCGTCACAGACGGTACGATACGATATTTTTTCCGTATCGTGATATCCACGATATATATCGTCTCGGCGATATGTATCGTCCCCACGATACATATCGAGCTGGCGATATATATCGTCCCCACGATACATATCGTACAGACGACAATTATCGTGTCGGCGATACATATCGTCTCCACGTATATCGTGCCGGCGATATGTATCGTTCTCTTTACCGTGCTGCATTTACCGTCAAAAACAGAAGAGTTTTTCATGTAATAATAAGTTCGGTTCGTCACATTCGGATGAAGAAGAACGACGTTAGTAGTGTAGTTATGCTGATTCTGCAACCGAAAATGGGGCTCAGTGGGGCTCGCAGTGTGGCAAACTTGTAGCTTTTTACGATGAATATTTTACAGTGTAGCCAACTCTTAGCCTTTTACGATGTATATTTAACAGTATTGCCAGTTTATTGTAGCCTTTTAAGCTGTTTTGAAAATGGGGCTCGCAGTGTTACTGACTCATGTTACTCTTTCACACCCTAATCTAAACTAACATTGTACTCTATTACAACCTAATCTAACCTAAATGGATGACACCTTACCTTACTGTGATGTGCTAAATTCTCGGATATATAGCATTTGGCGAAAATCCCCATTCGCAACATTGGCAACTTATTGTCGTGGTATTTCAACTCGCGCGCATAAAAAATAGCCATGCGTATGAACGTGTTCGGGTTCAGGAAGCGGCCTATCATGAAAGCCCCGAATCAGACTGCATTGTCATTAACAAATCCATAATTTCGACAATTGAACTTAGAAATACCAAACTTGGACACCAAGACAATGCTAATGCAGAAAACCGGAACTCTCTACAACCAACGGTTTTCGAGATAAACCCACTTCCTGTCGCCATTTTGGATTTCCGAGTAGTGTTGCCCACGGGACGAGACGGGACAGGCTTTTAAAAATTCGAGACGAGACGAGATTGATCATGTGTCCCTTGACAAATGAATATTTTCGAGACGAGACAGCATTTCACAGCATTTCAACTAAACGAGACAGGCCAAAGTCTCGTCTAGTGGGCAACACTATTTCCGAGCTTAGGTTATAGAGACTTTTACTCATATCCGAGCATATATTATAAATTCGCAAACAGACTTTGGCTTTATTTTATAGCTTAGGATGTAGACCCACTTCCTGTTGCCATTTTGAATTTACGAGCATAGATTGTATTGAGACTTTTACTCATACCCGAGATTATATTAAAAATCCGTAAACAGATTTCAGCTAAGTCTAATAGTTTCCGAGATAGACCCACTTCCTGTCACCATTTTGGTTTTCCGAGCATAGTTTGTATTGAGGTTTTTGCTCACATATAGGTGTACATTATAAATTCGCAAACAGATTTTGGCTAAGTCTTATTTTGTAGTGGTGCCAGTGGACCGGTTGAACGCCCTCATTTTGGGCTCAGTGGGCTCGTCAGTGTTGCCAACCCACCCCACGAAAATTTCACCAAATGATATTTCACAGGCGAAGCTAACCTACAACTAGTGAATTGGCAATACTGACTACGATCTACGCCGTATATTGGTGTAGCTTTCTATGCTGTGTATTCTGGCTTGCTTTAGCTTTCTACGCTGTGTATTCTAGCTTGCTGCAGCCTTCTATGATGATGAGTGTCAGTTTCAACCTGTAAGATGGAGAGTTGGCAATACTGACTACGATCTAACACACGTTAAGCAAACCTACGGCTGGCGACAGTGGTGCAGTGTTGATGCTCTTATACTCCCCCCCTTTTGCTTTACTCTTGTGCGATATATAGCTGGCATGCTGTCGCATAATACAATATTAACCACGATCTATCGCATGTTAACCAAACCTTAAGCAAAAATGGGGGAGGCTGGGCACCCTCTTCCCCTCTTCTTTTCTTGTAATTAGTGCAAATGCTATGGATGGGAACATGCATGTCTGTGTCACACATACGCACGAAGATATACATAATAAAAATACGCAGTTTTCAATTTGTAAAAGGGAAAGGGACCAACTAACCTACAGCTGGCAATGCTTCTATGAGACAACACACACAAGCATATAAAATAACAATGCCTATGAATTTGTTTGGCTTCAGGAAGCAAGCTATGGGGGCACACATCCAGACTGCACTATCATCACCTCCGAAGTTGGACCTGTTGCCCTCCCTATTATCTAAACTTAACGGTCTACTGATCATTCACTTGAATAGCATCCTAACCGAAATACGACGACAATGTCGGGAAGACATTCTATGTTTTCAACAACAACTTGAATTATTACCAGTTCCCCATCTCGGGCAAACTGCAGATCGATATGAACCCTGAGAACAAAGGGGAGGTCAAAGTTTTCTCTGGCAAGAACATCTATCGCATCAAGCATGATAGGATGGATGCTACTACAACCTACGATGTGTCTGCTGGCGATCGCCTGTATGTGGAACTCTTGGACTACTACGACAAACTCATTTCTCTGTTTGTGGAGATGCGAATTGCCTACCCTATAATAAATAACCATAGTGACAATGCCTAACGACATCTTCGGTCACGACCACGGCGACGAGCTGTACATGCTCGACGTCAGAGTCAAGAAGCTGCGAAGCGACCTGCAGAGTTGGTTGTGTATATAAAAACTAGTCTTGGAAATGGACATGAATATAATGTCAAAATCATTGCATAACTTAAAACATTGATAAAAAAGGACATTTATTGCACTGCGCTTTCTAGCAAAGGTATTATTGTTTATAAATGTGGAATGCAAAAAACTCAGTCCACTGCCCCTCAGGGATTCGAATCCTGTTAGGTTAAAAAGCATAAAAATTTCATCACAGACAGCAAGCAAGAGACACTTTGCGTGTACGTTACAAAGGCATTGTCATATGGGCTGACGATTATTATTATTATTATTTTAAAAAAAACAGACCTAGTAAGAGTTATAACCTGTGCTGTCTTGCAAGTCTCTCGAGTTTGACCTCTGATGAAGGAATATGATGCCACTATAAACTGTAAACAATATATAGGGTGTCCGGCTTAGATCTTTAACATTACAAAACAGTTTAACTTTAGTTACATTCAATTTCAAATAAAATTTATTGTTTGTATGGGACTGGCAACTGTGGCCATTTGCAAGAATCACCAGTAGTTCGAGTTGACGTGACGCGCATACTTGTGTAACACGTACATTCCAAGATGGCGGAGTGGATGGTTTAGCAGAAAGTGTTCTGCGTTCTTTCACTGGCAGAAAACAAATCTGTGAAGTTTGTGCTTTTCGACGTGAATTCCATCTTCAACGTCACGACAATGTTCCTTCCTATGTGAGTATTGTTAAGTGGGATAAACAACTAAGAGAAACTGGAAGTGTTGTGTCAGTGCGCGGGAAGTACGCAAAACGGAAGGTATCAGAGCAAGTGATTCGCACTGCATTCACAAGAAGTCTAAGAAAATCAATAAGACGTGCAAGTTTAGAGCTCAACATTCCTCGGTCTACTATCCATGACGTTGTGCACAAAAGGTTACGTTTACAGGCTTGCAAGGTCCAGTTACATCAACGAATTTATCCTGATGATAAACCTAAAAGACAGACGTTTTCGGGCAAAATGTTAACCGAAATTGACAAAAACAATGCTTTTCTGGACAATGTGTGCTTTTCTGATGAAGCTGCATTCCACACGTGAGTAAAGGTAACAAGCATAATTTCCGTATTTGGGGAAGTGACAATCCTCATGAGTTTCGTGAAATTATGAGAGACTCGCCAAAAGTTAATGTGTGGTGTGGGTTAATGAAAGAGAAGATAATAGGTCCGCTCTTCTTTGCTGAAGAAACAGTGAGAGGAACGAAATATTTGGACATGCTTCAACATTACGCTCTGCTTCAAATGCCTCCAGACACCATTTACCAACAAGACGGAGCCCCGGCACATTTTGCTATCATTGTACGAGAATTTCTCGATGAGCATTTTCCTAGAAGATGGATAGGAAGAGGATCTAAACCACTTGCTTGGCCTCCGCGCTCGCCGGATCTTTCGCCCCTTAGACTTTTTCTTTTGGGGGTTCATCAAGGACCAAGTCTACAATATGCCTGTCGAGAACTTGGAAGATCTGCGTAACAGAATTCGTCAGGCGATTAACAATGTGACCCCCAAATGCTAGTGAATACCTGGACTGAATTGGAATATCGATTCGACAACTGCCGTGCCACAGGGGGGCTCATATCGAGGTTGTGTGAAGTGCTGATGCTGGTACAAAAATGCTTGAGTTTTTCTACAAAAATGCAAATTTTGGTAATAAAATTGTGTTTCTCTGTAAAATTATGCTCTTTTGTAATGTTAAAGCTCTAAGCCGGACACCCTGTATACAGTCCCTGGCATAAGATGGACGAGGTTTGTGTATTTCTTTCTGCACTGCACGCTACGTATAAAATAACATACCCCCAAAAATCTCACTGGCATGCGTTCCATGAAGACTTGTCCTCTGTGCGAGAAATGCATTTCAAGCAAACATTTTGCGAGGTACTGTCGTACCTGTGTGCCAGGCAAGCTATTGATTGCGACCGAACTGTGTCCTGGGTGCGATAAACACTTGACGATCGCGTACCTCAGCAAGCACCGGCTCACGTGCAAGGTCTCTGGAGCACCGATGGCGCAACCGTCCACCTCAACCAAGAGGAAGGCGACTTCCTCCACAGACGCTCCATCTGCCAAGCGAGTTAAGCCGACGGTGAAAGCGACGCGATCTGCTTTCGAGCAGATGTTACAGGACTTCGCTATAAAATCGCTCAAGCCGTGCGACGTGCATACCTTTTTAATGGATGTGCGGGCAATGTTGGTGTCCATTCTGAACCAGTAGTTGTCCCAGCAATCCATCAAGTACTACGCGGTGCAGTCCTGCGACTATGCGAGGCCGTCAGGTTAACCTTAATCCTTGTGCCACTCTACCAAGGCGAAGGTACTTCATCAGGCGAATGTTGAGAACCTCGAGGGTGTCTACGACGAGCTCGTCGACGAGCTTGTGCGAAAATAGGAGGAACACCAGGCTAAGGGGTCTGGGTTGTGTGGCACTCCTCACGAACTTCGGATGAAGGTTAGCAAGTTCGCCCCCCCTATCTGCGTCCAACTACGTCTCCCTACCGCCAGACGCTGCGAGCAGGAAGGCGGTTCTGAATATTCAGAACGAAGACAACAAGTGCTTCTGTGGTCGGTGCTGGCGACGTTGAACCCAATCGACAAGAAAGATCAGCTGCACCGAGTCCACCATTATGTGCAGTTCGAGCCAGAACTGGAGGACGAGATGTCGGGCCTGCGACTATCCATATATGTTTATGGCCTTGCCGAAGAGAAGCATCTGGTGCATCCCATTCGGGTGAGCTACGTGGATGACGAGGATGCGCGGGACATCAACTTGTTGTTGATCAAGAGCGACTCATGCCACCACTACACTCTCATTCGCTTGCTCTCCCGGTTGGTTTCAGGTCAGAGAAGCAGCCATGGACATCACATTGAGGTGTGTCGGAGGTGTCGGAGGTGCCTGAACACCTTCGACAACCGGCAACAGGATGATTACCAGCGCTCTCGAGGCCTCCGACATCGCTGCCGAGAAGCTCGCCCACCACTTGCTCTACCGTGGTACCAACAAACCCGCGCGAGACCGGCGTATTGCCCCCTAGCCGTATGTGTATCGCGGTTCCGACCCGGCCAAGCACTTCCTCGAGACGATGGAGCAAGAGGCCATCAAGATAGGTAAGGTGTTGTTGGCACCCAAGCCTATGCTGTCTCTATCGCACGATGAACAGCGTAGGCACGACGAGGCCACCACATGTCCCATCTGCAACTCGAGCTTCACTGACAACAACAAAAAAGTGCGCCACCATGACCATTATGGCATTGGCCGTTACATTGGTCTGTGGTGCAACGAGTGCAACCTGATATCCCGGGATCCGGGCTTCATCCCTGTATTCTTCCATAATGGCTCGGGGTACGATTTACACCATCTTGTGACACATCTTGGCTACGACAGCGAACACATCAACGTCCTAGCGCAGAACAAGGAGCGTTACATAAGTATGAGCAAATGGGTGCCAATCCCAGGATCGTGCTCCAAAATCGAGCTTCGGTTCCTAGACTCGCTGAGGTTTCTCCAGGCAAGCTCGATGCCCTCGCTGGCAATCTAAGAGACGAGCAGCTTACCGTCACCACTGCTAGTTTCCAGAACTTGGATGTCGGGCCCATCAGGCGTAAAGGGGTATACTCTTATGAATACGTCACCGACCCAGCCAAGTTCGAGGAAACATCACTGCCTCCCCAGGCTAAGTTCTACAGCCAGCTGAGAGACTCTGGTATTACCGACGAGGACTATCAGCACGCCCAGTCCACGTGCCACGAACTGGGTTGCGAAACTCTTGGTGACTACCACGACGACTACCTCAAGCTCGATGTGACGCTCTTCGCGGATGTGTTCCAGGCCTTCCGTTCGACAGCCATGGACCACCTGGACTCCGCATACTTCTACAGCTTCCCCGGTCTAGCATGGTCGGCGATGCTGCTGTTGACGAAGGTTGCGCCCAGCTCCTTTCCGACGCAGACATGGTGCTCTTCATCGAGAGAGCCATCCGGGCAAGGTCAAGGTGTCGCAACGATACGCATGCGCCAACAAATCACTACGTGGCAACTGGCTACGACCCCTCCCAGCCATCGAACTACATCATGCACACAGACGTAAACAACCTATGGGCACTCTATGATGCAGCGACTCCCGTCCGGAGGGTTTGAGTGGGCTGATCCTTCCGGTTTCGATGTCGAAGCTTTCGACGTTTCCGAACCCGGGTTCTTTGCCGAGGTGGACCTCGAATTCTCCGAGGAGCTGCAGGAGGCTTTTCGCGAATTCCCACCTGCTCCGGAATTCAAGCGTTCCCCCGGCTCGGATCAGCCCAAGCTCATCATGGATGTCGAATCCAAAGAGAGGTATATGTTGTCCACTACCGGAACCTCCGATGGTTGATGCAGCAAGGGGTCACAGTCAGAACGATTCACCGCGACCTTGCATTCTCGCACTCTCCATGGTTACGTCTCTACATTGAAACCAACACCGAAAACCGTACCGCTGCATCGTCCGAGCTCGACCGGGACTTCTTCAAGCTGATGAACAACGCAGTGTTCGGTAAGACAATGAAGAACGTGCGAACTCGCGTGGATGTGAGATTGGTTGCCAACTCCAAGCGTTGCCGCAAGCTGGTGGCAAACCCTGCATTCAAGTCCAGGGCCATCTACAACGACCAGTTGGCTCTGGTCTACATGGACAGGACTGTGGTCCTCCTGAACAAACCAATCTACGTTGGTGCCACGGTCCTGGACCTGAGCAAGCTGCACATGTTTGAGACGTACTAAGGCATCCTCCGCAAACACTATTACCGTGACAACTTCTTCTATACACAGACACGGACAGTTTGGTATACCATGTCCGGACGGCTGACGTGTACGAGGACATAGCCGCAGTCCCATCCTTTGCTGAGCTCATCGACACGTCGGACTATCCCCAGCCTAACAGGTACGGCATCCTGGCCCGGAACAAAAAGGTGCCCTTCAAACTCAAAGGCGAGAAGAACGGTCATGTGATTCTCCAGTTTGCCGATCTTCGCGCCAAAGCTTACGCAATTCGGGCGGAGGGTACCATCACGAAAAAGGCGAAGGGCGTGGGCAGGCAGGTGGTCCAGGAGTGCCTTACGTTCGAGGACAACGTCGATTGCCTCAGAACCAGGTCGTCGGTTCTACGAGTGGAGCAGCGCATCCAGAGCGTCGACCATGAGTTGACCACAAACGAGGTGAGGAAGGTCGCCCTGGATGCGCGCGACGATAAGAGATGTGTCCTCGAGTGTGGGATCCACACACTCCCGTGGGGTTATTATAAGCTGTAAACCAGCAAAGCCTCCGCCATTTGTTCGAAGTCTCCTAATTTATTTCAATCGCTTTTCCATACTCAAACTCTTCTTCTTCTTCTTTTTGTAAAAACGGAACTAACTCCCGCCGTGTCCTACGTGGCAAGTAAGGGGCACATGCAGGGCCAAAGGGGCAGTTCCTTTGTGCGCTCAAGTGTGATCATTTTTTTGGGTCAATTGTTAAACAGTAGACTTGGAATGCTGTTACAATGCATTTAAAACTGTTCGGTCACCCTCTCGTTCTTGACGTCGTACACAAAAGTTTTCTCTGCGATGATGATGATGACACTGCACAGGGTGACGGCGGTCAGAGCATCGTGGAACTCACACACAATCTTGATATTGGTGCGATCGTTGACCACCACCTGCTTCCTCTTCGATGTGTTGATGACGAACATGGGTCTGCGAGCTATGAACTCGTTGGGAGTGTAGTACACATCCACGTTGCCGGAGGTCACTCTTTTTATGCTGTGTACGAATTGTACAGTTTCAGGTAGTCGTCGTCTGCGATGTTCAGGTTGTAGTTCTCGCGCGGGAAGATCTCGTTCCTCTTGTTTTTGAGGTAGACGTTCTTGATCTTGCAGTTGTCGAATTGGCTAGAATCTTTCTCCTGGTTGTTGTCCTTCCCTGTCTGCAAGAGAACGGCCACAAACTCGGGCATGTCGTACCGGATGCTGTTAAACTGCGTGGTCACATCAAATTCAAAATGATTGCCGGAAGCAGGTTTCTGTACGCACTAATAGCCGTAAAATTGGACGGGCACTTTGGGATTCTTCAAAATATTTGCTTTGTACTTAAGGGCGTGGTTGGATTCATATTCCACCACAGGCTTGCGCAGCTCCATGGACCTTACAAGGCACTTAGCAGCGTCGGGTAGTGTGTTTGGAAGCCGGGTGGTCCCGTCCGGACCCAAAGTGCTGTAACGTATCAGTACGTCGTAGTAGTTGGCGGCTCTGCGAAAGGTGACGCGAAAACCGCCCTTCCACATGATCTCTGCGTAGTCAGAGAAGAAAACCGGGTTACAGGCGCATGGGAAACAACACCGTGTGGCTTTGGGTTTTGATCTTCGCGCCCGCTTCGAATCCCCCTGCTTGGTAGTATGCAGCATCTGTTTGTCTGGATAGTTTCAGCGTTCCCACAGCCGTTGAGGTGATCCCGGGGTAGTCGACTCGATCGATGACGGTGCCATGCTTCCTAACTTCCACCTTCGAGAACAGGTAAGGCACAAAGTTGTCCACGAGCCTCAGGTTCGCGTTGGTCGGGAAAGCTTCGCAGCTGTCTCTCTTCACCACGTCGAACTTGACAGGTCAGCTCTGCGAGGGTGGATGAATCCGTCCCCGACGTCCACATCGAACTCGATCTGACGGTTCGGTTCGTTGAGGTTCGCAAACGTGCGACGGTTGGGAGAGAAGGACTGCAACTCGTAACTTTCGATTTGCTTCATGATGGTTATTTATTACACATTGATCTCCACGATGGCAGTGGTCGTGGCTCCGGCGAAATCCACAACCTCCCCCTTATCGTTGGTCACCGCCAACTCTATGCTGTCTATGCGATTGCGACACACAGGAAAGTATATCGGAGGCGAGGGCGTGTAGATGATTGGCTCCATGAACTCCGAGTTCGGTTTGAACGTGGCGATGATCCTCGTCTGCTTGTGGCTGCCTGAGATGCCGCCTAAGGACTTGGTGACCATGCCTTTCGCCACGTTGCAATGTACCTTCAGATTCTCGATAGCTAGAAATTTAGGAATGTTGGCGCCGATGTGCTTGATGCCGGGTTCAAGCTTGGTACCGTTCTCGTATCCCAGGAGCTCTCGGACAATACTCAGGTACACGGTTTCCGTAGCAGACACCAGTTCCACCGTGTGGGTCACGGAGTTTTGCGAGAGCAGCACACCTCTTGGCAATTGGGCCTGCAAGGTAGACAGGTTGTACTGGCCGGGGGTGAGGTTGATTTTTTTCGCTACCGACCTTGATGGTGTTGTTATGAACCGTCACATTCCACGTCTTGAACCACGGTCTTGCTTGGCACTGAAATCGTGGTAACGATATACATATATCGTCAACACGATTTCTATTATCACCTCGATAAATATCGTGGATACATATATTCTCCTGCCTGACAATACTGTCATTACTTTCTCACGAAGATCATAATCCTTTTTAGCCGCGGTGCATTTTACTGGTATAACGAAAGGGGTAGCATTGTATCACTGTATTTAAGTGAAGTGATAAACAATCTACTTTGTTTTTTTTTCAAACAAGGGTTCAAGTTTCAAATAGTTGTGAAGCGACACATGATTTTTAATTAATCTTGAACAAGATATATTTCGCTGACGTGATAAATAAAATGGATGCAGGGCCGGACTGGGACCACCAAGAGGGTGGTGGCAATTTTCCTTAAGACTGTATATCATGGAAAGGCCTTTTCCGAATTCGCCTTCCTTTTGCCGATAGAGCGCGCACAGCGTTTACACCACCAGATGTTTTGTCCAGGCCCGCTTGGCGAGGCTCCTCAAGAACACGCCTCCTCCGGTACACGGGCAGTTAGTGATTGACAGGTCGTAAAACCCTTGTCATTTCTTTACTCAGACATGTCCTAGGTTTTGCTGTTCGGGTCTTCATTGCCAAAAGCTGATCTTACCATTTCGTGTCAAAATTCCAGACGATAATATAGAGTCCTGCAGCAACAATATGTGGCTTGTAACATACATAATTGTGAAAGCTTCTTCTCTTCAACGAATGAGGAGTCCCAGTAGTCTAATATTGACCTCCGGGGCGAGGTAGTTAGCGCAGCGCGCTTCGACAGCAGGGGTCCCGGGTTCGAATCCCGAGTAAGTCATGGATGTTTATGTTCTGAATGTGAATGTGAAAAAATGTGGAACTGAGTAAAAACTGATATATGAGAAAAGCAGAGAAAATATGACATCGGACTGCCACGTAGTAAACCCAGGTTCGATTCTCAGTGTGAATGATTTCAAGCGGAAAATTTTCCAACATTATCCTTGCATAAAACCAACACTGTGAATGTATTTGATCTATTTTTTATAAAACTTTCACTGATACGCAATATATGCACTAATTTAATCAAACTTGCATATTTTAATTAATATTAGGTCTAAAGCAAAATATGGTTATTTAATACCATGTTTTCCAAAAAGATAATAATTAACAATATGGTCAACTTTTTCTATTTATATATATTTTTGTTGTTGTAACCCCAATGCAACGGTAGTATTTTCCTAAACTTGATTTCGTTTAAAAACTGCAGTCATGTTTGACTTACGATTTGCGGCATTTTTAGCCTTTGTAGACAGTTGCGGTAATTATGATAACTCATCTAGCTTGGGTAAAGAAACATTGTTTTCAGTTCATTTCAAGCTACATTGTATGTTTCGTGTATTTTTTCAACATATTGATTTTGATCAAAATTCAAAGTTTAGGACCTTTTTTTTAGGGAAGTTATGTAATATCAGAGTATTTCGACTGAATTACTGTTATAGCTCTTTGATCGTTTCTTGATTCTCTTTTTCAAAATTTTGAGCCCAGATGCCTCCGATGGGGGAGCTAAAAAAATTATATTTACAGCGTAAGGATTACTGTATGACAGGTACCTGTGAAACAAAATTTCCAGATTGATATTTCATGGATAACAAACCTACAACAGGGGAGGGGTTGTTCAAAAACAGGCATTTTACATTATTATCTACAAAGAAATGTTTGCTTTTTAATAATCATGTAATTAGAATTATTGTATTTATTAACTACATCATGCGAATGGCGTAATAAGTCCGTTAGTAGTGTTACGAATTAAATTTTCCTTTTTCTTTATCTCATTAGTTATGAAGAACTTCATCCCGGCTCGACAAATGTCACAAGGTCTTTCAAACTAAAAAAAAATAGACTGCTTTATGCCAAATTTAAGTCAGATTACGTGCCAGTAAGCAGTTTTTACCTGTTTAGACCACTACTTCAACTGCGTCATTTGTCCTAACGGGAAGTTCACCGATTCTGACCTATGTTAACTTATTCTTTATAGAATTACAACAAAATGGGTTGCTTTGTTATTTTATTGTAATTTTGAAAAATCCAATTATGTATAAAAATATGTTTTGTTACTATAATTAGCTACTTGTATTTGAAAGATATTGGTAAAGCCACCCACCTGCATTATGCAATGTGTTTTGAAGGCATATTGGTGGGTGGGTGGTGGTGGCTCTTTACATATTCATAGTCTACGTTATTTATAGAGGCGATGCAGATCGTCTCTATGCTCCCACGAAGTTGTATAGTAGAGTCCCTTGTACGTAGATGCACCTCATGAAGCGGGAGAGCCCACTTTCCTCACCCTCTCCTCCGGGAATCGAACGGCAGTCAAGCTCTCCTATCGACTGTCTTTATTCTCCCAAAAATAATTTCCGAAATAAATTATGACCGATTTTGAATCAGGTGCAGCACAAACAACATTGGAGATATTGAATCGGTAGAGAGAACCCGATTTGCAGGTTGTAAACTTATATTGGCTCCCGAGCGTTCGTGTATATAAATACAACCCCCCCCCCCCAATTTTTTATAATTCTCTAGGCATTGAATTAATAATGAAGGTTAGTATATTGAATCTTTCACCCGAAATTCATTATAAAATTTTAAAATTAATTCTTAATGATTTATTGATTTGGTGTTTTCAGTCCACTTTATGCACAGTAAGGCTAATCGCGACTGGGCCAGGCATGGAACCCGGGATCCCTTGATTACAAGGCGACGACGCTACCACTTCGCCATCGAGGATGCTCAGTAGTGTTGCTCACGGGACGGGACATGTCCCGTCTCGTCTCGTGTCTCGTCTCGTTTTCGAGACGAGACACGAGACGGGACAAGCCTTTTGAAATTCGAGACGGGACGAGACGGAATGCCTTTCTCGTCTCGTTTTCGAGACGAGACACGAGACGGGACGGGACGGCTGTTGAAAAGTCTCGTCTCGTCTCGAATGTCTCGAAAAAATAAAAGCAAAATATTTAATCAGTTGCAAATACTTGTTTTCTTGGAATAAAGTATTTCAATTAGAAACGTTGATAAACGTGTATTAAGTCAAAAGAAGACTATTCTAGAGAGAGGAATGAATGAATACTTAAACTTATTTTCAATACTCTTTCGAAACACAGAATTACTCCCCATTTTTGTTTTTCAATTTATTCCAGGTTAATAACTTTATGTAACGATAGTACTCCAGATACTAATACAATTCTGAATAACATCAAGTAAAAGGGCAGGTAGAGAAGGTGGAAGGAGAGGCCAAAACATCGTGGAGTGTCTGAGTCCGAGATTTATCTTGTAAAAATAGTCTCAGCTCTATAGGTTGGAAAGGTAAACGGACCGACGGATAGGGTTTATTATTATTATTATTATTTAATTTTTACATCAAAGGGTGTACAGAAGTGAATGTTATTAGGATGTAGGAAAAACATTGTAGGAAACATGGCAGTACAAATTGATAAGGAGTTGTTTGGGAAAGTTATTAAGGAGTTCAAGATATTAGCAAGACTAAGAGAAGGAGATAATTAGGTACAAATAATCTTGCATTGACAGTGTTGCACCAAAGGACGTGATATGTGCTACTGTTTGTATAAATGATAGGAAATTTAAGCAAAAATTTATAATTGTTGAGACTTGAGAGTTGTTTTCTTCATTTCATCGTGGGAAGAGGTTTTCTGAGACAAAGTGGGATTATTTTACAGATACATGAGAAAGGGTGGTTATTTAAAGATATAGACGTATTTTGCACATTTTTTAAAAGTTCAGATAAAACGAGAATTTAGCCTTACTGTCATGAAAAGAAATAACACAGTACAGGGAAAGAATAACTCTGCACATTTCTCGCATCTGGTAGGATGCAACACACATTCACAAGGTATTGCAGGAAGTCTATGAACGAGGATGAAGACGGATATGTGAAATTTGACTTACCTGCGGGTGAATTAGTGGATTCTAATATTCTTAAGGTTGATAATTTTAATTTTTTTTTTAAGTCCACTTGATTCACAAATAGGCTAAACCACGAACCGATCTACAGTTTAATGTGCGATCCGATCAACTTTTTGACTCCATTGGGTATCGAACGCAAGGACCGTTCATTACAAGACCTCGACTTTATTACTACGCCATCGGGGAAGCACCCAATTTACACAAATATGTTGATTCCAATAACACGTTATATGAATAATCTGATAATGATGCACTTTTGAACATCTAAACATATTTTTTTCAACTATAGCATGTCTAAAAAAATCATTCAAGTTGGGATTTTTATAACTTCAGGAGGCACGGCTCTGTAAATATGCGATATGAACTAAATGCAGGTTTGCTTTCCATACGTGTGGGTTTTGTCACGTTTCTTCGCTTCGTAAAACATACACTTTTGCAGGAACGGCTTCTTGCATCCTCCTGGGGCCTTGCTCTAGCTAAACAAGAAAATTTGTTTAGCATAATCGAGGGTTACTTATTCCTGCAGAACTTACTAGAAAACAAGAATTCTATTGGGATCATACGGCTTTGAATGACAGTATCAATGAAGATTTATGATGTACACTACTACTTATAATAATGAGTATATAATATTAATCAGGAACTTTATTTTTCGTCAACTGGATGTAACATCCTTTTTTGTTATTCAGCAAATATTCAATTTATCACCTTTTTGACATTAATTTTCTTGCCAGGACAGCTGTTTTTATGCAAATTTTGGCGATCTTAACTACACGTAAGCTAGATATTAGCTAATATTCGTGCTGTTATATTACTATTCTTCTATCATCTTTGTAACATTTCATGTAATAACAATATAGAATTAATTAATTTACATATTCAAGTGAATAGACCTATGAATTATATTAATGTATTAATTTAAACATTTGCTTAATTGTTGTCGTTAATGTTATTATTATTATTTTTTCTGAAACACTTGGCTCGGACACCTTCCCCGACATATGCTTCTAGATGCGTGCCTGCCGAAGGATAAATTAGATCAAGCGGTGGTGGTACCGGACTTAGAGGCTAATGAGTAGTGGTATTGGTGGTGGGATAAACGCGAGAAAGTACGAGCCCCCCTCAAGCAGATTTGCTACACTTAAAACTTGCTCAACATGCCCATATGAGCTTTTTGCTCAAGTGTGGAACCCTTGCCTAATCCAAGATTTTTGTAAAAATGCCCTCATGGATTCCATGAGAAAGTACGAACCCCCTCAGATTGATTTGTCTATACTTACAAAAGGCACTTCTGTGAGATTGTTGTCCATAAACCTGTCAAAAATATGCCCCTCTTGGGCCATACTTAAAACTAGGCTATACCCACCTATATACACCTACACCCACCCACACCCACCCACGCATATTCACTTCCGGTCCACTTCCGGTCTACTTCCGGTCCACTTCCGGTCCACTTCCGGTCCACTTCCGGTTCACTTCCGGTCCACTTCCGGTCCACTTCCGGTCCACTTCCGGTTTACTTCCGGTCCACTTCCGGTCCACTTCCGGTCCACTTCCGGTTTGCCTACTTCCGGTCTATTTGTGGCCAAGTTGTGGCCTATTTCTGCTTTTTTTATCCAGCATAGAGTTTTGAATTGAATCCCAAGAAATTGTATATAAATACCAAAGCCAAAAATATTAATACACACATACACACACACACAAAAAAATATACAAATCATACTGCTGAACCCAACTGATATTTTTATCCAGCATAGAGTTTTGATTTGAACCCCAAGAAATTTTATATAATATAGATACCTGAACATGCAAACATATTTTGAAAGAAGAAATATTGCAAGATATATAAAATCAGACCACCTGTTGGATTGTTTTAGGAAAAAATTTGAAAATTTATCAGAGTATGATTTTTTTAAAGTGCAAAATGAAACAGAGGCAAGATGGGTACTTGACAGTGATGTTGGGTTTGGGTATGTGAGCATAGAATTGGGTTCTGAATATGATGAATTTGAATCCAATACATACTGGCATAGAATTGATGCATACCTGTTGCATTGTTATTGGGGAAAATATGTTGCTTTTTTTACAAAAAGTACTTCAAGTTTAGAAAAATTTAGGTTTTACAAATTTTTTCATGATCATAGAATTTATACAAACAGCAGGTGGCCTGTTGATGACATAACATGGGACACAACAATTTCCATACTTGATGAGGCAGGAAAATTGGATGTAAATTCTGGTTTATATTTTAATGAGTTGATTATGTACCTGCTTAAAAACAATATCAATTCTGGCTCATTCAATACAAGATGGACTTAAATAATTACACAAAATATTTTTTTTGTAGATGGAACCTCCACCAGATTATAAGTTAAGTCCATGGATTCTGTCACACCTATTCTAATACAATTAATATCACAAGTACTATTACAAGGCACGCACTGCATAAAATCATAATTCCAAGCGATGGCATGGATTCCACGATTCCATATCATACATACTGCAATTGGAGCTTCAGCAGTTCGGGACTGTGCAATATATTGTCTACAAATGTAGGATTGTACGGGTTGCAAACAAAACTCCCAAAGCTTATGTATTTCAGGTTTCTTAAATTTGAAACAGAATCCAAACTGTCTGGAAGTTCATAAAAGTGAAGCTATTCTACAAGCGGGTCTATCTCAGCTTCTGCATGATATATTTGAGCAAGAGGTGATGTGTTTATAATATTTGTTGGTATAGAGGTTTGTTCTGAATCTTATCAATTATGAACAGCTCTGCTGCATGTTGTGATGATGAATATCTAGTCCCTAAACCTAACAGAGCTGTGCAGTGATGTTGTTATTGGGAACAGGATTCAAATCCTACACAGATTTATGGAAGAATTAATTTTTGCTATGAAATTATATCTAGATCCCTGTGCAATAATGCTGTTATTGGGAACAGGATTCAAATCCTACACAGATACAGATTCTTGCTGAGCTTAATAGGTGATTGTCATGGAAGATACTCAATATTTCTGCTGTTATTAGGTACAAAATTCAATTACACAGACACAGATATAATATCTAGATGCATACAGAACTGTAAATCTATACTCAATATCCCTATACCTGACAGCTGTGCGGTGATGCTGTTATTGGGAACAAGATTCAAATCCTACACAGATACAGATTTTTGCTGGGCTTAGAACTATTATGGATAGGTGATTGCCATGAAATAATATCCCTATACCTGACAGAGCTGTGCAGTGATGCTGTTATTGGGAAACAATTTTAACAGAGCTGTTGTTTCCATAAATCTACTCAATATCCCTATACCTGACAGAGCTGTGCAGTGATGCTGTTATTGGAACAGGATTCAAATATACAGATCCTTGCTAAACTTAGAACTATGCCATGAACAAAACTGTGCGGTGATATAATTATTGGGAACAAGCTTCAAAACCTCGCACAATGCTGAGCTTAGAGTGAAGATACCAGTGATATAATTATTGAGAACAGGATTCAAATTTTGGATAGGTGATTACCATGAAGATACTCAATATTTTTGTTATTAGGTATAAATATTATTTTAATCAATTCTTCACCTCCATATCTATAACATCTCTGTGTAATTCCATAACAGTTCCATGATCAGCTCACAAACAAATCTCATCTAACAGTTCCATAACAGTTCCATGCTCAGCTCTGTGTCTGTGTGAGGCAAGCACAGCTCTGTTAGAGATAGGGATTAAAAATTATTTCATTCTTCACAAATAAATCTCATCTAACAGTTCCATGCTCAGCTCTGTCTGTGTGGGGATTTGTGCCTAATAACATCAAAAACAACACAGCTCTGTTAGTTCAATTCTTCACATCCATGTCCATAACATCTCTGTGTAATTCCATAACAGTTCCATGCTCAGCTCTGTGTCTATGTAGAGCAGATAGGGATATTAAGTATAAATTTAAATTCTTTACAAACAAATCTCTTCTAACAATTCCAAAGCAGTTCATGCTCAGCTTGTATCTGTGTGGGATTTGTACAGCAACATTAGAGACAGAGTAGATGGGTATAAATATTATTTTATTCAATTCTTCACCCCCATATCCATAACAGCTCTGTGTTTATAATCTAACAATTCCCATAACAGTTTCATGCTCAGCAAGGCTCTGTGTCTGTGTAGTTTCATAACAGTTCCTGTGTGGGATTTGTACAGAGCACAGCTCTGAGATAGGGACTAACAGTTAGGGTATAATTAATTCTTCACATCTAACAACTATAACAATTCCTCCTATCTATTGAGTGTCTAGATGTTATTTCTTTCCTATGCCAAGACAGTTTCAACTCTGTATTTGTGTGGGATTTAAAGCTTGTCCAATTCTTCACATCTCCCAATGTGTGGCATGAAATTGTGTTTTTTGCCAAAAAAAATCTCAGCATGGCCCTGTGTCTGTGTGAGATTTGAGGCCTGTTCCCGGTATAGGTAGATTTGAAATAGGATCTGTGCCTCCCGGCTTGAGAAGAAAGGGACTATGCACATTGTTTTGAGCTGGGATCTGAATCTCAGCAAAAGCCCTAATTACAGCGGAGCTGTGTCAGGGATCATAATTGATAGGATATAATTGTATTCAGAACAAACCCCCCTATAAGATATGATAATTTTCAAGCTCTGTTGTTACAAACACTTCCCTGTATACATACTGGGCTATCACTATAATAATATTTGCCACATGTTCTGTGATTATATGTAATCTTGTAATAATTATTTCTGTCGGTGATAAAAACATTGTTCAATTCTAACTAGTTCAATTCTTCACAATTCCATAACAGTTCCATGCTCAGTTCACAAACAAATCTCATCTAACAATTCCATAACAGTTCCATACTCAGCTCTGTGTCTGTGTGAGGCAAGCACAGCTCTGTTAATAAATTTCATTCTTTCCAATTGTATAATTGAGCATAGCAAAAAATCTCAGCATGACCCTGTGTCTGTGTTTGAGGCCTGTTCCCGGTATAGGTAGGTACAAATCTGGCAATCACATAGGATCTGTGCCCCCCGGCTTGAGATATGCACATTGTTTTGAAACCTTACTGGGTGGGATCTGAATCTCAGCAAAAGCCCTAATAAAATATAATTTGGATGTGTTTCTGTATTTTTCAAGCTCTGCTGTTACAAACACTTCCCTGTATACACACTCTGCAACATATGGGCCATCACTATAATAATATTTGCCACATGTTCTGTGATCTGTAATCTTGTAATAATTATTCCTGTCGGTGATACAAACATTGTCACAAATTTCCTGTCTTGAGGAAATATCAACAAGGCCCATTCTTCACAAACAAATCTCATCTAACAATTCCATGCTCAGCTCTGTGTCTGTGCGAGGAGGATTTGTACCTAATAACATCAGTACAGCACAGCAGCTCTGTTAGAGATAGAGATGATTTAATTATATTATTATTGAAACATCTAGAAATTATTCTTCACAAACAAATCTCATCTAACAATTCCATGCTCAGCTCTGTGTCTGTGCAAGGATTTGTACCTAATAACATCAGTACAGCACAGCTGCTCTGTTAGAGACAGAGCAAATAGGTATAAATATTATTTTATTTATTTCTTCACAACAGCTCTGTGTCTGTGTGAGGCAAGCACAGCTCTGTTAGAGATAGGGATATTGAGTATTGAAACATCTAGAAATTATTTTATTCTTCACAAACAAATCTCATCTAACAATTCCATGCTCAGCTTTGTGTCTGTGTGGGGATTTGTACCTAATAACATCAAAACAACACAGCTCTTGTCAGAGACAGAATATTCAATTCTTCACAATTCCATAACAGTTCCATGCTCAGCTCTGTGTCTATGTAGAGCAAAACTGTTAGAGATAGGGATATTAAGTATAAATTTAAAAATTATATTTTTCTTCACAAACAAATCTCATCTAACAATTCCTTAACAGTTCCATGCTCAGCTCTGTGTCTGTGTGAGGCAAGCACAGCTCTGTTAAATATAGGAATATTAAGTATAGATTTAAATTTTATTCTTCACAAACAAATCTCATCTAACAATTCCATAACAGTTCCGTTCTCAGCTCTGTGTCTGTGTGGGATTTGTACAGCAACATAGCTTTGTTAGAGACAGAGTAGATGGGTATAAATATTATTTTATTCAATTCCTCACCCCCATATCCATAACAGCTCTGTGACATTTATTCTTCATATCTAACAATTCCAATAATAGTTTCATGCTCAGCAAGGCTCTGTGTCTGTGTAGATAGGGATATTAATATTTCATTCCTTCATAACAGTTCCTGTGTCTGTGTGGGATTTGTATATAGCACAGCTCTGAGATAGTGACTAACAGTTAGGGTATAATTAATTCTTTACATCTATTGAGTGTCTAGATGTTATTTCATCCCTATGCCATGACAGTTTCAACTCTGTATTTGTATGGAATTTAGAACTTGTCTGAAAAGTGGCAATCAATGCCCATTGTTTCTATATAAATGTTTCAACGTATGTTCAACATAAGTGGCAATCAATGCCCATTGTTTCTATATAAACGTTTCAACGTATGTTCAACATGTTGTACATACGTTGTTCGCGCATGCACAGTGAATATTTTGCTTTAGACGGTGTGAAATATCCGTGTCGCTTGATTGAACGCAGGTTTGTGTGACATGTTATCCTACAACTGTGTGAAACGTGACAGGAACTGTTAATTTAAAGGAATGACATTTCTCTTTGTACATTGCATGAAATGAAACTGTGTATTTTCAGAATATCTGCATGTAATATTTCAGATTCTTGAAATTACTAAAGGACAGGGGTTCGAGGCTGAGAGCTTGAGTATAAATTCCTCGTAAGTTGGGGTAGTTGAAGTGTTTGTTTAATAGGGTTGGCATGGATCTCAGGATACCAATAATATAATTTTGAGAATAGCCCGCACTGCCCTAAGTCCTTACCTTAGTGATATTAGACGAACGTTGATTGGTTTGTTCTCTAGACGAACGAGTATCTTTTTATCTTCGTATATTAAAAACAACTATATTCAAGGTCTGGTGCTCAAATTTGCTGCAGATCGGAAGTATTCTTGTGGGAAATAAATATTTACAGTCTAACTCATAAACAGTGGGTGGATTTTCTTTACACCTACCATGAGATGGGTTGATGCCCCGACTACTGGAGAGGGATAGAGTAGTTTCTAGGAACGCAAACCCTTTCCGAAAATAAAATGGTCGCTACGCTGCGCCGCTGTTATTGTTGTTACTTTTATGACAGTTTTGCCATTCGCCGGCTTTACTGATCTTCAAATTTAACAAGTATTATTTATATATTTTATTCAATTTCTGTTATTTAGCGTCATTTTTTAGCCAACATCGGCTAATCGCGATGATGATGAAGGGACGCCACCAAGGTCTAGTATATTATTGTTGTTGTTGTTTCATTTACTGAGTTTTAATTGTTTCATCATTTCACAATTTGTAATATGTAAATATCAAAAACCATTGCACAAGAAGAAAGTATAAAATGTCGGTGTTTAGTAGTGCGGGAAAAGGGAGGCATCAAACCCCAATCCTGCCCAGGGACTGATCTATGGGGCTGGCGTCTTGTTTCAACTCTTAGAACCTCGGAAAACTGAATTCGCCTGAATATGTGAAATGAATGCGCACAGGTTCACAGTTGACACTTACGATTTATCTTTATGACTGTAATTTCGATTATGATAATCTGTAAATAATGAAGTTGATAAAACGTTCAGGTATGTTTGAAGTAGTCGAGACCGAGAGTATGAAATACTAATTTAAAAAAATGAAACCTGCAGAAATGAGGTAACGGCGAGGAAGAAGAAAGCTCATCCGTGTTAGATGTAGTGAAACAGCAGTATTTGTTGGTGTTTACCATAAATGTGGAAGTACTGCGCAATTAACATAAAATTTCTTGCCCGATCATTTAGCCGTACCATAGAAGTGTACCATTAAAATTCCTTAGAATTATTATTACTTTTCAAACAAGGTATCTATATTTATTTATTTATTTATTAATTTCGTCTTCTTTTACATGGCGAAGTTAAGACTGTGGAGACTTTTCTTCCACTTGACCATGTTTACAAAAAAAAAAATGAATGTCAAATAATTAAAATATTGAAAAATAAAAATATATATTAAAATTACAGAGAAATAAGAAATACAAAGAAAAAATACATACAAGAATGGTAATCTAACCTATAGATACGGGCACAGACACTCACACTCACACATACAGTGCTGTGCAAATTAATGCGGACAAAGAGAGAAAAATCACCCTTCCACAATTCTCCACGATTTATGGGAGTTAATCGAATAAATACGTAACATAAACTTATACTAGTAGTATCAGCTAACTGTTTGATGCTTACTTGATACTGTTTACAACAATTGCAACAATTGCAAGGTTTGAAGCATTTTTGTTGTTTCATTATTGTCGTTGTGGTACAATGCCAATTATTAACAAACAGACTTCTGTGAGTGCTTGGCTGTAGTAAACACGCTTTTGTTGTGCTCCGTGTTCCTACGTGTTTTCAGTATGGATATAACACCCAGAAAACGTTCTACAATTATTACATTGAGTGAGAACACATCCATGACTGTGCGGCAAATCGCTGAAGTGGCTGGTGTTGGGAAATCAGCGGCAACTGGTAGTTTTTCTCCAAAACGAAAAGGAAAGTGTGGTAGAAAACGTATTTCACAACTGTATACATAGCTACAGCTCGTCGGCTCACACATGAGAAGGAATAAATATCCTACCTCCAATTCTGGTTTGGCTCTATTTTAGAGACGGAGTCTCATACTCGATCTCGTGTCCCTAGGCCACGCAGGATCTGATCTCGTTCTTCAATGTAAATTAATATATTTCTGATAAACTATGGTAGGTGTGGTGAATACAAACATATAGTGACATTAGAAAATCATGCGCTTATTCATACCTGTATGCTACACTGGTTGTTCTCTGAATTAATTCATGTTAAAATGGCATTTGAAAATGATTAGGTATAACTAATAGTTATTGTCAGCTTAAGAGCATATGTGCTAAAAAGGCTACAGAAGTGGCTGCAAGGGTAGGGACCCTCTTAGTATCGATCACGTAAAATTTGAATATCAAAATATATTTATGTGAAGATGTGGTCCACCCAAATCTTTGACAGGTATCCAGTAGTTCTCCCACGTAAGAAAGTCTGGCGCTGTCACTGCTGTTTACCTATTAACTATTCAAAAGCTGCTTACTTTTAGGGATACTTCATATCGAAGCAACACGCGACAAGCGACACGTGTCTCTTGGTAACTGGCTCTCAGTAATAAATGCTACCAACCATTCAGCTTGTGTTGTCTGTTGCTTGTGCGTCCCTCGGACTGAGTTCTTTTTCATACCGTGCATCGTGTCGCCCTGGCCTGTTGTTCGCTCATGCACAGTGAATATTTTGCTTTAGACGGCATGAAATATCCGTGTCGCTTGAGGATTTCACCAATTGAACGCAGGCTTGTATGACATGTTATTCTACAGCTGTGTGAAACGTCGTTGTTGATTGGATGGTTCTCTGGAGGTATGTGTCGCTTGTCACTTCGGTCTGCAGCTACATTGAGAAACGTTGCTGTTGACTGGCTCGTTCCGAAGCGACACGGGACATTCACATCAAGCAACAAGAGCCTATTCAGTTTAAAGCAAAACATGCACGAACAACAAACCGAGTCGACATGATACACGATATTGAGAGAAAGTCCCAATCCGAGCGACATGCGACACGAGTAGCTTCTTTCAGTCACGAACAAGCTATGAAGATGTAATTGAATTCATTGTCACTCGCCCTCTTAGGGAGAACTCACACCGAAGCGACAAGCAACACATGTCGCTTGGGAACGAGCCAATCAGCAGCAACGTTTCACACCGTAGCGGCATGACAGGCAGCACATGCCTACGCTCGATTGGTGAAATTCTCAAGCGACACGTGTCGCCGGTCACTTGTCGTTCCGGTGTGTTTTCTCCCTCCATCACCATTAATGTATTCACATAATATCCAAAGTAAAATATCAATGAAACTAGAATTAAAAAATTTGCAAGATGTGGGTTCCATTATTATAACATAACATTACATATAGTATAATTGAATGTGCAGTGAATTATTTTTAAAATTTAAATATCTACCTTCAGCATAGTTGTCTTACCTCTTTATGAAATAGATCGGTGTTCTGTAAATGTGAATGTATTGCCCAAGCGTGTTCTTTGTATAGATACAAATTGTATTTTTAAAATGCGTTGAAGTTAATGTGACTATAATTGAAATTATATTCAGAGATCGAGACGAAAACGAGAGAGCGTTTACATAACTTGGGACAAGAACAAGATTTAGAGTTTGAAAGAATACCCGACTGTCTCACTTCCTTTCGCTGTAATTTCTGTAGGGCCTCCCGAGGCACGTATCTAGAAATACACCGAACCAAGTGTGTCAGGAATAATAATAATATGATGTTTAAGTTAAAATTATATTATTATCACATAAATAGGTAAAAAGATCGAATAGCAGCACGTATTCATTATCTAGCTTACCTGTAGTTAAGATCGGCATAATTTGCATAAAAACAAGTGCACTGGCAAAGAAATTCATTTCAAATTGATGAAGAATTGAATATTTATTGAATAAAAGAGAATGTTAGATCCGGTTAGCGAAAAGTAAAGTTCCTGATTAATATTTTATGTATATTGTTATAAATAGTAGCGTGCAATCATAAATCTCTGGTAATTGGTACTGTCCTTCTAAGCCCCCTAATTCCAATCTTTCTTCCAATAAGTTCAAAGAGTGGGCCTCCTCGATGGCGCAGTGGTATCGTCGTTGCCTTGTAATCAAGGGATCCCGGGTTGGATACCCGGTGGATGCAAGTAGTGGTTCGAATCTCACTTTAAACTGTAAGTCCAGTCTCGATTAGCCTTTCTGTGCAAAAAGTGGACTTAGAAACTACAAATCAATCAATAAGTTCAAAGGAAATTATAACCATCGATTATGTAATAAATGAATGCTACACAAATATATTTTCATTATTTAATTTTTGAACTTGGAAAGTCTTTCTTGGGGAGGGGTCCGGACCCCTCCCCAAATAAGTCATTGAGTTTCCTCGATGAAATTAGTAGTAATTATCTCGACTTGTATTCAAGGGGTCTCACGTTCGATCCCCGGTAGAACTACACAGTGGTCTGGATCCCACTTTATCCTGTTGCCCCAGTCCCGATTACCCTATTTAAGCATGTAATTGACTTAAAACTAACTTTAATTTTGCTATAATGTATGTAAGATTCAATTGGGACAGTCTCTGTATTAATGTATTTATCCTTTTGGAAAATAGAAATAAGACAAATGGAACACAATGAAAAAACAGCCGGGTGAAGGAAATCAACTTTGGATTTTCCGAAATGGTCGGAGCACGGTCAAAAGCCGCCCCCAAGGGAAAAGACAATACCAAGGGTAGAAGAAGAAGTAAGCGAAGCCACGCCCACTATTGTAAAACCTGGTCAGAGTCATCTATCGGCAGACGGCTGAACTTGTAGGACTTGAACATAACCCCGCCAGCCGATGGCCAGCCCCGCTATGGCTCGAATAAAGCCATTCTCAAAGGTGTTCGAAAACGCATATCAATGTTTGCAAATGGCGTATTGTCACAATGGGCCTCTCAATTTGAAAAAACAAAAAATCAGTTTACTCAGGAAGGATGCAAGAAAGCCTTGCAAGGTTTAATTTTTACAGTAACTTAGAATCGGGCTCTATACGCCGACCCAAAAAGTGAGATATTTGACAGCTAATATCTTTTAAAATATGGAAGTGATAAAAAAATGCAATATTCACTGTTAAGATTCATCCTTTCTAATCAATTCACAACAAAGTTCATTCAAATGTCTCAAATAGTTTTCGAGTAAAAGTGTTCTGAATGAAGGTCTGTTTTTCCGCTGCCCATGATATGGCCTCTTAAGAGGGTGCCCCAAGAAATCGTTGATTGTAATGGCCTATTATTACAGTAAAAGCTGAAAGAAAGGCATTTTACAATAGAGAACAGAGGAGCAACCACGAATTTTTGTCTGGGGGCAGCACCAGGATAAACGTGCTAATAATAATAATACCTAATCATAATAATAATACCTAATAATAATAATGATGATAATAATAATAATAATAATAGTAACATCAAAGACGTTATCATCATCGTTATTCACGCAAAAAGGGGGTACAAGTCGGTGCTAATGCGGTGTCGGAAAACTATTTGAAATATATCTTCAACACGTTCAATTTCACATTAGCTAATAATTGAAAACTGTATTTTTGAAGACGCTTTTTTGCAAACTGAAAACAACATTAAATTAATAGGGCTAAAATAATTTCACAGGGGAGCAATGGGATTCTCTTTTACATATTTGTTCATTTACATCGTTGGGCTCCCAGATCCGACTCTCGCCGCTCCCTAGCTACTGCGGCTCCGAACTTCAGACTATAAGAAAAGCAGGTATTGCGAGCGAAGCGAGCAAGAAAATTTTACGAAATGTATTTTTTTTATTTGTACAAAATTTGAAATCGACGAGCGGCATTTGCTTCCCTGCAGGTGCCCTTGGCCGTCTGGAAGAAAAATGAAAGAAATAGGGCAAAGCTAATTTCATCTTGAGTATCATTTTGATTCCTAGATTCTACTATAGTCTTGGTTTTTGTTCTACTTCGATATTTGACCCCCCTTGCACCCTCTAGAATTGATTCCCACCAAAGTTTGGGGGACAATGTACCCTGCACCCTCTGGTTGCGCCACTGATAGAGAAGGTATTTTTAAAATAAAAAAAGTATGAAACGCGTATTTTAATGATAACATTTAAACATGAAGGCCACTATAGTAATTTACATACTGTAGTACAGAATGATATCCTACTATATTTACATGTTTATATTGGCCTCCCTGATGGCGCAGTGGTAGCGTAGTCGCGGGTTCAATTCCTGGTGGAGGCACATAGTGCTTCGGATCCCACTTTAAACTGTAGGTCCAGTCCCGATTAGCCTTACTGTACATAAAGTGGACTTAAAACACCAACTCAAATTAAAACCGGCCTCCAAATTTTCAGTGTTGATCCAGCATCGTGAGGGCAACCGGGAAGCTACTTGAAAAAAAGTCGCAGTCTTTGGTCTGAAATGTCAAATAACAACGGCGACGGGACTCGAAGCTCTGATCACAAGTCTTCCAATGAAAAAACTGCTTGGTAGAACTGGGCCCTGCAAGATCTGTTGCGTCATGAAGACTTTAGCACATTCACTTCGTCGAGTCAACCACGAAAGCATAGTGATGGACCATCCATGATATGAAGCGCAATTGCATCCACCCATGCCTTTTTGAGATAGGTCAGTTTGAAGGATCGCGCTTCGTAGTCTGACGTTTGAATCTCTCCGTTCATCTCATTTCTGCATTCTTGTCGCTAACTCTCGAACTCCAAAGTCTACCTTATCCACTTATTCTCTTACTACGTTTGAACTGTTCATTGCTAGGAGCGAAGCACGAATTCACCTTTCCGTATGAGGCGGATGTCGATTCATGTTGGTATTTTATATTTTACGTCGCTTTACTACCACTTTGGCTAATCGCGACGAATACTTATTATACAAAATCTATGAAGGAACACTCACAAAGGAACACCTATGCCGAGGTCAGAACTCGTACTCGGAACCTTTGATTGCTAGGTCGCAAGTCGACCACTTAACGAGCTAACTTGTGGTGGGTATTTAATTTATATTGATTGTAACCTACTGTTATTTTTAGTCATGGTAACACAATGTTTATTATTTATAATTACACTGGATTTTTAGACAATGAAGAACGACTAGATTTCTAAAATACTACTGACATTTTATTAGCAGAAATATGACTCCGTACGTAACATCATACAAAATTTCTTAATACAGGTTAATGATGACAACTATAGGTTGCCACAAATTTGTAATAACATTTTCAATACATTCAACGCAAATTTGATGATTCTTATTCAAATTACGATAAAAACAATTGTTTTCATGCGATGTTTGCCTGGTTCCGTTTCCAAAATCGGCCGACTGTCTGAAACTGCTCCACGTCACTACACAAAGAAACATTTGGTTTCCAATGCACACCATTACTCTTCTCCACTCAAATTGTTCATTTTATCCACAAAGTAAACGAACTGTCAATGATCAGAATAGTATCATACAGTTTGACAACTTGCAATGCAGCATTAGGGAATGTGATTGCAGCGTGCCGGACAGCCTTCTTTCAACCCGTCCGCCCCTCCGCTCCCTACATCGTCATAAACAAGAGAAAGTAGATAAATAAATAATTTTTACTGGTATATCACATATACATTCTCTCTGCCATTCATTTTTTGTAATCAAGGGGTCCCGGGTTCGATACCTGGTGGAGGCACATAGTGGTTCGAATCCCAGTTTAAATTGTACGTTCAGTCCCAATTAGCCTTTCAGTGTATAAAGTGGACTTAGAATTAGAAACGAACTCAAACTCCACTCGTTGTTTTATGGCACAGTCATTGGTCAAGTAACATTGTAAGTAGTTTCTTTTCCTGGAGAGCAACTTGTCCAATGTTGTGGTTGGTTGGTTGATTTGGTGTTTTAAGTCCACTTTATGCACAGTAAGGCTAATCAGGACTGGACCTACAGTTTAAAATGGGATCCGAACCACTATATGCCTTCACCGGGTATCGAAGCCGGGACCCCTTGATTACAAGGCGACGACGGTACCACTGCGCCATCGGGGAGGCCCGTTCAATGTTATGAGAAGAACCTACAACTATGGAAGGAATATGAGGAAGCTGTACTTTTTCAGCGATGGATCAACATATAAAAGCAATTTTTAAATTACGGGAGACCAGAACGTGGAGAATCTGATGCAGTGATACACGCTTGTAAATGGCATATTTGGAGTTCAACCATGGTCCGTGAGGCTCTCTGGCGTCAATCAAATGGCAGCCACGAGGACAGACACGTGGACGCTCCGTTGCGAGACTGCACCATCAAAAACATGCTGCAGAGCGTTTTCTTTTGGCAGAACCTATAGAAATTCACCATCGGATGTTAGTTCAGTACGGATTTGCAAACACCATGATTCATTGAAAAGTTTGCGATAGGGTAGAAAGGTTTAAGGCAGCAAACATAAGTGCAAATTATAATGTCGATGTGGTCGCCAATAAACATCGCACACAAAAGTCAACATGAACAGGCCGAATGGTATGGTATCATTTGTATATTTGCTGTGGAGCTGAATTTGACTTAGGGGACTGTAAAGTTTGCGCATGGTGAGTTCCAAACAGCACAATTATATGCACAAGAAACCGCGAGGAACATAAGGAACAGGAAGTTTCGACCCAGTTCTTGAGATATTATAATGACGTTCGTGGCGTTTTGGAGACAATTTCCACAGGTGATGAAGCACGAGTCCATCATTAACATCCAGAGAACACGAGACCAAGCACAGAGTGGGGAAAGTCGTAAAGTAAGTGGTGCAAACCTGCCTTCGATGGCAGCCGAAAAACGTATTTACAGAAATGCAGAAGTTACAGAAAAAACGGATTTGTTCGAGTGGACAAAAAGGAGTTTGGTTAAGTTTCTCTTAACCGGCAACAAATACTCTTATAGCTTTTAATAAATTTGGCAATTTTGATTATTTTTTCAATTAAATGTGCACGATGTGCTAGTTTGGTTCTCGTAAACAATAATTTGTTCATCCCTTATTTAAACAAATCTTTGGTTACGAGAAAATATTTTGTTGGTTATTCCAAACTTTTTCTGTGTCGTTGAAAGGTACACCAAGTGCATCGTCCTGCCTGGAGACTATCCGGAAAAGAGATTAATCCGTTTGATCACAGTTGCTTGTATTAATAGTGTTAAATTTGGATTTTGCTTTCCGTTTGATTCACCTAGAACCTTTCTCAGTTATTTCTATGACCAACACGTCAACCATATCTGATTGATGCTTCAGCAGAAGAGATAAATTCTCACAAGAGCACCGTATGATCGCCAGTCGGTGATCCTTGAATGATTGTGCCAACGAGGATCACCTTCGCACCCTATTTCAGCTACCATCAGGAGCGGAGCCAATTTATTGGCACCGCCAACATCAAGGCCGAAAGAGCCAGAAGTAAAATCACAAAAGTTCGCTTCACCAATGCCCCAGGAAAAAGCAATCTGGTGGTCGCAGTAAATCACGAACATTTGACTCCGAACACCGCAATTCGCGGACTACTTTGCCGGAAAGGAGAGCGGGCCGAGTGTGGCGGATGACTCATAGTGATGAAGCAAATACTTGCATACAAATGGCCTGCTCGCCATCACCTCTGTCCCCTTTCTTCTGCGCCCTGCTCGGATGACGCACTGTGATCCAATAACATTAGAGCGTAATAATTACGGTTGCCGAAGAGAGAGAATCCATTGCTCCCTTCGACCGATGAACACCCGATCACGTATCGTCCTTGGAGAGTGACGTATGAAGCAACTTCCTAAAGGTTCCCCACACACGGCCATTCCCGACTTGATGTTCTTTCCGGACTTGTCAGGTTTCGCCACACACAGGTCATGCCGGGACTGATATTCCCTACTCGTAAAATGCAGTCAGTGTAGCACTTGTCCGGGTTTACAGCTAGGACAGTATAAAGAAACCAGTACGGTAGATGGATCAATCAAGTTTACATAGCCTATGGAGACAATGTAAACAACGGCAAAAACAAAATGCAATGCTGTTCTGGAAAAAAAAAAGTTTAATTTGAACAATGCCAATTCGTATCCAACTTAAAGCAATCCTAATTAATGCAAAATTCTCGAAAGCATAAAATATTTGGGAAAATAATATGCAAACGATAAACATGTGATTACTAGTGGGTGTCTACTCTCATAATTGACAAGAACATTCAACTTATTGCGTGTTTGACATAATAAGTATAACTGCAAAGAAAAAAAGAATGTAAAGAATAATAGATTCCATTTAAACTGTATGTCCAGTCCCGATTATTCTATCCTGAGTATAAAGTGGACTTAAAACAAATGATTTTTACTTGCATAGAATAATCCAAGCTACGTTGTACACTTCTACAACAATTCTAAACGCAGGAAAACAAAATCGTTGTCGAAAAACAGCTAAGATATTTTAAAATCCGAAAATATACATCTGTTTGTAGTACTCTATCCAGGGAATCTCTGGAGCAAGGCCGCTCATAAAGGTAGAGAACGAGTGGGCGGAGCGAAGCAGTACAAAACAGTTGCTACTCCCCCTTCAAGCAATCCCGTTCCTTCGCACGTGTTCATTGGTCGAGCCCTCTAGAGTCCCTCCTTCCGCAGAAAATTGCTTTCGTTCGCTAGCTCCACATATTCCCGGGGCAGAGTATAGAACTCATCAGTTTAACCATAAAAGCACAGTCGGTAGTCGTCTGAAGACTCCCTGTGATCTGCAAAGCTATCCAGGAGATACGAGTTCTATTTTTTTTTTAATATCAAAATCGTTACAATTATTGTTCACGCCTAAACTAAGACCCCTAAGTTAAGTGAGAATCAACTACCACCTATCATTTTAAATTATTTAATTACTCATTAAGAATGTGTTTCTATCTTTCAGTAATAACACCTAGTTATACGTGTAATCTCCTCAATAATGGTTGTAAGCCACTATATTACAAAATAACAAAAGGGTCAACAAGAGATATAGATTTCCAAGTGAAGTTTGTTATCAGAATTTTGATACTTTTGTTTTGCTTCAAAAAGGTAATATTTCAACAAACAAATTAAAAATTTACGAAACGTAACACCGTAAACGCAAATCAAACAAGATGTTAGTAAGCTCAGCACACGTGCATGATTAATGCCATGAGTTTATTTTTGTTTACGTGTTGTCCGAGCATGCTATAAGCACAAAATTTATTACTTGTTGCCGTAAGCACTGAACGAGTCTTCCAGAGCTTCTTCCGCTTTTAAGTTATTAGTATATGGTGCTTGATTTTCTTTCTGTTTCGTGTTTTATTCGTATATGCATACTATGTCTACACAATGGAACGATTACTTCAATTAGAAATCCACAAATTAGGACCTTGTTAACATGACATTTATGGCTTCAAATTCAAATTGTTTGTACGGTTGTGCAGTCATGGAAAGCAACGCTTCAAGTGACCAAACACGAACAAAATTTATTGTGACACGTGTATAGTAAGTATTTGATGGAATAAATTGTGTGTATTATCATTCGTAAATTCTGTGAAGGAAGTTGTATAATAAATTAATAGTATCATTAATTGTATTAACGAGTCTGTTTCGGTGACTCAATATACTTATTACCTTCATTGACAGAACATTCTTTAATGAATAAACTATTTTTCGCTTCTCTGCCCCTCTAAGTTAAGCACAACCATGAAATTTATAGGTGAATTCATTAAATAGATGAAGGAACAAATAATAATGTCTGGCTTTATCTCTGCTGTAATGAACAGGAATGAGGTATTGGTTTAAGTTATAACTCTGTATTAATAGTACATTGATTGTGGTTTTAGATTTATCTCTATGTCAACAGTATATTGATTTTTTTTAGATTATAGATACATAATTTTATCGTTTCTATATCTCAATTTTTGTACTGAAACAGGGATTTTCAGAAAGTATGATGTAAAGTATCAAATGTAATATGCATTTGACAAGGGTTTGTTGTCACGTCCGGCAATAAAGGCGCTTCTGTAAACAAAATACCTTACTCAGAATTCAAACCTAGAATCGCTCGCTTCGGATAGTGCTATTCTAACCATTCCGTCATGGGAGCTACCGTTATGTTTTTTAAAGTTTGTTTTAAGTCCACTTCATGCACTGAAAGGCTAATTGCGACTGAACCTACAGATCAAAGTGGGATCCGAACAACTACGTGGCTCCCTCCACAGGATATCGAACAGGGGACTCCTTGATTTTTTCAAAAAATAGTGTAGACGCAGAGAGCTGATAAATAACAATTTGTTTATTGCTATTTAAACAACTGTTTTGTTATTGAATCCTCTTATTTCTTTGTTACATAACATTTATTTCAGTGTGAAAGGATAATTCCTGGCTATACCCAAAGAATCGTATGCATAATCCATACAAGGCGAGATAAAAGTTGCTTTCCCCAAAAATATAACAAAATAAAATATGACAATCCAACATCGCAACACAAATAACAACAATGGAAGTCGCCATGGTTGACAACTCCATGATAACTCGTTTGTTTGTTCAAATTATGGCAGTTGTATATGTGTTTATGATTGAACAAGTATGAAAACTGATAACGAATATTTGGTGATAGATACTTTACTTCTCATCTTGAAGAGGGGAACATTCCCCTGTAGACGTACTGTACAAAAAAATGTTCATGCATCCACCAACCTTTAACAGACCAAATTATCATAACTGCTGATCCAGGAGCGTAATATAGTGTAGTAAATAATAATAATAGTGGTAGTAACAAGAACGATAACATATTGTAGCTCCAAAATTGAGATCCGCACAGCTGAGATATGTTGTATTTTTTGCTCAGCGAAGTCATGATGAGAAAAATCAATATTCCATTACTTGAGCTCGAAAAGTTCAGAAAATTACATGAAGGTAAAAATGAAAGAGAGAGAGAGAGAGAGAGAGAGAGAAAGAGAGAATGCAGCCACCGAAGAGTGCGCAAAAATACACTATTATGTATGTTTCACTGTAATGCAGTTGTACCGAAGCTGGACATTTCCATAAAAATGAACCAAACGAGCAACGGGTCAAATTGCAGTCGAATAACAGAAAAAAGAGCGTGAGGAGAGGAAGGTGGGGGGTTACAGCATCCTGCGGAATAGATTTCCCGCGCAACAAGAAGTGCCACATTTTACTACAACGTAGATCGTCAACGCGTCGATCCCGGAAGCTATTTTTAGCTCCGGGAGCTGAGCGCGCAGGCGCTGCAACGAGAACGGGACTGGCACAACACCGGAACATCAAACGTTCCCTCCTCTGTCCATGCGTTTCCTACTCTTACGCACACATGGCCCGTTCAATAATGATTACGTTACATTACGTTATTTCCCAAGTGCAATCGCAGCGAGCAGCTGCCGCCCCCCACCCTATCCTCCCCTCCTTCTCCTGCGCCGTTTCGAGCAACGAACAATTTGGAAAGTGGCACACCAGCGTTTAGGTTTTTCTGACAAATGCATCGGGCTACCTGCGTATCAATTCCAGGGTCATATGTTCATGCGGAATATGTATTGACAAGGACGAAGGCGGGTTTTGATGGTGACTCAAAATCACTGAATTAGCTAATAAGAAACTTGGAACGGTGGATAATAATGAACTGAAGCGAAGGTTTTGGTAGAAATGTATTGAAAATAATAGTAATAACAAGATAGAATAGTCCCCGAGGATCACTGGGAGAAAATTTTACTATTATCGTGCAGAGACAGTTTGGCATATGAACAGATTGGTCTACCCATATGTTCTTCCTGAAATCAGAATTTCTGTTCTGTTGTCGTACACCCAACGGCAAAAGAAATGGTATGCAACAATTTGCATCACCATATTCCTCCAGTTATTTTTCCCACAATATGATGATCATGCATAGAAAGAAAACGCCAATAAACAGAGGACAACATCTACTTCGCATCTACAGAATTTGAATTTTTTGAATTTGAATTTGAATTTAAAATTTTGGGTGCGTCAGCACTAAGGCTATTTTGCACCCGTCACATTATACGGGGTCCAGCCCCCTATCGCTACACATAACAACTCTAACGTTGTAGAACTAAAATCATAAAATATTCTGACTTTCGTTAAAAGCTGAGGCTGTAAAGGAGCACTCAGCACAAATAAGGACAAAACACAGGTCAACACAAACAAAATTATACTGGCCATGGGACCAGTCGCCAGAGCCTCGTTAGTCTGCAGTCCAGGGTGTACTACGTGGAAGTGAGGTTGACTATTGGGTACACTACGTGGAAGGAGCACCCCTTACACCCCCGCATCTACAGAATTGCATTCTTAAAACAACACAGAATGTAGAATAGAAAAGAATGTAAATAGCGATGGACAATTTCCCTACTATTATCTTTGCCGTTGGCTGTACTCTGCACTCTGCAAATCCATCGACCCTAAAAGCTGTGCGATATTTCGGTATTTCGATATCGTCATTATCGCTATTATCGTGATCGTAGGTATTGACGATATTGATAATGAATTTATATCGCAAAGCCCTACCCTCAATGTATATTCTAACAAGGAACTGGAATTGTTTTCCACGCCCTGGATGAGGCATTCCTACATATATATAAACAGAGTCGAGGTCAAAACCTTTAGTTAAATGATATTGAAACAACATCATATGTACGAAATCACCAGGAAATATATCTTCACTGAGTTACAGCTGGGGTCCAGTACTGTCGGCGAGGCTAACTGCTTGAAACACGAAGATAATTAAGAACAGCAACGACACCAAGGAAGTCTCATTGAACATTGATGATATTTTTCAATATTATAAATCAATTTGGAGTTTCCTCAAGAATCCCAAGTGACGCGACACATATTTACATTATTCTCTGTAGGATCCATCCATTACCCTTTGTACGTACAAGTATGTGTTATAGATGCAAGTTGTGTGGACGATAATTAAAATTATTTATTTCATTTTCATTTTAAGTATTATTAACCCACAGAACCTATGACATGGGAATATAATAATTGCTTTCGCAACTATTATTAGCAAGTACTAGATGATATAAACAGTAACAGAAGGAGATGGTTACATCATTTGTACGTGCAGCCAGATATGTTTGCATCAAAATAAATAAATAAAATTACATTCAATACATAACGGTTGATCATTAATAAGACACTGTAAACTGTAGGTACAGACCCAATAACCCCGTGTGCGTGAAGTGAACGATAATACACAAATATAAGAACAACAGGAACTCTAACATACACCACAGTTATGCTCTCTGCTAGTCGAGGATGATAGTAAAAGTGTGAGTTGGTGCTGAAATGCAGAATAAATATTGATCTGTGTTGTGCAGTAGAGTTTGACTGTTTTTTAAAGTGGAGTGTTGTCGTTACTGGCTCTTACGGTACAACCGCAAAGGACGTCCTTGTAATTTCTCCTTTTCGAAAATAAAACGATGCGATTATATTGCGTGCGATTTTCTGTTCACGGTACCTGAAATAACCGTTTCTCATACGTGTCACGCACCTACACATCAGTTATAACAGTTCCTTGCGTATACTCAACTCGTGATGCCTGAAGCAAAACACTCCTTTCACGTTCTCTAGCAAAACAAACTGAAATTTACGTATGAAAAAATTATTAGATCCTCTTTTGTATTACAGAGAAATTGCATAAATATATTTCAATATTTTCTTGGTCATTAAAAAGAGGCATCACAATGTTATGTAATTTCACATAAGAAATAGTGATGGGATATAAGTAATTGATTTCAATATCGTAAGAAATTATGTGTCCATTGCAGAATGTAAAAACTACAAAAGTTGACTCTTATAACCTTGTGGCTCTACCTGTTGGGGGTCCATGCATTTTAAAACATGCAGCAACAAATGAAAGCATTCACACAGATCTCTTAGCGTTACACGACTTCCGTGTGCTTTTTTCTGAGGTGCACTGTGCTTCCTAGATGCATGTAGCACGTAGCATGATACTTCGGTGTGTGAGCTCCCTAGCAGTAACACTTTCAGGGATATGATCTGGCAGGGAATCGTAGTGAGCTTTGACATCTTCCTGTGGTAATCTGCTACAAGAATTTGGAGCTCTGCCTAGGTAGAGCTCTCCAATTCCATAATGTAGGAAAATGCCGTTCAAACGGGCCCCGTATATGTTAAATAACAAACATATCAAGAGATCGAACTGGCCAAGGAAAAGTCATCATGGTTACATGTAAGGGAAACTCGGAAGATGTTAAAAAATGAAGCTTTGTGAGCATGCCAGGAAAGAATAATTTGGTTACAAGCTTTGTTCTTACTATTTTTTTTGTCTGAGAGTGTGAATAACATTCTGAGAGAATAAGTTAGTAATGCGAATTAGTCAATATTTCTTGATTCTTCTCAGTTGTCTTCTCAGCATTACCATTTACTTGCCATTTTCCCACACAGAGCACACGTCACAGATGCATTGAAATTACGCATGTGTAATGTAGTTGGAACGTTGTAACATTTGGCCTCCCCGATGGCGTAGTGGTAGCGTCGGATCCCACTCTAAACTGCAGGTTCAGTCCCGCTTAGCCTTACTGTGCATAAAGTAGACATAAAACACTAACTCAACGAAATGTGATGCATAGATTGTAATCATTTGTCCTATCCTGAACGTTACATCGTGTCATATGTATTTACATGCAGAACAAGTCTATTTAACTTATAAGCACAATTTACTCTGTGGCGTGGCTTAATTATTCAAGATCGTGACACCTCATTTACTCTAAGCCAATATCAAGTTCTTTTACACTGCTTCAGTGTGAGGGAGATATGAGGTAATTCTTAATGGCTAGCATCAAAGACATTATGGAAAGTTATGCATTTTCCAAGGTTCAAGTTCAACATTCATTCATTTGTGAAACTAGTTCAACCCTTTGTCAGACACATCGGTGAAGAAGGGAATGATGTAAGGTAATTAAGTGCCAATAGAACTTGCCAGTACAAGGTTACCATGGCAACGAGAAACCTACTACGCATATCGTGTCTTTATCGACTCCTTGTAGCTTACGAAATAAGCCATCAGTTCTAACATGAATACAGACAGTTACAAGGAGATGGATTATGTAACATGGGTTAAGTAATGTTTTTGCGTTCTTCTGCTCTGTTACTGGTACTTGGACCACGTCTTGAAAGGTAATATTCTCTTGATTAACTTTTACATAAACTTACACCCCTTATGTAAGAGTTAACAGAAACGAGCATTGGAAGCTTTTAATTATTACACTAAATTGTTCAACTGATTGCTTCTGTCAGATATATCCCCCCTCTCCTCTTTCGAACTTAAATGTCCTGATTTAAGGCACTGGAACTTCGAAGTAAATACACATGCTCTATCCTTGCAAACCTTTATCTAAATCGCCTGTCAGGTGAAACAACAATTGACAGGAGAAGGCCACCTGCTGAAACACCTGGAAAGGAATGTTCCAGATAAACAACTTTCCAATAATCTTGTGTCTGGAGTTTTGTGTATATATATATATATATATATCTTCCTGTTTTGTACCTTATTTCATTTGTATTTGGTACAGATTGTGAAGAAGACCTTGCTAGAAGGTTGAAACGTAACGTTTAGTTTACATTTCAAGATAAAATAAATTCTACCTTGGTCAGCAAATTGAGGTTTTGGTTATCATTTTAATGTCCACCAGCTAATTGGGGTACGTTAAAGCAGTTAGTTGAGTTGTTGTTGTTTTAAGTCCACTTTATGCACAGTAAGGCTAATCGGGACTGGACCTACAGTTTTGGGATCCGAACCACTTGTGCCTCCACCGGGTATCGAACCCGGGACCCCTTGATTACAAGGCAATGACGCTACCACTGCGCCATGGGGGAGGTCCGTTAAAGCAGTTAGCTAACATGAAATGAGCGAATAAGGTTCATAATGATATTCTGTTGTACAACTGCAAATTTACTACAAATAAGAGCATAAATTATATTAAATTATAATCACAACAGAGTATCTTGATATGGCTCACCAGAGCCGTAGCAGAAAAATTTGAGAACATAAATTGCAGCTCGTGTACAGAATTCGATGCTCCATACCACGTAGGACAAATGTCACTCTAAAATACACTCCTTTTTACATTGCTGCGTAAACAACTCCACGAACTCGTAAATAATCCATAACAAAAGTGACATCAACTTTGCTTTAAGTTCATGTGCACTTTCTCTCTCTCTCTCTCTCCCTCTCTCTCTCTCTCTCTCCCTCTCTCTCTCTCTCTCTCTCCATCGTAACCGTTGAAAGTTCACTTATCAATGACAACTTCACCATAGCCGTAGCAAAGTTCACTTATCAATTACAGAACTGACCTGTGACGAAAAGTTCAAAATGTAAATTTGACATTATTTACTTTTCTATCACAATGCGTTAACATTGTAAGAATGATTCACGGAAGCAATAAGAATAAAATTGATATGTAGCAAGTAATGCGAACGAAGCAAGGAAATGTTTAAATCTACTTTTGTTTCCGCAAAATGACAACAATAGCCTAGTAATTTAATACGGCATAAACATTTTCAATAGACGCCAGGATGTTTACTCTCTTCCAGTTTTTTCCTTTGTCGTTTGTCCGTTGCCTCTCTTCCCCGAGGCGACCGTCCTCTCCACCCCCCAGCTCTAACGCTAAACAAAAAGTTGCAATGATCGAATATATTGTAGACCTACGTGTTTTACATACGCACTCTGAAGTCAAGACGTTTTTGATTTGAATCCATGATGAGCATGATACGAATATTTCTACATATCATTTCCGTGTGTGTGGAAGGCGATGGCAAACAGCCACCGGTTCACCAGTCGGTGTCTTGCTACAACACTGCTGAATTAGTTTACTTTTAGAAATTGGAGGCCAAACCAGTAAAATGATTAAAATAGTTCGATTAATGAAATGATGAAGGGTGCACGCAAATATTAATGAATTGGAATCCCGAGTAAAGCATGGATGTTTATTTGAGTCTCTTCATTATTTTGTTAAATACCCACTCATCTTCATCAGTGACTAGCCAGACGGAATAGTGGTGGCGAACACCCCTCCCCCCCAGCCCTCCATGTTGCATCAAATAAAGAAGAAGAACTAGGAAAATAAATCTCTTTAGCGCAAATATGCATTTTTTCGTGTGATATTTAAGGGTATTTTTCTTTATAAGAAACAATTTTTCAGAGTCTGAATCAGTGGCGCAACACAGAAGGGCATTGCCCCCCCCCCCCCCCCGCGGCCCAACCTTGGACCGAAATGAGTGTACCTGCAAGGGGAAATTACCGCCCACAACTTCAAATTTTATGCAAATAGAAACACTTTTCATAAAATTTTCTTGCTCGCGATACCGGCCGGCTTTTCTCAGTCTTATCAAGTTCAAAACCGTAGCTAGGGGGCTGCGGCATTCGGGTCTGGGTGCTGTGTAACTTAAATGAAAACAAGTTTTAAAATTGACGGATTAATTTGTGGATTAAGTACACTTTACGAACAGAAACGCTAATCGGCACTGGACCTACAGTTTAAATTGGGATCAGAACTACTGTGCCATGTGCCACCACGGGGTATCGAACCCGAAACACCTTGATCACAAGACGACGATGTTACCACTACACCATCGAGGAGGCACAAAAGTTGTAAAAGAGAGAATGCATTGGCGTTCCGTGAAATTATTTGCGCCCTATTAAATCAATATTGATTTCAGCCTGCGAGAAATTGGATCCAAGCGAAGCGAGCAATTTATCATATTTCTCTGTAATGTATTGTAAATTATTTGACAGAGAAATAAAACTTGTCTTAATTGATTTTGTTTTAAATGCATGAACAATTGTTTGGAGGAAAGGGAGGGTGCACATTTCAGAGACAATTTATGTATGTATTCATTGATTAATTTGCTTTATTCTACTTCGCTTTTTGTGCATCTTTTGGCTAATTTGCCAAGATGGGGATGAGTGATGATGTGATGAAATTGATGAATGGACACTCACAAACGCCCATGCCCATGCCAGGATTCGAACCCGGGACCCCTGGAGTCGTAGTGCGATGTCCTAACCAGTCCACCACGGGAGTCGGCTGACAATTTATGTATTTTTTGCTGTTGGCGTATTGTGAGATGGATGAATTGGTTGTGTAATGTATTTAAATAATATATGTTGTATATAATATGTAACTTTGAAAACGTACACAATTTAGTGTCCACCCGCTCCACGTTGCATATTATGTGAAACATATCGTGCATGAAAACTATACATGTTAATGTAAACAAAAATTATATTTGGAATGCATTTATCAAGCATTTCCTGTCTCTCAAAAATAGTTTGTGTGTTTGTTTACCATTATTAATGTGAAATTGAGCGTGTTGAAAAAATAATTCAAATCGTTTGTTTGAACACAAATGCTTTAGCACCAACTTCTACCCCCTTTTTGCATAATTTACAAGAGTAATAACGTATTTGATACTACTACTACTACTACTACTACTACTAATAATAATAATAATAATAATAATAATGTTGTTCCCGGGTTCGAATCCCAGCTTGGGCATGGATGTTTGCGAGTGTTCATTCATCAATTTCATGATATCATCACTCATCCCCATCTTCGCAAATTTGCCAAAAGCGGCACAAGAAGCGAAGTAAAATAAATAAAATCAATAATAATAAGAATGTCATAATAACATTATTATTAACATGAATTTTATTAAAATTATTATTAAAATAATAATAATTATGATTATTATTGGTACGTTTATCCTGGTACTTCCTCCCAGACAAAATTTTGTGGTTGCGCCTCTGGTCTGAATTTATCTGTTTCGAATGAAATTCTATGCTTAACCAGGACAATAATTTAATCAAGAAATCAATAGACACCTACAGTAATTTTAATAAAGATGTGTTATAAATCTCGATGTGTGATGCTCCTCATTCAAACTACATAATGAATTCTTATTTTACAACGACTGATAATGATGCAGTAACTTCTGTGTGAAAAAAGAACACGGCTGTTAAGTTTCATTGGAAAAATTTATTTCTAATAAAACATTCACAAAAAGTATTTGAAAAAAATATTTTATTATTATTAGTTATCGTTGTGCACGTATGTTCTGAAACATAGATGTGGAATTCTTGATAATGCAGACATATTTATGACAAGTCCGAGTTTCAAGAAAGCTAATTTCTAGTATTGCAGAGAATTCATAATTATTATTTAAAACCATCCATTTATAGTAATTTGCCGTTATCTCTAGATAATAATTCACCATCGTATAAGGAAAACACTTCATTCACGAATGTCCTTATAATTCCATTACATTTCATGATGAAGGTTGCTATTCACAAAAAAAATCTTTGCACATGAGTATTTAAACTAAAGTAAACAGAATAAAGTTTTTAAAGAAGATTTTAAACTAATAAATTATTTGTGAAAGGCGACACTGATCGTCAAAAGTAATCAAATTACGGTATACAAGTATATTCGTGGATAAGAATTTTTCTTTTTAAATTATTAACGCAAAAAGTCAGTAAAATTATTTATCATTAACTTAACAAAAATGAGTGTAAGAATTGTTAACTTTTCTTATGAAACAAATTGTGATTCATGCTATGTTTGTAGTTTCATTTTTAATTTAATTGATAAGCTAACACTTGATGTAATCAAATGCAACAATTTATAAAATATTGAATCGAAATTGAGGTTGTAGATTGTAGACCTACATTCGAGATGAAATGGAAATTCGATAGTGATTTTCCATGGTTTATGTTAGAACCAAATACTTGAATGCAGGATCATGAGAGGTTGAATGAGAAAATGGTGGTATCATATACGAACCAACACCACAGACATATATTTCTACTGTAACACCTGGGCAACTTTAAAAAATAAGCTATACCTATGTGGTAGATTTATAATAGTGTGTATTTTATTGTTTTTGTCCAAAACTAATTACTCTTTAATGCCATGATTTAGCTTTAGACATTTCCTGAATGATTTCCTATGCTTAGAGAATTTAAGCAAATTTTCCGTTTTCCGTTTGTTATTCCTTATTCCTTGCTCTCATTTAATTTTTCTGCTTTGTTCTTTGTAGAAACCTAAAAGAAATTACTGTATGAAAATGCAATTGGCGATGTAATTTCTGATATGTTTTTATTTATGTCTGTCAAGTGTCAAATGCCAAAAATTTAGAATCCGCCTTGGAAAAAAAACATGTTTAGGGTTTTCATGTTTGCAGATCTATTATTGCTCCTGTGACCTTCTGCTTTGTGTGTTATTCCTGATTTTATAAGTTCGCAGGACTTTGGAACTAAAAGGCAACGTTGAAAATACATCACACTTCCTTAAACGAGGCAACCACCTGGAAAGTCATACCGAATCGCGCGAAAACATTGCAAACAAGGGTGGGTGGGGGTGGGGGTTGAGCAACCTGCGTGAGGCAACTCATTTCGCAACCTTTCCTCATAGCTGCAAGTGATTTATATGTAATATTGATTAGTAGCGCCTGGAAGGTTGGCAACAACCACAATAACGGGGAAGTAGTGCAAAAGGCGGTGGGTGTTTAATCACACGGGCGATGGTGAAAGTATTGCTCTTCATGATACATGAGTGGGCGGGCAGGAGACTAACGATTCCTCTTTTCCATGTCTACGCATTGTGCAATTGTATTGTCCAATGAAAGAGCACCATACTCATCCAACTTTTTGTGCGTGAGCTATTTTGTAACACTACATTTTCTGGAAAAAATAGAACCATAAAATTATCCTCTCTTGATTTTTTTTTGCATTAGAACCGTTTATATTCAGAAAAATTGTTTTTTTTTTGCGATATTGAAGGGATGGGAAGCAGTAATGTACAGTCACCCGTAATAAAAATGGGACAGCTAGATCCTGAAATGCTCACTTCCTTTCAAGGCTTTTTCGTGTGTTGCCTAACTTGGCGGCAGTAGTAGAAGTTTCCATTGAAAATTTGCTATTAAAATCCACTTATCGCCGTAGACGTAGGCAACACACATAACGTCTTGCAGGGAAGCGAGTATTTCAGGATCTGTTTGTCACATTTTTATTGCTGGTGACTGTACATTCACGAACACTTCTGGGTTGTAAAACACCTATTGACTCTCAATGGTATCGTTACAACCCAGAAGTGTCCGTGATTGTACAAGCATACCTGAATATAATTCGAATTAATTCGGTGTATATTTTCCCCCCTTAAATTAAAAAAACAAAAAAACAAATGTTATTGATTGGAAAAGCATTGCCTGTAACACAGAATATTTCTGCAAACTGATTTAACCACAATACATGGCGGGCAGGTTCTCGCCTACATTTTAAACGACGGTAATCTCTATCTCGGTCTCGTCTCGAATTTCGAGAAAAGACCGAGACTATACTCGTCTTGGTACCATCCCTCGAGCAAGCTCAAGGTTTCCTAAGTTGTTCAGAGAATACATAGGTCACGAAAAATCCCTTAAATGCAACGGAGATTGTGCTAATTATCTGAACGCCCTGTTTGCAATGTAAAATAATGCCCAAGTAAACGAACATTTGGAAGAGACGGTGTTTTGAGAATTCCAGCGCTCTCCTTCGCCGCAGTCTGGCAGGTCAACGCCCGGGCGATATTCTCAATGAGCCAGACGAAAGAATCTACCCCCTCCCTCCCCCCGTCATGGAGCAGACGGTGTAAAATTAGATAAGAACTTTTCGCGACTGCAAGGACGAGACAGAGGAATGGGAAATATTAGCTTGTCTTTGGGGAATGAGCAACCGCCACGAAAGAGCGAGCGGAACGAATTTCAGGCTAAGAAAAACGGTTGACCTCCGTAAAATCCTTCTTTACGTTCCAAAGCCACGCGCGCCGTAGTAGCAGGAATGGAATTCAGGTGTCTCTTCAGAAGTACGATGACACAGGTCTTCTACAAGTTGAAGATGCGTTATAGGCCTTTAACTTTACTCTTAGAATCATTTTTAAGAGAGGAGGAGAGGAATATTCCCTTGTTCGTTCTCGTAGGGTCCTACTATATACTATTTTTGTTAATACATAACTTTACGTGAATTACAATGCAGCTTGTTTGGGCTTAATTAGTTCAAGTTTAGTAAATAGTTTACTCAGTTGATCTTCGGTCCAGTTCATCCAGGGGTCTTGTGTTTGACCCTCTGCGGTCGAGATCTGGGTTCGAGTCCCGGCTCGAATGAGTGTTCTTTGAGGTGTTCCTTCATGAATTTCATCAAATCATCCTTGTCTTTAAGATTCGCTAAAATCGAAAGAAAACCGACGTGAAACACAATAATGCAATAGGACTATTCGTAATTGTTTTTATTTTTCCTAGTCGTCAGTTCATCGCCCGTTATCACCTCGCGATTTATTTAGAGGGGTGAATAGCGACATGCAGGTAAATAAATTAAGATAAAACAATAATTTAATGGACACAAGTACAGTCGGTGCAAAACGTAGTGGGGCTTCAGCAACTCAAAATGGAGCTCATATTTACATTACGAATTATTATTTACGCTACAAAAGTAGTGCCTTTGAATGCTATGGAATAGAGTGCAAATTGGATTGCCTATATATAAGGGTCACAATACGACTCTATTTTTCCTTTGGCTGAACTTCACAGCAAGGCAGAAACCAAATAAGTTTTTACAGACGTTTTTACAGGTTAACAGATATTATGTGGGAGATTGAATTAGGATAAGTTACAGGTTGAGACTAACGTATCAAAAATCATTCAATTATACTTTGAAAATGGAGCATATTTTAGTTTGTATCTTTAGTGAAGTGCTTTATCTGTGATAACACGCTACGATGGCAGAGGTACCTTTTTTCAAAGCTGGCCAGGCGTTGTGTGTGTCCTACCACCAATTCCATCAGTTCATTTTTCAATCCTCTTTGTCGCGATTAACCTAAGAAATAGAAAAGCAACGTAAAATAACCGAAATAGAAACATATTCAGTAGCCGAATAACATTTTTTTAAAAATCATTGATCATTGGCTTCCAAGGTCGAATGATTTGGTAGACGCAGTTCGCTTTTTTGAGGTTATTTAAAATATAAAGTATTTTCGAGACATCCAGGGTCTGAGAAAAAAATAATAGTACAGACATTCAATGTTAAGTACAGATATTATATTTATAAATTGGCGACAAAATCCAAGATTATGAAACTGAAGACGGGCACCATTTCAAAATTGCTTAATAAAAATTTCCATGATTCTTAAAAATGGAACTAAATTGAAACAAAATATAGCTATGAGAATTTTAAAATTTTAATCGTGACTTTTGCCTCTTTATGTAAGAGAAACATAATGTCATGAAAATATGTAAATGATTTTATTGTAAACAATACCTTCTCAAGACTATCAGACTTTTCAAGTTCAACATCTTAAAACATTAATCCAATATATATAAAGCCCCAATCCCACCACTCACTCACTGACTGACATAAATGTTCTCCATGAATGAAGCCCCGGAGGCAAAAAATACCCGATTGCAACCACCCACGAAATTGTCCAAAAAATGCCGAGAAAATTTAAGCTCTCTTTTAAGAGTGAAAATGCCCTTCTTTCATATCCTTAGCAACCCGTTTCCACGGGTATTTTTTTTTTTTGCCCACATTGTTTGATTTATTCTTCATTGTCTAGCTACATTATTTCTCACATATCAGTAAGAGATGAATCAACTCCTGGTTAGAAAAGGTGCTTCAAACAAGAGTGAGTGACATCTACATAAGGAGATTCAGTCCAGATACAATTAGACATTGGTATACTCAATGCGAAAATATCTACATCGTGGTTGTTTTAATTAAATGTTTAGAGGTATAATAAAAATCATTTCTATGGAGTTTGCCGTGATTGTTGTTGACCATGGAAACGGACGTTGCTAGGGAATGTAAGGAAAGTTTATTTTCACCCCGAAAAATACTGTAAGTTAATTGTGTTAGACTTTTCGAATTTCAAAATATGAGCATCAGAATTTATTACAGAGGCAAGGTAGGAATTTCAGGGGAATGACGAAAAACAAATATTTTTCAATCACATTTAAAAATGTGAAAATGACAAAATTTAGTGTCACTTATGAATTCATTAATACAAAACATCTAACTGAACTAACTATTTTGAAACTGATATTACTTACCCTGCTTATTATTAAGAAAACAGACAATAATATTTTTATTATTTGTACCATATTAGACGCTGTACACACGTAACGTTACGTTCTAAACTTTTAAATTAAGTGAACATACTTACTCCTTTCCCTTCCTCCATGCCGATATTTTCAAAGGCATTAAGAGCATTGAGGAACCCAAAACGTTGCCGAAGGTCACGTATGCGATCTCACAAGATATGGCCAAAGGCCACGTCTAAAGTATGCGAGTCAAATAAATAAAAAGGAATGGATAACCGCAATATACTTATTCGCAAATTATATTGAAGTAACTTGAATCGAAAAATTAAGAATGTGCCATTTAACACGTCCAGAGGAAGAACATTGACAAATTTGGTGGCAAGAGGCTCACGGACACTAATGATCCCATTGACTTTCAATGCAATCGGTACAACCCAGAAGTGTCTGTGTCTGTACATTTCCCTAAAAATAATGCAATGTCAACTCCTTCTTATTTTAGCGGCGATTTTGTTCCAAAACTGGGGTGGTAAGGACACTTTACTTTCCCTTGGTAGATAAGGTAAGATAAGGTAAACAAGCATAGTGCGGGTGCAAAAGTTGGCACCCCACCGCCCACACAATCGCCAACACTGAAATCAATTTATTATTGTTTGCTATTGTTGCTATTATTCCTAGCAAACAGAAATCAAATTCCATTACTGCTTATGGACTTCTGAAAATAAATTGGTGTGGGTTGTGTGCATATTTCCTGCTTACGTGCGGTTCTAACCCACTCACAAAGCTAATGGTCCATGGTGGATGTGAATACCATAGCTAAGGGGGCGGTATAAGACTACGCAATATGATGCAACAAAAACTGCAACAGGACAGAAAAAAATACCGCAACAGAAGACGTTGGCGTCCTTCGCATGACGACGACGCCCGCGCACTCCGTTGCGGGGACTTTGACGCCGGTGCATGTTAACGCCATCTCTGACGTCACTGGAAGCCAGACAAGCAGATCGATGCTCTGCATCGTGGAAGGTAGGAAAGCCTCGGTGGATTTGTTGGGTGAGGAAAGGACGGGAGAGCTGCCATTGAGCGTCCGGCCCCTGCGCATTCGACGCTTCTACGCCCTCGCCAGATTGTTCTTCGCGGGGTGGCGCATTCAGATGCATTCGAGCAAAATTTCCCGTTTCCATTTTGAAAACTTCCCATTTTCCCTTTTCGCTGCAAAATTCCCGTCGATTCAACAGTTTCGCACACAAATAAAATACAGACACATACAAGTTATTCTGAAAATATTCTAAAATGAATAAAGAGCACATATAGGTTAGGATTCCACATTAAACTATGGAGCCAACCAGTCACGATTAGCTTGTGTGAAAATAAAACGTAGCACTCTAATTACTATAAAATTTTTCAATGACCTTTTACCTGCATCACATTGCTTACTTCTTTAAATTATTTCATAAAGTTATGATGTACGAGGAACTAAAGTAACTTATGAGACCGATCCACAGTAGATATTAATGTGCCCACGTAGCATTAGGCGTAATTGTAGCTGCACTCTATAGATTTAAGTAATATCTGAGAAAAGAAAAACATGGAAACTAATTCAGGTTACAAGTAATATTCCTTTCCTAAGGCAACTATTTCCCTTGAGCCTTATTTCATCTTGCAATTTGTATTTTCACACAGCTATAGTTTGGCGTAGGGCGCTGTGATAAGCATTCCCCTATGGAAGTCGGCTCATGTAGTTCGTCACTGACAAAGTAGATCGGTGGCAGGGACGAAGAATAAGGTAGAAAGGTAGAAAGAAGATGGCCGTAGACGTAGACAGTGTGAACCAAATGTAATCGTAACGTAACTGTAGCACAATGGCCCAATAACAAATTGGCACCGTAAATCTGAACTTGCATATTTCAATGCATGAAGTAAAAATATCACAAACAACAAACGACTTCAAAGACCGGAATTTCGAATAGAAACTGATTTGTCACGTGCTTGTTTTGTTCCTTTAAGATTACCTTACAGATAATACTTTCATCCCATTCTCTACCTTCTTTCATTCTATTTACTGTAATTATTGTAATTACTGTAGTTTCCATTCATAAAATTCTAGAAAACGTATTACTACTAATAATTAAAATAAGGCCTCTCGTCGCCTCAGTTGTATTGAGCGGTAAGTGGCCGATCTTTAATCTCGCCAGAGAGTCCCGATTTGGACATGGGTGTCAATTGTAGTGTGCTACATCAGTTTCATCTAACATTACTCAGAAGCTAAAAGTGGCCGGAAAACGAAGTAAAATGACAAAAATACAAATACAAATCAAGGTTCCTTTCTTTTTAGAACAATGGATATCCATCTTGCATTTCCACTTGCATTTCCCCCCAGTCTGAACCAGGCCAATCCATCCTTCCCTCTCGCTATCCACAATTACTGCTCTCCTGCTGTGTTTGAAAAACGGCTTGGGAAAACAATTTGCAGTGTATTCGGCCACCATGTGTTTTAGGCGCATCAACATTGCACATGCGATAAACTCAGGCTTCGGGGCAAGAGCCTCCACAACTGCAGCCGAGTGTGACATGTTGCATGCGAGTGCAGTACATGCAATGGGTCCATCCCAAGGGCAAAGTAAACCTGAACTGACATCGGCTGCCATTATACATGGAGCGAAGGCAAACAGCTGGCACGTGATTCCAGAGCTACCCTGGCAACAGATAAGTCGCATTTCAAACTCTGTAGTATTCGATGACCTTGGATATTAGAATCGTAAACGGAAATTTAATGGGGGTTACGGACAAAACTCATGGCTTTCAGATGATTTTTCTTCTTCTCTTTCTAAAACAAAAACAAGTTCCTATTTTTTTCAACTGAGAAGAAAATCTGTGGGTTTTTCAAGGTCGTAAGATTAACCACCTTGGAATGAAGTTGCTCATTGTATTTCTTTTCTTGTAAAGAAATCTTGAGGTCAGTTCAAGGATGCGGGTTGAGGAACATGCATTTCTCTTGTTCGTAATCGGACTCCAGCTTTGTGGTATATTGCCACGGGAGAACCTGTTGACTTGACTGTGAGCAATAGTAGCTGAAATGACTTTAAACCAACATAAAACAGTCTAACAAATTTGTTATGAGTTCAGTTTGTCCTCAGATAGGCTAATGGGGACCTGACCTACAGAATTTAAAGAGGGTCCGAACCACTGAGCAGTTGCCCCCATCGAGGATGGAACCCTAGACTCCTTGATTATAAGGCGACGACGTTGCCACCACAGCATCGAGGAGGCCTAAAATCTGTGCAATAAAGTAACATTTCTCTAATTCTGTGTGTGTGTAGTCATTGCTTTTACGTTGTTTTTCTTCTTTACTATGTGCTATCATCGGCAATCAAAGATACATGAGAGAACAAAGAACCAGCCATGTCCTTCTTACTCAGAATTCTATCTATTTTGGTTGATTTACCTCGCTTTTGAACATCTGGAGTTAATCGCGACGATGCGGATGGATGATAAATTCATGAGATGGATGGTAGAGAAACACAATGATACTCAGATCAGATACCCAGATTTCCAACCTGAGACCTCTTGTTTCTTAGCACGTTACACTGGCTATGAAAGTTCGCCACAGAGGCGGATGATGATACACAAATCACCGCATTATGGAAGTCACTCTTAGAAAGGTAGAATGAATTAGAAAGCATAATATTCATCCTCTTTCTGACTACTGAAAGATTAAAAGCACTTTAATATGACTTTTTGCGATACTTGTAACGTTGTTGCAAATAACGTTGAAGTAACTGTTAGACTGTTGTTAGATTTATAGCCCTGCACGAAAATTGATGGACTGAAAGAGCTATCAACTGATCTGTAGAATATAGATAACTAGAATCTGTGAATTATCTACACTATGCGATCTCCATATTTTGGTCGATGCATTGTTTGTTCTAGTCAATAATCGAAGCCAATTGATACCTATCGATTTCTAAAAAGTACTAAATTCAATGAATCGAAACAGCTAATTAATACTAACCAACCGCGATATAAAGGATCTTGATCGGATCGCTTGTCTATGACAGTCAAATAATAGAAGGTAAACATTCTATGTACCTTCGATGTCTCAGAAGTAAGTTAAGGCTGCAAACATGTTAATTCAGATGCGTTTCATTTTTATGATGTTACTATATCTCGGTCATATTTTTGTAGAAACCTTTAATAAACCTAACGTTAATTTCTTGTATCATACTTATTGTAACTCATAGTTTATATTTACGTTCCATTAGTAATTCTGTGACTGTTGGTACCTCTTTTATTTACTGAGTAGTTGTTGTGCTAAGGTTTAGTAACTGTTAGCAACATTTAAACCTGTAAGAAATACATACATCAAATTAACAGCGTGTCGAAATGAGATTGAGCATACTCAACATTAAGTATATTTCCACAATAGCAGGGTGAGTGACTCTTCTAAATGGAAATACATTCTTTCTACGTTGATGATATATATAAAGACTTTAACAATTTGAAGAGATAGAGAGAAAGAAATGGGGAAAGAAGAAGTGAATATCTTTAGATTTCGTGATTACTGTTGTTATAAATTATGTATAAGGGCTATATAACTCCGAAGACAACCCCCACAAAATAAGGATCCAGGGAGCCAGAACTAATCCCGATTTTCTGAAATCATGATCACTTTGTTCCCCCTCATCTCCCCTAAAGATTGAGCCTCCAGGTATTTAGGAGGGGCCACGGGGCAAGAGGGGGTGTACTGGGCTTCCTCCTACAGTTTTCTCCCGATTCTATATCTTTATTGGCATTTTTCTCCCCCTAAAATGCGTCTGTCTCTTCTGGTCTGAATGCTTGTATGTTCTGATGCCCTCAGTCTTTACGAATGATTGTCAGATTGCAAGTCAGAGACTATTTCCCGAACTTTAGGCTCAAATACACACATTTATCAGTGACAAATGAATGTGACAACTTCGACAACACACGTAGAATGTTATTTTTAGTTGCAACCTCCTTTGTATCAAAACAAAAATATAAGACTAACTGAAATTGTCGAGTAAAAAAAAAAGTCCTCTCTATGCACAGATAGACTAATCTGGACTGGAACTACAGTTTAAAGTGTGTGTCCGAACCACTATGTGCCTCTAGATGGTATCGAACCCGGGATCGACACAAACAGACTCTAATTACATATCGAACAGATTTCGAACCTAAGTTATGCACGTTTGCAACCGATTGTTTAAGTGACTGTTAAATATTTTGAACTTGAGAAAAATGTGTTTATTTAAATGAAAAGTGAGTTATGGGAAGATGTGAAAATTTCTCTTTCACCGAATTTATATTTACAGTTATTTATTTTATTGTTTAATTTTCACTACGATTATGTATCAGTTTGTGTAAATAATAGGGGAAAACCACTGCAGTCATATACGCGTACATATAAAGAAATCACACTTAAAATATTTGAGAAAACTGTGCATTAGTGTTGGAAATTGATTTCAATGAAACCAAAGGAAGAAGAAAAGTCTCGAAAACAAGTTTGAGATTAAATAGTATGTAAATAAAACTTTAGTACTGAACTTGTGAAATAAAAGTTAAAGAAATGGTATAAAAGTTCTCTCTCAAATAGTTTTTCCCAACTGCTCATATTACAAGGCGATTGTTTATTCCCTTTAATTATCAACATTTTAAAATCATATAATCACTTTTATTTCACAAATTACCTTAATATTTCTGTACAATGTAACCTTTTTCGGTTTAAATGAAAAAATGACATTTATAGATGGAACTTTTTCGAGGAAAACCATATTTTGAAATACAAATTTAAATATGAATGTTTATATCCTATCTTATCATTATTGCTTTCTTACTTTGTGCGTTTGTATTTCCTCTACGTTTTTAATTTAAAATCACGTATTATAAAGTTCTTCAATTTACAGTCACGAGCCTTTTAAGGTCAGACCCTATCAAACGGTTATCTTCACTGGGCCATGACACCGAGCCCGGGACAGCTCGCCTCAAAGGTGAAGAGAATTATATATTCCAATAGGGTCCTTACAAACCTTTCGATGTTATCTATTATTGTATTTGTAAAAATGATGTTGGTATTAAAAATTACCAAACTAACGTTCAGTTATACGTACAGTCACCGGCAATAAAAATGGGACATCTAGATTCTGAAATACTCGCTTCCCTGCAACGCGTTATGTGTGTTACCTAAATCTACGGTGGTGGTAGAAGTTGCCATTGAAAATTTATTATTTCCATCCACTTATCGCCGTAGAGTTAGGCAACACGTATGACGTCTCCCAGGGAAACGGGTATTTCCGGATCTAGATGTCCCATTTTTATTGCCGGTGACTATACATGGCATATGCAGACACTGTGAAATAATAACGATTGTCAACTTCGTGCGATTATTTAATCAAACAGACAGTTATTTGTAAATTGCTTAAATATATCAAGCAAAACCGTACATGGACGTCCGCAGAAATTTCCCAGGAAGGTCAAAGTCCAGGTTGCGTTCTGAGGTACGATATATTGAAGTCCACTGAAATCTACTGTTGACGAAGAACCTGTGGGATTCAGACTGAATAATATATACATTTACATGCCTTAAGCTGATGAAGTAAACACGTATCCCGGGAGAGGGATTACGTGATCCCCCTTCCCCTCTTGCGGGAGGCTATTTTACTCTTTGTAATTACGACACTTCTACATGTTAACTAAAAGTGGTTTTGTGGCACAGATACAGTACAAAAGCCCGTTGCGTTACAAATAAGGGGAGGGGGCAAGAGGAAAAGTGGAAGCTTAAATTACTAGAGCTTTTGCCTTTCGCAATGTGTTCTGACCAATACGTAATTCGATTCCGCATGCAATTGAATATCTCAATTTTTGTGGACATCTCTACATGACCTTTATGTTGCTTGACGCAGCAAATAAATTTTGATTTGTTCCTTTAATATATATATTCATTTGGAATTCAATTAGAAAATTGAACGTACATGCTGTAACATGAGCGACGAAAGTAGGATTACAAAATGAGATCTTTAATTTCGTGAGATGTTGAGTGGTCATTTCTACCCAATAACACTGACCAATAAGGCATTGCTGATTTGCAAAAAGGGGAAGAAAACGTTGTCCTTTATGTAAAAAATATTTCAATATAAGAACTAAATCTTTATTAATTTCTGTTTCAGTAAGTCTATCCTCTATTAGTTCTATTTTAAGTACATCTATTTTATGTTAGTTTCGATTTATGTAAGTCTATCACACATTCTATCGGATAGCCAACCTCCGTGGTGGAGTGGTTAGCACAGCACATCTCGGCCTGGACATGGGCGTTCTTTGTGGGTGCTCCTTCTTCATTTTCATCACTCATGTGATAATCTTTGCGATTAGCCAAAAATGGCAGAAAAGCTAAGTAAAATAAACCAAAGCAATCAATCAATTCTATTGGATACACACGTTCCGGAACAATGTGATCCTATTATTAACGTCGATGAAGTTTCTCTCTTCCAAACAACGTTTCTGGAAACAACGCTCGATGTATAATATAAACATAAATGCTGGGTACGTACAACCCCAAAGGCAGTGAGCATAAAATACGCGTATATTCTGCTCAATCTATGATTTGTGTTATTTAAGTATAAAGAGAAAATGATTCGTTTGGATTTCAGTAGGATTTTATATATGATATTAGGTTAAAACCTCGTGCTATATGTATCGATCCTAGAGATGTCATTAATACCCTCTCACGGTGACTTCGATCGTTTGGATTTATCCTCTTTGAGACAGGATCATTCCGAATTTACACATTCTGTAAATGTGGAAATATACGAACGAGTGTTCATATGCATATCTCGAGTTGGAAGCCAAAAGAATACCTCTCTCATCCGGATGTTTTGTGCAACTTCTCTTCTTCTCAGTATTCGAGTAAAGCTTTCTACTTGGAGAAATACAATTTCTGATTCACTCATGTGTTAATTTAAAAATGAAAAAGAAAGGAGGCACCAAAACTCATAGACAAGGAGTCAGAGGCGTCGCCACCCTAAAATAGTCTCAGCCCACCCGTGTGCCCACTAAAATACAATAAATACCAGATACATATATTATTTAGGTAACGCAAAGTAACAAGATAGTAAAGAATTATAGTATAAAATACACAAAGTGTCCATGACAATTGACTAACATAACTCAGTTTCACTTCAAAGATGAAGAACGTTTCCAGATTCTCCATCTCAGTTGGCTTCCTTTCATTATCGTGAGAAATATAAACGTGTAAACGAAACGTCATTGTTTCACTCTTAAGGAGATGTCGTAGTGATTTTCGTCAGTCCGTTTCCATTTTTGACGACGTTTTTTTTCTTGGAGCAGCGGTGCCTTTGATAATTTGTTTTCCTTTGTTGAACTTCAATTACAATTGAACATATCAATTTTAGCAGCCGTGGTTCATTAGCAGCGTTTTATTCTTAGTGTGTGCGAGTAGTTGGAGGAGTTCGTAGCATGGTGGTGTGCGTTTACGTATTATACCCGTTTATATATACTGTATATATATTATTTTAGCTTTTATTTGGAGAAAATTCGTGTGTAAATCAACGCTCCTTTGTTTGAGTTCTGAGTTTGAATTGAGTACAGATAGGCTGATCAGGACTGAGCCTACAGTTTAAAGTGGGATCCGAACTACTATGTGCCTCAACCGGATATTGAACCCAACGCTCTTTTGTGATTGCGTCTGTGTGAGGTGATATTTTAATTAGTCTGGTATAGTGTAACCATATTAAGAGGGCTTAACATGTCGGGTAAACGAGTTATTTGATTATTTTAGACAAGATAGTAAAATGTGTAAACTTGATAATGTCCCATAAATTTCATTCTGATGCGAATGTAGAGGAATTTGAAAGTATTTCACCAGTTGAAGTTGAAAGTGATTCAGAAGACAGTTTCTTTGACCTTAATTTTAGCTCTGCTTTTGGGTGGATCAAGCGGGGCCACGGCGCTGGACCAGTATTTGGGGGTTGGGGGGGTTGGGGGAGTACCAAAGTCATCAAATTAAAATTTTAACACAATGAAATAGGAAAAAATAAGGAAAAATATTTAATAAATTTAATTAAAATGGTTATTCCAGAATTCTGCGGCGGTATAGTCGGTAGGGCATCTGACTGTCACGCAGGAGATCCGGGGTGGGTGATGTGGTCGAACTTTTTCCGGCGTGGCTCCGGACCTCACCCAGCTTCAAATCAATGGGTACCTAGGCCAATCCTGGGAGGGGGGTAAAGGCAGCCGGAGCGTGGTGCTCCAAAATGGCCGAGATCGAGAATGTGTGGAGCCCTACCCCCACATCGCATAAATGTGACTTAATGGCACAGTGCTATATGCACGGGGAACTTTACCTTAACTTACCTTCATTTCAGTAACTGTGATGAGTTTTGATAAATTATTATTTTCTTAATGTTATCAGTTAGATTTTTTCCATCATTGCGTGCTCTTTACAAGCTCCGTTTGTCTTGTAAAAGCACAGAAAAGCTTCTCTTTAACTGATAAAAGCATATTTCGCTTTATTTTTATATAATTATTTTTTACCAAAAGCAGGACATTTATGTGCCGAATTTTTTAACACGAATGAAAGTTGCATACAAATGTTTGTAATAATTGCATTATGGGTATGAATTTAAGCCATGATCAAGAATGCTCCAGTACAGCAAAACTTTGATGGGGGGGGGGGGGGGCATCATGAAACGTCGCTCCACCTTGAAAAATTCCCAGGGCCGACTCTGGGCATGACCACCGAACCAGAGCCCATCTAAAAATATTTTATCCACCCTTGAGCCCACCCTAAAAACAAATTCTGGCGACGCCACTGCAAGGAGTGGACTGGACCAGAGAGAAGCAGAATTTTATAGAGCACCACTGGCATAAATGAAGAAAGTCTACCAAATAAGTATGTAACTGTATCACTCGAACATCTATTTTGAAACAGCCTATAATAAAGTATGAATCCTCATACTTTACGTTGTATCTGACAAATAATTGAATGTCGAAATTAAACTTGCCTCTATACGTTACCTATTTATTATGTTTTGTTTATGTACTGTTCCTTTATTTGTATTTTCCTTAATTAAAGTTGCATTTCTGCCTCTTCAGACCAATTGCAACGATGAAGATGGAATTGATGAAGGGACATGCACCCATGCACAGGCATAGATTCAAGCTCGGAACCTTCGGTAGAAAGTATTGCCCTTAAAGTCCAACACTAAACATGTGATATTAATTAATGCTTGTTTCCCAGTAGTCATACACATTGTCAAAGTTGCTCTGCTAAATGAGTATCTTTGTAATTAACAAGTGGAAAGTCTGAAATAAATTGTTGTGAATATTATATTGTCAAAGCGGTGGATAAATCTGTGTCATTCACCCTACACCCATTTACCTTATAAAGAGCGCACTGCATCCACTTCGTATGTGTAAGATACCAGATAATCATTTTTAAGGGAGTCATATAATGGTTTCAACTTTCCCTATTTTATTTTCCATGGCAAGATGGCAAGTGTAAGATGCATATGATGGCTGATGGGTTTCTTACAAGACAAAGGTAATTCTTCAGATATTCTCTGCACTTGGCATTATTAATGATAGTTTATCGCATCAACTTCCAGGTATCGAAAATGTATACAGAAAATGACATACACAAATAATCGTTTTGGATTTAATGAAGCTTGGAAACTTACTTATTTATTTACTTATTTATTCTTTGCACTTCTACAGAGTATTAAACCTCCATTTGCAGAAGGCGTTGCTTGCTTTTCTTGATACAGTACAAATTACATGCGAATATACAAACACATATTCATGCACACGCCACATCACGTAAAACAAATGAGAACATATGCATATACACTTATATGCAAACATTTAGCAAGAAGAATTTAAGTAATCCGTATGTATTGTACACTGTAAATTCAACCAAAGAAATACATGTATTAGTATTAACATTGATATTTAACAATCCATATTCTTTTAGTATTTATTTTCTTATAGTACTAAGTTTATTATTCTCTTATATCTGTTAAGTCAAAGTGAAAAATCTATATATTGGTGGTTTGCAACAAGGATATTGTAAATATGTCGCATTCTATTTATTGGTGAGTTTTGGTATTTCTGAGATTTTAAAATCTTAGAAGTCAGAATATTTCTATTGCGTAGATGATCTTTTCTTACATTCAATTGTATTTGATCGAGAAAGGAGCTGTTATCTAAAATACCATTTATTGCTTTATACAAGTACAACTGTTACAAAATTTTCCTCCTATTACCAAGACTTTTAAACCCAAATATTTCGATCAGATTATTACATGATAATTCACGCTAAAGCAGCATTTTTTAAAATTAAATGTGAAATCAATTAAGCAGCTCCATTGATGCAATTTATCTAAATCTTCCTTGAGATCTACTGTATCGTCTACACCATTAATTTCTTTGCATAATTTGATATCATCGGCATACAAATGGATTTTCGAGTTCTTAATACAAGTTAGTAGATCGTTTACAAACAATATAAATAAGATAAGTCCTAGATTAGATCCTTGCGGGACACCGGAGTTTATAGCATATTCACATGATTTTGACTCTTATTAGGTTACATATTGTCTCCTACCTTGGAGATACGATTTCAAAAAAATCAACAGATTAATTGTCAAACCAAAGCCTGATAATTTACTCAGAATTAACAGAATCAGAAGCTTTAGCACAGTCAATATAGATTATATACAGTAGATCTACATCTTGCACAAAGTTTGTTAAATTAGTTGCATTAGGTCTATTGTTTATGTAGTTTTTAACATGTTTGAATATTCTTGTATATATTTTGATGGATTGATTGATTTAGTTTATTTTACTTCGCGTTTTGTGCCTCTTGGCTAATTTGCGAAGATGGGGATGAGTGATGAAATGATGAAATTGATGAATGGACATTCACAAACAACCAAGCCCGAGCTGGATTCGAACCCGGAACCCTTGGCGTCGCAGCGCGATGTGCTAACCACGTATATATTTTGAATGCATACATACAGCCACTTGTTACTTTTTTGGACAATTGTGAAAGTAGCCGCCAAATTAACAACATAAACAATTAGACGTCGAAAAGTACTATCACGAGTGCTATCTAACAAACAGAAAGAGCAGAAGTAAGTTTTGCATGGTGTAAAATGAAATTTCATTGTGCAAAACGGTCACCGCAAAAGATTGTCTATTGCTGTCATTCTTTTTTGTGTCGGCTAGTTTACGTCGCTTTCTGCAATCGCGACCATGAGGATGAATGGTGAATAGATGAAACGGGTGATGCAGGAGAAACGCAAACATACCTTTCCCAGGGTTAGCACCTGGCACCTTTGGATTCGTAGCGTGATTTTATGACCACTCAGCCCCGGAGGACAGCAATGGCCATTATGTATAGCATAGGACCTAGCCAATAAAATTATGGATTTCGGTAATTTAAATCAGCCTATTAGTGAATGATGTTAACATGCAAAATATGTTACACATGTATATGGGTGTGCGCGTGCGAGTGTATGTGTGCGTGTGTGTACATTTCTTGCTCTTTCTGTGTGTGTGTGTGAGTGTATCTAATAACAAACACCCTTTACCATGCAAGTACCGAATTTATGTTTGCTAATTTGAACTTCACACCCTTGCACACACAGGTCTGCACGAGTCACTTACAAGCTAAAACGCCTTGAAATGAGAGTGCGTTTTAATTGCGGCAGCCACAGCGGAACGACGTTCAAACAAGAAGTAAACAACAACACAAAAATCACCAAGCCCCTTAGGTCAAAGTCATGCCATGCCATGTGGTCCTCTGGGATACGTATAAAGCAGCTGCCTATAGGTCTACAAAAAACAGTCGTAATTTCAACCTTGGAAGCAAGCAAGTGGATGGACGTGAACCGGATGGAGCCACCAGCTGCCCATAGCAACACCTAGCGGACCTTCCATCCTGCTTTGTTCATTTATGTGTGGGCAGTGACATATTATAACGGGGGCTATCGTGAACGAACTTCCCTTAAATATTCTCAATAAGCAAATAGTTTGTCATTATCAATTGACTTAACATTAAATTTATGTATAGATTTGATTGATTGATTTTCAAATTGTGGGCAGGTCAGCACAAATACAGGGACAACCTCCTTGATTGATTGATTGGGTTTATTTAACTTCGCTTTTCTACCACTTTCGGTTAATCACGAAAATGAGGATGAGTGATGATACGATGAACGGACACTTACAATTAACACAAGCCGGGATTCGAACTCAGGACTCCTAACGTCGTAGCGCGCTGTTCTAACCACTCCCCAACTGATGCTGGCAGGCCAAGTTCCTTAACCAAGACAAATCTGAGGACAAGACTGTAGCAATAAAATGAAATGTCTGTTCAAAAACGTTCTCACTCAATTTCTAAAACTTAGACTCCTTACCAACAACGAAAACTATGTTCTCTCCGAGGATATAATCTACAAACCTAGGTTACAAGCTGAGGCTGTAAATAGGCGCTCAGTACACGTAAGGGCAAACACAAGACAGCACGATTTGATTTGATTTGTTCTATTTTACTTCACTTTTCTGCCACTTTTGGCTAATCGCGAAGATGGGAAGGAAAAGTGATAAGATAAAATGATGAAGGGACAACCACAAACACAAACACATATGAACGACACAACACAAAACCGAAGAGAGGATTGTACTGTCCGTGCGTCCAGGCGCTAGAGCCTCCTTGGCCTGCAAGACTGCAATTACCGTGGTGTATTACGTGGAAGTGAAATTTACGTTTGGGTGCCATCTCAGGACGAAATGTACATTGAGCGTGTTAATGAAACAATAATTTCAGCAAATTTTCTTCCAGTGAAATAAATCGTTCTGAATGTGCTACATAATTGTAACTAACTCCCTCTAGCCATCTTAAACCCGAAGGTTCATGGCTGCATCAATACAGGCCTTCCATCTGTCCCTATCTTGAGCAAGATCTATATACTCTTTTCCATCCCTACCGATTTCCTTTAGGTTCATCTCAACGTTATCCATCTTCGTCTTGGCCTTCCTAGAGGTCTCTTACCATCAGGTTTTCCAACAAGAATCCTGTAAACTCTTCTTTCTTCTCCCATTCGTGCCACATGGCCTGCCCACCTAAGTCTTCTTGATTTAATTATTCTAGTAATATCTGGACATGAATACAAATTATGTAGTTCTAAATTATGTAACCTTCTCCACTCACCTGTCTCCTCATCCCTTTTAGGTCCAAATATTTTCCTAAGCATCGTATTTTCAAATACTCTCAATTTATGTTCCTCTTTCAATGTAAGGGACCAAGTTTCACACCCATATAATACTAATACTACAGGCAAAATTACTATTTTGTATATTTTAACTCTTAGTTTCTTAGATATTAAACGAGAAGACAAAAGTTTATGAAGAGAGAAGTAACATGCATTTCCTGAATTAAGCCTACTTTTTATTTCCTCTTTAATATAATTTTCATTTGTTAATATTACTCCTAAGTATTTGAATTTGGAAACTGGTTCAAACGAGTTGTTATCAATAATTAAATTTTGATTATTACCTAACACTTGGTTTCGGCCTGTAAGCATATATTTAGTTTTCTCTTTGCTAACTTACAAACCTATCTCTTTAGCAGTTTTTGAAAATTATTTTAGCATTATTCTTAATTATGTTTATATCATCCCCTAATAAGTCTACATCATCTGCATATGCTAACAACTGAGTCACACCATTTAATTTTAGTCCTTCTTTAGTTTCTTTTACCTCCTAACAGCATATTCTAAGGTAAAATTAAAGAGCAATGGAGATAATACATCTCCTTGTTTTAACCCATCATGAATTGTAAATTTGTCAGACACATTAATACCCACACGAATTTTACTTTCTGTTTCACTGGTGCATACCTTTATCATACTAACAAGCTTCTTAGGTATTCCAAACTCGACTAATATATTATATAATTTATATCTTTTGACCGAATCATATGCCTTTCTGAAATCAATGAATAGATGATGGACATTTTGATTATACTTCCACTTTTTTCAAGTGTCTGTTCGATGTGAAAAATTTGATCTGTAGTTGATCTGTTACGTTTAAATCCACATTGATAATTACCTACGGTATAATTATTGTTATATTTAAGTTACATAATTGCAACTTAAAATATTTGTTATAGTCTTTGTAGCTGAATTTTGGCGATTTTTTAATATGATAGTTTGCAAAATAGCTTCCATGTTTATTTACAGCTTAATGATGATGGCACTATTAACGATTTTGTATGATTAGTATTTTGTATATTATTCTCACAACACAGTTTTGCTATTTTTGCTTATAAGAATTATTGAATTTTATATCAAGAGAAATTTAAGTGTTGACTTATTAGGTTTACTTTCTTAGAGCCTAATAAATATCATTCAAAGATTACGAGATTAATGAACTTTCACCAAAAGTTATTCTGATATCTACAATTCCTTGTGTGCATTCTATAAATGATTTCTTGAAAGTGATTTAAAACAATGATTTTTTAAATCACACGATTTAAATCTTGATTTATATCAAACCACCTTGTCTACAGTTTAAAGTGGGATTACAGCCCCTGTTCAATGTGCACTCATTAGAAAATTTAACCAATTTGAATGAATTTTAATCTACAGCATACTGGTCAAAAACAATACTGAATTATGAGAATCTGATATCGAACCATTATTCAGAGGATTTACATTAAATAAACAACAACTGCATTTTGAATTGCAATTTCAATCGTTTACGTAAGTTTCGTGGAAATCTTCCAATATTGTAATAATATTCATTCAAATCCAACCCCTTCACGCACACACACAATCACACACTTTCAATGTATTATTCTATCAAATCAAATATCCACAAGTCTGATTTGAATGCTTGTTCATGAGCTTTATTGCTTTTATTGTAATATAGACGAGTACAATTTTTCAGATTTTTAAATGAAATACAAAACTTTAATTCTGATGAGGCTTGATATAAAATGTAATAAAAAAATTAGATTTTTATGAACATTAAAGACCAATAAGCAATTTTTTTCCTGTATGTTTATGAATTTCCAAAAACAAAATATTCGATACAGCCTAACCTACAATCCCCCGAACATAAGTCCTTCTCATTTTCTGTTGAAATGTCTTTGGAATTTGGTGTTTACATTTTCTGCACAACAGCAAAAATACTTGTTGAGAAATGAGACAAAACTAATATCGTGAAGTTAAAGATGAATGCCAAAGCAACGTATTTGATTTCTATTTTTAAAAACGATTTTATGATGATGGCCTACAAATTCTGCAACGAAATCTAACCGTCCGACAAATAACTGAACGTTATTTGTTTATGTGTCCTCACCAAAAGTCGTTTCCACTGCGTGAGGAAGTGGTTAGCACTTAATGAGTAAGTCATGGAAGTTTCACTGTGCTAGTACCCTTGTCTATTTCATCAACACATCATTCATCCTTGTCGCGATTAATCTATAGAGGTAGAAAATCGGCATAATGCACACTCACACGTTTCTCTCATTTATGTTGCAGCATTCCATTGATAACCGAGGCATCGAAAATGGTCTTCTTTGAGTGGCACGTGAATCTACTCCCATCGCCTCTGTTATCTGGCACCCTAGACCAGATTACAATGTATACTACTATGCTTTTTAAGCAGTTCCCCGATCAGCACCGAAAATTAGAGGCTAAATGAAATGCAAGAGTACCATAACTGAGAGCACTAATCATTTTGGTCGGTGGGAGCCCCTGCCAGTGTTTGAGACTATGAAGCTGCTTATATCGAAATTTTAAGTAACAGTTACTTTTTCGAGTAACAGTAATTGCAACTGAATTGCATTTTAAAATGAGTAACTATAACTGTAACTCATTTACTTTCTTGCAATTACTATAACCAACAGTTCTTTTTTTCATTTCAAGCTAGTGTTATACGTGCTACATTTTGTTCAAGTATAGATGTTCACGAATTTTCTAACCTATAAATATTAATATTTAACCTAATGAAATACTAATTTAATTTGAGGTCATTAATGAAGAGAATGTTTCCAAGTCATGCATGAAAAACGTTATTCGAGATCTTGTTCTTTAGAATAATTTAACTGTAAAAATAAACTTACATTAAAAGCAACTGAACAGAATTACTTCTGAAAATGAGTAACTGTAATCTGTTACTTTTGAAAAGTATTTTTTGGAAGACTGCCCGCCATATACTTACATACATTCATGCACGGAAGCTATATAGAGAAAGGGACAATCTGGGAACGCTGCTAAGACCGCGGCAAGCAGAAAGGAAAAAAACCGGCCTATCTGACAGAAGCTGAACCACCGGGACCAAGCGCTGAAGACAAAGTGGGAGAGAAAGCGCCAGGTGCCCTGTCTCCAATTGGTAGAGGAGTGAGAAATCCAACTCACCTGTCTCTCAAAGAGCACAAAGAACCAGAAAAACCGAGGCCACATCCAGTAGGGTCTGCTTTTACATGCAGTAGGGTGAGTGGCCTTGACAATGCCCCACTGTGGGAAGCACGTGGGGGGAACAACATGCGGCAATTTTTACAGTTGTTTTACTGCAAAAGCGGATGACTCATGTAATGTGCAACATCCAAGGTGATCAATGGTGATGAACCTTTCTCTACTTAGGGGCAATCTGAGAAAACAAAATGCCATCTTCTGTAGATCGTGAATGTAATCCTATTCTGCTGAAGGGAATTGTTTTCAAATTCTGGCAGTAGTGTCAGGGAGCAACCGTATGTGCGCAAAAAACAAACATTTTCTGAGCATGCTTCCATGTTGGCGTCTGAATTACAGTAATATAATATATGAACAGAGACTTACGTGAACTGGATAGGTATACTGGTGGATCGAAATTGTGACAAACGATAATCTTGTAATATATTTTGGTACTTTTTCTAATTTTACGTCGCCTTTGTGTCGCTTTTAGCTAATCGCGGCGATGAATATGAAATGGTGATTACATGAAATCACCCATGCCAAGGCTAGGACTCGAAGCGGGAACCCTTCCTAGTAAAATCATGAGTCGATATCTCCAACTGTTCGGAAACCGAGGTGGCTACATACAAGAATCAAAATATCAGATTCTGTCGATTACAAGGATGTGAACAATATAGTTGAAACAAATACAAACAATAAAAAAAAATTCAAGACCCAGATACAAATATATGGTTGAATTCAGGAATCGTACAGAAGATTGATTGTGAACCTTAGTATTTAAAGAGAGATTTGTTCTAGCTCTTAGTCCATTCCGGGTTGCTCTTTCATCTCCAGAGTAAATCTCATCGCTGAGAAATTGAGATTTTCTTACAATCTTGCTTGGAGCAAGAGGCTTTTAGATCAGAATACACCATATGTATGTGTCTGTTCTCTCTCTCTCTCTCTCTCTCTCTCTGTCTCTCCCCCCCCCCCCTCTCTCTCTCTCTATCTATCTATCTCAGTTCTCTTCGCTTTACCTAGCTATATTTTCACATTTTAACTCCGGCAAACACCCTGTATTTGTTCAATTTTGAACGACAGATGAAAGTGAAAACCATGGGAGAGGGGGAAAATCTCGCACATGCAGTAAAATGCAATGGTATTATTTTGATTTTTAATATTAATGTTTACCGGGTTTACTTGATTATGGATATCACATTAACACAAACAATAAAGAATAGTGTATTTTTAAATAAAATCAACATCTGATAGTTTTAGGACAATAACATTTTTGAATTTGAGAAATCCAGAAATATTTCTGCTTGACTAATTTGGTGCTTCTCCTTCATCCCCCCCCCCCTCCCAACACAGGCGAACTACGATATTATATTGAGAAAATGGCCCAACCACTAAGAAGATAAATGTGTTTTGTAGCAGTTACAAACTTCATGAATCGAATCGAAGTTTTGAGTCCCAAGTATAGAATAAGTAAGGATGAAGTGAAATATAAATTTTGGAGCAGTCGTTCAAATATTAAAATACAGTGCGTTCATTTTGACTCGGGCCCGATATAGCGTATGACTGCAGAACGGCGAGCCATGGTGCAGATGCCGACATTTTCGTCCTATAACGTCCCACTTATTTTTACGCGCTATCTCAGCCCCGAGCCAAACTGAATGCACTGCACATACACACTATGCACCAGTCTTTAAAATATATAACTTGAACTCTGCTTTTCTGATTATGATTCCTTCGTTGTCGATTAGCAGAAAGCATTCATCTAATTTTGGATTGGCTCATGAACTCGTGAATAGAACCTATATATTTTGGCGGGCAAATCCAAGGATTGGACTGTTTGTTTGTTTGTTTGAGTTGCTGTTTTAAGTCCACTTTATGCACAGTAAGGCTAATCGGGACTGGACCTACAGTTTAAAGTGGGATCCGAACCACTATGTGCCTCCACCGGGAATCGAACCCGGGACCCCTTGATTACAAGGCGACGACGCTACCATCGGGGAGGCTTCCAAGGATTGGACTGAATTTGTTACTGCATGATATATTAAAATAGACTTTGAGAGATTCCGTCTGAATGGCGACCTTCATTTACTTCCATTAGATATGACGGGGCAGAGAAATACATTCCCCAACAATCCAGCAACATGTGTTGTAACTTGAGAATTTCGATCCAAATACATGTTTTCATTATAATAATAATAACCCACAGCGCGACAGCCCTTGAGAGCCTTGGCTTACCTACCGACTCCTGGTCTCCCTCCCACACCGTTCCTCCGTCACCTGTTATAGCGTGGAGATCTTAGACCAGTATTGGGGTGACGGGTGGTCAGCCCGACGAACCCCCAGCCGTTGTAGGTCTTCTCGACCGGGTTACCGCTCACTCGTTCGGAGCTCCCCAATTTCCTCACGATGGTGGGTTGCCACCGGCCCTATACGTAGGCCGAATAATTTCCGACCAGACGCCGTCCCGCAGCGAACGATCTCAAGACGAGTGAACGCCTTAACCCGCTCGGCTACGGAGGAGGACACATGTTTTCATTGGAAGGACATATTTGTTTTCTTGATGCGTTTTGACATGAATGTAAGTAGGTTACATGAAATATTTTTTTTTCCAGTTTCCATATTTTGGAAATTTAGGTCATACATGCATATTTTGTTTTATCTTGCATATAATTCGGATATTTTAGATAATTCATCTGCTTTTTCATATTGGAAACCAGTTTGTATTCCTCTTTAAAGATGCGTCTCCTTATTTAACAAACAACATGTGGATGTTATAAAATCATAGACTCACTGTCACTACACAGCAAAAGAGAAACGTGTTTTGCTGTATGACACACCTGGCACCTTGTCATTTTACGATAACCCTTTTGGTCATTATTTATGTTGCTTAGTAATGCTGCTTGACGGACAGTACAGACGAACAGAAAGTTAACGAATAGACGAGAAAATAAATCTGCACTTAAATATGACATAAAATGTGGATGCCTGACAATTTGTCACCAACATTTATTTAAAGCTGTGAATAAAAATTATCATTTGAATCTTGAATCTGAATGGAATGTTGGATATACCATCACATTGGTGCGGAGAAAATCTACTTACCTATCTGAAATTCAAAACTGACATCAAAACGAGGTGTCAAAGTCCTAAGGGTTGTTAATTGAACTGCACAGGTATTCAAAACCTAAAATATATGCTCTAGCACGTACAGTGTAAAAAGCTTGAAAGATGGAAATATCTGGGAATATTATATTTGGAACATTCAAAGAATATGATGCATTGTCGAAATGGCACACGATAATAAAATATTAACATTATAAGTATATAATGCAAAGAAAACAAAATGTACTAAGGCAAATTCAAATATAATAAAGTATATGGAACCACACGTTGTCTCACGTGGATGCTATTTCCACTAAATATAAATACCCTGATGTAAGTTCCTCATTATTTCGATCAGATGTATGTTTTATGTAATATGTACCACGTATGTAAGAGACAATACTTTCCGATTCAGGCTCCGCTCGTGCGTTCATCATTATTTTCCAAGGAAGTATGATCTTTACAGTTCCACTTCGGAAGGAGAAGTCAGAACGAATAATGTGGCGGAAGCGTGGAATCTGAGCTACAAGTAATTATTTGGGCACCAAATAATTACCAAAACGAGAGCAATCTTATGGTCTATTTGAGGGCAGTGAGCTACTGCGTTAGATTTTATTATTCCGGATTATATATGATGCAATATATTTTTATGTTTGTGTAATATATTTGCAAATAAAAATTACTGACTTTTTTCTGTGTATCCGTTTATGATTGTATTCGAATCACGAAGCTTTAAATATATTTTGGTAGCAAATTGTTCAACGTATTTCGATGTTTTTATGTTACGTCGTTTTTCTCAGACTTTTGGCTGTTCGCAAAGATGAAAATGAAATGAAGGCCCATGCCTAAGCCAGGACTCGAACCTGAAACAACCGGTAACTAGATAATATTTATGAAAGGGCACTCGCAAAGAAGCACCGAACCTGGAATCGAACCAAGAACCATTTTTAACTAGATTCTGAGTAAGGCACTTAACGTGCTTGGTGATCGAGTTGAAATTGTCCGGTGGCAATTATCTACTTGCTTGTTTTTTGACATCCATCAGGTCAGGTGGCAAATAGCCAGTACCCTTAGAACGCACATTTGCTGCAAAAGAGCATTTAGAAAATATTCTGACAACATTTAACACGTAACGACATGTGGAAAGGCTCTTACATTATTCAAACTGTTTCCAAAAGTAGGAGTGAGAACCATAATTCAATGCACAAAGTAATTTCTCCTAAATTATTTCCCTTTTCAATTATTACTCTTTTATTTTTTCTCCAAATCTTTACTATCACATTTCAGTTTGATATTCTCGAAGTAATAACTAGAAATTATACTTGAATAAATAAATAATGTTTCAAATTTGTATTTCTACAACTCCGAGGGCAATTCAAATTGTAAACCACTGTAACTTGTCATTATTTATCGTTAGGAACGTGTGGTAAATACTAATTTAGTACAGAACCTTAGAACTATGCAGGAGAATAAAATCAGATGGTATCGCAATGTACTAGGATAATGGTGAACTTTATATTACAGATCTTTAACCGTTCAATTACTGATCTTTTAACAGATGGAAAAATCAAACCAACCTCTGAGGTGCAATTACAGTGTGCATTTTTTGAGCCATAAAATGCAAACAAGGTTAACGTATTCATGTGGCGTGTAATGTACTCCTCTTGTTCTTAAGATATTGGTGCTTTATGTCCACATCCAAAATTGGCATTCCAGTCTTAATTATTTTTCATTGCAGCTAATCTTTATCCTCCATATGCACGAAAACACGAATCTTAAAACTTTCACCAGGTTGACTTCGAGAACTGTTAGTGACCATACGGCCTTAGGAGAGAGATTTTCTTTTCTCCTTCTGGCATCTTGACCAGCTGGCGCCAGATAAACACTGCCTCAAATTATATTTGCTTGCCTTTCTGGACTGAACAGCTGAAGTTATGTTTTGCAACTGAAAAGCTGCCTAAAGTAGAACACCATTATCCTCTCACGATCGAACCCTGTTGTTAATAAGAATAATAAAATAGGAACTATTATCAAAGCTGCTTATAATTTATCTTCCTCAACACATGGGAAAGAGTGGGGGGAAATAATTAAAACTTTGCAACTATCAGGTCTTGCCAAATATTTTCCGCCGATAACACCTGGCTCGTGGAAGAAAACGGTGTTAATTACGTAGCTAAGGTTATTCTTTAGAAGCAACTCTTTGATCTTATTATTCCACGTTCAGGATGGTCCACGTGTCCTTTTAAGGAAGAAGAATGCCACCATCTTCAAAATTAATTTGGGGTTTCGCCTCCATATGCTTCTGCATACTTAGTCTTTTCAAAGGAAGAATCCACTTTTGCCATGTTTCTTTCACATCACTTCCCACGTTGGTGGTCGACCACGTTGAGTGATGACTCACGACCTTCCTATGTCGAAGGTTCCTGGTTCGAGTCCTGATCTGTACATGCGCACTCACTTGCAAGTGTCTCTTCGTTAGTTTCTTCCTCACCGTCACGATTAACCTGCACCGTGTGTAGATGGCAGAAAGATGAACAGATTTTCACAACCAGTCTTTGCTCGTGGGTGACTCCTTCGGACGCTATGATTGATTGATTGATTGATTTAGTTTATTTTACTTTGCGTTTTGTGCCTCTTGGCTAATTTGCGAAGATGGGGATGAGTGATGAAATTGATGAATGGACATTCACAAACAACCAAGCCCGTGCGGGATTCGAACCCGGGACCCTTGGCGTCGCAGCGCGATGTGCTAATCACTCGGCCACAGGGTCCGGCTTTGGACGCTATGAGTCCTTGAAAAATAAACTTGTATCCTGTACGTATGCAACTGCGCAACACAGATTATCGGTTGTCATTGGCGTTACACATTTTCTTCCAGAAAACTTACAGCCGACAACAAAGATAATAGAAAAGAAATTGTCCATCATTAATTTCACTCATTTCGTTTTCCTTAACGTGAGCTTGAAGAATTGGAATAGAAACGCCAAGATAAGCAGAGTTGATTGATTGAGTTGGTGTTTTAAGTCCACTTTATGCACAGTAAGGCTAATCAGGACTGGACCTACAGTTTAAAGTGGGATCCGAACCACTATGTGCCTCCACAGGGTATCGAACCCGGGACCCTTTGATTACAAGCTAACGACGCAACCACTGCGCCATCGGGGAGGCCAAGATAAGCAGAGGATATTTGCTCCAGCATAAAAAAATATTCCGTTTTAAATTATTGGGGGGAGGACGAAATAGCCTTGAACAATTTGCCTATTGTACTAGAAGCGATAAATAACTAGCGATAACTGGAACTATCGAAAACGTATATTGCCAGCAGATTTGCAATACCCAAATTAACATCATGTGCATTTATTCCTTTTATCCCAGTTTTTATTTTCGCATTGGAGATGGAATTCGAAAATTTTTCAGTTATTCCCTCTAGTGGACTGATTTGTTATATAGTCTGACCGTGTACAAAGCTTTTAGAGAAATACGTGTTAATGCCAACTGTAGTGCTGCGTGGTTTCATGCATAACTGATAAAAATGCCGGTTGTCGAGAGAATGGGTGAATTGATATATTTTACGTCGCTTTGGTGCCACTTTTGGCTAATTGCGAAGATAAGGATGACGGGACGAGACGGGACAGGCTTTTAAAAATTCGAGACGAGACACGAGACGGGACGAGACGGCTCATGAAAAGTCTTGTCTCGTCTCGGAAGTCTCGAAAAAATACAAACAAAATAATTAATCACTTGCAAATAATTATTTACTCGGAATAAAGTATTTTTGTTTGAAACCCAAATCAGCGGGTATTACATCCAAAAAAGGCTATCCTACTTATTTTTAACACTCTTTCGAAACCCAACATTACTTCCATTTTTCAATGTATTCAAGCTTATTAATTTTGTTTTAATAGTAGCCTAATCTAGATTCAAGTACATTACCGATTCAGACATCTATTTGTAAAAATATTGTGATAACAGAACTGTTCTCGATAATTTCTTTGAGTGAGAAATTTATGAAAATATTGTAACCTTACGAAGAAAATTGCGGGCTTTGTTTGCTTTTCCATATTAATGAAATTATTTGCTTATCCTTAAAACAGCTGGAATATTTTTAACGCTTTCAAAGTAAAAAAAACAAACTACTGCTAGAACGCGTAAACTGTAGTAAGGCAGACATACAATAATTGTTATCGTCACAACACGATGTATTCCCACAAAAGGACTGAAAAATTCCACATAAAATCGTGTCATCTAAGGAACTGACCAAACGCCTTGCTGTTTGCAATCCCTCCCCCACACCTCGCAGTTAGGAACTAAAGGTGGAGCAAAAGAACGCTTGAATCCAGTGAAGAGATATAATCAATTAAAAGTAAGGGACTGATTTGTGGCATAACTTCACTGGGTGATCGATATCCTCTCATGCTGGTCGCGTCGCTTCGGTTCGAAAGATTGCATTAATTACTGTAGGTTCGTTTCCAATCGACACTTCTCGCTTTTCGCCTGTCGCCTGTTGCTTGTTGCTTGTCGCATAGGTCAGACTGAAGTAAGAAGTGACCAGACCAAAGCAACCACCTATGTCGCTTAGAATCGAACCTCCGTTAATAAATGCCACATTCCGAACCGAAGAAACACGACAAACTGCACGTGTCGCTTGTCGCTTGCGTGTTGCTGGAAACAGTTCTTTTCTATGACTGTCCATATCAATATCTCACTTTCATGTAATTTCTTTCATCGGTTAAGCATTCTCTCATTTCTGTATATTTCTCGATGTTCCAACATATCTACTATTTTTACCAAGCTCTTGGTAGTTATATTCTGCAAGATTCGCCTTCGCAAATCCGAATTCGTCACACGTTGTCCGTAACGAATCTGCCCCGACCTTAACCTCGTGTCCCAGCTATCTTTACTTCCAAAGATCTTCCTGCTGAAATTTCCTCCGAATACCTTAAATCTGCCAACCTTCTGCTACCCCAGGCGCTTCCTTCCATTCATCCTTGCGTAAAACGATGTGGAGGTAGTCACTATCATTGTTTACTGTAGGCCTTGGTCCAGCCATGCTGGGGACAATCCTCACAAAATTTCTGCTCTGTACAAACAGTTATTTCATTGCGATCCCTCTTCTCAAAATCAACACACCCTCGCCCCCTCAAGTATACTGATTGCAAACTCCAAAGATTTCGCACTAACAAGCTAGAAATTGACTCTTTGATTGGTTGATTGAATTGGTGTTCTTAGTCCACTTTATGCACAGTAAAGCTAAACGGGACTGGACTTACAGTTTAAAGTGGGATCCGAACCACTAGGTGCCTCCACCGAGTATTGAACCTGTGACACCTTGATTAAAAAGTGACGACGGTACCACCATGCCATCGGGGAGGACCTAGTAATAGACAAATAGTTAAGGTCCAATCACACGGTACTGGATATCCAGTTAGTTTGCGCTGAACTGGCTACCTGCCCGGATGTGATGGCTGCTGCCTGGCTGGCTGCTTGACTGGTTTGGAGGAATAGGACATGTTCTAATTGCTACTGGCTTTCCTCGACTGGATTCTGTGGAACAGCAAATCAGAGCAAAGTTTGGCCATGTGAAGATAATCTGCGAGTTTGCAAAGGAGAGTTTTTTGTCTGTGGTTTCCGAGTGCTGGATGTTTTTATTAGTTTCTCCGTTTCTCGATAAAAAGTAAATAAATGACGTGCAGGGCATCCGTGTTCAGTTCATTAATATTTAGGTATTTATGCAAAGCGATGAGATGTGTACGTGACATTTTTTTTTCCAGAATGAATCCTGCGAATCTCATGTTCATCAAAAACCTTGTTCAGTACGCATTGATTACCATATTTTTCTCGAGCCAATTTCTAGTCCACACTTTTCTTTTTAATTTTTAATAAAAGCACAAAGCAGTATTCTTCAAATTGTTTGTCCATCTTTACAGACTGCCTGCTCTGCGCAATGAATCATGGGAACAAAATTCTATCGACAAGTACGGTAACAAAACAACTAACAAGTATCGTGGGAAGCGAAAACAAGCAAATGGGTAGACAGTCCAGCGCCAACTAGGGCATTCCTACTGGAAATCCAATTCCGTGTGATTCCGGCTTTAGATACTGTGCGTTGACGTGAATAACATATCTTGCCTGAAGTCAAAGGAGTAAGAAGAATCATGAGACAGGCAACAAGCGGCATCTGCGGCTTGGAAATGAACACTCAGTAATAAATGCAACCTTCCTTAACGAAGCGACACGACGAGCGGCATGTGTCGCTTGCGTGTCGCTCAGACTTAGCCATTTTCTAATAGCTATAGTGTATCGTGTCGCCTGTCTATTGGTAGTGCATGCGAGGGGAATGCCCGCTTATAGACTAAATGAGATTGTGTCGCTTGTCGCTTCGGTGCGATACTCCCGTGTCGCTTGGGGATTCCACCAATCGAACGCAGGCTTGTGCAGCCTCTCGTGCCTCTACGGTGTGCAATGTTGCTGTTGATGGGCTCCTTTCCAAGCGGCATGTGTCGCGTGTCGCTTTTCGCTTCGGTGTCAAATCTCCCTTACATGAAATCTTTCGAACCGAACCGACTTAACGAAACTGCTCGTGTCGATTGTCGCTTGCGTGTTGTACGGATTAGGCCGTTTTATGAATACCGTGTGTCGCGTTCCCTCGGATTGTTGTTTGTGCATGCGCGGTGAAAGTTGCTTATAAACTGAAGATGCCCGTGTAACTTGTCGCTTCAGTGTGAAACTACCGTGTCGCTTGTCACTTCGCTCTGAACGCTCACTTTAAGGGAGCTTGCAGATCAAAGCAACAGGCTCCTGGAAACGAAACTTTAATAAATGTAACCTTCCGAACAGAAGCAATACGACAAGCTGCACGTGTAGCTGAAACTCGGTTGTTTTCTTAACATCGTGTCGTGTACCGCCTCGGTCTGTTGCTGGTGCATATGCGGTGAATACTTGCCTAGACGGAACGGGTTGTAACTTTGTAAAATTACAACCCCACGGTGCGAATTGTCTCCTGTCGTGTGTTTTTTCGGTGTGAAAGCTCCCTCAGTGTACGATGGATAAAGAGTGGATGGACGTTAGAAATACAAGGTAGATTCCATAAACTATCTAGCTATTGGTAATCAACAAACTATATTTTAGACTAAATATCCTTGTAGTTAACAAACCTTTTTTCTGACTGTACAGTGTTAATTTTTGTTGGCATGATATCCTACAATAATTTTACGAGACAGCATTTCCACGAGACGAGACGAGACAGGCCAAATACTCGTCGTCTCGTCTCGTGGGCAACACTAATTGGTTTAATAAGATTTAATAGATGAAGCGACAATCATAAACACATGGACAGCACACAACAGAAGTTCCATTGGCGATTATGCTGGCCATGAGTCCAGACGCCAGAGCCTCTTTAGTCTGCACAATGCAATCAAGGGTGTACTGCGCGTAAGGGTGGTTGACATTTGGGTGTCTTGAGAAAGGCCCACCCGTTGCACCACTCGTTTTTTGAGGACTCATAAGTCTATACGGGACTTCAGTGAGTAAAACGTTACAAAGAACAGTTGTCACCTTGATGTCTTCTACAAATTGTGAAGGTTTGTCGGTTTTGTATGCGTCCACACCCTGTATATATTCAACAACAGTAGTATTGAGGTGGAAGTGTTGATTCTGTTAAAATCTTATTTTCATTGTGAACATCAATTTTTGTGACAAAAATAAAAAGCTCACACTAAAGGGAATGGGGAGACAAGTAATACCATGAAGATCAATTAGGGAGAGAAAGTGTAATTAAAAGAAATGTGAACCATAAATAAACTTGCTGCATTATTAGCTACTATACGTACATTTGTGCAAGTAAACACCACGCGGAATAAATTCGTTTCTTGTCAACAAATAATGGAACAGCCACTTTCAGAATGGGGCTCACGGAAGTTCAATGTTTGAAAATTAAATATTTAATAGTAATTTTCACCTACATGCTCTTTTACCATATTGAGCCGTTCTTCACTTCACAGCATTCACAGTGGATCGATTGTCAGGTTTTAGGTGTCAGACATTCTACGAATTCCCATTCTATCTCAACGCCGACGTTCCCGCCTTCAAGTTTCGGTCCGGGCGTGAATTTAACAAGATAACGCAACTAAAGTAAAGTAAAACGTCACCGGTGTAAGTACTTGTATAAATTACGATGAAGCCATGTTAATGGAATTTGCCAAAGAAATAACGCATTACTTGTTTTAATGCTAACTTTATAAATATCCATAACAACATTTATTTTGTGCAACTTCCACTCCACTAAGAGTTGTCTTAACAGAACATTACCTTCGGTGTTAATGCAGAATTGTAGTTGTTTAACTTCATTCTTTTGTGCCTTGTTATACCATTGGCTGTCAAACGACACCAAATATACACTATTGCCTTTAACACTAACGCCAACTTTAACACTAACTTAACAACCCATTAGGTTGTTATGCTCTATTTCTCTTCTAGGGAGAGTAACCTGCCTTGGCTCGACCTGTTACTTCTTTTCGTTACTTCCCCAGGTAAAATAATTAGCATAACACTTCATTAACTAGCAAAAACTGTTCAATCAAATAAAAAGTCATAGAATAACTACTATTTTTCATGGATATTAGGGGAAAACTCAGTTCCTTTTCTTGAATGATAGATCAGACGTTCAGTTTAAAAATATATAAAAAAAACTATTTATTTCGTTGATTAAATATGTACAAAAAATTACATATGAAATAACCCCCACATAAAAAATGACATGATCCTCTTTAATTGAAACACTGTAATATATATATGAGAGGTTCGTACGCTGGCCTAGACCAGCAGTTCTAGTTTAAAAAAATGTATCTAGCTTGTCACTAGTATACATGACATGTTTCTCGAATTACCTCTCTTTCTTGTTTATAAGTAAAACGGCCTCAAAGAAATAGACTAAACTTGGTTGAAATTACAACAACTAATTATGGGCTGTACTTGAAATTAAACGTGTCCCTTAATTCCCTCGGATACGACGTTTCTCTAATAATAATAACAACAAATGTCCACCGAAACTAAGCTTTAGCTTGTCACCAAACGAATCAAGATAAAATGCGTGGACTTATCTATGCAATTCGTTGAAAGCAAATAGTTAATCCGTGTCCGCTAGCCATTTGACTAGCCCCACCACTCTACCGGCACCGAAGAACCTTCCAAAGGTCTCCCCTTTATCTCAAAAAACGTACAAAAGAATGCCAACCCCCGTTACTCAATCGGTTCCCTTATATAGGCGATTCGAAAAAAAAAAAAAAAAAAAAACAGTAAACGGAACTTTTTTCAACCGCCCTCAGGTTGAAAGGACAAGATTTTGAAACTAACAGCCTTCTGCTAGCTGGCTTTCACCGTCACGTGGGCCATCCCTACAGCAAGTTACATTGGAAACTGCAAAAAATAAGAAGTATGGCTGTCACTAAAAAAAATAACATTGAACATACATAAAAAACTAATAATAAAAAAGGATCTTTTAGTGAGTGTATCATTACAAGGTATTGTGTTACACCAATTTTGGTGGTTATTCACCAAATTTAGTAGCATATATTTTAGAAGGTAGTAAGTTCAATACAGGATTGAGGAACATCGTCAGGCAAGTAACGCGTTACCGAAATCGCACGAGTAATTGTAACGGTACGTAATTTCTTTACGTTACTTTACTTCTGTTACCTTGATAAATTCAGAACTGGAGGATTTATTTGCCAGGCCGAAGCATGCTTTGTTGTGTTATTTGAACTCTTGACTGGTAACGTAGGATTTGGCAATTCCTAGTCGAATATTTGCTTTTATTCCCCATGAAAAGGCACGATTATTTTTTTTACATTAATCTCCAGTTTCACACCACTGTTTTGCAACTCGTAAAGGTGAAATATCTTGATTTTCTAAACTAAAATGTTTACAATGTTTGTAATATACTACATATATACACATAATTATATAGTACATAGTTGAGGCTAAATTAATAGAAATGAAAGTCATTAAATAGGATAATAATATATAAAAAGTAATATTTTGCTATATGTGTTCAATGAAAATGAACTTTGTGCATATAAAGTTACACTTGAAAAACATGCACAAGAGAGAAAGAGATGTGATGCTTGTGTAAATAGTTAAACGTCCTTATTGTATGACAAAATAATGCCAGCGCGTTACTTCTGGAAGCAAAGAAATGGTAATACTTTACTATTGATGAGTAATTTACCCAACTTTGAAATACAAGTTATGATACCTGCATACGTATAATTTACACTTTTAGTGAAATTTGAGTTAGTTAAAAAACTTTTTTGTGGAAAGAAATGAATTTTGTGTTCATTATTGAGAAATGTTCTCCATTCTGTTTAAAGGAAAGCTTTCTTCCTCCCACCCATTCCCCATTGTTACCTTTTACAGAATTTACATAAAATACAAAGGCACGTTATTTTGAAGCAGTAAATATTATCAGGACACTTGACTCATGCACGCTTTGACGAAAATATCTTGCTCTTCTATTTCTGTCGGAAGCTAAGTTACACGGGAAGTCTCCAGCCTCCTAGCAGCGATGGAGCAAAAAAAGAAAGAAGAAGAAGAAGTAAGTGTCTGCGTTGAACGTGGTTAGATTGTGTTGCTGTCACCGAGAGGGCGACATCGTTCTATTCATTCCCGATGCGACGAGCTCAAGGCGACAAAAATAAACATCCGCCAATTCTTCCGGTCTCCTGGCTGTTCGGAAGTAACAGTGTCCGGAGAAATGTTGAGCCTGCAATAACAATACGACGCGCAGGCATTGTCTCAAAGTTGCGACTCCCAATGAAAGCGAAGAATGGGAAGAGAGAGATAGAGGGAAGGAAAACGAGAACTGACCTTAGTGAATCCAAAACATGTTTAGAAACTCTCCAGTACATGAAAATACTGTAAAATCAATTTCTATAATTTGTGCTCTTGGAATATGCATCTATCCTAAGTACAGTAAAACCTCGTTAATCCGGACCCCGATAAGCCGGACTTTGTTTAATCCGGACAGGCAAAAGGCAAAAAAATAACAAAAAAAAACAAAACAGAATGCAAGGTTTGTGACTAGAAGTCAACAAGAGAACTTCCCAAGGAAAAGGCAGTCAACCACTGATGAAATTCTGTTTCTCGCAGACTTTGTACTGTACTGTATAGGGTATTTAGGCCTATGCCCTTTAAATACACCATAATAAACGTGTTTTGTTGCTATAAACGGAGTTTTAATGCACTTTCTACTGTCCTCTTAGGTTATTTCAGTTAATCCGGACTTCCGTTAAACCGGTCAACTTATCCCCCATTAGTCCGGATTAACGAGGCTTTACTGTACATGAGATGTTTGCAGGGAGCGGTCAAGTCGTTGATATAAAACTGAATAAAGAAAAATAATAACAATAATACATTAAAATGAAATATTAATTGCAAATTTATTATTTTATTATTGTTGTTGTTATGATATAATCTGAAAAACAAACTCGTCCACTTGATCCAGAACAAGTGTTAATATACTGTAATGCATAGTTAATCTCCTTTGTTATGAAGGGCGAAATGTATAGTTTTGTTCACGAAACTCGAGGAGTCGGAGAGAGGGAGATCTAGGAAGCCTGGTGGCTGGATATTTACTTGGGAGCTTATAAAATTGATTGATTGATTGATTGATTTAGTTTTTATTTTACTTCGCGTTTTGTGCCTCTTGGCTAATTTGCGAAGATGGGGATGAGTGATGAAATTATGACTTTGATGAATGGACATTCACAAACAACCAAGCCCGAGCGGGATTCGAACCCGCAGCGCGATGTGCTAACCACGGGAGCTTATAGAAGTATGCCTTTATGATAGCTGATCAATGCACATGGGCTGAAAGAAGAAAGGTTGAAGAACTGGCTGTTCGAAAATGCCAAAATATTGCTCTGGTTAGTGAAAACTTGAAAAGCGATCTTTTTTATTCCCTGTAAGATTTTCATGAAAGTCGGAATGCATTTATTAATTATATTTTAATAAGTTTTATGCAGCTTAACTAATACATACTCAATACTTTATCTAGCTTCCACAACTGTAACGTGAGAAGAAATCCCGAACTTAGAAGTCTCAGTTGTATTTTTTTTTCAATACTTGCGCGCATTTGACAGGATTTAAATATACCGTGCACCTTATGCGAAACTGTACATCATCCCCTTAAATTTCACACACCGCATTCAAGGAAAATACTTGAAAGTTTCGGGGAAATTTAAGTCATTAAATTCTCATCTTTGGAGTTCTAAAAACTTGCATTTTATCGATCTGACTCTACACTAACTAACTGTACGTTATCAATTATCATAACTTGCTTTCTTCCTCTAATTTGAAATGAACAATGCTAGTTTTCGGGAGGTCGACTGACCAGTTCGACCCACACCACTACCAAATTCTCAAGATACCCATGCGTAGGTAATAGTCTCCTCAATTTAGGAATAGCTTATTTATTTACAAAACTGTTTATTAAACAAACATGAAAACCAAGTATACACAGAAGAAGATTAGAAAAGATTGAAAGTTACGAAATAACACAAAAACTGTTCAATACTACATTTTCAATTACTGAACACCGAATTTGTCAATTGTTTAACACAGATCCATTACAGCCTTTAATTTCTTCAACTTATTTTAAATATTGTTTCATGAACCGTTTATTTTTCACAGCGTTGACCAGCCTCGCCTACACCAAGACTCCGCGGCGTTAAATCCATTTGAGGGCCAAGATTAATATGTATACAAACATATGACAAATATTAGTGATATAAAGATATCAAGAACATGGATTGTTACATTTTGAAATAAGGAGAATTCAAATCTAATGTGACGATGATGGAGATAAATTATCATATCATGTGGATTCATCAGCATGTTTTGTGGAAATAAGGTATACAGAATTTATGAAAATGAGAAAGAATGTGGTAACATTGTATTTTTAAACGTTCCAATCAATTATGCTGGTCAAGGTGAATTATGAACAAATACAAACTATGGGTTATAAAAAAAAACAACGCCGAATCTCTTGCTAACCGTTAGACCATAACGACTGCCTACATAGTATGCCTACTATTAATAACAAGAGGATAGAGAGTCGAGTTGAAAAACGTAAAAATTGCACAAAGTATGTTATGTATCTTCCGCGAATCAACAAAACCAAGTGCATTTTCCAACCTTATGTTTCGTCAAGTTATAATTCCGCCATATTGAAGTGTTTTTTACTGCAATACCTGACCATTCCTCCAAAGCATCTATGTTAAGAAAATTTTCAGTCAACAAGATCAAAACATTAGTGACTTCCTCCCATCTTTTATGAGGCCTGCTGCATTTTTCTAATTTAAAGTAATTTTTCCGCCAATTTCTTGCTAATCACAAGGATTGATTGATTTGGTTTATTTTACTTCACTTTTCTGCCACTTTTGGCTAATCGTGATGATATGATTAAATTGCTGAAGGGACACTCACTCAGGCCAGGATTCGAACCTGGGATTCCTCGCGTCGTAGCGGCCTGTGCTAACCACTCCGCCACGGAGGACGGTACTAATCAGAAAGATAGGGGTGAATAAAGATAAGATGAAAGCGACGCGACATTCACACATGCCTAGGACAGGACTCGAACTTGAAATTTTAAGGTGGCCAGATCGCAAGTCAACCAATCAACGCTCTCGACTTCCGAGGAGGCAAGACGAAGCTTTTTACATCCAATAGGAAGAAACTTGTAAAAAATTTAATGTTGCATTTTAACACTGCATTGTCTCGAGATTTGTGCAAGTCGAAAAACGTACGTTCACTTCAGTTTACGCACTGCATTGCACAGTCAAAGCAGGAAGTAATTTTTCTGGTTACTTATCAAACAAGACCCGGAAGTAAAGCGTGCCTTCCAGTAAGTAGGTGTACCCGATAAGCAAAGTGGGTGTCATTACTCATGTTTGGGTTTGTTTACTTCCTCCAAGAAACGACTGTGTACTTTTGGTTCAGTTTCGTAAAACAATTAAGAGCGAAACAACCTTTTCCAACTTCTGATTCACTACATTCGATTCTCGAAGAAGGTGCTCGGGATAGATAAGTATATCACGCACGTTGAAAGTTCAAGTCATTCTGCAACGTTTATGTATCACTTAACTTTTGCCTTAGGACTCAGTGGTAACATCGTTTCCTTGTAATCAAGAAGTCAAACGTTCGATACCTGGTGTAGACACGTAGAGGTTCGGATCCAACTTTAAACTGTAGGTCCAGTCCCTATTAACCTAAAGTGCATAAAGTGGACATAAAACATAAATTCTATTCAAATTCTCAGGACTCAGCTGGTTTGGATTACAATTCATTTGTATGATCCCATTGGCTTATTTAATCTGTTTTTCTACCTCTTCACCTCGATAGGGATGAATGATGATGAGACGAAATCGAGAAAGAAACAAACACGATGGAACAACATGCTGAGGTCAGGACCCGAACTCAGAACCTACGGTAGCGATATCGTGAGTCGTAAACCTAATGAACTCGGTTAAGATTAAATAATTCAATTTGACAATTACATGATATTCAGTACAGCTGAATACATGGGTTTTACGAGATTTTTTGACTGGGAAGAGGATGTACATTTTTTTGGAGGTGAGGGGATAGACGACCAACTGTCATAAAGCAATAGCATTGTAAAATGCAGATTTAGTAATTATTTAAAAAGAACTCGCTAACCTTAAAAACAAGCTTGCATTCTGTACGTCTCTTGATGTTTACCATTATCTGGCTTTTCTGGCAAAAAGAAATATGAAGTAGGAAATATTTGAATGTTTCCATAAGAACGGCAATTTTCTCCTGGCTGTACATATAAAGGTCTACTTAATTATTATAAATATCCATCATTATAATCAATTAGCAGGGTAAGTATTAAAAAGAATATTAAAAAGAGAAACAACATCAAAACGAAAACTTTCATCAAAAAGAACGTTTCGATTAAAAACTATAACAACAATAATTATTATTGTTGTTGTAACTGCTTTGAGTCATATGTTTTGAAACCGAGATACGCAAAGCCAAGCCTGCCGGCCCTCGTGGCGGAGTGGTTAGCTACGACGCCAGGGGTCCCGGGTTCGAATCCCGGCATGGGCATGGATGTTTGTGAGTGTCTATTCATCAATATCATCATGCCATCACTCATTCCCATCTTCGCAAATTAGCCAAAAGTGGCCCAAAAAGCGAAGTAAAATACAGCAAATCAATCAATCAATCAATCAGCAAAGGCAAGCCGCACCTTTTCGTGCATTCATGACAACTGTAGCATTGCACTCGAATTGGCTATCTTATCTGTGCTGCTTCCATTACTGTTCCTTTCCCCGATTGAAGCTTTCCTTAAACAATATCAAACACAAATGTTCCCATTTGTGTTGTAATAACCTTTGATTTTATAGTAGATTTTAGTATATATAATCATTACGGTATAGATATTAAATTGCAAATATTACGTAAACAGCATACACGCAAACAACATACTATACGAAACAACTTTTCAATTTCTGTGTACCACTTCCTCATACTTGTTGATTGAAGTCTGCAGAAGAAAAAAGGCTACGGGCGCTTGTCATGATTTTCACCGTTAAATTATTGGGCACTGTCAGCAGATGTGATAATTTATTTTTATATTTCTTTACAGTATACATTACGTATAGCTAACCACAATTTTCGCTGTAAGAAATGTATTTTTGCGAATCCAATATTCCCATGCAGTTTTTTTTTCTTTTCTGTCACAACGCGCCAGATTCTGTAGTCGAATCAAGTTACCTTAGGTTCGAATCCCAGGTACGCCATGAATATTCCTTTGTATTCGTTCTCTCGTCTATTCCAGACAGTTCTCCATCGATCTTCATCATTTCAATGATCATGCAGACATAAACAACTGAAAATATCTAATTCAAAAATGTTTTATAAAATATTTCCCTTACTGTGATATTTCTCAAATAGCCTTTAAAACCAAATTGTAGCAATGTTTGTAGAAGCTTAATTACGACAACGAAAAATTCTGAAATGTCATTAATTTTTGTTCAATCTTTATTTCTTCTCCGCTTGAGTCTGATGTCTTTTTAAACGGACATTTTTTTTTATTATATAAAATTTTAATATTGTTCTTCCTTCTTCAAACATTCTAAGACTTTGTGATGACTGATGGTTTGCAGTCACAATCTGCAATAAAGATTTTTATGGCACTCGATAAATTATATTTAATTTAAACTCTAAGAAAAGGATAATGAGTTTAACACTTGGCAATAATAGGTCAAAGAACTTTGTCAAAGAAGACTTGGTCACTTTTAACTGAATTTGAGCAGACAGAATGCAGCGTAAATTGTTGTAATATAAGAAAGCATGATATTGAACAGCTAATAGTGAACTATTAAAAGTGTTTTCTTTGCTAGTAATTTTCTAAATTGAAGTCATATCATTTTCAAAACAATTACTACCAAAAACAACCGTAACTTGCTGCAGAAGGTTATATCGGCCGTACCTGGCTACAATCAGTTAGGCGAATTACTAAGTAGCGATGGAAGTTAAGGAGTATTTGAAGGTCTTTGTAGTTTTTGGTACACTTGCGCTAATGCTTGAGATAGGTCTGGAGTAAACGCTGCTTCATAACATTGAAAGTTGTTACTTCTGGTACGCATGCGTTAATGCTTGAGATAGGTCCGGAGAACTTGTTTTCCTTGCAATGAATGCAAAACATTCGCCGTACTTGGAGAGTGTATGAAGCGAAGAGCAAAGCTTGGTGGTTGCAAAATCTCAGCTCAGCATCTAATTTTCATGCCCACGAAAAAAAAACAACTAATATCAAAGTTCTGAGTTAACAAACTATAAATTAAACTTGGATTGCGGTTCCTTGATCCCTTATTTGGTTCTTAGGTTTTCTGACACGTTGAAGACAACGGCATCTACTAAAGTGAAAGATGTCGTTGCAGGGAAAATATCCTATGTGGCAAATTTTTCATTTTTTCAGAGTATGCGCTTAACTCACACATTTTTTCAAACTAATACATAAGTACTTATATAGTAAGTAATATATACTAATACATACATCTACATAATTTTAAAGAATAGGAGCAACTGAAACTAAAATAAACGTTGTCTCTGCATCCACCACTATTCACTTGTTCATAAATTAGAGTCTATATATAATTATGTTACACATATATTATATTATATTATATTATAATATGTATATAATGTTATTATTATTTACTGCATTAACAAAGAAACCTCAGAGAAAACAGAGTTTTAGTAGTCTAGCTACGATATCACTTGCTAGAAAGAATCACTATGTACGAATTAACATTCATAGACAGTCTCATAATTAAACATATCTAATCAATAAAGAATTTCGATAAAAATCTGCATAATTTTCAATTAATATTGTAATACAGTCGTGCTGAAAGCACGAAAACATATGAGCCAAAATTAAATAACGAGATTAATAATTTTCGGTTGATGGTAACATGCTGTAGCCCATGTACGTACAATTATAACTAAGGTACGGTTACTTGATTGATTGATTTTTTGTTTTAAGTCCACTTTATGCATAGATTGGCTAATCGGAACTAAACCTACAGTTTAAGGTGCGATCGGAACCACTGTATGCCTCTACTGGGTATCGAACCCGGGATCCCTTGATTACAAGGCGGCGACGTTACCACTACTCCACTAAGGTACAGTTAGCTAATGACTTTTGTTGAATTACATGATATGTAGCTGAAACAAAATTAACAATTGAGAGCGTTTCGGGTAAGTCTTTGGTCCATAAATGCTAAATTCTTTTAGCATTCCTTTTACCGATAAAAGATCCTCATAATCAGATCCTCACAAATTTGGTCTCGATCTTGTCTAACATCCAACACCCTATCTGGGTATCGACAGGTCACAAGAAACATGAAAATAAATTATGCAAGTTTAAATAATTCATCATTCTGGAAGTCCTAGCAAACCAATTATCATCTGTCGAACCGAATCGCAATCAAAACTTTCAAATACAACTGTAACATCAACGTAATATTAACTATTATACATATTCGGTTGCAGTCTTGGAAAGTTTGATTTTAATATCACGTAGTAATACGTTTAGCTTGCCTTTCACAAGATTTTTAACATTTAAAAATGAACGCATGTATATAAAAGTAAATCATGCTCCGATATTACTTTTGATTCAAGACAATCTAGAGGTTTTGTTCTATCTAGTCTCCACGATCTCTATATAGTAGGTAGATGTCTACTTCCGTCTCGCTTATAAATATTTATCCTCTATTGTCTCTATCTCTCGTTGGCGACCGAATATTGAGTTCCAGACTGAGGTTCGAGTTCTGTTATGGGCACGGGTATAATTTAAAAATTTGATGGAAATAAATGGCAAAATAATAATAATATTCACGCCCAGTCTATTCTTTAATTCCATCATCAGTCGTCCTCGTCGTTGCGAACTTGCAAGACAGAAAAGCGACGATATATACAAATAATAATAATAATAATAATAGAAGTACAGGAACATCCCTACTTTGAGCCCATCTGAATCTTAAACTGAAGTACATTGTGCGTCATATTTCGAACCCGAAACGCGCAATATCAGATATTCGAGCTGCTCAGTATATACTGAAATCAACACAACCATTCCAAATGAAAACAGTTTCGCTTGTCTTAATCCGTCATTCATTACATGTTTCTATTATTCATTCCGTTTTTGCCTCCTCGATGACGTAATGGTAAAATCGCTACCTTTCAATCAAAAGGTCACGTGTTCGATACCCGGTGGAGGCACACAGTGATTCGAATCCTACTTTAAATTAAAGTTCCAGTCCCGACTAGTCTATCTGTGCATAAAGTGTACTTGAAAACAAAAACTCATACTCATTCCGTTTTCCAAACCTGCTTTACATACTCCAACGAGATCCAAAGATTTAGCATTATTAACATTTGCAGAAGGCAGGCTTGAATTTCCATCCAGGCAAGTTTTTTACTCCGCCTTCAAGGAAACAACCATTGAAGACGATGCTGAAGCTCCGTGCACTTACTTGCACACCGCCTTATTTGGCGAATCACACAAAAGGCAGCTAAGGATGACAAAAACACAAAGTAGGAGCTTTGAACCTGGAGGGGCTTTTACCTTCATCTGGACATACCTAGCGTACCACGGCGTGCTGAATAGCAAAGCAACTTGGTCGCTATTCCAGGTGAACGTCCGCGTTCCTCAACAAGAGTGCAGCAGTGGCATGCCCGTGTTCGCAGAGGAACTTGCGACATCCCACTTTCTTAACAACAAAAATGCAACGTGTTGCTTTGCGTGGAAGACAAAAGGCAAGGTCGAATATGTCCACAATGCAGACAATAAGTGTGTAAAACGATCTGTTTGGAAGTCGAGTGCATTAACGGTGTCTAAGAGACAATAACGTCAAAGGCAAGAAAACCATGGCTCCTCCTCAAAGCCGGCCAGGAATGAAAAAGCGGTTCATTGATGACGTCCTCAAGGTAGGCGAAAAACTTGCGCGGAATTTCCTGCATGTTGCCAATCATCATCTCTCATCATGCTCCCTTTCCTCGTGTAATGGTATATGATATGATGCACACATAGTTATGGGCACACACACAAGAACGAAGCTATTTATATCCATTCATTAATCATAAAATATGGAGTGAACACTGCTCCCCCTTTCCTTTCTTCAGAGAATGCTTCAAGGCCAAAAAAAAGAAAACCACGATGGAACGCGCAGCCGCTTCTTGATGGCACAAGAATGCGATTTTTCAAGTTCGTTGCCCTACTTAGGAAGTCTTAGTTTTCTAAGTGAAGATAAAATAAATCGCTCCACTCTTAAATCTACTAGGGGCCTCCCCGATGGCGCAGTGGTAGCGTCGCAGCCGTGTAATCAAGGAGTCCCGGGTTCGATACCCGGTGGAGGCATATAGTGGTTCGGATCCCACTTTAAACTGTAGGTCCAGTCCAGATTAGCCTTACTGTGCATAAAGTGGACTTGAAACACCAACTCAACTGTATCTTAAATCTACTGCTGTTCTTAATTTCCTGTGATAATACAATGGAGATAGCACGTGGCCGGCTTCGAAGTACATTGTTCTTGTAAAAACGTCCATAGTGGAAAACTAACAACACTATTTGTTTCATGAACTTTCATATTCATGTATGATTTGTTTGTATTTGTATTTTTACTATTATGCGTCGCTTCTCTTACACTCTTGGCTAATTGAGATGCCGATCGATTAGATTAGATGAAATTGGTGAAGGCGCGGACACTTATGACCAGGTCAGGACTCGAAAACATAAACATCAGATCGTCAGTCGGCCACTCAACACGTCGGATACCTTGCAGCCTTAGATAATCATCAAAACACATAGAGTTCCAATGGAAACCAGAAGATACTATGCAGGCTTAAGATGAAGTGAAGAACAATCTAGTTGTGTGTGTGATATATGCTATACTACTGACACAAACTTAGTTGTGCGCATGCATCAATAGTTATTAATAATTCCGCTTTTATTATCTTGCCTAATTACGTGCATTTAAGGAGATGGTCGGAAAAATATGTATTCAAGCTTTCGATTTTTTTCTAGAAAGTTTCCCTGTGTCTGTGTTAAAGTATGCAGTAGACTTCATAACACTATGAATTTACTGCTCCTAACTTCCATTTCTGTTAAGTAATCTGAATATATTTTCACAAAACTGTAACTGTGCTCTTTGAAATAGGCCCTTTGAAATATCTTCACATCCCAGAAGACCTACAGTTTGTTTTTGTGATTGTCCAGTTCATCATTGATTCTCGTTGTTGTGGTTACCAGGAGAGATTGAAAAGCGATGTTAAATAATCAAAACAGAAATGGTAGTAAAAGTTTGGTACGTTCCTACGTTCTTGCTTTCAATGTCACCTTGAAACTTGTTCAAATAAAGGGAGAAATTCTAAAGCAACCAGTGCATCCATAGATAAATAAAATGCAATATTATCCAATGAATCTGAACATTTTTGTTTTTAATCCACCTACCAGCGATAACTTAAAACAGGTTCGTAGAAGAAAAGGTCACTCGTTATGGCCTGATAAATCATCCGATGACGCACTCATTTAATGCATGATGAAGTACTGCTAACGGTCTTTCCGCATGTAGAAAACATGTCACGCCCAGTTCTGCAGTTACAAGTTACAGAATACAAAATAGGGCTGTCGAACTCTTATATTTACCTCGCTAATAAATATGTTGTGTATCTGTGCCACTTTCGCGTCGCCAGCTATATATTAACAATCAACTTCTGTACTTGGAGAAAATGTAGACAAACACTCTGCTTATAAAGTAATTTAGAAAGTTGTACTAATAAAATTATTTGCTATTACTCACCGCTTGCGTTCCCTTGTTTTCCATGCCTACGAGAATAGTTTGATATTTTCTTCTGGATTCGACATCATGTAGAAGTAATAAGAATTAATCCCTTTAAATGGCGGATTAATGATTTGATTAAAAATGTACATGCTTTTCTTTCGGGCTTATTTTGCCTTTGGGATGTCCCTGTTCATTGTCCGCCAGCGTACAGATACTCCAGTTGAAATCCATTGATGGAAACCCTCGCCATGCTCATCACTAACAGCGCCAAGATTTTCTGGGAAGAAGTCTATGCGAAGCGCCACCCAATGAAAAGCCGTTTGGCAGAGTCAAGAACCTTAGATTGGTTGTTGAGCCATAGAGTTTAGTTTATATTATATATACATGTATAATAAAATAATAAAATGTAAAAATACCAACATGGCAAAAAACACTTATTCCTGCTTAGTTTGGACGTCCTCATGCAAGCGTACAATTGAAATTATCGCCTGTATAGTGATTTTGTATTCAACATCTTCCTCTATAATGGTTAAGTTCTGTTTCTTTCTCATTCGATTCAGATGCTTGTTCATTACCTGGTGCCATTTACGTCCGTTAACGAGGTTGCGACAGTAAATTTGTTACACCTTAATGACGTATAACTCTCATTGTTCAGAGCAAGTACAAATAGTACAAAGTTGAGAACTTTAGAAGACAAACAGAGCCTAACGAGTATCTCTTTAGAAAATTATCGCGTAGAAATGTAAAGACGCCGGGATAGCAATTCTTGCCTTAATCGTCGTTCTGTAATGAGAGTGACAATTACCACGCATAAAGGTTGGAAGCCTTGTACTGTGCACTTCATTATCCGGAGCTGTAAAGGGCCAGATTCTAGGGATGGTCCATCCATAGTTGGAATCACCTATTTTATGGCACGTGCAATTGCTTCCATGAGGTTGTAATGGCGTTCTGATCAAGACCTAAGAGTGCATTTAAAGGCTTTATGGAGCAAAAGGCATTAGTGAGAGCAAGCGCTGCAACGAAGCAGTTGTCGAAAGACCATAATCAATATGGAAAATTAAATTTGCTCCAGCTCCCTTTCATCAAAAGCCCAAGCTTTACAGAAGCAATTCGGTTATCCAGATTTGAAAATTTACGAAGCTAACGTATAAGGTAAGAGACAATAGCTGCCTCACACCTTATTGTTAATTTGTTTCTTGTGGTTATACAACTTGTATTAACGATTGTTTTCCTAAAGAGAAGACAAACCCTGACAAACATTCGCAGCATTTAGAATGCATCATGGTGAACATTTTTAAATTAGTTTCTCTTCGATACCTTCTCCAATACTAAAAACCAATAATATTTTTTAAAAAAATCTTCCTCCAAAATCATACATGCAGCATCCTTCCCATGCATATTCCAAGGGCGTAATGGTAACGCTGCTACTAAACTATGGGAACTCCCCGTTTGTGAGCTGCGGGTGAAACTTTTTAGATAAAGTAGCCAATGAACGGATTCTATATAAACATTAGATGGCGTCAGGTTCTTGTTCCTTTGTACAACAGGTTTTCTTGCAGTTCATTGTACTAAATGATAATTAAATCAAAGAGTTTTTAGCACCTCACATGGTAATTAGTGAAGCCTTTGTGCCACGTGTTGATGAAGTGAGTTCTCGCCTTTATATTGTTTGAATACAGAGAACTCGATAAAAGCTAACAATCGGTGATTGAAAGAGAGAAGCTTTGTAAACAATTGTTGACTTCTAAGGTTCGTCTCATTGACATTTCGGCTCTTATCTTGTTACACCTACACAGTGACGCCGACGGACATCGAGAAGTAAATAAGGAAAGGTGATTGACACAATGACGATGAAAAGGATAAGGAAGTGCTGTAAGAAATTATGGCGCACCTCTCATTCTGAAGATATACTGCTTTTAGATGATCTATACATCATAACGGTAGGATGATCAGATTTCAAGAGAGCAATCCGCGGAATCTTGAAAAATAATGAAAATATGTTAAAGTTAGCCGTTAAATATTAGTATATCTGTTTATATTGGCTCAATACAACAGCAAAAAGTATTACCTTACCATACAAGAGTGTTCCGAAGAAGACGATGATTTGGTGCAACCAAAATGCACGACCAAAAAAAAAAATGGGTAATATATAAGAACACCTACGCATATGTATCTTGCAAAGCAGAAAACATAATTGCGGTTACTAAAATATTTGTCAATGGGAAAAATCAAATTAATTATTAAACTTATAGATATATTTCTGTGAAAAGATATATTTTACTGATTAGCTTACATCAGTTCACCTGATTCGTAATGACCGATTGATTGATTGATTTGGTTTATTTTACTCAGCATTTCTGCAACTTTTTGCTAATGGCAAAGATGAGGGCGAAGTAATGACCCAGTGTGTTACTTTCTTCAGTGCTTACTTTGTCCTATGCAGTCACGGTACATATCATGGAAGCGAGGAAGCTAAAGGTAGACATATACTGAACATTATATGTACAGTCAGGGACACTTCTTGATTGTAAAGATCCAGTGTTCATTCCGGAAGTAATAATATTATTCTCAGTTTTTGCTTCCAGTTGAATATTTCTTACCTTCATTTGTCATGTGACGCACATTTTTCATGGGGTGCTAATTTAATAACTAACTAATTAACTCAATTAACTCAACTGAACTGAGCTTAGCAACGCAACATCGAAGAATCTCTCGCCTCACCTGCTGGGCGAATTAAACATTACATGAAATAAAATACGGTCAGGATAAGTGCCTAACAGTCGGAGTTACCGAGAATAAACCTAGGAGGATTTGATTTTAAATACCTGAAATGACGTTACATAATACTACGGTGTTTCTGAATATACACATATATTAAAGCACAGATAAATACACATTACATCTTGCCCTCTTTCACTCGATCTCACATTCATTCTCTCATTCTATGGCATATTGCGACAATATGACAAATACAAAGGTTAGATTACTTACTACTTTGACCATACTCTTGCTATGTCTTGGCTACATTGCCTTTTACAATTTATCGTTTAGGATTTCAAGTATAAAGTGAATAATTGTTCCTTGTGCGAACCCCTTCTATCTTTTCTGAAGGTATAAATATATTCAATGAACTATTGTTTGCTGTTAACATAATCTCTCATCTTTAAATTGATTACCCGCCGGAATACCGATGTCTAGGGTTGCCATAGCACTGATTTAAGTTAAGCAATGATTTGATTCACGCAGATTCGCGGTAGATAGTCGTCATCTTTCTCACACACGCACATGGTTGGATCTTACCTTCGCTGCATTCCCTCTGACCTGGGTTGGGTGAAAGTGGTCCTACAGTTTTGGAAGGCCCCCACACTCCATCGTTGCACCTCGCGGTTATCCTGGTTGGCGAAAGTGGGTCGGTTGGCGGCTCCATCTGGCATCATCGGATCCTGGCTTCACTCGTTCACTGTCGACTCCATACGACAACTTGCGCAATAATAGGTCAGTTCTTCGCGGTCACTCGTAAGTACAGATACGTGACTTGGGCGATGAGACGAACGTACGCGATGAGCCATTCGCGGTTTCACATGGATATCAAATGTTATTAACTTCCACTACTTTGGACGTTGTTTCGGACGATTGACACGGGTGGACGTGTCTGGCGTTATTCTCACATAACCACACGTATGTGCACGGATGCGTTGACAGCGAGGGGGAGAAGGACCCCCTGGTTCTATTCTGCTCTCCTCCATGGCTCTGAAACACTCACTCGAGGAAAAACAAATCCAGACCTCGAGTCTGCTTGCAACTCGCAGCTCGGTCGCGCGTAGCTCACACTCCGGTGGCGATTGTAGGCAAAACTGTGCAAAACTGTCTCTCGCTATTCCAAATCATCCCTTTTATTCCAGATTTGAACGTAGTGACGCTGTACCCTCTATGATCAGGTGCTTGTTTATTGTTTCTGGTGCTTTGACCGTTGTCCTCCTATCCTGGTCAATGCTCACTCCGGTCCTTAACCTCTGGTATCAGCCCCTCGCGCAGAGATTAGGTTAAATCTTCCTCTATTGTATTCAGTCACGGAAAGCAAGGGCAACTCAGTAGGGTAGCGTCTCCCTTTCAATTCAACGATGAATCTTTAATAATTCATAACTCTCGTATTTCTGTTCTGATTAGGCTCAAATCTTGGAATCAGTACTTTCATGATGTGGTCTTCCGCTGGTTGAAATCTCATCAAATTCGGTCCATTGGTTTAGAAGTTGCATTTTTCTTGTTATTCCCATAAGAATGCATGTAAATCCGAATTCGGGCGAAAAACGGTGGTTGAGCAAGCTAGTGCTGGCTAAGACAGTTCGCTAGACACCTGTATTCGCGACGGATATTAATATTACCAATTGCAATTAATTCCTACTAACGGGCAATTAGATTAATTACTTGTCACTCAATATTTGACCGTTATAACATTCCCCTCCTTTTAATTATGATTTTTTTTCAGAGCGAACTTGCGAGTGACAGGAAAAAATTCATACCACATATTAATGATATTTGTTAATAATCGCACACATAGGCGTCTGAATAGGGACTCGAACCCTGGACTGTATAACTTTTATCTCAACATTAGAATGAAGTTATACTTTCTGCAATTGTACTATAATTACGAAAATATAAACGAATATAATAAAGTATACAAGAATACAATATAAAGTACATTTTAACATGGAAATCTCAACGTATATTACCACCTATATACTAACTTTGGATACACCCTGTAGTTTTATACATATTAAAGTGAATACTGAATAATAAGCTAAATAAGATATAAGTAAATATTTGGTTTGCAATTTGTTCCCTCTCACACATATGTTTGCAGTTTGCATACTCCTTGCATTAATTATAAGAAAGGTCTACATTTTTTGCCTTTTAATATAAAAAAAATAATCTCTAATTTTCCTATTGTTTACTTCACAATCGGGGTGGCTCTAATGCGATATTTTCTTCAGTGTCTCCTTTGACATGAGCCGGACTGGCAAAGGAGTCTTCTAGTCTCCCGTCGGGCCTTGAATATCGGTTGTCTGCTCCAGAGATCGCCGTTCTTGACTCAGTCTACTTCGTCCAGGTTGGTAATCTGGGGAGAGTGAGTCCAAGTTACGGCTAGTAGACGGTCTATTCCAATCGAGTAAATTAGCACCAGTCTGTGGGGATACGACTGTTCTAACCGCATTCACAGCACGATTCCTCTCAACTTGTCTCGGGTTGTTTTGACCCCTGCAGTGTTGCCATCTCGTGTTTTCTCCATCTCTATCATCTCTGAAGTGTTGTTGTTGTGGACGGTGATTGCTGTACTGGCCTCGCTGGGGATAAGGGGCGGTTAGCATTACTTTCACTCCGTAGTCCTGCAATGTGCTTTTCCACTCGTTGCTCAAAAACTGTGGTCCCCGGTCATAGAGCTTCCGTTTCTCAGGGTTGGAAAGAACTTCATATGCCTGTTCAAACTCTTCAAATATATCGAATGGCGGATTCCGCTGCTCTAGCCAGATCCTTGCATTCCCTTTGGGTAATTTTCGCATTAGCCTCAAGCAGTCTGGGCTATCGACATCGTACAACAAACAATCTTTCTTGAAGTCCCTTATGAACATTGACGGTAAAGTCTCGTCGTGATCGGGGCCGTACGTTTGAAAATGATCTATGCCGACTTTTGAGAAGATTCCGCGAGTATTCGACTCCGGGTTAGAAACACTGCGTGTCTCCTGCTGGGCGAAAGCGTTCAAGCTCGGCGGACTCCCGCTCCGGTCGATGACGTCACGCGCTGCTTGGCGATCCAAGGAAGTTGGTGCTGATTGACAGGACAGCTGGTTGGTCACGTCTGCTGCGACGAGCAAAGGAGTTGGGTTCGCATCCCTGGACGTTGCCTCCAATCGGCGAATCTCTTCGTCCTCATTTCTTCTCCGTTGCGTGATTTGGAAATCCTTCAATTCACGTGTCTCCGCTTCCAGTCGTTCTAATCGGCTGGTTATGCCCGTCTGATTCTCGGTCGTTCTTGCGTCTAGCGTTCCAATAGTTTCTTGAACCTGACGTAACTCTACACGCAGATCTTTCTCCATTGTGACTACATTAATGTTTGTCTCTTGATGCCTCTTTTCGCAATCCTTCTCCGACGGAAGTACTTTCTCCTTCATTTGGTCATTTCCGGATAGCAGTAATTGGAAACGGCGGTCCCATCTTTCTTCCCACTCTTTTCTTCTTCTTTCTTCCATTTCTTCCTTCTGTTTTCGGCGTTCATCCTTCCTTTCTTCCTGCTCTCTCCTTTCGGCAGCCTCTATCTTCCGCCTTTCTTCTTCTTCTCTCTTCCTCTTCTGATCTCTTTCTTCATCTCTGGCTTGGATATAGCTGATTAGCTGAGAGAACATGGCCTGCACGTCCATCTTCTCTGGAACTGGCAACCCTGTTGCCGACTGATCTTTCCCTAGATCCTTATCAACGTTGCAGGCTGACGAAACGCCTGCATCTGTAGAATTCCCAGCCCCTGGGCGGTCCATGGTATTGTTCGTTAATCTCTGGCGGAGCCGAGTAGTCCTTTGCATACCAATCTTCTTTTTCTTCTTCTTCTTCTCGTGGCTGACTATCGCTGAAGGAAAAGATATCAAAATTCTTTTCCTGATTTCTGGTTTCAGATCCCGGGGATCGCACCCCTCACCTGCTTCCGTGTGTCATAACGCGTGTCCTTTTGTCCTTTATCGTCCGAAGTTAATAACGCCCATTGTTAATAAAATAATAAAATCCTCTAATAATTCTGCTATGGAAAAATGCTATAGTCGCGACAAATTATTTCACAATTACACCATAAATAAACACACAAAATGGTTCTAGCTACACATCGATTGCATATTCAGTTAATTAAAATCACCGTACAAATTACACATTAATACTTTAAATGAAAACGTCTTTATAGATTCTTATCAGGATTTTCAGTTACAAGTTGCAATTATTTAATTTACCAAAAAAAAATCTTAGTTCCCCCTTAGCGTTAAATTCTGGTACCCTGTCGTAGACATTCGTAGGCTGAAAACTATCTCTTTAAAAAACAAGCATTAAATCCCCTTGGGTAATAGACATAACTGATTGTTAACCATTACAATCAAGCTTAATAAAATTCACATTGAGTAGATAAGCAACTAATTAGAATACTCGTGACCTCCAGGTTCCTTACTAGCCTGCCTGTAACATCGTTCTACGAGCCTAATTCCTATTTGCTTCCTATTTGCCTACTCTTCTATTTGCCTATTCGTCGATTATTCGGGCCTACTTTTTACACCCCTACTTGTCTATTCACATACTCGTCGATTATTCGGCGTACTTTTTACTTGCCTACTTTCTTATTTGCTTACTCGTCGCTTGTTCGGGCAACTTTTATATGCCTACATATTTATTCGCCTACTCGTCGAATGTTCGGGCAACTTTTTTACTTGCCTACTTTTTTGCCTACTCGTTGATTGTTCGGGCAACTTTTTATATGCCTACATATTTATTCGCCTACTCGTCGAATGTTCGGGCGCCATATATTTCACGGGGTGCTAATTTAATAACTAACTAATTAACTCAATTAACTCAACTGAACTGAGCTTAGCAACGCAACATCGAAGAATCTCTCGCCTCACCTGCTGGGCGAATTAAACATTACATGAAATAAAATACGGTCAGGATAAGTGCCTAACAGTCGGAGTTACCGAGAATAAACCTAGGAGGATTTGATTTTAAATACCTGAAATGACGTTACATAATACTACGGTGTTTCTGAATATACACATATATTAAAGCACAGATAAATACACATTACATCTTGCCCTCTTTCACTCGATCTCACATTCATTCTCTCATTCTATGGCATATTGCGACAATATGACAAATACAAAGGTTAGATTACTTACTACTTTGACCATACTCTTGCTATGTCTTGGCTACATTGCCTTTTACAATTTATCGTTTAGGATTTCAAGTATAAAGTGAATAATTGTTCCTTGTGCGAACCCCTTCTATCTTTTCTGAAGGTATAAATATATTCAATGAACTATTGTTTGCTGTTAACATAATCTCTCATCTTTAAATTGATTACCCGCCGGAATACCGATGTCTAGGGTTGCCATAGCACTGATTTAAGTTAAGCAATGATTTGATTCACGCAGATTCGCGGTAGATAGTCGTCATCTTTCTCACACACGCACATGGTTGGATCTTACCTTCGCTGCATTCCCTCTGACCTGGGTTGGGTGAAAGTGGTCCTACAGTTTTGGAAGGCCCCCACACTCCATCGTTGCACCTCGCGGTTATCCTGGTTGGCGAAAGTGGGTCGGTTGGCGGCTCCATCTGGCATCATCGGATCCTGGCTTCACTCGTTCACTGTCGACTCCATACGACAACTTGCGCAATAATAGGTCAGTTCTTCGCGGTCACTCGTAAGTACAGATACGTGACTTGGGCGATGAGACGAACGTACGCGATGAGCCATTCGCGGTTTCACATGGATATCAAATGTTATTAACTTCCACTACTTTGGACGTTGTTTCGGACGATTGACACGGGTGGACGTGTCTGGCGTTATTCTCACATAACCACACGTATGTGCACGGATGCGTTGACAGCGAGGGGGAGAAGGACCCCCTGGTTCTATTCTGCTCTCCTCCATGGCTCTGAAACACTCACTCGAGGAAAAACAAATCCAGACCTCGAGTCTGCTTGCAACTCGCAGCTCGGTCGCGCGTAGCTCACACTCCGGTGGCGATTGTAGGCAAAACTGTGCAAAACTGTCTCTCGCTATTCCAAATCATCCCTTTTATTCCAGATTTGAACGTAGTGACGCTGTACCCTCTATGATCAGGTGCTTGTTTATTGTTTCTGGTGCTTTGACCGTTGTCCTCCTATCCTGGTCAATGCTCACTCCGGTCCTTAACCTCTGGTATCAGCCCCTCGCGCAGAGATTAGGTTAAATCTTCCTCTATTGTATTCAGTCACGGAAAGCAAGGGCAACTCAGTAGGGTAGCGTCTCCCTTTCAATTCAACGATGAATCTTTAATAATTCATAACTCTCGTATTTCTGTTCTGATTAGGCTCAAATCTTGGAATCAGTACTTTCATGATGTGGTCTTCCGCTGGTTGAAATCTCATCAAATTCGGTCCATTGGTTTAGAAGTTGCATTTTTCTTGTTATTCCTATAAGAATGCATGTAAATCCGAATTCGGGCGAAAAACGGTGGTTGAGCAAGCTAGTTCTGGCTAAGACAGTTCGCTAGACACCTGTATTCGCGACGGATATTAATATTACCAATTGCAATTAATTCCTACTAACGGGCAATTAGATTAATTACTTGTCACTCAATATTTGACCGTTATACATTAAATACGTAAGCAAGCCCCGAAATGAACATGTTTACGTAGTCTAAAAGAAGAAAATCTTAAAGTTAACTTTTTGCACAGATAGGCAAATTGGGACTGCGCCTGCGCTCAGGCCGCGTTTATCCCTAGGGTTGCCCCCAGGTGCCAATTTTATTCAAGGCAGGGTGAACCCCGAAGCCACTTTATGCAGGAACAATGCCGGAAAAATACCGCCTGAGGTCCACTACCCCGGGGATCGAATTCGGATATCCCTCGTGGCACCCAAACACCATACTGACTTCTACATATAGCTATAAAAGTGAGTTATTATGATGACTTAATTTTTTCGTCTTTTTAAATTTATATTTCGCTTAACATCAGCTTTTCCCAAATTTCTTAGTTTTTCTTTATTTCTAACATCAACAACACAAACATCCATGTCTGTCCGGGATTTGAACCTTGGACTCCTTCCTGAGTTCATAGTGCTCTGCGCTGACCACTCCACCACGGAGGTCGACACTGATTGGGCCAACAAGGCTCTCTCTCTCTCTCTCTCTCTCTCTCTCTCTCTTTCCACCTGCATATTTACATGCGTACGCACGCGCGGGCGTGTGTGTATTTTACCAGTCTTTCCTAAAGGATATACAGGTTCATCCCCTCCCGTTCAAACAAAACCTTCAATACACTATTACTAAATTAACACTCAAGATCAAGCAATATGTTCAAAGCGCTGGTAAAAATTAAGTTATGTTTGAGAAATGTAACGTGACTCACATTGAACTTCTCTTCCCTACCAAATAAAATATAGAATTTTGTCACTGGTTCCGTAAAACTTTACTCTTGGGGTTACCTTAAAACACATGGGACAACAATGTCATGAAGGAACTCTTCAAAAGAGCATCTGACACATTTCCGCATCTTGGAGAATTGCATTCAATGAGCTTCGTCTCTGTAAAGAAAATTATAATAAATAAATATTTTTAAAAAAACGCAAATGTTGCAGTTTCATCAGATTGTCCAATTTTCGCAGTCACTGCATATTCATTTCGTTAAATCGATCATCACGTATTACAGTGCAAATCTTCCCTTTTGAAGTAAGGATTTTTTCGTGTCAGAAAAATTTGAAAGTTCGAAAATTCAATTTGGAAAAATCGGAGACATTCAGGGGACTTAATAGAAACCAATAACTCTTCCCATAAATTGAATACGTCTGTCAATCTAATCAAAGGGGAGTTTTATTAGCTTATTCATTGTGTACCACCCACCAATAAATTATTTTAGAATCTTTATAATCGTTTTGCAGAGTTGTGTGAAGCCAGTAATGATACATTTAGAAATTCATAATGTGTCCAGCATTCAAATATAAATATGTTCATCTTTCCTTATCGTATATTCACTTGAAATCTGAAATCTAGACTTGTTCTTATATATTTCTCTCACTGTGAAGTTCAATTCAATTATTTGTTTTGGAAATAACTTTCATTCATTTTATGAAGTTTTTCTAGTGTCTTAGACTGATTTTTTTCATCTCAATACCTTCCATTGTTTCTATGACCTACTAGTACTTCACGTTCCCTATGTTTCCATTTATATGACATCTATCTCTGAACCCATTCCTTTATGAAGGCTTTTATAAATTTCGCTAATGGCCTCGTTCCATACAATTGACAAGCCACACGATTGTAACGAAATTAACTGGTCAGATGAAATCAGTTAGGGTCTATTTTGTCTCCAGCTTTATTTTTCAAATTGTAATCACAAAATGAAACTCTTTTGAGCATGTTTTTTGTATCACCTTCTGTAGTAGTTACATTAAGAAGTTAAGTAATTTCAAACTACCAAGTTACTTCCAGGTCTGTCAGTAGCAAACGATTTTCATGAGACGAAACTATTTCTATGTCCGTGTATCACGTGCGAAAACGAAATTCACGGATTTCATGGAATGGAAGCTTTGGAACACTATAACGAAAATGACAATTTTCCAAAGGAGACTTTGGGAATGGTCGTGTCGCAAGTAGCTCTCGTATGTCTTCTTCATGCATCAGCATTTATCTCTTTCTCCATTCACTGCTTCCATAGTAGTACTTCCTTCTGAAAAAATGGTAACTAATTTCAAAAGAATTAGTACACTGGTTCAATTCAAATCCTTTTCAAAATTATTAACATTTAGTGAAAATTATTTTGATTAGGTCAATGTTTTATAAATGGCAGATTCTTAATTTTGAAAATAAAATATTTTGAAGAATACCTATTAAGGCTCCTTTATACCGTGACGAAAACGCGCAGTGTAGACGTTCCGTTTTGAACAGATTTTTCAGTTACGACCAAAGATGGACCTCGGGGTTTGTTTTCTATCCTTCAGAAGATGTGGTAGCGTAATTCCTACAAAGCAGAAATTTAAAAAAGACCCTGCTTAATAAGTAAATTGGGCATAAGAATGGGGAAAAATTTTCACATGCAATTATCTAGTTAACCACTCAAGCTTATGGAAAACTGTTTTGTTGGGGTCATGCAATGTTCATTGTACTTGACATTAACATCATCACTGTAGAAGTCAGTTTTCCTATTTTGAGACTGTTTGAGGAAAACGAAACCCTTGCAATACGTAAAAGTGTCCCTGCACTGTAGCGACACCTCGTGCAGATAGTTAGAAGCGTTCTAAAAACCACCTACTGTAGAACGCGGAGGGATACAACAAAATAGCTCGTGAAGACAAAACACGATCGCAAGCGACAGGGAAGTGTGCATGCGTCAACTGGACGTGTTCAATTGCAAAATATGGGTGACGGCAGCAAGTGTGTTTGGTGCAAGAAGTGGGCTCCGAGAAAATCGTCTTGTGGAAGGTTTCAGAATGAAATATAAATAAAACATATCCGTTTACTACATCAAATGGGGAAGTATTTATCGCTTTCCATTAGACGTTTACGTTGTACGTACGTAAACCAGTAACGTTATTTTGAGTAATTCAATTAAACCGGTCTCCTTGGCAAATATTACGCTATAATACGTAGAACAAGTTTGCTGGGGGTCCGGACTTGTCCGAAAGGATTATGAAGTACTAAAATTAAATAATGTAAATATATTCCTTTAGCAATTTTTGCATTTTAGATGGATAATTTCCTCTGAACGCGTATTGAAAGGGAAGGCTTATAGCTCTAAATATCATACGGCTTTGAAGTATAGCACCCGAAATACTTATTAAGTACTACTATTTTTACTCTGAATATATTGGAAGGCAATGCTTAGGATTGAGATCATACGGCTTTGAAAGACATAAAGGATTTATTTAGGGCGTCTGGACCCCCTCCCCAAACGAAAAGATTACCAAGTAATAAAATAATAACAATACTCGTTTAGCATTTGTTGTATATGATGGTTGTTAGCTTTATCTGAAGAGACTGAACTTATTGGAAGGCAAGGATTATAGTATTGGAATCGTACGGCTTTGAATGATATTACAAAGAAGGTTTATGCATACTACAACTCATAACAATATGTATACAATATTAATCACAAACTTCACTGTATCTAACATTTATTTCGTTATGAAATAGTATTCAATTCTTCTTCTATTTGACATTAATTTAATTGCCAGACACTTGTTCTTATGTAAATGTTTCTTCTTTTAACTACAGGTAAGCTACATAATGAATATACACTGTTTGCCTTTTTACCTAGTCACGTAATAATAATATATTAATTTATATATTGAAATTAGTATTACTTTAATTTAATTAAAATATCATCATTAAAATTATTATTATTATTATTATTATTATTACTATTAATATCATTATTATTATTATTCGTAAGACATTTCGTTCATATCCCCCCGAAACATTTCTGGATACGCCACTGATTGTGCAGAATTTTCTTTGATCCACTTCGAAACGGTTTATTACGAGGTGTAAGAGCTATCACAAATCACGAACACAACATAGCGAGCGAAAATAAAACTACACAAGCGAACGCACACAGATGAAATATCACAGCATTATTTGCAGCGTGTTTCTAGCCCGACCCTGTGGCCGAGTGGTTAGCACATCGCGCTGCGACGCCAAGGGTCCCGGGTTCGAATCCCGGTCGGGCTCGGTTGTTTGTGAATGTCCATTCATCAATTTCATCATTTCATCACTCATCCCCATCTTCGCAAATTAGCCAAGAGGCACAAAACGCGAAGTAAAATAAACTAAATCAATCAATCAATCAAGCAGCGTGTTTCTACCTGCATCCCTTCTCGCGTTTGGAATAGTCCTTTCAGATGGTTTTGTCTCCCGTGGCCAGACTGTAACTGCTACTGAAGTGTCGTGTGCGTTTCACCTTTTAGTAGAGTTTGCAACATGAAACAGAGGAAGAAATCAGGAATATATCCAAGTGAGCGCAGAAGCAAATAAAAAAGAAGAAATAAAGGGTTGAAGCTGCAACAATGGAGACGAGAGAACATGGCAAGGTAATTTTTGGATCATTATTTATTCTAATAATCTGAACAATAATGAATCTGAATCTGCACCAGATCTCTATCTTTGAGAAATCGCAGAAGGGAATAGAGCGCCTCGTTATTCTTTGTCACAGAGCAGCTTTCTTTTCATGTAATTATTTGTATTTTTTCCTTAGCGGCTAAAATAAACTTAAAATGTCCACGATGCTATTAGAATCATTATATTTGAGTTTTGCTTCATATAATTCGATACTTTGACATTTTTGAGGGTACCTTACATGAGATTGCACATTTTACAGGTTTCTTCCTTATCCTTATATTTCCCTGCTTAGAATTGTGAAAGGGGTTACAAAACTATAAGTAGTGATTTTCAAGATATTTTTCGAGTACAATCAGCGATTTTTTAGATGAAGATATTAGAGGATGAGAACGTGGTACTTTTTATTTCGGCTATTAAATATTTCACCTCCTAAGGAATTGCATATCTGTACAACATCATATTAGAGAGGCGTTCCCTTGTTGCATTGCTATTTGGAGTGCACTGCCACTTGAGTTGTGTGTGTTTAAGGTAAATATAAAAATAATTTATTAAATTGTATTACGAAGATAATTTGTTCCAGAGTTTTTGCATGTAAGAATTTATTTTCATTTAGTATGCATTATTTTTTTTAATTACTTACATCTGGGTTAAACTGACTTCTCAAATTTAATGATCTGATAGGGGCGACCCTAAGAGTGTGTAGGCCGAAGCGTGGTGCCGACTACCCACCTCCGCCTATGGATGAGTCAAGAAAATGTGGATACCTGCATACCCTATACAAGCTCTGTCTTCTTTGGATGGTACCAGTCCGTTCAAATTTCAAGAGACATTAATTTCGATAGATTTGTGTTGGAATCGAATAAATTATTTCAGGAAGAAAATTCTACAATTGTATGCAAAATCACATCTTTCCATCTTTTCGTAGGGTTATGGAGGAGAAGACTGCTGCTCAACAAAGCGATATCAATGAAATAAGTGAAGAAGATGAAGCTGCTTCCCAAATAATAATAGAGGTGACTGGACATGTGTCAGCTGATACACTTCAGACTAAACTCCCTCAAGGGTGTCAGATACCCTCCCGATCAGCAAACCGTGTGGGGCGAACACGAACGGAACAGTCACTCACGATCAGGAAGAAAATATTGAAAATACCCTGTGTATCGAGGACACCACGCCCAACTGTAATGACTCATTCACACTCCCAGGTCGTAGGTTAGTAGACATCTGCTATTTCATAGGCCAAATGCAAAGATTAAGTAATCTAGGACCATTTGGGTGCATCCTCAGTGATATGGACATCATTGGAGAAACCAGAAAGGGATACAAATATGATATAAAATTCAGATGTCGTATGTGCAACTCGGTGTTCAAAGTGTCCACGGACAACCCACATACAATGAGAATGGATGTGAATACAGCAGCAGTTTGTGGGGCGATGGCAATTGGTACTGGATTATCCCAGCTTTCAGGAATTCAGTGTAGCTCTGGACGTTCCGTCCATGTTTAATGTTACTTACGACATGTACCATGGGAAGATAAGCGACGGGTGGGAAGCAGCAGCGATGAGAGAGATGCAGGCAGCTGTGGATGAGGAAATCGCTTTGGCTGTGGAGAGGGTAGATGTTGACAGCGATGGAGTGGCTCTGCTCACTGTGGTGGCTGACGGTAGTTGGGCCAAGCGTTCATATGGATGTAACTACAACTCCATGTCTGGCGCAGTAAGTACAATTAGAAAGTAACAAAGTTCAGTAGGTTTAAAGGTTTTCTTGAAAAGTTGTAGCAGTAATTGTAGTCGGCTCACAGATTGTATTTTGGCACACAACAAGCCAAAGAATCAGCTATATATAAGAACAGGAAATGATGTGTTAAAAAATACTAAAGGTGCCTTCCATTTCAATTCAGGCAGGGCATATACCAAACTGCCAAACTGCTAATTCGTCATTATGTACATTTTGTTCCTTTTCTATTTCTATGAGATTCTTGTTGATTTTGAAAACGAATATATATAAAGTATTATGTGGAATAATGTATTGCGTGTGTAAGCACGGAACTGCAAGAAAGTTTTTCAGTTTATAAAAGGTGTCTTATTTAATTAGAAGATCGAGTGTTGCTGGACTCACTAATTATAGGGCTGAATCTTCTGGTCAGTTAGATATGAAATATCAGTCGGATAAATTTAAAGTTTGTGTCACTGGGATAGACATTGGTATAATGTAATTAGATAAGTTTTTTTTTCATATTAGTTATGTCTCACATTTTAGTCTCAGATTTGCTTGAAACTTTTAGTATGGAAATTATGTACATTTTCTCTAAAAATTTATGGAAAATTAAAAACTAACGTTAAGTGCAATTTATGATTTGAAGTAAAGAAGACAAATGGTCAACCGTTCAGCTATGGAGACATGTAGTCATTACAAAATTTGGCATGGTTAATATTCATGTACGTAAGAACAATCTGACATAATTTAACATGTTAAAAGAATGGCTTGTTTAAGAAAATGGCACCAAAAGATGGAAGTGTTTTTTTTATTTTTTTTTAAACACTTGAAATTGCTAATTTGAGATATCTACGAAATTCGTAGTGTATTTACTGTTAGTAAGTGTACGAATCGTCATGTGAATAATTACATTACTCTGTGTTTCACAGGCCGCCATCGTCGGCTTCCACACTAAGAAGGTGCTTTATATCGGGGTGAGAAACAAGTACTGCACAATGTGCGCCAGGGCAGCGTCCAGGAATGAGGTAGTCCGGCCGCATCGCTGTTTCAAGAACTGGACGGAAACATCCACGAGCATGGAGTCGGATATAATTGTGGAGGGCTTTAAACGAAGTTTGGAGTTGTATGGTGTGAAGTTTGCTACTTTTGTGGCTGATGGGTATTCAAGCGTGTATGCAAAAATTCTAGAAGCCAGACCTTACACCGATGTCACAGTGGAAAAAATAGAGTGTACTAATCACTTACTGCGGAACTATTGTAAGAAACTGATTCATAAGCACTAATAGTAAACTGAAGTATGTTCACCTGAGAAAACGAATCGGATCCAGCATTCTGAGATTACGAGGAGCAGTGACAAAGGCCGTGAAACATCGTATTAGTCAGGAGGGTTTGACACCTGCTTGTCGAGATACAGAGTTGTATAAAGATATTATCAACAGGCCAAGCCATGTGTTCGGTGAACATTTGCATTGCGTTGAGCGTGGCTACTCCTGCTCTGGAAAATCTGCAGAAGAAATTAATATTGTTCCCGAACTAAAGGTAGCCGGTCTGTACCCGCTCATCATGGAAGCAGTGGGTCAAGTCGCAATTCACTGCAGAAGCTTATGTATCGTAATGTACAGAAACACAGGGCGCTTTCCAATTATTGTGAGAGTTTCGCTGTCGCGTATTTGTTCTTATTGTATTACATAGTGTATCTACGTGTACTGCTGTTCATGAATTTTTAAGAAGCTCATTGTTTGTGTCCGTGTATGATTATTTTGTAGCCCAGTGATTTTTTACCTGTTTGTCATTTTTTTCTTGTTATTTGTACTTCAAATAAGGAAGAATTGGAATAGTATACAGGGTGGGCCAGACTCAATTGGGCAGTTTTCGAACATTAGTAATCAATCAATCCAACAGCACACGGAAAAATTGGAAAGTACATTTTGTTGTCGATAGATGGCTGCATCATACGGTATGCTGGGAACGAGGTTGAGCGCTGGATTGGCCGTCGAAGACCTGTGGAGTGGCCAGCCCAATCACCCGACATCAACAATGACTTATGTGTGTGTGATTCCATTTTTGTAACCATTTTGTAGGCATTGGAATTGTTAACATTTGTCAATAAAAATAAAATAAAGAAAAAATGAAAATAACATCTAATCAAAAACTGCCTAATTGAGTCTGGCCCACCTGGTATATCTATGCTAATGTTCAAAATTAAAGCAATAAACGGAATTTCCCGTGTGTCCATTTGACCACATAATACGATCAGCTGATAGTAATATTTATGATGTCATAGACAACTGGTTTAAGATAGAAAATTAACTAACCTTAATGTGCCAGGATTCAGGGGTGCCCATCCCCCTAAGGCCAATGGCGCATCCCCCCCCCCAAAAAATCATGTCATGCGTTTCCCCCAATCATATCATTCGCGCCCTTAAACCATATCGTAATCCCAACAAAATATTTAATTACGACAGCGTGTCTACCGAAAGTAACTTTTTCCTTAGCTTTACTGAACATTATAATTGATCTGCCCCTCCTCCCTAAACAGGGGTGTCATCACTAAAGACCACCCCTAAAATGGTTCATCATAATCGAGAACATTGCGTGGATCCCACTTTAAACTGTAGGTTCAGTCCCGATTATCCTTAGAGTGCATAAAGTGGACTTAAAAAGTTTGGGAAGGTATGGTGCTGAAAAGACCCGAAACAGCAATGGAGATAAAATGCTGGAGTTCTGTATTCATAACGAGCTCCGCATCGGAAACTCCTTTTTCCCGCATAAAAGAATACATCAAATTACCTTTGAAGCAATTAGCAGAGGAGCACAGAGCACAATAGATTACTGCGTATATACAAAAAACACCCATTATGATGTAATGGATGTAAGAGTTTTTCGCAGCGCCGAGCTCAGTACTCAACATAGACTACTAGTAATGACGACCCGATTCAAACCACTACCTGCACCAATTAAGATAAACCTTACTAAACTTAAAATATCAACATTAGAAACCCAAAATAAAAGAAAGGATTTTCAGAGGAAACTGAAAGAAAAACTTAGAGAAAAAGAACAAAACCATGGACAAGAATGGAATGTGGAAAATAAATGGAAAGTAATGAAAGAAAGCCTCAATGAAGTTGCAACAGAAATATGTGGAATAGTAAAGATAACAAATAAAAAGATGGTGGAGCGATAATGTGAAAGAAAAAGTTGCAATTAAAAAGAAAGAATGGCTAAAATACTTAAAGACCAAAATAATGGAGGACAAAGAAGCTTATATACAGGCAAGAGATACAGCAAAACGGATAGTGAGAACAGCGAAGAAGGAAACCTGGGAACAATTTGGAAAGGAAATAGAAGAAAATCATAAAAATAATCCAAGAAAATTTTGGCATGTGTTGAAAAATCTGAAAGGAAAACGAGGGAAGAAAATAAGGAATATCAAAAACAAGAATAACGAGGTGAAAACCAATATGAAGGAAATTTTAGATACGTGGAATGAATATTATGCGGAAACCTTTAGAGAAGAAGAAGAGGAATTGTATGAGGAAAGACCCATGAGGGAAGAAAATGAGAACGTGGAAGCTGAAGAAGAAATCCAACTAAAAGAAGTACAAGAGGCAATGAAATCCTTAAAAACTGGTAAAGCACCCGGTTGGGATAATATACATCCAGAATTTATAAAATATGGAGGAAAGGAAATAGAAAAATGTATATGGGACTTATACAGACTAATATGGGCAACAGAGAGAACACCAAAAGATTGGGAACGGAATGTAATAATTCCTATACATAAAAAAGAAAGTACCCTCGATTGCTCAAACTATAGAGCAACATGCTTAGCGCCAGTGGCCCAGAAACTATATTCACACATTATAGAAAAAAGATTAAGGCAACAAGTGGAAGATAAATTGGAAGAAGAGCAAGCAGGTTTCAGGCCTCATCGTCAAACTCAAGATCTAATCTTCTCCCTGAGGAACGCAATAGAGAAGATACTAAGCAGAGGAGGGGAAATATTTACAGCTTTTATTGACTTAAAGTCTGCCTTCGACAGAGTACCAAGAGGACAAATATGGAAGGCCCTTCATCAGTTCCAAGTAACGTCAAAACTGACTAGAATAATTCAAATCTATATAAGAACGTTAAAGGAACGGTTAGAATAAATGGACAATCCTCCAAGGAATTTAATATGGGAAAAGGAGTAAAACAAGGTGATGGACTTAGTCCTCTTCTTTTCATATTATTTATGGATCAAATTATAAAGCAATGCAAAAGAAGAACAAGAAAATGTAAAATTGGAAATTATAAGATGAAACCGGTATGGGTACAAACATTAGTATACGCTGATGATATTGTTCTCCTAGCAAAAGATAGCAACAGCCTACAAAATGCTGTCCTAGAGTGGGGCCGAGCATTCAAAGAACGAAAGATGGAAATCAACGTTAGCAAGACGAAAGTCATGCACTTCACTAAACAAGAACCAGCAAGGATGCGCATTCATTGGAATAATAAGACCTTAGAACAAGTAGAACAGTTTGAATATTTAGGAACCATACTAACTGCGGACGGGAAAATGGACTCTGAAATTAATCACAGAATTCAGAAAGCAAATAATCTGTACTATAATATTAGTAACACCATTATAGGTAAAAAGGAGATTAGTAAAGAAACAAAAATGAAAATATATAAAACAGTCTATCTCCCCACGCTATTATATGGGTCAGAAAGCTGGATAATGCAAACTAAATTGGAGAGCAGACTTACTGCTATTGAAATGAAATTCTTAAGAAAAACTGTAGGAAAGACAAGGAGAGATATGATACGAAACACAACAATAAGAAGAGAATGCCTGAATCAGGAACCACTGATTGAAATCATCGAGAAGAGAGAATTAGGCTGGCTGGGACCAAGACTACTAGAAGGAAAGGCTGGGGTCAGACACGCCTCTTTTCGCGACTGCCGCGGGTGTGACGTCATGGGCGGACAAAACCCAGCTGAGTCTTTACCCCATACGGAAAGAAACGTGGAAAGGCTGATCTGTTTTGTTCTTTTCGCTCCTTTTTCTTGTATTTCTGGATTATTGGGTTCAGGGTGCGAAATCCTGGAGGGGACGAGGGGGATTTCCCCACACCAACAATCTTGGCCTCACAAATCCCCCCACCAAAAATTTCCCGGGGGAAAGAGTTTTTGTTATAACAATGAAAAGATAAGCAATTACTTTTAATTTCAATTATACTTTACTAAGAATAATATCGAAAACACACACAAATTAGTGTGGTTGTGAGTGTTGAATGCTTTCTGTCTAAAGAGATCATTAACAAATCTACATCAATACGCACAGTAAAAGTAAAACAAGAATGCAAAACAATAATAACTATGAAATCTAATTGATTTATATTAACATAGTGCACAAACTAAACAAAAACTTACGCATAATAAAACCACTTCAACTATGTCATAATTTATTAACATCTTTAACCGGTTAGTAATGGAATTATTTAGCTGCTTTACACTATCTGATATGTATGAAAGTAACAAATTAATTTCTAATTAATAATCATAATAATTATTTTAATTGAGTAATTTATTTTTACTTTTAATAACATTACAAATATGTACATCGTATAATTCACACATATGTTTGTGGGGAGGGGGGGTTGTAGGTTAAGAACTTTCTCCCCCTCACCAGTTTTCAATGATTTCGCACCCTGATGGGTTGTGAGATGTTGCAGTTCACAATGCCTTCAGTGAGGTGTTGCGACGTGCCATGATCTCCGATGAAAAAATAAAAACAGCGGGTGACAATATATAACTGAACACATCGCATCTAACGAGACTTAGTGGATTGCGATACCAGTAGTCTCATTACACAACATCAGTCTACCATACACTTCAATTGGGTTACAATTATTAGAATAAATAATAATAATACTGTAATTTTTTAATAAAAGGCTCTCACGAGTATAGTAAGATAAAAACTGCAAGCATACCCCTCCCAATTTAATATTCAGTCCCCCACCAAAATTCCTATGTCAATTTTAGGTTCGCTGTTGGTATTGAAGAGTTGAATGTCGACCTCCTCCAAATAATTTAATTCTCAATCGCCATACCAAAATTCCCACAACAGTCTAAGCGCAAAAATAATTAATACCTACTCAAGACTTGGCTATCTCCCATCCTAGTGCTTAATTTCCTTACTATAGAGTTGGAAACTTCCCCAACCAAGGGTAATTCCACATCAGAATTCACGATAAAAATTTAAGGTTTAATATGTAATAGCTGGCTGGATATTGTGCACCTCAAATAGTAGATACCGTGTTGCCGAGAGACGACACTGGTATGTCTCGTCGCGTGAAAATTCCATCTCTTCTCGTGTCTAGTATCGTTAACAACACTAATAATACATAGTAACTGTTATAATTCCCTTGGAAATACAAAATTTGCTATTTATATAAGAGTGATGCTTAAATGACAACGTAGTTCAACTTCCGTCCTCCATTGTTCTATTATTTATTCAGTCAAATTTTCATTACAATCGCCCCCTCCCCCAAGTTAAGTGGACTCAACCAGCTTTCATATACCCGCCTGTGGGCACCACTGTTCGACATCCCACTGATTATATATATATACGTATATAAAGTGAGCCTCGACTTTCTTCAGTTCTATGTCTCAAGTTTTCGTTCAGTCAAAACACGGAACTTCTTCATATTCCTCCCTGTGTAGTTCAAAGATTCATAAGACTCAGAATTGTAATCTGAATAAGGAAAATTAAGGATGAAATAAATATCAATAGTCGAAGCAAAGTTACCTAATTTGAAGAAGTTAAGTGAAAACAGCTCCTCTCTCACTCCTAAAAGAGAACAATAGATGAGGTTGTTTTCTTTTACATATTCAACTTATCCATAATTTTGGCTTTCTGCCTTTCTTTATTTAACAAAATTAATTTACGCATTCAACATATATTTTCTTTCTGCCCTACAAAACGCATTACTAGGTGTATTAACCCCAATTTTACATGAAACCTATTGTTTCACAGAGGAATGTGGCGACATATAAACTACGGATAAAATGTGTGCATAAATGGCTGTGTAATCCAACTGTAAGGACATACGTTATATCGGATCCTAAGTAAGTCTGTGTATTCACTCCCAATTAGCTTCTGGGCATAATTGCGGCTCTTTTTTGTTCATAATTACTGCTTTGATTCGACTGCGAAACCGGAGCGTATAGCGATCTGTCCGCCCGTGACGTCACGGACCACGTGATCAGGTATGGCCCCAGCCTTCTCCTCTACTAGTCTTGGGCTGGGACATCTTATTAGGATGGAGGAAGAGCGTAAACCGAAACAAATATTTGAGGCCCGACCAGAAGGAAAGAGAGGAAGGGGACGACCCAGGTTGAACTGGAACCAGTACATTTATGGACTGGCACAGAAGAGAGGGAAGACACCGGACGAAGTGAAAAGACTGGCACAACATAGAACTTCTTTTAAGAAGTGGCTGAAAGGACCCGACGCCTAAGTGGGCATAAGGGAGAAGAAGAAGAAGAAGAAGATAGACAACTGGTTTAAGATAGAAAATTAACTAACCTTAATGTGCCAGGATTCAGGGGTGCCCATCCCCCTAAGGCCAATGGCGCATCCCCCCCCCAAAAAATCATGTCATGCGTTTCCCCCAATCATATCATTCGCGCCCTTAAACCATATCGTAATCCCAACAAAATATTTAATTACGACAGCGTGTCTACCGAAAGTAACTTTTTCCTTAGCTTTACTGAACATTATAATTGATCTGCCCCTCCTCCCTAAACAGGGGTGTCATCACTAAAGACCACCCCTAAAATGGTTCATCATAATCGAGAATATCGCGTGGATCCCACTTTAAACTGTAGGTTCAGTCCCGATTATCCTTAGAGTGCATAAAGCGGACTTAAATAAAACAAACCATTCAATTGAGAATATCGCTTGTCTTGTAATGCAGCTTTAGTATAAAAACTTCATATTCATCTCATTGAAGCGCCAAACGCACATCGTAGCAACAAATTATTTCGAGCGAAGCGAGCAAGAAAAATTTTACATCCATTTCTTTGCAGGGTTTGAAGAATATTAATTTACTGGGGTGTCAATACTTTCTTAAGATCCCGAGATGTTTAGTCTTTTCCTTTTCCAGCTTTTCCTTTGGCACATTCAGGGTAAAAAATGTGTGGATGCCTTATCGCTAAATACAGTCTCCAAAATGAAATGTTAGACTCTCTCTCCACTACAGAAATCCCTTGACAATCTAAGATTTAACACTTTATCAAGAGCTTTCTATTTCCCCCTTTAAATTTGATACTCAATCCTACCACCAAAATTTCCATGCCAATTTTAGACTTGCTGTTAATATTGAAGAGTAGATATTGCCTCTTCCAAAAAATTAATTCTCAGTCTCCACACCAGAATTTCCGCAACAGTTTAAGACAATAGTAATACACAAGAATTGGATATCTCCTTCAATTTAATGCTCAATCCCCTTCTAACTAAAGTACTCGCCATAATCTAAGACCTAGAGTTCGATACTGCCCCCCCCCCCCCCAAGTTTAATTCAGAATCACCTTCAGAACCCACGTGTCAATTAAGGCCTAATATATAGGAGTTCGATAAACGCCCCCCTCTTCGATAATGCCCTAAACACTTTCATTTCTTCATCTAATGGATTAAATATGGTGCAATTAAGGTGTAAAATTTTTACATATATTTTGGAAAAGATATAAATGTTGAATTTTATATTATTTGAAGGGAAACCATCCCCCCCAGAAAATCTCGATGGCGCAACCTGCGCCATAAAACCCCCCTTTGGCCACCCCTAGCAGGATATATCAACAAAAAAATCACGATAGCAACAGATTAAACTTGGCAAATTTTAGAACAAAAAAAAATCACACGAGGAAAGGATTTCTATTTGTTGCTTTAATTTTGGACACTAGTGTACATACGAAACTGTTACTTATGCAAGAAAAATAAATGTACCTTGAGAAAAACCAGTCTACCCCGTTCTCTGCGGTATAGATGGCAATGTCTGTTCTCATCATCCCACGCATTACTCTTCACCACGAAATAAACTTTATCTGCAGAAAATAATACACAGAAAGACTACTAATTCAGTAACGCACAACTTTACTCTTCCAGTGTGAGCGTTGTTCGCTGTAAAGGCAAAGTTGTAAAATTACAATTTTAGCATACGTGTAGTTAATTGTGCATGACCAGAATGATATGTGTATATCTTATGGAACACTGTTCATTCTGTGCTCGGTTTTAAACTAATTAGTGTCACATCCAGCGAAAAAATAAACAGTTCATATTATTAGATTACTATCGTTAATAAATGTTATAATAAAAACAATGTATTGTTATTATTACTATAAATACTAAAATCTAAACAAACTTGAAACACCTAGCGACAAAATTCTGCGTAACCCAATTATAGTTACAAAAATTGTAATGTCTAATTAGGAACTGTAGGTACAAAATAGGAACAGTTTTCGGTTTTCCCTTCATTGCTCTTTATGGAAGATTAAAAGGAGAAAGAGAGAGAGAGAAAGTGCCTTTTCCCCTCCCCCCCTCTTCCACATAATGATATATCCAAGATTCAAGACAAATGAAAGCGCGGCTGTATTTACTATCTTCCATTTCATAAATGTTCGATAATCTTTCGTCATCAAATTACGGTTTTACTATCCATGAAAAATTCGTTACGTGTTAAAAGAACGATAATTCATGTTTGCTTTCTTCGCTCGCCTGCGCGCCAGATGGTCAACCTCTTCACAACAAACAAATTTTCGTCCTTCCACCCTTGCAAGCGATTTTGTTAGTTTCCCCTCAGATACCCCACCCAACCCCAACTGCTCTCCCGTCAGCCGTGAACAGTAAACAGCGAATGCCTGCCTTCAACTATCTCATATGAAGATCTGTTTCCATGTGTAGGTAATCTTTTATACTTTTTTGAAATCATTTCGCTGTTTCTTTCACATAACTTGTGTATGTTCGTTAGGGACTATTTACTGTGTCGGAGCTCTACGAGACAGTAAAAGCTGAGACCCAAGAAACTCTGAAGATGTGCTGTGAAGACTGCCAATATCGTGACACACTCCGTTACGTCAGAGATACATAACAGAGTAAGCCACGCAAAAACCAACCCACATGACCCTCCTTTTTTTTCTTCTTCCTCAGATTCGACTTTTGTCAAATGTATGAAGGAGCCTTAAATATCAATTGTAGGTAATTGTTTTTATCGGAACACAAGTAGAATTTTCCATTCTTTTTTTTTTTAAAAAAAAGGAATAAGCTTAACTTTGGAATTCTAAAATCTATTGAAATTTCAACTGTCTGCCTGAATATATTTCATAACTCGTCATAATGCATGGATTAAAACAAGCTGACTAGCGGAAGTAGAATATTTGCTAGAGATATAATAACGATCTTTGGAAGAATTTGGGTTTGTGTTTATGTTAAAGTATTTTGTGGGGCCTGGACACAGAGAGTAGCGGAAATACGGAACACTACAATCGTACGTAATCACTAGTTCTACACCAAATCCCGGAAAATGTACAACAAATAAATTGTATGTAAATGATTGCAAGTGTATGCACACACACACACACACACACACACATACACGCCGACCTCCGTGGCGCAGTAGTTAGCACAGAGCAGTACGACGCCAGGAGTCCTGGGTTCGAATCCTAAATCTGGGCATATACACAAACACACATATACATATTTGCGCCCGCGCGTTGTGGTTGCAACTTTCAATAACTTGTAGCTACAAAAATTTGCATGTAACTTGTTCAGTTGAACATAAAATGAACGACCCTTGCTTGGTACACTAATGGTATTGATGACCTAATGACGACGTTTGTTCAGTCAATCGAGAGGAGCAGCGAAACAAAGGGCTGCGCATGTTACATTACCCATAATTGGTAATCTAACAAGAAGCTGGGGGCAGAAGGGAGAGATACAACCCTGATAATGCACACTGGAAATAGTTAACTTGCAGATGTTCCTGTACGTGCTCTCTTTCTATATGTTCTCCTCATTAGAGCATGGGTTGGATATTAATGACTTAGATAGATGCAGCAATTGCTTGCAAACAAGTACTGCATGTAAACTACGCTGGGCTGTTGAAATTTGAATGTTTATTCCGTAGTTCAAAAATCAAAATGCGTTTTATTTCAAGGATTCCAAATGCTAAAAAAAGAGTGAATAACATTGGAGGTAATGTACGTTTTATTATTTTACTTATTTTGCATAGTTTTTATTCAACATTTGGCTAATAGCGAAGAAGGTAATACCAACTCTGGGAAAATGTCAATACACATTAATGCACTTCCTACCACAATTTTATGAAGTACTTATTGTATGTTATACTTAGAATGAAGAAATTGAAAGAACAAATATCCCTATATCTTCATCTTCATTTTAAATCTATAACCTCTGTAAAGTGGCTGGAAATAGCCGTATTGAACTCTGGCGGGTTTCGTAGGGAGGTTGTTTAAGAGCAAGAAAGGAGACAGGGTATGATTTCTTTTTATGGTAGTCAATGTTATAATTTCCCATTTTTTAATATATCTGAAGCATATATGTGAAGCAGAACAAATTATGCAAAAGATCATGCACGTGGATCACGTGGAACCCCAATGTACAACAGCGTTCAATATAATTTATCCAATTCCGTCTTTCGTTTATTTATGGAGAGATTCATGTCATCCTGATAAATTCCCAGAAGCTACTTCCCTGCTCTAAATAAAAAGTAAGTTGAAGGCAGGGCGAGGCATTTTTGGGAAGCACATGTCAATTTCCCGTCTTTTGCATTTGGGAGAAGTGGGTCTAGCTAACTCTTAGACTCCCGTCCACACCTCTGGTGTCATCAAATTGTCCATAATTGATTAATTTTTCACTAAGAGCCCCGTATATTTTGCTTGCAGCAAGGGGCCAAAACAAACTGCGCTACGTCAGTGCACAGATCCCCGATTAAGCATAAACATTTCAGTACTTCTGTTCCCAATTGTCAATGTAGTTTCAATTCCTAAAAAAAATCTGAGCATAAAGTTAACTAACAGAAAAAATACGGCTGCGTGTCTAAAACAAACAATACCAAAATTCTTACTAGTACATATTTAACAGCAATTTAACCTCAGAACTAGGAACGGGCGAATGGAGAGATTTACTGTTCTTGCCTCATGAGTATTTTTAACTAGGAAAGCCTGCTTCCTAGAGCCAGACGTACATATTCCTTAGGTCCAGAGATTTCAGCTGGTCTGTCTAGTGACTTGAAAACTGATTCCACATTCATCTGTTTACTAGAGGAAGATCCGACGTTGTCCACAATGTCTCCCCAAATCAGACGTAACTCGGTTCAATGTCTTAAAACGTGTTGACGGTACGTTTGATGTAGCTTGTAAAAAACCGAAGGTCCGCGTAATTGTCATTCCATACACAAGAATGTTGGATGGAGAAAGAAGGGGAGGAGGACTAATTACAATGTATCCTGCGTCTCAATGTTTATCAACCGATTCCAAGAAGACGGGTCAACAGTGTTGTGTCAATAACATAATCGGTTTGCTTTGCTTAATTTTTTGTTTAGACAACATTTCGCGAGCTTGCTCAGTTCATCCCACTCTACCTCCCCCAGGACAGTAGGCACTCGAAGGCAAGGATGAGCCTGTTCGAAACGTCGCAGTTATCTTGCAATATGACGCAAAACCTTCAAGTCAAAGGAATGTTTATTTGCCTTGGTTTCTTTGTTGGGCGTTGCTATCGACGCTCGAGGTGGAAAGAGGGGAGGGGTGGAAGGGCTATCGACCTGCAGAGACCATCCGGCCGGTCTGGCCTTGGCGATCTAACTGTACGTGTATGTAAACACGGGGGATACCTTGCAAGACGTCTTCCCTTTGTCCTTTTCGCGACAAAAAACGAAAGATGCGACAATTTTGACAACGACGTCTCATGTCACGTGGACGGAGCTCGAGAAACTGCGTTCCGAAAGTTATTCCCAAGTTTTGTGTCTTATTTTCCTTTGCCTCGAAGACGCAGTTGTCAAGGTCATTTCCCAACTCGGCGGGACGCGGTGCTTGCGAGTGCTTTCCGCGAAGGGTTTTCACCTCGTCGCTTCCATCCTTGTATCGTCCGTTGACATCGTTTGTTTGCCTTTGCGTTGGTACGTAGTCTCTGAACGAGAACGCTTATCGATTGCTCTGGACACATTACAAATATGTGCTTTGCTAACTTATCAACGCGCGATTCGTTTCTATTTATGCTTGCAGTCGGCTCTGTGGCCGAGTGCGCCAAGTGGCCGACTTTCGAACTTGCCACCGAAGGTTCCTGGTTCGACTTCCGACCTGGGCACGGCCGTTCTTCCTGAGAGTCCCTTCGTCAACGCCATCTAATCGTCCATATACAAGGTGTTTCCGTGACCATGAATGGATCGTGGAGGAAACAAAAGCACAAACATGAGATAAGGAAGCCCTGTCCGGAAACGATCCAATCAAGAGTTAAAAATCAAAAGTGTTGCTAGAAGGTAGGAGACGGTTCTACGCAATCCCTTCTTCTGGGATACGAAGTTAACACAGTGGCTATGGTCTCACTTTACCTGTGGTCCAGTCTCCACTAGCCCATCTGAGCATAAAATTGTCTTAACAAGACCGAAGTTTGGGATGCTTATGAAACCTGGAAAACGGAAAGACCTCTGTTTCTAGTTTTCATAAGTAAATAACTATCTGCTACCATTCTACATCATACTTACCAAGTCAATAAGAATACATTTATAGTAGTTGTTCAAAATGGAGTCCTCCTTCTTCGATGCGAGTATAACAATGTCGCAATAAGTTCTGTCACATTCGCTCTAACATCCCTGGAGTCTGTTCTGACGACAACGCAGACAACGTTTTGGCAGTAGTTCCTATTCATTATCCGCAGGTGTGGATTATTGGACCTTTCGTGGAAGTTACACTATCCTTCATGGGGCCCCCTACATACCCTGCAAGACTGCTAAATATGGGGGATGGAAATCTAAAAAAGCGCAGAACATTGACCTAAAGGAACGCCACTGGGTAACAATGTTAAAGAAGAAACTGTACGCCATAGGGCTGGGGTGGATTTGGGAAGAAGGATTCGAGGGGAGGGCGGGCATGCAGGAAATGGGGATCATACGGGGCAGGTTGGAGGACATCAGCAAACAAAACATTTTGGCAGAATGTGCGGGGAAAGCATCTTTAATTACGCCACAAATCGTGGATGGGGATAGGCAATGGGGAAGGCGAAATACGTAGACGTGTGTGGAGCGACTGACAGGACGGGTTTGGCATGGTTCAGGCTAGGGGGGTGGGCACAATTCAAGCGCGTGAGAGAGGATGGGAGTGCAGAATGTCCAATGTGTGGGGAAGACGAGACGAAATTCCATATTCTCCTCCAGTGCAAAGAAACATCAGAGGCTAGACCGAAATACACAAGTGATATGAACGAATCAAAAATGGAAAAGCTAATGAAGGCCAATGAGGGAAATGACTGGAAGGGACGAAACCTATATTCTATTCTACTTATTCTACATTGAGATTCCATTCCCTTCTCGTCACAATGATTTGGGCTTGTAATTGCTGAACGAAGCGTTTCCGGACAAGGGCTTGCTATCTTATGTTAGTACTTTTGTCCTCCTGCAGCGAAACACCGCACGGCAGTATTGCAAGGAACACACAAATTTTGTAAAAAATTATTATTAGCTGTAAAACGAAGCGAGAAACGCGTCCAGATGACCGAACATCATAGCCTACCAGCCAGAAGGTCAGCAGTCATCTTAGGGGAAGTGGGAAGTGAACCAACAATATGAGAAATGGTAAAAAACGTATTCAAAAGGAAGTGTCAATATCGGATTTTGTCTCAGCCTACATGTCAAATATCAACAACAATAAATTTTATTGGACTGCAGCTTGCATGTGGCTGTTTACGCCCAGCTACATGTCAAATATTTGCAAATCTTGTTGCAAGGTTGATATCTAGGTTTGTGTCCAGCTGCCTTGTGGTACTTGTGCTGATAACGGAAGTAGCCGAGGTTCACGCTGTCACATTACTGCTAAAACACGTACAACCACAGTAATAATATAATGAATAATCAGTAGCGAATATACTGCCCTGTCCATAATTGCAAACTGTTACATGTGTATCCGGTGCGTAGATAAACACAGTCGTCGGAGAGTTTGTTTTGCTACTACTTATATCCCTGTATTTATAACCATTTTTGTCACTTGACTCATGATGCCCTGAATATACATTATAGTGTTGCTTACCTTTGGAAATTTGAGTTCTTTCATTTCCATTTTGTCATGCGTTCAGTGTGTCACAGACAAGTAGTATCAGAAGGACGAAGTGGATAGACTAGATTGTAGATGCCAACTTGGTAACTAGATTTGAAAATATTTGGCATGTAAGCTGAGACAAAATTCGATATGACAACTTCCACTTGAATTATATTTTCTTTCTACCATTTTTCGTATCATTTGTTTACTTCCTGTTACGTTACAGAACGTGTTTTCTCGCTTTGTTTTACGGTACATAATGTGGCTGATTGTAGCTATGTCATTTTTCACAGAATATGTGTGTTCCTGGCAACCCTAGAACGCATCGCTTCACGACGGGATATGACGTCATAAATGCAATCAAATGTTGTGTCTGGTTGCCAACATTCAGACGGCAAAACGGGCTTTTTTGAAGGACTATAGCGCCAAAATGATGCACCAACGAGAAAAATGTTACTGAGAAAGGTTGTTTGTTTTGATGTCCTCTATACGTTTCCGTGGTCCGTGGGCGCCATTAAAATGACACCCTGTTATGTGTGTGTGTGGTGTGTGTGTGTGTGTGTGTGTGTGTGTGTGTGTGTGTGTGTGTGTGTGTGTGTATATATATATATATATATGGGGGGGAGGGGAGCGTGTGTCTTCTCACCATTAATTTGTCCATTCATAATTGCATTTGTAAGTAGCCAAACCACTTGGATAATGATATGATCTCCCATCGTGTTCCTTTGATCGGAGGCTAAAGAAGAACTAGAATGAGTGAAATGGTTACCGTAATAAAGGATAATTTAAACAACTTTTTAAACACTATTTTGTAGTTCCATTCAACAACTTGACATCTGAAGAAATAAACAGCATTATATTCACTAAGAAAATAGATACTATCCTCCTTGCAAAACCTATCATTTCAAAGTTTAGTTGGAAAATTTTTCCCAGAAGTTCAAAATATAATGCAGAAAATGTTTATGTAATCTAACTTTTTTGATATAACATTGTTTATAAACCAGGGGGCTGCCCTCCTTACCTTAGCGTAACCACTGGTTCACATTCTCCATCATGCTCTTACCTGGCTCACGATCAAGTACTTCCTCACTTTCAATTGAGCCGCGGTCCTTCGCGAGTCCTCACCGCTTTCGTCCCTTTTCCAGCTGCCGCCACTTATGACCAAGGGGGAAAACAATGTCCTCGATATAGACCTGCCATAAAAATTTAGGAGCCCAATACCAAGGGATCGGTGAAGCCATAAAAGTGAGCAATCTTTACTAATTCAACAGTTAGCCGAACGAACAACTCACTCACTCGACGGCGACCCCAATTTCATTGACATGGCAGATGGGCCATTTTCCACCTAGCATATCTAGAGGATACATTTCTCTATTCTGTTGGACGTCAAAGAATTTTGACATGACCGACAGGAATGTTATGGTGTGTGTTTGTGTGTTTCTGGAGTGATGGTTTAATCTTGAATAGAACCGTTCATGACATTATCCTCATCTGTTGCATGGATCAGAAAAAGGATTAACAGATACAATTAGGTAAATTTGAAGCACTGTTCACAATTTGACGCTAGTGTGCATCAAACAAACAAACAATAAAGTTTCTGTACACACATTTTGATCGCTATCAGAAGCATATATTCTAGGTTAGCCAGGCTATCTGCAGAGGCGCAACCACGAACTTTTGTCCGGGGGTAAGTAAGTACCAGGAGGATATACGTGTCAATAATAATAATTATAATAATGACATTATTATTATTATTATTTATTATTGGCGCTTTGTCCTTTTTTTTCAACATATTCAATTTCACATTAGCTAATAATGGAAAGCAAGCACACATACTGGATTTTTGAAAGACAAAAATGACGAATATAATTATTTTTGTACATGTGACATGTGTAACTTTAATGTAGGACATATGTTTAATACATACGCAACATGTTAACACTAAATTGTACACATATTCGATGTTTCTTTAATACATATATTCATGGACGTCCGCAGGATTTTTTCCAGGGAGGGGCAAAGAAGGTATTTTTTTCCAGGGGGGGGGGCAAACGAAGGCAAAATTTCCCCAAAAATAGTGTTGTTCCCTAAAAACATTGCTTAAATATGAATTTATGGTGTTCATGCAATAATTAACACAAATTATTGTGGCTAAAATGAAATTATATGTTTGAAATACATATTTTTTGGTTGATTTCATTTTCCCCTCCTTGCCCCCCTTCCGGACGCCCATGCATATATTTATATATATATAATTTAAATATATACATAATCAATTCATCCACCTCATAACAAACCAACAGCAAAAATGATATAAATTGTCTCTCTCATGTGTGGGCTCCTTTTCCTCAAAACAATTGTTCATACATTTAAATCAAAACAACAGATGAAGTACATATTTGGTCTTACTTCTCTCCCTAGTAATTTACAATGCATTACAGAGAAGAATGACATTGCGAGCGAAGCGAGCAATAACATTTTTAGATCCAATTCTTGCAAACTGAAAACAATATTGATTTAATAGGGCGCAAATAATTTCATAGGTCGCCATGCCATTCTCACTTTTACAACTTTTTTCATTTAGATCGTTCGGTGCGGAGATCCGACACCTGCCGCCCCCTAGCTACGGTTCTGAACCTGATGATGAGACTGTAAGAAAAGCAGGCAATGCTAGCGAAGCGAGCAAAAAAAAAAAGATTCACGAAACGTATTTTTATTTGCGTATAATTTGAAATCGAGGGGAGTCATTGGCCCTCTGTGATTGATTGATTGATTGATTGATTTTATTTTACTTCGCGTTTTGTGCCTCTTGGCTAATTTGCGAAGATGAGGATGAGTGATGAAAGGATGAAATTGATGAATGGACATTCACAAACAACCAAGCCCGACCGGGATTCGAACCCGGGACCCTTGGCGTCGCAGCGCGATGTGCTAACCGCTCGGCCACAGGGTCGGGCCATTGGCCCTCTGTGATCCCCCTAAATGTGCTCTTGGCCGTCTGGAAGAAAAATTCAAGAAATCTCAATGTTTACCCCCTTGCACCCCCCCTAGAATTGGTTTCCGTCCAAGGTTGTGGGCAATGCCCCCTTGCCCCTCCCCTGTGGTTGCGCCACTGGCTATTTGCGAAGCCCGAGATTAGAAAACCTAAATACGGAAGAAAAATTGATTGGAAAATATGCATAAAATCTTTCATTTCAGTAAGAAGATGATGCTTCAGGAGTGGCAAACTGCCCAAATTATTGCAATACGTGCAGCACATCTGGTTTTAACATAGTATTGGATATTACCATTAAAATATTCGTATTCCGTATTGTTTTACCAGGTAGATAATTTCCCATATCAATAATCCTATTTTTATCCTATTGCCTCCTCACTTACTTGTGTGGCCGCGGTGGCTCAGTCGGTAACGCGTCTGACTACCATGCTCAAGGTCCCGGGTTCGATCCCCGGCCGGTTCAAATCCGGGAACTTTTCTAAGGTTGGAAGCGGCCCCGGCGCCCACCCAGCGTCGAATAACATGGGTACCTGGGGGAAACCCTGGGGGGTAAAGGCGGTCAGGGGCGTGATGCTGATCACATCACCCCCACTCACGACCGGATCAAGAAAGTGTGGGGCGTTACCCCCACACCCCCTATACGCCTTCATGGCGTGGTGCTATGCACAGGGGAGCACTTTACTTTTACTTTACTTTACTCCTCACTTACTTATTCCATTTAACATAAATTGTATTCTTTCGTTTGATTGACCTTTTCATCTTTATGATAATGAGTCAACATATACAACAATAATAATTACAATAATACGTGTACGTAATAATAAATAACTAATTGTTGTTGTGATTCCTGATTTCAATTATTAATCTCAAAACTTGAACGAGGTAAAGCTCCTCCCCTCACCATTTTCTTTAAAAATTCGATCAGTACAACTCTCACGGTGAGATAGCCCACATCTTGAACTCAACATATACGCCACTTCTCCCTATATAGTATTATGATAAGAATCTTCAACATATTTGCGATTTATATGCACAGTAAACGAGCTGGAATTATGTTTCGAGGAGAGTTCTGCAATTAAGATATTTTTAAAAAATGTATTTTATTTATTAAAAAAATCCCTAATGTTGAGTGACTTCATTTTATATCAGGATATGAACAATGTAAAATAATATAAAACAGGTGCACGTATAAGAAGTATAATAATAACAAAAACGAATAATAAGAATACCAGCGTTACAGAGTCTTTAGCTGTTTGGTGCACATCATTCTGAAATTTCATTTGGAGATATTGAAGCCTGGAGGATCATTTAATGGAAGAACGTGTATCATTTGAAACCAGAGAAGCTCTGTCGCCGTGTAAAGAAATAGATCTAAAAATTTTCTTGCTCGCTTAACTCGCAATGCAACAGTTTTTGTGCGAGTCGCATCGCATTTAAAATTATTTCTTACCATTTGTTAAAGATGATGTGAGTAATAATACACGTGCACATATCGGAAACAGTCTAAATAAGAGAATAGGATTTTTTTTTCGTTTTCGTGAAGTTATCGTGTATATAGTGTGTGTAGTATAGAATAGCGTGTAGTACTTGTGTTGTACAGACTAAGTATTGAACTGTTGTTCTTCTTGGGCAAGTGAACACGGAAACACGGAAATACAAGAGACTCGAAAATATTCGATGCTGACCCAATTGCTAAATGGGACTCGTAGTAGCCTTGACCCAACACCACTTCCCAGAAGGCTTCCAACTCAACCAGATAAGCACAACGGCGCCTTCCACCCATCCCGATTGCCAAGTTGCAACCAACTACCTGCCTCTTCGTCGCACGCAAGCACACGAAACTGCATATTTTGGCTTTCTTTTAGTCTGGCGAGTTTGCACGATCGCCTAACTGATTGCTGTGGCCTAGAGAGTATATCGTTCATGACAAGTCGTGGTTTACGGGTTCGAATCCAGTGTAAACAGGCATGTTTGTCCTTTCGTCAATTGCACCCTTTCATTATCCCATATCATAAGTGGCATCTTTTTACTTGTTGAAATACGAAGCGAAGTGAAAGAATATGTCAATATCCTGTAACAATCATGGATGCAGGATTCAGAACCAGGATCTCTGGTTTTTCCAGTCTTCTATGCTTGCCTATAAACCATACAAATCGATATTTCAACACCTCCCAGACACTTGCCAATATTCAAGTTATTCGAATCAAACAAAAAGGTCAACATATGTATATCTTTAGAATTATAAATTATTGCTCAGGATTTCCGAAATTAACCTCTAGAAAATTAAAAATAAAATGATTGTATATTTTCGTACTGCGAAACCGATCAACACAGACACTTGAACTTATTATACTCGTATATCATACCTTATTTCATTCGCAATAGAATATTGTTATCAGTTTTTTTCTCTACAAATGTAGCCATCTGCACAAAATTTCAGATTGAAATGAGGAAAATATATTTAAAATTATTCTTGTTTGATAATAACTTGGAGTGAAGAAACATGTAAAGTTTCTAAACAAAAGTTATTGGAAGTTTTTTAATCCTTTTAAATGGTGAATAGCAGTGCTAAGGTAATCTTAACCTACCGAATGTAAACAAAGAAAAAGGGATTTCCAAATTCTCAGTCCTTTGTCTTGCTAATACGTTTTATTTTAGTTCATTTATATTTCATATTGGTATACAGCAAGAAATTCGGTATAAAGTATATATACGCGTACGTTGTCACTATTTAAGAAAGACGAAAACATAGCGGCAATCAATCTGGATGTCGGTGAGAGAAGAGAATTTACTCCATTAAATAACTCATATTTATGTTAATTTTTATCCAAGTAATTTCTGCACAATATGGAAAGATTACTTGTATAATATAAGAATTATAGGAATATTACATCCCACATGTTTTCAGATAGGGAGAAGGTATAAGATGAAAATTTGCATGTTTGCAATATTAAATGCCTGCTTATTCCTATATTTTTTTACAACATACTCTCCACAATTACAACAAAATTTCACAAACAATGAATTTTCAACACTGCTTTCTATATCCAATACAGTGGCATAGTGGGCACCCACCCCCACAAACCTCGCAATGCTGGGGATCCCGAGGTGTTCTCTCTTTATGCCCCAGAAATTTTATATAATCCCAGAAATTCAACAGATAGTGTCGCTTATAAAAAAATATATTCACGAAACAGAAATATGGTTCCCAGTAACATATCTCATTCGAAATGCGGAATTAAGTTATTTGCTCGCAGATGGCCATCGATAGGGAAAAAAATCACTCATCCCATACTTTTATAGTTACAACGTTTGTCGTAAATGTATAATGCGTCAATTGTCTACAGTTGTGAATTCAGTAGGAATATTCAGTTCTTCAACTAGTCGATGCCTTAAATCTACACGATAATCAAGTAAAGTTGGTAATTCATGAACTTTTACCACTAATATTACTTTTACGTGTGGTATTTAAAATGTAATTTTACACTAAATATTTTCAAGGGGGTGCCAAGCCTTTTTATATTCAAATAAGAACTGAGATAAATTTCCCAAGTTGTTACATGTTACTTCAAAGGGGCCCAAAATATCAGTAGGAGGGTGGCCCAAGGGGTAATTATCCGTTTGCCCTAAGGGCCAGTATACCGTCTTCTATCCCGCAGGGTATACAGTTTAGTTAAATGCCATCATAATTTTGGGGATTTTGTGAAGTTCATTTTTCTTGCATATTGAAATTTTGTGTACATTTCTGTCGAATGGACGAGCATATACAGTAATTGTATGAAGCTGTCAGTTTGGAATTTATTGTCTATTCACCCATATACTTTCTCTTTCATTTTTGCATTACGCTCTCTGACATTTTAAGTTGGTGTACATTCTGCAGATAGTTTTGGCGTATTATTTTAACTTCTATCATTCATGTGTAGTCCCAAAATTTTCGCAGAGTATACCTACACTAAGTTTCTTAAAACGTTAAGTGGAGACCATGTTTCCAATAACTTTGAATTATGTTTCCATTAAAATGATTGAAATCAATTAACTTTTCAGGAAAATGTCATTCACATTAGAGTACTGATGATAATGATATACCTATAATTGACATTAAAGAGGCATATTACAATAGAAAAAGCAGTTTTATAACAAAAAAATTAAAAACAATATTAAACGCCAAATTTAATGATCGCATTGAAGCATAAAGGCTACAGTAGTATTTTGTAGGCTACAGTACAACATGTAATTGTATTTCATTTTCTTGGGAATTATCACTTTACATACTGTTAATAACTGTATTAGTACTCCTAATTGCATTAAAATGAAAAACTTGTAAAAACGCTAAAAAGAGAAAAATTAATGGAAACAGCAACAAGTTTCTTTTTTTCTGTTCTCTCAGTTTTTAAAACTGAAATACAACAGACCTCACTTGTCGCATTTAACGATAAGAGTCTTTACCTCCAATTTTTGCAGTAAAGAGAAATAAGAATGTTGTTGAGATGTTTGCATGGGCTTATTCGATACTTAGAAATCTCAAGTCATGTTAAGTCAAATTTCTACATGTTTTTTTTTTTTTTTAAAAAAAAGAGAGGCAGATCTCATATTACTCAAGACCTGGGAAAGGAGATCAACCTAGCTAACAAAGTTTCTGTTAAAATGAACTGTACACATTTCTACAAACTTATTATAATAAACAAGTGATGGGTAAGGTTAACCAGAGGGTCTACAGCGTATATCGCCGTATACCCTCCACTACAGGCGTGATGTGAGCTTAGAATTTCGTACCACACTAACTCTTGCTATTTGCAAGTTTACTCAATAGGATTGAGGATTAATTGATTCTTCTAACCACATCTCATGCATTGACTGAAGGAAATGTTTCTTTTTCTGTTAAAGCACATGCGTACAGTCACCGTCAATACAAATGGGACACCTAGATCCTGAAATATTATCTTCCTTGCAAAATGCAAGCCGTTATGTGTGTTGCCTAACTATACGTGGATTTTAGTAACACATTTTCAATAGCGACTTTTACATAAGGTCTTAAGGGAAAGCGAGTATTCCAGGATCTAGGTGTCCCATTTTTATTGCCGGTGACTGTACATACCAAGCAATTCTTCTAGAAGAAAATGGATTTAATTCCATCATTAGCAAACCAATTTTCTACCTAATCTGAGATATAGTTTTCCTGTGGTATTATATTTCCATTTTTTAATTCTCCTTTGGTGTCTGATTGCGTTGAATGGCCGACTGACAATCTCACTGCCGAAAGTTTCTGAATCGAGTCCCGGCCTGAGTATGAGTGTTCTTTGTGATTGTCCCTTCATCAAATTTAATCTTATCCTCATTTATCCTCATCGTCACGATTAAGAGAGAGTAGTAAAATCAGAAGAAGAAAAACAAATACTATTTTGATTATATTTACCTTGCTTTTCTACAAGTTAATCGCAACACTGAGGATGTAATGGATGAAATGAATGATGGGACAAACACACAACATACCCAGCACTTGTATTAGAATTTTGAAGTTTCATTGGATGCGGCTAGAGAAACGGCTTCGAAACAAAGTGTGCACGAAAAACATTTCTTGGAAACTCGGGTATTTGCAAATCCACTAATTAATGAGTGTGACATCCAGCATCATCAGCTTCTGTGTTCTCAGTATTACATGCAATCTTTCATTTTCGTGCGTAATCACTTGTAATTTGATCGCTGTTTGTTTTAAAAATTGACATTGAAACCTTCCGTGTACGTAGTATGTGTGTGTGTGTGTGTGTGTGTGTGTGTGTGTGTGTTTCGGACCATGCATTTATCTGTTATTTAAAGCCACCCAATCGATCAGTTGTATGACGTGCGGAAAGCGACATTTACGCAAACGACCACTATGACAAACGCAAAGTTAATTAACTGATTGCGGATGTAGCGTATGTCGTACATATCTCCACAAGCGTTTATTACCACATAATCCGTAAGTCAAGATGATCACTTGAATCAAATCAAACAGAGATGATTGGTGGTTTTTTGCCTTTGATCGCTGGTGTAAAGAATAGCATGTTTCTCTCTCTCTCTTTCTCTTTCATTCACAGACAGAAATGTACATGCAATGAATTAGCACGAAAGACCTAAATATACAATCCAGGCAAATGTATAAATTCGTCAAAATATTGAATTTACATCACTGTTAACATTATTAATAACATATGACCTGACAGAGTAAGTCGCATCGACTATCATACATTATATTTCTGCAAGATTTTGCGAAACTAGTTTACGGCTTTCCTGACAGTGTTGTACAATGTATATTGTGAGATGGGTTAAACTTTAGGTAAAATTTAAATATATTTCCTTGAAAGATCTGAAATCACACGTTGAGAGTGAAACATACAAATTAATATGTGAATAGAAAACATTACATTAGAATTGAAACACATCGTCGGCCACCCTAGTAACCAGAGGTCCAGTTTCGAACCCTGCCTCTCTTATTGTGTTTATGTCAGCACCCATCTCATAACTCGTCCTTATTGTCGCGAGTAACAATGGAAGTACAAATGCGGCGTAAAATAACCAAAATAGAAAGATATAAAGTTAGAATCGAAATAGCCTATAAGAAGCGTTCCCCTGTGTCATACATAACTAACTGACTCTCTAGCCTTCTTAAACCCGAAGTTTCCTGGCTGCAGCAACACAGGCCTTCCATCTGTTCCTATCCTGAGCAAGATCTATATACTCTTTTCCATCCCTACCGATTTCCTTTAGGTCCATCTCAACGTTATCCCTCCATCTTCGTCTTGGCCTTCCTACAGGTTTCTTACCATCAGGTTTCCCAACAAGAATCCTGTAAACTCTTCTTTCCTCTCCCATTCGTGCCACATGGCCTGCCCACGTAAGTCTTCTTGATTTAATCATTCTAATAATATCTGGACATGAATACAAATTATGTAGTTCTGAATTATGTAACCTTCTCCACTCACCTGCCTCCTCATCCCTTTTAGGTCCAAATATTTTCCTAAGGATCTTATTTTCAAATACTCTCAATTTATGTTCCTTTTTCAATGTTCGTTTCCATCCATATAGTAATACAGGCAAAATTACTATTTTGTATATTTTAACTTTTAGTTTCTTAGATATTAAACGAGAAGACAAAATTTTATGAAGAGAAAAGGAACATGCATTTCCTGGATGAAGCCTACTTTTTATTTCCTCTTTAATATAATTTTCACTTGTTAATATTACTCCTAAGAACTTGAATTTGGAAACTGGTTCAAACGAGTTGCTATCAATAATTAGATTTTGATTATTACCTAACACTTGGTTTTGGCCTGTAAGCATATGTTTAGTTTTCACTTTGCTAACTTCTAAACCTATCTCTTTAGCTGCTTTGAAAAATACTTTAGCATTATTCTTAATTGTACATATTTATATCATCCCCTAATAATTCTACATCATCTGCATATGCTAACAACTGAGTCACACCATTTAATTTGAGTCCTTCGTTAGTTTCTTTTACCTTCCTAACAGCATATTCTAAGGCAAAATTAAAGAGCAATGGTATGGACGTCGTTAGGGGGGCTGCGGGGGCACCGGCCCCCCGAAACGTTCATGTGGCCCCGGCAAACTGTTCTACATTTGCTGAAAATTTTACTTTGATGACAAATATTTTAATAAATTTTGCTTTCAGTTTGAAACACTGTTCTTCAATTTGAGTTTCACGAACCCCCAAGCAATACCTTTCTTTCCCATTTGACTGCTACAGTGGTTCCGGCCAAAGAATGGACTTGGAAATTATATTTTTAAGCCAAGGAGGGTCACACGAACGGCTGAACCAATCGGCTTTGTCCAGTTGCCGTGGTGAGGGAAAATTCTCGTGGTACTCTGCGTTGCCAATTTTTTAGTTTCGAGTCTTTTCCGAAATAGGTGGCACCCTCAACAAGGCCAAGAGCTTCGAAGCCTAATGGTAAAAATACAGTGAAGCACAGAACAAGTCTCACATTGCCAGAAACTTGTGAGAAGAAGTTTCAGGCAATTCAAACCCATGGAGTTAAATGGAGAACAGCATAGTGGAGCCCCGCTCCTGGAGAGAGGTTCCCAAGAACAAACAAGGTTTGATCTTTGGTCACTTTTTCCAAGTGGCAGCTCCGTGGTTGGCCCACTCAAGATTACTCCCCCTCCCTCGAAGTAACCCTTTCCTGTCCTTTTCATGTGCTACTGTGACATAAATAGGGACTGAAAATGTTTTAATATGAATGAGACGAAAGCTCAATTCGTCACGGTAAATAGAGATAAACCTGCGGTATGCAATAAATTGCATGAAATTTTGATTGAATGATTGATTGATTCGCTTCATTTTACTTCGCTTTTTGTGCTACCTTTGGCTAATTTGCGAAGATAGGGATGAGTGATGATAGCATGATATTGATGAATGGACACTCACGATCATCCATGCCCAGGCCGTGTTTCGAATCCGGGACCCCTGACGTCGTAGCGCGATATGTTAACCACTCCGCCACGGGGGCCGACAAATTGCATTAAATACCATCTTGCAAATGTTGGAAGCACGTTGCTCCATACATGGGCAAAGAAAATGTTTAAGTGCCCTTTTTTACGGATATATAGAAAGATTCATAGAGACCGATATATCCCAACAATATTCATAAATAATCATTTTAACTGTATCTATTTTTAGTTATTCGACGTCCCTTTCCTGCCACTTTGGCTAATGGCGACGTAGAGGTTGAGTGATGATTAGTTGTAATTGATGAAGGGGCACTCACAAAGAATACATGGACTCGTGGCATCGTAACGCGTGTTAACCACTCCGCCACGGAAATTACATTACTCTCGTAATCACCACCATAATGGCTCCATTAGTATAAGACCCATATGTGTCACAGAAGAATGTGTAACTTTTAAATCAATTTGTGGTATTCTCAGGTGGAATACTAGTTTTATTTATTTACACATCAAGCCTTACACCACATGAAATATTTAAATTAAGAGTAAAAATATTAATAATAAATATAATTCTAATACTACTCGTATTATCAACACTGTATGTATTTCTAGACCCATTGTTATTCCATCCAAATAGAATTATTTACAGTAATTATTTTATTTGTTACATTTTTATGTGTCGTTTCAACCTTCGTGGCGGAGTGGTTAGCGCAGAGCACCACAACGCCAGGGATTCCGGGTTCGAATCCGGGCAAGGGCATGAATGTTTTTTGTGAATGTCCCTCCATCAAGTTCGTATCATCAATCGTCCGTATCTTCGCGATTAGCTGAAGGTGACAGAAAACCGAAGTAAAATAAACCAAATCATTCAACCACTATTATTACTCGATTCGCTCGCACCACATGCAATATATTGTGCTACGTATTTTTACATGAACAATTTTACTTTCTACAATGCGATAGGTGGGATTATAACAGGACTCTCAAATAGGAGGCTGCTTATATTTAAGTGGGTGGGAAAGCGAAGTCGGGCGATCACATTTTACTCCTAAGCTTCGTAACTGATAATTTACTTTTAGTTTTAGGCATCTTGGGAAGCAGTGTCAAATTTATACAAATGCAGAGAAGGAGTAACGGGATTCCAATACTTTCATTCTGCATATTTTAATTTTTTCTTGAAAGTTTATTCACACGAAATTACACAAATATTCGAAACTAATGGCAAGCTAATCTTAATCTTCACTAACAATATGACTGGACATTTTATCTAAGAGAAAATTGCGTAACACGGTCACTATTGCCGCTCAACTGAAACAATTGGTGGACAGAGCGGTTGTGCTGGGGGAGGGGGATGCCTCAAAGTGTAACCATCTGTTCATTGGATCCCAAAAATGTTTATGACCTGACCTGTCTCCGTGTCGATGAGCAAGGGTCCTTGTGCTTCACCGTGTTTAATGGTTAAATTGATGAAGGGACACTTACAAATACCCATGTCCAGGCCGGGATTCGAACCGCACTCCTGGCGTGATCTTAAACCGCTACGAAACCAGAGGGAGGTCCCACGTTCGGACCTTGGACAGTTATGGTTGCATCATGTCTGTCCCATCGCCATTTCATCGTGTCATCATTCAATCTCATCATCAAATTTAACCCAAGAGGTAGAAAAATGGTACATTATATTAATAGCTTGTTAATTGTTAATGGTTTGATAGAAAAAAATCTTACATTTTGGCTTTGGGCCCCCCAAACTGATCAACCTAGCTACGTCCCTGAGCAATGGAGATAATGCATCTCCTTGTTTTAACCCATCATGAATTGTAAATTTGTCAGACATATTAATACCCACACGAATTTTACTTTCTGTTTCACTGGTGCATACTTTTATCATATTAACAAGCTTCTTAGGTATTCCAAACTCGACTAATATATTATATAATTTATCTCTTTTGACTGAATCATATGCTTTTTTTTAAATCAATGAATAGCTGATGGACACTTGCCACTTTTTCTCAAGTGTCTGTCTGATGAGAAAAATTTGATCTGTAGTTGATCTGTTATGTTTAAATCCACATTGATAGTCACTTATAATTTCATTAGCATATGGGGTTAATCTTGTTAAAAGAATGTTAGATAATATTTTATATGTTGTTGAGAGTAGAGAAATTCCGTGGTAATTATTGCAGTTCATTTTATCACCTTTTTTAAACACAGGAACGATTATGGATTATTTCCACTGTTGAGGGATTTATTTCTTCTTTATTCCATATTAAACAAATTAATTTATGAATTTGACATATTAATGAATTTCCACCATATTTAATTAACTCAGCTGGTATTAAATCAATGCCAGGTGCTTTGTTATTCTTTAGCCTTTTAATAGTATCTTTAACTTCAGTCAAGTTAGGCTCTGGAACTAAAGATTCTGCTGCGTGCACTTCATTTACTTGTGATTTATCTCCTACATGAACATTTAAAAGGTCATTAAAGTAGTTCTTCCATCTATTTAGAATATCGCTTGGGTCAGCTAGAAAATCACCGTCTTTATCTTTTTATCAAGTTTACTTTAGGTTGCGACCCCTTTCTAAATTCATTTACACCTTTATATACATCTCTGATATTTTTGTTTTTGCTGTTTGTTTCAATTTCGTTAATTTTGCTTTTCAAGTAATCTCTTATTTTACTTCTAAACGTGCGGTTAACTTCTCGCTTTATTCTATTATAATTGCTTAGATTTGTATCATCAGAGTTATTTAACCACCTAAGTCTAGCCTGATTTCTTATTTCTATTAGATTATGACATTCATTATCAAACCATGGCTTACTTTTTCTTGGTTTATGGTATTCTATACTTTCTTTAGCTGCTGATTCTATTGCATTACGTATGTGCTCCCAATTCTTATTTATGTCTGTTTCATTTATATTTTCATCATCATTTAAATCCTGCAAAACATCGAATCTATTTGACAGTTTAATTTGGTAATCTTTCTTAATTCTTTCATCAGCAAGTTATCCTGTATTAAATTTGAGAACTTTTAGATTTTGTTGCTTATGATTTATCACTGCGAGTCTTTCCCTTAATTTAGCAATTACTAACTAATGGTCACTGGCACAGTCAGCACCTGTATGTGAACGAACGTCAATTATACTAGTATGCTTTCTCTTATCAATGAAAATATGATCTATCTGATTATCAGTTTTACCATCTGGAGAAGACCAGGTACATTTATGGATATCTTTATGTTTAAAGGTGGTACTTTTCACAATTAAATTCTTTGGGGTTGCAAAAGTAATTAATCTTATATAAATATCATTACTTAATTCATGAAGACTTTCTTTACCAATCGTGGGTATAGATGTATCTTCTTTACCAATCTGTGCATTACAGTCACCTAACAGAATTTTCATATCATACTGAGAAAATTTATCAAAGACCTGTTCTAACTCTGTATAAAAATCATCTTTAGTATTATCATCTTTATCTTCCGTTGGTGCATGTATGTTTATTAAAATAATTTTACACCACCTACCCTGTAAAACTGCATATGATATCCTATCATTAATAAATTCTACTGTTTTAAGAGCAGAGATAATTTTATTATTTATGAAGAAGCCTGTTCCAAAATTATGATTTTCAGTACCACCATAGAAAAAGTATAATTTTTAATTTTACAATTCCCTTCTCCTGGCCACCTAACTTCCTGGACAGCTACTACATCTAATTTATACTTAACTATCTCATTAACTGTACACTGAAATGCCCCAGGCCGGTAAAGGCTCAGAACATTCCAGGTGCCTAATTTAATATCCTTATTCCTAATGTAGATCTTATCCTTAGTCCAGGGACCTCCCAAAGTAGTCCCCGCCCGGAGATCCGAATGGGAGACTATTTTACCTGGTCATACATGAACCTTTCATTTTTATTTATATCTTGAAAATGCAAGCGACCAAGACATTTCAATAATGGCGATTGAATATAATAGTGATGAAATATATTGTAAGAATCGATACATTTCAAATGTATAAACTATATTTCATGCATTTTAGCTGCTTCTTATCCTCATCAAACAAATTGAGAATTGCTATAGTTTGATCAAACAACAACAACAAAACTTGAACAGGGCAAATTTAGCCAAAATAACTTCACAAACAAGGCAATACCTTTGGAACAATGTAGTAATGACATCGCGTACTTCTTAAGTTGGTCATTATTGTTTTACAAGGTGAATCTCGCTTGTAATGAATTATTCAAAGGTTTTCTATGTGGCAATATTTTACATTTCCTTGTTACCCATTAGTACTCACTTCGTAATCATAATTTTAACGTGTGAATTCTGATGGATGGTAGTTCCCAGAGCCCCCGATTTGCATCTTGCTAATATAAACAAATATGTACTCTTCCTATTACGTTAAACCCACGTGAATAGTGATTACAAAGGAATATTCCATGTAAAATTTTCCATCCGTACCTTTTTACGTTCCTTAATTGAGATATATTTTATGACTTTTTATGGATTGAGAATAACGTTTTTAACGTATTTTATTTAGTATTTCATTTTTTTTGCTAAAGACAGAAAACTTCAGTTAGTCATTCAATCAAAACCATGGAGGCTCTGATATGGATACAATACTCATATTGTATTGAATATCAGAGCTATGATACACACATGAATGCCTTGTTGAGTAATCAAAAAGTATCTTCTTTTTTTGAACATAGAGTCGATTTTAGGTTGCTACTGGTTGAGGGGTCCAGTCTTGTTTCTCGCAAAAGGTCTGACTAAAAATTTCTAATATTTTGGATAATCATGTGGCTGCAAATTCTTGTTAGTTTGTGAATCTGAAGGATCTTCTTTCTTTCGTCACAGTTAGTCTAAGTATCAAAGTCGCCCTGGACTTCAGGCAGCACTCTTTTTGCTTTCTTTGCTCTACTTTAAGGCTAAATCTACAGTCAATCAACGTCAACAATTGGGAAAAAGAATTGATAACTTAATAATTCACGAGGTAAACATTCATCAATTGGAAATAATTACTACAGGTCTTTACCAATATAGGGTAGGAATTGTTCAAATACTTCTAAACAATACTAAGAAGGGGAAAATATGTTCCGTGCATCAATCGTGACATGTGTTTCTTTCCACCATCTTGCTTCCATTAGCCTCCTTCCTCTCGGTGGCATTGATATGCTAGATGGTTAGTTATATTTTTTACATTTCAAATATCTCATTTTTGCCTATTTTGTGGCCTTTTCAAAGGGATTTTCTCCAGTGTAAGTACCTTTGCACATGGAGACCCTGGGCTGCAGTCCCCAAACTCCTTCTAAACAGGGCCTGCCTGCTTAGAAGGTGGCCTGTACACACCCTGGGCATCGTCACGAACCTGCAATGTGCTGCAGTAGCTACTAATTACACCTATGTAAAATCACACTGTTACCTGATTTCATTTGGTTTGGTTTATTGTTCTTGGCCTTTCTGTAACTTTTGGCTAAACGAGTAGATGAGGATGTTACTTGTTACTTGCACACTGTTACTTTCAAGATTGTCCAGAACTCGATCACTTGAATAGGTAAACGTGTTTTCACGTATTTTCTGTACTATTTCATAACGCCCATCCACCCAAACAGTGTAGTCGCTAGTGGCAAGAGCGATTTCCCGCGTGGAACGAATCGAACCTCGTCCCAGCAATAAAGCCAAATTCCCATGAGAGCACGTGCAATTTGCGACGGAAATTCGCCAATGACAAACAAAATGACTTAATAGGGATGATCAGCTTTCCGTCAAAACCAAAAGTTCATTTGCAATGTTTTATATCTAAATAGGATTTCAAATATTAAATCTCGGTAATTACCTGCTTCTTTGTTCCCACTTTGTGAGTGACATTGCGACTGTCATGGAATGTTGAGAATACTCCCAGGAGGGAAAGGGGTAACTTGCAGCCGACAACACCTGCCCTCTTGCCCTTCGATTTGCCTCAACAAAATACAGTCAATTTCGAGCTTCTTACCCCTCTATCCAAGTATTTTATACTCGTTGATGCACTTTGCCACTTCGAGTTCTACTTCCTTTATTCGTCACTTTCCTCACATGAACAAGCTTGAACAACATGTTCTTCCCTCACAATCACGATCTGCTATATTCATGTGTTTCGGTGCTGCCACCCTCAAACATTCTCATTCGTCTGCATACACACTAAAAAATAACTGAGCATATTACAATTTTCGGATTTGATACCCACTTTAAACTGCAGGTCCAATTAGCCTATATGTGCATAAAGTTGATTTAGAAACAAACTCAACAACAACACATTGTACATATATTTTTTTCAACTTTGTTGCCAAGAACATTCTATCGAGTATAACAAAACATTTTTTTGTTAAACAATCTACTTAACAATTTTGCCACAAAAAAATTTCCTGGCAGTAAAGATTCCAGAAAATATATTTTGTAGTGTACTCCGTCAGTTTTTAGTGTGTACGCACAATTTCAATACTTTGTGAATCACCCTATGTATTGCTCTGAAATTTACACGTGTGTTTTGTGTAAAAACAACCCCGTATGTAAAGTCAGCCGCTTTGAGGTAAATGCACTACAAGGACCAAATGTATCAGTTGTCACTTACATAATGTTATAAGAGAACAATTCGTGGCCACATTTACCGTTTTGTATGTGGAAAATGGAAAGAGCAACTGAACTTTCAAAAATCTCAAACCACTTCTATTATGCACAAGAGAAAGTTGCAAAAACTTGACTAATGAAGAGGTTAGCGGTTAAAACATGTGCCCAAGTTGATATCGAATTAGCACTCGTTGATGCTCATGCGCTTCTATCGTGCGCAGAACACACTGTTGATGTGGGCGGAGGAGGCAACAACTAAAAATCAGTTTCAACAGAACCTTTTCTTAACTTAAGAGTTGTTCACAATCACTTTTTGCACACTCTCAACTAAAAGCAAAATTATAAGGTGTCGCCGTACAGCACGAACTTTCACTGCTACCGGAGGATATCAACGCGAACAACTAACATTTTGCTAGTTGAGGCTACATTTCGACGCTACGAGCCCTCGAACCGGCATTCTCTATTCTGTTTCTATGCATCCACGGAGCATAGACTCGTTCCAGCTTTATTATTATTATTATGCCTGGCAGCATACAATAATTTCTAAAACACTAAAATGCTGACCAAGGCAAACTTTTATAGTATAAAAATATAAAATAAAAACGTAACGTTTCCACCCTTTAACAGGGTCTTCTTCAGACGAAGAAGTTTCGTCTTAAGAAGACCCTGTTAGAGGGTGGAAACGTTACGTTTTTATTTATATTTTTATACTATAAAAGTTTGCCTTGGTCAGCATTTTAGTGTTTTATTAACATGGAAACAAGGCTTAGTGTTACCATAATTGCTAGAACGCCACGAACAGATTGCTTAACCAGGAAAGATTTGTATCACCCTCTGCAATGCAAATGCTTCTGGATAAACTCTAATAATCATATATATAAAGCATTGAATTGTTGTTAAGTCCACTTTATGCACAGATAAGCTAATCGGGACTGGACACACAGTTTCAAGTGGGTTCCGAACCACTGTACAATGTGCCTCCACCTGATATCGAGCCCGGTACCCCTTGATTACAAGGTGACGAGAGAGGTTATATTTAATGATTTGATTTAATTTTTTGTTATTTAGAGTCCCTATTATGCCAATTTTGGCTAATCGCGACGATGAGGATGAGTGATAATATTATGAGATTGATGAAGTGACGATCACAAAGAACACCCATGCCAGGCCGGGATTCGAACCCGGGGTCCCTTGCGTCGTAGCGCGCTGTGCTAACCACTCCGCTAATGAAAACAATCAAGTAGGTAAAGGAACATGTGGACGGATGGACATTAATTCCTTCCGTCGCCCATGCCATTTCCAATTGTTCACCGTTTGCTCTTTACGACAAAGAATGCAGAAAGCTAGAAGGATAAGTGGAGCAACCACAGCTGTTTCCTTTTTGCTCTCCTGATTTCTCTGCTTTTTTCTTTCAAATGATTTCTTTCGCGAGCAGTGCATGACGTAATGCCTGCAATTTCTTCTTAACATGCGTAACTGAAGAAAGTGAAACAATATCGCTACTAAAATAAGTGTGAGAGTAGGAAGGAGATACTGATCAATTTCGAACTAGGTCAAACTTCTTTGCGGTTACTGCCGGCCTTTGCATTGACTTTTGCAGTAGGTGGCGTAGTCATCACATCATCTATACTCCTCTATACTTGCCAATCTGACAGACCAAAAGTAACAGTAGAAGGGTGACGATCTTGAATCCTTGCATTATATTTTGTTTCCTATACTAAGAAAAATCAAATCGTGTGCTGTACTATCTCTTAGATAAATAATAAAACTTATGATATCCACAACTTTAAATTAATTTATGCATGTGTAAATATACATGAAGAAGCTAGGATTCTCTATTTTTAGTTTTTTATAGTTTTTTTTAAAGAAGTTATGTAATTTATAAGTATTATAACAAAAATTGTGATTTTTATTTATATTATTAAAATATATACCCCCGGACAACTATTTTGAATCAAAATCAAGGATATTTAAATTTCGATCCATAAAATTAGTTGCTAATCTGGTTGAAGAGGGCTTGCAAACTACATTAATGTCACATCTCATCGCCATAAAAAAATCTTAGGTTCGATTCACCAGCTTTCTTGTAGTTCGTTTTAGGTCCGCTCTCTGCACAGATAATCAGGCTTTGATTACCTGTGGGTACATCAAAATTTCGGAGTTCACCCAGCATCGACAATTGAGGAGATACACTTGTAGATCCGATCTAGAAAACCAAATAATAGCTGCACTGGCACTTTGCCCATTGAAAAGCCACTTCGCGCACTTTGGTCCTCAAAGGGTTGATGGGCACAGATAAAGATATCTGGACTGACGTACAGTTTAAAATAGAAACCCAACCAGCGAAATTTTTCCCACAGGGAATCGAACCTGAGTACCCTTTACTATTCGCGATTAAAATTACCACCTGAGTGTGGTGTCGCTTCCAATATGGCCGCTCTATGTAGGATAAATCTTTGTTCACATTGAGTGATAGTACGTAATAGCAGCGTGTTGTCATGGCTGGTATGGAAGAAACGTTTAAAATACGCGATATTTTTTAAATATTACGAATGCAATGTGAATTCCAGGAACTTTAAAGAAAGCAATGCTGTGCTGAGAACGAAGCATATAATGATGATAGGCAAAAATAACACGGAAAACGCAGACGAACCTAATGTATACGCACTGTTTCTTAAAAGCAGTTCTCTTTCATCTGCACCTCGGTTGTAACTGGTGCTTTCAAAAATGATTTGAAAATAAAGCAATTCACCTGTATTTGCAAAGCTTGGTCAGGAGAAAAATTTAAACATACTGTTGCAGTTTTTCCCCTAAAAAGGCAGGCTTGTTTAATAATAACACAGGGTAATAATAATAGAATTCACAATTTCATCGAGGCTATTTCACTGAAAAAAGACTTACTGAATGAAACTGCAACATTAGCATGTCGATTTTCTTTTTCTGGTTACCTTTATGATGACAGACATTAATTAATTCTCAAACTATTTTCATCTTCGCACTTAATAGACTTGCACCTGTTCCAAAATTTCATGCATAATACATTGTATTCGAAAGAAGAAAGTGTTTTATTCATAAAGAACAATTTAAAACTTTACTTTCAAGTAACAGAATCATCTTTCAGAACATAAAGTGAACAGACTCGTGCATTCTTCGAAATTTCCTTGCCGCATTTCAATGCTATCCCCCATGCCAATCTTCTGTCAATCAATTCTGTTTTCCCTGATTTATTTACAAATTTCATTTTTTTAATTCCACGGGGTGGAAACACATGTAAACTTTTTATTTGTCCTGACCCACAAAACTATTTACAGCCAAAAACTAAACAGTAGACGTTACTCTTTCGAACAGTTCCCATGCATTGAACGACTTCAAAACAACATGATATTAGTATCTTACATAGAGTAGTTCCGGAAAATCTCACCAGATGTCATATCTGATAATTCTAATCACAAATTAGATCTGCATGCATTAAGATACAAATGTAGGCAAATAAATAAATAAATATAAGCATTTCATGAACTGTAGAATTCAGCGCTTGGTTGCATGTAGAATATTATGATAATATTTGCAAAATCTTCACTGATAAAAATATTGTTGGATTTATCAACCATATAAACGTGTTATAGAGAATGGCTGAACTTAACACAATTTATAAGAATTGCTGTACACACATGCTAAATATTTACCTTACTTTTAGTTATTTGCCTTGGAATCTGAGCCCCGGACTGGGTTTTATGAATCGATCTAGAGACGTGGAACTTGTTTGCCGTTCAAATGGTCACTTAGCCACATGTCTATTTCCACATTTTGACCATTCTTGATATTTTCAAAATAAAATGTAGACCAGTTAACTTGAGCTTATGGAACGAAGCTCTCGTGAGTGTTAGATCATCTCCCGGTCACAACTTGGCAATGAAATCATGAAATGCGGTGGTTGGTTCAGGAGGGACCGAAGGACAAATAGGAGCAAGTCATCAGTTATGTAACCACGATAACTTGTGTAAATTTTGTCATAGTACAGCAGCTAGATACGCTACTAAATACTTGAGAGAAATCGGACGACACGCTTCAACACAGTAGGTAACTCTCTACTCTTTTATTTTTGATTTGCGAGAGTTTCAAATTCAGCTTACACTTGTTTAGGCTGCATATTCGTAGATTCAGAAACCATAATTTCAGCAATTTTAGAACATAACTTAGGCTATATACTTTTAATAAAACCTAAAACTTCTAATATATTATATACTTTAAGAGGAAAAAATGTCGGATTAGTAATCAGCAATGGTGTGATCACAATAACTCCAGCAAAATTCATACACAAGAACGGCTCATTCGATATTGCATTTACACAAAATCGGACAGTGTGTTTCAATATGGGGGGGGGGGGGGGTAAAAAATTGACTTTTAATATGTTGAGGGATATTCAACTGATATCTTCAAACATTTGAGGAGAATAGAAAATTGTGACCACAATGACCAATATCAGTCATTAGCCACATCTGGTGACTGATCTGGTATTGCATTTGAGCGAAATGGCTCGAAACGTTTCAAAGTAGGGGACGAAACATATGCATTTCTTTCTCCTATCATGTGGGTGCTTCAAATTCGTCTGATATTTCCAAATCTCTATCTCGGAAACTCATGGTAAATGTAGTGCATCAAGTAAGCTATAGTTTTGTGATGTTTTTTTTTTTTTAAATAGAGTGTGAGTTTTAGGAGAAAACCGGGGCTAAAATAGCAGTTATTTTCTACGAGGACTGCCCAAAAATTCATCTCTTGAGCTGAAATATACGTATGTATCAGTTCTGGAATTGTGAAATCGGTCACAAAATTTTAAGATGGAGAACGAAACACATTCAAATTATTAACAATTCGTGCTTCGCAATAAAGTATAAAATTACCAATAAATATTTTTTCGAGAGAAAACACAAAGTACACGTGTATATCCTATGTGTACCGAGTAAATAGTAGTAAATAGTAGTAAGCACTTCAATTCATAACTGGTTGCCTAGTAAAAATGTCATTTTCCTCTACTTCCTTTTCTTAGAAAATTCCAGTTCATGCTGGCTTTTTGGAATTCTTCCCCTTTTCAAATCTGCGTCTGCAATTTTTTCATATTTATCTTCATGCATATAAGAAAAGAAATAACGTCACGTTATTAAAGAGACAACTCAATAGAATTACGACACTGTAAGAATAATTATAGGGAAAATCCTTTGTTCTCAGACTGTTAGAATCTGCCGATCATCTTCCTTTTTCTGTTTCGCTAAGCTTTAATTGTGCCCCAGAGCAAAGCCGTACAACTCGAAAGTTTTTATTATCAAAAGAAAATTGATATTGTTCCAGTTCTATTTCTCTTTTGAACACTTTCCTTCCATAAAGAAAGAAACTTGCCAAAAATGTCACAAATATTCGCGAAGGAATCGACCATAAAGTTATAAAATATCTTTGTTGTTGAGAGCTTCAGGTCATTTAGTTTTACAGTCATGAGGTTGGTTGGAGTTCAAAAGTAAAGAAATACGGAAACGTGAACTTCGATGTTTATTTTACTTAATCATCCAGCCCTTATACGTAGGGATGGTTTTTACCAGTATTTCCTTCCTTATATCTTGGCATTTGAGGGGGGTTTTGCCCCCTAAAACTGTTTTTTTAGCCGAAAAAAACACGTATTTCTTCCTTTGGGCCCTTCTACACACCTTCCAAGTTTCATGGAAATCGGAGGGGGACACAGGGGTCAGATCCCCACTTCATTTTGTCCTCATCTTGACATTAGAGGGGAGGTTTTGCCCCCTAAAACAGTTTTTTAGCCGAAACAAAATAACACGTATTTTTTCCTTTGGGCCCCTCTATACACCTGCCAAGTTTAATGGAAATCGGAGGGGGACACTTAGATAACCTCCCTTGTCAGTACCATTCCTACTTGCACGTAGACTACCGGAAATACACAGCAGACATGCAGATAATCTAACGAGCTACGACGATTCATTGCCTTATCACTGTAACAACAAGCTGTATTTTATTTATATTTTTATGTATTGTAAGTTGCTTTTCTATCCTTCGTACCCAAACGTAACCACTGATACTGAAGATGAATACTGAACATACCCATGTCCTATCCAGGAACGAACCTAGGTCATTTTGGTTTCTTGGAGTGTTACTTTAAATACTACAGCGCACAAACTAGCATATTATATTTTAGTTAATAATGAGGTTGGAGGTGATGCAACCACCCCCCGAAAAGTCTAAATCCGAAGACAAATTTTCCATCGATATACGTATAGGAGTAAATGGAGTTTGCTCTCCACCTTGCCTAAAAAGGCCGCCACTGTTTGCAGACTCCCTGGACGTGTCTAAAACCCCATCGCTCCTTTCTCACTGGGCGACTGGCAAGGATCGGTGTCATGTTAAGGAAGCTTTCACACCGAAGGAATAAGCGGCACGCTACGCATAGTGGTTCTTTCCCAAGTGATGTTTCACACCGAAGCAGCATGGCGCGCTGCACAAGCCTACATTCGATTTGTGGATCCTAGGGTTGCTATACGTCTCGGATTTCCCGGGACAGCCCCGGAATGGTATCGTTTGTCCCGGTGTCACCTAAAGTGACGCACCCGGAATTTGGTGGGAAAGCAAAAATGATTTAAGGCCATACTTTCACAAACATAATTTCTATTTAAATGCGTAGACGAATTTTTAAAATGCTCATTTTACAAACAACTTAACTGTACATCTAACAGTTCCATCTCAATAATGTAAGAGTTGCCGAATTACAAGAATGTGCTGCAGAGATCTTTGACTTCACGTTGGCGCCGCTCAATGCACTTGGTGGGAGCAATTAGTAATAACGCTAGTTTTATTTCCTTCCGTTTGCTGCAGTGCTGAATTTCAATAAGATTCACTTCCATTGAATAATAAGGTTCTTACGGTATGCAATCAGTGTCTCTCTGTTCAGTCTGGAGTTCTCAAATAAAGTTTCGAGATGGCAGCTTAGTTCATTATGTCACCGGAAGGAATTTTAAGTTTAATTTCAGTTTGATAAGCAAGTGTAAAAAATGTGATAATAAGACCGTCCATAATAATTATGTTGCACACAAATACTACTTTATTGGGTCCACCTTCCCCCCGTAGCAGGTCCAGTCATCGGCTTCTTTCTGAACAGAGGAAACATAACTACGGAGGAGGGTGGGGGGAGACGCGCGGAACGAGCCAAGAAAGAATTGAAAAGTAAACATCCCGATACTCTGTGAAGAGTTCGGCCCCTATTATTGCAAGACGACAGCGTTGCCACTATGACATCGTGGAGGTCCGGAACATAACACCAGTCTAAATTTTTCCTGGGATTTAAATTAATGTAATCGGACATGTTTTCAAGAATCGTCAGAATTTTATTCAAAGTTACTGTGCTAATTAATGAATATGTATACGTTGATCAAAAGTGAGAGTTGAAAATTTTCTAAGGAATGGTAGCGTGATAAATAATAATAATAATTTATAGAATAATTACTACTTATGGAAATAAACATGTGTGGGGGTGTGAAGGAGAAGTACGCTCGTCTTGTGTTTTTATACACCCAGACATGATTATCGTAAATTTCTGCCGTGAAACATCTGAGCAATCATGTGTATCCCACTCGTGCGATAATTTTCTGAGCTGAAGCTTTGATTGATTGATTGATTTAGTTTATTTTACTTGGCGTTTTGTGCCGATGAAATGATGAAATTGATGAATGGACATTCACAAACAACCAAGCCCGAGCGGGATTCGAACCCGGGACCCTTGGCGTCGCAGCGCGATGTACTAACCACTCGGCCACAGGGTCCGGCTGAGCTGAAACTAAAACAAATAATTTTAAACAGGTCACGAAAGATTTGGGGCGCGGGGGGGGGGGGAGAGGATAGTTTGGGTGAACTGTAAAAAAATAAAAGTGGACGGAGTTTGGCGAGTCACCCACGTAGCTCCATGACCCGAAACACGCTCAGAAAGCAGGTTACGTTTAGTCAGGCTGCAAACTTGATGGAAGGACAACGAAAAAAGAAACAACGGAGAGTTTCATCTATTGATCCCTCTCTACCAATCGACAGTCCCCATTTCGTTTCCAGGTTATGGTCAACTGTTCATAACTAGCAACGGAATTTTGCCCCATTTGTCTACTTTTAACTCCAGTGTAACGCAGCAAGGGCGTGCCGAGAGGGGGTTTGGGGGGTACAAAACCTTCTTAAATGTGAAATAAATAGTAAATATGAAAAAATAGATATCATAGTCCACTTTTTTCACATTCGCAATAATTATGAATCGTAAAACTCTCATTTTGTTACCCACAGATCGAGAAGAATTGTTAACTAACAGTTGACTGCAGTGAAAACAATTATTAAAGTCTCAAACTTCATTTAAAGTAAATATTACAGTTCAATTAACCTTGCCACTTCTGCTGGTGCTGCTGTTGTTATTGTTCCTCGTCATGTATTATGAAGGCTGCATGCAGATTTTATTGCTGAAATCTCTACGTTCTAAGTTTAGAATAAACGAACATCCTCGACTACTACCACAACCACCACCAACCACACAGTAAAAACAGAAATCATTATTATAGTTGCAATTAGTATTATTATATTTTAATTTTAATTATTTTACACTTCTTTAGGTTGCCCTCCTCCGTGGAAGAGTAACGAGCTACGAAGTCAGACGTCCAAGGTTGGAACCCTGGTCACGCACACATGTAGGCCTGGTCATCTCATCACCAATAGCACCAGTTCTACATTCATCCCCATCGTCGCGATTAATGCAATTAGAAAATCGACGTAAGGTACCACAATTGAGAACAAACCTATTTAGGTTGATTTAGCATGAATACTAAATTTACAAAATTTGTGAGAGAACAATTTTTTAAAAAAAGGCTTACTCATGAATCAATCTCAGAGCATTTGACTTTGAATTGTTTTACTAAAATCATCCTATAATTAATTATTATTACTTTTACTATCTCTTATATTTGACTCAACGTACATATTGGTGTTTTGGTTCTATTGTTCGGTACATTATGCAAGTAATAGGGCCACTGTTACACGAAATACTGGTCTGCTCGATGGTTGAGTGCGTTTAGTGGTCGACTTTATACCTCACGACAGAAGTACTAGCGTTCGAATCCCGGCCTCCACGTGAGAGTTCTTTTTCAGTGTCCCTTCATCAATTTTATCTAATTATCACTCATTCTCATCGTCGCGATTAGCCAAAAGTGACATGAAAGCGACGTTAAATATCCAAAATACAAAAATATATGAAGTAGAATGACCTAAATCATAATACACTTTATAATTTTATTATTATTATTATTAATAATTACTGTTGTTGTTGTTGTTGTAGTAGTAGTAATAAAAAAACTGTAACGCGGATATGATTCATTGCATTTCTTTACCAAGATGACATAAATACTGAAGTGACAATGATTGATTTCTCAATACAATAAAAATTTTAACAGTCCTTCACTCTCTAAAGTGGAACAGAAATCACGTAACAACCTAATCCGTTTATTTTATATCAAAACTCGTTTAACAAGAGATGACAAAAACAGGAAAAGTATATAGGCCCTATATATTTTTTTGTGTTTATGGATTGTCTTTACACAAAACATTAATGTAAAACTGTAAAGTGGCTCCATTTTTTATGTGAGTTTCATAGGTGTGTTAATGAACGTCGTGCATTTCAACCTCGAGGTTAAAAGCGACACAGCACATGCCTCAGTAACACAGGAACACCGCAAAGATGGCCTGGAACTGGAACCTAAAACCTCAAGAATACGAGTCAGCCACGTGAGCCATTCATTTGAACTCATACTCGTTTAGAGTTATTAAAAAAAAATAATTACTTGTAATACAATGTTATTTCCAAAAACTGACGCAAATAGGTACAGTGACGAGACGAGCCAGGTCTCGGTTCCGTCTCGAAATTCGTTGTAAAATCGAGACGAGTCGTGACAGTTCAAAGCTTGTCGGAACGAAATCGGGAACAAAATAGATGTCGGTAAATCTAGTATAGTAATTTATAGTTTGTAGTAATACAAAATGTCAATCCATTAATCGTAATTGTGAGCTTGTTCTACGTGTTGCATATATACTTGCGTGCAAAGAAATAGACCCACCTTACACTTTTGACATAAAATGTTTACTTGTTCTTAATTTTTTTTTTTTTTTGCAACTGTTTGGAGGCACATAAAATGTTTATCCAAATGGAAGCGTCTAATCCTACTTATATGTAGATAAAGTTCAGTAATAAATGCGATGTTAATAAATTTAATAACATTTTATGTCAAAAGTGTGAGGTGGGTCTATTTCTTTGCACGCAAGTGTATATTGAGAATAAATTCCATAAGTAATGTGTCAAAGAGGAAAAATAAACGTTATTAAAAAAAGTTGTTTGTCTTAACGACCTCTATACGCTATGAACGTTTGAGCGGTGAGACACTGTAGGATGTTTTCTGGACTCGATAATTCGAGAATCGAGACGAGACAGAGACTTACATCTCGAGACTGAGGCGAGAACGAGAGCAAACTTTACAGCTCGAGGCAAGACCGAGAACGAGAGAGGCATTTACAACTCGAAACGAGACCGAAAGACTGCCAAGTCTCATGTCGCCTTGAAGTTTTGTTTTTAGTGTGTTTTATTAGGTATTTCTCTTAAGTATTTCTTGTGTTATTTCCGGACTCGAGACGAGATTTTCCGTTCGAGACCGAGACGAATACAAGTCTAGAGTTTCAATATCGAGATGAAAAAGTTTGTTTCAATTTCACTTGATGCTCACATAGGCTAATCGAGACCGGACCTACACTTTTAAGTGGGATCGGACCATTGTACAGTCCCAGGCGATAAAAATGGGACACCTAGATCCTGCAATACTCGCTTCCCTGCATGACGTTATGTGTGCTGCCTAACTCTACGATGTAAACGGAACTTGGGATTGTACATTTGCTGCTGCGGTTTGGTCATCACCCTAGAGTTATGCAACACACACAACGACATGCAGGGAAGCGAGTATTGGAGGCTCTAGGTGTCCCATTTTTATTGCCTGGGACTGTACAATGTAGTTTTATCGTAATCGAACCCGCGATCCTTTGATTGCAAGACGACGTTACTGCTACGCTATTAGGATGCCTTATGTATCTAGAACGCACTAAAAAGAAGGGAGGTATTTGAGTCTCGAGATGAGATGGAGATTGACAGAGGATTTTGCAACTCGCCATGAGTAGGAGACGAGAAGAGTCTCGTCTTCATCTCGTCTCAATACCATCCGTGGATGCAAAATATCAGCCCTAGTGGAAAATAAGTCTCTGTGTGATCAAAAGAAAAAGAATTGCTCCAAACCGCAAGACAATACGCCACACTTTCCATCCTATCTCCGCAATCGGGCATTTTTAATTCCCACAGTTCCGTGGCGAATTTCAAGCAACCGGTAGCAGCACTGCAGAAAGGCAGAAAAAGACTCTCAAGGCTACAGCGGGAGTTCCCGCCCTCTCAGGTGGCTCCGTACGCACCAGGCAATCAAGTACGGTCGACATGGGCTGTTGCCATGGCAACAGGCGTAGCCCGCCGTCTGGGTGCTCCGTCTAGTCAAATTTTATGCTTTTATTGAACTGCAGAGGCCCCTAATACTTGATGATGCGGTCGGCTGCCTCCCGGTTGCCGACTTGTGCAGTCTCGGGACGCACGCTGAAGCACTACCCCCTCCCCCACCCTCCTCGCTCTGCGGGAGCAATAATCAGATCGTTTCTTCTTCGGGATTAATCACGCCCTCTGCAGAAACAACCTACTTTACGGTCGCCGAAATTTATTAGCTATCTCGACGCCCTCGCATGCAACGTCGACACGGAGGTGTCGGTGCTTGAGCAGTAATCCCCAGCTGCTCGAGCTGGGATGGTACCGTTAAGGAAGGACGCATAACTTTCCTAACCCTCACCTTGTTAGAGCAGCTCAGAAACTGAAACCTGAAAGTTCTTTAAAAATGACCTTAACATTACAAGAAAATTAGTTAATTTTCTATTTAAATAACACATAAAATGATTTTATAATCAGTGAAGGAACAAAATTAAGTTTAATACTCAAAACGTAATAAAAATAAAAGTGAAGAACATAACCAACAAATCAAAAATCACCGAAAAATGAAAAAAAAAACGGAAAATATAACAATATTTACTGGTTCTAACCGAAGGAAAAAGAACTTCTATGTTTAGCATCTTCAATGTTCCCGGAGGAACAAATACTTTTCACCAATATCCGAGCCTGGAACAACATATTTCCATCCTTTATGAACAAACCAACCGTAGATAATAGTTGGCGTTATTACCGTGCAATCAAAGCTTCGATTCTAGCTGCAACAGGTTTACAGTGATCCAGAACCCACTTTCCATTGCTGGCCCAGCCCCAGATGGCCAATCTGTGCATTGCATTGAATTAAAAACCTATTTTTCTGAACTGTTGTTAACCGATACCTTGTAAACCCAGAGCGTAAACCCAGGATCGAACGAGGGTCTCCCACATGGTAGAGAAATGCCTTGTAGCGTCACTACCACACAGGGGTGCCCATCCCACCAAGACCTATGACGCCCTCCCCCCAAAAAGTAGAACATTTCCCTTGCCCCCTTTATGTCGAATTATTTACTCAAATTATTTTGGTTACACAAAATTTGCGGAACAATATAATACAGACATATTTAAACAATATATGTTTACATTAGATACTTCAGGCTTTCATGTTTGCTAACATAAAACGTACAAAACTTCTCAGGCTTACTGCCATTGTTAGTGTACTGAACCTTATTCTTAACAATTTGTCTGCTTGATTAACCTTGTATTAATGCGAACAGCACGTCCGCCCCACCCCCTCTTCCAAACCGATTCTAAAGGCATAAGAGGTGGTGTTTCATTTCAACCCCATTGCCGCGATCGCCCATAGGTATGTAGAGAAACTGTACATAATAACCATAACTGAAAATCAATAACAAGTCAATCAAACGAAACTATCCCCCCCTTTTTTAAGAAAGAAATAACAGAAAGGAGAAAAGAAAGAAAGAAGATAAAGAGTCGTGAATCCCCTCTGCGGGCACACCTGCTACCACATACACTTTTCATTGAGTTCTATAGATCCTTTAACTCCGAGATTCATCTATTTAAGTTTGAGGCGTCTACTTGATGTTTAGAATGACGATGAACTTTTTTTGTATTTGTATTTTTGTAATTTTATGTCGTTTTTCTACCACTTTAGCTGGCCGGGACTTTGAGGATGAGTGTGATATGTACTAAATGTTAGTCATTTCCAAATTTCTCTTTGAGATAAATTCTTCTTCTTCAGCAGACATTTAATAAAAGAAACATATATATAGAAATATTAGAGAGAATAACATAACAATGCATGGAAATAAACCAGTCATGTGAACTTATGATGCAATGAAACGTATAAATGAAAGAAAATACATTAAATTTTGATTGGAGCGCAAAAAAATATATTCCAGTCTTCCTCTGGATTCATCTTAATTCTTCATTTTATCTTCTTGCATTAAAATGCATCGGATCAGAAAATTAGAACAACGGCGAAAAAGCAACAATAATGTGTTGTAATTTAACTCATGTAAAGTGCCTAAATTAAATTTGATGTGCTTTCTTTTTTTTGTGTGTACACGTGTTCTCTCGATTGACCGTAGGAGTATAAACAGCCGAGTAAGTTTACGAAAGGAGAAGTAAATTTGTAAAACTTTATGCACATATACAGTCACACCCTTTTTAGCATCAGCTGAGGCACCACAAAAGTGGTTAACTCATGACTTGAGCGAAAAACGGAATGAGAAAATTGAAAACAAAATTACGGTTTTGCGTATCAGAGAGGGGCTTTCTATCGAATCTGAAAACCGGAAGTTCCATTTTTTTTTAATCTGCGCATCTACTAAAGCCAGAATCAGAAAATAACGCCCCTGCTTATCTCAATATTTTAGTAGTTTTCTCTATTTCACTATATGTATATGCAAACGTATGTTTAATAAGCAATACACTCGCCCCCTCCCCCTCTTTCCTCGGCCACACAAAATACCCGTTGAAGCCGCCAAATCATGCAAAAGAGTTCTTCCATATGGATAAGGAAGGGGAGGAAAAGTAATGACAAACGCATCACCTCGGTTACCATCCCAGCGTAATACAATATACGCAAAAGCAATTACGTCATATCGATCGATTCTCCTCCCCTTCCTCTCCCCTCCCCGCCCCAATCTGATCTTTTGCACGAGGCGTGGGAGAGAGAGGGGAGAGGGAGAAGTGGAAGGGAGTACGAGACTCATCGATTTTGTCTACGCGACAGGGAGGTGGGAGTGGGCCGAGTTGTACTCGCGCGGCAACGTTGACGTAACTTGTGCTGTCATCTGACGCCGGTTGCGGGAAGCTCCAGAGAGGAAGACCGTGAATAGGCGCTTGGCCTTGCTATCTGTTGCGAAACTCGACACAGCAGAACTGCTTCCAGGTCACTTTTGTTTACTTTTATGTCGCTGTTGGAAGCAGCTTCTTTCAAGCATTTATGAATAAAAAAAACTCGTTTTTTTTCATTTTCACGTCGACTATGTCCTTCTTAACATTTTGTAGCCGATAAAAATAAAACAATGTTAATCACAGAAGAAAAACCCAACAAAAATGTTGTTGGAGCACAGTTGTAGTTTTTTTTTTATTATTTACATTTGCAGTTTATTTTATAAGTATTGCTTACCCTTCTTCCTTATGTAATCACTGAATGAACGAGGAACTGGCGAACTAGAAGAATAAAAAGAGAACATTCCACATCTAAACACAACTCATTGGGCAGTTTGAAACAGAACGAATATCACAAATTTACCAAATTTGATTTAAGAAAAAGAACAGTGTTTACCATGGTAGCATACTTTCCCATTGATTAATTCTACACATATCTCGAACATATGCAAACGATTAGGTGAAATCGGACCTAACCTCCAGATTGTCATTTCAACAACATAACAGGTATCTATATGAAATTGCCATAGCCAATTTACAACAGTGGTGCAGAGAATACACAACCCCCCTCTGAGAAATTTTACAAGTATGATGTTCCGTATATCCCTGTTTCTGCACCATTGTTCGATATAGCATTTTAGGATTATAAGGGCATGGATATTTGCCTACTTGCCTTTTATTAAAAGAATAAGTTTTAATGTTTTAAATTTGTTTCTTATTGTTTTGAGCCTTATAATGCAGTTGTATAGTTACTATAAATGTCCATGTTGAGACTTATTGCCTATTTTACATCATCTTGCCTAAAAATGTATTTCTTATTCTTATCTGTTATTCCTGCTATCTTTCGCTGCTTTAGCTCTCTCCACAGTTCACTGTAGAAGACAATATCTTGTCTTCAGAGCGTCCCTTCATCAATTTCATCATACCGTCTATATTAGCCAAAAGTTACAGGAAAGCGGTGTAAAAATTATAAAAATAGAATATAATAAAATTTTATAGTGTCTTTTTAAGTGCCTGTATTCATCATATTTGCTTGTCTATTTGCGAGCTTATAGTGTCTATAAAACCGCACCCCAGTGGTTGCGAGGTACAAAAGTGAAAAGTGAAATTAACAAAACAAACAAACTGTCAATCATTACAGGAAAATAATGCAGCTAAGCTATTATATTGCATTCCTATGGCATATTATTGGTATTATTATTATACGAATTATTCATACGGCAGCACGGTTCAGCTGACGCGACCGTTATTCGCTATTTCTTGGCTGCATTTTTAAAATTCCATCCGAGGAGCCACACATTGAGTTTGTGCGCGCACCGATGCTCGCAAAGCCCCAGGAGAGCCACCTACACATTCCACGCCGTGAAATGACTGGAATGGAATGTCTTTGAGACTACCTGAAAGCCGAACCTACTTTCGAATAATCTTCAGCCCGCTGGAAACGATGGGTCCATTTCGTTCTGCAAATTTTGCTGCAAAAGAAGCATGCGAACGGGCAGTGCCACTTTCGGCTGTTCTTTGATGACGTGGTGTTCGGCATTCGGGGCCACGGTCGCCTACCCGCCAGCACTCTCACCAAAGGTTTTCGCAAGGACGTTTCGAAGCATTTCTCTTTCCTTCTGCTGCGTTCTCGGCGATGACGTGGATTTCTTCGTCATGTCTGGAGTCTATACAATACGGCTGCAGCAGTTCGATGAGCGAATTGTTGTTTATTCGTTTCGGTCTCGGTACTATTTGGTTGGAGAGCAGCTAACTAGTTCCGTTAGATGTCGCAGTAGCGTTTGCTGACTCATCGCACCAAAGTCAAACACCTTCTTGGTCAAGCGCCGTATTTCATCTTCTGACGTAAGCGTGGAATGCTTTCATGGTTAGGTTAGGTTAGGTTTAAATCTCTTAGCATAAATACACTATATTTATAAGTGAGACTCATTCCACACGGGGTTGCACGTAATATTTTTCCCTTTATTTTTATCACCTTCATCCAATCCTCCATCCTTTTCACGGCTAATTACAAGGGCATCATGTGCGATATAAAAATTTAAGCATTATCCATATAGGGGTTTTGTTCATCTAATTCTCTGGGTGAGATAGCTGCCAGACAAAAAAAACACCATTCATTTCTACAACCTGTTTTATTTAACTTCGGAATCTTTTGAGATTTATCCAATTCCTGAGCAGAGAGTTTGCTACCCTCTGACGGGTTATTACCCTGGTATGCTATACTTCCGGAGGTTCCACGTCAATAGCAGTAGCCCCTCCTCCAAACACACACAGGAGGGTTACATAAACCGTATATGAATTCAACTACTTATTCTTGTGCAAGGATTCAATGAGAGAATGATAAATGAGAATCCTCCCGTCTGGTGAACTTCTTGTATTAAATTTACGTAAAGCTACGTACATACTCTTTGATATGTGTCAGTCATGTGCTGGTGCCAGGATACCTTCGTTCGTTACCCTTTCATATGATCCTCAACCTTCTTCGGTAGAACAATATTTGAGGGCTTCTAGTGCTTTCAGTTTCAGCTTCAGTCACTGCCCATGCTTTGCATCCATATGATGCTGTGCTCCAGACAAATGACTTTAAGAACCTTCCGTACAGCTACATCTATGTTTCTTGAGATTAATAATGGTTTCTGTTGGAAACCGCTCTGCTTTGCATGTGCTATACTCAGGGTGGTATTTTTAGGAGGGATGGGGGGATTTCCCCCCTCTGGGTACTTATGTCGCCATCTGCTTGATAAATTTTATCCATGGGGGGAAATGTTATATGGCATAAAGTCATTATCTCATGCTGTCCCTAGACAGTCAGTAGAATTTCCCCCCACTAGAAATTTATTAAATACCACACTGGCTATACTATTTGTGATCTGTTTCCTGCATCCTCCATCACAACCCCTTGAAGTTCAAAACATACCATGCGGATTTCCATTGTGCGACTCGTAGTCACAACATCGAGTTCCATCGTCGCTGTTTCACGTCTTTCGAGATAGGAGTCCGCTACGATTGATTTCAAGTAGCTCGCCAATTGTCCTCACAATTTGGGAGCTCCTGCCGTGGGTTGAATCCGGGATCAGTAGCACCAAAGGCAAGAGAATCAATCATTTGACTAAGCTAATGCACACATACAAACCACATACGTTATGAAAAGAGCTGTGGCAAAACTACGGACAGCCAACAAGATCCTAACCTTATAACTTATAACAGTCAAAGTTAAGCCTTCCATATTATGTGACTGCCAATGGTAAAACAAGATTCGTCCTTGGGAAAGGACAATTGAAAAGTTACTAACCGGGCGCAGATCGTTTGACGTAACCAACCATTTGTACATTGAGACCCACCACATGCATATTACACAACTCTCATGGAGATGCTGCAACGTGATTGTCATCGTTCCAAAGAAGAGCTCTCGAGGGCGTGTCCAAAGAGAATTTACATCGGAGACCTCAGGGACTAAGATCGGGAAATGCGATGGGTTTCCATGGGAGTTGCAAGGACATGTTGATATGTGGCTGCGATGGTTCGTTGCATGCGAGGTGCGCAAAACAATGTCATGACTGTCAAACTTTTATGCTTGTGAGTGAATATGTCTCAAAACAATGGAAAATTTTGCTAAACATTACATACATACATACACATACACACACACACACATACATACATATATGTGTATATACTGTATACATATATATCGCATTTTGTTGGTAAAAGACGTGACCGAGGCTGTTGAACTGTTTACGGACGTGATTCATGCCCTAATTCAGGACTATGTGCCACATAAAACAATGAAAAATAAAAAGTTCCCCCCTTGGTTTGATAAAGAGTTGCAGCATCTGTTACTTAACAAAAAGAGAGCATGGCAACTGTGGAAACGTTTCCCCAATCCCCACACACACAACACTTTCAAAGCACTTCGAAAGCATAGTAAAGACCTTATGAAACAGAAATACACCGAATATGTCAACACAGTCACAAACGAACTCCTTACTAATTCAAAGAGATTCTGGACATTAATAAATTCACGAAGACAAGCCAAGCGCATCCCTTTAGAAGTAACACACAATGACATTTCAGCTGTTGGTAATGATAGAGCTGAACTATTCAATCTAACATTTCAAAATAATTTTGTTTCAAATGATGTTTTAGATCACCCGCCTATCAAATCTATCTCCTCTCACTCTCTTTCTACTGTCTTTACAGAACCAGGTGAAGTCTTGCACTTCCTTACCTCCCTTTCTTCTCACTGAGCATCTGGTCCAGACAATATTCCTACTATTTTCCTTCAAAAAACAGCTCACTCACTAGCTACTCCTCTTGCAATGTTATACAATAGGTGCTTCTCTGAAGGCTGCTTTCCCACTCAATGGAAGAAAGCAAATATCATTCCTATTTTTAAATCTGGAAATGCTAACGATACTACATGTTATAGGCCCATTTCTCTCCTTTCCACACTTGCTATTGTTTGTGAAAAAATTCTGAAAAAAGGACTTCTGAAATTCACATCCCCTTACATTAACCCAGCATAACACGGCTTTCTTCCAAATTCTTCATGCCTTACCAATCTGTCTTGTATGCAATCCTGTGCCATAAACGCAATTACTAATCGTAATCAGTTAGATGTTGTTTACTTTGATCTGTCCAAAGCTTTTGATTCAGTGGATCACCACTATTTACTGCATAAATTATCTAACAGATTTAACATCACTGGAAACACGTTAAAATTAGTGAAAGACTATCTAAGAAATAGACAACAACGCGTTATACTTCCTGGAACTCATTCTAACTGGATTCCTGTTATATCTGGTGTGCCGCAAGGAAGCGTTCTTGGCCCTCTGTTATTTGTATTATATCTGGATGATCTCACAGACCTCTTTAATTTCCCATCTCAAGCATAATTCTAATGTTTGCCGATGATTGCAAGATTATGAGAGAAATAAAACAGCCATCAGACATGCAAATTCTCCAAAATGACATTAACAGATTCTCTGAATGGTGTAAGCGATGGAAACTGTCCACAAACCCTTCTAAATGCTCTTACATAACAATTTCATTGAAACAAAACATTCTTGAAGGCAATTATACACTCACCGACCTCCCTCTAGCAAAAGAAGCACAACAAGATCTAGGTATCCCCATAGATTCAAAACTAAATTTCGATAATCACATATCAACCATCACAAAAAAGGCAATGCGTATGCTAGGCCTACTTTACAGATTCACCGAAATCAATAACCCGAAAGCACTTTCCATTTACTTCAAGATATTTGTGTCCCCCATTCTAGAATATTGTTCACCAATCTGGAACATGGCTGCCCATTCTCATACCTCAGAGATAGACAGCGTTCTCAGCTTTTTCCTCTCCATCGTTCGATATAGAGTGCCTGCCCTAAGACACCTGCCTAAGAGAGATCTGCTTGTAAAACTGCATATTAATACTCCAGAAACTCGTAGATACATTGCAGATATGAAATTGCTATATAAGATTATAAATGGAAACTTAAGATGCAGCATCCCACTTCACGAACTCTCACTCAGAGTGCCTAGACATAAAACACGGAGCAAGGAAACTTTCCACACTACAACTCCCAGGCTCTCACTCATACAACGATCAGTATTCCATAGGCTACCGAATCAGTTCAATATAATCTCAAACCAAATAGATATATTCACTTCATATTCATTTTTTATCAGCAACATAGAAAAAATTGTACATAAGTAATGCTTTTGTGAAACTGATCTTTTTACCTTGGTACTTTTTTTTGGTGGTTTTATTTTTGTTTATTTTATGTTATCCGTTCTTTTGTTTTTAATCTTAGTCTGTTGTTTTACTGTTGTTTCTTTCTGGTTTAAAATGGCTTCTGCTGTCCTGGAAATTTCAATAAATAAATAAATAAAGAAAGAAGAACGTTATTGATTACTTTCTTACAAGATTTTACGTGAATAGCAGCATCTGCTTCTCTGCTCCCATCCCCCGTGCCCCCCTCCATAAAATGTTTCTTGCGTCATTACTGCTGAACTGATACAACAGATGAGAAAATGGACACGAAATGAAAACTTTTAATGTCCTATCCGGGTTTCGTACCAAAAACACTTTATTAGCAACCGCTAAATCATGACGTGGATCTTATTTTCTATGACGTGTAGAATACAGTACTCCTTTCTTAAGGATTTGTTGTTGATGCTTGGAGGACGCGGATGCCGATAAGATCATAGGTGCATTATGTAAGACAGATAAATAGCCACAATAAGCAGCTATAAAATGATGCATCAAAATTTTAAGACGTCCCAATTGCAAACCCAGATTTAAAGGGAACCACATTGAACGATTTAGAAAAAAAAAAAACTTTTTGAAGAACGTATGCTTCTCCATTTGATGTTCTATTCTAATGGTTCAGCTACTGCAGTGCAAAAGTTCCTCGAGATAGCCTCAACGATAAATCGACGGACAGGGTTGGCCGTTGATGAGAGCATGTGGACTTTCATTGATAAGAGCCTTGTTGTCATGCTAGCCGCGATTGCGTTTTGTTTGCAACGTGCTCAATGACTGCAACCTTGTCGTGAATAAAATCGCAGCGTTCAGTGCGGGTTGCCGAGGTCAGACATGCTAGCAATATTACACGTTGAAGGTCTTTGTCCGTCCTTAAGACATCCACATTCGTTTCAACATGGTAAAGCAACTACCAGGACGCCATTGCGATTGCGTCAATACAAGGAAACGATGAGAAAAGGTTGTCTTCAGAGACACCAACTGTAAACAATTCTATTTTAGAGGTAATTGGTACGTATACCGAGAAGAAAATACCGCGAGTTTTCCCTGACCTTAAAAGGAACGTATAATAAACACACAACATGCTTGGTGCTTCCTGCAAGTCCCGGTATCAACGCACGCACGGTTTGCGTGTTTAGCACGATAAGGGGGAAAAGTGACTTCAACTTTGGATTATGATCACAACGCATATTACTTCTAGAACATTTTTCCTTTCATCGCCAATATAAAGGTCAATCATACATTATTTTTTTAAAGAAAAATATTCATTTATTTTGCAACGTCAAGTTTCAAATGAATATACAATTGTCAAGTTTTTCTGTATTGTATATTTTTGTTATTTAGCGTGCCTTTCTTCCACTTTTAGACTAATCGCGACGAAGAGAATGAACGGTCAAGGGTGTCACCCGAATGCATTCGTGAAGAAATATTTAAGAAGATACGAATGCTTCAATAAACGGATACATTCGGCCTTCCCTCCATGTTGATTTGCAAATGTAACGAGATAGAAAGAAAGAAAGAATGGTAGAAATTAATAGAAAATAGGAAGAAAGACATAGAGAAAGAGAAAGACAGAAGTGATAGGAAAATCAGAAGTGAAGATAAGAGAATACAGTTTGTAAAACTTATATCATGCCTTCCGTGCCCACCTAATCTATCAAATATATGGCTTCTGCCCACTCGGTTAATATTATCTGGCGCCGCCCCTGAACGAAGACTAAATTAAATTGATGAAGTGATAAAGACAATTAAACACGCATTCCCAGGACAGCGCACATCAAATGTTAACCATTACCAGAAATCTGTTTATAGTACAACATTATAAACGGATACAAATAGACAGAATATCTTAAGATAAATTCTCATTACTTAGTCATATTTTATTTGTGAATTTATATTTTTGTGGCAGAGGTCAATTTGTTCTTTTTCCTCTTGACATGATATCTGAATTTGTACCTTATCCTAATAATAATATACCTGAAGGGCCGAAAGAATGTCTATGTTTATTTCTATTTGAAAGCATTTCTACGTTCATTGAAGACGACTTGAGGGGGTGATATTTACCTCACGTTAATCGCACCTCGCCCTAACTACATATTTATCTGAGAATGACCACCAATAGGCAAACTGTTCTTTCATGAATAACTACAAGTAGAGGAATTATAAATTGAATACATAAACACACATTCCTTCTTAATTTTATTTATCTAATGCAATAACAAAAACAATCACATTTATCCAAATGACTCAGGTTGACTTTGTACTGTCATTACATTACACAGTTATGTTTTTATTCATCACAGACAGAAGTAACTGATGCTCTTGTCTTGTGAATAAGAAGACGTTCGCTGTTTGAGAGTATTTGGTTCCTACTGCATTAGATTTTAAATTTATGCTCACCTATGCTGGTTCAGGTTGCATTATTCTTTTGAGTTTTTAAATGTTTTAATTTATTAATTGATTAGCTTTATTTTACTATATTTTACTTTACCGGCTTTTTAAATGTTTGTTTTAAGTGATGAACACAAATGGCATGCGTTATTGTTCTATATTACTTTTGATTAATGTTTGTATTGTGTGCAAATAAAATATGATTGATTGTTGTGAATTTATCTTAAGGTATTATATTCTATTGGTTTATAATTATTGTATATGATGCACATATACACAGCCTCAGTCCATCATTCACCTCAGCGTCGTGATTGGCCAAAAGTTGCAGAATATAATTAGCTTCGATTATACATCAGAGGTTGGACATAGACGCTGCAGAATTAATAAATTGTCCCGAGGGATTAGGAATAGAAATAAACCCGCCAAAAAAATATTTAAAAAAGGGTTATTCCATAAAGGACACAATTTCACTTACAACATATTCAAAAACGGAAAGACAAATATGGTTAGGACATGTAAATTTACACAATGCAAATCCAGCCATGCCATTGGATCGAGCCAAGAGGAAAAATACATCAGCCATGGAGGCAATTGGGAAACCCGCGATTACGACATTCAGAGAAATTGCAGAGAAAGTAAGGGAATGTGTATGTCTTGTGAAAGGACTGAAGCAGAGGGGCGATAGAGACAGAAGAGGAGGGGGGATATATACATAGAAGCAAGTGAAAGTGAAATTCGGTTCGGGATTGATTCGAAGCCATTAATGCACGAATGTTTTGCAGGAAGGCGCTTGGCAACATTGCGACGGCAACCTACGCAAAAATGGAGCTGATCACCTTTCGGATGATTTCAACACGGCACAATTTCAAGGGAAGGTGAAGTTCCTCAACCAGGCGCAGGTTGTCGTGCAACAAGGCTGTTTCGAAGTTCTTTTTCCTCGACGCACACATCAAGAAGCAAGGCTAATAACTTCTCGTTTTCCCATCAATCCAAAAAAGAAAAAAAAAAATCCTACTCCTCATCGCGTCTGTTCCTTGCAATCGGCTGGCAAGGACGTTGTAAAGGTAACTTAATGCGTACTACATTCCATCATGTTTTGGCACAGAGTGACCTACTTTCTAGCCCGAAACCAGTCAGTACTATTCTATTGGAATGTCCACCTGACAACTTATGCACAGTTTCAGATATATTGCAACACCCACAACTTTCTAGATTGTTTTATGTTGTTTTCCAGACACCACCATATTCCTTGTTGACAGTGTATGTAGATGGTGCATCGTGGTATAAAATTCAAGCTTACACTTACATTTTTTTAATTCGTTGGCTTGTCAGGTGTGCTTTTGGAAACTACAACCAGATTACAAGGTTCCGTGATCGTGAGTCACACCAATGCGTTGCACATATAAGGAAAGTCATTCTCGCTGCACGCTGAAGTGAAGTTATACAATACTGCCTAAAACTTCCAGATCATTTTTGTGTTGTTTCTAGCAGTAGTGTACCCAGGATTATGTTTTAGGACAGGCTCAACATGAAGCTTTTATACAGTCCATACAGGAAAGATTACGTTGGTAAAATTTCCAGGCATATATCAATTTTCCTTCTTTCCACCCCCCCCCCCCCCGTACGTGCGTGTATAGTCTCCCTCTCTCTACACACACAAAATGTGTGTTTTTCCATGTTCTCGAAAACCAGATAACAGCTATGTTTTGATATTTTTTCAGTTTGGTTTTAAAATCTATGCACATAAAGGCTACTCGGGACTGGGCCTACAGTTTAAAGTTGGATCCGAACCACTATGTGCCACTACCGGGTATCGAACCCTGCACCCAAGGCACAAGGCGACGACGTTAAGGGAAAGGGCTCGATTATCGGATAGTTCCCTTATATCGACACCACTGTTGCTCGCCAACTAAGTGTTGCACTCAAGCGACAGTAAGTATAAATAAAAAGTCCTATATCACCATAACGTCAGTCTTTGCGTGAGACAACGGGATGCTAGTGTAGTTCTCTTCTGGGAAAAATATTCGATTTCCTAGTTGGGAATTTTGCAGCCTAATTTTCGCTTGCATTTCTGACTGATAAGAGTAGCAAGAGTTTAGAAATTGAAATGCACAATGTAAAGTGTGAATTGTTTACTTTAGGTTTTTCTTGGTTTAAGAGTTCTACAAAGCTTTGTTTGTGTGTCATGGCGTCGCATATATGTGAAGAGGCAGTACCCTAATATCGGATACACAAGGATGCCAAAGATCGGATATGCGATACATGAACACCTCTTTCCTTTTAAAAAAAATCTAGATGCCGAGGAAGATGTGGGACCCTATATCAGAGAGAGATATCGTTGCATCTATTTCTTGATTGTTCCCTGAATTATGGAATTCTTGATTGTTCCCTGAATTATGGAAAAGTGTCAACCTATGAGGGGCCAAGTACAATCAAACCAATCAACCGAAATCACACAAAAAACAATATTTTCTGCTCCCTTGATGTTCTTTCCCTGATCATAGCCTTTTATTTGATTTTCTCTTCACATTATAATGTTTTTTTTTTTTTTTTGCCTATCCGATATTAGGTATAGTCGACGCGCTAGCTACGATAATGAGCGGCTGGCTTTGAAGTCGACGGAGCACGCCCACCAGCTCCAACAACACATTCACCGCACGGTTGAGACTCCACGTGGACTAGACGAGCGTAATGACAGCTGCGACCTTTGCCTCAAGGACTCCACGTGGTGTAGACAAGCAGAATGACAGCTGCGACCATTGGCTGAAGGTTGACTGTGATTGGACGAAAACAACTCGCCCGCTGTTTATCCCCACCCACGTTCGTGGCGGGATCTCGCTTCAGATCTTACACGTTAACCAAGTAAACGCGTCAACTATACTCCCTCTATCCGATACTAGGGCAGATTTTTTGGATTTCAAATTTTTCCACTTTTTCTTCTACAGGGATGTTATTTCAGTAGTTTACCGCGCGAGCGTCGACCGGTCGGCGGCCCCGTCATGCAACAGGTCCCGGCAAATTGACTTACAGGAAGTCCGTAACAGAAACCGCTTGTTTTGTAATGTTTCCACTTTTCACAATTACAGTTACAATTACAATTGAAATAAGCACGTGCTTGTCGCAAGGTTGCTGGAAAAGGTGTCCTCCCAAATACAAATATTTCTGGCACCTTATTTCTGACATCTAATCTTAGATTAGACATCGCTACTTTATCTTCAGTTGTCGCGAGAGCCCCGGCAGCTTATCGGGGGAGTTGTCAGCCGCGATAGGGCGCTTCATACTGTACGAATGCGACACCTGTCGGCAGTGATGCCAACCGTAGGGACGTCCCTACGCATAGGGACATTTCACTATATTTCGCCCTCGTAGGAACGTAGGGACAGATTTTGCCAAATGAGGGAAAACGTAGGGACTTTTTCCAATCTTGGAAAATAACATTTTATTGTGCAAAGGTGCAAAGCTTACTCGCCAGTCAGTTGCACTTTCTTGGTGCTCGGTTTGGAATGAATTTATTAGTTTATCTGGATACTTTAGCGAGGAGGAGAAAAAAGAACTAACTAACAAATCTCCATCAGAATTTGGAACTTGTTATCGGTTACCAAGAACTTTCAAGGCAAGTTCTTTTTTGAAAACATTTCCTCTCTCGCGAAAATAGTGCTAACATTGCCACATTCTAAGGCGGAAAAGGAAAGAATATTTTCAATGTTAAGTGATACAAAAACAAAAAAAGAGAAATAAAATGGGACCAGAATTGTTAAAGACTGCAGGAAATACACCATCACCAACCAACATCTATCCCTTCACAGCAGCAGCATGTATGACTTCAAATAACATAATCAACAGTAAACGACTCAACGTTATTCATTAAGGCAAGAATTTACAATACCGGACCCTTCTGTAATTTCTATGCTACGTCTTATAATCCGAAAATAATTATTCGTGATGATTTATTTCAAGTTAACATGTTGGGGTGAGGTGAAAAAAATGTTCATTAACGTGTAGAAGTTGTAAAATAAGCTTTTCAATTCTCGCAATGATTCTCCGTATACAAGTATGGTAGCCATATTTGTTGATATGAACAATTGACGTTCGCAATTAGTTACGCTGTCTACAGCGTTGCCACACTGTTGATTTCATACTTGGAGAGCATGGATCGTGTAAGAATGGCGGAAGAGAACAGTAAAAAGTTGTTAATGTTGTACAGATTGTTAGGTGGAGTGTGCAGGAGGATGGCCGTGGGCTAATTAATAATCTTATGGATTTCGGTATTATGCCCAAAGAAGGTGCTTACGTGTGACAGTGACAATCACAATGTAGAAGAACATGTGGAATGTGGACTGATTTGATTACAGGTAAGTTTGGCAACAGTAAAATTGCAGGATACGAGAATGGCGTCTTCGATGATGAACGTTTGCCGTTAAAGTCCTACGAAAATAAGGTTTTTTATCGGTTCGTAATCACAATTAGCGCAAAACCATTCACGGATAGCCCCACTGATCATTCTCGGTAAGGTTAGGTTAGGTTAGGTTAGGCAAGGCAAACATAGTTAAAATTTGGGGTCGAGAAACCATGCACGGGTAGCCCCACAAACCATTGACGGATTGCCCCACGAACCATTCACGGTAAGGTTAGGTTAGGTTAGGATAGGCAAAAACAGTTAAAATTTAGGGTCGTAGTAATATCAGGAATGTATATTTCGTTTTTTAAATATTGGAAACATAAAATCTTCCGGAAAATAATGAGCAATCGTGCTCATCGCGGACCACTCAATTTCACCTATTTTGCAATTTCTACACGTGACCCCCAAATTTTAAACTTCAAATTCGTGATTAGGAGGCCTCAATTAGTGAGTATGCGAAATATTACAAAAATCGGGGAGGGGTCTTGTTTTGTAAATTTGCTCCTTCACTAATTGTGGGAGTACCGAGCAGAAAGATTTGGTAAGTAAATGTGTATATTTTATATTCTGTTTTGCATGCTCATGAGGTGTTGTTTTCTTTAGTCGCTTTACTTGGCGTAGGGACATTTGGTCAGTTGTAGGGACATTTTGACTACGTCTGTAGGGACATTGCCGAAAATTGGTTAGCAACACTGTCGGCTACCAGACGTAGTGAGTGTACGCTCATGTTCACTTCTGTTTGCGTTTATCAGTACGCGTGTTGTTTATACTGTGTTATTGAGTTGGTGTGCTATACAGTGCTAGTGGATTATTGTGTGTTAATTGTTATTCATTCATTAGTTATGCCGATAAACAAATATAGTCTTGAACAAAGAGTTTTTATGTACGATAATTACTTGAAAACGAACTCTTGCAGAAAAGTGGTCAGGCAATTACGAGAGACAGGATCTCTTGAACCTAAGAAACGTGTTGTATTGCTGTTGAAGGTGGTCATGTTCAACATCTCTTATAACACAGGAGGTTAGTGAACATCATTAATATTACCTTTATATATCATTTTACGCTTTCGGTTTGCTTTATGCGCCGGGATGCTGTGTTCCCTTTCTGCCAACTGAGGATAAAGTAGCGATGTCTAATCTACGTAAGATTAGATGTCAGAAATAAGGTGCCAGAAATATTTGTATTTGGAAGGACACCTTTTCCAGCAACCTTGCGACAAGGTACGTGCTTATTTGAATTGTAATTGTAACTGTAATTGTGAAAAGTGGAAACATTACAAAACAAGCTGTTTCTGTTACGGACTTCCTGTAACGCAATTTGCCGGGACCTGCTGCATGACAGAGTCGCCAAGCGGCCGACGCTCTCGCGGTAAACTGCTGAAATAACCTCCCTGTATTAGGCTCCCTACGAAAAAAAAAAAACTTTTCAATAAATCGAACTTGGTTCTTTGTAGTGAATGAATAAAAGTGTCTGCTGCAAACACATGGAATTTAGTGGTTATTAAGATATCATATACTTGCATAAACAAAAAGTATGCGATATTTGAGCACGTTCTCGTACTACTAGGCCATCGGGCAGACCTCTGGAAACAGTTATGGTGTGTGCTGATTTGGAAAAATAGAAAATTATATTAACCTTGTACATTTTCTTGGTTTCCTACAAGTTCCCCATAATTTTTCTTATTTTTAATTTTTCAATGTTTTATCGACCCAACTCTTTCGGTACGTCATTGATTTGCAGATATGGACCAAAAATATTTTTTTCCCCTGTTGAATGCCTAGATCAGAAGTCACCCAATGCTATAATTGTAATATTTATACTTCCAACATGTCAACTCGACATACTGGAGCCAGTAATTCCAATTGGGAACTTCCCTGTTGTGGTGTGACTAGGTAAGAACTGAAATTTTGAGTCGGATTTAAGAAGTGATAGAGTAGGGGCATAAAGAAGAGATTACTTCACAGATTTGTTTCGTTAATTGCACTGTATTTTAACAGGTTTCTACAGAGTGTATCTGTGTAAAATGCTGTACCGAAGAGCTGCAACTCGTTCCAGAGCCTGTCCTTCACGTGTACTGGGATGCTCAGAAATTTTGTAATTTTTATTTTCAGTAGCTTATTTTGCCATACTTTCCTGCACTGGACGGCCTTTTCAGTGGCCAGGACACTGTTTATTTGCATATCATCCAGTAATGAACTCATAGCTTTCTCTTTGGAGTGAGGAGGACTTCTTTCATAGCCATCTCCCAATCTTTGTTTTGAAACTACACAGATTTCTATAATAAAAAAAAAAAAAAAAAAAAAAAGTCTTCTAATCAACTTCGCTGGGGATCCTGGTACCATAATAGTTAATGCTCTTGCTTTGTTATTAATGGGCCTTGAATTCGATTCCTTCAAGTGCAGATTTCAATGGTTTAGTTGAAACTTTAGGTGCATTCACAATCAGTCTGTTTCATATATTCGTATACATGTCTACTGCACATTCTAAAAGCGTTTTGTCACATAATGAGGAATTTAAGATCTAAATAAGCGCGAGAATTTGATAATTGGACTATAAATGAGTTTTTTCTTTACTCGCTCAAAATAAACTGAAAAATACAAAAAAAAGAGTTGTCAGTGCCCAAAAAATAATCGTTATTCACTTTGCCTTTTAAAAGGTTAGTAAAGCCACAGCATTGGGTAGTTAAACACTGTTAAATTTCTACAGTAGAAATGATAGAAATAATGCATTTCTCTGGAAAAATATTTATAATTAAAATTTAGTTAATAAAATGCATGAATACACTAAAAATTAGATTTCGGGGGCAAAGAAATGTGTTACAAAAAGTATTTCAAAGTTTCAGGTACGATGTCCAATGGGGAACACTTCTATGATTTGTATAGAATATCAATGTGTATGTTCAATGTAATAAAATAATAATAATAATAATAGTTTTTGGTCTCAAGTGTTAAGCATAGCATGAGTATGAAGAAGTGCCAGGCCAATATACATTTCCATTTACAGAGAAATTATTAGAGGATTTACTTCTATAGTTATGAATATTTTCATTACTACACTGGTGTAATAAAAATAACAGTAGTAACAAATAACTTCAGTCATCCACTTTCATTGCATAAATCGATTGGTCCGTAGTGGTTAGTTTGAGAGCAATTTCTTGCGCTTAATATCGCATTAATGTCTTGAAGAGACGTATTCCCTGAACCACATTGTTCCTCAACGACTCCCGAAGGTGTTGCCCGTAATCTTCGAACGTTGAGCTGAGGTATTAGAGTGTACTTTACCTGGCAAGACTTGTTTGAGAGGATTTAAGGGACTTAAGAGGAACGCTAGTTGATGAGGAAACGTGGTACTTCTGCAATATACGTATAATGGAATTAGTACCGAAGGTGTAGGTTCGGCGTGGATACCGAGTGCATGGTTCCTGCACCGATAATTAGATTCAGCATGGCTGCGAGATGACTACGATGAAGTTTAACACCTATATAATGTTATATCAACGTCACAGATGAGGTTGTGCGAGCAGGATGCTGGTGTCAAATTTCTGGCGAGAAAGTTGGTAGAATAGTGAACTCTGATTACGGAGATCTCTTGTCGATACACCCCACTAAACTATGGTCTAGTTCATTCCCCCCTTTTATTCTTCAAGGTTAATAAGAAGACTGCAAAATAAACAGTGTTTAATCTTTTAAATCCTTGGATGTTTCATTCTTCAGTCACCCCTACAAATATTTGCATTTAACTTGATACTTGAAGACAGAAAACACAGTGTTAAACATTCCTTATAGAGTGAAGCACCCAGGCTATTTTCTTTTTTAAATCAGAGTAATATTAGTGAAAAATAATTAGGTCACAACTTGAATGTGCCATATACATACATACATAAATATATGTAGCAGTAGCATAATGAACTACATTAGCATTTACAAAATTATTTTCCGTCAAGAAAACTGTAAATCAAATCGATGACAAAATATGCCACGTGTCGAGACTTATTCGAAATATGAACATAAAAAATATTTGATGAATGAATCACATATAGTTCAATCGTTCCTATTAATTCACAATTTGATACTTTAAAATTTCTCTGCGTCAGTAGAGACGCACCTGTAACATTTTTATGTCATTTTTTAAATAAAAACTTCAAGTTGTTATTGCAATAGCTGCTCCCTTCTTTGTTCTGTAACTGTGTATCTCCTTATAGCACAAGGCATTTTGTAAGCTAATAATGGCACTTTTGAAAGGTTATGGTAACTTTAACCACGGCCATAGAAATGAAAACAAGAGTGGCTAACAATAGGTGATTATTTAAAAAAGACTCAATGTCTTCCGTGCAGCTAACATTCAACCGTTCTTCTTGAAGAAACAAACGTTAGATAACAACTGCCAATTAAAAGTAACGTCATCAGCATTGCAGTTCGAACGTGCAAGGTAAAAATTCATAAAACCCAGCCTTCAATTACATTCTTTTCCATTTCCAAAAATCCATTATTCTAACATTTTTAAAGTAGGTAGTGATTGCTGCTACAACTGTTTCAAGCATTGCCATTGGCTGGTAGCTTTTTGGGATAGTAAATAAGATGCGGTTGTTAGGTTAGGCTAATTGGGTTTATTTCTCTTAGAAGAAGAAGAAGACGAAAAATGGTTGTAGCAGCAATACCGATCTTTAAAGTACTGTGGCAATAAAAATGGCTACTTAATTGCATTGATTGATTCATTGATTGATCGCTTATCTTCCAAGGCTAATCGTGAAAATGAGGATGAGTGATAATGACATGGTGAAATTAATGAAGGTACACTCACAAAGAACACGCATGCCCAGGCCGGGATTCAAGTCCGGGACCCCTAGCGTCGTAGCGCGTTGTACAAACCACTCTGCCATTAATTGCATTTAATACGAAAATCTCACAAAATAAATAACATCAATACGTCGAGAGCTGAATCTATTCTAGATATAAGACGAACAATCAGACACAGATACACATTTGACCTTCGGTTTACTTTTCACATTGTCTTTCTCTCTCTCTCTCTTGTTCACACATGCACGCACACACACACACATACATAAATGCCTTGGTGGCCCAGTCCGTGGAACATCTTACTGCCACGCGGGAGATTCAGGTTCGATGCCATGGGTAGCTGTTATCAGCTGGCAATGTTTCAGACAAGATCCCTCCATAGAGCGACTCTAGGGCTAAACCAGCCTCTAACCAATATGCAGCTGAGAGCAAGCATGGAGGGGTAAAGACATTAAAGCATTTCATAATGGTGGGCGAGACATCGATTATTTTTTTCATTTTTTATTTTTTTGCGGCTGCTCCAAATAATTGTGATATTTTCAAATGTGTATCTAGTGTGTCCGTAAAATAATGGTTTAGACAGTCATAGATTTGAAACAAAGCATGGTAGAGAGATGAACGATACGTCAAAGCAAGGAGAAACTCTCCAAGTCTCTTACCTGTTCAGTAGACTTCGATGTGTGAACCCTTAGTTGCCCTGCAGACGTCAAGACGATACTCAGTCTCTTCCCATACACAGCAGAGAACATCCGACGTGATAGACGAAACAGCTTCAGTGATCCTTGCTTTTAAATTTTCCAGATTTCGAACATGACAGGTAAACACTTGTGCTTTTACATAACCCCACAAATAGAAATCCATGGGTGTAAGGTCTGGAGACCGTGGGGTCCAGGCAATCCATCCTTCTTGTCAAACCCATCGCTGAGGAAATGTTTCGTTAAGAAAATCCCGCACGATTGTGGAAAAATGTGGAGGAGCACCATCTAACTGGAAAATGGAATTCTCCGGTATTTGGGGCATTGTATACCTTATAACATATCCAGGAAGGTGGTCCTCATTATTATTTGTTCAGCAAGAAAGAAGGGTCCAATAGCGCATCATACATTCACTTTTTCGCTGTCACGCTCATGTTCCATAACAGCATGTGGAGGTTCACTACCCCATATACGAACATTATGCGTAGGTGCCTGTAATTGTGTAGCACAAACATTTGTTGGGAGTGGTAGAGTAAGAGGTGCACCAGGGTCAGAATATTTTTTGAATTACAGATTACTAACTTTTTCAGATTTTTATTCCTGTGATAACATTTCCCTGAAAGGTGAAACGCAGATTTTGCTCAAAACTCTTCAGCGTTACGAAGATGGAACGAAAGTACTCCACTTAATGGATTTCTTCGAAATCCTAGGAGAGTACAAAACGTTTCGCAAGGTTCACACTCTAGTTGTATTCTCTGTAATAATTCCAGTTTCCAATGCAGAGTGTGGGGGAAAAAAAAAAAAAAAAAAAAAAAACACGTTTGAAAAGCTTTGCTCGAAACAGGATGCTGGATGCCAGCTGCCTCATTTGGCTGTCCTTGCTATTAAGACGAAATATCAAGTCCTGGACGTACCGAAGGTGGGTAATGTGTTCTCCAAAGCACATACAGCAGAATTCTCCTACAGGAGAATTGCACTTCACTAAGTGACTTTCGTTGTTTCTAATACTTAACAAGATTAATTTCTTCCGACGTCATGTTTATTTTGCACGAAAATTAAACTCTTCGAAACATTTTTTCGTCATATCGTATCATTCTACAAAATGATGGGATCGAACCAACCACTCCCAATAGATGAATGGAAAATGTAGCTATTCAACATTCATCCTCGTAAATGATGAGATCACTTGTCCTCATGACAAGCATAATGCTTGGCTGCGAGAGGTACAACCGAAATAGAATACCCAACTATACAACTAGAAATGGCAAATAGTCACTCGTTAGATTTTGTGAACCTTAGAACCTAAATCATGCATGTTATTTATACATGTGGTTTTACTGTTTCTTGTATGCTTAAAATGTTCTTATTGTTTTAGTTCTGGAAAATTTAGACAAATTTTAGTGTTAATGACAAAACAATTATGGTTTACCTTTGTGAGAAATGACCAAATTTCTTCGGAAAACTATTTTATCTCATCAGCCACTAATTTGAAATCTTTATTGAATTATAACACCCAAATCTTTGAACACAATCACACACATTATATTTCCAAAACAATGCCAAGAAATCCCATCTGCGAGCTCAAAATACCGTTTTGTGTACACACACACACATACACTACCCACCTCCGAAACACAACAGATGCTTCTCCCCGAAAATGTTCCCGTTCCTACGAAATTTTCCTTGTGGGAAGATCCCCCGAGCAAATTCTATTTCAGGACGAGTTTAAACAGAAGGCCAAACAGTAATAAATTTCTCTTGAATCGATCTATTACCAGCTAGACTACAAATGACAGATCTAATAGGCTTCAGGTAGTTCTTTTTTAACAGAAGAACTGTTATCCCCTGTTTATATGGCATATTTCGCGGCGTTTTTCGCGTTAAAAGTGCAAAATACGGTGTTATTCAGAAACGTGGCTAAATTCGCGTTATTTCGCGATTCCGAAACACTGAAAACTTACTTCCTTTACCTACCTAACTACATTTTAAACACTTCATTTTTCTTTCCTCAACTTTTCGTGTTATCGTTAAAACGAAAACTTCATGTGCCCTACATATATGTTAATATCTTATAAATTGAATATTTATATCAGGAGTTTCATCTCAAGAAAGACGATGAATTATATAATTATAAATGTCTTCTTATACTGACATAGGCCACTAGGAACAACGCAACTTGCGACAGTTTCCACGAATAAAAAAAGAATGAATGCCTTTATTAGAGCGAATCATATGGAGATAAACTCGTAATCAAGAAGTAAATTTTGGCAGTAAAAACCAAATATATATATTATATATTATATTTATATGCAGTGTTTTCTGGCGTTTTTTATGTAACTACCCCCAACAATATTTTGTCGCTGTCCCCCCTCCTGTCACTTTTCCCTGGTGACGTCACTGCTTGGTCTGTTTGTAAATACTGTAAATACTGATTACAACATCGCAAGTACCTTTGTATTTTGCTGAGGTAAGACTGAAGTTGTGTTTTCATTCAAGTCGTTTCTCTTACCAAGGGGGCTGGCTAGTGGCAACCCTGCCACGCGTCCCTGGAAGTTACGTCGGAGTGATCGTTTGCTGTGTTGGGTTGCATACACATAGGTTAGATTTTAAGAGCTTGAAGCGCAGAAACCAAGCGCTTTCGAGGTAACGTTTATGATATCTACCAGCACCCAAGCGTTCTTGAAGGTGTTTTGCGACACCCTGTATATGTACACACACACACACACACACACACTCAAAGGTTCCCTGCTTTGATACGCAGTGCATGGATAGTGACATTTAACATGCATGAGCACAGCATACAGAGAAATCAAGATCAAACGTACACCATTTTTTATGTCCAATGCATGACTAGTAAAAAAAACCAGTCGATCCAGGCAACACTCGTCTCTTTTATGACGTAATAACTAAGCAGTCGTTTCCAAGAATCGTGTCGTCACAAATTCCCCGAGATAAGAAAATCTAAAGACCATGCCACGACAATGCTGCGAGTCATGCAGAAGGAGACGCAGTTACTTCGACGTTTTCCGTGTTGTCGACCCACATTTTCAGATAATCCCAACTCAAGGTCGTTCGAAGTATCATCGCGCATGGCAGTGTGCATGCTCGTTTCCCCAATATCAGAGGCAGTTCACTCGGTGATCGATTTGTTTGCTCTTTGGCGCTGGCTCTGATCATTTGGCCTTCAAAGCAATCAGGCAAGGATTAAAATCTGAAGAGACGCAGATATGATTATGCAGACTATTTATAACCTTTGTTCTTCCCACGCTAGAAAAATAGCTTCAAATCTCCAACAAACAGGCTCTCCAAGACAAACCGTGATTTCATCTGATGGTGCGGGATTGTTATTGGCATATATCTATAAATAACCTATTTTCTTTAGGATAATTGAATAATGGAATACAAGGCGAACACAAAATAACCTGCAAATATATGTGTGTTACAACGCACAGAAAAAACGTTCCAACAATGAATTAATTTTCCATCTTTTCAAGTAGAACCATTCATGGCTTTCCCGGTTTTGAACCCATGATCATTGAATTTCCGTTCTTGCAAACCTTTCCAGTATCCGCGAGACCACAGAGGCTAGAAGCAGCATTAAATTGCTTCATCAGTCATAAAATTATGAGACGCTTCTTAACGAGGAACTGCCGACCACTGTGGAGAAGTGGTTATCACAGCACACTACGTCTCCCTGGGTCCCGGGTTTGAATTCCGGCCTGGACATGGGTGTTCTTTGTGAGTGTCCCGTCATAAATTTCATCATATCATCACTCATCCTCATCTTCGCCATTAGCCAAAAGTGGCGAAAAGAGAAGTAAAATAAACTACATTAAAATCAAATCCAATAACGATCTACTTCTCATCCACTCCGTTAATCAAATCTGGAACAGTTTCTTTAGTATTTCTATTTTTATTGGTTCGTGTCGCGTTTCTCGCGTGGCTAATCACGACGATTAAGACGAATAACGATGGTGAAGGAACATTCACAGATACTTTATTTTCTTTATATTTAGATTATTTTAAGTGCATTTCCTGCCTCTTGGATTACTCTCGACGATGAGGATGAATGATGAACTGATGAAATCGTTGATGGAACGAGCACAATGCCATACACAGGGATCGAAACTGCGACCTCTGGCTTTGTAACGCGTTATGTTGACCACTCGCCAAGGGGGCAGTTCACAGAGACTCGAACTCGGAATCTTCAGCGGCAAGAACATGAATCGCCCACTCAACGCACTCGGCCACCGAGGATGCAGGTATATTCTCATTTACAAAAAAGATACGTCGACAAATCTTTGGCGTTATAAAATTGGCTTTAACTATTAAAAATCCAAAATAACTGGGACCAGACTCTTATCATTGAATTCAATTTATTTTAGGTGCTGAAAAATTATGGTCTGCTGTGCTCTGGTATGGTAAAATCAGTGACGTGCCCAGGATTTTCGAATGGGGGGGGGTACATGTACTTTTTTTAGTAGCCAGTCCTCATTTTGTCATTTTTTCCTGCCATTGGCGTTTTATTAGAAATACTAATTGGAAGGGGGAGGGGTATAACCCCCACCAACTCACTTGGGCACGACACTGGGTAAAATATATGTTTTCCTTCTGTTCATTGTCGTATCTGATACATTCATATGATTTAGGGTATACCTAAATGACAAAACATACTAGTCCTGGATTTAACATATTTATAATATCAGGACAGAAAACACTACGGCGTACGAATACAAGTTAAGGTGAAGTAGAAGTCGCAGAAAAATTAAAAAAAGGGACATGGAAGACTCAAAATAACCAGAAATGTCCATTAAGATTGAAATTCAAATCTTGAATATCTTATTGTGTGCATTACACAAATAATTATTAGCTGAATTCTTATAAACTATCTGCATTGGTATTTATTTATTATTGTTAATTATTTTAAGTCGCTTTTCGACGATGAGGGTGGATGATAATTAGATAAAATAGATGATAAAACAAACACAACGACACATTCATGTTTTAACTTGAATTCGAAACGAGGACTCCCTGACTTCGTAGTGCGATATGATGATCACTCCTCCATAGAGGCCAGCATATGTTCGTTAGTTTTAAGTCCACTTTAAGCTCAGATAGGTTAATCAGAAGTCAACATATGTAGGAGGTAGGTGTATGCATATGTTATATCACAAGAGTGGACTGGATTGTTATTGAGAAACATGGAATTTGGATTCAATCTTTATCTTTTCCCGATATTTCAGGAATGTGTCCTCTTTGTACAGAAACGAAAGCTCTCTTTGCTGATCCCATCCATTGTTTAAACAATACATTGTTTCAGTTGTCTCTCGGCGTCCTCATGATTTCTTTAGGACCATTATAGTAACAAGATATAATTAGCGAGGACGGTAAAACACACTTTCCTACCAAGGTTGCATGCTTTATCTTTTACTCTTATTCTTGTCACTTGGCTATCCTCTGCAATTAATAAATATAAGGCAAAGAGGACAAAGTCGGAGATGGGGGGGGGGTGTTCTCCCACAAGAAATTAACTCCATTTCAATGAAAGACTGTGAGAAATGGATGACGAGCCGTTTGTGATCTGTTTAATCCCTGCTGTTGCATAATACATTTACAGCCATCCAGTGCAACTGCATTATTAGATAATAACTTTCCCACGCAAAGTTAACATCACACGATTTCTGCTGTGAGTACGCCTCGGCAAAGATATCGCGATTGAGTGTGTTGCAGTTTCGTTAATAATTACATAAGAAAGTGCCTCATTATCTCTGGTTTGCACTCTTCTTTGAAACACTGAGTGGATAACTAAAGTGAAATGATTCAAACTCGCTTTTAAAGCTTGCTTTATTATTATTATTATTATTATTATTATTATTATTATTATTATTATTATTATTATTATTATTAACGAGGCTTTGTATTCTATCTGGATCACGTCATGAAGGATGGGGAAGTTGCAGACCCTCATAAGCTCTTATTTTGGTTTAAAAAAAAAAGTTTTCTTCATGTTTAAATGTTTGACATGAAACGAATTCGCACAAATTGTTTAAACTACAATTCTTGGCAGTTAGAGGAATGTTTTCATCCAAGGAATCAGTTTTTGTCGGACTTAGTTCAAATTGGCTTTCGAACATCGAACACCGTAAACATTTGGCCACAGGGAGGTTATAATTACTACTACAAGTCCGTAAAAGAACTGAGCTAACAAGTGCCAATGATTTAATTTTATTTCTGGGCAAATAGAAAAGTTCAGGTAACCCATTTGTGTTTCGTTCTAGTTGGTCACATTTATCTTTCCTCAAGTATTTTTTACTTTTTCTAGTCATCAATTGAAATGACGATTTTACTAAATGACATTCTTATTGGGACTACATGTGGAAAGAATTCACAACGAGAAATACAAGATCAGGCTGAGAGTACTAATCATATCAAAGCATCTCCAAGTTAAGGTAGTGGACAAACAACAAAGTAACTTTAGTTATTTACTGTATCTGCATGTAAACTTCTATGATATTCAAATACATGATAGAATAGTATACTGTAAATATATATATTAAGATAAAAACCGCAAGACAGCTCACTTGTGTTATTCATCTTGATGTGGCACACATGTGTGTAGTGTTTATTCTTTCGAAGAGTTATCATGCAAGAGAACAGTTTGCTTTTAGAATCTAGTAAATTATGGTTCACCATTGTGGATTGGTTCTACAGATAAGTGAAGGGTATCTCTACGAATTTCAAGTCCTCAAAGAAAAATCGACCAAGTAGAATAAGCAGTTCTACAGGAAAATGAACTTGCATTTAACTTTGATACAAGTGCGTTGTACTCAGAAGCTCTTGAACTTTCTTGGATGTCGTGTAATTCTAGTACAGAGCGCGGTATTCCAATTGATGCGTGGCCACACCTTCTTCTTCTTTGCAAATTCAACGGAAATGCCATTGCATGACACAAATGCCGATAAAATGCCTGGGATATCTTCCTCTGTAAAATAATAAAGGATAGAAGGAAAGGCACTTCTCGCGAGTTGCTAAAATGTTACATCAAGCTTCCAAAATCGTGTCGCGAAGGATGTGGGCGTTACGATGACAGACCGAGAAACCATGCCGTGACTGATTCATGCTGTCTACACACCCGGAATGCAAGATTCGTATTTGGAGTTGCAGCGTATATTTTTAACGGCATCTGCACGTTCTACTCACGGAGAGATATTCCTGGAAAAGCGTGATTTCACCTATGCCTTTTGCACAATGAACTAAAGTACAATGGAGATGTTTTGTATGCGCACAGCAATCTGAGTAACAGTACCACTTTCCTCTCCCTCCTCCTCCTGCCAGTCGGTGGCACTTTGCACATACACTTTAGCCTGACTTGAGTTCAAGATGTCTTGAGTTAGCTGAAATTTAAGTTTAGAAAAGCTTACTGCCATGACCTAAAACACGTGCCATTTCTTTCTCGGAATTTCTGATTTCCTCTTTATTCTTGGAACTCTTTTTGATATTTGCTTACTTCGTCCTTCGTGCAAGTCTCCCCGGACAACGTAATGGTTCTCCCGCGCGGTGTGAGAGAGGTCCTCGATTCAATTCCTGGTGAGAACCTAAGTAGTCCGTGCCGATCCAACAGGAGAAGAACAATTTGAATAAGTAGCAAGCTTCGACGTAGAAATCCAAGGAAAAGGGGCCATTGGAGCAAACTCGATCGCCATTTTGCATTGGGCCTCATAGAGCCGTACTACCCAAGGAGTGTTTTCTATCTTGCTTGCTTTCTTCCTTCTCTTTTAGTGTTACTAGCCACTAGGACACTGTTTTCTATGTAACATCTTGGTCAAACCACTGGCTATCCAATGAAAAGTTTCATGTTATATGTTGGGTGTACATTTTTCGAGAGATAAACAAATAATGAAGGTGATAATAAAAACTAAATGAAAGTTGACAAGTGTATACCGTATGCGGCAAACGAAAATTGCCCCTTTACGATCAAGGAAGCGAGTGCCGTCATTCAATTATGCATCAATTAAAGTTGGTGTGGAAGATCATCTTCGCCTGTGATCAAGGCAGATATACTATGGTCCAAATAGTAAGCGGTTCGCGTAGTGGTTTTATTTTAAAAAAATAATAGAACAAATGTAATAACTTGTTTTGGTGTTAGAGCGAAAATATGTACTGAAACTAGCACCTCTCACACCTGTAATACAGATTTGTCTGTATCTCAGCGGTGGCTGGTGATTCTGAATTAGGTGAAGGGCTAGCAGGAAAAAAATTGGTAACAGAGAAAACTAGATCAATAGTTACACATGCCTATTACAAATCCCATTTTCTAATAAGTATGTGTAGCTAATGATCTAATTTTCTCTATTACCCCATTCTTCCTGCTAGCCTTTTACCATATTCAGAGCCAACATTAGTTTTGAAATGTCCTTTCAACTTAGTAATTAGGATATTTCATTTTGCCTATGACTTTCTCTTCCATTTCGACCCTTGTAAGACCAATTGATAATCAAGACAACACCAATTCAATCATGTACGGTAAAAATTGTGGTTAAAATAACGCGAGGAATTGGGTTTCAAATATGGAAAAGTGGAAATAACACAACCCTTCTTCTGATGTACGTAGAACACATAAGACAGGCTAGGGTGTCAATTTAGTAAGTAGTACCCATTCTCTTTAAGATACATGAGCGTTTAAGTTTATAAGGTCATTAACGTTTAGATTATAGGCATCGCTGTTTATTTCTGCCCAGTTTCTTAATCGCGCTTGTCTCTAACGTGCATTGTGCCGCTCCTTCTCTACTGCCGCATACTTCACCCGTTCATTCATGAATTAATCGGTGAACCTCGATTACGTCATAACTGACTAAATGTACGAGTGACTCACGGTTGTGATTTCTTCCCTAATCATTGACTTTGAACTCGTATGTTTACGTTCCGGCCCGGATAAACTCAATTCCAAGTAGAGTGGAGAAAAGGAAATGAAGGAGATTGATTCACCATCCACATCATCAGAGGGAGCTGCATTCAACATTTGCTGGTCAGATTAAAAGTAACCATGACACCTTAACCAGGGTATTGGCAGGAACTATGAAGGAATGGGCATGAGTAGTCTATGATTTATATTGTTTGCCACCTTCCCCAGATTGCGCACATGTCCTCCGCCTGTCCCTCTCAGTGCGAAACTGTGATGTTTGAGAGTTAAAGAAGCAGTCATCTCCCACCGCCCATTTAAAAGTGTCCGTCAGGTTTGCTGGTGTATATAATTAGCATATTTGTCTTCTGGGATGACCTCCACAAAATTAAAGCAAGATGTAACTTGACCTTTTTGTATTAAGTGTGTTTAAATTAGAATCATGTTTTGTATCTTTAGTAGTTTCCTTATTGTCTATCTCTTTAGGATAATCGTAACGATGAGAATGAATAATGATTAGATTAAATTGTTACAGAGACACGCAAAAAAGAAGCACCCGTGGGCTCTCCCCGATGTGCAGTCGCTTTGCAATCAAGGGGTCCCGGGTCCGGATAATAAACCTTTTCGAGCAAGGCCTCATCTCCGGGAAGCTATCAACTCGCGGCAAGCCACGGCACCTAGCGACCTATTGAGTGAGATGAGTCAAGGCAAAATGGATAATAAACCTTTTCCTGCTCCCACAAAAATAGGCAATAATTAGGCTGGAGAGTTCAATGAACTAACCGATCTCTAACTAAGCACTGGTAATGATCAGGCTGGAAAGTTCATACGAACTAACGGATTGGTTTGTATCCAACTCTAAACTATAGATCATAGATCTAGTCCAGATTAACCCATCTGTGCATAAAGTGAACGTAAGAAGACGACTTCTAGGCATTATAACGATTTCATCCATTCCAAATATACAGTACTTCAATAATACACAGGGTTTCGCTAAATAAAACCAATATATTTTAGAGCTCGTTAGAGGCCGATATCAACTTTCTTAATGACATTTTGCCCGTTGGGACGTTGTTTCGACGTTCTGAGAACAGGAAAAACAATATTTTTATTAGGGCTGAGCCGATACCACTTTGAACTGATACCGATACCGATGCCGATACTTGAAAATTTCAATAATTTAAATTTGTTCAAGATATTGATCAATATTGGTGTTTAAATATTCTTCTCCAATTATATGCATCAATTTACCAAGAAATTTGCTTTACAATATTCAAGAATTGCATCGGAATATTAAAATAGATATTATGTACTCACAAAATATAGTTTCTCGTGCAAAATTGGTGTAAATTAAAAAAGAAAGTTTGGATTTTGCATAATTTCCAGGATAATTATACTCTGCGAAAGTGTCGCGCGGCAATTTTGCGGACTCTGTCAAAGACCAAAATGCCGGAATAGTATCGGCTGGTATCGGTAGATACCAGCCGATACTACTACCAGCTATATGGCTTATCATGTAGTTTATATAATAACACTCGTATTAAATAATTGTAACCGCGACACGTGGAAACATAATATTTCCAAATATTTTCAATTTTTGAGCACTGAAATACTTAGCTGTTACCACTGCCAAAAAATACATTTTATTGTAAAGGGCTTGACCACTCGTCCGGGAGACCGAAGTCCCCAGTTCGAGGTGCCAAACTACTCTACCGCTGGTCCGTAGGTTCAGGGTTCCGCGGCCGCCTGATTGGACGGTCGCCGGTCCTTGGTTCGCGTCTCCGGTTAAGGAAACACGAATCCTACCACCAGCTAACGGTTTAATTCCAGGTTCATGTCACCGGGTCGGTTATTTACACCTCCGGCGGTAAGCCACGTCGTTGCATAAAGTGGTGCTGTTATTCATTTTATAGCAATAATAATAATAATAATTGTAATAATAGAAAACTATAAATCTTCTGGTCAATGGAGACAAGCTATACAGCTTCAAACTCAGGACTAAAACAAAAAATATCGACCATACGAGGATATACATCTATACATACATATAAATGAATCAAGAACACCTGTAGGATAACGAATATATACGTGTATTCGGCAAATATAAACACAACAATGATAATATAACACATTACTTGTACATATCCCCTCGCTCTCATTCCATCATGCACTCACACACACACACACGCTGCAGGGGTGAACACAATATACCATTACATGATAAAATATCTAACCGCCTCTTTGGTTTATTTCCCGTGTACCTTCGAATTTGAGATTTCTATTAGCCCCTTAGGCTTGCTTTCAATGTAAATAAGCGCGGCCAGCGCTCTGTCACGTATGAGACGCGATTAGCTAGGCGTCATAGTTACCAAAAGTAAATAATAATTGACATTACACTTGTTGAGGCACTATGCAAAAAGAATAAGCATACACTAAATGAATGACAAGAGGAAATTAACTTGATTACAAGTACACGAGTGCTGATAATACAAACGACTGTAATATAAACTAGGATATATTAAAAATGATTAAGTTGGCTATATTATTTAGTACCTAGTTTTCTAATACCTATATATATCAAAGAGCACGGTAAAAGTCAAATAATTAATTATATAAATACTCGGCGCGAGAATAGGAAAACAATAACAAATAGTAGGTCTTTTACATTTATAGAATTTCGAAGGGTGAGCGAAATAGGTTCTTAATTTTTGAAGATTTATAGTACTTTTGATTTGATTGGCCAAAATAATTAGTAATTGCAGGCAACATTGTTCGATTTCATCTCGCTTTGTGTTATGACGAACCAGTGGCGACGTAGGTGGACAAATGTTCACTCTCACACATAAAGAAATAACTGGAGGATACTATACCGACTCAATGGCGGCGTGGTCCTCGCTGATGTCAACGGTCCTCGTTGCGGCGTCCCGACGATACTCTTGGCTATGCCAGTCTGTCCTCCTGGCGGGCAAAAACTGTCTCTTCGACTTAGACGTAACATTCATTTTTCTTCCTATTTTCCATCGCGGCGACGAAGATGGGCGGAAAAAGCACCTCGCTTCCATCTGTCTGCTCGGGGCGTTGCATCCGATCATGGCTTCAATGGCCGTTCGGGGATACGCAGGGCGTCGGTTCGTCTAAGGGCGGACGTCGTTTCATCTCTCTCTCTTTTCTCTATCTCTTCTCCTATTCTCGGCGTAACATCCGTCTCACTGTTGTACTGTCGTCTCCCACCTGGGTTGGCAATGCGAGTTGTCGCTGCGGCGTGGCTTTCATCTCAGACGCCGTTATGCAAGCGTCGTGGAGCGGTTCTCTTGACTTAAGGCGTCGTATAGTCAAGCAAGGGTCGTGGCTTCTTCTCTTGGCTTCATGGCAGCAGTAATCGGAAACCCGAAGGTCCAGTCCCTCTCGTAATTTTAGCCGCCCATATTTATTCAATGTCCCTCCTTACAAAAAAGGGAAAAAACACACCTGGAGCACGTGAAACACGTAATTAACACGGCCTCAATTCCTGGCACTGTCACTGTGATCACACACTCACGACAATTAACACGACGCGGTCGAAAGGGTTAAAACAAAGCAAAGTTCCGTAACTCGCGCAAAGTGACGCGGAGATGGTGTTCGGTCTGAATATGGCGCTAAACTGTGTCGGTCCTCTGGAGTCCAGGGGTATTTAAGGAAATCTTGAAACTTCAAAAATCAACCGCCTCGCAGTTCGTTAGCTTAGAAAAAATGCTGGACGGTGGTCCTTCTTCCAGCCTCATTGTCTACTTGGGGGGTTTGGGGGTGAAGAAAAAAAACAGAGCAGCTCCCCCTCGGTCGGCAACTAGGACGTTCTTCCTTTCGCTGAACAAGTAAAAGTCACCCTTAGTGTCAAAAATTCCACAAGTCGGTATTGTTTTCCTACCCTCGCCGTCTAGAACCGAAAATCCAAGAAAAGCCAAAAAGCACAACTGGCTACAGAAAGTTGTTAAGAGTATTTACGAAATTCTAAAATACACTCACATAAACTACAAAAAAGATTGGTGACAAAAGTAATTGTCACATTATTACAGATTTTAATCGATATTTCACATATCTTTAGCCCCTCAAATATCTTACCTCTAATGTAAATTACGCTGAAATGCCAAAAGAGTAATAATAAAAAAATTTAAAAAAACTAAAAAAATAATACCTTGAAATATATCACCTTAATTTTACCTGACATCTGTCGGCACACAAAAAAGTAACAAATAGCATTGCACCTGACACACCTGGTACCTGTATACATTAAATTATAACTCGTACAAACGGTAAAAATATATGTATTGGAATCTGAAATAATAACAAAAAAACACAGTACAGCTCCCCAAGACGCACTCATCCATTCACACACTCACACATTCATTCCCATGGGGTATATCAACATAAAATTATACCTGCAAAGCTTGTTTGTAATCGATATACCTTGTCTTTCTTTTAACATGAATTCTTTCAATTGGGTCATTAATCTCAGCTCCTGTGTCCTTACAATTAAATATGTGCCAGCCCTCAATAAAAACAATTATCAAAATTAACGGTCGGCGTGATTGAACCTTTCGTTCCACAAGAACATTCGCGTCTAGGTAGCAAGTATGAAATTTACCAATTCTCTCGGACGGGGTAATTACACTAGCCCTCTCGCGTCCTTTCAAACAATTACAACTTTGGTGCTTGACGCTATACACAAATAAACTCCAGCTGCCGGGATATCTCAATTAGCCTTCGGCGCGAGCAAAAATTACATTACAACTCTATAACAAAGAAAACATCACTTGCATGACCTGGGCAATTTTAACACATATTATTCAACAAACAAAAGATTAAACAGTCAACCCTTGATTAGTTATTCAAACGACAGGGCGGTGGATTGCTTTACTAAGGAGCACACTTTGACAAGTTATAATGGAATTTCACACAATAAAAGAGCTTTATATTTAAATGATGACATTAAAAGTTATTAAAAACATACACAAAACTACCTATTTTATAACACTACTCAATTTCAAGACACGAAAGTTAGGTTTGGCGTTCTGAGTCACGTCGAGAAAAGAACTGCGAATCGAATTGGTTTTAGTTTTTGTGGTAGCGCGATGAAAGAGAACAATAACTTCGTACGTTGATATGAATCGATAGATGCATACTATACCAGACTCTGCTACGTCATTGGTGGTCCATCTTTCCTAGGTACACACGAGGTTCCATTGTGACGAAAAATGTTTCTTCGGTTATACAACCGTGACGATGGACGGCAATGGAGACACTTGGCACTTCCACTTCCTCTCCTTCGCTCTGACGTCGGCCTCCGACGGCTAGCGTATCCGTGCTCGTCGCTTTCATCTGGCGGGTCAGCTTGGGGTCTTTCCTCTCAAGCTTCGGGCATTTCTACGTCGTTACTGCTGAGCGTTCCTAGTTGGGCGATCGCAACGGATGGTGTTGGCGTCGTCGTTGACTGGTTTCCATGGCATGGTGCGTCGTTGTTGTTGGCGGCGTCGGCTGGTTTGGCTGTAGCGTCGCGTCTGATGGTAGTGGCGGCGTCGTTAGGGACTTAGGAACCCGACGTCCCCCTCCTCTCTTATCCTTCTAGACTGCCATGGTTTTTGATGTTCCTCGTTTCACAAAACTGTTAACTGCGTAAGATTATAACAGAACCACAATCTTCCTTCGACTTCCTCCGGCAATTGGTGTAAGCACACCTGTATCAACGCCGTGGCAGTCACTCGCTGATGTTTGTAAGGTGTAGCACGGAGGTGCTCTCGCTACGAGAATCGCGTCAAACTGTGTAAATGTTTTGGGTTTTATACCTCATTTGAAATTTCGGCTGGAATATCGTTAAAGGTAAGCTTCGCTTCTCTCTCCGCGAGGATTTTCAACCCGGGTCCATTGTATTCTCGCGCGGTCCAGCGCGTGTCCTCAACTAGGTATGGAAGGATTAACTTTACGCCCTCCTGGCGCCATCATTTCAGATTCGTAGATGGTCCATGATTTGCCCTTTTTTTTTTTAACAAATTCGATCTTGCTTCCGTGATATTCGGTTGATCATCTTTAAATTAAATCCAGGTGTCTTTTTTTATAACATGCCGCTTCGGTTGTCCAAATTTCAGAATAATCCGCCGACTGGAAACGGAGATATTCCAGAAGGCCTATTATTGCTCAGGTGGGCTGTAAAGAGTGAACCTTCGTGACGATCGTCACCGTGAGTCAGAAACTTACCCCCAACTCCCGTTGTCTGGCCAGAATTTCATTTTGCCAACTGATATCTACGAACTTTTCAAACCTCAAAACAAAATCCCACGCAATATATCAGTAATATATTGATTAATTATATATGATTAAAAATAAAATATTAAACAGAGATTTAATGTCCGAGGATACCGTGACAGTATTTCAGAAGAAATTTAGTATTTAATTTAAGCAGGTCGCGAACTAAAGGATTTTATGTCAGAAAAATGTAGGTAAGTGCTGAATTTTTGCTGAAGTTTATATGCCCACAAGAAATGCATGCTCATAAAATTTCGCAGATTTCCATCCTTGATGCTCTCTTTACGCTCCCTTTAATAACGAAATGGTGTCCAATTATTTCGATCTCGTATTTCAGAAACAAACATCGCAGAATCTTTCTGTATATATTATTTGATTTTATGTTATATAACAGATAATGAGAAAAGTATACAATTGAGACTAAATTATTAAAATCAATCGGTAATTGCTTATGGGCGAGGAGAAACACTGACAAATGTCCAAAATAAAATTTGTACGAAATTTCTTAACCTTTCCAAATTGTCAACTTTTCCTATCTTTTTGTCGAAGGTTCTGCAGATATCACAAGGCACAAGTATAGACAAAACTGCTATCATTAAGCTATTTTACATGCATGACAATTGTTAAATTAAATCGTATATTACGAAAATCGTAGTGATCAATACTCTAGTATAGGTATAAATATAAGAAGAGTACTAGAAAGAACTGAAATTTGAATACCAAAAAATTAATTTTAAAAAAAGTAGAGGAAATTTCATAAATTATTAGTAGTGAAATCAAAGAAAATCACCTAATGGCATGTCTGTTTATAACTCGGACTTAAAAAACAAAGAAACAAGCCAAGAGAAAAACAATTGCTTCATATTTTTATTATTTTCTTTTATAAATTAGAGAACAGAGAAGAGTCTTAGAAATATTTGATGTGAGAAAACTACACACACAATCATAAGTGATCGTTGTGGTATTCAGAAATCAAGTCTTCAGAGAACGACTGAGAAATCTGTATAATTCAGTACTCTTTTATCTTATTTGCTGACGACGGTTCAATATTTCCAGCACTTAGATAAGAAATGTTATGTTCTCCATTATAAACTGGCGGGAAACGGGTACTACGCATTTCTATATCGATCTGTTGCTTACAATCCAGTTCATTATAAGCTTCGCTCAAGCAAACAATTGACGCTTGTCTCGTGCGCATTGTGAAGGTGAAAACGGCACAGTTATAAATATCCTCCCACGATCAATTCGAAGGAAAAAGAATTAACCAAAACACTATCTTGTGTTTGCATTTTTCTTATTTTCCGTCGCTTAGACTAATCACTACCACCAGGAGAATAATGATAAAATGAAGGGACACTCGTAATAGTACACCCATGACCAGGAAGGGACTCGAACACGGAACATTGGGTGGTGCCATCGTGACTTGATCACTCAAAACGCTCGATCCTGAAGCGGCAAAAGCATGTGTTGATACTTTTTTTTAAAACTATTTGTTTGCTGAACCTTTAAACATTGCTGAATGTATGCGTAAGCTGAAAATGTACTAACTGTATATATATATATATATCTTTATGGTCCCCAGTACATATGCAATATTATAGTATTAAATACAATAGGTGTGTTTCACCTACGTCACAAACTGTTGCATTGTGGCTTCGAGCAGCCATGATTGAGGCCAGTTCTTGTAAGCATACGGATTTCAAGAGGGCGGGCGGGAGATACTAACACAGACATTCCGTGATTTAAAACAAACGTGCAGTTGGCAGAGATGTAACGATGTACTTGGTGCATATTTCCTGCAAACAACAATAAAATTGGCCGCAATCATGGCGGTTGTGCGCATCCTGAAGTCACATGAATCCCACCTACATATAATAATAAATAATTAAATAATAATAATGAAAATATAGTATCGTTTATTGGTAAATGCGTTTATTATAATATGAAAACCACTTATGTGTACATTTATGAACGTGATTAATATTTACGTATTTATTTTCAATTCTTTCTTGCCAATCAGCTGATCGCTTTTCAGGAATATTATTATCAGCAATATTGAGAATAAAATTCCGTTTATCAATGGTTTGTGGTGTCGAAACGAGAAGTCAAATATGAAAAAAAAAACATTATTAAGGAATGTTGTTTCCCTTAATTATTCTATACGCTGTGAATATTTGTACGGTGACACCATGGACATGTTGTTTATACTATACCGTGTGTTTCATAAATAATTGAGGGGTTGCAAAAATTTATTACAAGTATAGTATAGGTGGGTTTCATGTGACGTCAGGATTCGCACCGCCGCCATGTTAGCGGCCAAGTTGTTTGTCGTCTGCAAGGAAATACCCACCACGTAGCGCTCGTTACACCTGCGCCAACTGTACGTTTGTTAGTACTGTGTAAAATGTCGGTAATATGGCATAAAATTAATGACAATGTCTTGCCATCTAGAAATTGCTGTAATTTTTCATACGTTTAAACTCCTTGCGCAGTCGACAGAGAAAGATATGGAGAAAAGGCGAAGTTTTGCGGTGTAGATCCATATGAACTGGACGATAACGAAACGAAAAGGAGCCTAAACCTTTGGCCAACTGTAGTTCACGTGTGTTTATTTACTTGACCCAGCTACCTGGAATCAATTTGTTTTCGTATTATTAGTGGTTAGCATTCTGCTTGGAATATTTACATCCAGTACAGATTAACTGTAAATTCCAAGGCTCCGTCATTATCGTCTCTGTTTCCTTTTAAGGTTTGTTCAAGCGCTGTAATTTAAAATGTTGAGGTGCTCGAAAACAATAGTTTCACTCCTTGCTTTAACAATTTGGGACATACCGGCCTCCGTGGCAGAGTGGTTAACACAGTTACGATGCCAGGGGTCCCGGGTTCGAATTCCAGCTTGAGCATGGGTGTTCTTTGTAAGTTTCGTTTTATCAGTTTCAACATATCATCACTGAGCCTCGTCTTCACGATTAGCCGAACCTGGCATAAAAGCGAAGTAAAATAAACCAAATCAATCAATCAATTTGGGATACTTTGATAGCCGTGTTTTTTTCCTGACAGTACGCAAAGCCTACTACCGGCACGTTTTCTCATGGATCGAATAACAATTAAGAGTTTGTGTTAACGGACGAAATATAATAAATAATAAAGTAGATGAATTAAACTTTGAATATTGTCATTTTTATCGTCAAACTTATCGGAAGTATCAGCAGCTTCTTCCAAAAAAACCAAGCAAACACTATTGCAAGTATGGTTAAACACACCAGTTCGATTTATTTGTACTAAAAGTCACAGAATAAACTTGCCTGAGAGGAAATGTTCACTGCACACTCTGATAATGTTTGCTTTGTTCATTAATGTTGGCACGATTTAATCTTTCCAATCTTCTGAGCAACAATTAATCGACTCCCGTGCCGTGAACCGCACCTTCTGTTCTTTCTCGGAAAATTCGAGGATATACGTGAGTTTCTGTTAAACAACCCAATACTGCACAGTACCATCGTAAACAAGGTTGAAATCTACTGCCCGCCCGCTTGAATTCCGTATGTTTAAAAGAACCGGCCTCAATCATGGCTGCTCGATCCCACAATGCAACAGTTTGTGACGTAGGTGAAACACACCTATTGAAGTTACGTTAATGAAACCAGTCCAGAACGAACGAGGAACTGAGACATATTTTTATTGACACCTACAAATGTTCCATGTGTGCACAACGGGTGACACGCCACACATAGATACAATAATCTAGTTCTTGACAGTCGCATAAACATGGGCCTGCCAATAGTGTCCATCGCTGCGATGATACGTTCCCTTAAGGCTGCAACATCACGCGGCATCGGTGAGACAAATACCCGGTCGTTGATGAAACGCCACAAAAAAGAAAATAGAAGTCACACAGTGTAAGGTCCGGTGATCTTGGGGACCAAAACATTGTACAAAACACTGTGAGTAATGTGTGTGATGTGGGTGATTTGAGTGTCGGCTAGCGGCAGGGCTGAGAACTCTAAACTTAACAAAACATACACGCACAAACTGTTTGCGTTCCTCGATCGTTCTGGACTGGTTTCATTAACGTAAGTTCAATAGTTTACTTGCAATAAATTTTTGTAACCCCTCTATTATTTCTGGAACATCTGGTATATTTCGATACTCCTGACGAGACAGAGACTTGCTCCTCGAGACCGAGACTAGTACGAGATGGATGTTTATAAATGGAGAGGAGACCGAGAACAAAACAGACATTTACAACTCAAAAAGAGACCCAGACCGAGACCTAAGTCTCGTCTCTATGCCACCCGTAAATTCAATCAAGTACATTTCGTTACTTTATCCGTCAAATATGTACTTCACCCTGTACTTTGTTTAAGAATAATACGGACGAGATGTGTATTCACATGGAGGGAGACACACTGGTGGATAGCTGAGCATGAAGAGGAACAGCATGTTCCTGGAACTTCGATCTTTTCCTCCGCACATGACTGTGGAACGAAACCAAAAATTTTCAGCGCCGAGCCTAACTTCGTTTTAAGTAACTTTTATGTTCAAATAGGCTAATCGGGAGTTGGGCCTATAGTTTGAAGTGGAATCCGAACTTTCACCAGGTATCGAACCACCAACCAGGTATTGATTACAAGACTACCACGCCATCGGGGAGGTTCTTCCATTTCACTGAGATATGACACTTATCAAGTTACACACGGACATAGCCAGCTATTTTGGTGGGGGGAGGAGCTTAATAAATTCCCAATTTAGGTGGAGAGGATACGTACGCACCAGGTGCGTGAGCGACAACTTACAATTCAGAGAATGCGGAATATATAATTGAAATGAAATGATTTGTTGTTTTGATGTTTTAAGTCCACTTCATGCACAGAAAGGCTAATCGGGACTGAACCTACAGTTGAAAGTGGGGTCCGAACCACTGTTCTATGTTCCTCCACCGTGTATCGATCCCGAGACCCCTTGATTACAAGGCGGCGACGTTACTACTACGCCATCGGGAGGACCTATGTAATTGAAATTAGACCAGGAATGTTTGTATGGAGCTGAGTTTTGATGGTAAATTTCTCCTTCTTAAGGGAGGGGGCAATTATGAAGATTGTACATGTCTTCAAGAATTTCCATTTCCACCAAAGTCCATTTATAAAATTGGAGGTTCTGTATACATGTTTTTAAATGGGATTTGTATGACTTTGTTATGTTTTCGCTAACCTTTCGGAAATGATTTATGTTCCTGTTTTAAAGTTCATCTAGCTGTAATAGGCTTATTAGTGACTTCTAAAGTTTTAATTGTGTTGCAGCGTACAAAAACAAGGACACTTTAACTACTAACAATTTACTCTGCGTTTGCAAATTGTTACAAAATACTCTTGGGAGATGAGAAAAGAGTGTTGTTAATTATACATTACACACAAATTCTTCATTATTTGAGTTACATCCTCACTCACATATACTGGGTGTTCCAATAATAAGTGTCAATAAGTTACGGGCTGAATATAATCATCTTCATGTATTCTTACAGCCGGTCTCCGTGGTGGAGTGGTTAGCAAATCGCGCTACAGCGGCAGGAGTCCCGGGTTCGAATCCTGGACTGGGCATGAATGTTTGTGAGTGTCCATTCATCAATTTCATCATATCTTCACTCCACCCCATCTTCGCAAATTAGCCAAAAGTGGCACAAAAAACCAAGTAAAATAAAGCAAATCAATCAATCAAAAATGTATTCTTACAGAGTTAAAATCGTGGAAAAATCCTGAGACAAGAAGACGCGCGTGAAAGAGGAGAAGGAAGAAAAGTGTATCAGGCGTATTTGGCAACAACATTCTATAATAAGTAGTGTTAGTAGAGAAAATTAAGGTACCTGAACCCAATATGGCCTACCTAAGTTTCCAATAGTATACAAAGTCAGAAACATAAAACTAAAAGCAAGATTCAAAAGAGGACTTTACTGAAAATTGGAGTTCAAAGAATAACATGGGTGCAGTGAAGATTTTGTTAAAAAGTAACGTTTAGACCATATTGGGGTAATATATTTTGTTCTTTCACATCAAAAAATGCAAAAGAAATTGTAATAAATGTACAAGAATGTTATTTTTATAGGTAGATAAGTATATTAATACACTTGTGTTTTATTTACATAACGACATAATGAGATTATACAAAGAAATAACATCGTTTACAAGCCAATAAACAAGGAAGTGATGTGTCATAACTTGTCACCAGAAGACCATGGATTACACATCAGAGTCTGAGCAAATGAAAGGTCCTTTATCATCCTTAGTGACTCCCAGACACTCTACGTGAACATAAGAGTAACAAATGTCACATTTGCACATGTTCTTTACGATATATCCCTATGTATGCCGTATTGAGTCCACCTTATATAATGATAGATTTTCGTTCATTTTAAACAGGACTTTGGATTAAAGTCTAAACTAAGTACATTGATGTAAAGTACAAATTATGAGCTACCATGATATGAACTAGAGCTATAAACACATATCACTTGGAAGATGCAGCAAGTAATAACTTGACTATGCAATATTAGATCACGTAGAACACAATCACGAGGTCCTCAAGTTACAACACTATAGGTACGTACAACCAACAGATTCAATCATGTCATTCGGACAGTCTAAATGACATGCTTACGTTATCTGTTGAAATCACCATGTAACTACTTGAAAACAGCAAATAGGCCATACTGTTTACTAGGCCATATTGGATTCAGGTACCTTATATATCATGTCTCTATTTTCTCAAAGAGAAACTGTATGCTCAGTCGTATCGAATGTTGACACAAGAGAGGGGAGATAATGGTGAATTGTACTGTAGACAGAACAGCAGAAAAAGGAAAATATTTTTGTTTCCTCCATGTGAGATATGTTATATTCACACCTGTACTTATAAATCAGAAAATTAAATTGTCACTCAACTTAAGGGCATATCCAGGGGAGAGCTGATGGTGGTACAGCCCCTCCTAAATTAAAGATAGAAACCATATTGATACAAAATAAATGGAAAAAGTTTCCGTATGCTGTAAAAAAATTTATTTTTAAGATACATTGCAAAACTATAAATACATGTGTAGGAGGATCCTTCCTCACTTCTCCACATAATCCCCATAAAGATTCAGGCATTTGTCCCACCGTTGGACCAATTTGTCCATACCCTTTGCAAGAAAATCAGGGCTCTGGCTATTGAGCACTATTCTCACATTCCGCTTCACTTCTTCATCTGTTTCGAAACGGTAACCTTGCAATTCAGACTTTAACACCGGAAAAAGATGGAAATCACTCGGCGCTAAATCGGGGCTGTATGGAGGGTGGGGCAGCCGTTCCCACCCCAATTCATCAATTTTGTGTTGTGTTTGCACTGCTGAGTTGGAGCGAGCGTTATCGTCAAGAAGAATGACACCAGCTGACAGGAGACCTGGTCGCTTATGTCGAATTGCGTTTTTCAGTTTATCCAATGTTTGACAATAACGGTCAGCATTAATTGTTCTTCCTCGTTCCAAAAAGCAGAACGCCCTTAGCATCCCAGAAAACGGTCACAAGCACCTTCTCAGCTGATCGATCCGTCTTGAACTTCTTCTTCACAGGAGACTGTTTATGCTTCCACTCCATGGATGTTCTCTTGAATTCGGGAGTGTAATGATGGACAAATGTCTCATCCCCTGTCACAACACACGTGCACCATCCATGCTTCTCAACTCCTTATGACGCGAGCCCGCGTTTTCCGAACAAGCATTTACTTTTCGCCCTTGAGCGCATGCGCCTTCACGTCTGATAACGAATCGATTGTTGTTCCTTGTAGACGAAGGATGCCACTTGTCAACCATGTGCTTCTTTTTAATGGCATTGCTTTATACAATATTATATAGCACAGGGAAACTTATATAATGAACGTCCCTAGTATAAAGAAAGAAGTTGTAAGAAACTGTAAATAGTTGTTATTATATATATTAGCTAGACTATACACAAGTTTAATTGTATTTTTCTTTTCAAAATTTGAACTTACTAAATGGAAATGAAACATACATAACAAGCATTTTGTGTAAATATTATTATCAGGAACATCATATACCATTCTCACACGATTGGAAAACCGATACTTTTAAACTTTCACTTGATGAACATAATTTACAATCTAAACTTGGTTGTAGAAGAACTTCAAAATAACTATTATACACACTCTCCCCCTTTCGCTCTCCCCCTCCCTACACATAAGCATACTAAAATCAAAATTTTCTGTATTTGAAAATCTTGCTACCTTCTTATATGATTTTCAGCCCTCCCAAAGTAAATATCCTGAGTACGCTACTCAATTCACCTTTCATATTTGTGCCGTTATGTTAACCATGACTCGGAGGCGAAAGGAAAGATGGATGAAAATAAATTGGAAAGAAATGTCCGTGGCTTCTATGACTGAGAAAATATCAAACAAAATTTACTTCAATATGTCTCGAGTTTCAACCGGCGACTTACATAAGACAAATACTGTACATAACAGTATTCGGCAGTGGCGTATGCTGGTTCTAACGAGTGGGTAATCTCCGACCCTTGATCCTCAAACTCCAAAAGTTTCCGTGAAATTTATGTCAGGATCCATATTGGTTTTAGGAATATTGTGTCGGAATGTTTGTCTTATTGCTACGACCATAATCAATTAATTCTCATTATTGCAGTTTAATATACGTGTAGAATTTCAAATAATAAAGCAAGACAGTATTATAAAACTATAAAAAACAACCTGTGGAATATAAAATGAAAGACGTGCACTAGTGAAATAAAAACCCGCAATATTAATTTAAGTGCAAAATTCAACTTACTCCAGGACTAGTGTTGCCCACGAGACGAGACTTTGGCCTGTCTCGTCTCGTGGAGTCTCGTGGAAATGCTGTCTCGTCTCGAAAATATTCGTTTGTCTTATGGCACATGGTCAATCTCGTCTCGTCTCGAATTTTTAAAAGCCTGTCCCGTCTCGTCCCGTGGGCAACACTATCCAGGACCCGATTACTTGTGCTGTACCACATCCAAAGCACGCCGTTTGTCCAGTTGCACGTCAATACGTGTCTGTGCGAAAGATTGCAGCTTAACAAAGGAAGTTATGTGATTTTTTGATTTTTCATGTTTGGCACAAGCGTTGCAAAGATTGGATTACAGTATCCGCATCGCGTCCATATACATTCTTTTCAGCCCCGAAAAGTAAGCACGGCCAACAAACAGGCTTATTAACACTTATACTTCCTGTCAACCATGGTGTTTTGTCATAATTTGCTTGCGAAAATGCCTCGCATATTCCCGATTTTTGTCTTTGTGTGTAGAAATAAGCCTACCTGTATTAACAATTTGCAACTTCTCCTGAAAAGATCTTGTTCCAAAAGGTTTCACCAGCAAATCTTGTATCACATCCATTACCCTTTAACACAGCACTATCACGACAAACACTAACACCTAAATAAATAATAAACACGAAGCACAGCACGAAGCAAACGACTACACGCATTCAGTTTCACGGGCCAAACTTCTGTTGTTGTTTTCCTGGCTCAGAATGAAATTCCCTATGAATGATAAAAAAAAAAAAATCCTTTCCGAGCTCGAAATGACAGGTTTTAAAACTTCGAATCATTGCAGGCCAGAGCCAGAATTTTATTTCTGGATGGGGATCATCCCTTATTAGCAGCCGCCACATAAAGTTGAAACAGTGGTTGTGTTGCCCACGGGACGAGACGGGACAGGCTTTTAAAAATTCGAGACGAGACGAGATTGGCCATGTGCCATAAGACAAACGAATATTTTCGAGACGAGACAGCATTTCCACGAGACTCCACGAGACGAGACAGGCCAAAGTCTCGTCTCGTGGGCAACACTAAACAGTGGAGGTAGAAGATGAAGATGAAGTCCTGAAGATGAATCTCAGATTATTACAACGTATTATGCAAGGTGTTTAATCCTGCTACTGAAGTAAAATTAATTACCACTATACACTTTTTAAATTAGATATTTGTAGGATTTCGGGATGGGGGGTTTCAGCCCCCCGAGTCCTCCACCTGGCTACGTGCCTGATGTGTTTTTTTCGTTCTATGTTTAATTCGTTTATCTTCATCACTATTAATCTAAAGAGGCGGAATATAACTTAAATTAACTAATTAATATATATATATATAATTTATTTTTGATATCTTTGCCTTTAAAAAATATTTAGTTCCGTGAAATAAGTATTCTCGCTGATTTTGAAGATTAGAGAGGAGAAACAATCACTATTTTTGTAAATACAAGAATGGGGGAGTCAGCATATAGGTGCTTTAATTGCTTAAGCTTTGAATTTTAATTTAGTTTGCTTCATATTCAATATTTAAGCTTTTTCATTTTGATAAATTTATGTTCAAGTAACAGAAATCAGCAAGACAGAAGCAAATGTAAAGTGAAAATTAGCGTAAAATTGGTTTGCCCATGTTATTCAATTTTCCTGTTCTTCGCATTCTACCGGGTATGTTTTCCCTAGTTCAGCGGAGGGAACTGGAAAGGCTCTGAAGGTTGAGAGTGCGACCAGTGGACTCTCACAAGAAGGAGAATACCCTGGCCACGGAATCACCGCGCCTGAGAAGCAGTGTTTCCTCCCCCTCTTTTCTCTCTCCTTCCTCCTCGCCAAGGGTTGTAAGGGAAGCGGGACGTAGCCGACGTAAAAGACCGGCCCCGAAGCTACGTCATCCAGTGATGCTGACGTCATGAAGTGAGTCCCAAGCAAGACGACGAGAGGATTGCTTCTTGTGCTATTACATGCTACATAAATTCTTCATTCAGGGACTGACACAGTGGCAAACGGAGGACGAAATTACAAATCAATTCACAAGGAGAGGATTATTTCATTCTTTGTCAGTTAAAATAAATACGTTCTAATAGTTTTTTTTGGCGATAAAACACGCCAATGATAACGAACCTAACTAATAGTGCTCTTAAAGAGTAGAAACCTGAACTTTGTAGACCTTGTTGACTGACTAAATGTGATGCTCAAAAATTAATTTACTTTTCAGTTTTAAACCACGTTACGATTACATTATTTTCTTCTGTACACCCTTTATTAACGGGCATGGAAAACGTCAAAATATCCATTCACTCAGGCTGGATAAAATATAAGAACTTCAGATATAGTTTTTCATTCCAATTGCATTGCAACACACTCGGAAATCGAGATGGTAGTGTGAATATATGAATGAGAAGTCAGCAGGTCATTCCATGTCAAAGCAACCTATACAAAAATAATTTTGAACCTTTAGTATTCGGATTTTTAAAGATTTTTTTGTTTATACATTACACATATCAAAATGATAAAAAAAATAGATTTTCGGGGCTCTTGGTTTTTGAGGTATTGACTTTCAAAAACTCAACAATTGCAAGAAATCGAGAACCTATTCATGGGCGTCCGGAAGGGGGGCAAGGGGGGGGGGGGCGTGCACCCCCTGGAAAACGAAAGTCAACCAAAAATTACATATTTCACACATATAATTTAATTTCAGCCACAATAATGTGTTTTAATTATTGCACGAACATGATAAATTCAAATTTAAGCAATATTTTTTGAGGGATGAACACTATTATTGGGGAAAATATGCCAAGTTGTCCCCCCCTTGGAAAAAATCCTGCGGACGTCCATGAACCTATTCTAATATATCAACACACATATGCAGTTTTCAATTTGCTTACCAAGCATTAAAATTGATAAATATGAGATATTTTCATGTTATTTGTAGTCCAAAAATTGTTTAATTAATTATTATAAAGACCTTTCCATCAACGTCTCGGCTTAAGTAACAGTTTTAACCTGGAAGTCAACAATTTAGGAAATTTAATACACAATATAAAATTAATTTCCATACAAACCCATTGCCGTCCCATTATAAAATTTCACACACAGTCAATTAATATCTTTGAAACTTCTATACTTTTCAAAAAAATTCAAAGGGGGTTCTTGAGATTTTGAAAAACTACAAAATTTAAATACCAGTCATGTTGCATTTCAAGTCAAAGCTCATTAAAACAAAAGAGAATGGCATAAATTTGAGCCGTCTAGGTCAAATAGGTTTTTTTCTACAGCTGTTTAAAAAATTCCAAAATGTTAAATTTTTGCGATTGTTGAGTTTTTTAAAGTTAATAGCAAAAAATCTGAAATTTTAGTTTTTCTTTACTTTTCGGGTACTATCACTGCACCAAAAAAAAATCCATTTCTGAGAAGTCAAAGTTCAGACCATTGGTTGATTGGACATGGAATGAACCAGCAGTGAAACCCATCCCCCCAATTTTGGTCATTTTGGCTGCAATTTACCCTTTCAACACCAGCCCTGCTTGTCAGCTACATTCAATTTTGTGGCATTCTATGGAATACACACTAATTTCTTGCACTAGCTGTCCCTTGTAAAAATAAATACATACAAATTGCATCTTGCAACTTGAGCCTATGCACTTTGGTACAGTCAACAGCAAAGATAATGATAGGCAAATTTTCCACTGCTATTTTTGCTACTTTTTATTCTACATCCTGTGTTGTTTTAAGGAATGAAACTATGCTGGTTTGAAGCAGGCATAGTTCTCTGTTTATTGACATCTTTATTTCAATTCATTGGCATCATATTGTGTAATTCAGACTGAATGAAGATGGTGGTGAACAATTTGCCTACTGTTTCTTTCGCTGTTGGGTGTACACACAGGCAAGTTAAAACTCATTCTTGGGAAAATGACTTGTGGAAAATAATCATGTTCACAAATGATGAAGAAAATTAACATTAATAAAAAGTAGTTTTGAACCAGCCAGTTATATGCTTGTAAAAGATCTATACAAATATCAAAGTGCAAATATGTCATGGAAGTGTTCCATATAATCTGTAAAATTCAAAATTACTTACCTACTCTGAGGAAAAAATGGAATTTTCTATGCACAAATCAGAATTATCAAGTCAATTGCTGAAATTATGGACATCTCAAGACAGTCATGTCAAAGTTCTGACTGCAAAGAGGCTATTAAATTTGAGATTCTACTTGAAAGTTATTTTTTTAAAGCATGAGATTTAATTTAAGGATGAATGATTAATGTTTCAAAGTACTTCAAAAAAATACTATTGAAACCATACAATTGATTTTTTGCATAACTTTCCTGTAACTTTTTGCTAATCGTGTCGATTGCGATGTGATATGTGGAGTTTGATGATGGGACACTCAAAGAATACCCATGCTGATATTTGAACCTAACCTACACCCTGTCCCAGCTATCTCTGGAGCAGGCAAATGAAAAACAAATTTATGCACAAGACCAATGAACATGTGACAGGAACAGAATTGTATGGAGGGGGGAAAGTGGCAGCAGTTACAAGGCTTCCCAGCAGCATGTACTGCTTCGCTCTGCTCACTCCCTTCTCTGCTGCTATGTGCAGCCTTGCTCCAGAGATAGTTGATACAGATTATAGCAACATCTCTGGCTTCATATTAACATTTTCATAGACTAAGAGCCACATGTGAATTTTCACTTAAAATATTTTCAATCTGATGGGGGCTGAAATTTATAAGAACCTGAAACAGAAAGGTTGTTACACCTAGATGTAAATGAATACTAGGCAATATATTCTGCAAATGTTCAATTTTTACCCCTAATGATATATGGCCTTTTGAGGGAGGGGATACACAAAATGGTAAGTGACAAACTTATTGAGGTTTGAACATGTACACACACTAAAATAAAAACTATTAATATTCACGAAAGCATGTACGTCCAGTGAATAACATCTTTACTTCCACATAGTGCAGATGTACTTGACATGAATGATTTCCAAAAGTTTTCTTGATTTCAAATGTTGGACAGAATGTAGAAGAGGGTATCAATACATTAAAGAAAACATGTGCAAAATTATATTATTTTATATTCATCTTAATTAATATACACATTACATATATTGATGTCAGAATGGAAGAGAAAAACTCTCATTTAAATAAAAGAAATTAAATTCAAACTGAATGCCATTGGTGACATCTCGAAACTTCATTCTGAAATTTAAATTTGTTCAAAATCCACAGAAAAAGAATAACAAAAGATGTTAAATGAATTGCATAATATTACCACTGACAATTATATTCTCAATATTAAAATTATTCAAAAAACCCAAAATAAAGAGAAAGTTAGCAAGTAAAGCAAACTAGTTACCATTTGGCTACACAGTAGTTTTCTAAACATTCATACCTGAAACATCTCAAACGATACTACCAAAATCAAAATACTATACATTATGATCGAAAGAGACAAACAAAATACATGCATCAATAAAAAAGGTGTGCTGCAGTTAACAATACTTTTACATTCAGTTCAAAATTAAACATTAAATAAACTAAACTGAGGTATGCACAAGTTGATGAGAGTTATTACTCACATTATGTGAGAATCTTGAAAGTAATTTCTCTCAGTCTCTTATAAAGTTGTTGGACACGTAGTTCAATACTGTGATTTAATATTGTACTTCAATTATGAATATTGCACTTTATAGGTTTACTGTACATAAAATAGAATACATTATTGGATGTATAACCTAAATTTGTATCTAATACATGTGAGCATTTCCACTTTCTATGTTGGGAGAAATTAAGTACAAACCGAAAAAAAAAGCATACAGACCCTTAATAAAACTACAAATAACTAACAAAGTAGAATACAATACAAATATGACAATTCTTGTAGGTCACAAGACATAAGTACATAAAAATTTTCACTTACACTTCATGAATTACATAACAACAAAGTTATCAAAATTCATACTGGACACAATTTCTGTATCTTTCTCCCACACTGAGATTTCTTACAACTCTTATTATTTTCCATTTTTACATAATTGTTTAACAAAATTTTACATGTTACTAAACAAACATTCTCAAGACGTACACCTAATGACAATTTGCAGTCACATGTGTCATGCACAGGCAAGTTGGAGCGAGTTATCTGAATACAGGATAGTTTATGTAAAACAGACATCTGTCTTTCACACCTCCGAAAATCATCATGATGATTCAACATTATTTGTTGAAGTAGAAACCACACAATAGACACAGCAAGCACCTTTTTTTCTGTTGGAAGCCTTAATTTCCCACGGTCCAATGCATGTAGAAGAGAAAATGGGGCCTCGGGAACTTCAACACTTCCATCCATTTGTAGCCAAGATGTACAAGTAGCACATTTCTTCCCCATGGTTTCCTTCTTCACTGTATAGCCAGCAATGTATGTAATAACAGGCATCAGATCATCTGGGACAACTTCAAGTGACAAATCTTCATGCAGAACATCCAAGAAAATATCAACATCTACTACATCACATCTATGTTCTTCTTCACCTGGTGCCAAACATCTGAGAGAGACATTTCCTTCTTTGCTGGAAAGTAGAACATTGCTTCTAAATCGAAGTTTCCGTTCATTCTCCAATACTTGCACATACTGGATGTAGTAATTTGATCCTGACATTTGGCGATACATCCCGAAGCGACCCTCCAAATCATCATTTTGAAACTTGCCTACCAGCAAATAATCCAGTCTGTATCACTGAAACATGTATGATATCATGGCAACAAAAGCATCATTTGTGGTTATTAGAGACTGGAATGTCTGGGAGGTTAAGGCATTTGCAATGGGGACAGATAGCCTCCACCTCTTTAGCCACAATGACATTTTCTTCAAAAATGAAATAGGCATATCATTACCTTGCCTGATGGGTTCACGATACACATCATTGAAGCGTTTTCCTTCAAATGCACTTTTAACATTGACAATTTTCCACCATGTCACAAATATTTGTAGCAATATACAAGTGTCTTCAAAGTCTGGAAATCTTGCTGGATGATCGTTAGCCACACACTTCAAAGCAGCAATGTTTTTTTCATGGAAAATGCTTAAGGCAAGTTTCACATTTTGCTTCTGTATGCTTGAAGGGTACAAAACCTTGTTTGACAGCAGATGGCCATATTTCAATAAGGAATTCTTCTCCATGTCATAGAACACTTCAAGGTGCTTGAATTGTGCTCTGCGGAGAGTTTGTTCATCTTCCATGTCAGGAAATAAAAAGGTCTTCTCCTCCTTTTTATTTATCCAATTATTCCTAACACATTTAATTATGTGCACACTATCGAATATGAAGAAAAGTAGCCTACTTTCATCTAAAGGATGCTTAATATATGGCTGTAAAGTTTTGTTGTCATCAAACAGTTCAAAAGTTTTTCTGTTGACTGCATTGTTGTCTGATATTACAGATATAATCCTGAAACCAATGCCTTCAATTTCTGTTATGACTGAGAGTAATAACGGTTTCAGAAAATCTGCTGTTAAATTGTACACTGGCACAATGCAAACCACGTCATTGTATGATGAGACTAAAGATGAAATCATAAAAATTTGAGCAGTTGTTGCCATTTTTTCAGGGTTGGAGTTACTGTAGCCATATAACGAGCCCGCTTTGAAACTGAGTTGAGGATCAATGTATATTTCATCAATCAGTAAATTTTCAAGCAACTCGTGATCTTTCATATGTTTCATTTTTGTCTTCAAATACTTGATACTGCCTGAAATTGTATTTCCATTTAAAGAGTACTGACTAACCATTGACTGCAGTGTGCGAATGTGTGGTAGAAATAAACACCGAGATTTCAACAATGCATTATATGCTGTACTAGAATGAACATATACTGCTGCTGCAAAAATTAGTGTCTGGTTGGAATACCGTCTTTGATATTTATCCTGCATGGAAAATTTTAGTTGTTCAACAATGAATTGCAACTCGGTACTTTCACAAAATGTTTCCCTTGATTCCAGTTCAGATATCAATGCAATGAGAGTTTCTGTCTTCGAAGGATCATTTATATGTTCTTCCACATATCCCATAACAACTTCAAGTGTTGACACATTGCAGATCTTATCACAGTGTTTGGGCAATTTATGTCTCTTGAGTTTTACCTTATTGACATACAAGTCAAATGTAAGGTCTGTTTCAATAACTATACAACCAACAATAATTGGATAAGTATCACAAATTTTGTACAAACACACATGCAGTTTGGAATTTTGTGTGACACTGAGCCATTTCTGTTGCAGCTTGTTTTCTTGTGAATTAAGATATGAAACTATGTCTGATAGGGTATGAAATGTGGTTTGCTCCATATGTACCCTGTAATCAACCAAACTCTCTTGAACTGCTCGTTGAAAGTTTTCTTCTTCTGCATCAACAAGTCGGCGACTACAACTTGGGTTGGATGTGAGATATGAAGGTAGATTGGGAAAGATTGTAGGTAATGCTCCATCTATCAGTTTTGGTATTTTCCTTTCAAATTCTTTAATTTCACCGTTGACTAAAAATTTATCTACCCTCACAATACAGGAGTCGTGGAAATGTTTTGAGCACACCACTGGATACTTTAATTTGGTTAAGTCTGTAGGAATTTTCCGTAGCCATTGGCTGTGAAGTGGTTCAGTCTTTGGGACAACAAATGTTGTTACATGTTCTCCTTCACCATCATAATTTGATCTGCACCCAGCCACACTACGTCTAGGCATAATTGATGCAAACCTGCAGAAGATAGCAGGCATTAAGTTGAAACATTCATATTAATCATAAACAATCTAGCAAAAGATAAAAATGTTCACTTGGAATGAATTTTCACATTTCAAATAAATGGTATTATAACTGCACACAAAATAAAATGCCTATGTTGTAGAAATGTGAAAACAATTCCTTCTAGGATTTCTTCCAAAATTTGTGGCCTCATATGGCATAACTTATGAAAATTTTAATTAATTTGCACAATATTGAAAATGACACGCATTAAATATAATTAATAACATATGTTTGAATAGTGATTCTCTGCCACGCAAAAGGTGTCGGTGTGGCAGACAAGAAAAAGAGAAGCACAAGTTCTTGGTGTATAATGCAGAATATAAAATTACCATTGGATGTGCGATATTGAATGGTAGTGCTTAAAAACTATAAGTACTGCTATTAAATATTATCATGCTTGAAAGAAACCAATAAGTATACCATGATTTCTGCCTGAAATACACCACCACTACAAAATTACCATTAATGGGCATTTAATTCTGCGTATAAATTTCAAAAGTGCCTATAAAGCCACATCTCCACATATATGAGCAACAAACCCACTACAGGTGGTCAAATAATAAAATTAAATCTAGTTTTAAGAGTTAGAGAGGGTTCATTTTCAGTGCTGGTGAAACCTTTTGTATGGCTAATTTTGATGAAAGTAGATGAACTTCATATATACTAGAAACCACTTTGCGAATGAAGCTATAATCTTTGGGGGGATGCAACTCAGTATGAATTTTGATGTCAATTTCAATATGCCTGCCACTCAGCGACATATTTGTAATTTCACTTTAGAGGGTAGATTTGGGGAGGGGGGGTATGCAAATTTGTATACCTTACAAGCCATTAAAATAAACTAAGGGGGATATAAACATGTCTGGCAGGGATAAAAATAAGTTGTTGTTTTTAGTCGGGTATAAAATTATTTGTGGTTGGAAATCCCACGGAATCCCCCCCCCCCAAATTCACACTGCGCGCGAAATAATAAAATTTTGAGGTACACATAAGGAGGAGTATCATGAAACAAATAAAAAGTAATATACATACAATCTTTGCTGCACCACTGGTGCCTTGTGAATTCTTGTCCCCTCGTGGGGTATCATGTTGTGTACCCTGTGACTCCAGACAGTACACCCAGTAATGGTGATTAAGGTAAAAATGATCCATAGTTCTATCACACTGCATTTAATCATGTATTCCTGGACATTCACATGTGTAAACCTAAAGTTGAATGCTATGATATGAAGTAGCTAACTGTCTTTAATGTAAATATATCTTGCTACAGTTCAAGGAACTCATTTCCAGTGGAGCCTGTGACCGAGTATACAACTTAACATTTCTTATCTTTTTCCTTTAATTGTCAGATCTTAATGCTTTGTGTACAGGTGCATAAAATCACAAATAAGACATTTGGTCCTGAAATGTGGCCACTTAAATAACCCTCATGTAACCTGGAGTAGTTCCACTGTTTCTTTACTCATGAGTATCTCATTACATGCAAACACATGCAACAAACACATACTAACACTATGAAACCGGAGTACACTACAAAACAAATCCATAACAGAATTTAAACTCACATGCCTAACCTAACAAAAGAGGTCAGGCCGAGAGCAAAAATAAATGCTCATATGTAGCTTCGAAATATACATTACGTAGTTTTAGGAGCAAGAACTGTTACATGGCACATGAATCAAACAATCTAGTTGGCTGCACTTTTTGACACTCTGTGCAGTTCAGGTGTATCCAGTGTCAGGTTGGTGTAATGGTGGTGCAAGGATATGACATTCAACCAACTAGACGGAAAGCGGTGTTCAAGTTCAGAATATTCAACAAATGCCTGTCTGCTACTTTAAACGGTAATTTTATTAGATAGCATGCACCACGTGACCATACACCAAACATACACCGGTCCAGACGGTAGTGAAGACACCAAATACACTACTTGACTCCAAATCAATGAACTAGATGATTCGGTGTTGCACTGTGCAACCAACTAGACGCTTCGGTGCAAACAGAGTCAAAAAGTGCAGCCAACTAGACGGGGCTAATATTCCTTGTTCTGAGTAATCAAACTATCCACCTACAGCTCATGAAAAGACTCTCTTTCAAAGAACTCATAATATTTTTTAAAAAATAACATTTGGACACCATCTTAATGGTCATTTTACCATTGCACAGGAATTGAAATTCCAGTAACATTCAATTTAATTAACTTAGGCTATGTGCAGAATGGTGTGCAGATTCAGATTCATTCACAAATTCATATGGCATATTCCAAATCAAATCACCCAGCAAAATCTGAGGAATGATGCACAGGTTCAGATTTAAATTAAATTTTGTATATTTGTTAACACTACCAAGGTATGCACACATGCAATAATTTTCTTCTGCAGACCTTGTAGTTACTGAGAAACAGGAGGCTATTTTTTTTTTAATTTTGCACCGAGGCCATTTTCCAAGTGGCGAAAACTATGTTATTTCAGTGTTGAATGTGCTGGACAGTAAATAATTGCAAATAAATAAGCTTTCACAGTGAGAATTCTTCTTCAAGTGCATCATCATTTTTCCCTAATAAGAGATGGCATTCGTGGGGTGGTTAAGCATTTAGAAACCAAAGAAAGCCTTCCAAGATGGCATGGTGATGTATTTAATACAGCAGAAAGATGTTTCAGTTTCTGTAAATGTAGAACTGAAAACATACAACTCTGACTGGCAAAAATGAAACCCTAACATACACACAAAACAACTACACAACAGAATTTCTATTGCAAAAACAATCCATGAAACAAAAGGTTTTTATCACTACTCTCCCCAGAGCCAAAATTTAATTGAAACAAAACAAATGGTGCTGATCCAGATTTTTTTATCACCACGAACTCTTATGTTGAGTGTGTGCATGATCACAGTCAGTTTCTTGGATTAGCATTCTCCAAAGTTGCAGCAGAAAATGATGTTGAAGTCAAATTTATGCACTCCTTTGGATTAATACGATCCTTTCACTGGCCTCCTGAAGAAAATGAAGATGTATGTCATGTTCCAGGATCAACCATTATTGAGGTTACAAGAGGATATTACTTTTCCGAAAAGACTTTGTATTTAAGCATTATTTTGGCAAAATTAGTGATATTGGGATATGAAATATATATATATATATATAATTTTAAAAAACTGTTTTCCATGCATGCAAACCAAGAATTAATTTTAAAAGTGTCGTTTGAAGTTCATTCAGTCTAAAAAAGAACAGTTATGGACAATTCTTTTGTGCTGTTGAAGCACAAGAAGTTTGACTCATTTGTAAATTAAAAGAACAACAACAGAGAAACATAACTATCTCCACATGGGCCTCATCTTATTTGACTGATATATGTGTATGGTATTTTATATGCTGTATAATTTTAATTAAGATAAACGTGCTTTCGAAATGATGTTTCATTACAAAAGTATGTTTAGGCACGTAACTTACTTTTTCCTCTCTCAGATTCTGATCAGGTGATTCACATATTCATGTACATAAAACTTCTTTAAATATTTACTAAGATAAGCAATGCAAACCGTACTACTTTTATTTCATAACTTTTCAGAACAAGCTTTAAGCATCAGTTAAAAACAGCACTGGCATGGTAACTGATGTGCCGTATGTTGTTAATGCAAATTTAGTAATGTGAGAAAAAAAAAAAAAGGCTGCGACTATTTTCACCAGGTGTTGAGAACAGCTTATGTGGCTATTTTCACTAGCAAAACTCATTACCCTAATCGTACCACAACATTGTACTTTATTATATTAGTTGGCAGTGTTGCTGAAATTACTGGTAAGAAGATGTTTTAAATGAAAAGTGGGTGCTATTATCACTGTCACCACGTGATGAGAATAGCAGAAAGTGCTGAAGAACAGACTACATGATCAGGTGTTGGGAAGTACTTACAGAAGTGATTTTAATGCTAATAGCCCTAAACTTGTCCTGCCCAACCTAACCTAACCTAACAACAAAAGCAGTTACAAACATAATACCCCTTCATACTTGTGTCATGTGACATATTAGTATCCCATATCAGAACACCTTCTGGCAAGGGCACCCACAGGATTTTTTCCTCTGGGGGGGGCAGTCATAGCAACTTTTATTATTACTGCTTTTACTTTTGTAATTATTACTACTACTACTACTACTTATGTTATTTTAAAAAAATTGCATACCTTTGAAATGTCCATATTCTGTATATCTACATATACTCTGCATAACAGTACACCTAACATTAATTCCTGGTCAAAAAAGCTGTTTTGTATAGTTAAATCCATGTGAAAATAACTAAGCTTAAATGTACCCCTGATACAAATAATAATAATATTAATAATTGCTGTAACTTGTGGCCTGTAAGTCATAGAAAACAACATATTGTGTTGTAAAATATAGTCACAATTTCCTCATTCGAATTTCATTAACTATTTCCAGAATTATGAGGAGGGGCCCCCCTTGCCTTGTGGTCTTTTTCCAACTCCATCGCATGCAGAAAAAAGTACCAGTCTCCTGCATGAAAATAAATGGGTACTAATCTGATATTCCCCAGACAGATTTCTTCATTTTTACAGAAGAAACTACTTACGATAATAAGTTCCTGTAGTATTGTCTAACATCTGGAAGGTGTTTTGTGTGATGTGGGAATGTTTCATAGCGGAAATTCAACCATTGACGCATAGCCCACGAACCATTTCCGGTAAGGTTAGGTTAGGTAGGGTCACGTATAGGTTACAATAGTTAAAAATTGGTTTCGAAAAAAATATGCGTAGCCCCACACACCATTCTTGCATAGCCCCACGAACCATTGACACACAGCCCCACAAATTATTTGCGGAAGCGTACGTTCTTCAGTTCCAAAAACACTTTTTTTTTTTAAAAAAAAAATTGCAATTACTTTCATCAAAAAAACGTGAATGCACCTTCAAGAATGTTCCGCGAAGCAGATGGGTAAGTACGAATGTCAAAAATTCACAAAACGAAAAAGTTATAGGTGTCCGTGGACTATCAGATTTCTTAATTTCTACAGAAGAAACTACTTACCTTAATAAGTTCCTGTAGCATTGTCTAACATCTAGGTGTTTTCTGTCATGTCTGAATGTATCAAAGCAGAAATTGTTTTTGTTTTTTTAAACTATGTTTGCCTAACCTAACATTACGTAATGTTTCTTGGTAAAATTCGTTCCATCCCCAAGAAGCATTACGTAAGGTTAGGTTTAGTTAGGTTAGGCAAACATAGTTAAAAAAAAAAATATTTTCACTATGATACATTCAAACATGACCAAAAACACCTTCCAGATGTTAGACAATGCTACAGGAACTTATTACGGTAAGTAGTTTCTTGTGTAAAATTCTGTTTGAATTATAGTAAATTAGTACCGTAGATCATGCACATGGGCAATTTAAAATCTGGTGAAAATAGCTCAAAAGCTAGTTTCACCACCTGGTGATGAAAGTCACTCCGAAAAAACAATAGATAAACACTATATGCTATACAATATATATTGACACTCGCAGCAAAGGAATCTTGGGGACTTTTTTTATGAAATACATACACACATATCTATGGACTTCAGAAAAAATGTCTTAGCGAGAAGTCGATTTCACTAAGATATGACTTCTCACGTTAAGCACTGCATTTTGCTGCTATGACCTCGGCAATGGCTGATATGTGCAAAATTCTGAAACTTTAGCCTCCTGTTTCTCAGTAACTATGAGGACTGTGAATAAAATATTTGCATGTGTTCATACCTTGAACAGATACAAGTCTGAATCAGTGGGTGTCATGGCCTGCGTGATTTGACATGGAATCCATCACATGTTAATTTTAGTCTTGAGTAATGACAAATTGTAACAAATGTTTATATTTCCATGAACAGTTGTAAACTATTGCTGAACAACAACATTAAAGGGTAACAGTTTCATACATCGGAGACACATTTCTTGATACATTAAAGAATTATCAAATATGTAATTTTCTGGGGTGGACCATTATGGAACAGAGTAGATGTGATCATTTTATGCCTAGCCATGTAATGTATATTTTCACAGACATTTAGATATATTAAACACAAACTTACTAAAAAAATTCACTAATATAAATGAAAACACGTAGTGCAATTGCATAAAATTCACAGTAGCTATAGAGCATTTTTGTGTCATGTAGGACTACTAAATTTTTACACAAACCACGATCTATCTCTGTCATACAGTGTGTACCCTACATGCATTTCTTAGGAGTACAAAAATATCGATAACTGGGGGAATTATCGTTTACACTCGTAATTGTCATTTTGGAATGTGTTCCAACTAGGTAGAGAAAATATTTCTTTAAATATTAACAACATTTCTTTAAATATTTACAACACATTCTAGGGCCAAACGTGAAATAACGTGGTAGCCAACGTGTTGGCTTTTTCTACAAATATATAATTTCAACATGTTTGAATTTTCTACAATTACATAAATGTTAATGCTCTATGATGCTTTAAGAATACGTAAAAAATATCAAAATACAAATAACTTACCTTATTACTACTGAAGAAATGAATTAATGAGATACTGAATTCCTGGCATTTGAAACTACACGCGCCATATTTCCTACTACAAGACTCACTTGCTGACGTCACGGTTGTGTTTCGGGGCCGGTCTTTTTCGTCGGCTACGAAGCGGGAGGAATGACGTCAGGGTGAGATTCCCTGACGTCATTCCACCGGCTGGAGAAAGGTTCCCGGACATTCAGCGGCAAACTGTTGGAAGCATTCGCGCGCTGGAAGCAAAGAAATGCATGCATCGAAATTGGTTTGGAAGAATATTGCCAAAAAATGTGTATATATATATATTTAAAAAAAAGAAATACAGCCGGGTCATCTGCGATTACCTAGATGACCCAGAGTATACGCCGCTGGTATTCGGAGAAGTAACTGATTTACAGTAACAGTCATACATAATATTAAAAGTAAACTTACTTAGAAATAATAAATAACTACAGACCTTACTTTCATCACGCCACCACTGGATATTAAGTCTCATAGAGTACACACCATCTCAGCAATATTTCAGGAATATATAGCGTGTATACTACACATATTCAATTGTGATGTGTGTGTCTTGCATGCTGTGTTGGATAAGGTGAGTAGGATGCAGGAGGGTATCGGTCATGACTTTTCGGCGAGAAGTAAACGTTGCGTCACGAAGCCAGTCAACAAATACAGACATAAATGCACCTTCATTGACCAGTTGTTTATTGTTGTGGTGTGCTAAATTATTTCGAAGCGCAGTAATTATTTTTGATTTGAACACGACAAAAATGGGTATGATGCTCGGTTCATTTCTTCATACACTGAATTTATCCATAATTTCTGGCAGGCATGGTTCACCAAGGGTAACAGCACAGTAAAGAAAAATAACCAAACAATAACCTTTCTTGAACAAAGAAAGGGCCTCAGGTGTGTGGATAAATTACTGTTGTAAAGAGCTATGTCTTCTTCCCTTCAAAAACTTGCACACTGCGACTTCTAATTTTAGTTAGACTATTAGTTTCAAGCAGCAGTAAAAACAAAATTGAGCACTTGAGAGTATATTTTCCGTAAGTTTGAAAAAGAAGAAATATCTAATTGTTAACAACTAATTAGTGACACATTTCTGAATTTTAGAAGTTAATTACGTAATTCATTATCATGATTTTCTGTCTCCTAAGGAGCCAAGGTCTTTAATCAGCACCAAACGCCACATTTTTTTAGAAGGAGTTTGACAAATGTGAGTTGTAAAATATGGAAGTCTTGTTTTTCTTTCTTTCCAAGGGTTGTACCCGAGTCGTTCAGAACTATCGACAATAATAAATATCGTTGCCAACACAGTTCATGTAGTTTGTGTAGTAGTGAAAGGAAATCCATTACTGTCACATCTTGAAACAGAAAGCAGGGGAAACTCACTTGATTGTAGTGCTCGTGTAAAATGTAACCTCAATATACAGTATATTATTATACATAGACGGAAATCTAAAATATGCACAAATCCTTTAATATATAACATATAATACTTTGTCAGAATAGTTTGAAATAAATTGAAATACATTTATGTGCTGCAAGCATATGAATATTCACGAGGAAATCCATAACGTACTAAAAAATCCATCTCTTATTAATAATTCATATAATATGTGACACACCTCACAAACAAACCAAAGATAGAAATAATTTTTTATTGAAGTCAATGTCGAGACGAGACTCGGCAAGTGTCAGGATCTCGGCCTTATCTCAATATTTAACACATTCACGCCCAGCTCTGGGAGGGGCATTTAAACGGCAAGCCTAGGCATTTTCTGAATCCAAACTAAAAAAAAAAAAATTAAATAAAAAAAATAAAAAATAAAACTAGTTTTTCAAAATGACGCCATGGAGGCTGCAAATGGCACTTTCTCGTCGACTTTTATCAGCCTGGTTGATAGAAACCCGACCTCTTCGAGGATTCCTATTGGTATCCCCTACCGATGACCCCCCATTGGTCCTCCAAGGATCCGAACATGTTCGGCCCCTTGGAGCCCCCGGTAATTTGGCGCCCCGGACATGCTCTCAGGTACCGCATCGCGCCTTCTCTCAAAGTCACGTGGAGCACCCCTTTTTGTTCGCCAATCAACACGGGGGGCGGGGGGGGGAGAAAATGCCCAAAAAAACCTGAAAAAATGGACATCTCAGCTAAACGATCTGAGTCGTTTACGGGCAAATGCAAGCACATACTTTGAAACGACCATGGCCGATTACGGGTTATTATTATTATTATTATTATTATTATTATTATTATGTGTTAATATCCCATATCTTCGACTAAGTCTAAAAAAATTGACAAAGTCTATTTAATTGTACATTATATTCAGATAGGTAATAACCGACAGTAACAATGAGATCAGAACCACTGTACGTACAATATTTACCTCCCTACTAATCGAACTCGGACTGCAAGGGATTAAAAATATATAAGGTTTGAATTAATATTATTGTAGGTATGACCAAGCGCTCAGGCTCAGCTTCCATTTTAAAATACAAGGTGAAAATGTTAGCGACTCTGCTAGCAAAACACCTAGTCCAGCTGAGATATCGTGCAAAAAGTGTGGTAAATCAAGAATAAGTGGAGCCCTACTTACACAATGTGTCTTTATGAATCCGCAGAAAACACTTGAAAGAATGTCATATTATCCTTCTAGTTTTCCTGTTTGAAACTGATTTATTCATTCCTGTCAGATAAATCTGAAATTGAGATTTCTGAATGGGTTTTCCTTCGTCGCCAGGGTGAAACTAACAACATCGCTATCACCATAATTAGTAGTAACGGGATCGTGTAAGCATAGAGAAACTCATTAACTGCAGGGTCGGAAATTGTATGGTAATTACCATACTTAGATAGTAATTTGACTTCATGACAGTGCGAGGCTCAGTACGATCTTCACTGGCGCACCAGCAAAGTGCGGTCATTTCAGGTTTATTATCATACATTATAGATATTACGTTAAAACAGACTTGTACGGGAAGTGTTTTGTAGTAGAAACATGTTCTTAAAAGTCTGCAACGTTGTAATATTCTGGTTGGCTGGCAATTGACGTTTATGCGATTTGACAAACAAACGTTCCTGCTTCCAGTAGCTGTTAGTCAATTCACTCTTTGTTGGGGCCACATGTAAGAAGAATACACTACAGAGAATTTTTTTGAGATTTGTTTCCAAATGTGTAAATCCCCATCTTCGCGCAAATTAGCCAAAAGTGGCACAAAAAGCGAATTTGATTTGTTGTTTTAAGTCCACTTTATGCACAGGAAGAAGTCTAATCGGGACTGGACCCACAGTTTTAAAGTGGGATCCGGACCACTGTGCCATGCATGAGCCTCCACCGAGTATCAAACCTGGGGCCCCTTGATTACCACAAAAGCGAAGTAAAATAAAGCAATTCATTCATTCATTCATTCAGACTACCGATTATTGTCTCCGATCCAAAATTCAGTTATGTATCGGATTTGGAGGGGATTTTGCAATCTGTATATTTGTTACTCTCTTCTTCCTGTCTCTCTTGAGATCAGTTATATTTGGGTGGCCGTCCCTCCGTTGGCGACGCCCGTAGTTAATATGGCTGGCGAAGTTAAGAAGCCAACAACGTAAACGTAAATACATGCAGTATAGCATAGTAGCTACGAAAGCGTCGGCGTATATAGTCAAATTAGCAAGGATATTATGTAACTGTTTCAGACGGTCGAAAGTAGAGTATATTTCAATTACTTTTTTTTCTTTTGGTCCTTCCAGTCAAAGACTAGTTTTGTGCAGCTGCAGACCACGCCCCTCGAACCTGCAACAGATGTTAAGATAAACCTTATATTTCAAGCATATGGGTCAAAAATAATATTTCCTCCTTGTTGTCATTGATGCCTAGTACACAGTCGGGCATTTTGACGACCGTCAGGGTCTTGCGTATTACATGTATCGTACACGCACTCGCTCGTGCGCGCACGCACGCACGCTCCGGGAATCCATCAAAACGGGCTCCGATATTGTTACATCATAAAGCTTAGAAAAGAACAGATTGTTGAAAGGAAAAATACTTTGTGACGTTATTCGAATGATGTTAATGGAACACAATTAGAACTGGTTTGTTTTTACTTTCCTCCAGTTTTGCGTGGCGTTGCGCCGCTGCGCTGGCAAAGGCGTAAGCCTCACATAACCGATCGCACAATTGGTCTATAAGGAAACATTGTGTAATCAATACGTGAGGGTGTTTGTAGTACGAGAACTGTGTCGCGTGGATCGATGCCCTGCTTCTTCGCTGGCTGCCCACACTCCCCCACATCTCGCTGCCGCTGGGCAGTGTTTCCAACTTCGTACTCGCTAACGTGCTTCTTGTTGCACACAAGGACGAACGAAATCAATGTTGTTTGTGTATTATCTTGTTTTGGTGTTCTTAACGTCTGCATTGAATTAAGCCAACGTGGCTGTGGCGATGAAGTTGTTGAAAGAACATGCACAAACCAAGCAGACATTCCTTACCTCGGATTCGAAGTCTCGGGTTCGAATCCAGGATAAAGAAAAACTGTTCCTTTGTACATATTGTAATTAACTTAATATCAGGCAGAATGGCGACATTTAACAGATTAACAGAAACACGTAAATACAATCATATCCCTGAATTCGTTTGAGTCTAAGTCCACTTTATGTGCAGATAGGCTAACCGAGACGGGACCTACAGTTTAAAATAGGATCCGAACCACTGTGTGCCTCCACCGGGGTATCGAACCGGGGAACCCTTGATTACGTAAGCACTAGGCCATCGGGAAGGTCCTCTCTGAATTAGTAATTGAGAGTTCGTTTGAAAAAGTTTGCACTACGTGTGTTCCTTGCACAGAAACTAATTAATAAGATTTCTTCTGTAGATTAATGTGGAATGGGAACCAGCAAGTGGAGTGTCCAGTCTAAGTTCCAGGATCGAGTCCCATCGCCATATTATCAATTCATCCTGCAATTAACTCAAGAGATAAAAAAGCGAAGCAAAACAACCAAAATAGAAATAGTAACAACAAGTCAGCCGAGAATCTAGCATAAAACTGCTTGAATTAATAAAACCTAATCTTTAGGAGTTCGTCGTGGACCCTTTTACTCCATGTAACTACATCTTAGTTAGTGGTAATTTAATTATTTTATGTTGCTTTTGAACTCCTGTTGGTTAACCGGGACAATGACTCAATAACAAAAAGTGAATTAATTACCTACAGGTATACTTAGGTTATAGATTCATAGCCCTTGGCATCGAAACTTGTTCCGGTAACTACCCGATGAATTATTGGGGCCAATATTTGAAAAAAAAAAAAAATAAAAAAAAAAATAGGCATAGACGTAAAATTTTTCTTATTTTCTGAACACCACACATGTTAGCGGAACACATCTCGTTCTCTTGGCATGTTTTCCCACAAATCACTACTCTATACGTCAATATGTTTGTGAACAACTACTGTGATTCAACATCACGAACAAGTAGCCCAATTAAATGAAAATAAATTAAAAATTGAACCAGTTTTGTTTCTTTGTTGTTGAACAGGATATTTTCGCAAGTAACGAGAAGTGATCACAAACGAGACAATACATACAGAATGTTACCATTGCTTACAATTAGTTTGTTACGTGCGTTTGACTACTTTCTCGTTGTTTTTTTTCAGATATTCTACTTTCCGTTTACACAAAATATATTTAATAAATTTTTCATTTTGAAAGTATAGGACAAAGGGAACTTCAAACTCCATATCAGTGTCTTTGCAACCAGCATTTTATGGGATCTCACTTTAAACTGTAGGTCCAGTTCCGATTAGCCTTACTGTGCATAAAGTGGATTTAAAACACCAAAGCATTTTATGCTCCCTATTAATTAATCACAGCTGACTTCCTCGATGGCGTATTGGTAACTCCTCGGCTTGTTATAAAGGGGTCCAAGGTTCGATCTTCGGTGTGAGACCATTCAGATACAATTTTAAGTGTATGTCCATTTCCAATTAGTCTATTTGAGCATTAAGTGAACACACCAAGACAAAATTATATATTAAAATCAGCGTGGGGAAATTACATTTGTAGTAAATATGTGAAGCTAAATATCATGTATATGAAAAAATAGGGCATCGCCGATGGCGCAGTGGTAGCGTCGTTGCCTTGTAATCAAGGAGTCCCGGATTCGATACCCGGTGGCACATAGTGGTTCGGATCCCACTTTAAACTGTAGGTCCAGTCACGATTAGCCTTACTGTGCATAAAGTGGACTCGAAACACCAATTCAATCAATTAAAGAAAGAAATAGTTCGTTTCTTTGAAAGACTCTGTAGAGTTTGTAGAGCATGAAGTCAAGAACTGAAATCAAAAGAATGTATGAGTAACAAAATAATATCACGTATTTAAATGATAAAATAAAAATAATATGTACATTATAAAAAGCAACACATATACACATAATTCCAGGTTCGATTCCATGGAGAAGTCTTATTAGCGTGTTCTCCCTCACAGCACTCACATTAGCAAGTTGCATCACGAGCCAAGAAATCAATAAATAACAACCAATAACCATCACATAAACAACGCCCCTCACGTAAGAAACTAAAAATACCGCGTACTGTTTGTAAACATAACCTGATTCGCGCAAATCTAACAGTGCGGAGTTGGCAACACTATCGCAGAACGAGCTCAGCTCAAGGCAAAGAATCCCGCAATGCGAGGTTCCTCCTACAAAGTCACCTCGTGACCTACTTTTGATAAGAGAAGTACACAAGAAACATTCTCCTCCAATACGTTCACTAACTGACCAATCCAGAAGCAGCAGATTGCATAAAGTGCAGAAAAGAAATTCACATGCAATTCCCGTTCAACGCGTTAGCATGCAACCGCTGTACGTAGGACGTGGATTTTTTTAAATATATTTTTTTTCCCCTCAGCAAACTATTCAAGTAAATGTGTCAGTAACAAGAACCCGCTGACTGCGCTGTACATTGACCTATTCTTTGATTGTAGCTCAAGTTCATTGCGTATATTTTTTAAACTAGGTGATCCGATTAACTCTGCGAAATAGGTCAAACAAATCTGCAGCGTTATTGATTTCATTAATTGCGATAAGCCTGTCACAAAGGGGCTCCAGTTATCCTACGCGGAAGAACTTTATTTTAGGCATATTCAACCTCACCGTTCAATATCATAATTCTTTTCTTTAAAAAATAAAGGGGAGTTCGCCCAGAAATAGTCCCATATTCGATTCCCATGTAAACTAAGTTCTTTCATCACTTTCACCAGGAATACAATTAGTCTAGTCTAAGGTCGTAATATTATACAGTAAACAAACACGCAAACCTATCCTGAACTGAGTCTACAATAGTGTGTGTGCAACTACTGGAATAGAATTTAGAACCCTGTATAACCAGAGAGACTGTTTTTCTGTCTCTGCCTTTCTTACACACACACACTTACCCTCCCCATGTATATATGTACATACACAAACACTACACCTCCCCCCCCCCTACACACACACATTCCGGCTCGTGGCCGAGCACGTTAAGTGGTCGACGTTCGGTCTCGCCACCGAAGTTCCAGAGTTCGAATCCCGGCCTGGGCAAGGGTGTTCTTTGTGAGTGCCTCTTCATCACTTTCATACAATCATCACTCGTCCTCATCGTTGCGATTAGTTAAAAGTGACAGAAAATGTACGCTAATAGGTAAAAGTATATATTAGTCCAGTTCTTAAATTTGCTGCTTTGAAATATAAATCGAAAAGTTCTTGGCTCGATTCCTTTGTGTTTGAAGTTTCCCTCCTTCCGATCACACTTAAAACTAATGGGCACACACACCCACAGAGACGTACACACAAAAAATCTCAATTATGTTTCGTTATTATTAACACTATTAGTGATATAACAATAATCCAATGGATATTAAACAATAATCTTTTCCTGGTAAGATTAAATAAATTAGCGAAATTGGTAACCATATGACTTCGTGGACCTCATTGGTATTTTGGTTTTAATAACGTGAAATTATAAAATAGAGCCTATGTTTGTGCTAAAATTAATTGAACGAAAGCAAAGGTAGTGAGAATATAACATGATGAAATGATTGGTGCAGAGAATAAGAGTGAACAGATCAACCAAGGCCACATGACAGAGAGTCGAAGGTGTGAAGAAGGGATTATAGCAAAAATCTGAATGCCAAAGAAACCTTTTACCAGGTAGCAGTTATTCAAAAAACAGAAAAGTAGACTTTTGGCTAAGAAAGAGAGAACGAAATTGGAATATGTGAAGTGTACTGCTCAGAGTTTGGGGAGTAACCTTACGCAAGTGTCGCGTTACTTTTTCGGTTCTTGCGTTAGTAGCGCGTTACTGAAATTACAAGAGTAATTGTAACGCTACTTCGTAACTTTCTTTATTACTTTTCTTGCATTTTCTTTATAAATTCAGGACTAGAGGATTCATTTGTCAGGACGAAATATGCTTTATTGTATGGTTTTACATTTGTGCATGTAAAGATACACTGAGAAAACATGATCTACAGAGAATGTGATGATTGTGTCAACAGAAAAATGTCCTTACTGTATGAGTATGGTAAGGCGTTACTTTTTGAGGCAAAGCAATGATAGCACAATGCTTTACTTTTAGAAGGAAAGGAACAGTAACTGTAACGCTTTATATTTTTAAGTAAGTTATACCCAACTCTGGAACTAGAACTGAAATGTACATATAGTGAAAGATGATGAAAACTCAAGGAATAATTGGGTACAGAAACTATTTAACACAATCATAAATATGAAAGCATTTCTCATTTGCTAAAGCGGTTTGTTCAACTGCTGCGCAAGGAACAAAGTAAGGGGATTTAAGTGTTGGGTGATTTGAAAGGGACGAGTTTCGCAGAATATCTTGAGAATGGCACGAAATAGGACAAAATGTAAGAAGTAGAACAAGGACCTTCTTAAATGCAGAATATTATTGGTAATGATATTTTCTTTAATCTATGGAGAGACCATGTTACGATTTCATGTTGATTCATTTGATGGTGATCTCCATTTCTTGTTATTATGAAATGCCTATCGCGGCGTATCACACAATGACGTATTTGCTCTTCAAGTACAACAGCATAATATGAGTTGCCCCTTAACGCCTTAGAGTGTAAGCAACCAAACTGACTTCGGTCTGAAAAAGAAAGCATATGCACAAGTATAAACAAATTCAACAACGGTACTGCTCTGTGTATATTTCCTACACTATACCTTTAATTAAATATTATTTATTAAAGTTGTAAAGTTTTAAAAATGATTTCAATAATTTCCATTAAATGTCATTTCCATTATTATCCCCCAAAACTTGTAAATTATTTCATTACTCTTGTAGACTCAAGTCTTCGCTCACTAAAGTTAATTTCAAAGCAATTATTCTAGGATGTTCGGGAAAGGAACATAAGTCACAAATTGCAATTTAATGTTGCTTTCATTTAAGTCACATTGAATCGATTAGTATAATTTTATATTGGGCATGTGTAAAGATTCTAAGCAGTGATGATCCGACATGTGCATTATGTTTGCAATGTTTGCTAATAAAATAATAAACATAAATAACTGTCTGCTGTAAAATTGGATAATTTGACTTTCCCGAATAACCTAGAATTGTCAGATTACCAAATGGGCAGCAAACGAACTATGGTGTAAATAATTAAGCATGGAGATCGTACTTCAAGATGCCGGTGGGTCGGGACTTACTTCTACATAGAACGTACATATGATTCAATGTAGCTGCTTCGTAGCTACGCTCGTAGCCACGATCACGTCACAGAAGGAATTGGGTATGAGTCCTAGACTTAGAATGAGTGCTCCTTAGTGAGTATCCCTTCCTCAGTGTTCGCCATCATTAGTCGTGATTAGGCAAAAGTGGCACAAATATGATGCAAAATAAGAAAAGTACAAAAAAAATATGATTCAATGTACACATACACTGTCAAAAGATTATACACAGTAGTTAACTTATTCAACTAAAATTACCTTGTAGTTTTGTCACTAAATTATTTGTGCTTCAGGAACAACCTGATCTAATAACATTAACTTTACTCGTGTCCTATAAAAGAATATTTTGGTCTGTTCTCATGGATAGATGAATAAGATTTACCGCATACCCTACTGAAATCTGGGAAATATATATGGAAGTAATACAAAAAGAGTGAGCCAAGCAATCTGTTCAAATTGGCCCTTCCAGCTGTCAGTTCGTGCCAACAGACGATATCGGTCACTAAATTCCTCTCTCCTGTGCCATCACTCCAGGGATAGTCCTAATGTGCCATTGTACCCAGGACTGTATTTCAAGGGACGTGAGGGAGAGAGAATTCCCCCTTTCTGGTTACTAATTTTTGGCACTTGTGGGATAACAGTTTACATAGGCACAATAAATATCCCGATGCTTCAAGAGTAGTTACTGGAATTTCCCACTTTCTGGATTTTTTTTAAATACCACACTAAATCTACACCTTCAGGCGAAGGTGGATTTGAAGCAGTGGCGGATTCTGGACTTGCACTTGGAACAGGCGCTTTTCGGCAGGACATCTATTCTAACAAACAGTTACATAGTTTTTGTATTAAACTACAAACATGTAACTAACTAACTGGCCTCGCTGATCTATGGATTAGGGTAGCACAGTGAGAAAATAAGGATCATGGATTCAAATCCTGGGTAGATAATCGATGTTATTATTTTTTCCCATTATCTTCATAATTCTGACAAATTTTCGCTATAGACATAACGTAAAATTGAAAACTAAAGAAATAAGGAGAATCACGTTGTCCTTGTTAACTCAATAAAAAACGTACATACAACACTAGGAGCCTTATATATTTAATTTGATTTGTGATGCTGAGAACAAACAACATGACAATCTCAATGAGGTATTAGGAAAAGATAATAGCAATGGACACTCGGGATTACTAGGAAAATGCCTTACATCAATGAAGCAAACTATATGCATACAAGAGCGGTAAAAAAGAAATCTGTTTATAATGTGCGAAAATATTTAGTCAAGGTAGTCGGGCTGATCATGGAAGATCACCCCCATCGGCCTCATCGTGGATTTGTGCATCGTACATTGAAGGGAGCTATTCCCCTGTACTGGCTCAGATTTTTTTTAAAAAAGGATACCAGATAGTGCAAAGATTGCCTAGTAAAAGGTGTTCCCTCCCTTACAAAATTCTTGAGCAGAATACCCCTGGAAGCATATCGCCATTGGGATGGTGCCTTAAACAGAGGTTCATTTTGTCTAACTTGTTCCCATGTTCCTTCTTCCGGCTGCTCTCCCTGATCTCATGAAGATGTACAACCTTGAAGGATGGCTACCTCCTCTGCCTGCAAACTGAGGGAATTAATCATGAAGACTGACAAGTTAAGATCTTGCTCAATTTACCCTGACTGGACTACTGAACCACGCAAGCCTTAATGGCCAGCAAGGTCATGGACTTCCGCTTGTTTAGTGCTATATTTACAAAAAAAAGAGGATGAATTCATTTACCTACACAAATGGAAGGAAGTGCTATGACGAACTTGGCGTGAACTTTGTAATTAGCAAGACGAGTAGCTGTTAAGTTACTTTCTCGGAATTATGACGTTACAAATGATCCTATCATGGTTTTAAGACTTAAAATTCCTAGTAGATTTCCAAGCAGTGAAAAGAGATGTGTGCATGGAGTCTTAACAAGCAAAGAAATAAGTTTGTGTGTGTGTGTGTGTGTGTGTGAGTGTGTGTGTACTCCATATGATAAAGAAAAATACTTCTCTAAAAACTGATCTCAGTGTTTACAGTATTTGATATTGTTGCGAACATGAATAATTATATTAGTTAGCTGGTATCTGGAGTATACACTATACAAAAACAGATCAATTAACAATCTAATATTGCCGGGCCCCGTGGCGGAGTGGTTAGCACATCGCGCTACGACGCCATGGATAATGGGTTCGAATCCTGGCCTGGGCACGGATGTTTATGACTGTCCATTCATCAATTTCATCATATCATTACTCATCCCCATCTTCGCAAATTAGCCAAAAGTGGCACAAAAAGCGAAGCAAAATAAAGCAAATCAATCAATCAACATTCTAATATTACATTAAATTTTCGTTGTCGTAGTTCTCGTATGCTGAATTCACTATGCATGCAGTACTGCTCTGTCACCAGATATGCCACTGTGGGCATCGCTTCGAATAGTGGTATTGACGTGGGTGGTGGCATGGTAGTATAACCACCTGTAGGTGTCATAAGAATACTTTTGATTTATTTATACAAAAATACATATAAAATTACTTGATTTTTCTCCTAAACCAGATTTATGTAGAGTAGACTGAACTTACACTTTATCTACTAAATCCTAACCCTTTATTTGCGTGCAAAAATATCCGAAATGAGAATGATTTGGCAAAATTAAGGACACTATAAAGTACGAAGAAAGTAAAAAACAATGTTAGCTTGAATGTTAGAGTGAAACGCACGTGTGCCGTGTATATATATGAATATATATATATATATATATATATATATATATATATATATATATATATATATACATACACACACACATTCAAGAAAATTGGATTAAAATTAATTTCTAATTTAAGAACCAATTTATCTGCCTCACTTCATACACTTTAAATTAAGCCTTATTTTCCCTTGATGGATCCAATGTTTGCACCAATGGCGTACACATTTACTTAAACTTATACGAATAATTGTATCAATTGATGCCTCTAATGTGCATAAATTAAAGCATATACTAATAAAACAATCGAACCTTTATTTCCTTTCTCTGTATCAATTTGATATATCCTGTTGCTTTTGATTTGATTTGAATTGATTTGCTATATTTTGCTTCGCCTTTTGTGCCACTTTTGGCTAATTTGCGAAGATGAGGATGAGTGATGATGATATGAAAAAATTGATGAATGGACATTGACAAACATCCATGACCAGGCCAGTATTCGAATCCAGGACCCCTAGCGTCGTAGCGCGATGTGCTAACCACTCCGCCACAGGGGTCGGCATATCCTGTTCCTGAAATGGTTAAAATATTACAATGTATTTGCGGAATCAAATATACTCTTCTCTTGAACTTTTTACTTTTTAAAATTGTTTACTAGATACTCTTTGTTCAATATTTTTTGTATAACATTTAGGTCATTGCCAATTGACAAATAGGTGGACTGATTGAGTTGTTTTTGTTTTCAGAGTTATAGTTATAATATTATTGTTTCTAGAGTTATAATAATGTGTGAAGAAGGCTGTTATCAATTATTTTTTTAAAAAAATAAACATGAGCATCCTATACGCTCTTGAAAGCGGACAAACTTGTGTGACACTCTTTTACGTTGAATTGCGTGCGGGCCTGTGACCACAAGTGAGTCTGGTAAACACAAATATGGTTCAATTACGAGCAAATGTGGTAAAAACAAAGGTGTTCGCATGCGCTGGTGTGGAACGTGAAGCATTAGAAATTCCACTAGTTTTCGGGGAAGGTTTGAGCGTGAGTGAACGTGAGTAAACATAGCTCGTGAGAAATCGTGCGTTCAAGAGTGTATATATAAGACAACACCTTCTTACAACACGGCCTGTGCAGATACTCTTTCTTCATATGCAAAGTCATAAGTGGTAGATCAAGAATCCCAACACGATATCAACATTTTTTCTTCGCAAATATATGATAAATAGGCAAAAAACGGACTTAGTGTGAACGCAGTATTTGTAGTGTGTGGAGGGGGATAATATGTAAAAACACATTGAGACTGTAATGTTGATATGGTTTGGTGATTGATTCATGACCTAGCATTGATAATTTTACGTGTAGACAAAGAGTACCTACACAGACTTTGTATGTAAGAATGAGTTGGTAAGGTCAAGCACAGGTTTCCGAAGTGTTTTATTATTACAGGTGCAAAACGAAATCAGAGGTCATTGGTTCGTATTCAGTACATGGAATTGATATTTCTGTGCTATTATCAGGCCTGGGAAGTTAATAAACTAAGCATTTTTGAAACATATTCTATAACTTAAAAAAATACTAAATGACTAAAGTTACTCAGATATTAAAATATAATCTTGGCTGTGTCATAAATGATGAAAGAGCCACGTTACTTGTGAAAGTGCTTGAATAATTTGACACTACCGCGTATACTACTGAAGCTAACGGAAGAAAATAAAACAATTATGTGCCATTGTACTTTTTATTTTGGCTTGAAGGTTACACACCTGAATTTTCCGGAATTCAATTTGGAATTCAAATTCCGTTGTGGAATTTCAGGAGAAGCAAATATGATTTTACACGAATGAGTGTAATACAGAAATCTATAACATTACATAAAAGACAAAAATAGCAAAAATAACAAAAACGAGAGAGAATCAATGAGCCAGAAACAAGTTTTAAAATATGAAAAGCGAAAACAACATTTGCTTGATCTAACTGAAGAGAAACGGAATTCTATTATGTTTAGTTTTCAAGGTCTCGAAAAGAAAGATGACTTTTCATGAACTTCCTGGTAATTATCCTCACTTCCATTTCACGAATTCATCTTTTATTCCCATTCTCTACACTAATGTATAGCCGTCAGAAAGTGACTAGAATTACAAAAAAATGAAAATGGATATTACACACCATCAAAACAAGTTATCGACATGCATTAAGAAAAGTTCCCAAGTTGTTGATAGATGTTTTTACGTACTTGTACTAGATATGAAAGGTAGCCTTTTAAGGAACACACGATGATTCATAAAGAACGTTTACGTAAGTCTCCTAGCGATTACTCTCAGAACAATACTAATATATAAGAACTAGAAAAAAACATGTCTGTGAATCAACCGACTATTTGGGCGCTCAGCATCGTACAAGGATGAATAAGAAAACATGAGAAACAGCCAATGATGATTAGGCTGGCTAGTTAAACGCCAGAGACTTGGTAGCTTGCGGAAGTGCAGTTTTTTAGGTATACTATGGAAAAGACGGGGTGATATCTTCATTTAAACAATATGGCAATATGAGTGTGTCAGCACTTGGACTTTTTGCGCTGCTATAATACAACAATAAGCCTGTAACACAAATAAAACGTTGAAAGGGATTTCAGTAGGTAAAATCATTCCTGTCCTAGAACGAAGGGTAGGGGAGGGAGAGGGAGAGGGAGAGACCATTCTTAAGAATTCTACAAAACCAATCATATTAAAGTTGAAAACACTTTGAATATACTTTGTACGAAAAACTTAAAAACTGAACCCAAGCACAGAGAAGAAAGGTAAAAATGACACCTGAAGAATGAGAACCTTTCACCAGGGATTTTCGTGTGCATGCCAAAACGCAATCCCATCATATGCCTCTCGAATTCTCCCTCCAGTACAAAATAAACGGGAAGGCAGTTTTCAATAACAGTAATACGAAACTCAAGACAGAGCCGGGAAAAAATATACGTAAATACATATGGACAAAGGAGGGGGAGGAACGATACGTGGGTTTTATGGGGGATGACATAACAAAAATGATGCGTGAACGCATGTGCGCAGCCTTAGACGAATCCAATATAGACGAAGCGGTCCAGCTGGGATATCATATCTTCGAACGTGCAGGAAGAAATATGGTAAAGGGAGGGGGGAAGGGGGACAGACCAGTAAAGACAGGGTGGTACAACGGGAAGTGTAAAGCGATGAAAAAGAAACTAGATCACGCGTTAAAAGGGTATAGATACTTAAATAGCATGGAAACCAGAAACAACTATATATCTAGTAGAAAGGCTTATAATAACATTTTAACGGAAGAAAAGGAGAAATGGGAACAGGGAAATTTTGAAGATATAAAAAAGGCCGTAGCAGAAAAGAATAACACCGCTTTGTGGGGCATATTACGGAAATTACGGGGCCAAAAGAGCAACTGGGCACATATTGAACCTTACATCTGGGAAGCACACTGCCGTCATGTCGTCGGGGGAGAAGGGGGGCCACCACGCCTAGAAGTTACGCGGGAAATATACTTTTTAGGGGATTTCGTTCCGATTCTCGACGAAGATATAGGGGTCGATGAGATAAAAATAGCGATAAGGAAACTGAAAAAGGGGAAAGCGGCAGGACTTGACTCCATTGGGGCGGAATTTTTCAAAGCCAACGAAACTGACATTCATATGGTGGAAGCACAAAGCAAACTAATGGACAAGATTTTTAAAGAGGGGTACTTTCCGAAGGACTGGGCAAGCTCCATAATCTGTCCTATTTATAAAGGGAAAGGGGACAGAAATGACGCAAATAATTTCAGGGGCATTTCTTTATTACCTATATGGAGTAAAATTTACACACACATCTTAAACCGTAGGATCCAGAAATGGACAGAAATATTCGACAAAATCTCACCACTACAAGCGGGCTTCAGGAAAGGGTACAGCACGGTAGACAACATATTCATATTACAAACACTAGTACAGAGGAAAATTAAACAGAAGCGGGGGAAATTATACGCATGTTTCATTGATTTTGAAAAAGCATTTGATAAAGTTCATAGGGAAATTTTGTGGGGAAAATTGTATGAGAAGGGAATGTCCGCGCGCATGATCAGAGCACTGCAAGCAATATATGCGAGGGTAGAATTCGGAGTAAGATGCGAAGGAAACCAAGTCTCGGCACTGCAGCCTTCGCTCAGGGGACTGAAACAAGGATGCATCCTATCACCAGTGCTATTTTCACTGTTCATAGATTGGGTAGCGCATGAAATTAAAATGGATGAGGATTCTATCCCATGTATAGGAGTGCAAAGTATACCAGTCCTTATGTATGCAGACGACATAGTCATCTTGTCCGAGACAATAGAGGGTCTTCAAAGGGGCATAGACAGCATATATGAGGGGTGCATCAAATATAAAATGAAGGTAAACATTAAAAAGACAAAAATCATTGCTTTCAAAAATGGCTACATATTTAGCAGACAGGAGACATGGACGTACGGGGGGGATTTAATCGAGCGGGTTAAAAACTTCACATACCTGGGGGCATCACTCTCCATGACAGGGAGTTGGACACACCACATAAGGGCAAGAAAAACTAAAACAAAATTTGCAATAGAACAAGTCATAAGGACAATAAACAAGGCACCTCAAATGCCTTTCCCGGTCATTCAAAACCTCTATTCATCAATAGTATTAGGTACATTAAACTATGGAATAGAACTGTGGGGGTTAAGGGGGGACAACACAATAATTGGCATACAAACAGAATTTTATAAGAGAGTAATGGGCGTAAGCAGAGGCACGGCCAACTGTGGGATTCTTAAGGAATTGGGACTGAACAGAGACACGGTACAAGCACGGATGAGGGTTGTTAAATATTGGATGCGATTATCACAAGAGGGCCAAACTACGCTGAGGGGACAATGTTTGGAAGTACAGACAAGGGAGGAAAACGTTTCCAGCTGGAGTCTGGAAGTGAAAAATATCTTATATAATAGCGGAATGGGTTGGGTATGGGAAGAGGGAGGAAGGGGGGGCATCTCATCAGAAAATCAAATCAGAAACAGGTTACTCGACATAGACAAACAAGAAATAATAGCAGACTGCCAAAAAAAGACCTCAATCAGGGAACAGTTAAGAGTAAGAGAATGGGGGAAAGCGAAATATATCCAGGTTGTGGGAAAAAATGAAAGAAGCGCGCTGGCATGGTTCAGACTAGGGTGATGGAAACAACTAAGAAAGATAAACGAATCAGGGGAAACGATATGTCCTTTGTGCGAGGGGGAGGAGACGGACAAGCATATCCTACTGAACTGCCCTTCTACACGTGACCTAAGGGACAAATGGATGAAAAACTTAACAGGCAGGGAGGTGATAGAAGTGGTAGACGACAGAATAAAGATAAAGGAAGCGGGGCAGCAAGTGGGGAAATACCTGGGAGAAGTAAGAGAACGGCGGGGGAAAGCTATTAGAGAAGGCAGCGAAATGAGTGATCATGCTCCAGACGAGCCATCTTTATAGTGTAAGTGTGTGTAAAGCAAAATGTAGGCGTGTTTTGGTGATAGTGCAGGAAAAGAGAAGTGAGGAGAAAGACTGGAAGAAGAACTGGCGAGGGAGGGGAAGAATGTGTATATAGGGGACAAAGTAAGAGACAGCTTAAACGAAAACTAAATGTAACAAAATAGTGTAGAAAAATCAAAAATATGTAGTGCGTACAGCCTATGGCTCGCACAAAAAGAAAATAAATCTATCTATCCTATCCTAAAGAACATCTAGTGGCGCCACTTAGTGGATCCACTTTTAGGAATATGTTGGCTCAAATGAAGATATTCACATGTGCCCACTGTAGACGTACAGGGGATCAACTTTAAGGATGAATCGGCTCGAGTGGAGTGCTTCGCACTCTACACACGACTATTGCAGACACCCAGTAGAGCCACACTGAATTTCAGCGGCTCATTGGTGACAACGGTCTTCACACCATGGCTTCTAACCTTAATTGATTGCAAGACCAGAGCACAGAAGTGTATTCAAATCCTCCACATGTGCGTACAAATGGAAGATATAAATTTATCTTGCTAATAAGATAAAATATTCTCTGTAGGTTAAAATAGGATTAATACAAACACACATAAATAAAATAGAATATTCTACATAATATTCTACCTATGTAATAGTGTTCTATCGGTATTGTATCCGCAAAATTGCCTATAATTGTATCGAAAAATAGCCTGTACAATAATGAAATTTTGTTTATGTTTTATGTATTTAAACATATAATTAATGCGTCCTGTTTTCAATAGAATTGAAAATATTCATTTTTTTTATCTATGGTAAAACCATTCATTGCCGACGAGTAAACAATTCTGTTGTCTTAACCGAAAGTTTGACAACATCAGATAGATAGAATATCGTTAAAATTTCATTTATGTTCATCCCCACTACATGAATATACACAGAGCATCTTTCTGGAGTAGACGTACTTTATATCTTCTGCATAGATTTTTGATGCCTGTGAGTGTTGATATCATAGTGAGACGGCGCCAATTTGCTATTTGCTTGATAAAGCGCTTGACAGCTTGTCGAATTCTTTTGCTATCAAAATTGCCCCTCCCAACAAGTGCGTATTTCATTAATACCTGGATTCTGCAGAAATGTAATGTAATAATAAAACCTCTTATAAACGCAGAGAAATAAATGTAGTCGATATACAGGGTGTCCCATAATGATGGGACACATTTTAAATACAAATATCTGGAGTTGCAATAATAAGATTTACTGCAAACTGTGGTTTATGCATACATGAAATACAGGAGTTTTGCACACTACCTTAAGTTTTGAAAATTACGTCCTTCAGGTAGCCACCATTAAAACGAGAACATTGTTGGACACTTATCCAGGAGCGTATCACAAAACGTCTTTTGACTAAGCCTATCTGGCGGGAGCAATTGCTGCGCTACCTGTATCTTATACGGATGCAGTTTTAGGTCTTGTCACATAATCCTATGGACGCTACTACGGGGAACATTCACTTCCTGAGACAATCAACGGGTGGACTTGTTTGGACTTTGTTGCATGGCGTTTGCAATACGTTGAATTGTCTCATGGGAACGAGACTGTCGAGGTCGTCCAGGGGATTTTTTTTTTGTTGGCATTTCCTGTTTCCCGAAAGTTCCTCACTGCACGAAGGATCACTTTCCGGGATGGTGCATCGTGTTTATTGAAGTGTTGTCTGAATCGCCTTTGTGCTGTGGTGATGGAGTCTTCAGAAGCAAAGTACGCCTCTACAACGTACGCAATTTCCCTTGGGGTCCACGACATCATCAACGACTACACACCTGCAACAAATAATAATCAAAATAAACTTCCATGCATTGAATTTCAAAAACAGTAACATACAGATATAATACATTACACATGGGACACAAAACGCGAAGTAAAATAAACTAAATCAATCAATCAAATCTACTACTCTAGCTAATATGAGGATAATTAATTTTTGTCTTTGCAGTTTCTTAATTTATGTCACTCTTCTGTCCTTTTAAGCTAATCGCCACGATGAGGATGAATGGTGATTAGATGAAATCTATGAAAGGACACCCAGGCCCAGACAAAGACTCGAACCCGGAAGAGGTTATAACAATAAATGGTAAAGCATTAATGCCTTACGGGATAAGAACTTAGATCCCCTCGTGTCGTAGAGCTCTACGATAACTACTCCACCATAGAGGCCGGCTAATGCATAGAACACAAAAGACATTCACTTCGATGTAATTTCCAGAAATTCTGATACGGATGGCGCCGGACAATTCGTTGAGCAATAGGATCAAAAATGCGACTCACTTTGTTGTTTGTAGTAATGGTATCGGCCTTTGGAAGACAAATGATCCGTGGAACTCTGTCACAACATAGTAGCTGATGCAACTTTCGTTTGGAAGAGTGGTTCAGTTTACGAACTTTGCACCCTTATCCCTGTTGCTTGCTTCCGAACTCCTCTATTTTTCTCTGCACGACGCACTTGCACAACGTATAACCGAAATTACGTATCAATGACACTAGCATCCCAGACATATTAAAAAACATAGCAGCACGTGGACGATTTGTATTTAGACATAATTTCCAATAGTTTCTTGCAATTTTTATCCTAAACCCCATAGCTTTCTCATTGTTAGATTTTATTGTTATCACTGAACTAAAGTGTGCCCCTACCCACTTCTGAAACTAGGGTCAGATCTAAGCCTAGACAAAGTGCACTCTGGCATAGGAACACACTTATAAGGTAAGGCAAAATCGTTCTGTGTGATGCAATCTGAGTTTTTTATTTTCATTCACTTATATCGGTTTGAACTGAGAGTATGAGGTGTAGTACACGCGCAGTTTGTAACTCAACCAGTCTCTAACATCAAGTTACTGTGAAACAAAAATATGCAACACAAACAACAAATACAGCTATTCAAATTTGTTATAATACGACTGTTTTTATTTGGTCCTATGCTCTATTCACATGTATGCCTACATTTGTTAATTTTAACATTTAATCGTTAGACTTCTTTTTTATGTAATGTGCATTTAGATTTTGACAGTAATTGTTGTTGGTGGGGACGCGTTCCTCTCTTCCGTATACAATTTACAACCTGCAAAATCTTCACACAGAATAGTGTGGGAGGAGCAGCGACATTTTAAATCCGTTCCTGTCTGGATCTATTCACCATGATGGCCAAATTAAAGCATCACTGTCGGTACTGGCAATGCGTTTGAGGCTATAGTTGATTACAAGGCCATATCCACAAACATACATATACGAGAGCCACCGTGATCCATTCGGTATGGCATCTGATTACCACGCATGAGACATGGGTTCGAGTCCCGGAGATGGATCATCTCAGGTGGGATTTTTCCCAACGATAGTTCTGCATAAAACGGCTCTGAGACTCACACAGCTTCTAATAAATGGGGATCTGGGGTGAGGGTGGGGGGTAAATGCAACCTGAGCGTGGTGTTGATCACATCAACTCTACTATGCCCGAAATCGAGAATGAGTGCGGACCTACCTCTGCAACTCCTCAGACCTCATATGGCACGATGTAATGCACAGCGCATAGCTTTACCTCATACAAACACACACACACACACTCACACCTCCCCCCCCACACACACCATCACACACACGGAGTGGGTCACTTGATCCACCAGGCAAACATTTCGAAAATGAAGCAAAATATTGATGTTCTTTGTTATCAAGAATGTAAATATTTCAAGAGTACACAATGTAAAGCATGCAGCATGACCATAGACCAACATCATTACCACTTAAAAACATTTTAAATCGAACATCCATGGTTTTATAATAAAATTCTAATCTACCTTCGAAACTTTTCAAATTGGAACATGCAGCAGAGTCTCATAGTTGAGAGGTAAAGGTGGGCCTGGATGTTGTCTCGAAAATAAAATACGAAGTATCACCCTACAAGAGCAATCTACATAATACTTGTTTGTGTAGGAGCACATTTTAAAAATATTGTACTGTCTACTCTAACATAGTGGTGCAACCAATAATATTTCACGTGTTGCCTTGTTCACAATACATATGTCTCCTGTTCTCTGAACGTTTTCCTAGTACAGTCACCGCCAATAAAAACGGAACACCTAGATCTTGTAATGCTCGCTTTCTTGCAATGCGTTATGTGTGTTGCCTAACTCTACGGTGGTGAAAGAAGTTGCCATTGAAAATTTTCTATTAAAATCTACTCATCGCGGTAGAGTTAGACAACACACATAACGCCTTGCAGGAAAGCGAGTATTTCAGGATCTACGTGCACCATTTTTATTGGCCTTGACTGTACACCGGTATAACTAAAGTTGTTGACTCTAGAGCATCTTTTCGATTATTTATACATTGATACACTAGATATCCGGGATGGGATGAGGGTAATATTTATAATTTTATAATTAATTGCAATTCCCACATTTACTGTAATAACTATTTGAGACACCTCTGTATTTACATTGTGTAACAGTACGTAGTACGATATTTCATGCTTGAAACTGTAATTCCACACAAACGCCTAATCTCTATACATTCGTCAGTTTCTATTGTAATGATATAAGTGTGTCATAAAACGATAGATATTTAATTTTGAAAATTAAAATTTTGCGTCCAGATGTCAACACTCTTGGTCATGTCGTTTGTGTGCTTGTTTTTTCGTTTGCATTCTTAATACTACACACACACACACACACACACACACACACATACAATAAAGATTCGAGATTTCCGTACAATTTAGGATTCTAATCTCGAATCCCACTGGATTTAAACAATTTCTTCCTTAGATAATTCGGTTGGAAAATCAACACTTTCAGCTCGTACAATGAAACTGGTGTTTACTTTCTTTTGTTTCATAAAAAATTATCTTTCGCATATTGCTTTTGTTTAATCTACAAGTATTACTGAACCTAAGACATTCCTAATTTCTTCCTTTAATTTTAAGGTGCATAGTAACAATAGCACCCACCAATGTTCAAGGTTTGAAAGTGACTGAGGATATATGATGCAGTCGAACATAGCTGATCTCTTTCATATTATATGTAAGAAATGAGTTATGATCTACTGTATCAGTTACCTTCAATCACTTGAAATGTAGGCGTATTTTACACCATCACGGTGTAAACGGCTGAAATAGGTGTGAAGCCTTGTGCTTTTGGAACAAAGTCGAGCGATCAGAATTGATGACGTACGTGAACTGTGGAATCAGGAAAAAACGGATTTTAAAGTTCAATTGTGAATTCATTATTGGCAAAGACTTTATTTACGATTCAAAATTTCAACCTTTGATAAAGCAATTATTTATAGGGCTCGTGATTATGCAGCAATCTACTAAGGTCCATTTATGATTAGAAAAAGAAAATAAAAGATGAGGGAAACAGTGAAATAAGATTTTCCAAGTAACGGCCGAACGTTGCTCGTCTTTTTTAGTTCTTTCAGTATAGTTGTCATTAACCTGATCACCGTTTAGTCAAGATTTTGTATATGCCAGGTTTTGCGGTCGTGGTCGTGGTTGTAAGTTCAAATCGTGAGAATGGAATGCATATTTTAATTGTGTTCCTTTTTGTCATTTTTTTTTAAAGTACTCAGATGTACTAATCGGGACTAGACCTCTAGATTTCAGGTGCACAATGTGCCTCCACTGGGAATCGAACTTGAGACCCCTTAATTATAACGGGACAGAATTATGCACTACACTGTCGGCATGTGTTGATTCATCTAATTAATTCATCGCCCAGTCTGATCGTCACGATTAACGTAAATATGTGTAAACGCGACATATAATAACCAAAAATACAAATGAAAATATGTATTTGCACCGATATTGTATTGTTTTAATCATTTGCTGTGGCCACCACCTTAACAACATCGAATCGAGATATTGCATTAGTTAGCTATCCGATATTAGAACGCTAAATCCAACAAGGTGAGTGGGTACAGAAAGATATTAAAAAGAAAGAGAAGAAGATGATGATGATGATGAAGAAGAAGAAGATATATATATTAAAAAGTAAAGAAGAAGCACTTATGACAATAACCATAACATTGTTTGCTACAGTTCCGCATCGTGGGCTTCGAGCAAAACTTTGCCATTCAGTGACACCACTTGAATTTTCCCCAATCATTAATGGCAATTGCTGCATGATTTCACTAGGATATGCTTGTACACTCTAAGGAACCGCATGAAAATTATATCACCATTAACTTTCATCGCAGATAGCTGACACTCCATGGCCGACAGCATTTCTGTACTGTTTAGTTTTTTCTTTCGATGAGGGATCAAAGTGATCATGTATGATTCGTCTCTGTTGGCGAAAAAAACAAAAGGTAAACAATAACAAACAGAGATTTGTGTCATGTGAGAATGAATTGAGCAGAATTACGCAGCGCGTTATATATAATTGTGAGACAGTGTCAACAAGCAAGATTTTTACTTTGTTGTTTACTGTTGTTACATGCTCTTAGTCTCAACAAACAATCTCTGCAGTTGTTATCTCGTTATCTATGATTGTATTCAGTGTTGTAGTTAATTTTACGTCAATTTCTTATGTTTCTAAGGCCTCTCGATGGCGCAGTGGTAGCGTCGTTGCCTTGTAATCAAGGGGTCTCGTGTTCGATACCCGGTGGAGACATATAGTGGTTCGGATCCCACTTTAAACTGTAAGTCCAGTACCGATTAACCTTACTGTGCATAAAGTGGACTTAAAACACCAACTCAATGAATCAATCTTACGTAGCTACGTTAATCGTGACGATGTGTGTGAACTACATTTTATAAAGTAGTATTTTGGAAGTATACAATTTAGGGTAGCAATACAAGTAGTACAGACATATATTTGCATATGCGGGCACAGTGGGTAGTTGACGTCTGCGTAAATTCTAATAAGTGTTACAAGCAATTTGTATATTTTCAAACAATCAGACTTCAGAAAAATGAGCTTTCATGACAGAAGATAAGTGTAACATTCTAACGATCTAAGCCAGGTTGTCTGACCGTTATGTAGATAGCGAACTTGTTTTCCATTATTTTGTCTCAGACTGTGTTTACTATCGGGTCAGTGACACCAAAGACCTTGGGAGGGAAATGGAAACCATTTGTCAAGAATTGCGATAAGGTAACAGCAAATTTGGAACTCGTTTCTAGTCATTTCGATAGCTTAGCTTTCCTTTGGGTTCTCTGTGTTCACGAAATACCTCAATTTTGTGATGTCACTTTCTACAGAGGAAACCGTTTTGGTCATCGAATTGAAGCATTCAAGAAAACAGCTACAAGGTTAACGTCTTTATCTTAACCAACTTCATTCAAAACAATGACCAGTTTCATGGAAAATAAATATTTGTGAGCATTATAACGTTTGTGCGACAAAAACAAATATGTGGTACAAAGAATCAATACCTAGAAGTAAGTAGAAAGCGAAAAATAAATATCCAACAGAGCATACTCACGGAAGATGTCTGGTAAAGAACCTGAGCTCAAGAAATTTTCTCCTGATAGTTTAAAGACAAGATGAACATTGAAATATTAGTAAGCAAAAAGCTTACTAGCTTCTTCTCTGAACCCAAGGCGCTCTGTACTCTAACCATGGGTAAAGCAAGAATGCTTGTGCCTCTCTCTTTCATCCGCTTCATTTTTAACATTCACAAAAACTCGAAGTCTCTGTGAACATGTTAGTAAAAATATGAAGTAAATAATCAAATACACAAAACATATGAATCATACAAAATAATAATGTAATGAAAGATATGCATATTTTAAATAAATAATGTTGCTTTTGATCAGAAATTCTTCATTAATTTCTTCTTCGGTAAGTAATTCTCAGCAGAACTTGACACCTTGTCAATATTCACCAATTTTCGATCAAATTATTTCTAGCTCTCAGTTCACCTTATTTATCCAGCAATGCTTTGGTTTTCCTTTCATTCTTGGTGCAAAATATAAGTTACTTATACTTCAGTCATACTGGGTGTTCGTTATGGGTCATTCTTTGAATATGTCCTGCTCATTTCAGTCTTCTTGATCTCGATACATATGGTTCAACATACAGATCATACATCTCACGATTGTGCCTTCTAATCAAACCTCAGATTTCCATGATAACTTCGTGCAAGGATTGATCGATAAAATATGGCGCATATTGCTGTTTGACACCTAAAGTTGTTTGGAATTTCCCGCATAAAGTATAGTATACATTAAAGCTATTTTTTTAAATTGGCTGATTATTAAAGAGCCCGGACAGGATTAGGAATCCCTTGATGATAGCGGAGAATGCCATAAAGAAGCATTAGAATAGACGAAGTGATTAACAGCAAACTGCCTATTTTGTTCTCTTCCTCAGAAGGTATGCACATTCACACATTTCCCAAAATGAACGTATGTCTAGACTATCACCAATGGCCAGTGGTTATAGCATGAAACCAGGAGACCCATGTTCGAATCCTGGGTAAAGCATATGCATATATGTTTCATTATTTCTTCTTTATCGATTTAATTAATTCACCATTTATCCTCATTTACCTAGAGAAGTACAAAAATAACGTAAAATCACCAGCACAAATGTTATCACTAATTATAGTCTTAAATGAAATGTGACCGTTTTCAAATAATAATTATAATACTGAATATTATAGAGGTTCATCACGAAAGAAGCAAGTTATAAAACAACAATATCACTTGGAGGATATCATCTGGAGGAATGCAAACAGAAAAACTTTAAAGTCGCCATTAAGCAATGAAAAGAGGTGATTTAGGACAAGGCGAGAGAAGATGAGGAATCGAGTGAACAGATGATGGAGAAGAGTTATTGTCATCGTAAACGGCTACTAAAAACTTACTGTGATAGTATATGACAATGGGGAAGGGGTGTTAATGATGGAAGGATAATTGGATAAGCTGAAAGTCGTAGAAGCTCCAAGTCATGGATTCTGAGGTCGATAATGAATATGTAAATTGAATTGAAGGAGCACACTCCTTTAAATGGCATCTTGTAGCAAACTGATACCAAGGAACACTGCTGACTGGTGCTGCCAAGTCTGCCCACTGCATGTATTTTCACATATATGTTCGCCTTATTTAAACAAAGTGGAATCGAAGCCATGAGCACTACATTCTCAAACCTATTTCCTAATGAATTTCTCTGTCTCCCTCCACAAGTAAAGTTTGAAATTTGTAATAATTTTATGAAATAATCCGAATCAAATATATATACGGGATGCCTCGCAATTTGGTATTTATAACACTCGCAAGTACGGATCTTATCCAGAGACAAGACGTTGACATATTTTGGTAGCATGAAACTTCTTGGTTAGTGAAAGTTTAAGAATTCTGGGAGAAGACTCACTTAACGTAAATCTTTGATAATATTTGAATATTATGATTATATTTTACTACACATATGATTAAAACTAAAGCTCTCCAGGGACCTTAGCACATACAATGACTATAAACTGCGACAATAAAGACACAGAAATGGAGAAGAGACGCCAAAGCCATGTTAGTCTCCAATGTGACGCAATTTCCAAGCTACTAGGAAGAGGAACTGCCGTTCTAGTCGTATCGTCTTCACATCGTCATGGCCTGATTCCATTTCTTGTGTACAAGAATGCAAAATGGCAACTTTTACTTGCACATTAAATAAGTTACGTTCTTGAAAGATTTGTCTGCAAACTTACATTTTCAAGATATGTTCCGGGACAATTCACTTTACTTGACTACAAGTAGAAAAGTCAATTAAATTAAGACAACTTAACCAACTTCAATCAACATTTAAATCGAATCGTCCAGTGTGTCTAGTCCAAATACAAATATTGTAATATTTATTGAAACGGTGATTTCTTCTTAAACTTATCATCACGAAAGAAGTCCTTTCATTTTCCACGGTATACCAGCACGAACGTAGCTTGAATTTTGAGATAATTTATTAAAGAAAGAAGTTTGTCAACAACAATGAGCTTTTTGCGTGTGTATCGCTTCAGGAAATAATTAGAATAATGTTAATTACACGTCAGAGAAAGGACTAGAAAGGAAAATTGCAAGTACCATCATTCCTTTTTTGGAGATAAAAAATTCCAAACACATCAAACGTACATGCTTAGGTAGTAAGTTTATGAGACTAAAACCTTCTTAATAAAGGAAGTGCTATGCATCATGGCTAGCTAATTAAAGCGTACAAAAGTTTACGTACATTAGTAAATAAAGCTTTTGTTTCTTTGCAAGGTTTTAAAGGGATAATTTTTAATATTATTAATTACTAAATTCATTTTTTTATTTACTTTTTTTTCCAGTGACAGGTTTCAGTCATTACTTACAAATACACCTCTGACTGAGTTGGGTGAAATATTCATCAAACGTTTCGCGTTTGGTTGCAAGTAAACCCATTTCAGTTTTGCATTAGTTTATCTACTCAACGCAATAAATAATTATTTTGTCTTGAAGTTGTTCCGAAGTTCACAATAAACTTTGGAAAACACGTAAATAAAGTAAGTAGTTAAAGAAGAACAAGCACAATTTTACTGCTTCCAATATTTTTGCTTGAGTGACAAAATAGACAAAGGAGATGGTGAACTGTTATGATTAAATTGCTTTAAATTATAATTTCCTTTGTTTAAATTTCAGTGGACATGTGTAAAAGCGCATCTATAATTTATTTTTTAATTTCGGTTATGACATTTTATGTGATCCAGTAACTTTTATCTTGTTGGTAGGCTCTATCTCACACAATCCACCGGAATCGCTATTACTATTTGTAAGAAAGTGGAATTAATAGATTCTCGCAAATAGACAGAACTAGTTACTAATTATGATTGTGTGTACATTTCAGCTACAAATAATAATTATTATTTTTGTGCATCCGTGATGGTGTGATGACTTACAAGTCGCGTAACATATTGGTGACTTTTATTAGAATCGAAATGGAGTGGGATATTGCATTCAGGAAGACTCGTCCACTCTTCTTAAAGAAGCTTCTCACACCGAACTAACAAATGGGTTGCATTGCATTGGTTCGTTTTCAAGTAACATGTAGAGTCCGTTCATTGACACTCCGGTATAAGAGGTCTGTAATTTATGGTCATTCCTTGTTTATTTTTTAGTAAAAATTGTCAATGAGTCATTGAATTCACAAATAAAGTAGGAGTTATAATTTTACGAAGTTAGAGTACGTTATTTAATGTTTTACAGGGAAATCACAGATAATATAAGAATGATTTCAGTAAGCGGAAAATTAGCTTCCAATTGCTAATTGCATTAGTTTCGGGAGAGCACCGAAACTTGATATATACACATGACAACGGTAACTTTTCTTGTACGGAAACAACAAATTAATTTAACGCTTCTATGGAAATAAAGAAGTCAGAGTAAAGCAATATTCGGATAATTTGCTATTGTAATCCAACTGTTTCTCCTTCACCTAAGTGCTCATGTTAAGGGTTAAATGTTCTGTAACGGTAAATATGTAAGCTTACACCGATTAAGAATAATGAAATTTTATGGTGTTTTGTTAGTGGCTGTTGACGTGGTGTTCGTCTTCACCCTTGAACACAGTGGACTATAATTTCAAACTTTCTTAAATTAATTCTTGTCTCTTGGTAATCATCCCTTATCTTCCATAGTCTTGATTCCATAACATTATCTTCATAACCAGTCAATTTGGTTAAACATGAATTAATTCTCTCGAGATGAAGATTTTCCCATTCATTGTATTCAATACACCATATTTTGCTGCATTTTCGTATCAATCTGCCAGTTTAGTACCATCAAGCCAAGAGTAGTAATAAGGAATTGGTGTTTGAGTCCATTCAATAATGTATTGCATCAGTTTATCATTCATCCTCATCGGATTGATTAGCCTCGAGTTGTAATATATCATTGTAAAATTTCACAAGAAAAGTCAATACAAATAATTAATATAAGTATAATAGCTACATGTGACTAAGATACATATCAAAATGAACCGGTTTCCAAAGTGATTATGCTATTTTTTCTATCTCGCATGCCAAAGTAGTATTTTAAGATATAGCATGGTTTTGTTATTTTGCGTCGTTTCTCTCTAGAGACTATAAGGACGAGTGAGGGCCTCCACGATGTCGTAATGATAATGTCGTCGCCTTGTTATCAAGAGGGCCCGGGTTCGATTCCCAGTGGAGGCACATGGCACAGTGGTTCGGATCCAACTTTAAACTGTAGGTAAATTCCCAAATAGCCTTTCTGTGCATAAAGTGAACTTCAAACAACAATTCAATCAAAGAAGGACGATTTAAATTGACAAAGAGACACTCAAAATATAACATTCGTGCCCAGACCGGGACTTGGACCGCTAAATTTCGGAGGAGAGGCGTTAGTCTACCTCCTAGCGCTCTTTTCTTTTTTAAAGGAATAGACTACCCCTATTCGGCGGTATCCCCTGTCATTCACACTTTTTCTCAATATTCGTACATATAAGTTTTTCTCTTTATTCTCGTATTTTTTCTTTCCACTTTACGGACAACACGAACATCCAAGTCCTAACTGAGATTCGAACCCGCGACCCCTGGCTTTTTTTTAAATATTATTTTAATTAATTTTTTAATGAGGAATATCCCTAAGCGGTAGTATTCCCGTTTTTGAACTTTATTCTCAGTTTTTCATTTCTCGATTTTTCTCAATTTTCAGTTTTTCTCATTTGGACAAACACAAGTACGCAGGCCTTACCCTTGACTCCAACCCTGTACCCCTGGCATCGTAGCGCGCTGTGCTAACCACTCCGCCACAGAGGTCGACATCGGCCATCGAGCTGGCAACTATTACGTGTTGAATCCCAATGTGATCATCTGTATATTCCCAAAGTCGCCCCCCGTGGCGGAGTGGTACAGGGGTCCCGGGTTCGAATCCCGGTTTAGGCATGGATGTTTGTGAGTGTCCATTCACCAATTTCATAATATCATCACTCATCTTTTCATCTTCGCAAATTAGCCAAAAGTGGCACAAAAGAGAAGTAAAATAAAGCAAATCAATCAATCAAACTTAGATTTGGGAGTGAAAAATTGGAAATAAAGTGCGAACTTATATTCCTCAATTCAGAAATTGAACTCTTTATTGATACTTTCTATTCAACGATATCTAAAAGGGGCGTGTCTAACGATTTTTTATTGTTATCAATGTCCTTCATTGAGATATCATGCTGAAAAGGTGATAAGCGCATATTTTACCAGGCAACGCAAAATTTGCAAGAGAGAAACAGTAAATCCCTTGATGCTGAATTAATCTCCTCACGTGAGAGTCAGGTGCATATCTACTGCAGACTACTTTGACCTCTGTTTTCCCACGTGCTTTCGCTTTCAGCTAGTAGGCAGCACACAGCACACAGTTGTCGCCTTATCTTCAAGGCGACAACTTTCCAAACTGCGAAGTTGATAAGTTCAGGTTCTATCTTGTTTTTTTCTTGGAAACGGGAATGTTTAGTAAAATAAACTCAAATATGAATCTTCACTTTGTTTTCTCTACACCAATTGGAAAGAGTAGCGAATCTCTTGTGTTTGTGAACATACTACATGCAACTGGAAGTTCCTTGTTATGATCACATGCCCAAGTAGTAGCTCCTCGCCGTGTCCTCCCGTTTCGCCGTATCCCATTTCGCCTTATTGCGTTTTCACCACCCCCAATACAATTTGAAATGATTTAAGTGACACGAAGTTTCTAAGGCGAAACGGGACATCCCATTTCGCCTTATCCTGTTTCGCCTTACACACAAAAAAATTCCCACCTGGGAATATTATCGACTTGATAAAGGGAGAGCAGAGCTTGTGATGTTGCCTACCTTGGCTCCCCACCACCCCCAGGTTAGGTTAGGTTAGTTTCTTAATATGAGTCCAAGAAACCCGCGATGAATTCACGTTATATCAATGTAGCATGGTGTTTCATTACATTAATAATAATGACCCCTCATGTCGATAATATTCCCTGGTGGGAAACTTTTTGTGTGTAAGGCGAAACAGGATAAGGCGAAATGGGATGTCGCGTTTCGGCTTAGAAAGTTAGTGTCACATAAATCACGAGAAATTGTATTGGGGTGGGGGGGGGGGGGAAACGTAATAATGTGAAACGGGATAAGGCGAAACGGGCCGTAATCCTACTCGCTTCTTTAAGCACGTGCTGTTCGTTTTATAGCACGGAAACAAATTAGAGCATTTACGCTGAAGTAGTGTAGCATACGAAAGAGGTTAGCCATAATATTATTTAGTGCGGTTTAATCACCGACTGTGCAGGCTTCTATGTTATGTCCCAGGTACAAACCCTGGTTACGGCACAGGTGCGCCATTGTGTTTGTCCCAGCATTTATTTCATCCTCATCGTCGCGATTAACCCAAGAGCTAGAAAAGCAACGCAAAATAAATAGAAAGAAAGAAAGAAAGAACCTACGTACAGTCAACGACAAATATAATAGTAGGCAAATTATCCACCACCATCTCTATTCATTCTGTTTTCCACAACATAGGGTTCAAGAATTGGAACAAAAAGCATAAATAAGCAAAGGACAAAACCTCTGCTCTGCAATTCGATTCCTTAAAAACACATGGAATGAAGAAGACAAAAGAACCAAAATAGCCGTGGATATTTGGATATTTTGCCTGCTATCTAGCTGATTGTACAATGTTCCTACACAGGAAACCGAACCAGATTTGGAGGAAGTAAATGCCATGTTGGACACGACGGACCAACCTGTAAACTTTGTGACCGAAGAATGATTATTCCTCCGAAGCAAAATTTCTTTAGGGCCTCCCCGATGGCGCAGTGGTAGCGTCATTCATTGCCTTGTAAGCAAGGGGTCCCGGGTTCGATACCCGGTGGAGGCACAAGTGGTTCGGATCCCACTTTAAACTGTAGGTCCAGTCCCGATTAGCCTTACTGTGCATAAAGTGGACTTAAAACAGCAACTCAAAATTTCTTTATTCGGATCGCGACTACGTCATGTGTTGTTCTCATTCATTATTTCATTATTTTACTGTTGTATTTTGTCATTTCTAGTTGAACAAGTTAAATGCCATTTGTGAACGGACGAGCCATAATGATAAAATTCATGAACTTCAGAATATTCACATACCTTTTTAATTTCTCAAATAACTCGGCATTAACAAAGTTTAAAATATGTGTGAGAACATCTAATGGAATATATTAAGAACATCGCACTAAGGAAAAATCGTAAGGCCTCATCACGTAATTTGCATTTTGTAACTACCTATGTATTTCAGTATTGCAGTAGAATTTTTCTGTCTCTTTAACTGTCAATTAAATATCTAGTAATTAAATTAACTTATAAATAACTAAATATGTAGAAAAACTCAACCTTGCAACCCTGTGAAATTTTGACCTGATTGTTGAAATAGTTTGACATCGACATGCTATTGAAGTTACTACGTATTAGCTAACCTGGACAATATCGACTCTAGCATGTGTAGAACTGGTGCAAGCGATTATGGAATATCGGAATCTGGACATATCTCCTATTAATACTTTTCTGTTTTTACGCGTATTGTATTTTTATATAAATATTTTTGTACCCATAACAGAAATAGCCTTCTGAAGTGCAGAGTGCCAGAGAAAGACAAAGTTTCTTTTTATGCCTCAGTGCACTACTGAATCTACACAGATCCTTAGTTATTTGAATTAGCTGAAAAACACATTACCGTAAAAAGCACTTCCACACCAAACAACAATCAAAATCAAGTACTCCACCCCCCCAAAATACACACACACACACACCATCACACACACACACACTGATAAATTATTCTAGATCTCCTGCATTCCATAAGTTTCCAGGCTGTTTTTAAACACCTTAACGCGATTAAGGTGCTCCTGACAACTATACGCGTACAACTGATTGGTAAATATTGTGTGATTTTGCTTTGGTTTCCCCATGTAGAAATGTTAGTTAATTTTGAAAAGCAACGGGATCAAAATTATCTTTCAGATTAACCAGTACATAAACAGAAGAAAAATTATATTCGTAATCGACCAATTAATAAAATTATAGTATTGTACGCCGTTCCCGAGTTTCAATTGTTTGATTGATTGATTGATTTGGTGTTTTAAGTCACCTTTATGCACAGTAAGGCTAATCGTGACTGGACCTACAGTTTAAAGTGGGATCCGAACCACTTTGTGCCTCCACCGGGTATCGGACCCGGGACCCCTTGATTACAAGGCGACAAGGCTACCACTGCGCCATCAGGGAGACCCTTACCCTCCAAGTTTCGATTGTTATTTCACTTTCTAACCGCTAGACCGCAGAGACGGAACTTTTCTTCATGATCGAGTTGCGAGTTAGAAAGGGAAGTGAAAGAAAAGGAAAAATAAGAATAAGAAAATAAGGAAACCAAAATGAAATGAAGGAGCAGGGCAGAGGTAAAATAGAGGGAATAAAGAGAAGAGAAACACAAGTTAGAAAATAATGAAAAGAAGAAAGAAGGAATAGAATAAGGTAATAGGATAGATGAGCAGAAGAAAACTGAGGACATTAAAGGAGATAAAGGGATAATTAAAGATAAGAAAATTTAAAAGAATTTTAAAAAATGAAAATGAAAATAATGCAAGGAAAGGAAGAAAAAAGGAGAAGAAAGGAATAAATGAAAGAAAGGAGAAGAAAGGAAGGAATGATAGAAAAGAGAAGAAAGGAAGAAAAGAGAAAAAGAGAAGAGAAAATTAAAATAAAAGATGATAAAATAAAAGAAAGAAGTAGAAAAGTGAGAGGGAAGAAATAGAAGGGAATAAAGTAACACCAACCGAGTTAGTTGAATTTGTTAACTTTCAACCCCTTAATGTGATATAGCCAGAGCAGGTGCTTGACCCTGATTTCGCTTAGCAACATCCACCGGAAACTCTCTTCATCAACCTTCTTGTGCCTTTTCTTCGGTAACAGTTACTACGAATGAGGTAGTTAAAATTCTATTGCTAATTGATAACTAGATCATTCCGAGTTATATCTCTGACGTTGCAGTATTGTAAGAAAGCAATCCCTTTGTCAAGGCTTTTCTACTATTCCTTTGCATGTGGCAGCGGCATGTTTGTTATTCCAAAAGCCTGTCGTGCTCTTACGTCATTCTTGGCATTAACTACGTCGTTTTATGTGTGACAGTTAAAGTCCATTGAAGTTACGCTGTAGAAGTTTGCACTTTGATAAGGCTCTTGACGCCAAGCAACACGCTATCTTTCTCGTAAGAGGAAACGTCGGCTTGAATTTAACCCTACGACCCCGAATTAAGTGCGCAGGGAATGGAAGTTTTCCTAACATATTTACTCAACAGATGGAGCTAGCATGCAAATCGATCAGAAAAATTTATGGCTCTTTCTTGCTTTTTGGCTTACTCATTGTGAACTTGCATTAATGTTAACGTTCAGCAACATGTTGTAATGTAAGAAAGAAATATATATTTGTATTGGAATTTTTAATTAACTTAGTACGAAGAAAGTCTCATGAATATTGTGTAAATAACTGATGAAGGTTGATTCCAGTCTCCCGGATGGCGTAGCGGTAACGTCGTTCGCATCCCAATTTAAACTGTAGGTCCAGTCCCGATTAGACTTTTTGTGCATAAAGTGGACCCAAAACAACAATTAAACATTCAACATGTTATATTCCAGTTGGGAAACATGCCAGTAGGGCCAGGAGTTTCATGAAATTGCATGTTTTTTTTTACTTTCGTACGTAGCCAATGTTGACGAATTACACATTTTTTTAACATATTTTGATACACACACACACACACACACGCACACACACAGGGTGATTCGGAGACAAACTTCAGGGGGTGATTCTTGACAGGACAAGGAACAAGAAAGGCCCATATGAACATATGTCCGGAAATGCATGTATTCCAAGTTAGATGGCACCACCCGTCATCAAGCCCCTCGTAAGAGCACTAAGCCCCGCGACAGGTTAAGTTTGCAGCAGGTTTTATGTATCAATCCACTCTAGAGAGGTACTCAGCATCCCCGTGCCAGTCTCACCTTAACCGCTGAGCTGTTCATATCACAGACCGTGAGAAAATCCGCAGTATTGCAGCGGACCTATTTTCTGCGTGCACGTTTGGGTCTATATATGCGAAAAGTTACTGCAAGGTTAACCTGTCACGGGGCTTAGTTGCCTAACATGGGGAAAGAAATGAATGCGATGGGCAGTTCAGGGACAGAATTGCAAACGTAGATAGGAACATGCCGAGGTGGACCTGATTACGATGGATACAAGATTAGTAGATGTTCCTATCATGTCATTTTGCTATTTATGAAATTACTCAAAACGTCAAAAATCGACATTTTGAGCACCTTGAAACGTGAATTTTAGTTTGTTTGCGAAAATATAGAAAGTTCTCTTGCGAAGATACTTTACATTTCTCGGCAACTCAAATCTAATAATTTGTGTGTGAAAAAATTAAACAGATGAACACACATCTGGTACTTCTCCACAATATTATCGATTTTGTCGCTAAAGCAAAACCATTATTTTAGTAGGCTAAATAGGCTAATAATTACATATAAGCCACCTTCATTAATGAAACTCTCACCAAGCATGTAACCCGTAAAGTATTTTGAGAGGCACCACGTCATATATCAGATTGGATTCCCACAATCTAGCTCATTTGGAGCTTCTGTATTTTGCATGATTTTCCTGGTTAATTTCACTCAAATATTCAACTGAGACAACAATTACTGATACGCAAGATCCTCTAGACACATCATATTTATATTCCAGTAATCTATCACTACGAAATTTCATCTTCTCGAATCCCATGCGATTTCACACTGTTCTTTCCGCTCCACGAGTGTAGACGTTTTTAGTTCAGGTCTGCGAATCTACCACTATAGTTGCCAACCATCATTTGAAAAGGCCATTGACCACTGCATGCTTTATGTTTGTTCTTCCCTGACCATTACTCGCTTGCAACGAAATAGTACCTCTACAAGAAAAGCATCACTTCTACCAGTAGAAGCTTGTGGACATGAAAGTGCTGAATGCATGTAAATTGCAAACATTGAAGTTAACATGATATAAACAGACAGAACATCGTGTAAAATATCCTAGCTCTGGCTAGACTATGGGTGGCCAGTAGATGGGTAAAGGCGTTCAAGTGACGTCGCCCCCAATGACACGAAGAGCTAGCTATTAGACCAAACCAGTGTAGTACTTGTAATTTCCGAGTATCGATAGTTGAGATAGATCATGGCCTAAATAGGTTCTGGTTCCAAGTCTGGCGGTTAGTAGAATGGAAGACATATATTATTAGCATATTACATAGGCTAAATTTAAAGTCACGGAACATGTTGAGTGGTTAACTCACTATCTTGCTGCAGAAGAATTCCTGATTCCAGTCCAGACTGGACATGAGTTTTCTTTGGCGATTGTCCCTTCGTCAGTTCCATCTAATCTTTCTTCATCCTTATGGTTGTGATTAGCCAAAATTGACAGAGAAGCTGAGGAATATAAGAAATATGCAATAGGAATAGATGGGGGTTCAAATAAAAGTGCTTAGAATTAAGGTTCGTAATCAAGAGTTACCGGATTTGATCTTGATGAGGAAACAAGACTTCCAGTAAAAAATTATCCTATTAGTGCATGAAGTGGACTGCAAAGAGAGTTCTTCAAACTTCTTCACAATCGCAGATAGAGATGAATTGAGTCAAATGACGCTGTGGTAGATGTTCCAACTTTTCGGAAAATTGAAAAGTTGGCAGACGCAACCTGTATCCAGGAAAGAAAGAAATTTTATATCTTCCTTATCAGTTTTGGTCCTAGAGACGGCTTTTCCCATACGTTCTTCTACTGTGGGGAAAGTAAATTAGAGACGGTGTAAGCAGTACCTAGAAGTTGAGCTTGATTGCAAGCGGCTGGATGTACTCCATGACCAGAACGAAATTCCTTTCGTAATACTTTGTACTTTGTCCCTATCACCAACGTTCTCCGTAAATGCCTTCTTATCGGTTGGAAACAGAAATAGAGTCTTATTCCACGCAAGAGGAACGAGCAGTTCCATGGAACTTCGGTTATAGATACACGAGCACAAACATCATATCGCTAGCACACGCAGACACGCACATTCCACTGATAAAAGTGTGACTGTTGGCATCCTTAGAGCTTAAATACTTTCTCTGTTAGGGGCTCTAGTGGTTATCCAGGAGACACTGGAAGAGATTGCGTTGTCACATACATTCTGCTCAAGTAGAAGGGTTAGAAACACCTTTGATCATGTTGTATATACGTATATACAAGGCATTTTTGGTACTCTTTCACGTCTCATTTCTCTCTATGGTGAGAATGATTAATGAAATCATTCAATACATGAAAAAACAAACACAAAAGAGCCTCCCCGATGACGTAGTGGTTACGTGGTCTCCTTGTAATGTAATGAAGGTTCGGCACCCGGCGGAGGCACAGAGTTGTTTTTAAATCACTTTAAACCACTGCAGATCCAGTCCCTATAACCTATCTGTGCATAAAGTGGGACCCTTTCAGCCCTGAGGGTGTACATCATTGGAATAATTCTTTTACTGCCGCCCTCTTAGAGCTACGATGCCTGCTGTTCATTGTTGATTTCTGAAGCAGTGTTTAGAATTTGTTTTGAAAGCTCATGTTTGAAGTTGGAAAGTATATATTGTGAGAGCTTGCAGACATGGCGGGTGCTGTTCCTGATAAGTACTCATTCATTATTATGAGAATAATTTTTTCATACAATATAATGTGTTTATATTCTAATTTATATGTTTGCTAATATTGCTATTTTCAAAATCTTTATGTAGTTTGCAGTTGCATTCTTTCTGTTGCATGTCCTCACACAGAATTTGTCGACGTCCACAATTTGCACATCAGGTCTTTAGAGATGTCCTGAATGCTTGTAAATAAAGTAAAGAATACCTTGATTTGTTCTCGTTTCTGATATTGGCAGGTCCTAGTAAAACCTAGTAAGCAATAATTTGATTAGATTTTGTGTTTGACATTTTCGATTTAAAGAGATATGGCCACGTACACACGATATCAACCCACAAGAAGAAATATATTATCAGATATTGTTTTGTAAATTGGGATTGTTCACATGTTGGACAAAAAATTAACTATTGTATTATTCTATTCTTACTGCGTGGGAGTCTCTATTACTGCTTTGCATATTGTCTAAAAATATAAATTTAAAATTTAGTAAAATAGAAGTGCACGGTAAATATTCATCATGTATTTTTCTACTCGTAAGGTAAAGGTAAAGTTCACCATGCCATGAAGACACAATTAGAGGATGTGGGGGTAGGGCCCAACACATTCTCGATCTCGGCCATTTTGGATGCGATGTGATCAGTACCACGCTCCGGCCGGCTTTACCCCCCGGGGTTGCCCTCAGGTACTCATTCATTTGAGATTGGGTGAGATACAAATCCGCTTATGCCGGGACAAACCCGGTAAAATTCCAACCTTAGATCACCCACACCGGGAATCGAACACGGGTCTCCCATGTAGCAGACTCCCCACCGACTAGATCACCACATTTTTCTACTGGATATAAAATAAATTATATACATTTCACATATTCTTCGGATATTAATGTGGATTAAATTTTACTTACAACGTAAATGTATTTTCATTCCAATTTGTTAGGTAAGGATCAAGAGGACACCCCGCAGTAAAATTTAACCGTAATTTGTATCTGATACTGTGAAAGGAACAAAATGTAAATTACGTATATTTTCTTATATTTCAGGCCCTTCACATGACAAAAAAATCATGCTACACCAAAAAAAAAATTCTGAAATATTTGTCTCAGTATAATATTCCACAGGGTATCTTCTTCATTTGCCCAATTATCTCAAATTAATATACACGTGACGGCATACGAGTCATTTAACTAATATAAACATATGTTCATTTTATTCCTATTTCTTTCTGTTTCGGCTATTTTCTATCTATTATGTAAATCGTGACGATAAGGTTGAATGACGAACTGATGAAATGTTGATGGATCCTCCGTTCACAACTCCGCCACAGAGCCCATCATCTATTGACATGTTCAACTTTTACTTACTTATGATATCTAAAACAAGGGAAATAATAATCTGTTTTCTTAAACGTGAATTTTTGCTTGTGGGAGTTTAGTTTGAGATCTTAGAAACCCAAAAGGTAGATACAATCAAATAAACATTATGTAACTTATTTATTATGTCGGTACGATAAACAATGGGTTAATTTTGAAACAATTCACATAAAACTAGTCGTTAAAATAAGTGCCGAACCATGAAAGAGATAACAGTTCGTAAAAGTACTTTCATATTTTAGATTGCAGTAAATCAAGTCCACTTCTGAAACTGATCGTAAGTAAATTAGAAAGAAACACTGCTAAACTTTATTAATGAAATATAGGCAAGACCTTGCGCTTTCGTTTCTCGCTCCTTTTTGTAATCTCGCCCATTAAATTTTAAAACATCCGTATGTTAAAACTTTATACTCGTGTACAAGATATTATGGCTCATTTTACTTACACACTTCTCGCACTTCTCTAGTACATAATCTTTTAACTTTTTGTTTTTTTTTAATTCTGCACCAATAACACAACTAATGAGCCATTAAATTTTTTTACAGTTTTGGCTGATAAAAATTACAAAAACATTTATCCAACGGGGAAAAACAAATGAAAATAATTCAACTTTCTTTGCTAATTAAACTTACGCTTTATGTTTGTTTAGTAAGTATTTTTAAACATATTTTAATTTTTAGACTCGAGGTCCAGACGTTTCCGTCATTCCTACGAGAACAAGGCTGGAGTTTAGATATTGAGACTAGACCAAGAACATTGTGGTATTGTGTCGTTACGACACCTACCTTATTTCATTCACGAAATGTGACAGGTATTTTCCACCAACACAAGAACGCACATAATACATATCTAGCATTTTAAAACGAAAGCATTACAAGTTAAAAAAAAAACATAATTGTAGGAAATATATCATTTAATTTTTCAAAGAGCTGAAGATGTATATTTACATGCGACTAAATAGAAGAATTAAATATCAACGCACATGTAAAAAATTTCACTCAATTTCTGAAATAGGTATAATAATATAGTTTGTTGTTATTTTTATTATTACTATAACATTTTTACAATTGTTCTTGGTTCGTTTGATTGTTTGACAATAAAATAATATCCCCTAACATGTATGTATACATCTAAATAAACAACATGATCGCACTAATTAGTGAAGGAATAAATACCATTATTTTGCAGTTCAACTGTAAAAATGCAACCTTGGCTTTGTTTTGCTTACTTTTACGCGGCTTTCTCTCAGAAACTGTTAACCAGTGGAATATTGCTGGGGCATATTATGATGGAACATAATTATATGTTTTCGGGGGAAATAATTTATTCTTTGTCAAATAATTTTTAAAATACTATTGTTAACCTCAGAATTATCTTAATTGTCATTTAAGTATTTTTAAATTTGTAATATATTTTAACTGAAAGTGAAATTTGTTACTGTATACATACACTGTAAATGTCATGCACTACGTGAAGTAGATTGGTTCCATCAGCATCCTGCAGGAGCTAAACTAGTGCATTCTGAGCGTTAATTGAGTTTGAATATTTTAATATAATGCCAGAATTCCAATAAGCACGAGTGTAGTACGTGTTGGCGTTGTTCCATATCTCAAACAGAGGCCATGGTGTTTGAATATCATGTATTTTTCAGTTACTCGCTGAAATTAATTTGCTGCAGTAAGCGTTACACTTTCTTTATTTTATCTCTAAAGCTTATGCTGATGACGACACAGACAGGAAACTATCACAGTGAAGACGCACGAAAATTTACATCTACTAGTTCAAAATAAACAATTATTCGTTTGCTTAGCTAGTTAGCCTTTCTTTCTACGTTAGAGTGTATGTACAATGCTTGGCAGACGTGCCCTTAAACGCTCACTTCCAGAAGCGAGAAATCCATTCGCAACGCAAGATTCGTAAAAATTCCCATTGTTTCAAGTCGAATGGATGAATGCTATCATTGTTACTAGGAGACGAGGAAAACAAAAGGTCATAAGTTTCTAGTTATTGCTGTCGTACTTAATGTTTTTCACTGCAGTCTGTGCAACGTGGTTTCTCAAAAACTCTCACGTTAACTCAAAGTGAATTGAGTTCTGGCCAGTAGCGTATTTAAGGGGGAACAATGGCACTTGGGCGTTCCGGTCCCCGATATGTTCTCAAACTATCCTAAAATAATTCTTATTACTACTTGTCTCACAAATCCTTAGGTTGCAAAATACACACCTGTACGTTATGGCTGCTTTAAGGTTAGCACAAGCTTCAATTCAATTCAGATTTTAAGGCTGGTGGCACGTACAAATAAGTAATTCTTTATTAATATTTTCAAATAATTTAAGAGCTACTGACATATGTAAATTTTAATAGAAAACTTATCCCTTCCCAGAAATGAAATTTTAAATGCGTCAGAGGCTGATACGTTTATTAATTTAGATTCAGTTTTTATATTTTTCTTATTTAAAGGTCATGTCATATTCCCTACCCTCTGCACTCTGGATTGCTTAGATCTCTATTTATTAAAATCAATATCAACATTGCTTTACTATGTAACTTATTTAGATATACTGAGGGGGGCGGGTGTCTGATTTGTGTCGTTTAATGCATAAAAACGTATGCTTTTAGTTTGTTTAGTAAGTATTATCAAGGTAACTTTAACGAATTTCTGCTTCTTATCTCTTCTCTTTATATCTCAGTAATGTAAATTAGTATCATCGTTACAAGTACGTTCACACACAACCGAAATCACATTGAAATGTTAGCATGCCTAATCCCTAGCTACTAAGTTCATAATAAATAATAAATATCAGCCTGTTACGTTCGTTGCGAAAAAGATCCAAATACTCCAATTTCAAGCGCTAGAGTAAAACCTCTTCCCTCACTTCACTTTCGGCTATCATCTTCATCCGGTACTAGTCTTGCCAAGGAACCAGTTAATGTTACTGAGCATCATTTATATAAACAAGCTTTTGTTTTAAGACTAACCAGGATGTAACAGACCGTACCTGATAGAACGTTACACTAAATAGTATGCAACTGAGTTGCCACCACAGGTGGTGTAGCACAACACCCAACTGAGTGTTAAAGACCTCCATATTTGGTATGGTGTTACATCAAATGGTGTAACAGGACACCAAAAATACTGTAAACAACACCAATTCCGCGTTAACACCAAATAGGGTGTTCTGTTAACACTACTTTTGGTGGTAACTCAGTTGCATACTTTCTAGAGTGTAGTTTTGAACCATCGGTAAAGGTTCCGTATGGATCAGTATAATTTAACTTGCCGTTGAAGAATCTTCTATGAATATTTACGGCATCAGCACATCTCGAGGGCTGCCTCCTTGTTATTATTCAATAAATTTCAATTGCAGTAGGCAAATCTCGATCATAGTTTATTTTAATACTGTAGAAAAGCAAATAGATAACGTGTGTTTTCTGTATAGCAGTATTAATATCTGAGAATCTACACCGAAAATGAATTCAGCACATGAAGAAAATGAATTGATTGATTTGGTTTATTTTACTTCGCTTTTATGCCATTTTTTGCTAATCGAGAAAATGAGGATGAGTGATATGATGAAATTCCTGAGGAGGCACTCAGAAAGAACGCCCTTGCGATCATTTTACATCAAGTACAGAGAATAATGAAACATGTACGTACAAGGAAGAAAATACAGGTTCGAGCATCCATATAGTTACGCCTGCAAGTTCAGCAGAACTTTCGCAGAACCAGTGTGAACGCCACCGATTTGTGTCTCGAATGACCAAATAAAGTGTGACTGAAATGAAAATTATCAACCATGTATTTAGACTGATGACCACTGGATGCATGGAAATCGTGAAAAATTTACATACTCATTCTCATACTATGACATGATAATACCGTGACAATTTCGATGTTGAATCCTGAACAATGTTACAAGTACGTGTTGTCCTTTGCGTCCGAAGAATGTAATACAAAAGCCATGAATTAAGAGTAAAAGATGACACAGACAAAGACTCTAGAAGTAATACTTTACAGGTTCGTAGTATTATAAGGTAAAACTATTCTTTGTGCTTTGATTGATTTGGTTTATTTTACTTCGCTTTTCTGTCACTTTTGGCTAATCGCGAAATTGAGATGAGTTATGATATGATGCAATTTATGAAGGGACACTCAGAAGGAACAGGCCGGGATTCGAACTGGGACCCCTGGCTTGTGCCTTGCATTGCACTTTATTTTACTTTGCATTTTGTGCCACTTTTGGCTAATTTGCGAAGAAGAGAATGAGTTCCCCCACGGGGGCCGGGTTTACCACCAAGAGATGTCCCAGCTATCCTTTGATGATCTGGATGAGCACAAGAACCGGTTAATGCAGGGACATTGTTGAAAAAAATGTTATCTTGGCTCACTAAACCCGAGCCACCCACGTGGCAGTCAGACGGCCTACCGAATGTGGACCACCGTGACTCTAATAAGTTTATATTACTTAAATTGATTGACTTGAATTGTTTTACTTCGCTTTTCTACCATTTTTAGCTAACCGCGAATATGAGGATAGGTGATGATATGATGAAATTGATGAAGAGACATTGATAAAGAACACTCATGCCCAGGTCGGGATTCGAACCCGGGAACCCTGCCGTAGTGCTATATTACATAAATGAATAGCACCTTGCAATAATGTATACACCACTTATAAGGTCCATTTTTATGTAATTTACCTGATTGGAATTATTCCTGTCACAATTCAGAAACATATTTTGCACAAAATGTACAATTATAGATGTAGTCTTTAAATATTAAATGTTCCGTATATTTGGAAATTTTATGTAGTCACACGAAAATATACGACAGGAATGGTCTGTTATTTATGATGAAGATAATCCACGAATCGTTACATGTTCAAGATTTACAATAATTTTAGCAACTAATTCCCAGCTTTCGCCATTCCTTTATATTTTAAAAAATCTGTAGATATTTTATTGTAGTGGTATCTTACACAGCGAGTGGTTTAGGAGTAGTGGAGAGTCGAAGAGTTCCAACTTGTTACCACGTTATCTGCCGTTCAATGTTTATCGTGGTAAGTATTTGATTTACTGGGCCAACATCGCAGCAGAATATGTGGTAAATATTGTTCTGTTTACATATTAATAAATGTGTAATGAAAACAGTCAACAGTATTTTATTTGTAGCAACACACTAAAGTCAGCTTGCATTCTACACAATGATCTTTTAACTGAATCCTCATGTTATTATTTCCATCTGTGACATCTTATTTATATTTTTATTTTACGTCGCTTCTCTGCCGCCACTTTAGGCTAATTACGACAATGAGGAAGAATGATGATTAGGTGAAGTTGATGAAGCGACGTTCCACAAAGGAACGCAATGTGCAGGTCAGGATTAGAACTTGCTCTACTATCATGGCAGCCTTCAACTATCTTCAACGTTTGTTGTTTAATTCACTTAACATTTTACTCTAGACATCGTCCTCATAATTACGTAACAATTTTGCAGATGCTTGTTTCGTGATGTGTTGCTTATTTATTGGTTTTTGTAGTCCTTTTTGTAGAATCTAAAATCTCGTCACATTTACCAGCCCTGTCTCCGTTTTGTGAGACATAGCATCAGTGGTGATGCGTAGGCAAGACTATAAAAATTGTTTATATTAGTTACATGCAACTGACTTGGGGATAAGATTTGTCATGAATTGCGTATTCTGATTGACCGAGGGACGGCAGGGTCGTTGAAAGACGCAAGGTACGAATGCGCCTATATGTAAAGTAACTTCAAAGTGAATGTTTACGCAAGAAGGTAACATGGGGTGAAATTTATTAGTTTCGAAATAGCTTCCCGGAAAATTTCTGAAGAACACCAACTGACATAATGGTTCACTTTATGATCCAGTCCGCTGTTATTGTCCCTCTCCTTTCATTTTCTTCATTCATCCTCTGGGAACTTCCCTTGTCTTGTACCCAGTGGCATCTTTACGAGTCCATTTCTGGGATATCCTTTGTTGATTTTTATCATTATTATAATTGGAAGTCGCACTAAAGAACATTCATAATGCCTGTGTAGAAATTTAAAAATGGGCATTCTTGGCCAGCAATTGACGATCATCATTTTTGTCGGTTACAGAACGCCCGAATAAATACATAAAACGCCTGTTACATTTCAAAACAAAACTTATTTCACATAATATTGTGGAAAATAACGATAACACCTTTGTTTCCTAAGATGTGCAAAGTAATGAGAACGATCCATTTTTATAAGAAGTTTATATGTGTTTATTATATATTTAAGAGATTAATCTTCATCGTTCATCGTTGCAATTTATCTAGAGATGCAGAAAGTAGACGAAGAGTGAGAATATAATAGTGTTAAGTTAATATTATACTATATATATAGTATTAGGTATATAATGTTAAGTGATCTAATTATTGAATTAGACAAGAACATAATGACATATGCACAAGAGAAGGGTCTTTTCGATATGTCGATAGTTCAAATAATGAATCGTCTACCGTAAGTTTTGTAATAAATGGCCTACTTGGAATAAATTCCCTCCACGTAAATTACTCATTCCCACCGCACAGGTGCAAGCAAGCTTCATGTGTGAGTTCTAACTGTTGCACTGGTGGTGAGTCATATTACAACTATGCCCTAGCTACGTTTAAATTCTAGTCACACTTCAAATTCTACTTGCATAAATTGCTCTCAGGTAAGCGGTACGAAAGACTGGTTTCCCAATTGACGTCAAAACATCGGCTAGTTTTATGCCATTCCACCCGCTGTTTAACAGCGACACCGCAGACAGATCTTTATAGCTTGCCAACTGCTTGGTTTTCCGATACCGGTAGACAACATACAACTGGCTATTTACTCGTAAACGAGGCAAGGAGCGGAGTAATTCAGTTGTCACTCGTATTCAGGCACGACGTGGAGCTATCAATATCCTTAGATCCGTCCCCTATTTACAGTCATAACTTTTTAGGTCGTTATACGAGTATTTCATACTTTTACCACATTTCAAATGGAGGACCGACCGAAGCTGTAGCCTCGCTCCCCTAAATCCGGCCCTACTTCTACTAAGAACTCTTCAAGACAGTTAGAGCTTAAGCCCACTTGAATGATTGACAGACTGAAGTACGTCGCTTCACTGCAACTTTTGGCTAATCGCGACGATGAGGATGAGTGATGGTATGACGAAACTGATGAAGGAGCACTTACAAAGAAAACCCAGACCAAGACCAGGATTCGAACCCGGGACCCTTGGCGTCGTAGGCCACTGAGATAACAACTCCCCCACGGAGGCCGGCGTAAGCCCACTAGAGAATTGGATATTATGTGACCACATATTCGGGTTTCAAATTCCAAGTTACATTCTAATTGAACATATCAGGAATTCCCCTCAATCCCTCCTTACTTTACAGTAAAATGTTCTTGGAAAGCAATCTATTCTATTCTTTTCTTTTCAGCATCCCATGCGGAAAATATTTAGTAAATATATTCCTCTGTTGATATTGATGCAATGTTGCTCACAGTGACACAGTGTTTCTGATTCATTATAAACATTAGCACTAACATCATTAAGCACTAAGCAAGTCAACAATAGACACCAGTTATTTCTTTATCCAGAGAATAGATCTTTATAACACTGTAATAATATTAAGGAGGTGGCTGAAAGTAGACAAGTTAAATAAATATTCGATATATGAAAATAGAATTTTGACAAATAAGGAAAACATTTACAATGAGATAAAAATTGGCAAATGTATCGAATCATTCGACTGGAGCTTGGGACTTGGGACTTTAATGAGGAGTAGTGCGAGAATTGAAGATGGTAAAGACGAAATGTTAAACACATACACAAAAAACAAACAAACAAAAAAAAAAAAAAACTGGAAGTGCACCAGCCAAAGATTACACTTTAAAGAAAACTACATAATCTGTGACGAGAACTGCACGAGATTAACAGAGATGAAGAAATCTGTTGATAAACGAAGGTAGATATGCGAGATCCGGTGTGATGTTATGACAGCACAAAAAAGTAAAATATAAATACAGAAGTTTCAATAATTTAATTTGTTTTCAAAAGGACAGTATATATGAAACGCAATACATTAAATCAATCTACTGCTATTAGGCTCAAATGATCTCATAACCTAAGGGTCTTGAAGGTCTCTATTGCACTGAATACCCTCCTTTCCCTATTCTCAGTTTATAGCCAACTTTTGTGTGGTTTTCAAAAGGAGAAAAAATGAATCAATATTGGAGTCTGTGCCCCTTAGGTGTTTGCAAACTAGCAGTACAAAAGAGTTAAATGGGTTGCCTAACAGGAAGAATACTCTTTACAATAGCGTCATATCCTGAGGCACGGTAACAAATCGAACCCTTCTAAATACAATGGCCACGAACACCTGCAGGGCCTTCCCTGTGGCGTAGTGGTTACGTCGTCGAGTTGTAATGAAGGGTACTTGGACATGGAACCGTTTCGTCTCGTTTTCGAGACGAAACAGCAGACGGGAAAAATTAATATTTTCGACATGAGACGAATCGGCACTTTTACGAGACGAGACGAGCCAGTCAAGTTCTTCAGGATTGTAATCTCTGTAAATATGAGAGGTTACGTTTTACATCAGCATTTATAGCTTGATTAGTTTACGTTACATTTATCTACGTTAATTGGAACGCTGAGGATAAATCATTAGACAAAAGGCGAAACAAAAACATATCCATATCCATACCTTATCAGGATTCGAATATAGGACTCTACCGTCCTAACGCGATACGATAACTACCTCCGACACAAAGGTTGGTTTCATCAGTAACGTCTGGATACAAAACTAAATTACCATACTTTTTTACACTTAAAAATGTCTCAATGCCCAATGTAGCAAGTATAAAGTAGAAAATGGAGTGAGAAGAACGAGAAGATAACATTGCATTTTTATTCTTACTATTTTGTAAGTTCATTTTTATACTGTCAGCTTTAATCACAATAAGTATATTTAAAGTTTATGTTTATTTTCTTTGTGCACAGATTAGTTAATCTGGACTGTACTTAGAGTTTAAAATGGGTTCCGAAACATTGCGTGTCTCTATCGGAAATGTGGGAACCTAGGATCCCTTGATTACAAGCCTACAGAATTAACCTCTATGCTATATTGGAGGCTGACATTAAGTTATATGTAAGGAAAACATACGCACATAGGAACATAGATAGGCTGCCTTTCTAGACCATGATACTTGGCTATCGCGTGGTAAAAAACCACAGATAATGGAAAGCAAGAAAACATTACGGATTTCGTAAAATATACACCTTTAATGTTTTATTTAGAAACCATAGATTTATTGAAATAGTCAAAATACTTACATGGTATTTTGGTATATATATTTAAGTTTGTATGACTAACGCACATATGTTTTATGCGTGATTCCTTTGTCACACAACTGATATCAATACGATAATCCAATTTGTTCCAAACACACAGGAGAATGTCCTCGTCAGCATCTTGCAACAGCTGTTGTGGTGTGTTGTTTTAGATAGTTTTCTCTTACATGAAGTGGAAGAACAAAAACTCGGTCTTTGTTACAACCCCCCAAGAAAAAATTCCATGGCGTTATGTCCGACAATCTTTGTAGCCAATCAGTGCCATGTTCTGGTCGAGGCAGATTTTCATCCTAGTAATGTATTGTAAACGTCATGCTGCCAGACAAGCCGATGTTAAATACGTACAACCTTAGTGACAAAGAAGTTCGACCAGTCACAAATATAGGAGTGCGTTGTGAAAGAACGAGAACACATGCATATGCTGAACATATTTTATTCAGCAGGCTACATGGAACAAAGGAAAACATAAATTTCCGCTGCAACGCAGCAATGTATGGTGTCCACACAAAATAAAACATTTTCGTCCATCTACACGTGACATTAAAGTTCGACCACTGTTAGAGGGGATCCTGTTTACCATGGTGTGACGCCGTCCCGTCGGCGAATAACTGTGGCAATGCGTCGGGGCATGATGCGGACGAGTCGTTCAAGGTATTCCACATCGATGCGGTGCCATTCCTCCTGCAGGCAGGCGATAAGAGCAGCCACTGTCGTGGGTCCCCTCTGTTGCACACGTCGCTTAAGAACACGCCACACATTCTCAATGGGCGAGAGGTCGGGACTCGATGGTGGCCATGGCAGAGTTCGCACGTGATGGCGAGTCAACCATTCTCTTGTCAGCCGCTCTGTATGAGGCCTGGCATTGTCGTGTTGAAAGATGAGACGCCGCCTGTGGAACAGGTGCCTTCGCACTGTGGGAAGATGCCGCTCCAGTATGCATGTATAGGCGTGTGCATTCACAATGCCCTCACAGACGTGTAGTAGGCCAACCCCGGATGCCGTCATGCATCCTCATACCATCACTGACGCAGGTTTCTGTACCCGACGTGGATAACATTTTGCTTCATTCTGTTCCTCCTTCCGACAAATGACTGTTTTCCGTATTTTCCCGTACACAACATTGAAAATGAATTCGTCCGTCCACAAAACCCTGTTCCACTGCCGAAATGTCCATCCCCGGTACATTCGTGCCCACCGTAGTCGATTGCCTTTGTTCAACATGGAAAGGAAGGGTTTACGTTTCGCCTTGTACACTCGGTAACCGCATCGCTGTAGATAACGGCGAATGGTTCTGGTTGACACTTCAATGTGAAAGCGTTCTCGAGTCCACAGTCGTAATTCGGCCACAGAAACATGATTGTTGGTCTGGATATAGCGCCTAAATATCCGTAGGTCACGCACGCTCAGCAGGCGTTTTCGACCAGGGGCCTTACCTGACTCTGTAGTACCCGTATTTTGGTGGTGTTTGATGATGCAGTGGACGGTTGACTTGGGTAAGTTCAGTTGGCGCCCTATTTCCCGTTCACCGAGTCCATCCCGGTGCAACTCCACCACTCTTCTCCTCACGGTGTTGTCAATAGTTTTGCCCCTGGCCATGGTGATGATGCACTGCGGTTCCTCGGTGCACAGCACGCGCTTATATACGGCGGACTCCCTTATCGTGTCCGTGACGTCATGCTTCCGTCGAATGCGCCACTATGTGGAATTTTTTCCGTATGGGTCTGGTGCCTGGTCGAAGTTCAATGTCACGCGTATTGTTCCCCGTTTTCGTTCTTTACGTGACCTTGGGTGCAACATGCTGGGATCACGATTCTTGCCTGCTCACACGCCTCCTCTTACACACATGCGTCACTTCTGCGGGTCACCCATTCCACCGCCTATGCCTCTGTGCATTTAATCACGTATTCCTTTCTGGTCGAACTTCATTGTCACCAAGGTTGTAGAACTGACAAGTTAATTTTGTTGATCTTTCCCACTGGTCTCCTTCGTCTTCGGTTGCAATGGCCTTTCTCGTAAAAGTAAGGAAAACACGATGAAACATTTTACTAAAGCAAGCATATTGCGTGTGCATATAAAATAAGCCAGAAAGGGTAACGTATTGTGATTTGGAATATAAAACGTTAATATATTAACTGTTAAATTAAGAATCATAATATTAAAAGTTTTTTGTTGTAATTCAGTACAGTAAGTCTTAATTGTTATAGATTAAGTGTCCACCAAATTTTTTTCCATAACCGTCGCTGTTTGTAAATATAGTGGGGGAGCATGTAGTTTTCCGTGGGATTTTTGTGGTACAATAATGGGAGTTAGTTTTACTGAAAGGTATTGGCACAGGAAAAACGAATATGGATGTTGCCAGTCCGAAAAATTGTGCAGGGGGGGGGGGTGGGAGGGGGGATTCAAAATGGCCGACAACTCGTTTCACCGAAACAGCAATATCTTCATCATTTATACTACTACAACAAATTTTCAAAGCTTCAAATACTTCTTGATGCAGTTTCTACGATTATTAGGAATAATGTGAATTGTGTAAAAACTAGCGGTAACGCTACATATTTATTTTAAAAAAGCTTTAACAAGCTCATGTTATGCATAATTAAATACAAAAAAACTTTCTTTTTCAGATGGATCTCAGTGAACCAGAAACGAGGCTAAAAATGGAAATCAACTATGCACTGTGTATAACATGTCAACAGAAATTAACCGAAGGACTAATCACAAACCCCACCACACACGAAAAGGTTTTACAAAGTGTGCAAAAGAATACTGAATACGAAAACGTGAAGTATGTATCATGTAATATTCATTTATGTGGAATGACTGCTGCCATGCTGGCAGACAACAGGGCATCATGGCACCGAAGTTGTTATCAAGATGTCACTCACAAGTGAAAATTGGAGCGTATGAAAAAGCGCTATGAAAGCCAAAACCAGCAAACACCAACTGTGACGGAAAGCAGCACACCAAGACTAACACGTTCGCATTGCATTCCATTCAACAAAGATGAATGCTTCTTCTGTAATGGTGGTCAGACACGTGCAAATTCCCTCAGGTAACTGTCGGTTGATCATACTCAAACAAGCCTGAGTGATGCTATTGCTAAAAGTGGAAATGAAGCCCTCCAGATAAAGCTCAATACAGCAATCAACCCTGAAGATGGTAACGCTATCGACATTAGATACAATTTGCCGTGCTGGGCAAATAATGTGACACATGTACTACGATGTCCTGAAATCAGTGCATCCAATATCTCTACAGCCCCTGAAGCTGCATCAGAGAATGAATTCATCTGTATGATTCAAGAGTGTTTAAAGACTGGTTCCTTGAGTATGGCTGATGTGCAAACCACTTATGAAAACATTCGTGTTATGAATAATGTCGCTTATCCATCTATAACAAGGAAAAAAATTAAGAAATTGCTGCAGAAAAATGTTACAGATATTGAATGTCACCGTCCATCACAAAGAAATCAACCTGAAATGTTAGTATGAAGCATGCACGAGATATTGCTATGACATCACAGAATGATGATGAAGATTTGGACTTGACTATGAGGAGTTTGTATGATGCTGCTAGTTATCTTCGTAAGTCTATAATGAACACTTAAGAAGTGGGAATTCACAGGATCATTAGAAGCAACAGAAGAACATGTGTCACGAGAAGTGTATTCTTTTTTCAGATGGCTTATTTGTGGTACTGTTGAACATATGTCTTCAGAACGCAAGCAATCAAGTGTTAACAAGGCTGTCATGAGCATATCACAAACTGCAATATCCATGACATATAATAAGAGACAAGTGAAATGTACAACAACTACAAATATTCAGTCTACACGTGTAATGCCTCAGCAAGTAGCTGTAGGATATCAGTTCACCAATCTGTAAGGAACAAGAAGGTCATTGAGCTTTTGCATGGCTATGGTCTGTCAATTGGATACGACGATGTGAAACACAAATAGCTGGGACGATAATAGATGATATCAGAAATGACCAGGGAGTGTATGTGCCGGCAGATATCATCAAGGACAGATATATTTTCTTCGCAGTGGATAACGTGGATTTCATGTAGGATAGACTAGAAGAATACCACACATGCAACTGCCCTTGCGATTTATCAACAGAAAGAATCAGATGATAATTCACCAGCTATACACTTGATCAAATCATCAAACAATAGAGCCCTAACAGAAATTCCAGACAGCGTGACATTATTGAAATAATGCAGTATGCCAACAAAACCAACCCCAAAATCTCCAACATATACTAATTTTTCATCAATGAAAGACAATCTAGGTGTTAAGGAAATGAAGTCATGGCTCATAGCAAAGATATTACATGCTGCAACAGAAGATATTGCTAGTGAAGAAGACATTAATAGTGTCAGTCGTATTTTGTAAGCTATTGCAAACTTGGGATTAGATGCAACACCATCTAATGGTATTTTTGAAGCGTTAGAACGTTTTGTTTGTAAACTTTACATGCCAAACTCTGCAAAATCGGATGTTGGAGCTGTCCAGTTTACCTTGTTTCAAAAGAAAATTGCCAAATCAGAGAAAATGCCACCAACACAGTCAGCTCTTTGCTATGCTATATTGAGAGCACGTTATCAAGCCATGGTATGGCGAAATGATGTTGCGAATCCGAAGATTCCACAGCCAGATGCTGGTTATGGGTGGGAAAGACCTACCCCAGATGACCACGATGCAACCCGCCCCACAGGCCATTCTGGAGCTAGTGAAATGTTCGTGCAAAAAGAGTAGATGTTCAACACTTGTATGTAAATGCAGACGTCATGCCTTTCCATGCATTGACATGTGTGAATGTGTGGACCCGACAATGATGTAAATAACTGTTTTAACCGGAATGAGGATAATAGTTCATATGAAGACAGTGAATCTGATTAATAAGTGTAATTATTATTTTACAGTATTTTTATTTGGATGACCTCCTGTTTTCAAACGCTTTGTAGTAATTATCTTCTGAAACAGATTATTAAAATATTTAATTCATATCATTGTGTTTTCTGTAACAAACAAATACATCAATATGATGATGCCATGGAGTTTTTCTGTCCTTGTATCTAAAATTTATGATGATGGCGTAATTAAATAAAATAAAATAATGAAAGCTACACAATGAATATTTTATTTCATTCCAAAATATTTTTTATACTCTGTAACAGAAAGTAACCCTTCAACGGAAACCAGAAGAGCTGTATTAAGCAATCCGTAAGAGGCTAACAGGTTCATTTATATTATTCGCAATATTTTAGTAATTGTATAAACTGCATCAAGAAGTATCTAAAGCTTTGAAAATCTGTTGTAGTCGTATAAATGATGAAGATATTGCTGTTTCGGTGAAACAGGTTGTCGGCCATTTTGAATCCCCCCTCCCACCCCCCTGCTCAATTTTTGGGACTGGCAACATCCATATTCGTTTTCCTTTCAGAAAAACTAACTCCCATTATTGTACCACAAAAATCCCACGGAAGGCAAATATATTACCATTTGCCTCCCCACTAATACTAAAACATCTAAAGATATGAAATCACCGAGGAGAAGAACAGCACTAACTTTCCTGCGGCCATCTACTTGGCAGTATACAGACTGCCTCCCTCTTTATTAACATTATTTGTGTTTGTACTTGTGTTCATGGAACAGGGGTGTCCCTATGAAATGCGGCCTCCCCGATGGTGCATGAAGGGGTCCCGGGTTCGATTCCCGGTGGAGGCACATAGTGGTTCGGATCCCACTTTAAACTGTAGGTCCAGTCCCTATTAGCCTTACTGTACATAAAGTGGACTTAAAACAACAAATCAATCCAATCCAATCCCTATGAAATGCAAGAAGGCAATATATAACACATACTTTATACCAACAATTATGTACGGAACAGAGACTTGGACAATGACAGAGAGAGACAAAAGAAAGATGCAGGCAGTGGAGATGAAATCTTTAAGGAGTATATTGGGGAAGACTAGAAGGGATAGAATAAGGAATGAGGAGATCCGACAGACAGTGGGTGTGGTGAAGCTTCAGGACAGAATAGATGAGATGGTTTGGACACATGAAGAGGATGGTTGCAGAAAGACTGCCAGTAAGAGCTTACATTGCACAAGGAGTGGGAATAAAGGCCAAAGGGGAGACCAAGATGCCGGTGGAAGGAGCAGATAGCGGAGTGTATTAGGAGAAGAGGACAAGATTTGTAACACCGTGGAAAGAGAGGAGTGGAGGATGACCAGATGAAAGTGGAGAGAGGCTTGACTTCTATGTCAACCCAGCCAGAGGCAGGAAATGGCAATGGATGATGATGATTTATGTTTACAGGCACTTACAAGCAACAATAATAAGATTTGGGGCCTCCCCGATGGAGCAGTGGTAGCGTCGTCGCCTTGTAGTCAAAGGGTCCCGGGTTCGATAACCGGTGGAGGCACATGGCACAGTGGTTCGGATCCCACTTTAAACCGTAGGTCCAGTCCCGATTAGCCTTACTGTGCATAAAGTGGACTTAAAACACCAACTCAAACCAAATAATAAGATTTAAGATCCAACTTTTAATTTCCTTATAACTTCCAACGAAGCTCATATTTCAGAAAACTTGTGACACTTCCGACAGTTATAGAGTGGAATGTAGATATCACGGTTAATATCATAATGTGTACAGTAGGTTTGAAATCACATAAATTACGGGCCTACCCACAATTATCTCCTAAAACTGCATCTATTCTAAACCCGAAAATTATGCGTTTCACAACAACGCGACCATTCAGAATTTTGCGAAGACACAACGTATCTGCAGCTGTCTTGTCAAGAATCACATTACTTCATATCAGGCCCGTACCCAAGGGAGGGGGCCAAGGGGGCCATGCCCCCCCCCCTCGAGCCATGAAAATTTTTAATCCAAACCTATAAAAACCTACAAAAATAACATGGACGATTTTTAAGATTTTGCAAGAATTTCGATTTCTTCTTTCATAAATGAATGTGATGTTTCTGGAGAGAGGCAGACTCCAGAAGTCTGCAGTCTACTATATTTAGTAATTTAATTTTATAACCATTTACGCGAATCTACTAAATGTTCCAATTTGGTCGGGACAGTTCACCATCCTTTACTCTCAGTTCCGACTTTTTTCGAACTGCAGTCTTGATGAGAAAATGTCCTTTTTTTCAGACACGTTCTTCATTTATAAGTATTATTCCATATCGTTGATGGTCACATTCAGGGTACGAATTTCCATGGTGATCTAGTCCTATTAAAACTTTCCCCCCATCAAAATTTTCCGAGAGTAAGAGTTTGTGTTATAACAACAAAGATAAGCAATTCGTTTTGACTTCAAACAAAATTTATTAAAAATAATATCATAAACACATACAAGGAAGGAAGAGCAAAGAATGATGTCTTTCTGTGAGTGAATGTTGCATACATCTCTTGTTCTCTCTCTCTTTAGGGCTGTTAACAGCATGGGGTTAAAAGGTACTTCTAGTCACAGATAAGATTTTAAAATTATATCAAATTGGACTAGTAAGGAATGGAGCCGTAGCTGCAAAGGAGGTTTTCACCCTAGACCCCTCGAACACAGAAATTAGATCGATCTGTTATTTCTCCTCCATTTCTCATCTCCATTCATCGGGAATAAAACATAGCACTTACGTTAATTTAATAGGAAACTAATGTATTCTTAAAAGCTTCTAATTTTTTTGTCCGTCCACATAGTTATCTTTAATTTGCAATCGATTTTGCAGATTTGAACAATAACACACACTGCTTCAATGATTGGTTGGTTGGTGTTTTAAGTCCACTTTATGAACAGTAAGGCTAATCGGGACTGGACCTACAGTTTAAAGTGGGATCCGAACCACTATGCGCCTCCACCGGGTATCGAACCCGGGACCCCTCGATTACAAGGCGACGACGCTACAACTGCGCCATTGGGGAGGCCAATGCTTCAATGTGATGTGGGATGCACAACCGAACCAACTGCCATTTTATTAGCCACATTTTATGAATGCTAATTTTTCTTTTTGTCAGATTGAACGGAAAAGAGTAGGTACATAAATTTCTACAATGTCTAAATATGACAGCTACGTCAAGGTACGGTGGTGCACATTCGGTGCGGTGGGTGCGAAAATCTATTCTTGTCCTGGGCGCTGAAATCTTTAGCTACATCTCTGATAAGGAAATATATTTTTTTAAGAGACACCATTAATAGATTTACACCATTATAGAAACATAACACAATAAAAGTATGGAAATTTAATTATCATTATTAATAAAAAGCAATAATAAATAAAATCTAATACTTTTTAAGAACATTTCACTTATCTTCTAATTTCTTGACATTTTGAACCAATTGTTAAGGGATTTAATTTGCTAGTTTACAAATGTAGCAAATTTATTTGTTTATATATATTTATAAATATAAATGTATAAATGCATTAATTAATTAATTAATGATAATAATAAATTACTCCAGCCTGCATTTTTGAAAAAAAAAAATCGTATGATTTCAAATCAATAGGTGATTCTGGAAGTATTTTGAATGCTGATCACGGAAATGACATCCATTTTTTCCCATCACGTCAGGATTTTTCAAAATTACACAATCAAAATTATCATATTTGCCATTCCATTACACCTATTTCAGAACGCTTCAAAATAAATTTAAGCAAGCAAAATTTCGGTTGTTTTCAAACCAATAAGTGATTCTGTAAGTATTTTGAATGCTAATCATGCACATGATATCCATTTTCCTCCATAATGTCGGTATTTTTCACAATTTCACAATCAAAATTATCACATTTCCCATTGAATTACGCCTATTACAGAACGCAATAAAATTATTTTAAACAAAGGAAATTTCGGATGTTTACAACGAATCAGTGATTCTGGAAGTATTTTGAATGCTAATCATGCACATGATATCTATTTTCCCCATCACGTCAGGATTTTTCACAATTTCACAATGAAAATTATCACATTTGCCATTCTATTACAGAACGCAATAAAATGATTTTAAACAAAAGAAATTTCGGATGTTTACAAACAAATAGGTGATTCTATAAGTATTTTGAATGCTAATCATACACATGATATCTATTTTCCCCATCACGTCAAGATTTTTCACAATTTCACAATCCAAATCATCATATTTGCCATTCCATTACGCCTATTACGGAAAGCAATAAAATACATTTAATCAAAGGAAATTTCGTATGTTTACAAACCAATAGGTGATTCTGGAAGTATTTCTAATGTTGATGACGGATATAATATACATTTCTTACCATCAATTCAGGATTTTTCCCTAGATCACGATTTTTCTCCACGTTATAAAATTCAATCAACCCACTACATTATAACATTGAGTTCTGGATATTTTGTGAAGGATACTTTCATGAGGGATTTGGAAAATGGAACTTATGTAATCAAATTTTACAATTTTCATGTCAATGTGTCTTGTGAAAATAGAAGGTGGATTAAATGCTTACTGCTTTGTGCATTTATAATTCAAAATTGGAGGATTTGCATTCTAGAAAACCAATATTTTATCATCATTTAAACAGAGCCATCTATTGAGGAAATCATGGAACTACACATTTTATTGTGAAATAAAGGCACTTAATATATTGCAATTTTCTGAAAAAACTAGACGTGATGGGTAAAAATGGATTTCATTTTTGGAATCAGCATGCTTAAATTATTCAGGGACAACAGTCATCTGTGAGTCATCCAAAACCACGCAGGCCTGTGCATCAATAATTTACATACATTTCATGACATACATATGGTATATATTTAACCACGGTGTTGGACTTGGCCCCCCTAAAAAAATCCTGTGTACGGGTCTGCTTCATATTTACGATTTTCATAAGATTCTCTGCACAAAGACTTCACTTGAGACACTCTGAAGTAGACGTTCGTTACAAAGTTCAAGGCCACATGACAGAAACACACATAGACTAAACGTCTTTCCATTGGCTGACCTTATAACAGCGAAGCCATTGTTCTGAATACATTTGTTATTCATTTTGCTGAAGTCGTTGTCTCCGTCTCATACGTCGCCACTGTCGATTTCGAAACTGACTACTTGGCAAGTATTCAGCGAGCTACAAACTATTACTTTAATAAAATCGACCAAGATACTTGATTGCTTTAGTATAGTGACTCTGTGGGGATACTCCAGTGCTTGTTTATACGAATGAAACACGTTGAGTGAATTATTGTTAGCGATGTATCGGCCGTTTGCACAATTACATAATGCGAACAACGAACTCCAACTTTATATTCCGAGCAGGTTTGGCTCCAGACTTTAAAAAAGTAGCAATAATTTGTACTGAAACGAGACAAGGCTGAACACAGTCTGACTCTTAGTCTCTCCGTAGAAACACTTGTCATATTCCCGCATGGGAGGATATAGTGAGGCCTGAGGGAGACGCTTACCTCCATGCACGGAACCTACGGTGGTGGGATCGTGAATCGACCACTCAACGTCTTGGCGAAAACATCTCATTCCATTTCCAAGTTTATAATATACATATTTCTTACCACGCACGCACACACACACACACGCACATTGTGGCTTGCAAAATTGAACGTACACCAACCTACAAAAAACAAAGAAATAATCAATACTGCATCGGTCGCGCGAAGAGAAATAAATACACGTCGTTGGTCGCGCACTATTGTGATCCATCGAATATTTTCGTAGCGCATTATATTAGAATGTGATGAAACCAATTAAAATACATACAGGGTATCTTAGAATCTTAGTTTTATTATTCTTTCCACACAAAATTCACTTTCACGGGACATTGTACTTGGTGCTGAAAGTTTCATCAAAAGGGCAAAAGAACGAAGTTTTCGTTCGGCAATTAATATTCGAGGAGAGTTACTCCACCAAAGAAGCAATTGGCTGAAAAATCTACATTTTTTAGTCTACTAATGTGGTTATATATTTTTAATCCACCCCGAATTTAGTCTTGTTTCAATGCATCGTGTTACAATTTCTGTAAATGAAATAAAACCTAAAATTTGAGCCAATTCTTAAAACGATGCGTTTGGCCATCTCTCCTGAGATAACACATTGCAAATTGGAGATTCCCGCATTATAAGTATAGTTTAAAATAAACCAAAATAGCTTTAAAATGGCTTTTTATTGTGAAAAACATGTAGATTATCAGAAATAATATTTTTATTGAATGCAAACCAAATTATTTTAAATCATTACATGACACAAACAAAAGAGAAAACTTAAAATTTATGGACAAATTAAGTTTCTTAAGAAATATAAAATAGAATACGTTTCCTAAGTAGAGTTATTCATATTCTTTATAGTTCTCCATTATTTCAAAAATATAAAAGACTCGTCAGCTCAGATTTCATACACAATAAAGTGTGCAGGCTGCACCTTTGAGAACAACGAAAAACAAATAACACGTGCTCTTAGAAACTCCATGTACGTGGTCTGTTCAAAAAAAGACCGGACTTTTGTCACAGCGCGCGAACCATTGTTTGTAGCGAGTTCCGGCAGGTGGCATTCTCTAGCGGCAACCTTCAGAAACACACTGTCGCTTACTGCATCACGGTAAGCTCAACAATAGCCTGGTTAGAGCCACCGAAGTAAACACGTGCAGTAACCTCTCGTCGCGTTCGCTTCATAGCAGTGAAGATGAAGGGCCAAGAGGAGCATCCTGTTTGTGTGAAATTTTGCTTTAAACTGGGGAAATATTTACGTGAAACGTGACAAATGCTTCAGCAAACCTTTAGGAAGGACTGTATTAGCCGATTTCAGTATTATGAGTGGTTTTGGCGTTTTAAAGAGGGCAGAACATTGGTCGAGGAAGATTCAAGATCGGGACGACCTTCGTCTTCAACAAACGATGAACACATAGATGCTGTTCGGTCCACATTATTCCCGAAAATCATCGTTTGACTGTGATGTGAGAGAGGTTGCTGAAAAAGTCGGCATCAGGATCGGGTCATGTCATGCAATTTTGAGGGATGCTGTGCGCAGAAAAAGGCCTGAGCTGTGGAAATCAAGAATTGGGTGTTGCAACATGACAACGCGCCAAGTCACACATCACTGTAGACGAAATTCAGCACAACGCGACAACACAGATGAGAGCTATCACCAAAAATGAGTTCCAGGAGGCGTCAGAACAGTGGCAGAAACGATGCGAGCACTGCATTGCAAGCATTGTTACGTGCCTGATCGGGAAAACACAAACTATGCACGAGACGAATTAGTTTCACGAGAGCGATAACAGATGTCAGTGCGCCCGAGCGTGAATGAGAGGACAAATTGTAGCTTTTGGATGAAGGAAAAGATGGATGTATACACGAGAATAATTAGAAAAGAAACGTGGTAACAATATAAGATTGCATAAATTGAACAAGAGACATACTGTAAATAGTAAATTACTAATGTAAAGTATATGTTCATATGTGAGAATTTAAGGAAAGTTTATAATCGAGGAAGCGATTACAAGAATGTGTCCTTTTCCGATCTTTGGATCGGAATATTTTTTCTTACCACTGGCAAGGAGTAGGTTGTCAGGTTTCGTTTGTTTCTGTCTATGGATGCGCTGTGATAATTTAGTCACACCAAAGCACATTCTTGGTTGCGCTTCATGTTAGCGGCACTAGGCTACGGCTAGCTCTTCCAGTTAGCGATCTGTGATTTTCCTTCTATTATCTCGATTGGCCTAGGAGGTGGCACTGTCTTTCCATAGTTAGACGCCCTTAAACATTTGTTTTGTATATCTTGGTTAGGCCGACATGCCCAAGAAAAGGGGAAAGAAGGCAGGAAGAAGAGTACGAGAATTTATACTTGAAAGAAGGAGGAGAGACAATACAACCTCCCGCCATAAGTCATGACCCGTTAGGTCTGAAACGCGATATATCAAGGAAGGAGAAAGAACTTAAGCTGGTGCCAATAGAAGAATCAACATCGTCGCGACACATTTACGAGAACTGCAAACCAAGTAACAATGATGATCCAAGGAGCAAAGATAAGAAAGATCTTTCCGCAGTAGGAAAGAAGGCTTAAATTGACATTGTTATTAAGGGATTTGTACATAGTCTGATTGGAAGAAGAAGTTTCCAGTAATTCAATTGTATAAAGTAGAAGAAACTTTCCATTAGCCAATTAGAAGAAGAAGAAGCTTTTCGTTAGACTGATTAGAAAAAGAAGTTTCCAGTAATCCAATTGCATAAAGTAGAAGAAACTTTCCATTAGCCAATTAGAAGAAGAAGAAGCTTTCCATTAAGAAATTAGGAGAAGAAAGAGAGAAAAAGCCTTTTCCCAAAATAGAAGGAAGAAAAGAAGAAGAAGCCATTTCCCAAAATAGAAGGAAGAAAAGAAGAAGAAGCCTTTTCCCAAAATAGAAGGAAGAAAAGAAGAAGAAGCCTTTTGCCAAAATAGATGGAAGAAAAGAAGAAGAAGATTTCTTTTCAATGATATATATCTATAGTATATAAGAAGAATATAACCGATGTAATTTTCGAATCAATATATATATACAGGGTGTTTCTAAAGGTCGTTTACAACGCTTGGGAGGTGATTCCTCTCACGAAAACAAGCCAAAAGTGTGAGTTCCATTTTTACGACTGAGGCTTCGTTTCCGAGATAGGAGCCTCGCAAAAGGTGACAAAGTGAACGTCACACCTAACTGGGACGAATACTATCACAGATAGAGAGGCGGTTCCAAGGGAATCATAAAGGAATCGTATGTGCTCAGTCCGGAACTCACTATGAGAAGTTCACTGCACGCATGCGCAATGGAGTCCTCAAAGGAATTGGGCATTTCAAGCAAGAACAATGCATGGAAAGGGTATGTAACGTAGCAAGAGGGACCGTGACAATGAGAAATGCGTTAAAGACAACACATCCCTACCTCAAACATAAAAACATGGGCACGGAACACAAAATCCGAAAAGTTGAGCACGGTTGCATACCCCAGTCACACGCAAGGAATAAACGGATCATGTCATGTGGCATACGAGAGACACATTACTCCACCAGGAGGAGGGAAAGAAAAACACAATATCAGATGATTGCGACAACGTGTATTTTTACACGCGACAACTACGTAATATCACCTCCCCCCACACACACACAACAAACAACAAATGCTACAATGTCTTACGCACAGACAGTGCGTGTCACTGTACACCAACTGAAGATGTCACTTTCACCACACAAAGGGGGTGGGGAGCAATACCAAGAGTGTTCGCACGCGATCACTGTGACGTAAAAGAGACCAGTTTTGGAAGCGCTGCGCAGGCAAATCTGGCTCTCGTAGTCTACGTTTGACCTTCATGGTTCAAGTACCCGCGAGAGGAGCTCGAAGGGTTGGTTCTCTCCGGCAGTCGTCCCAGTCGTGTTGCAGGTTCTGGGATATGATCAGCAGTTCGCTGTAGGTTGTCATACGCATTGATAAGTACTAGTACGTTGTATTGAAAGAAGTAGACGTGGTGGAGTGGGCAAGTCAAGTATCGCAACAATTGGTTTGTGTTGTTCGTACGGTGATACGCCAATTTGTGCAGTGTGCCAGTGTTAAACACGAACGATACTTTGCAGTTCCAGCTCCTTATTATACAGATGGCTGCGTACACTACCCAGCAGCTAGCAGACATACATCTCATGTATGGGGAGGCACGTGTTAATAGCCGTGAGGCAAGGCGTCTTTATGGAGAACGCTTTCCACATAGACGTTTGCCGTCTGACGCCTTCTTTCAGGTAGTGGACAGTCGACTGCGTGAAACAGCGTAAGTGTTACCACCGCGGCAAGATGTTGGAAGACCCCGAAGTGTACGCACACATCAGTTTGCAGAAGATGTGTTAACAGCGGTCGCAGAACATCCTGGCACCAGTACGCGCGTGCTCGCTTGGACACGAAACACGTCTCATGTGAATGTTTGGCGAGTGTTGTCAGAGGAAGGAATGCACTCTTTTAAATTGCAGAAAGTACAAGAACTCTTACCTCGTGACTTTCGCCCTCGTATGGAGTTTTGCCAATGGTTGTTGCATCAGTTGGACATAAACCCTCACTACGGGGCAAAGGTATTGTGGACAGATGAAGCCATTTTCACCAGGATGGATGTCTTCAATAGTAGAAACAGTCATGTCTGAGACTTTCACAACCCACATGCACTTTTTGTGGCCCATCACCAGCACAGGTTTTCAGTGAATGTGTGGTGCGGGATAGTACATGATCATGTAATTGGACCATACATTCTCCCTGTTCGCCTGAATGGTCGCACGTATCATGCATTTCTTAGTGAGGTTCTGTCTGAACTGTTGGAGACCGTACCTTTGGCACTGCGGCAAGAAATGTGGTACCAACACGATGGGGCGCCAGCTCATTTCGATCGTAATGTACGACATTTACTGCATGACGTGTATCGTAATAGGTTCATTAGTAGGGATGAGCTAGTGCCTTGGCCACCGAGGTCACCAGATCTCAACCCTCTCAATTTTTTCTTCTGGGGAGAAATGAAAACCCTCGTATACGACGCACCTGTCACATCAGCTGAGGACCTCGTTGCTCGCACCAACGTCGCCGCCGCGACGGTATCAGATACACCTGGCTAGTTTGCTCGTACTCGACAATCCTTGATTCGTCGCTGTCATCTCTGCGTAGAAGTGAACGGCAGACATTTTGAAAACCGTCTGTGATTATCGCCCTCGGCAAATCCCAGTGAGAACACTCTTGGTATTGCTCCCCACCCCCTTTGTGTGGTGAAAGTGACATCTTCAGTTGGTGTACAGTGACACGCACTGTCTGTGCGTAAGACATTGTAGCATTTGTTGCTTGTTGTGTGTGGGGGGGAAGGGATATTACGTAGTTGTCGCGTGTAAAAATACACGTTGTCGCAATCATTTGATAATGTGTTTTTCTTTCCCTCCTCCTGGTGGAGTAATGTGTCTCTCGTATGCCACATGACATGATCCGTTTATTCCTCGCGTGTAACTGGGGTATGCAACCGTGCTCAACTTTTCGGATTTTGTGTTCCGTGCTCATGTTTTGATGTTTGAGGTCGGGATGTGTTGACTTCAACGCATTTCTCATTGTCACGGTCCCTCTTGCTACGTTACATACCCTTTCCATGCATTGTTCTTGCTTGAAATCCCCAATTCCTTTGAGGACTCCATTGCGCATGCGTGCAGTGAACTTCTCATAGTGAGTTCCGGACTGAGCACATACGATTCCTTTATGATTCCCTTGGAACCGCCTCTCTATCTGTGATAGTATTCGTCCCAGTTAGGTGTGACGTTCACTTTGTCACCTTTTGCGAGGCTCCTATCTCGGAAACGAAGCCTCAGTCGTAAAAATGGAACTCACACTTTTGGCTTGTTTTCGTGAGAGGAATCACCTCCCAAGCGTTGTAAACGACCTTTAGAAACACCCTGTATATATATATATATATATTTAATTGTACATACAAGCTTCGCTATATATTTTTCTCTGTATTGTGTACAGTTTTTAGAATATAGATCCATCCGCATTTAACTATATCCTCTTGGCTATAAAACGCTTTCTTATTTGGGATTCTCGAGTAAAAAACCTATCCCCTGAGATTAAGATACATACAGCCGTGGTAAATAACATTTTAAGTACCGTACACGAAGGAGGGTGTGACAGCATGGGGGAATACTTCGAAGGGGACATGCATAATGTTGTAATTGCAATAATAAAGTTTTTATTGCAAATGTCCGGTCTTTTTTTGAACAGACCACGTATTTCAGCAAGTGGGGATCTCTCCTGGTGCATCTCACCCTTCATATGTAACGATAGAACGAGAAATTATACTGGTTTTTATGAGAAGAAAAGGCTGAAAATGTCATTGTCAATAGCATTTCCAAATGCCAAAATAACATTCCAAGTGTCTGAGGAGAAAGAAATCACAAACTCATAGGCGTGAGCAGACCAATATATTTGGGGGTGCCTAAAGGGTAGTCTCAGTTACCTCTCTGTACAATGTTAGCCAATTGTCGTAACTTCGTGTTCCTTTTTTCACAAAAGATATATAAAGATGAAATTTTAACATTATAGTCTCGGAATATTCGTTATCAGCACAGTTTTTCCTATCATTGTGACGATATTTATATTATTTAAATAAAGAAAGGAAACAATTGAAAATCAATATCATTTTAAGTGGTCGAGTTTCAGCTTTCAGATAGAACCCAATTTTGAAAATTGATATATATATATATATATATATATATATATATATATATATATATATATATATATATTAGCATTGGAATTCCTTTAACAGTGCTTCTTTGTGATTTTCAAATTTACATTACACAAGTTCATGCCGCGTAGCCTTTCATAAATGAGCAAATATATCGCAATAAAACCATTACAATAATAGAATTGCTACTTTTTTTACTTGCAGCATATTCCACTCATATATATATATAAGGTACCTAAACCCAATATGGCATATTTGCTGCCCAAGTAGTTACATGGTTAATTCAGTAGATGACGTAGTAAGTCATTTAGACAGTCCGAATGATCTGATTGAACCTGTTGGCTATACTATAGTAACTTGAGGACAAAGAAGCGAAATAACTGGATATCTTGATTGTGTTTGACGTGATCTAATATTGCATATGTAAGATGTAGATCTTCTAAGTGATTGGTGTTCATATCTCAAGTGCATATTATGATAGCTCATAATTTGTACTTTACACTAATGTACTTAGTTTAGACTGTAATCTAAAGTCCTGTTTTTAACTAATTAAAAAAGAACGCTATGTAATGTAGACTCAATATGGCCTACATAGGAATATATCGTGAAGAACATGCGTAAATGTGACATTTGTTACCCTTATGTTCACGTAGGGTGTGTGGGACTCACTCAGGATGATAAAGGACCTTTAATTTGCCCACGCTGTGATGTATATAATCCATGGTTCTCTGGTGACAAATTGTGACATGTCACTTCCTTGATTGTTGGTTTGTAAACAATGCTATTTCTTTGTGCAAATCTCATATCTCATTATGTAAATAAAATGTTAAGTGTATCAATATACTTATCTACCTATAAAAATAACAATTTTTGTTGCATGTCTTGAGTGAAAGAACAAAATATATTACAAGGCCATGGCCTAACTTTATTTTTTAACAAAATCTTCCCCGCGCCGATGTTATTATTCCGACTCTAATTTTCAGTAAACATCCAGAAATGTTCCCTCTTTTGAACCTTGTAATTAGCTTTACCTTTCTGGCTTTCTACACCATTGGAAACAATCGCAAACCTTAGGTAGGCCATATTGAGTTCAGGTATCTTATATTTATATATATCAATTAGTTACAAATTTATATGCAATGGTGTCTTAGAATCAAAGCCGTATTTAAAATTTTTGCATGCTTTTCTTTAAACATATTTAAGACTGCTCTTGCGAGATTTACTTGACCTGAAAATTTACAATAATCTGATTTAGCAAACATTGGCCTAGTAATGATTAAATCGTAACACCACTGACAGTGGCTATAATATATTTAAAAAATATCAATTTTGAGATTGTATTATTAACCACTTGGAACTTCTGTGGTCCACTGCAAGATAAATTGTCAAAACAAATCTTTGTGCGCTATTATAAAACAACTTCTGATAAATACCATTTGCAGTTATTAAACCACTATTATTATCAGTTTATAAATTGCACAAATCTTTTCCAAACGTTTGCATTTTTTTTTCGTAGGTGTGGTTTTGATTGCTACTGCAATCTTCTTGTTATGCATAAATGTAACAAGAATGCATAAATGTAAATAAACAAATAACCCTTGCGAATTGAAGGAGGTTGCATTAGCATTCGAGGCTGTGCTCATGACCGTTTTGTGGAGGATCTCTGTGCTATTTATAAATAAAAAACAGTTTCTTTCCTATGTGATTACTAATTATTGTAATAAGGAATAGCACATTGGTTGAGAGAGAGAGAGAGAGAGAGGCACCCCTGACACCCCCCGTACACACGCCTGTGCCAAATCTGACTTCTGATGTTTCTGCAATAAAGGAGAGACAAATTGAGTGTGTTCACTGTTTCTACAAACATCCAGAACAACAGGTTGTCATAACCATAGGGTGCCTGAGAAACCTTGCACCAGTAAATTGGATTAGGAGATGTTATAATGCCATAATGTATAAATTGTTATTATTATCATTTGAGTTTTGTTTTATTTAGTAACAGTAAAATATGCGTTATGCATGCCAGAAATGGACGAAAATTGGTATGATATATGATCAAACATGAATACAGAACAAAATATCCAATCTCCTATTATCAAGCAGTGGTTTGCATCTGCCTGCCAAATGAAAATAATAGTCATGAGGTTGAACGCACACCTGCGTCTTCCGTGGAAAAGAGAAGACAATAATGTAATCATTATCTAATCTTTAACAAGATAATTGGTTTTTATTTTATATATTATTATATAAATATTTGCTTGGTTGTTCCTGTAGGTGCAAAAATAAGTTTATTTTTAAACGTTTTAAATATCACAGCAGCTATAAAAATATAAACTAACTGCATAATCCAGCACCAAAAAACTGAACGTACACAAATATAATTTGGCAGTAGTTATGAACAAACTTAAAGAAGCTCAGATCTTATCTTCCTCGCAATCTTGACTAGGCGTGGAGAGGTGTGTGATCATGATTACCAAACGTCCCTTTGATATTGCCAGTTATTATAAGGACACTCGCGTGGACATGTGGTGGTCACACGCATGGTCACACGTCTCGTCAAGATCGTGAGAAAGATAAGGTCAGAGTCAAAAACTAAACTCGGCTTAGTACACAATTTGCCAGTTGAGATGTGAAAGTTAAGAGTGTATTCCTTCCTTAATACCAAGTTCATATTACATATTTATTTCCATTGACGTTCCTGAGCTTAAATTGGTTGAAGTGACCAATATTATATACATGGAAATGAAATGGTGCTGAGTGTTGAATACGTCAACACCGCCACGTGCCGAAAGAAAAGAAAATGTTCATTGTTTCCTTGGAAACACACGCGTCATCTTTTCCGTATCCGGCTAATCTGCAAAACGGCAACACATGCATGTAAAGCAGCTTTCGGATTGACCTTCTCACGCCGAAAAGGCCGTCTCGTTGCAGATCGCCAAGTGGAGGGCGAGGGGGGCTGGAGGAGGGAGGGAGGGAGGCGGACAAAATCATTGCACAAGGTCGTTTTCTTGAAACTTCGGATCGCGTAGGCACTACCTTCATTTGGCGACCTTCTACACGCAACGTCGGGAACGTGATTTGCTGAACTTGCTCGTGCCTGCATCTCTCTCAAGGCCTTGGCTACGGTCATCATTAGGCGACGTGTCGTCAATTGCTTCTAGATATTTGACTTATGTCTAATTCTATTTGTCTACTTCGGTTATTTTGCGTCGATTTTCTGCTCCTCTAGGTTAATCCAGACTATGATGATTGATTGATTGATTTGGTGTTTTAAGTCCACTTTATGCACAGATAGGCTAATCGGGACTGGACCTACAGATTTAAGTGGGATCCGAACCACTATGTGCCTCCGCCGGGTATCGATTACAAGGCGACGACGCTACCACAGCGCCATCGGGGAGGCTCTGGCAGAGTATGATGACGAATGACGAAATAATTAAATATAACTGGACCAACACAAATCCATATTTTTGCAGGGATTCTAACCTAGGATCTCTGACAACGTAACGTGTCGCTCTAGGCTAGCCAATCTGCCATGGAGGCCGGCCTATCGCATGTATCAATATGGTTTTAAAAACATCTACAATATTCAAATCAGTGAGTGTATAAAGTATTCATACAGCTCTGAGTTTCTATTTAAAATGGTATTCCTGCTGTAATTTGACGCTAACGTCAAAAAACACTTTAAAACGTATGATAGAAAGCACTGCTGGCATTTGAAATGTACAAAATTTTTACCCCAATATGTATGTACTAGGAGGAAACAATAAAATTTTCAAAACTGAAAGAAATTGTCCTCAAAAAGTATTCGTATTCCTTTAGTCATTTGTAGTAATGAAGTGGAATATTTGCGCCATTACCTAATTTGATATGATCTGCTCTCGTATTAATTTAGAGGACTTCATAGCATTCCTCCCTCCCTCCCTATCACTGAATAATAAGGAAATAGGGCTCATTTCTTCCTGAAGTGACAGTTTTAAGTTGTTCATGCTAAGATTGTGCATAATATTTAATTTTATTCAATGGCCTAAAGTAATTAAAGATGTGTAGTTGTTTTAGACTGTTTGGGAGTATTTAAAGTCTGTTATGTAGTGTTGTGTATTTGGAATACTAGGTCATTCAAATATGACCGGGACTGATTTCTATTACCAAATCCTTTATTGTCAAATACTTATTTGAGTTACTGAAAAATTTCAGATGGCTCGACGTTTTCTCCACCTTCTGTTCGCACATCACTATAGCAACACTCAGACACGACTGGGCAGGTTCTAACCTGGGTGGGGATTGTGGCTCTATTCTCCCAAGGACGCACAAATGCTGCGCATGGCAGGTTGTTTGAAAAAAAAAATCAGTCCCGGTCATATTTGAATGACCTAGTAATAATCCTGTTGAAATTTAATATTTGCCAAGTTTCATTTTTTAAGCAATTATCATGGTGTTTTTTCTACCTATATACATAAAAATAAATGTATATATGTATGTTTGTTCCGGCATAACTCTCGAACGCCTGGAGCAATTTAAACCAAACTTGGTGCACATATGACTTACAATCTGGAAAGAAATACTGTGAGGGTAAGACACTCCTGGCACCCCTGGGGTGGGGGTAGGAAGGGGATGACATGTAAAAATAATAAAATAAAAACTACCGATATTAGTGTGGAATCCATAGTTTTCGGGGTCGCTAAGATGAATAGTGACACTCCTAATAACATTCACCTCCAAATTCATTTTATACTATAGTTAGAATTCATTATTTTCCTGTCTAATTTAAGATTGGGATAAATAAATACCCGGGCAACGCCGGGTAATCAGCTAGTAGAATATAAAAATACAGTTCGTTCCTAACTTAATAACATTTAAACTGTCGACAGGAGCATCAAACTTGCAACTCAGTAAGAACTGCCCAGATATTTTTTTTTAAAAAAAAATCGCAGTGATCTAGTAGGTACTAGATGTCGGCCTACGTGGCGGAGTGGTCAGCGCAGAGCGTTTCGACGCCAGGGGTCCCAGTTTCGAATCAAAGTTCAGACATGGGTGAGTGATCTACGGTCGCAATATTTCCGGCCTTGTCCCTACATAAAGCGGCTCTGGTGCCCACCAAGCTTCAAATAAATGGGTACATGGAGGCAACCCTGGAGGGTAAAGGCGGCCGAAGCGTGGTGATCACATCACCTCCAAAACGGCCGCGATCGAAAAATGTGTGGGGCCCTACCCCCTCCTCCCCCTCTATATGCCTCATGGCATGGTGCAAATGTGCAAGGGGAACTTTACCTTTAGTAATAGATTGAAAGAATAGAGTTGTTAGGTTGCGACTTAATTCAAGTTTGCTGGCGCAATATATGAGTCTACCATCACTTCAAGATGTTACCTTGACTCTCATCAATAAAAATTGCTCTTGTTCGTAAGTCAAAGAAGACTTCTTTTGGTAATTTCGAGCAAACGTCAGATGATTCTTGGAATTCATTTCACTAACCCAAGAATAGTATAGGTGCTATTTGGTCAGTTTTACTACCCGATTCTTAGGCTCTTACCACAGAACTCAGGTCGCTGGTAACTTTCTCGACCTATATAAAAACTTTGATACATCAAATTACGATTTACGTTCGTAATGAAGCTTAATTTTCACCTTCGTTTCGGATCCCATTATTGATTTTTTCGCAACTCATCACCACTCATCCTTATCGTTGAGATTAGCAAAAAGTGGCACAAAACGACGTGAAATAACAAAAAATTACCATAAAAAATACCAACTCCCGATCGCGGTTAAGCTGATGTTAAGCGACGTTCATTAAATTAACCAATCACCAGCAATTTTTCTATTCCTTTCTTTCTATTTTGATTATTTTACGTATTTTTATGTATTGAATTAATCGCGACGATGAATATAACTAATGAATTAAACGTATGATGGTATTTGATTGATTGATTGCATTGATTTATTTTACTTCGCTTTTCTGTCACTCTTGGCTAATTGCAAAAATTAGGTTCAATGGTGATAAAATGGGAGCGACGAAGAGACAATCACTAACATATACGTACGACACAACACGAACCCCACAGAGAATTATACTGCCCGTGAGTACAAACGCCAGCGCCTTGATAGTCTGCGAAAGGAAGGGAGGTTGGCATTTTGGTGTCGTGATAAAGGGTCACCCTTTACACCCCGAATGTATGATGGAACAAAAAAAATCATACATCAACCAGTGTTCGAACCTGGGACCTCGGGCTTCATAGAGTGTTTCGCTGACCACACTGCCACGGCGATTGTCAACTTGTAAGTGTGAGGATGGAGGTTGTTGGCAACCAACAAATAAGGTGATGGTGAAGAATATGATACTAGGGACTAGGCAGAATCAGAAAAATGCAAAGGAACTCGTAGCTGCAAGTGTTTTATAACATTGGATGTTGTACAAAACTGCAAATGATAATTATATATGTGTGTGTGTAACGAAGTATGCTATTTGTAATTAAATTTCAATATCGTCTCTGGTAAATCTTGCAATCTTGCAGTTTTGAAAAGTTTCAGTTTTATTTAATGCACCCTTGTTTCCTGCATTACCCAGACTTTAGAGGAGTAGCATAACGAAATCTCGCACAACTTTTTCTGTAGTATTTTCCTTAAAATATTTCTTTACTTTATTACTTTACGTCAAAATCTCTGCTCAGCTTGTTTTCGAAAATTGTCATTGGACTTAAAATTATCAGATAAGATATCTGATAACTTTAGTAAAATGCTTGATTTGTTGCTTTGCTACTTCTTAGAGAGAACATGCAGACCACCTGAAAAAAAATAAGTAAACAGAGTAGTACTCGTTCATTTCTCATTTTGTTTGTCCTTTCATTTCTATTACCACCTGCCTATGTTCCCTTAGGTTTGTTGTGTAAGGAACAGTGTTATCTCTCTCCCAGTGGGAGCATAGTCTATTAAATCACACTATCCAATATCGCAGACCATTTCACGAGTAGTAAACATCGCATTTCAAAATGTTGCAGGTGTAAGAACGCAGATTGTTGATGCCGGAGGATGAGGATAGATTAAGTTTTCTGTGGTAGGCTGTCCAACCATGCTTAGGTACACGTGTGAATAAAAAATCAACACTTTCTTCGTGTCAGGATGTAAACAGATAATCATATTTCAAAATAAAACCAACGATTTCATGTGTATATATTTTTCCGTATTCTAAGCGATACGGTAGAAGGTAGATGTAATGTATAATCAAGTATCTATACCACAGTCACCCCCAATACTGACCTCCTTGCATGTACCAGAGTGGGCAATTTTACAGGTTTGACCTCTCCTGAAAGGCTATGCGAGAACAAAACCGCATACCCACCAAGCACGTCATCTAAGTCATTCAATCAGATGATACCACGCTGAAAGGGATGGAACCAGGGTGAAACTTTTGCTAATGTACAACAATTATTGTTTTCGGTTATAGTTCTTCATTGTAATGTGTACTTCCATTGAAAATTTAATTAGTATATTCTCGATGGTATACTATGGATCTTGCCCACTCATGTAATTCGAAACTTTCGGTGATTATGTTAAAACTGTAATGGAGGTACATATTAGATTTGCAATTGCCTCAAGCCAATATGTGTGCCGTGCTATGAAACCCAAGATTCTAGATTCATCAGTTCATCCTTCATTCTCATCGTTGCGATGAACCAAAAAGGTGAAAAAGCTACTACAAATATCAAATACTGAAATGGAGATTGTCTGAAATATTCTCCTTTACCTCTTTCCAGTTTTCATTGACAGGGGTAATTGAAAAATAAGGCCAGCTAGTTTGTTGACCAACAGATATTATCTAGGTTTGAAAAATTGAAGATAACCCAGTGATACAAGTGTGTTTTATGTTGGCAAAGGGAGAGGTGGAGGGAGAGAGATTATTATTATCTGTCTTTACTTTCCCACTGAGTAATAAAGTTGGAAAGTGCAACAGCCAATACAAACTAACGACGCTTTTGGCAATAATAATACGACTGTGCCATTTAGGCAATGAGAGTTTTAATAGTTTGCATCCTATGAATTAATTATGTAGCTTCTGAAAAGTAAAGGCCAGATCCAGTTCCTGGAATATTCGGGTCCGTGATATTTATATTGTATCCTGGAATCCGATTCTTGGTCCCTTTTCTGTCATTCATCAGAATAAAGGGCCTCCCTGATGGCGCAGTGGTATCATCGTCGCCTTGTAATCAAGGGGTCCCGGGTTCGATACCCGGTAGATGGACGCACATAGTGGTTCGGATCTCACTTTAAACTGTAGGTCCAGTCCTGATTAGCCTTACTGTGCATAAAGTGGACTTAAAACACCAACCCAATCAATCGAAAACCATCAGAATAAAGGCTCTCAAATAATGTAAATTGTAATGCAGTATTGAAATTAATTTTGTTATTTTTGCTGTATGCTCTATTGTGTTCATAGACATAGAAAAATTGTTACCGTACTGTTGAAATTCAATAAATAAATAAATATAATTGTTAATTGTAATAATGGCGTACTTAAGAGGGAGTATGGGGCATATGGGCTCCGAAATGTCCTCTAACGAAAATAAATATGATTGTTACCATGTTTTGACTTTGAAATTCTTAGTTTACAAAGTAATGCTCACGGATAATGACTGTGCATACATTTTAGTTGCAATTGTGTAATGCGTAGACAAGAGAAGACACAAATGATATTGCACAACATTTTAAACGATAGCCCTTCCCCAAAACGAAACCGTAAATACGCCACTGAATTGCAAATATGGTTGACCAGAGGAGAGAAAACAATAGCTTCGCCTCTGGAAGCAGTGTAGATCGGTTCAAAAGATTTTCAACGGTTTGTCAGCTATCACCGGATATCAATCACGTCTATTTTGCTCATTTCGCCATCCACATCCTGAAACCATGAATACCACGAACCTACATTGCAACACTGCATAACCTCCCATAATATGACAGGAGAAGGTCAACTATTCGCAAGTCCGTCAAGGAAGTACTTGCACTGACGATGCATTTAACGAAGAGCATATATAGACTGCAGTGCACGTTGAAGACTTCTGCAGTTTCAGGGCCGAACTGATAAAGAGGTGACCATGCATTGCGTAATCAATGGCTTTCTTCATTTTTTTGTTTGTGGTTCGTGCAAAGGGAAGGAAAACACGAAGCGGGAACTTTAGAATGGCCAGATCCGGATCCTGAACTATCCGAGGGCTTGGAACTGTTGGATCCTGGTAGCCAATTTTCGGATCCGGGTACTCGGTTCTCAACGGATCCGGATATTGTTTGGAACCAAGTAACGCAGATTCAAAATTTTCACCATCCATAGTTAAAATGTGGCGGCATTCGTCAGACAAGGAAAACAAAATACGAAAGTACTGTTATTTGATCAATACCTAGGTTATGTACATGCTTCATTGAAATTTAATGAATAAATAAGGGTCTCCCTGATGGCGTAGTGGTTAGGCTGTCACATTGTAGTCAAAAGATCACAGGTTCTATGCCCGGTGTGGTCACATTGCACAATGGTTCGGATCTCACTTTAAACTCGGGATCCAGCTCTTATTAGCCAATATGAGCACAAAGTGGATTTAAACAAATTTTGACAAAAAAAAAAAACCCTTCGAAATGTGTAACTACTGCACATTACGGGTTGACAAAATTTTTCGGATCCGTGTTACTCTATTCCAAAAATAGCCTTTACAATTTTTGATCAAATATTATTATAATATACAATGTATATATAATTATAATCATATATTTACCATAGACATTTAACCAGGAATGTGTGCATCAAAATTAGAGTTACTGTTAGTCAATTCAACTATCTGTATTGAGTGCAAAAGTTATAACAATAGAGTCATTTATATATATTTCTTTTAGTACACTTTATCTTCCTGTAAATGTTCAATATGACTCATGTATATAGTTCATCCTGTTTAATTTGCACTCCTTTAGTGAAATATGCCAGAAAACATGTTCTCTGCTACAAAACTCTAAAGTATGGAGTTTGTGTGAATTCTCTTGAAAACACGAAAGCGCGCAAATAAGTCGGATCAAGATCTACTCAACCTGTAAATGCATGTTCTGCCTCTTGTGATTCGCACCTGCAGCATCCCACACAAACCCCACCCCCTCTAGCTTTTCTTCTGTCGTTTTCCCAGTTTCGCCACTTTGGTGGCTTACTTCGGTTTCCCTCTATCTGAACATATTCTACTGTATTTGTCAGAAAAATTACAGCAATGGGCCAAATAAATCTTAAAACACGGGAAACGTTTCTCGAGGTATAATCTAATTTAAATTAAATTGTTGCATCTCTATTTTGTTTTGTATTAATCATTAAATTCACTCAACAGTCCTTGAATATTCCAATATATTTCTGAGTAAAAAGTCCCCCCTTGTACAGGCACATAGGGGAATGGATGAAGGGCTCATACATTTTCGACGTCGGTCTCACAGTCTTTCTAAATCAGACACTACATTTGGAAGTATTTATTACCAGGTGACGTTCTAAAATTCCTGTTGAAATTCGTTAATTTACCTCCAAAAAGTGTAATCTAGATAAAGTTATCAAAATGTCAAAAATTGGCAACTTGTGTATACGTGTGTGTGTGGTTTTTACAGTTCCGGCGTCCTTATTTATATCCGGCGCGGAAACCGCCTTTATGGCAGTGACCCTCTGTTGCCGCGCTTCCCTACGAAGGAACTCGCGGCCAAACAAACAATTACGCCCACCGCTTGGACAAGATGTGACAATGTTAAAATTCCCCCTCCCCAAAGCAGCCAATAGGGAAACAGAATTTTGTCAAAATAACCTTTTGCGCTGTGATTGCACACCGGTTCCTTACGCCATCCCAAGTACGTAATAAGAACATTTCTTCGTTACACTCGTTTTCCACACTTCGAGACCCGTATATCACACATGCTCCCGGCTTCAGATTTCACCATGAGGTCCTCCGAAATAGTGTATTGTTTGGGAAAATACACTAAAATCAACATTATTAAAGCCTTGGCTCATTTGGTTGCTAATAAAGGACACAATGTATTTTTGTTAGTTCTTTTAACGTAGAACAAGATGCGAGTCACCTCCCAGTTAAGGTCCTTATCTGTCTCTGCTCGTTTTCATCCCAGTGGGCACCGCCGAGTTTTCTCTCCCCCTTTTCATCAAGCGCACAATGTTTCGAGGTTGTAAACCCCCCCATCAAGTCAGATGCAAATGACTTCATTGTGCTCGCCCCTACATTTGGAGCTCCATAATTACTTCGCTTCGACCAAAATAATTCAAACTTTATGGTTAACGAACTGCTTCGTGCCGAGGGTGTAGCAAATAGGCGTCATCTAAGCTACCCTTATTGGGTTTCAGACCAAAAAATTGGATTAATGAAATTGCCAATGTTTATCCTGTGAAATCCACGAACATGCATTAAAGCAAAATCAATACAGCGTGCTGGCATGAAAATCTAGCAATGTAAGTGACATTTCGTTAGGAACTTGTTGATTTTAGGTTATCTTCTTTGCATATTTAACGTTGTCTAAAGCTGTTTGTTATTGCGAATCTTCAGAGTAAATTTCGTTTATGTTTCGATTAAAGAGGTTGAAATAATCGGGGAGTTTCTTCTAAGATATTCTGAGATTGAATTTCAAGCTCAATTCAGATGATGGTGTGTATTTCTTAGTGTTGGCAGAAAATGCGATAGAGGAGGAAACGTATTTCTTTGTTACATGGTTAGGGCCTCTCCGATGACGTAATGACAATCCTGTTGGCTTATAAGCAATGGACTCCGGGTTCGATTCCAGATGGAGGCACATGCCATAGTCGTTCGGATCCCACTTTAAACTGCAGATCCAGTGTCGATTAGCCTGTCTGAGCATAAAGTGGACGTAAATCTTGTAAAACTATGCTTCGTGAGTGTTCATTTGTGCCACTATGTTACAGCATTGAAAATGGCAACTTAGTACCCGCAACTAGTGTTTCACCACATATTAAGTGTGCCGAGAATCGATATTTTGTTTTGCGGGACATCAAAGTTGATGGCTTTACAAACTCTGATCTACTTTAACACTAGTACGAGTGTTTGGTAACGTCACTTCTGAGTATTTGAGAGTCTGATTTGCTGTGCTGAATTCGGAAAGCTATTTCTGTTTTATGAAGACAGTTTTTACTTCTCAATCCGTCCACTACAACCGTTTTCAGTTCTTTTACTTAAGAACGAAGGTTTATTAGAAATGCATTATTTGTCTTGTGAAGTATACGACAATTGCTATTACAGCTAGGTTAATGGTGAAGATGATATTATTTGCAATAATGAAAAGTTGATGAATTGAAAGACAAAAACAGTTATGTTCTGTTCAGGATTCTAAGCCAAAATACTTTGTTTTGCATCCTAGAACAAAATAAAGACGTCTCCGCTTGATCTGAATACTTCAAAATATTTACACTTATTTATGTCATTTCCTTCACCTATCTATTGCAACAGTGGTCAAGAGATGTTGAAATTATTGTAAGAAGAAACGAAAATGACATATGCAGAATTCGAACCCAGGATTCTAGTTTGACCGCGCTTTATAATAGCTACGAATCCGCGGCTACTGTTTCATCTATTTTAATTTAATAAAATTGAAAATACCTAATAATTTTAACTGTAGAAATACGGCTCGATGAAGTGGTCGACATTCCATCTCGCCACCGAAGATCCCTGGTTCGAGTCCTGGGCATGGATGTACTTTCTGAGTGTCTCTTCGTCAATCTAATCTGATCAACACCACCATCATCATCCTCGTTGTCTTCAATTGTGGCAGAAAAAACAAAACAACAATAATACAAATGCATTGGAGTTATTGAGGGGGGCATCCCGTATAATCACCAATATCTAAAATATGCATAATGCATTTTTCTGCATTATTGGGGAACGCATCCCTATGTTGCAGTTGTGGTAAGTTCATTGTGTCGTGTAGACGCTGTGTTGCATAACTGCTAAATACGGCGTTAAGTAAAGTATTTGATAAACTCTTTAACGTCCGTAATCTTATCACGTTAAGTGTCTAGTGACGTAAATCAACAGAGAGAGGTAACATTTCACCCGAATTTGCCACGGTAATTCTTACAAAACAGTTGATAAATTTCACAATACTGATAAGGATTCATTCTCCTGCTGAAGCAAAGCAATGGCTTTATTCTTCTACTGGGCCAGACAGCAAACACCAAAAACGAGATTACGAATATTTTGCAAACGATCTGCGATGGTTTGACAAGCGTTTCATACTGAAACAACACGTTTTGAGTGGATAGATTTACATCTTGTGGCAGTACAGCTTGCCCCTCTCTCTCTCTCTTTACTCTACCCTCACACTATTCACGTTATGTATTATGAATTTTTGCAAACAGGTTCTGAAAGAGTTACAACATTTTTCATATTTTACTTTCTACACCTATCAATTAATTGAAGAAACTTACCCACTCTATTTATGTACCGTGTAAGAACTATTATGTATTGTTCTTATCAGTAAATTACGTCTCCCCGATAGCGTAGTGGTCAACGCTGTCGCCTTGTAACAAGGAGGTTCAGGTTTGCACAGTTGTTCAGGTTCCACTTTAAACTGTAGGTCCAGTCAAGATCAGCATCTCTGAACATAAAGTGGACTTAAAAAAAACCTTTGCCTCTGTGGCATGCTTTGTCAGGGTACTTGACTCTACAAGAGGTGGATGCACAACTTTCTGCAAAGGGTGCGATAACGCGTTTTTTAAACCACTTTGTTAATTGCAGACATGGTTGCCGAGGACATTAAATGGCCGACTTTTGATCTCGTCACGAAGTTTCCTGATTTGAGTCCCTTTCCGAGCAGTGGTTTTCTTTGTGAATGGCTCTTCATCAATTCCATCTAATCATCATTCATCCCCATCGTCGCGAATAGCCAAAAGTAGCAGGAAAGCGAGGCTAAATAACTGGAATAGTTACAAATACACATTGTTAATTGAAGGTATCTGTATGATTTATCACGCTAATTGTAATATATACAGGGTGTCATTTTAATGGCGCCCACGGACCACAGATTCATATAGAGGACATCAAAACAAACAACTTTTCTGAGTAACATTTTTCTTGTTGGTGCGTCGATTCGACGCTATAGCCGTTCAAAAAAGACCGTTTTGCCGCCTGGATGCTGGCAACCCAACACAACATTTGATCGTATCTGTGACGTCATTTCCTGCAGCGAAACAGCGCACGGCAGGATTGCAAGGAACACACAAATTTTGTGAAAAATGACGAACTACCAATAACATTATTAACTGTAAAACGAAGCGAGAAACGCGTCCAGCAGACCGAACATCATATCCTACCAGCCAGAAGATCAGCAGTCATCTTAGGGGAAGGGGGAAGTGAACCAAAGATATGAGAAATGGAAAAAAAAACGTATTCAAAATGAAGTGTCAATATCGGATTTTATCTCAGCCTACATATCAAATATCAACAACAATAAATTTTATTGGACTTGCAGCTTACATGTGGCTGTTTACGCCCAGCTACATGTCAAATATTTGCAAATCTCGTTGCAAGGTTGATATCTACAGGTTTGTCCATATGCCTTGTGGTACTTTTGTGCTGATAACGGAAGTATCCGAAGTTCACGTTGTTATAAAACACGTACAACCACAGTAACAATCTAATTATGAATCAGTAGCAAATATACTGCCCTGTTCACAGTTGCAAACTATTACATGTGTATCCGGTGCATAGATAAACACAGTCGTCGGAGAGCTTGTTTTATTACTACTTATATCCCTGTATTTTCAACCATTTTTGCCACTTGCCTCTTAATGCCCTGAATATACGTTATATTTTGAGTTCTTTCATTTCTATTTTGTCATCTGATCAGTGTGTCACAGACAACTAGTATCAGAAGAACGAAGTGGATAGACTAAATTGTAGATGCCAACTTGGTAACTAGATTTACAAATATTTGACATGTAAGCTGAGACAAATTTCGATATGACCACTTCCACTTGAATTCTATTTTCTTTCTACTATTTTTCGTATCGTTTGTTTACTTCCTGTTAGGTTACAGAACGTGTTTTCTCGCTTTGTTTTAAGGTACATAATGTGTCATTTTTCACAGAACATGAGTGTTCCTGGCAACCCTGAAACGCATCGCTTCACGACGGGATATGACGTCACAAATGCCATCAAATGTTGTGTTGGGTTGCCAGCATTCAGGCGGCAAAATGGCCTTTTTTGAACGACTGTAGCACCGAAACTACGCACCAACGAGAAAAATGTTACTGAGAAAAGTTGTTTGTTTTGATGTCCTCTATACGTTTCCGTGGTCCGTGGGCGCCATTAAAATGACACCCTGTATAATTGTATAGGTTACACTAATTGTTTCATTTCATAATCCCTAACTTATGTGACTTTATAACATACATAATATATTGGGTTAAGAGATTCATTGTGAAAAGCGACAACCAAGAACACACAGAAAAATAAATCTCTTGAGTATATATAATTGGCTAAAACTTTAAGTAGTAGAATCTCAACAACTTATGATTCGATCTCAATCTGATTGCAATCTCGACATCCTTCTCCACAGGACCGTACCCAGGGGGGCAAGGGGACCATGCCCCCTCGAGCCATGAAATATTTTGATGCAAAGCTACAAAAATAACATGGATAATTTTTAAGATTTTGCAAGAATTTAGATTTTCTTCTTGTATAAATGAATGGGTTGGTTGTCTCTGGAGAGAGGCAGACTCCAGAAGTCTGCAGTCTAATATATTTAGTAATTTTAGTTTTATAATCATTTATGCGAAGCTACTAAATGTTCCAATTTGGTCTGGACAGTTCACCATATTTACTCCCTGTTTTGACATTTTTCGAACTGTAGTCTTGATGAGAAAATGTTCTCTTTTTGTGGTTAATTCACATTCAGACATATTCTTCATTATAAGGATAATTCCATAGCGTTGGTGGTCCCATTCAGGGTACGAATTCCCATGGCGGAAGCGGGATCTCCCACCTTCCCACCAACAATCTTGTTCTATTAAAATTTTCTCCCCATGAAAATTTTCCGAGAGTAAGATTTTGTGTTATAACAACAAAAATAAGCAATTAGTTTGGACTTCAAACATACTTTATTAAGAATAACATCATAAACACATACAAGGAAGGAATAAGAAAGAACGATGTCTGCCTGTGTGTGAATATTGCATACATCTTGTGTTCTCTCTCTCTTTTTAGGGCTGGTAACAGCTTCTACATTCATAGAAAAGATTTTAAAATTATATCAAATTGGACTAGTAAGAAATGGAGCCGTAGCTGCGTAGGTGGTTATCATTGTCACCCTAGGCCCCTTGAACATAGAAATTAGACCGACCTGTTATTTGTCCTCCATTTCTCACTCCTTTCGTCGGGAATAAAACATAGCTTTTACATGTTAATTTTATAGGAAACTAACGTCTTCTTAAAGTTTCTCATTTTTTGTCCCTCCACCTAGTTATCTTTAATTTGCAATCGATTTTGCAAATGTGAAAAATAACACACACTGCTTCAATAAAGACGGAAAAGAGTAAGTCCATAAAATTTTTACAATGTCTAAGTATGCCAGCCACATCTAGGTAGAGGGGGGTGCAAATTTGGTGCAGGGGGTGCGAAAATCATTCTCGTCCTGAGCGCTGAAAATCTCTAGCTACAACTCTGATAAGGAAATATTTCCTTTCAAGAGACCATTAATAAATTATAGAAACATAACACAATAAAAGTATGAAAATTTAATTATCATTTTTAATCAAAAGCAATAATTAAATAATGTCTAACACTTATTAAAAACATTTCACGTATCTTCTAATTTCTTGACATTTTGAAAAAGTCGTTAAAGGAATTAATTTGCTAGTTTATAAATAAAGCAAATTAATATGTTTATAAATATAAATATATAAATAATTTAATTAATGATATTAATTAATTATTTAATAATTGACATATATATATATATATATATGACCAAGGTTTCGGGCTTGGCCCCCCTCAAAAAAATCCTGGGTACGGGTCTGCTTCTCCATGTTATTTCTTCTACTTATAGTACTTAAGTATTTCACTTCTGAATAACTGATTCTTTACCTGTTTTTCCCCAACCTTTCCGATGGTGTAGTGGCAACCCTATCGCCTTACAATCAATCTGTCTTGATCCGCGGTGGAGGCACGTTCCGCAGTGTTTCGGATCCCATAACTATAGGCCGAGTTCCGATTAGCCTATCTGAACAAGTGGGCAAAAACAAAACAAACTTTTTTACCCTGCTCTGAACTTCACGGTAGATTTAATTAGATGTCGTGTAAGTAAATTACTGCTCCCAGTTAGATCATAATTTCGAAATGAATTAGATTCTAGTGGCACGAATGATCTGGTAGAGACGTGAGGTTAAGTTTTGTGGGGGAGCGGGTCACTCGAACTAATATCGTTCTTCAAGTTATGAACGCTACAGATGTGTTGTGTTTCCAGTCTATCATTGTGGTTCACTGATGGTGCCGAGACACACGGATGGTGCCGAGACAAGGCGAGCCGAGGCACACGTTCTCCTCTGGTTTCGTGGGTGTCAAGGCTTGCCTCGTCCTCTGTCTCGAGTTAGAGTTCCAGTACATATTTTACGTGGCTTTTCTACCTCGTGGGTTAATCATTACGATCAGGATGAATGGTGAACTGAGAAATGGATGATGTCACAAATCCATGCCATAAACAGGGTTCGAATCTGGAACCTCTGGTTTCATAGCACGTTGAGATTACCACCTCTCCACAGAGACCGGCAGATCCACTCTCGTTCTGGGTCTCGAGTCTCAAAATTATAACGTCACAAATGTAAAGATAGAGACATCAAAATATGGTTCCACTAGGGATGGCCACAAAATTCGGATAACTGATATCCGGATTTCAAATTATCCGATAGGCTATATATTTCCGATGCAACGGATAATCCGAATATCCGTATGGTACGGGTATTTATCGATTTTATAAAGGATTTGTAGAAAATCCGTACTCTGAAATACTAACGTGAAGAATAAAAGAATAGGTGGATAGCCCCTAAAACGGATAAACGATAAAACTGTCCGGATAATGCACACATTCGGATATCCGGAAATTTCGGATATTCTGAATATCCTGATAATCCGTATATCACTTATCCGGATATTTCGGATAATCCGAATACCGGACAATTCGGATATCCGGATATCAGAATATCCGTGAAATCTGGATAAAATGTTATCCGGATTTGGCCATCCCAAGTTTCCACGTTAAACAAAACAAATAATCAGATAGCCTGCCGGCACAGGTCGTAGAGGAAAACTGTTTTCTTTTAACCCAAATTTTCATAACCTTACAATCTAGTTAGCAGACATCTGTCTCGTTCTCGTCTCGACCAGTCTCGAAAGATCTAAGTCTCGTGCTCATCTCATTGTTTATATTGGAGTTTTTATATGTCGTTATATTCGTCGATATGTCTGAAATAATACATATATTGCGGGCGAAAAGGGATTATGAAATCATTATGGGAGAAATTTAGACACTTCGGTTAAAACACGAGTCTAAAGTTTTACGCACATACTTCATCTGGAAGAATATGGAACCCAAACATCTCGATTTAAATGTATGCAGAAAGAATTTACAAGCGTCACATATTATTCTTCAAACCATGGACATCAAAAGGTCCACATAAAAAAATCCCAAATTAAGTTTCTCTGCTAATGTATTAAATAATTCCAAGATGTAGTACAATGCATACAAAATTCCTCAGATATTTAAGTAAATAAACTTCTCGGAGGCATGAAATTAATCCGAGCTCTGAACCACTTGCATCACAGTCATCTTTACTCCGAACAAATTATAGCTAGAATTTTCCAGCGCGAGATACACATTGTGAAAGGATCGACCTCGTTTTCTATCTTTAAATGTGACGCCACTAACTCGGGGAAAATATTACAGCCGCATCGCTGTTTGTTCCTTGTGCGTTCTCTGCACAGGATACTACTGCATCTTTCTCTAATTTGACATTCAGAATAACTTTACAGGAAAATAACGGGACACCAGATATCATTCTCTACTACAGACAAAAAAATGTATTTTCATCCTACATTCATCGTGAATTTCATTGCGTTCCTCTCTTTCGAGCAGAGCCCTTCCGAACAGATGAAGCAATTAACGCAAAACATTTCATTTCATAAGTTCGTTTTCAATGCTTACGTCGTGTCTCGTTTGCCACTTCGGTGTGAAAGCTGCCAGAAATATCACTTCCGGTTTCACCTCCTCCACCACCTTCAAGATTCCTTGCCTGAGTAATGCCAACAGGAAAAATTGCAACACGTGGGGGCAGTCGTCCACCTGTCCCTGCACGACAGATACGCATTTGGCACTTTTGTTCCATTACGTCTCTTTTCTGCCACTTTGGTTGATCTCGACGTTGAGGATGAGTGATTAAGTTAAATTGGTGAAGGGACTCTCACAAAGAACACCCCATGTTCAGGACGGGGCTCGAACTCAACAACTTCGATGGAGAGATAGAAAGTCGACCGCTGAACGAAATCGGCCACCGAGCCGGCGTAAAGACCAGAATATCTCTGTTTAAATGCACTTGCATGCAATATGTAACACATATTTTGCATTGAAGATCATCCTTTGGAGGATTAGTAACAGGAAGCTACTATACATGTCGTTGCGACAGATACCTAAAATTACAGTTTTAATTTCTAGACCGGATACACTTGACCAATGTTTGTATTCTCCATTTTGAAATTGACTTCGACTCGGACTACACACTTGGTGGACTAGGAAGAATAAAACTTTCACTAGAAGATGGTGACAAGAAATGGTTCTCGCTTAGTACGTAATTACGAGAGTTAGAATATCAGCCGTACTACGTTAGTTCTAAATTAATTAACTACTTTATATAGGTTTTGTTCTAGTGCTATCTTTATTCCCTTACAATTATTTAATTTATGTCATATACACGAGCCGGTTGTTTTCGATCACGGACCTTGCCTCCGACACCCCCCTCCCCTCAAACCAATCTCTAGGCTGTGTTTTATACTATTTGTATATTCGTTTTATACTATATGTATATTCGCATCAAGTCCAGTTTAGAAAAAAAAAATTGTGTTATTTCAGTTGCCATATCACATTTACTTCGCGAGTTTTGTTGTCTGTAGCAATTGAAAGAGTCCAATCGAGATTTCTTAGATTTTTAAAATACAAATTTCAGAAAGTTTACCCCACATTTGAACACTACGACAACCTAATATATGAATGTCGGTTTACAAAGCTGTGTCACAGAAGAAGGTTGCATGAAATAGCATTCTTGTGGAAATTGTTAAATCACGAAATAGATGCTGAACATCTACTCTGCCAGATTAATTTTCGAATCCCGTCGTCGAAAACTAGACTAAAGAATGAAGTTTTTCTTATAAAGAAGGCTAGATCCGAAATTAAAAAGAAATCTCCATTGTGGAGAATGTGCACCAGTTACAATAACTTGCTAATCAAGAATAACACCATTGACATCTTTTCTATGAACCTAAGGGACTTCAGTAAAGCCAGTATTAACACAATGGCCTAAGCTTAAACACATAAGTTCGTATTTAAATTGTGTGATAAAGTGTATATACATAAAAATATTTTTAATATATATATATATATATATATATATATATATACATATATAATTTCTATCTCTATATTACAGAAATATATGTAATTGTAATGACTATGTATCCTTCATATGGGCTCTGTAATTAGGTATGTACCTGTTGAGTTCAATAAATAAATAAATGAAATGAAATAAATGAAATGAAACCTATCTAACGAAAGGCTAAAAGTGACAAATATTTGGAGCTAAAAGGGATGAGGAGACAGGTGAGTGGAGAAGGATTACATAATTTAGAACTGCACAATTTGTATTCCTGTTCAAATAATATTAGAATAATTAAATCAAAAAGGCTTAGGTGGGCAGGCCATGTGGCACAAATGGGAGAGGAGAGAAGAGTTTACAGGATTCTTGGTGGTAAAACTGATGGTAATAGACCTGTAGGAAGGCCAAGACGAAGATGGAGGGATAATGTTGAGATGGACCTAAAGGAAATCGGTAAAGATGGAAAAGATTGGAATGATCTTGCCCAGGATAGGGGCAGATGGAAGGCTTGTATTGCTGCAGCCATAAACCTTCGGGTTTAAGAAGTCTAGAGAGTTAATTGGTAGTTAGTTTGCATCCGTTTACTAGTGCAATACCAAAAACTCTACGCGAGAATGTGTCTACAAATTCCAAGCCAACTACTTTTTAATACGCAGTTGTTCCATGCAGTATAGGCTATTTTAAAATTTTCCAGAATCAGAAATGCCTACTGTTTTCTTGCTCTTGTGCCCACTATTCAGAATTAGTGCACTGTAAGCGAGATTAATCATTAAAGTAAGAATAAAATTTTCTTCTCGTATTTGCAGGTGTCATGAAGAAAGTGCAAAGAGGGCTGGATGCTGCGAAGAGACCAAATGCCCTTCATAACTTGGCAGGAGTCGAGCATGCCAAAAGATGTGTTGGTTCCACTGCACCTCAAAACGTGCGTTAAATTGCGTAATCTCATCACATGGAAGCCTAAATTTATTCCTGTAGAGTTATCGACAATTCAGTGCCAAGATGCGTCATGCGGTCCTGTGATGTAACCCTAGACATTCTGAGGAACCATAGATTCGAAATGTTGCGAGCTAAAAATAACGCGGGCGGCAGAAAGGAGGAAAAACTGGCACTATTTCCTCATATTCAGCTGCCTCGTCTTCATAAATATGGCAACGCTGGATGGGTTGTTTACATCCTGGCTAGTTGTGCTTTCCCTTTCATTTCTTTCTCGTTCACTGTCCGAGATTTATTTTGAACCAACCAGCTGTCGGAATAGGAAACGATTTTTGTGACGTTCTCTCAAAACATGAAGAACCACGTGGAAGGGAAAAGGGGCCGACAGGAATGAGTGGAAAAGGTTCTTTACTGAAACAGAACCCAGGTAACCACCCCTCCTCCCCCACACACAAGCGGTGGAATTTCAAAACCTTGCTTTGCTTTCCTGAAAACACAAACCAAGAAATTAAAGAAAGAAATAAAGACGATTTTTAATTCGCAGTTAGAAATATGAACACTGGGAGAGAGGAATCGTTGATTGATGTAATAAGGTTACTATTAGGCACATCTACTGCTCGGCTTGCTGGAGAATTTCACTAACTATCCACAAAAACTTTTCCAAGCAGGCTTCATTTGCGGGAAGGTATCGACGCAGGTCAAGCACTGGTACTACCTAAGACCCGTTGGGTGAGAAGTCAATGCGGGATCTATTTTTAAAAAAACCTTTTCTGGTCATGCACATGATAAAAACGATTGAAGTAAGTCATAATATTCTCCTTTGTTTGTTCCATTATTGTTCTCGAGCACTAGTGTACGCAGGATCTGTTTCCGGAGGGGGCTGGAATTTATGTGGATCTTTTACATAGCTGCGTTCTAGGGGGGGACGGAATACACAATATACAATATTTGGTAACTACTATTTTTAAACTTCGTTTTTAAAGTTGTTCATAAACAAAAATGGCAATCGGTGGTCACGCATTTACCAGTGCTCTAAAGTAGGGATGGCCAAACGGATCCGGATCCGAAAAATCCGGATCCATTCGGATCCGGATCCGGATCCAAAAGTTACGGATCTGGATCCGGATCCGGAATTTTCGGATCCGGATCCGGGTCTGAAAGTTTCGGATCTGGATCCGGATCCGAAAATTTCGGATCCGGATCCGAGAGTTTCGTATCTAAATCCCATTATAATATTACCACACCTTAGTCCTACAAGAATTTCTTTCAAGTGTTGTTCCTAAAATACTTTGCTATGCATCGGCTAACACACTCGTGCACAAATGTTCGAAGTGATTTTGTAAATGCCATTGAAACGAATATGTATTCATTCGAATGTATTGGAAATGAAAAAAAATGTGAGACATTCCATTCCAGGATGAAACCTTTAACACATATAACAAGATAGAAATGTTATACAAAAATTATACAATTGTTCTACAGTTACAGTTTTACAAATTAAAATAAAACATTATAATATATGCAGTGTTAAATAATTACAAAGTGTAAGACTAACAAGGGAGGTTATCTAAGTGTCCCCCTCCGATTTCCATGAAACTTGGCAGTATAGTGGGGCCCAAAGGAAGAATTAGGTGTTTTTTTGTTTCAGCTAAAAAACTGTTTTAGGGGGCAAAACCCCCTCAAATGTCAATTGAGGACAAATTGAAGTGAAGATCTGACCCTGTGTCCCCCTGCGATTTCCATGATACTTGGCAGGTGTGTGTATAAACGGGCCCAAATGAAGAAATACGTGTTTTTTTTTGTTTCAGCTAAAAAACGGTTTTAGGTGGCAAAACCCCCTCAAATGTCAAGATGAGGACAAATTGAAGTGAGGATCGGACCCCTGTGTCCCCCTCCGATTTCCATGATACTTGGTAGGTGTGTGTATAAACGGGCCGAAATGAAGAAATACGTGTTTTTTTTGTTTCGGCTAAAAAACGGTTTTACGGGGCAACCCCCCCTCAAATGTCAATATGAGGACAAATTTAAGTGGGCATTTGATTTATGTGTCCCCCTCCGATTTCCATGAAACTTGGCAGGTGTATAGTGGGGCCCAAATGAAGAAATACGTGTTTTTTTTGTTTCAGCTAAAAAACGGTTTTACAGGGCGAAACCCACTGAATTGTCAAGATGAGGACAAATTGAAGTGGGGATCTGACCCCTGTGTCCCCCTCAGATTTCCATGAAACTTGGCAGGTGTGTGTATAAACGGGCCCAAATGAAGAAATACGTGTTTTTTGTTTCGGCAAAAAATTTGTTCTAGGGGGCAACCTTCTCTCAGATGTCAAGATGAGGACAAATTGAAGTGGGGATCTGACCCCTGTGTTCCCCTCCGATTTCTATGAAACGTGGCAGGTGTATAGAGGGGCCCGAAGGAAGAATTACGTGTTTTTTTTGTTTCAGCTAAAAACTGTTTCAGGGGGCAAAATCCCCTCAAATGTCAAGATGAGGACAAATTGAAGTAAGGATCTGACCCCTGTGTCCCCCTCCGATTTTCATGAAACTTGGCAGGTGTATAGAGGGGCCCAAAGGAAGAAATACGTGTTTTTTTTGTTTCGGCTAAAAGACTGTTTTAGATGGGCAAAACCCGCCTCAAATGTCAAAATGAGGACAAATTGACGTGGGAATCATCTGACCCCTGTGTCCCCCTCCGATTCCCATGAAATTTGACAGGTGTATAGAGAGGCCCTATGGCCCCTGTTTCTTCCTATGCCATATTTACGTGGTTTCGGGGTCAGATCCCCACTTCAATTTCTCCTCATCTTGACATTGGAGGGGGGGGGCTCTATACACCTGCCAAGTTTCATGGAAATCGGAGGGGGAGACTTAGACCTCCCTAGTAAGTGTATTAATTAATTACATATCGCGCACGCGCGCACACACACTATATATATGTGTGTGTGTGTTTGTATATTATATATATATATATGTTATAAGCACATTCTTACTTTCCAAAGAAGCGCATGTGGGATGGCAAAACGGATCCGGATCCGAAAATTCCGGATCCGGATCCAAAAGTACCGGATTCGGATCCGAAAGTACCTGATCCGGATCCGAAAGTTTTGGATCCGTATCCGAAAATTCTGGATCCGGATCCGAAAGTTCTCGATCCGGATCCGAAAGTACCGGATCCGGATCCGAAAATTCCGGATCCGCGGATTCGGATCCGGATCCGAAAGTTCTGGATCCGGATCCGGATCTGAAAATTCCGGATCCGCAGATCCGGATCCGAAAAATTTTAGGATCCGGATCCTTCGGAACCAACCGGATCCGGATTTCGGATCCGGGAGGATCCGGATCTGGCCATCCATACTCTAAAGTAATCAGAAATTGAATTTCACACAGGCCCCCTGCCAGTTTTACACCGTTATAAAAATAATACCATTAGAATATTTAACGTTTGTACCGATATATATATTGATATTTGCGATAGAACCAAGACCGACTATATTAGTTTCTGCGATTATTTCACCCTAATTTATGTTAGTAATTAGCTGAAGACCGAAAAGGTACTTACGAAAATTATTACTGTATAGATTAGTACAAACGATATAGTATCTGATGACATGCTTCACCTGTTTTGCCTATTACTGGATAGGGGTCCAAGGGTTCTAATCCCGGCCTGGGCATGGGTGTCCTTTGTGAGGGTCCCTTCATCAATTTCATCATATCATCACTCATCTGTAACGAGGGGTCAAGGTCAGGAATTAATGGCCACAACTCCGCTATTAGCGAGTTTTTGAAAAACGTAATAACACAAACAAAACTCACCAAGGAATTTGTTTATGGCCTCTATTGTACAAAGGAAATAATGTCCTACATAGCTTTTCAACTCTTTGAATTGTACCAAAGGCTAACCTTAAAACAATAATAACAGTTATCATGATATGCACTACAAGAATTTCTCCCCGCCATCTTTGAACAGCAATTACTGGAAAACGGTAACGATACAAACAAAAATTTCAACGGTACAAACCGGAGAAACGGAATTCTATCCAACGAGTTGGTGGATTTTTCCCTCTCGTGGTGCCAACTTTGCACTTGGGGAACTTTTATTTGCTCCAACTCCTCCATCTTTGAGTAATAATTACTCAAAAGTTCGAAGTAAAATTTCAACTGTACAAATCGGTACGAACGAAATACTATCTATTTCAAATGTTAATGTCCTCCACTTTGAAGTGAGTGACCAACCCTCTCATATGAATTTAATTTTCTCGATAATAGTAACTACGTACAAACGAAAAAATGTGATACAAACCTGTACAAACGTTAAACATTCATACTTGGGGGCTGCTTGAAGTTTGTCCTTCCTCAAATTCATTTATGGTTACCCGAGTACCGTAATGGTACTAGCAGAGGTAACAGCGGTACAATCCGGTACAAACAGAGGAGAATTTTGTGACATACTTAAATGGTTTGTATACGATGTAGTTGGGGGGGGGGCAACTTCGAACGGGTGAGTTGCAGAGTTTAATTAACCAACCGATCCTTCTGCATCAGAACTTTCCTTATGAATAACGTTAGAACGTAACGATAAGTCGAGAATACGTTCATTTAGAAGTAATCTATTATTATCACATTAATTACACATGGTCTTTTCACCGATCTTTTGGGGCTCAATTACCGTGTAAAACAAAATAACTATCAACTTTCCAACTTTACATAATTCTTGAAAAGGAAAAAAAATCTACCCTCTACTGGCACATCTTTGAGCAAAAATACAAGCTTGTTTTATTCTAAAGGGAAATTTTATTGTTAGTCAGTAGAGTTTTGTTTTCTGTTTGTTTGAATTGTTGTTGTAAGTCTACTTTGTGCACAGATAGGTTAATCAGGGCAGGACCTACAGTTTAAAGTGGGATCCGAACCACTGTGCAATGCACCTCCACCAAGTTCGATACCTGTGACCCCAGGAGTACAAGGCGACAGCATTACCACTCAGTAGTGTTTTAAACTAACACATGTTAATGAAATACAGTGCTATGAACTAAGTTGCTCTGTTCTTATGCATATTTTCGGCGCCCAAACGGAGGAGAGGCGCCGTGGTCAGGGAACGCAATGGGATTTTAACCAGTGTCCCGATGGCCAGTTCGGCCCTAACATACATACACAACACACACACAAGAGCTAATAACGTAGCCGGAAAAGAAAAATGAAAAACCTTTCAAGACAACAACATTAAAAAAAAGTGCTGCTAAAGTAAAATGCGTGGGAGGTATCTCTCTGAGGGAGCAAGTAGACGGTTGTCACGCGGCCATATGTGTGAACTCTAAGATAATCAAGGTCCTTGTCCTCGTGGTGACGCAAGAGGTAGAAAGAAAGAAGGGTTCACATTCCTATAAACTTACAAAATCTCCATTTTTAAAGCTCCATTTCCGAAGGTTGATTTGACGCATCCGCCTGCTCGTTTTTCAACTCGGATTTCTCGACCTTGACGTGGGATGCTTTCACAACGGAGTATCTGCTGTATTGTTTATTTCCATTCGGCCGTCAATAAGAAACGGAAACCTTTCACCTTTGACTACCAACAGAGTCGGCCATAGGGGGAGCAGCTCGGGTTCTTGCTTGATGCCCCCCCCCCACACACACACATATATATATATATATATATTAATTAAATATTTGTTACAAGCTAATAGGCAGGTGCGAATCTACAAGTTGAAGTGATCCTCACCTCAGGTTCTCTGCCAACAAAGGTAAATTTTCACCCCTGCAAGGGATGGTTTTATCTTCCACCCTGGTAAAATATAACAGTTAAATTTTCCACACAAATATTATTAGGTTTTCAAATATTAACTTGTTAGATTTACAGATGTTTCTTCGTGGTTACAAATGGTATAAATTTAATCGATGACAACACGTGTATCTATTCTGAAACTGACAGTATGAATCAACCTTTATGTCAAGAAATACTTGATATTATACTTGTTACCATAAACTAAAATGAACAATTCATGATATAAGTTCCAATTTCGCCTTTCTCACACTAAATCCTTCCAGAAGAAGACTGACACCGGATCTCGAAACAAGCGATTAAATTTTCTGCAGAACGAAAAAAATACTGATATTGTTACAAGTTTAATAACAAACATAAATAATAAAAAAAATCAGTATAACGACTTGTAGAACAAGGAATGAAATTGGGAAATCAGTGTGTAGTTTGCTTTTTTTTTTAGAAAAAAGTTTTCCCTAATTATTGCTGCTGTTGCTGCTGCTGCTGCTGCTAATAATAATAATAATAATAATAATATGATAATATAGTAATAATAATAAGAATATATGTATCCCCAAATTGCAAATTTTGAATGCAGAAATAGGTGACATCCTTCCGAAAACATTCCAAAAGAAAAAAAGCAGAAATGAATTGAAACTCTCATTATAGGACATTGGTACTTCAGATTGATTATAGAACCTCATGGATTCATCTGAAATTTTTTGTTGGGTATGGGCTTCGCAACTGCTTACAGTAGCTACATTCTAGTTAGTGATATTTCAGTGTTTTCTGCATGTATTGACACGTCCTGGAACACAATATTTTAACATATGAATGTACGTACTTAGTTAACTGTGTGCTCACTTGTCTACTCGAACAGAGGCTTACAGTCTACGTTTTGAACAGTACTCGCTTTTGGAAGTAATTGCTCAAGTATTCCTCAATAATTTGACCACACCGGCACTTGAAAGTACAGTGTCCCTACTCAGTCGGACAAGTCCTAGTCACAAATTAAACCATCACCAGAGGCGATAGCTTAATTTTAGACATCAATGGGTGGGATAAGAGGGGGTGGTATTTACAATTTTGTTAAATATTTTAGTGTATTGATAGTTTTAGAGGTCTCGCCTCCTCCGTCCTCCCCCTTAATCCAAGCATATTTCTGATTCGACACCCAGTGGAGGCCCACTGCACAGTGGTTCGTATTCAACTTATAACTGTAGGTCCAGGCCCATTTATCCCATCTGTGCATAAAGTGAACTTAAAAGCCCAACCCAAACAAAAACAATCCAAGCATATTGCAGATTTTTATCTTCAACGCGTCGCTTTTATACCTCCCAAGATTAATCGCACCGATGAGGATATGTTATGAACTGATGACAAACATGAGAGAACAAAACAGAGAATCGTCAGGGACTCAAGCTCACGTGTTGAAACATCTACTACGTGGAAGACAGCATGCTATAACTATTTCATTAGTTGATAATCCACAGACTTCTTCACAATCAACCTAGTGAAATAGAAAAACTAAGTGAAACAGCTAAAGAAAATGCAACTTCTTAAAGGGGAACAAAGTTAATATAAAAACGTCCAGGACAAAAAATAATACATCGTTGTTGTTGGAATTGTTGTTCTTTTTTCGGAATCGTTATTAGCTTAGAGATTAAAACAGTGCATTTACCTGAAGTAAATATTCTCTTTGCGCAAATTCTCATTCTCTCTCTCACACACACTTCTTCTCTGTGTACCGAGAGAAGCCAATGAACAATCAGAGATTTTTTTTCAGGAAATCAATAGGATTTCAATTCTGCCAATCTTTCCATCTTCATTGTGAACTTCCTCTGGTGGCTTCGGCAAACACGGTTTCCAAGAAAAATGCTAAGAGAAAGGAATACCTCTCCACTAGTAAAAGCTAAGGCAGAGTGCGAATGAGTTTGGCTAAAATGAGAGGCTGCTACAGGGGCGTCACCAGGAAACAGATTCGGGGAAGGCTGACAGAATCGTGATTTTCAAACGACGGGGGGGGGGGGGTAAAGGGCGACTAGAGTGTGGTGTTGGCCACATCAACCTCCACAATGACAGAGATCGTGAACGTGTGTGGCCTCTTCCTCAACACCACAACACCTCTGGCTTTTTGCAATGTGCAAGGGAAGGCTTTATTGAGTTTCTTTTTAAGTTCACTTTATGTTCATAAAAGCTAATCAGGACTGGGCCTACACATTAAAGTAGAATATCAACCACTATGTGCCTCCACCGGGTATCGAATCCCTGAACCCCTTCATTACAAGGAGGCGAGGTTACTAACACGCCATCGGGGAGGCAATGGAAGGCAATTGAACACAGAGAGAGGGGCTGTTATTTTTATTATTGTTATTGTTATTATTATTATTATACACTGAGGATCTACGGAGGACAATAACTGCTAAGTAAGTTGCACCAGAAATAATACACAGTTTATAGTTACTGTTACCACACGAAAGAAAACCGTTTATTTGGAATGCCCAAGCAATAGTTGGTGGGGACCAAATACTTGTTTAAACAGACGACAAACGCTAAATGTTTTAATAATTCAGACAAAATTTGGGCCTGTTTGTTTAGAATTAGCAAATTTAGTAAAAGCAGGTATTTATGGTTACCAAAAAGTTCAACCAAATATTTGTTTTACTTAATTCAAACAAATGAGCTCTCTTTGGGTTCACACAATAATGAAACGTATTGCTTGTTACTATCAGCAATGTTATATTGAGTATTTACCAAATTTGCACTACTATACATGCTTGGCATGTTGTTGTTGTTTTTTGTTTTTTTAATGTTGAAATAGTAGAAAAATGAAAACGAAACACACTTTAACCGTCTGTTACGCGTGATATCTTCAACTTTAGTATTAATATTGTACTTTGCTTTTCCTGTTCATTTCTAATGTCTCGGGTCTCCCCTCATAGGCCTTTTTTTACAGTCATAAACCATTACAATGTTAGCATTATCCCTTAAATCTTCGATTTAAATTCAAATGGCTCTAGAGCAGCTTTATGGGCCATTCTCACTTCAGGCACTGCATAAAACTGAAAATTACACTACTCCATCGTCCCAACTGCCAGTCAAGTTAGGCTACTCAAATGTTAAGAAACACAGCAACTTGATAAATTATATATTCTTCAAATCTATAAAAATCCTCTCTTGCGATTCGAATACAGTCTCCAACATATTTACTTTATATAACCTCACTTATCTGATACTGGCATCTTTTTTCCCCAGCAGTTTCTTCTTTCATAAACGAGAAGGGATAAATTTCACAGGTTCTGCAGGAATCCTCATGGAAATAGGGTTCTGGAACATTTTATGGCGAAATTCGAGTCTTTATGTCTTGGGAACAAGGGATAGAAAAGAATTTTGACTTGACACTCAGTTTCACTTACATGGGAAAAAATGTAAGATGTAGTTTTATGGGCGTATGTTCTTGCAAAGAAGAAACAGAGATCACAAGAATATCTATGGAATTTTGCTGTCTCGATAGCCGAGAGACCGTGCCACCACTGAAAGTCCTGGGTTCGATTTCTTACCTGCGCATGGATATTTGTTTTAAATTGTGCTTTCATCAATTTAACCTTTTCATCGTTCATCCTCATCATCACGATTAGCAAAATCGGAGAAAAGCGGTTCGAAATAAAGAAGATATTATGTGTTGCGAGCTCAACAGTTCCATGTTCGACCCATACAGCACACATGAAAGAGCTACATTACATTCACTTGCAACTGGAACATTGCATCATTCTAGAAATATATGGAATATGAATGAGATGAAGTGTGCTGTGGGTGAAAAGACATGGCACAGGTGGGTGATGAAGCAGAAGATCGACGAACACTGACTGCTATGCAGTTCCATAGGCCCAAGAATAGGTAAACTGGAGTTACAGCAATTCCCTCTTTCTATTTTCTTACGTCGCTTTTCCACTTCTTGAATGAATGGTGAACAGATGAAATGAGTGCTGGGACCAATATTATGATACAAGCATACCTTACCCAGGGTTCTAGCGTTACGCTCACTACTCTGCCACCGGCATAAACTGGAGTTCAGATGCCATGCATGTTACCATCCCCAGACGAAGATAAATTCATCAAGTAGAGACGTATTAACGATACATTCATCTCTGTGGCTACTGTGGTCACACGGTTGTTGCAAGTTCAAGTAAATTTCTTCTACTCAGGAAGCAAACCAGAAATATGTGGTTTGACTTCGATATCTCGTTTGATTAACTCAACAAACTAGAGAAAGAGAAAAACAATGAAGATAAATGATAAAATGTCTATGAAGCAGCTTAAAGTTATCCTAAAGCCTAGGGCGTCAGATGAAATCATATTCCGACCTATTTCCGACCTATACACAGCTCTGCCTCATTGTGATCTATCAGGATATACAGTTAAATATTACATAGATAAGAATATTTTTGTACTTAAGAGTAATAATCATAAAGAAAGCAACGTTGGACAATAATAACAATCAATATTAACATGACGCCCATTTCCTAACTATTTTTATAAAAAGAATTGCACAGGTATTTCTAGATAAAATATTTTTAATCGAACTTATTAATATTGAAATATTGTTCCGCTATTGCAAAAAGTGTACAACATATTCTAATTGCGGGGATTAAGATTGGAATTATTTCTTCCAACCCGTTTTCAATTACATTTAAATTATACTTTCTTTCGTTGCAAGGGATGCCCAGGAAAATGGGAGGTGAAATAATAATAACTCATTCTTTATTACGGGATTGCTTTATCCACTACTGTAATTTTCTTATTTTCTTGTTGCACATCAATTTTCTATCTTCTTTACAACTTTAGGCTAATTGCGAAGATGGGGATTAGATTATATTGATAAACGGGCACTCACAATAAACTTGAGCCTGGAATCTTTGGTGGTGATTTGGTGAGTCGACTAAAGTCCCCAGAGAACTGAAATCAAACTTTGCTGATAACTTAATGAGTCCGCAAGGAAGATAGTAAATCAATGGCTTGTTTACGATAGGTATATTATAGCTTGCAACTTAAATAGTGGTCAATATACATAAAATATTATATTCTCTTACCATACTTTAGGTCAGGAAACATTCTATTGAATCTGCTATTGATATGATCGTCTATATGATGAAAATGTGGTTTACAAACCAATGGATATTTTCTTATCCACTTAATTTCATTTGATTTGGTCATAGAGGCCAATAGATGCGGCTCATGTACTTTCAACAAGAAGTAATAACCTAAACACATATTTAGGCGCTTGTGTATGTACTCGACAAAGAATTTGGCAGTCAGAATATGTAAATTTTGGAGTGTAGTTATACACAGAATTTGAATTTCTTAAAACAAGTACATTTTGCCAAAAAAAATGATTGTGTGTTATATAAAAATTCTCAATAACGTATAGTTTTTGAGCTCGTTAGGTGACAGTATTTACCAAAAATAACTAATATATATGTGCAAACATTATCACGAACATCATAGAGTTGTTAGCGTGTAGCGTTATGGGGTTAGGGTTTCAAAGTTCGAATCCTGGGCAAGGGATGCCCGTTTCTTTGTGTTAGTTCCTTTATCATTTCACTCTTCATCCTCATCTTAATGATTGATCTAGAAAAGTAAAAAGCGACGTAAAATAAATACACATGCAATGAACATCACCACTAACATTTTTCAACGTGGTGGTTCGCTATCACAGTCGTCAAAATTCTCTCTTCCCAGATTCTTCTTTGATTTGATTTGATTTTGATTTGATTTAGTTTATTTTACTTCGCGTTTTGTGCGTCTTGGCTAATTTGCGAAGATGGGGATGAGTTATGAAATGATGAAATTGATGAATGGACATTCACAAACAACCAAGCCCGACCGGGATTCGAACCCGGAACCCTTGGCGCCCATGTGCTAACCACTCGGCCACAGGGTCGGGCAGATTCTTCTTCCAAATGCACATGTCTGGATGACAGGTCAAGCATTCAAATCGTCAATACTTTTCCTCTTTCTTGATCGGTTCAGCCAGAAGCATTGTTCTTGGTTGTTCTCTAATAATATGATCAGCTTACAAAAGCAATACCAACAGTAGAAGTTTTGCAACAGAGATACATGAATATTATTGCGAAAAATGGCTGAGGAAAAAGTTAACCGCGATCTTGACACCTGGTCTACTGTTAAGAACTTGCATCAGCTGTGAAATACACACTGCGGTTTTTTCGACAACGCATGTAGGCTCGAAAAACAAAACCTGAGATTGCTTCTACCTGCCATTACTTGTTAACTTCCATCACAGACTTCAACAGTGAAATTGGAATTTCGATACGGACGGTGAAAGTTTCTGCATCATCATTAAAAGAAATCTACTCTCACTTTAGTTGCATAACGGCAATGAAACCGACAAAAAATTCTTTCACCGAAAAGTCTGAAACCATTTCTTCTTCAATGCACAAAATCACTGAACTCAACAAACCTATATTTAATTATTAGTGTTTGCAACTCATATTGCAGGATCGTTGTTTTACCATTGCACTTCTCAAAACAGCAGAGGCTTTTCGAATAATCTACGTGCTTCGGGGCAAAACAATTATTAATTCCCGATAAAAAAAATTTCATGGCTATTTGTCAAACGCTAATTTGACAATGTCATACGATTTACTGTGCGGTCTTGTACCAGGATAACACTTCCTCCATTCGATTTTATTGCGTGTTTTTGTGTTCGATAATAATCGACCAATAACGCACCGTGTGGTCAACCGCAAAGCATGCGCTCATGTAGGAGTGAAATACCACAAAATGCGTTTTTGATTACAGAGAGACCAAGCATAAAGTTCCATGGCCTGTTAACACGGGGCCTCTAGTCATTGGGTCGTTAGAGCTATTGCATAGACACAATGGTGTCTCTCGTGTGCTTGTTCGTAATTAGAAGTGATAAACGATTGTTACCAGATCTAGCCGCTGAGAAGCAATATCTGGAAAATATTGCCTTAGTTGTGCTTGGCGTTTAAAAGGCATGGATTAGAAAGTCTTCCTCAGCTTTCACTTCAAATCTGTCACATCTGAATTTCGGTTTAGATTAATTTTTCACATCACTGAATAATTTATTTTTACAAGGAAATATCAGATGATTAAACTCCAAGTTCTTAATAATTATAACTTCCCCTGAAAGAGCGCTGAGAATATGATTTGAGTCTACTATCAGGAAGATTATTTACTTTTTCTGGGATTTTTTTGGGGGGTGGCTTCTTCGCTTTGCTAAAGGCAATTCAATCTCATTGCTAAGGTGATTGAAAGCAATGAATTTGACATAAACGATTCTACTTTCGACATATCCATTTCAAAACTCTGACAAAACATTCCAACTATACTTATAATTGTGATTGCTTGCTAATTTCATTTTATCCACTTCAACGGTATTGGAGAAAATCGCTTATGTCGCATTTACTTGCAATTAAGCTGTATAAAGAAGCTAACTTTGTGTGCCAGTGGCGGTTTCTGTGGTAAAATATGCGGGGCCCTTTAGGAAAAAATAATCGAGAATAGAATAACGTGTAGAAGCAGTCAGGTGTAAAAGAGGATGGACGCACCCTATCAAACGAACTTGCACGAGAAATACAGTATGTAACATTCTTATTCGTACACACGGATTTTCAAAGAAATGCTCTAATATCTGAAAGGAAATAAACTCTTTTGAAATTGTTTCTTCACAATTCAATAACTAATATCATTAGGAACATGAAATCTTACCCAAATTCTGTATAACCAATGACAACAATAAATTAAATGAAACTGAAAGAGAAACATGCCATTTTTTGTACAACTTTTCTATTCGTACACTTAATAATATAAAAGAAGAAAGTATATTAAGAGCAAATTGACTAACAGTTCTAATACTTTGATGCGTATCCTTTGGCTTTAATTACTGCTTGACACCTGTTCTTCATAGAATTAACCAGTTTCCGACATGTTTCAGAGATTATTTTATTCCACTCGGCTTGCACAACAGTTTTCAACTCTTGTTTTGACTTGACGCCTGCTTTATGGACTCGCCTCTTCAAAATTGCCCATAAATGCTCAATGGGATTTTAGTCTGGACTTTGAGCTGGTATTTGTAGTAGTTTGAGCACATTCCATATTAGCCAATTCATGTTAACTCGCGCATTATGCTTACTGTCATTGTCTTGTTGGAATCTGTAGTTAGGCGGCATGTCCATTTTTTGGGCACTCTGCTTTACATTGTTCTTCAATATGTCCAAATAGACATATGCATCCATGATACCATCAATAAACTGGATGGTACCAACACCTTTGGACGACATACAGCCCCAAATCATTAATGACCCACCACCGTGTTTAACTGTTGGAACTGTGTTAATGTGATCATTGTCTTTATTTGATTTTCCCAGACCCTATTTATCCCATCTGTCCCTTATATATTAATCTTGGACTCGTCTGACCATATGACACTATCCCAAAATTCCTGGTCCTTGTGGATGTGCTCTTTCGCGAATGAAAGTATATTCCTGCAATTCACCTTATTTACATACGGCCTCTTTCGTGGTATTCTGCCATGATATCCATGCTTCCACAAGACACGTCGGACAGTTTGATCGGACATCATCTTGCCAGTAACATTTTCCACTAACGTTGTCACTGAGGAACACTTAGTCGGGAGTTTTCTCGCAATCTTTTTAAAATAAAGCGTTCATTACGTTTATTCAACCGTCACTCTTTTGGTTTTCTCGGCACATTCTGTGTTGAACCTTTCTCTCTAAATTTGTTTACTATGTATTGAACTGTGGAGTGTGATTTATTGACTGTTTGTCCAATGTTTCTTAACGAATAACCTCTAAAGTCCAAATTTCTAATAACATCCTTCAGATCGGAACTAAGTTCCTTCACCTTGCCCATTTCGAACACGCTGATAGATAAACGATAGACCTACAACAATACCTACGCCAGCATTCCGCTTGACGGGGAGCGCGCCTGCATGTTCAATCTTGTTATGAAGTTGCAAACTGCACGAAATCGCCCGAATAGCGGTGGCGCTGTATGCGAGGAAGATTGAAACTCTTGCCTGTACGAATAACAATGTTGCATGAAACAGCGTGTTTTTCTCTTTTCACACAAATTATATGCTCTGTTTATGCACTTTCAACATACATTTTTACTGACATTTGTTGGCGAAACCTTCATTAACATTAATTTCCAGGTACATATGAAAATGATTATATTTACTAGTAGACATTTTTTCATCGGAAATTCTATGTGTACGAATAACAATGTTACATACTGTAGGAAATATTAATGTGTCCAATCCCCAGAAAACACTCCTTCTAACTTCTGCCTCCGTACTTATTTTATCTTAGCAATATTAATGTGTGTATAAGTAAGGTCGCAAAATTATTCAGAATAATATCACTATCCTCTTAAATAATCAAACTGGATAAACAATTTTTCGTTTAAAGTCACTCGCATTTGGCTACTAATACTAAATTATGAATTCGAGCAAAATTACCGTAGATGGATCAGTTTACATTGAAGTGGTCAAATTTTTAATTAAACGATGGCTCGACCATTTCAGCTCAATTTAATCATTTGCATAAGATTTCAGTTACATGTTTCTAAACCGTCAGTGATAGAAATTTTTTTATCGATTTTGAGCAATAGATAGGATACGTAGGTGAAATCATATACAAAACGGCCGACCTCCGTTTGCACAACGCGCTACGATGCCCGGGTTCGAATGCCACCCTGGGCATGGATTATCTTTGTAAGTGCCTCAACAACTTCACTCATTCACATCTTCGCGATTAGCAAAAGTGGCAGGAAAGCGAAGTTAATAAACCAAATCAATCAATCACATACGGAAACCAGTGCTGGAGCACATAATGAGAATATGTTTCTTAAATAGGAAAGAAAATGCATATCCGTTGAGTTCTAAACCATGCCGGGCCCCGCCCAGCATTGCAGTTGTTAGTTACTCCTTTATGTGTAGCAATCTGGTACTTGATTCAGTGAACGTCGAAGCCTTCTAGTAACAAATATAGGAACGGGCTACATTTACTTATTATATTTTTTAAAGTTTTTTTTTCAATAACTTAAGAGTAACTGCATTTTTCATGTTCATGATATCTTTATCAAATCCAATCAAAGCCTCAACTTTCGAGCACTTCATGTAAGTTTCGTCTCCTTCCGCTTTCCATGTGGTTAATTGCGTTGGGAAATGAAAGTTGTGAAATTACATCAGTTTGTCGCGTCATAAATTACGTCTGCGAATAACGATACGGAGAGTTCAGTACCCGAAACCATATTTGTGATCAGAGAGCGGGGGGAAATATCTCGTTGGTTGCCTCCGTATACATATACATAGAACAACGAAATTCGAAAGAACTCTGATAAAACGGCATCGTGTTTGCATTTCGTAAGCGTGGGCTTGCGTAAGCAAAGGCATATTAGAGAATCCAATTCGGCACTAATCTTCACTGGGAAAAACCCTTGTAAATTGCAAGTCTAGTATTCATTAACCTGTCTCGGGTCTCTTTTGTAATCCCTTTCTGTGCATTGACTCCAGCAATGAACCCCCCCACCATATGCATTGACGCCAACATCTAATTTATTATTATTATTATTATTATCATCATCAACAATGATCATTTATGTAGGTTATTGCTGCAATATTATGTCTTGCTTAACATACCAGAGAATAGAGTGCATTTCATTCTCAAGCCATTCGCATATTTGTTGCTTATTTGTACTTTTGTGCAATGAGGTTAGCCGTAACGGAGACGATGAGAGAAGAAGGTGTGGAAAGAAAGGGACAAGCAAATGGAATAGAGCGTCCATGACCTTCGTTAAAGGTTCCATATCAAGCTATTTGGGGAAAATACGGGCCAGTATGTCTGGGCGACAAGCAAACATCAGGAAATCCTTACAAACATTTCATGTTTGCTGGTTGTTGCATCCAACGCTATCAACAAGCAAAGCTGTTGTTGACTGTAAACTACGAGAAACTACATTTATCTGCATATGCTGTGTAATGAACGCAGACAATGTTGTCCATGTATATCATAATTCTGATAATAACAATAAGAGTTATAGCAATTACGCACCTGTTTCTCCTTGTTGCAAGAGAGTGGGAAATCGGCTCAAATATTAAGATAGAATCGGAAGTATCAAACATTACAAGCTGTATATTAATAATATATGTATATATAATTGGTGGATTTCTGTACATGACCAGAGTAAGAGATAGAAAGCATTGCTGTCCAGTTCTCGTATCGGTTACGGTTTAGAATTATCTCGTTAAGAATAATTGTGTTACGCTTTTGAATCCATGCCCAGCAATGCCGTGTCATTATTCAATATGTGCACTTTTTATTTAGCCCATTGCATTCTAATATAGTATACATTGAATACTTTAGTTATATAAAGTGCATATTTACGTAAACAACGAGCAGCTAAATTGTAAACAATTTGTAACAGCTCATGTGTTAACAACTAATATGAAAGGCAAAATTATTGTGTGGGGGGGGAGAGGCGGGGGTGTATACACAGCAGGTAAGAATTTTTCCCAACGATGCCCTTGCAAGGAACAGTTATAGGGTTCCCTCAGCCTCCAATGAATGAGTATCTGAGGACAACCCTGCGGGTAAAGGCGAGCAGAGTGTGATGCTGATCATATCACCTCCACAAATGGACAAGATTGTGAATGTGTAGTGCCCTACTTCCACCATTTCACACATTCCTTCACGGCATGTTGCAACGCGCAAGGGATAGCTTTACCTTTTATGTAATATTTTGGTCCACATCACTTCTAACAAGCATTCGTTTGTTTCTAATATTTAGAGCGTGACCAAGACCATGGCAGATACATTCATTAATGGTTGATAATTCTAGGAGCGATGGAAGCACATTTGATTTATCTTTAACAGCGATGTCATGTTAAGTACAAATGGAGATGTCACACCAGTGTATTTGACATTACTGAAGCCAGCGGAACTTAAAGTCTGCCCTTTAGTACAGAATATACATACTTACCTACTCATCTACCTCGAATCTGGCGTTGTATATTATTTTCAATTCTTGAAAACGACCATAAATAAAGATAAAATGTGAGAGAATAGTTTGAAGTTGTAATGGGCATATAGTATATATAGTTGAGACAGTATCAGAGAATATATTTGTAACAATGCATAGGATGATCCCGGATGAAATAAAATTCAAGAATGGTACAGAAGAGTGAGTGGTGAAGTTTGTAAAATTGTTGTTGAATTAGGTTATTTTACTTCGCTTTTCTGCCACTTTTGGCTAATCGAGACGATGAGGATGAGTGATGATATTATTGATGAAGGGATGCTCACAAAGAACACATATTCCCAGGCCGGAATTCGAACAAGGGACCACTGGCGTAGAAATTTGTAAAAGTTTGTAGCAGGACTTGGAATGAACGAAGACATAGCCCATTAGTATTTTACTTGTTTACATATGGAAAGGTTACGGTAAAGATTGCGAAGAACATGTTCATGAATACACATTGAATTAAGTTCAACTACGTATTTGGAATAATTTAAGCTTCAATCCAAACTTCAAATTTTTACGAGGATGGACATCCAATTAATTTCTTAGCATCTCATATCATTGTTTCTCGTTATACATTAGTTTAACAAGGAAATATCAAATCATATTTGAATTCCTTGGATTGGGCAATGCTCTTTCTTCTGAGCATTGTCCAGAGCACAAGTAGGCCTACTTTGCTACCAACATTCGAAAACCACAAAAATTGAAGAAAATTCATGTATGTGAGGACAGGCTCAACCTTGAAAATTGATATTAAATTTGAAAGTGGAATTTTGAGAAGTAACACCGCGCAATAACCTCATAATATTACTTCATTCAATTTCCAGACACTGTAGCGATAATAAAAAAAATAAGATGTTTATTTAAACACAATAATATTCATAATATTGACTCTTCTGTAAATCCCCACAAAAAGGTATAACGAAATAATCTTTGGTGACTCAAGGATCATATGTCTTTTGTTTATATCTTCCCTATTATTCCCTCAGAACTCCCAAAAATGAATAAAAAAATATTGCTGATTTTGCGAAGAGATGAAAAACAAAGAATATCAGAAGAAAAAAAAACATACTGTCCGTTTTTTATGACACTTCTAGATACGCTTCCACCCTGTGCCACACTGCTAATTTTTAATGCACTGGGGTTTAATTTTCGTGGAGATATCCTTGGTGCCAACAACCTTGTTGAGTTGAATGGATTTCAACAAACCCAGATTTCCAAGCCCTTTGGAAATTTTTGCATTATGAGACAAAAATTTTATAAATTTTTTTTGGTAACACTTCCATCATACGTCTTGGTTAAGATCTTCACATTCCGTCAAGAGAAGGTTATTAGCGGACTTTTTTCCTCGCATCACCTTGAGACTACCAAAAAATTAAAAAACACTTCCTTCCATTTTCTTTTCTTTGTATTATTATTATTTCATTTTAAACGACGTGAGTGTGCCAGCATTGATATTACTTGCACTTGAAGCTGCTGGTGTGAAAACTCCTTACCTAAAACAAAAATAGCTTCCATATTAGTCTTGAAATGGTATTGCAATAATAATAGCTCAAGCAAATTGTACCTTGCTTTAGTATGGAACATAAATGGGGAAAATTAAATAAGACAATTGGAAATGCGTGATGAAATATTTTTAGAAGAGAAGCCTAAAACACAAAATTCCTGGTTTATAATTTCTATTTTGGTCAAATTTTTATCGCTTTTTTGGCTCTCTAGGTTAATCGTGATGATGAGGATGAATGTACAGTAAAACCTCGTTAATCCGAACTAATGGGGGATAAGTTGACTGGTTTAACGAAAATCCGGATTAACTGAAATAACCTAAAAGAACAGTAGAAAGTGCATTAAAACTCCGTTTATACAACAAAACACGTTTATCATGGTGTATTTAAAGAGCATAGGCCTGAATACACTATACAGTACAGTACAAAGTCTGCGGGAAACATAATTTCATTAGTTGGTAACTGCCTTTTCTTTGGGAAGTTCTCTTGTTGACTTCTAGCCACAAACCTTGCATTCTATTTTTTTTTCGTTCTTTTTTTGCCTTTTGCCTGTCCGGATTAAGCGAAGTCCGGCTTATTGGGGTCCGGATTAACGAGGTTTTACTGTATTGAAGATGGGACATGCAATCACACATCCATGTCTTACCAAGGATTTGAAATCAGGATCTATGACCTTCATAGCTCGTTACGCCAACCATTGCCGACAAACTTGTTTACATGTTTGTTTCTGATTAATGTGTAATTGTATTCCGAGATTGGGTGTTGCTTTTTATGTTGGTTTATATTGTTTTATCGGAACTTCTCCTTGTTTACCAACACACAAGCACACAAATGACATTTCACTCATAAGTTAGAAGAGAAGATGCACATTCTTTAATTTAAAATTTTGTGTCATCTGTCTTCTTCCTACTTGATGTTTTCAAGAACTTCGAAAAATATACTAGAATTTAGAAATACTTTGTAATGTTTTTCCTCACTTACCCGTTGCGTTAAGTATGAGGCTCAGAGTAGTGTACAAGTATATAGGAATCAATAATTTAACTTAAATAATTAATATGAAAATTGCTGGTACTCTGACACACATTTCTCTCACCATTCTAAACAATAATAGTGAAGAACGGAATATGGAAGTACGTATGAGGAGACTTCCTATAGTATGTTTCTATCCAATTAATTTGTTGTATTGATATTGTGCTTGTAATTATGGCACAAACTAAAAGTAATACGCAGGTTTCTTTCAGAGAGGAATTCAAAGTATTATACCAACTAATATATAAACTGTTTAGAGTAACCAATTTACAGTTTACATATGTATTTCCCTAACTATATTAATGTTCAACAACTAGAAGATCTCTTCAACATCACATGTGTGCGTCTTACTATCCTTAAATGGATGATAAGGAAATCAGGTATGCAATTATAAAACATGAAACGAATTATTAATTCCACAGCCTGAATACCTTCACGAAAGATACACTGTCGAAAAATGTTGTAGTGGTCTAGTTCAGAGATTTGTCCTTAATGTGTTATTTAACAATGATAATCGTAAAAAAAATATCCAAACAATATAACGACCACGGCAATGGAGGATAAGTTTTGCAACACTCCACTGAAAAGTGTCAAATCATTTGTTTGTTCAGTGGCAGGCTTGCTGTTGCATTCTTCACATTCCAACCGTGAACGTAGATAGCAGAAAGATATTCAGAAAGTAAGGTGTGTATATCCTCGCCCCCTTTTTTTGCCGTTCCTTACAGAATTATTGATAAATGGAGCGATTGAATTGCCTGGATTTTACTATAAAGATTCACTACTCCCTTTCCACGTTAGTGAGTTTTGTATCCCCTGGAGAAATTCGCCAGAAAGGCTTGTCGTTTGTCAAAAAGTTTTTCACTTGGGAGTTGGCCGAGTAAATTTATCAAAGGGCTTTATATTACTGTGATGTCAAGCCAAGTACGGTGAAATCCAATTGAACATCAATCACACTATTAAAACACGTGAAGAAAAATCAGAGGAAAGGAAGATAGCTGGAAAGGAGCAAAGCTTTCCTTTTTATATTCTCCATTTTGGTCATTTTACGTTACTCTACTGCCTCTCCTGGTTAACCGCGACGACGAGGATGAGATGAAGCAGTGAAACAGATGATGGGACAAACATAATGACAAGTTTATGTCTTGTCCAAGATTCGAAGCTTGAACCGTTAGGTTTGTAACTCTTCTTGTCATCCACTCCGTGAACGAGGCTGAGAAGAAGCTTGTCATCACACGAAATAGATTCCAGGAGAGTGACAAGAATAAAAGGAAAGTGGAAATGAAACAATAGAAAATCGCGCTGGAAAGTGCTTTAGCCGTGCAATTAGCTTCCAGCAAATGGTTTACAAGAATACAATGATTCGAAAAGTCTTTCACGATAACTTAGGGGTATCATCAAAAAGTCGTAAGTCCCTTTTCTGCTAGGTACAAAGCTCTTTTTTCTTAAATTAGTTACATATTGCTAATTCCGTCTGTGTATATAAATTGCACTATAATATCAAATCTGTTTCCCCATGCAAAGTAAAAGCATTTATTTTTCCGGGTCGACATGCTAAAGGACCCTAATCTTATTACAAAATTGTCGAATCGACTGGAACTGCACAAGCTCCACTCATTTTTCGTTACCTAGATTGCAGGATGGTATGTTATGGTGATTCCCTTTCCTCTTACGTACCGGGGGATCAGTTTAGCAGCCCCCAACCATTGGCCTTGGCCCCAGGCACAGTTTAGTATTACGAAAAATGGTAAAAATTTTGAGATAGAAGTTTGCAATAGAAGGCAAGGGGAATCAACATAATCAAGCGTCCTATATGGTAAGTAAGGGTAACGTAAAGTGAATGACGTATAAGCTATTCGTCTCATCCTGAGCCTTCCAACTTTATACGACTGTAGCTGTGAAACTTCCAATTAACAACGTTTTTGTGTCCATTGGGGCTTTCGATCAGCATCACATAAAAAACGACACACCAAATTTCAGAAAACTTTAGACAATCACTCTGGAAACTGATGCAATTGCAGACTACCGGTGGCGCATGAACTTTATCCACCATGGAACCGGGCCTAATTAAACCTGCGACTCATTAACTGCAGGTCAAGATCCTAAAATCATATCTTAGTTCAGTGACGAGTGATAGTGTCCTACCGTTTCCAGTTCGACTTCTTTTGGTGGTAGATTCCCAGTTGTTCAGTTCTGAAGCTCTTCTGTAACCCACAGTTACAAATGCTGATGTGTTATCCGGTAAACGAACCCAGGAACTCTGATTTCACAGCATGATAAGCATGCAGCAGGATTAACCAGCAGCGGCCGCGCCAGGATTAACCATCTAGGGGTGAGAAGGGGTGGGGAAAGAAATTTGGGGGTGAAAATAAAGGAAAAAATGAAACATGCATATATGCTTTAGCCACTACATCAACAAACAATCAACTTTTAGTAGACTTTCTATGAAAATATGTCAGTGACTTGATTCATTTTTGCTTTCTTGCTTTGCCCACAACATGTAGTACAAAGAAGTAAATGTGGCTCTCTTCAATACTTAATAGTATACGCTCATGACGATATGGTTTTCGTAAGACATAACGTAAATGACACTGCGACACAGAAAAATCTGATTTGGTTGAATTAAAGTTGAATTAATGTTAGTTTTAGTTTAGTTATTTGGTACAAATAACTAAACATAATACCATTTACTAAAGTTGGTAATTTTGAATAAATTCTTTGGTAACTATAAGCACTTGTGCTCGATTACTAAAGAGCATTCATTAGTACTGGCGAATAATCATTTGTTTGTCGCTTATTTGGTTGACAGAAACTATTTTTAGATATTCCAAACTTTTTCCTCTGTAAAGAGTCAATAGTTAGATGAAAATTGGTTTTGAAAAAGGGGTGCTGAAGGAGGTGAGGAAGAAAATTAAGAGGTACACAAGAACCTCTTCGTACCCCCTTGAGCTAGATCATGGACACAGGGTACGTTATCAGTCAATTGCATTTCTTCTTCTTCTTCTTTTTCACTACGTGACAGATTGCACGTATTTGACAGAAAAAGAAGGAATTGCTCATTATTTCGGTTATTGGGTCAACATATTATATTATAATACCACTAATAACTTGTTGAAGGCAAGCGCCAAAGAAGAATTTCCTAGCTGGACTCAAGTATTCAGTCCTGAAATGTGCAGACGATTCAAGTGCCTAATGGAATGCTTTCGAAACCTCAGCGTTTGCTTAGCAAGAATTTGTCCCTAACACAAGAGTAGCAACTTGAAGTAGGTGGACGAAACGCATACACGTGTGTTTCATTTTTCTTTCTTTTTCTTTTAGAAAGAAGAAACACGGCCTTTTCCTTAATGAAAAGTAAACGAAAAGATGGGTAGTTCCCATTATAAACAACACTCACAGGTACAAGCATTTAATTCCACTGTTTACACAAAATAGAAACTAAAAACTGCGCGCCGACTGGCGATTCCTGTTTGGTACTTAGGCCTACAGCCTTGCAGGTTATTAACCCTTGTGTTTGGGTTCTCGTCGGAGCATTCCTTCACGTAGTATGCCAAGTGAAGGTTGTGCAAGGAAATAGGTCTTCTCGAGTCATCTTCGCCGGTAACTGCGCATCGAGTGTTTCGAGGATGGCCACAGATGTAGTGTTGCCACACGAGGTATTTCCCACGGCGCGGGGAAATTCTGGAGGAATACTTTCCAAAACGGGAAAGTTTGCAGAAATAATCTCGATTCATGCACAAACTTCATATGTCTGGTGTTCGTTGAGAGTGGAAACAGAAAGTTTGACAAATTTTAAGTTCACATGAGATTCGAACAGCTGAAATATTCCTCCACCGACCGTGATGGAACGTGAAGTCAAGTGTCATTGGTCAAGGCGTGATGTTTCTGTGTCTTTTTTTCCTGGTCTATTTAATCAATTGTTCACTCACCTCATCCCTCGAGTGATTTAAAATAGAGGAAATACCATCTACTAAAATCTCAAAAAATACTTTTTTGCCCCCTCATACTTTCTCAGCTTTTCGAAAGATCATGAGGAAATAAAGCAATAATTACAAGAACAGATAAAACGTTAGAAAAAACAACACTGTTGCCTACACACAAAACATTGTTCCGTGATATTTCTAACAGCTCATTGGAATGCTACTTCAACAGATAAAATAAACTGTGGTATTTTTACGAAACACATTTTGAGCCTCGCGAAAAAAGTTTCAAGTCCACTTTATGCTCAGATAGACTGATCGGGACTTTGCCTACATAGGCGCACCCAAGAATTTTCTATGGGGCCTTCAGTTTAAAGTGGGATCCGAACCATCGTGCAATGTGTCTTCCAGAAGAACGACCCATTAATTACAAGGTGACAGTGTTGCCATCGGGGAGGTTATTGCAACCTTGTGAGAAATATTAATGACATTAGTTATGCGTACATAAATAATTTTACATTTTTTCTCTGTGACGTTTTTCCTGCCTGAGCCACTCTTCACGTAAAGGGAAATATTTTATGAACAAAAGGGAAATTACACCCCACGTACATGGCAACACTGCACGTAAGTATATAAAAGCTAACCGTCTCATTACTACGCAGCCGAGAAAAACGAAGAGAGTAAAAAAGTTGTAAGTACATTCTTGTGTGTGCCGTGGAAGGAAGAACTCGGAGACCCGAAGAAGCGACGCGAGTTTTCTCAAGCAGAAATAAAACAGCGTCCAGGGGTTGGGGTCAGGGAAAACTCGGCGGCTTGTTCTCTCACGCGAAATTCTCAACTTGTAAGTAGAACGAGCATCCGCCATGGGGTACCGAATCTGCATATCTTCCCCCATTCACACCGAACGATAAAGCTTCCTTCGTACAAAGCCTTCAGACAAAAGAAAATGGCTTTTAGTACATGGACAAATGTTCCTCGCTGACATTGCTTTTATTGTGTCGCACCTGTACCGTTATCTCCGCACATTTTTCCGCATTCCTTTCTCCGCTCCCCCCTCTTCTATCTCTTTCTCTCTGTCCTCCCTCTTCCTTTTATAAGTTTATTTTGGCGCCAGGAATTACGTAGGCGTTGTAGCCAGCACGCATTTTGGCCTTTTTTATTGTTTCTGCATGCTTGAACGTTAGGCGTTGCAATATATAACCGTTCTTTCTTCATTTTAGTGGGGCAACAGGCTATAAATACCTCTTGTAGCAATGAAAGTTTTGAAAGTAAACTGTTACACAGGCCATGCCATTGGCTCAGTTTTTTGTTTGTAAACAAACGTTTCGCATGCAAAGCGTGTTTTATTATTATTATTATTATTATTATTATTATTAAAGCTGAGGTAAGTTATGAATATATTCCGATATTTCCCCCACCCGCACATCGTAAGAAAGCATGACGGCTAATAGGGGTATGGAGGTATAAGCTCCACGCATTCACGACCTTAGCCATGTGATCCTTTCACCTTTACCCTCCAGGTTATTCGAGGGTTGGTGAATTCTAGAGCCACTTTATGCAGAGACATGGACTGAAAAATCCCCCGGGCAGACACGTATTTAGAAATTTATTTCGGAGAGGTCCAAACCAAGTGTCTCAGAAATTATTATGATGATAATAATAAAAATAATATAGACGTTCTGTAAAATAATATTAATTAAAATATATAAATTAATATTGTATTGCTATTATTATATGAACAGGTAAATAGATGGTATAAGAATAGAGATATAAAAGAATGTGTGTGTACGTGTAGTTAAGATGGCTAAAATTTGTCTGAAAGCAACTGGCCTGACAAGAAAATCAGTGCCAAATAGATTTTAAAAAAATGAATATTTATCAAATAACAAGAAAGAATATTAGATCCAGTTGACGAAAATTAAAGTTTCGGTTTAATATATTTGGTACTGTCATGCAAAGTTCGGCGGAAATAAGTAACCCTCGATTATACGCTGTTAGTATTTTAATATTAACACATAAAGACAAACACCCCTTTATGTACTCTAGTCTCGATCCTTCCAATATTCTTTTGCAAGCAAGCAATATACTGTGCCATGATCTTATGAGTCCTCCTCCGTGGCCGTGCGGTCTAAGGCATCTTGCTTTGAGACGGCATGGGTTCGATCCCGGGTTCAGTCTCCGGGAATTTTCGGCCTGTGTATAGGGCCGGTGGCAACCCACCATCGTGAGAAAATTGGGGAGCTCCGAGTGAGTGAGCGTAATCCGGTCGCGACGTCCTACAACGGCTGGGGGTTGGTCGGGCTGACCACCCGTCCCCCTAATCTGTCTGCAGATCTCCACGACCCCCTGGTGGTCCGCGTGGGAGGGAGGCCAGCAGGTAAGCCAGGGCCCAATATTGGGCTGTAGCGCTATAGGATTACTTATTACTATGATCTTATAAAGTGAATAATTATATATAAATCAGCGCATGTCAAATAATGGATTCTGTGCCATAGTAGACAACTTTCCGAGGTGTAATAGTTTTCATGTTAAATTGCTGTAGGCTATAATAGAAATAGAATTTTAAGGTGTGTAAACTTCCATAGAGCTGCTTTACAATATGTTGTATTTCAAATATGCTATTAAATTCTTCCTTGTTATTGGAATAGTTAGTCAAATATGGGATTCATATTTACATAGAATGATACACCACACCAAGAACGTTTTCCACAATTTTGTTAAAGTAGGTTTGAAGTCGCTATCTTCAAACACCGTGACTTTTCACTCAAATCCAAGCTAGACTAATATTCCGAGGTATCCAGTGACTGTGAAAATTTCAGTTCAAAATTTTATGGCACTTATAGCGTGGTAACAAAATTTGTCATTTTCTCAATTGAACCCCAACCCAGCACTGATGATGCCTTAAAATTGCTGCAGGTTTTCCCTTTAATTCCGCTATAACGGCCCTCAATAGTTTTAAAAATTATATCGCTTTGATCGTACACAATGTAGCCCTATCTAATATTGTAGCTTTTACCATATTTACGCAATAAAATAAAATTAGGATTTGAAATGTCGAATAAATGCTAATTTATTACGTCTTTCACTTCGTTTCTCACCTTTGTGATATATGTTGATTATAAGTATAAGGGATTGTAGTACATGTTACGGAATAAATAACCTACCGTACATACTGCATACATTTATTGATTTTGAAGCTAAATTTAAACTTTTCTTCTTCTTCTTTTGCATTTGAGTATTTTTTTTTTTTAATTAACGAAGTATTTGCAACGTATCGCACTGTTTTCAAACGGAGAAGGGCGTCCCCGATGATGTAGAGTCGTCTGTTGCCCTTTACCGGGTTCGATTCCCGGTAGAGCCACTTTGCAAAGTGCTTCGGATTCCATTTTAAACTGTAGGCCCAGTCCTGATTACTATCTGACCAAAGCGTGGATTGTAGATAGTTTATGATCAAGTCGATGAACAAGATCACACTTCTACCCCGTTTGTTTATGCAACCTGGTCGGACCGAGAAGTTAAATGGATTATCGAACTTTCTGGATACGACGTGCTTTGGAAAATTCCCATCATCACCATTTTGAAAACATAAAAAATATTGCCGTGAATATTAAAACAGGAACGATAATTATGTTCTAGTGTAAATACACTTACTGTAAGATCCATTTTACTTTGGTGTACTGTCATACAAAATTAATCTGCTGTCGTATAAAAATATATTGCTGTCTATTAGCCCTTTCACTTGTGATTATTTTCTAGGCAAACCAAATTTTCTTATGAAAAGATTCTCTCGGGCTATCGACCAGGTGAGTTGTGGAAAAGAATCCAAGCTTTCGATAGCTAACGTCACTCTCATCTTTACTTCTACCCTGAATACTGGTCATACGTCGCCAGGAAAACTTCAAGACTTACTTCATTTTTTTTACTTGGTAATGCCGTGAGATAAAAAATGAGAGATATATCCTTAAAAGTTGATAATGAATAATTACATAGATTGATCGTTTTCTTAAATTATATTGTTAGCTGGCGTTAGTGGGTGGGTTGTGGCTTCTCTGGCAACCTAGTCTCGCCTCTCTTTTTTGCAAAAAATCGTGATTTTCAGGTCGTCATCTGAATTCTAACCCCTTTTTACGTTGTCTTTACTTCTGACTTAACCGTGTCATTCTGATACGGATTCAATTCTTCAGCCATACATTTCATGTGTCTAACCAAGCCATTCTCATTTTCCATCTCACACACACTCTCTCTCTCTCTCTCTCTCTCTCTCTCTCTCTCTCTCTCTCTCTCTCTCTCTCTCTCTCTTTCTCTTTCCCTCTCTTCTTGATTTCGCAAATTTCACTTCTTCTAGTATCTCTTTCAGTTCTTCATTCTCCTCATGACTTTTCTCGCAGATTCATTAAGCATCTTCCTTCAAATATGGGTACACCATTTTTTCCTCTTTGGCGGTATCTATTACTTCATCCACATGTTAAAATACACCACGTATTTAGCTTGTAGTTACGAATGAATTCCAGTTGTCCGCACTAGTGCAATGGTTATAGTTACAATATGAAGCACTTGAACAATACCCAAAAACTTAGTTATTTCGGTATGATTTAAGAATTTATTAGTAAAATTATTATCCAGTATAAACCTGTTTAAATATGCAGATTTGAATTATGTTTTAATTAAAAGGCAAGTATTCATAGATAGGTTCAAACACCTAAACACAAATACTCATTACTTAGGTACATCTTATTTATTAGTTATATTCCACATGAAAGTACACAAAATACATTATAAAGTTCTACATTTATTTATTGGTAAAATAATTTTATTTCTTTCTTTGAAATCATTATGAATGTATACTATTGATGACGAATGCATGCCTATAATAATGCTTTATCAAGTGCAACACAGCCATGTGTTGTTGTTACTTCACACTCCCGGTAGCTAATAAAGATAACTCAACATTATCTGGCAACGTGAGCTACACGTGACGTGATACATTGTAAAATATTCGTCTTGTTCAGTTGCCACCCGGAATTACCGGAGAAAATGTTGTGCTAGTCATAGAACTTTATGCCGTCATCATTTGCTAGAATTACGTTTAAAAAAGATTCCCAGTAAGAGTTACTTCATTGGAACTACAATCTTGCATACCAAACGTATCATAGTTCAACTTTGACATTACGCTGAAGTTTAGCATGGCACACACATTAATAAACAACACGAGAATTTACCACCTTCTCTCTATTTCTATACACATACATACATATTCCACTTACCTAATGGAGGGGGTAATCAAAGTTGATTAGAAAATATCTGTTTTCTCATTTGAAAACCCTGAAAACGTAAATTTTGACATTAGATTGAAATGTTTGTGTGACTGGATAAAAGTTGCCATGGACTCATTTTAGCATTGTCATTTTACAATTTTACTGTGATATCCAAATAGTGTATAAGCTACCCCTATTCCAATTGTGGATGCTTTGCGAAGAAACCTATATATATATATTTCACTCTCGCTTCGAGTTTCTCTTTACCACTTGGATTTTGAAAAATGGCAAAGACTCCTCGAATATATTTTTGATGTATCTTTTTCTATTTACTGACTTCAAAAAGTTATATTTTTCACCCTAAAAGCGAATTTCTACACAAACCAGAACAAAAGACAAAGTAGATCTCTTTTATGGATCCGCCATTTTCTTATTAAATATTATATATTCCATAAAATGGTGGATAAAGTACTCGTGACCAAAATTAGATAGCTTTTTCAAATCTATCGGCCCCGAAAACCTAAAATTTGACTCTAAATGTAGTTTTTAGACCAGGTGTATCAAGTTAATGAACTCTCCATTTTCCAAAATAAGGATGTGTAACTAAGTTTATTTCTATCTCCTATAGGGTCTGAAAAACGAATTCGCAGGGAGACTCTGGACCAAAAAAATGTCTATGGACGGTATAGGCTGGATGATCCAGGACTAATTGCATTTGATTACTTGACGTTGCTTTTATATCTCTTTAGATGGATATTTTAGACAATGGGAATGAATGATAATTACGAGTAGATGCAATTGATTACATATGTGAGAGAAACTTACTTACCTGAGGGGGAAGGGGGGCTCACAGGACCACACTTTTTTATCACTAAAATTCAAGATACTATTTTCTATATGTGCAATTCTTTATTAACCATAAACTATAATAATTACAAAAATTACCATCATTAGATAATATAAAAAAATAACCAATTATTGCATGAGTGTCACTTAAATATTTTACCACTCGCTAAAACTCACAAAGACAATAATATTTTTATTATTGTTTTTGTTTAATAAGGGGCAGTTGTTTATTAATTATAATAATTACAAAAATTACCATCATCACCAACCAATTGTACACTGTCACTGGTTTGAGTGTCTCGAATAACACAGATTCACAGATGGCGCCTGATAGGTCTACCAAGTGCATTTTGCCTCCTATTTACATTACATTTATGTTTTTATGAACAAAAGTATTGCAGAAATATTGAGAATACATTAGGGAACAATGTAATTTATTTTCAATTTTTTATAAAAATGTTAACAGTTGAAAAATCAAGAAAATACAGTTGGGCCTGACACCCGTCTCCCCTTTCGAGTAAGCTACTGTTAAGTTGAGTTCTTGTAGTTAAATGCACTTCATTCAATGAAAGTGGAGTGTGAAGGTATGAACAAGACTAAAAGAACAAGATAAAGAGATGACTTAATGATCAGCAAGCTGAAAATTCTGCTCTACATACAATATCTTCAAGAGCAAATGGGGTGTTTTTCCTATTATTCATCAGGTTTCAATTTATGAACATCTTTTTCACTGTTCTCATTGCGTTACTAGTTGATTTTTGCTTTAGTTTTTACAGCTAGCATGGCAACACTATTAATAACGCAGTGCAATCATCACAGCTAATAAAATGAAGAAATACAAAAGGAGAGAAAGAAATGAAACGGAACCTATCGTCCTTGAGAGGTATGCGAAGGTTGAAAGTCCCCGGAACTTTATATGGAGCTTGGGTGTGGTGCTGCATGGGAAAAGAGACCTCTCTTGTCAAGGAGAATCAACGGTACATTCAGCCGGTGCCTGCATCGCATTAAAACAAGAAATAAAAATAACTTAAATAGAACTTTGTGCGCTTAAACTGCATCCTAGAACCAGAATTTAACGCTACAGAACTTGTTTTATATCAGGCAAGTCATTTCTGTAAGCGATTCCCAGTTTTTCGAAATCTGACCTCACTTTCGTCGTCATGGATTGAGATGGGACAATGGTATTACACCTGAAAGATATGAAGTTGATCCCAGATGTCACCTGGGTGATAGAGATTCGGTGCGACAAGGTTTGTGAAGGTTATTTAATTAAGTTGGTTTTATGCATTCATAGGCTAATCGAGTCTGAACTTTTAGTTTAATGTAGGCACCGAACAACTACGTATGTACCTCTACCGGGGACTGAACTCGGCATCCCCCGATTACAATGTGACAGCGGTACCACTACGCCGTCAGTGAGACAGATTCGATACAAGACTATTCGTTTGATAGGAAAACGGGTAGCTTCGTTCTCGGTCTCGTCTCGGATTGATATTCTCGATCTTGTTTCGAATAGTAATGCCCTGCTTTAATCTCGGTAGTGAAGTGTAGGTTTCAGTGTATATTCTACTTCGAGCATTGATGAGCATCTTGTTAAGATTACAGATATGGTCCCTCTCACTGACTCGTCTAGAAATCTCGGTCTCACTTGCTTTCCACCCAGACTTATATTGCTTTCAAACGAATGCCTTCACAATACCTTCCACGAAGGCAACATCAGGTTATTTGCCCTTTCCCCCTCCACCAAATTATTTGAGAGGACCACCAGTAGAAATAGTACAGTTTGCACCACCCCAAAAAATAAATCTGTCACAAATGTTTAATGTATAGTCATGATAGTCCAGACTCTTGAACCAGTTACATCATACTCGTACATTGTCCTTAGTTGAAGAGAGAATTATGTTAACCTGTAACTTCTGTGATGAAAGTTACAATGTCACTTTACTCGTAACTCGGGTAGATGATATTGGCACCCGAGGCACTCGGTCTTTGCATGCAGCCGCTTTGAAAGATCTCAACCGCCTTTCTGCCTTCGGGAAGGCCGACTTATTAAACAGGCAAATGGTATTGAGAAGTAGAAAGATTCCTTTCCCTTCTCTCCAAACAAGAAAAAAGAAACTTGTCGACTTCCGGTTAATGACTAATCATGGTTGATCTGGTGCCTTCATCCGTATTCTTCTGCTGCACGCAACAAAACAAGACCTCTACGCCATTAGTTTGAAGAGAGCGATGCAACCATCATTAACATATTCCAGCCCCACAGCATCTATGGTCTGCAGCCTTGACCACATTTCTTACAATTGCCTGAATCATACAAGAAACCTGCATCTCGCAAGGAGACGAAAATAAGTGCTTAAAGTACTATAGGGAGAATTTATAGGAGCTAAAAGGAAGAGCAAAATAGGCAGGAAAGTAGGCTCTAAAGCAACACTGATATTTTTTAAAAGGCACTTAATAAATAAAACACTAAAGGAGACAAATGGAACACATAACAGATAAAATATGAATAATGTGATCTACATGTGGTACTAAAAATTGAAACATACATTTACAGACACCAATAAATGAGATACACAAACTTAATATCAATAATAAACCAGTAATAGACACTCAAAATCACTAAAAGAGAAAAAAAAGCACTCGAAGGATAAAAAATAGGGTGTGTATTAGGTGTAATTGCAGTAAATAGAAACGACCTACATGGTGAACGTGAGCATTAGTCTTCGTCTCGCTATCTCACAGCAAAAATTCTATTCCAGCCTGGATATGAGTATTTTTGGTGATTATCCTTTCACCAATTTCATTGCTCAACCTCATTATCGTGATTAGCCTAAAGAGGCAGAAACACGACGTAAAATAAGAGAAACGGAAAAACCAAAAATACTGTGAGAACAGTATGTAGTATTTCCTGTGTGTTTCCTTAAAATCTGTGTCTTAGCACTAACTCAGGTTCGTTTCTAGATAATCAAAAGCAGCTTGTCTTATACCAACATTTATTTCCCACACTTTTGGAAAGATTAAGATTTCAAGTATCATGCAGTATAAAAGTCGCATTCTTATTGAAAATCAGTGATCTGCAGCTTGCCCGCAACCTACTCGTTTGTTGTTTTGTTGGAAGTAGCCACTTTCGAGTCTTGCGAAATGTGAATATTTCCTAGCAGATTATGTAACCATATAATATAACTGACTAGTAACTTACGTGTGACCATTATAAAATATGTAGTGCTTTTTTATGGTGGTACCCAACGGTACGCCCTACCGACTCAATATTTTAGGGAATAATAAAAATTAATAACATTTTATGTTAACCAAAGAAGTGTGTGTTTGTGTGTGTGCGCGCGCGTGCGTGTAACTACATGAATGCACGATCATTTGTGATCATGCTACAATATTTTGAGTAGTTGCCATGTACATACCATCATACGAAAGAAATGTTTTTTTTATGAAGTTTGTTAGAAGAGCATGAGAGAAAGGAAGAAAATCAAAGAAGCCACAGAGAGTGAGAAAAGGAAAGAAAAGGAAAACATAAGTGACAGTTGAAGAAGAAGAAATAAAGAAGCGAGACAACACGCGTGCGCGCAGAGGAAAGGAGAGAAAGAAAGAAGAGAGAGAAAGATATAGAGAAGTGAAAGAGATGATGAAATAGATAATTGAAAGAGAAAGAAATAGAGAAGTGAAAGACAGATCAAAATAGAGAAGCGACAGAGAGAAAGAGATATGCCAGGAAGAAATGGAAAAAGAGCGAGAAAGAATAAAGAAGAGAGATAGAGAGAACTGAAGAAGTAAAAAAGAAAGAAACAGAAGCGTGCGAGAGAGAGAGAGAGAGAGAGAGAGAGAGAGAGAGAGAGAGAGAGAGAGAGAGAAAGTGAGTGAAAAAATACAGAAGCCACAGACACAGAGAGAGAGGGAGAGGGAGAGGGAGAGGAGGAAAGAAAAATAGATACGATAGATAAAGTAGCGACATGGAAAGAAAGAAAAGCGAAATTTAAAGAGAAAGAAAATAGAAATTTTGAAGAAAAATCTGCAGGAAGAGAAAGAGTGAAGGAAGGAGGATGCTCTCGAAGAAGATCGATAGAGAGAAAATAAAGAAGAAACTGACAAAAAATGGGACGAAAAACAGAAAAAGAAATGGTAAATTCTAATGAATAAGTACTAAACTGAGAAAAGGTCAAATTCTAGAAAGAACACACAAGGAAAGAAAGTGACAAAAGAGTTTCAAATAAAAGAGAGGGAGGTACGCTTTTTTCCTTATTCCAAACAACCCCCCTCTCTTGAACCTCTTTCTGGTCGCCCGTGAGTTCTTATGATGAACACAATAACAAGTCAACACAACAAATTAATCTGAAGAGTACCCGAACCTTTCATGTAAGAAAAAAGAAGCAGTGTACATATATAATAATCCAAATAACTGAAATTTTCCCCAGAATTCAATATGGTTGTCTTGTTTATAAAGCATATGGTCTGGGAGAGTCCTTCAGGACTTTGTGGAGGACGCACTTTCTGCTTCTCCAGTGAAAATACCTCAAGAGGGGTACGTCGCCCCCACCCGATACACTCTCAGGATAGTACCTTTAAAAAAAATAACACGCATACACACGAACACAAACATACATCAAAATAATTGGTAATCATCCATTCACATCATCTATTCCTTTATTAGAAAATTTCAATGAGGTTGCACTTGCTAGAGTTATAAGAAGTGAATTGGAATAGAAATCCCTAGAAGGCAGACGATTTTATCTCAAAAAATGAGCGAACGAAGTTGATATTCTTTCAAATAACACTTTTTTATAGTTCAATTTTACTGTTGTTACTTACTTCCATGCTGTTAGCACATGCAGATTTCAGAATCGAGAGTAGTGTTCCAACAAGTTATTAGCTTTGTGTGTGGGTGTATCTACTAGCGTATCCAAGATTCTCGAAAGGCAGAGATTAGGTATACTTTTTTTTAGTAGTGCATTTCACGTTCCTTTTTAGGAATTCTTGGCCAATGGGGGGGGGGTCTATGACACCCACCAACCCCCCTTCCCCCCTGGGCACGCCACTGGGTGTATAGTGTATGCCAACCATGTTCCCCGTTCACTCAGAAGCTGAGAAAATTATGGGTTCGAGACCCAGCCTGAACATGGGTGTTCCTGTAAGATTGCTCCTTCATCATTTCATCAAATTCATCTCATTTGAATTGATTTGATTGTTGTTCTTTAGCGTCGCTTTTCTGCCACTTTTGGCTAATCGCGACCATGAGGGTAAGTGATGACATGATGAAATGGGACGGAAACTCACAAAGAAAACCCAGGCCCAAATCTCGATTTGAACTCGGTACTCCTGGAGTCGTAGCGTGATGTGCTAAACCCTTCATCATCTGCTCAATATCATTCATGTTCATCATTGCGATTGGCGAAAATGGTAGGAAATGGGAGTCCATATTGTTTAAAGTCAGCTTCATTGCCTCAGTGTCTTGTATTCATCATTTGTTTGCATCCTCCTAATAGCGTGCAATTAGTGTGGCTGAGAATTTACAAGGTCACTTATATCCACAGCTTTCCTGTCCGTCCTCTCTCATTTTCTGTTGTCGCCTATATCCCAGGGTCAAACACTCGACAACCATGCCTGAGGGGGATTATAACTTCCACTTGACCACCTCGCAAAAGTCTCAATGACCTCTCTCCACGTGCATTAATCCTTGTGAGCATATGCACGCTGACGTCAAAATTACCAGTTTCCTAGTCCAGTTCCTTGTTTGTTTTTTTACGTCAAGCGTATCTGTCAAGAGGAGTATTTTTAAAGAAGTATGCTTTTTGGTCTTCACAACACCCCACGTACGTTTATCTGCAATGTAACACCAACATTTATTATGCATATACGGTATTTCGTATATTAAAAAGTGTAAGTTGGAAAGCAAATCATTCCCTTTTTCATTAGAATTTCACAGTGTAAGCGGATAGAATTTGATGTTTATTCTCCGGTCCAACAATAATTGTGTTTTCTAATTTAAATTAACAACAAAATGAAACAAATTACTTTTCAACCGATTTATTTTAAACTCGTAAAGTTTTACATACACACCAAGCATATTTACAATTCAAAATCTATCGAATTCAACAAAATGTAGAGGTAGAACGTGAGACATTTGGTTTTCATAGTTATATAGAAGTAAATATCTCTAGCAAGGTGTATATTTATAAAATGAAATGAGTAGTGAAATTTAACCATGATAGTACCATACAGTATATTCAAGAAGATACAAATTCATGTTTCTACTCCCTGTTCTCATTCCATATGATATACAGTAAGAAGACTCGGTGCAATAATGAATGTAAAAAAATACCATATTTCGAGCAATATGAAAACTTTTTTAAAGTTATCTTCCCAGCTTATGTTTTTATTCCTAGTAAGTCCTATATATTTCTCTTCTGTAGTATATTTGTGACAAGCAAAACTTATTTTCTGGCATTTTTTCCAGAGCCAAATATAAATAGGTACAATTTAGAGGATGTAGTATTTTATATTTTGTCATTAGGAAGTTAAGTCATTCGTCATGATTCAGCTAATATTTGAAGGGAGAAACAGATAAACATTACTGGACATGTAAATGAAAATGTAGAGAAATAAATGATTTGATGAATGGATGAAACGATGCCTGTGCGATGCCTCTCTTCATCTTGGATCGAATTATATCAGTACCTCGCTTACGACAGAAAATTGAGTTACCTGGTTTTGCCCCTGAGCCTTCATTTTAATATTTTCCTTTAAAAAAGTAACTGAAATATTATGTAATAAACATGTCACGACACCAGCTGTGGATTAAATGTGCTTACATCCACATGAAAAGGAAGTATCTCAAGAAAACAAACCACGATGTTCCTCTGTTTGGAAAATAAACATTTCACAGTGGTTCCAATTAGGCTTTTCTCGCAACAACCACGACGGGACTGCTACTCGAATCTGCTTTGCTCCTAGTCAAGATCAGAAGTTCATGCCACGAATAAGGTTTGATCGACTCCACAAACAACTGGTTACGTCATTTTGAACGAAATTTCTGACACCTGTTAAGGGTTGAATAAGACTCTTACCTTTCTCAAACGGAATTTTCGAAGACTTATAAGGCAATGCCGCCGAAGCGTGCTTGTGGAGGTGTGCAAGAAAGATGTCGTCATGCACTTGTGCAACCGGAATGCTTTCAAACTTGTCTGTTAGTGCACAACAAGCTATCGGGTTTTCGATTCTGCATAGACATACACGAAGGATGAATACTTACACTTTGCATTAATTTTAGTGTACTGATAAGTTCCAATGAGCTTTTTCTTTATCCATCTAGATATTCATAACGATCTTGAGTTCATTGATTTTGGTGAAAGCGCGTTATATTAAAAAATAATTTGTTTTCAACAGACGTTAACTCAGTTTTCCTTCCTTCAGCAAGTTGTAGAAATTGTTATTGGTTATTACCTAGGTAAAGTAATTGAGAACATACACGAAGGAAAGTAAACTTTAGAATGTAGTGTGAACGGTTTGTTTTGCAATCTTTGTAAACATTTTTTATGCAAGTTTAACTTTGGAGATGATGAATCTAGTGACATTTTGTGGCTAAACGAAAGAATCACAAATGTCTATGCCACCAACTCCTTGGTAGCAAACATTGGGTATTAGACACAAAAATGTTCTGGGTTTCGAATTCCTCCAAGGTCATCGGCATTCCACTGTGTTTTGTCTTTTCATTTATTTTATATATTTAACATCCACCCTCTTCAACGCGATTAACATAAATGGATTGATTGACAGTGACGTTAAATAGCCTGATGCAAACAATTATCCATGCCGGACTGGGTTGTGTAGTGTTTCTAGTAGGAGTTGTAGGCCAGATATGGAGGTGTCTCGCAAAGTTTGTTAAAAGTTTACTTGACCCTCTGCGAGACTAATCGGAATTGGGCCTAGATTAAAGTGGGAGTTAACGAACCATTGTGAAACGTGCCGATACCCTGGATTAAGGAAGTTATTTCTCATCTTTTAATGAGTTTGCCTTCCATTTTCATCGGCAGGCAAAACAAGTTGAAATGCAGAAAACACGTTGCTTTAACAGTGTGTAGAAGTTACACATTGAAAAACAAATACATGTAAAAGAAGAGAAAAATGCAAATAACAATGAAATTGTTGAAAAATAAATGAAAGAAAATCAAGGAAATATTGTAAAAAGTGACAACATAAGTGACACATTTTCTGAAGGCAACAAGTTCAAGTTCACTGGCAGCTTGCCCTCCTCGTTTTTTCACCCGAATGAGATAGCACCTTCAACAAAGACTACGGAAGTTTCCTTCGATATCCTTAATATCCCTCCGGGATCTCCTTTGTTGTGGTTAATGCAACGAAAGATATAGCCCAGCGTAGCATGAAGTAATGAAGCATAATATAAAAATGAACTTGGACCTCTTACTGAAGAAATTATTAAAATTAATAGATGAAAAACCAATAGAGTGCATCGTAAGCAAAAAAGGGAGTGGAGAAACTGAAGAAAAAAATCAGGAAATTGAAGTCTTCATTTTCAGAGTCCTTTCCTAATTGGGTATGGGGCTCTTCATTCAAACAGCCTATTATACTAAATCATATCATTAGTGTGTCTAAGTTGTAATCCCATGCTATCAGAGAGTAAGGCTTTTTCAAATTACTTTTAAGAAAAACAAGTTAATGTTTATTCAGTAACCGAAACGTTCGCAAATTTCTCTTATTTTATTTAAAAAGTTTGTCGTACAATCCAGCAGTTGTAAAGGAAGTATCTTCCGTGTATAGCGGTTCTTAGTTACAGTTGTATGCTTGCATTTGTCATTTCGTCCATCTTATGACCCTCACATAAAGATAAATTTGCTTCATCGAGGTGGTATTTGTTTTGTTTGAGTTGGTGTTTTAAGTCCACTTTATACACGAAAAAGCTAATCGAAACTGGATCTACAGTTTAAAGTGGGATCCGAATCACTATGTGCCTCCACCGGGTGTCAAACCCGAGACCCCTTGATTACAAGGCGACGACGCTAACACTGCGCTATCGGGAAGGCAACTTCTTCATCGAAATTAACCAGTTTCTGAAATAAGAGACGTTCAACAACTGATGAAGTAAATAGAAAATGTAACAAACAAACAATAACTATTTGGACTAGTCCTATAACATTTATCCCACTGTAGTATCTTTGTCGGAAGCAAAACTTATTTTCTGGCATTTTCCTCAGAATCAAAGAAAAAAAATGATACAATTTAGAGGATGTATTATTTACTTATTTTGAGTGTCGTTAATTCTGAATATAACTGTCAATTTTCAGTACGCAGTTGGAAGTTAAGTGCATTCGCCATGGGCCTTCCCGATGGCACAGTGGTAGCGTCGTCGCCTTGTAATCAAGGTGTCCCGGGTTCGATACCCGGTGGAGGCACGTAGTGGTTCGGATCCCACTTTAAACTGTAGGTCCAGTCTTGATTAGCTTTACCATGCATAAAGTGGACTTGACACCAACTCAATCAATCAAAACATTTGTCATGATTTAGCCAATATTTTAATATTTTGTTTTTAAAAAGTAAGGGCCACAAAATGTTTATTTTGTAACCGAAACGTTGCAATTTCTCTGTATTTCATTTACTGGGCACACTAGCGTAAAATGGAGACATTGAAGATGAAGGAAAAACACTTCGTAAACTGCATCAGGAGAGTTAACCTGTTGCTCAGTAAACGCGGGCTGAATTCAAAAACTCATTTCCACCCTACATAAATGCTGACGATCAACATTCCACATAGGACAATGAGCTCTAGAGGCAAAAATATGCAACACTAAGCATTTGCCGATTCGCACATAGCAATGGCAAACGCAAAGCGCAAGGCAACGTGCAAGGTCTCTGGCATTCCTGACTGAAGGGAATGCAAGACTAAGTTCCAACGCCACCTTATAAGCCATCTTTCCTCGTGGAATGACCCGGTCAAGGCCACGGGGCCAACAGCTTTGATGCGAACCTACCTTGTGCTGTTACTAGTTTCGCGACAACATGTCTCGTTCCAAAGCAACAAACTGTTATTTACAAACGTGATACGCAAAAGACAATGCTCTTGCCTTCACCTTAGGTCCTTCGGTTTCATCCAAGCCAATATCAACAACAGGCAGAATGTGACTCTAGTTCCTACTACCCAGTAAAAATTATCAACAGCCAAGAACTTTAGGGTCAAGCAAAGCTATCTTCCTCTTTGCTCAGCACAGCAACTGGTTCTTATCGCCAGAAGTAGGGTTTCGATGTTATGGCCGCCAAAAACTCACACGAACCAGATAAACAATGCATGATTTAAAATGACCTCTCTCCAAAGAGGGTGGATGCTGTTCCAGTTACAACCAGCGGTGCGCAGCAAATTCCACCATCGTTCCAACAAGAAGAAAGAAAAAGAGGAAAAGTGGTTCATGCATGCACGATAGAGCACGAGCTGTTCCAACCAGCTTGTGAAATGCTCGCAAAGAAGTCGTGATTTGCCGACGCGTGTTTGGGATTCCATAGGTTTGGAGTGAATATTTCTCATGCGATGTTTGATTGGAAATTCCTTCTGAAGTTCAACAGAGCTATTGTACTCTTAAGATGCAACTTAACAATACAATTAATGTAGTTTCAAGTGTCTAGAAGCTTCTAGGGAACAGCTGGGCTGGATAAACTACAGAGACTTGCGATTAAAAACTTTCCCCGCTTTCCCTACTGCCAGACGCAACACTCACTAACACACTTTCGTCCCGATAAACGTTAAGGCAACATTTTCTCAACAGGTTACTCGTGGTGACATAAACATTAAGGAAACGCTTAAGGAACTCAACATAAACATGAGCTTTACTGATAAGAGTCGAAAATTGCCATATTTACCCATGTAGCTAAACATATTGTGCTGCGAAGTCAAAAATTGTTTATAAATATTATCACATCGCTGTACGTACGGTATTTCACATGTCTCCTGGAATATTGTTAAATCAAGAACCAAGTTTTTGAAACCGTCGTCGATTTCCCAAAGCACTCAACGTCTGCACGGCATATGTCTGCCATCTTTGTTGCAGGATTTGTGTAATGGCGGACCCTAGGTGGATGCGGTATATAACCAAAATTTTTCAGCAGCTTGAAAAAATTATAGATTTTTGTCCCTTAGTCTCAAGTACACGTGTCCTATAGAATCACAATGTAAACATTCATTACAATTAATAAATCATTAAATTCGTATTATTGCCTATCAGAGCAATAGGTAGAACATGCTGAAGGTGAAAACCAAGAATTATGAGAGGCTCATAGAAGTTTCTAAATTAGTTTCTCTTTTCATTACCGATGCGCCATTTGATTTGATTTTTTATTTATTTTATTTTACTTTGCGTTTTGTGCCTCTTGGCTAATTTGCGAAGATGGGGATGAGTGATGAAATTGATGAATGGACATTCACAGACAACCATGCCCGAGCGTGATTCTAACCCGGGACCCTTGGCGTCGCAGCGCGATGTGCTAACCACTCAGCCTCAGGGTCCGGCGATGCCCCATTTGGTCCGACGTTCATAGTCTTTAGTTACAAAACTGGGTTGTTCAATATCAAGCTAATATTTTACCCATCAAAGTGGCACATCCAATAACACTATCTACCATAATTCCCTTCTGTTTACTTTTCATTGAAATTTGACGCTGTAATGAATTTACATTTTTTAGAAATAATATTTCATTCTACAATTAAAACAAGACATGAATTCAGGAAAAATCAGATCAGTTTCTTAATTAGAAACACCAGTGTCCTTTATAAAATCGTAATAAATCGTACACCAACAATTATTTGTGTCTCACGCCAGGCCCCCTGATGATCGGGGCACAAGTTCCCCTCCCTAGCGCCGGCTCTGGATGTCATGTTCCTGCAGTGGCAACAACCACTGCAACGTACAACTTGCAATCGGATAGCAAGCATCCTTAGGATATATTTTAAAAATATTTACATTCAAATTATCTGGCATTTTGACCGTGGTTCTAAAAATCTGACGATTTCACATTTCTTGCATTCAAGAAACGAGTTACAGACCGTATTTCATAGCCCGCGGGTCACTCGATCTTCTTAAAAAAAGGTAACCTCACAGAGAAATGTCAGCGCGCATGCGCAAAATCACTACTATGGAGAGGAAATATTCATAAATGGTACTTATGAGTACTTTCCGAATACGTCTTCTACATTCTAGCTACTCTTGAACTTACGTCTGTCCACGAAATATTTATCGATTAAAAATGTGAACTAGTACGAATGGGTAAACCCAAGTCCAATATGTCGACGAAGGGGATTGTTGTGCAGAAGGATCAACAAGTTCTTCAACGTCTTATTTCGCCTCTTCATCTATTATGCTGTGGCTTTGTCTTTTAACAAATCACAATAATACTGTGACATTGTTAAAGCGCCGTGCTCTAAAGAATGAGCCCATCAAAATCCAAAAGAATAGCAGTCAAACACTAAGATCGTTCGTTCGTGAATCTTGTGTGTTTAGTCAGTGGCGACTATTACGTGTGTGTATTACATACTTGAACGTTTGCTCTCTGAGCAATGGTTGACGAATGTTTCAGGTATGTTTGTATCTGTATTAGTATTTTTGTCATTTTACCTGGCTTTTCTATCTCTCTGGGTTAATCCCGAAGTGAAGATAAAAAGTTAATTCATGAAGCAGATGACTTTAAAACACGCAATGAAACATCCTGCTTCGTCCACGATATGCAATTAGGACCCCTGTCTTCCTAACGCATTATGCAAACCACTGCACTGCGATAGCAGAGCCCGTGTAGTTCACTGGTTCTGATTTGATTTCAATTGATTTGTTGTTTTAAGTACACTTTATGAATAGAAAGGCTAATCGGGAATGGGCCTACAGTTTAAAGTGGGACCCGAAACCACTGTGCCAGGTCCCTCCACTCGGCTGGCTATCAAACCGGGACCCCTTGATTATAAGCGACGACGTTATTCGAACAACACACCTTTCTAATATATAACACGCGACAAAGTGTTGTGCTAATCAAGTTTCCTAGAAATGAAGATGACAGTTTCCTTCCTTTATTACATATGAACTTGCCAACCTTCGTGGCGGAGTGGTTAGTACTCCAGGGGTCAATTTCATCATATCATCAGTCAACCTCATCTTCACGGTTAGCCAAAAGTGGTAGAAATGCGTAGTAAAATTATACAAATCAATTAGCCAATTAAACAGATGAACTTAAGAAATATGCCGTCTTCGTAGAAAATAGAAAAGTAGACAAAAATCAGCACTTGCAATTATGAAACAACATCTTCGACAAGTCTAAAATGATTGCCCAGTCTGTAATTTTCACGTAAACAAACCCAGAAAACATTTAATCATCTTCCAAAAGCTTATGCATATCATACATACACGAAGCAGCGTCTTGATACTTCACCCTGATTTTACGCCGTGGATGGCCGGCCATATGTTCTTGTCAACTTATGGTCGGTAACTTGGAGCTGACTCAAGCTTGCCAGACGTCCCGATTAGATCGGGACTTTCCCCAATGTTAATTTACTGTTCCACATTCTGGCGCCTGCTAGGTCCAAAAGAATTTTTTCCCACTTTGGTGTAGTTAATTAAATAAGCTCCATGCGTGTTCAAGCGTTTTTCTCGTAAAAACTTGTGAAACAGACGCTCCATACATAGGTGTGCGCAGACCCTCTGATTAGGGGGGCAAAAGCTTTGATGAAATTTCAGTAGGCAAGGAAAAACCTCATTTTATCACTGTTTTAGTTTCATTGTATGTATATATAATGCAGCATAACGAATAAATAAATTGTCTTGAAATGAGTCGCGCTCATTGTGTTTATACATTTAAGATAAAACGGTTTAGCAAGAAGAATCTGAAGTGCTTAGTAGTTATAACTTCTCTCTCTGGTAATTTACAATTATCCTAAGGATGCCCTCTAGCCACGGATCTGAAGTTCATATGATTGCAAGAAAAGCAGGTAATGCGAGCGAAGCGAGCAAGAAAATTTTACGGAATGTATTTTTATTTGTATAAAATTTGATATCGAGGGGGCCAATTGCCCCTCTATGTCCCCCTGCAGGTGCTCTTGGCAGTCTGGAAGAAATAATGCAAGAAAGACGCGAAAACTAATTTCATATAAAGAATCCTTTTGTCCTGCTACTCTTAGATTCTACTAGTCTTGCTTTCTTTAACCTCAATGTTTGCCCCTCTTTACCCTTTAGAATTGATTTTCGTCTAAGGTTGGGGAGGGGCAATGTCCCATCCCCGTAGTTGCTTTGAACTTTAATCGGCTTGAAAATACTTTATCGTTTAATAACGGCGATAAGATTCCTCTCCACTAAATTTCTAGGTGAAAGCACAATAATGTAGGAGGGACATGGACGTCTGGAAAGGGGGGCAAGGATGGCCACACCTCCCCTTTAGAAATCGAATGTCAACCTAAAAGTGTATATTTCACACGTATAATTTGCTTTATATTAATGCGATAATTTCAAATTCAAGTTTTTTTTAGGGGCAACACTATTATCGGGGTAATATGCCCCATGGAAAATACCCTGCTTGTCCCTGCGTTGAAAAAAAATGCGTAAGTCCATGATTAGGGGGTAACTGCCCCCCTTGCTCCTCCGTGCGCACGCTAATGGCTCCATACCTATTTCAATAGATGTCAGAAGTTTAACGGACTTTCAGAAACTTGTTCTCTAGGTTGAAAATGTGCTTAAATAAATTTGGTTGTGCGCGAGGAGAAAATATATTACTTTGAAGATATGACATAAATTTATCAATTGGATTACAGCATATAAAGCTAAGGTTTTTAGACGATGAGTTGTTTATTATTATTATTATTTGCATGTGTTGACACAGCAATGTTATGATGACGAGAATGCTACTCATAAATTGTATGTAGCTCCTTGGAAGTACCCTGTTGCAAGAAGAGCCGCTACTGCAAATATATATAGCTGAGATAGATTTTAAATAGATCTGGCTCTCTCTTCGTTACAAGATCCTGATCCTTGTAGCGAAAAAAAATGAAGTGTCTATCTATTTGTTAGAACTAAATAAATGCAACAACTGAAAATTACAGGATCAATCGTTGAGTTCGATAGCCACGACATCTATTTGAGGTAAGTAGGCGATCCCAATCTTAGAGTTTTGTTACATCCATAACAAGACTTTCTAGATAAATTACTTGCAATGCAACCTAGATGCATTTACTAGGTGGGACACTTCGTTTCCAGTTCCTATGGTTTTGGAGAGACGAATCAACGTGATGGTTGGTAATTCCTGGAATATAATTTCGTGTCATCTGCAGCACTTGAACATTAGATTTTTCTTCTTTTTCACAGAGGAAGAACGTGTTTGACCTGTACTATACATTATAAGAGGAATGTATAACATGTATTATCCATCAAGAATATAATTTAAGAATAGTTTACCCTCTTTATGACAAGTACATATTGTTATAAATATCACAAAAATAGAGAGAAATGTAACATTCATGAGTCTCTGAAGTAAATTTAAAACTTTCTAGTAACTTTAGATGTAGTGAGAATTGATTTATGATAAGACAACTGTGGCTAAACTACCTATGCTTAAGTTGTCGTATTCAGATCACAAACGAGGTATCTGGATTTTAGTTACTGACCATGGTAGTAAAATACTATTAGCCTATGTGAGATTTGTTACGAAGCATATATTAATCATGGGTTGCCAATTAAAATTGAGCAGAGCAACTAATGACGTTAGCAAAATTTAGATGAAGGTCGCAAGGAACCTTGAAAGTGAGCATTATTAAGCAATATTATTGTCAGTCCAAAATACAAAAGTCGGAGAGAAGCTCCGATAAGAAATCAAGGAAATTGCCGCATGACGTCAAACAGATATTCCTCTACCGGTGATTGGTCGCCACATGTTTCTTCAGGAATGTAAACGATTTTCTGTATAATATTTCGTAGCAATCAATCACAAAGGATTTGAAGATACTATTGGGATAAACAGGTTCCTCAGAATTTTGTTGTACGCAGAACGGTGATTGACAGGGCAGTTCGCTTATCTCTATTTGGGATCAATGTGTTTAATCAAAACATACCTGGAATGTTATATTTGAATTATGCAAGGTTCCCCCAAGTAAATAGTAAGGCGTTGGGAACAAAATAAAAGGCTTGAGATGTCTCGTTAAATATAAATGCTACCTGAATCTTATGGCAATTTTGGACTCAACAAGATTGGCGCTTATACTACGATTGAAGAAATCAGTAGGAATTGTCTACGCCAAAAGTGTATGATCTAATATTTATGCGTTCAGTTAGCTCTTTGGAAAATGTTTATTTCTAATTGCTTTTGACAGTGAATTTTCAGAATGAATATCATCTTATACCGGCATTATAGTTAAGCCAGTTTCAATTGTATTCACTTTGCACATGAATCTAACATATTGATATTAAACTCTTATTCTTCAAAGTGAAGTTCTTACTGTTGAATATTTTGAAGAGGTTTGCGTATTTCTTGTGTATCCAGTAATAACAATAAATGGGGACATCCATTCGTGTTTTTAAAATGATTACCAACATTATAAGCATAGGTTTTATAAGAACGCATATTTCAACTTCTGTTTGAACACACCGCACTTCTGGGTCAATGTTGAATTCGGAGTTTCAGGCAAACTCAGATCAGACTATAACTTTGTCGATTTAGTGGTTTGTGGGATTCACGATCCAACCTCACAGTTCCTTATGCACCTTCCCACTCTTGATTCAATAGAGAACACGTTAAAGTCTCTCTCATCATACAATAAGGACGTTTAACTGTTTCCACAAGCCTCACATCTGATCTCTGTAGTACATGCGTCCCCAGTGTAACTTTAGATACACAAGTTTAAAACAACACACTAAAGCATGTTTCATCCTGGCAAATAAATCCTTCAGTTATGCATTTATCAAGGTAATGCAGGTAAACTGGTAAAGTAACTCAAATTAACGACGTATCGTTAAAATTTCTCGTTGACAACCGAAAAAGTAACGCACTACCAAGTAACGTGTTACCTGCGTTGCATTACTCCTCATCTCTGATGAAGGATGATGCAGCATCATTGATTTTTATCTTATCCTAGCTCAAGTGCAGGGCCCGCGTGTGATGCCTCATTCAAAAAGATAGTCAGAGTTAGTTGATCACTAATCTCTTAACTCCAAAGACTGTACAAATCTGTCTGTTTGCAGCCACAAGTGGTGGCAAAGCCGTGGCAATTGTGGAAACTTCCTAGATTCCAAATACAAGCTTACTTAAGTTGAAAGTTAGAGCTTCCTTCCCGGAGTTTCTGCCTCGGTTAACCAAGCATTATCTACTCCTTCCCAGGGGGTGCTCGTTCGGCGGCGCAGATCGTATGCGCAGTTGTCCGTGGATACATGACGTCATCATCGAGAAGCTCGGCGCGGAAAAGGCTGGTTCCTTATGCAAATATTGAGATATTTGACAACGAATATCTTCTAAAATATAGTAGCAGGGGAAAAGTTACAACTTTTACTGTTAAGATTCATCCTTTCTAATCAATTTATCACAAAGTTGATTCAAATGTGTAAAATGGTTTTCAAGAAATCGTGTTACGAAGGAACCCCTGTTTTGTTCTCTCCAGGCTTCCAATATAAGGGAGTTTTAACTTAAGCGCGTTGGATTTCTTTTTGCTCTATGTTTTAAAATAAGATTATTTTGTTCTTGTCAACTGAATTCATGCCTAAATGCTATGGAAAGTTGTGAAAACTATTATCAGAAAACTAACGTAAGAAATCTAAAATATCACAGCCTTTCCAGTCGGTAATTGCGTAAGTAAACGAAAAGACAAGATTGTTATAAAAAATGCGGGATTGCCCATTTTTGTGAAAAAGGCATTGTGCGAGATCTAAAAGCAGAACATTTTAATATTGTATGTAAATGTAAGGGTGTAATAAACGTGACTACTTCCCGTAAAATATCACTGCACTCTCCACGTTTCTCTTCTGTCTTTTCTTTGGCGCCGTCAATAGCTTCAACACGTTGTTTTTTTTTATATATATTTGTCACATATTTGTTTTAATTAGTATTCTGCTCGTTCCGCCACCTGAACGCAGCAGCTAGGGCTCAAAGGGCAGTGCAGTTACACCGGAAGAAGGCTCGGAAATGGCAGGCTTCAGAAGTTAACTCATCCAAATTAAATTAAATAGGTATGTGCTCTCTCTAAATTTAAACATAGTTCACAAATAATTTGATTAAAAGTTTTAAAAGTATCTGTTTTATTTAATAACGTATTAATTGGTGCAATCTTCTCCAGCATAGCTATAGACAGTGACCACACTACAAAGGGGGGGGGGGGGGGCAGGAGAATTTCTCTCTTTCTCTCTCTCTCTCTTATCTGCCCCCAGTATAACGACAAAAATAAATAAATGAATGAATGCTCTTTTAGCCAAAATATGCATTTTTGTGTCGTATGTAACGGAATAATAAACATGATTGCCCCGGGAAAATATGATTTACCCCTCCATCTTTTCTATTGCGCAGTCACTAGCTACAACATATTTTGATTTCTATTGTTCCCACATATTTATTTTAATTTTAGTATTGTGAATCATATTCCACTGTGTTACCTCACGTAGCCCCCCCACCCCCCACACACACGCGCGTATGTACGATTTCAGTTGTAAGTTTTAGACTAAGCTTGTCAAATGTCCACTTATATCTTTGTATTCTTGAGCCATTTAAAAAGAATCATTTCGCCCCTTCTTCTGGACGATGTTTTCCCACTGCAAGCCCCTTTGCAGTTCGAGATCCGGGGCTATAGCCTTCCCAAGCCACAGTCTCCTCCAAATACTGTCCTGGCCTCATGAAAGAAAAATATATGTATTGATACGAAATATTAATTTGACTTGGCAGTTTCTTTTTTCGAACAGGAATAAGTTTTAAATTTTAATAGCTTATAAATTTACACTAGCAATTTTGAGTAAAGGTTTTACGTAACCCTAAAAGTACATTTAGAGAGTGCAAGGTCAACTCTCGATATTTCAGATATATTAATAATTTTCATCACAACGTCTAGTAATAATTATTTGTTACTTCAATAACCTCCTCGCAAATGTTTCTTGCATATTAAAACGTAGATGCCATATGATTGTCATTTTCTGTTTATTTCCTTGTAATGCTGTTCTCCGTGGCGAAGTTGTTAGCACAACACTTTACGATGCCAAGGGCCCCCAGGTTCGAATCCCCGCCCGGGCATGGGTCTACTTTCCTTTCTTCAATTTCATCATATCATCACGCATCCTCATCTTTGCGATTAGCCATATGTGACAGATAAGCGAAGTAAAATAAACTAAGTCAATTAATCAATTATTTTTTAAAACTCTTTCATTCTTCTTTAGCATGTCACGTTTTTGTTAAAATTATATTACGATTTGTAAAATGAAAATTCTAAAGGAGAACACGCAACTTTCTTTGTAGCGCATCGGTCAGAACGTTTCAGGAATATGGATTTTCAAAATACATTTTTTCACATGTAATTTGTCCCCTTTTAAAAGTAGCGCGTTTTCAATTATGTTACTAATCATTAAAAGGATGCCTCAATACCATCTTGGAGGATGACAATTAATAATTTTCCCCCCCTAAAAGTAATAATATACTTTCGCTCTCTGAATCTCCCATATAAATGCTAGGGGCCGTCTGCTTGAGCCGAGCTCACTCCCTCTCTGGTGACGTCACGCGTTCGTGCAAGATCGGCAATCTTCGGATGGCTTTACCTAATCTCTATCTACCTTGACTCCTTCCATATATAATGGAAGGAGTAGATAATGCTTGGTTAACCGAGGCAGAAACTCCGGGAAGGAAGCTCTAACTTTCAACTTAAGTAAGCTTTTTCCAAATGTTTCTGTTTATAAATGTTTCTGAATGTATGATAAATGGGGTGCATGTTTAAGGTCGGGGTGTTTATGTAACAATATTGTAAGATACGCACAGCCGAAGGGCTCGTACCAATATCAATAAATATCAATATCATACTCCTTCCATTCACTACTAAGAGGGAGAAAGAAGACTTATATGGCAAGTCAAGTTTGACATTATATATACATGTGTATATATATATATATATATATATATATATCTTTGATCCTTTTTTAGCACTGTTAGTGTAAATAATATTTACTGTTAATATTATATATAGATAGATAGATCAGATAGATAGATAGGTAGATAGATAGATAGATAGATAGGTAGATATAGATAATAAAGCGTACTCTAATGTGAACGTTACCCAACAAAAGTGTACTTGTATTTTTGTTCCTTTTATATTTGTTTTCCTACCTCTCAATATTTCAATATTAATCCCGACGATTAAGATGAATGGTGAATTAATAATAGAGATAAAGGAACAAATACAATGAAACGGCCATGGCCTATCCAGGATTCAGACCTAAACCCCATGGTCTCGCAGGACGCTACGCTAGCCACTTCACCATGGAAGCTGGCAAGATGGGTGATCTCAGATGAGAATTATTACGTCTATATCCCTACATAACAGTCTCTGCGGTTCATCCAGCCTCTCAGTTCTGTGAGTTAAAGGTGCCTGGAGCCTTCTTAAGGACTAGATGAAGAGTGTGTGAAGCCACAATTCTGCGGCTCTTTACGTGGCTTCGTGGCATTGTGTGATGCACGGATAATAATTTTATCTTTATTTTTTAATAAGTGGATTCAGAGTTATACCGATCTCCGTTTGGTACATATTAATTTAACATGATTCAAAACTAGAGACGTTAGGTTCGCATGTGTCAGAGCTCATTGTTAGGTTAGACAAATTTATATTTGTATACAGTTTTCTTTTTTCTGGCGGTATGCCGTACCGGAACCTTTTTGTAGATTATGAACATGCCACTATGTTTTTAGTAATTCTTATGATGAACAGATGGTGATACCAAAACCTTTCTTCCCAGAAAGAAAACACTATGTATATACAGTGTTTTTTCTCTGGGAGGAATATACAGGGTGCTCGGAAATTCCCCTTACAAACTCCTAGGGCAAATAGAGGGGACTGAGTAGACAATATTTGGAATAGGAACCCATGTCCGGAAACGTTCCGTTTCCGTTCTACAACCATGACAATGTGTCGGATGTGACGGATGTGCCTGTGTTGGTATGCAACCGGGTAGGCAGTACATGACGTCAGAAGATTACATGATGGCACGTGACGTCTACCCTGCCGCGGTATTCTGCCTGAAGTCCCATTCACGTGCCTGTTTGTGAATAATCCGAGGTGGTCCAACCGCGTGGCCCACAGGATCGCCGGATTTAACGCCATTGGACTATTTCTTGCGGGGTCGTATGAAGAGTATGGTGTACAAGACTCCTGTAGAGACAGAGGGGTTGCTGCACAAGAGATTGACGGGGCACCAGGTGTGATGGAGCGAGTGCACCGGAACATGATTCGTCGATACAATGTGTGCAACGACGTTGGTGGTCTTCACATCGAGCCACTGTTTTAGTTGAGCAGTGCCGTATGCTACACATCCAATGCAGAAGACAGAAACAAATTGTTGCGTTCCACTGTCGACACAAGTGTTATTGTGATCAATGAATAGTACATTTCTTTTTTGTTCCCTTGACATTGTTACCAAATAAATTTGTTTGTATTATGTACTGAGTCACACGTCATTCAATTCTGTACTTTACGTAACACCTCATTTGACATCGTTGTAATAAATGATTACACTTTATGTTATCAGGTGATCTTCTGACGTCATGTACTGCCTACCCGGTTGCATACCAACACAGGTACATCCGACACATTGTCATGGTTGTAGCACGGAAACGGTACCTTTCCGGACATGGGTTCCTATTACAAATATTGTCTACTCAGTCCCCTCTACTAGCCCTAGGAGTTTGTAAGGGGAATTTCCGAGCACCCTGTGTGTGTGTGTATATATATATATATATATATATATATATATATATATATATATATATATATATATATATATATATATAATGTTAATGTATGTATTTCATACATAAACACACACACACATATGATAAATATTCCAATATTGTTGGTGTTTTAAGTCCACTTTATACACAGTAAGGCTAATCGGAACTGGACCTAGAGTTTAAAGTGGGATCCGAACCACAATGTACCTCCACCAGGTATCGAATCTGGGACCTCTTGATTACTGTGCTATCAGGGAGGCACTATTCAAATATTGTGTTAGGAAGAACGTGTAGATGATGATGAAAATAAATCACCCGTTCACTGATGACTGTGATATTTCTGCAGTACGAATATTCCTATGCTGCAAGACACCAACTAGGATATGTACTTGTGTAAGTGCAAATTGTAAGGAATAGAACTGGAATAATGAAAATTATTCAATTTCTTAATATTCGAATATTCGTGCACGTGTGCACAAGTTAATATAAACCATAATACCAATTTAACTTTGCACGAAACATTAAAAACGAATAATGAAATAATGGACTACGATGTTACTGAGTTATTATTCTTTCTTCAATTCGTGTAAATGCGTAGCGCACTGCGCATAGCTGGTTCAATTCAATATTTGTATTGTAATCAGGTCACGTTTGCTTCGGATATTACCTGGAACTGACACATGTGGAAGGTTACTGCAACATATTAGCAACCTAACCAGTGTAGACAATGTTGCTACGTAACAATTTTCCAATGGAGTAGCCAGATACGGTTCACTTTGCACAGAAGAACCGTAATAGACAAACAACAGCAATACCGGTCGTTTCATTGGCTATTGCAAAGAAAGTACTATAATGTATTTGCTGCTGTTGTTATTAAATTGATTTGTAATTCTATATTGTTGGAAGAAATTAAGTTTCAATTACCATTTGGATTTATTACCAGATGAACTGTGAGCAACATGCAGTATTATTATATTAACACAATTTTTATAAAGGCTATGGTGTTGTCTCGTAATCAAAGGGGCCTGGTTTTGATCGAACTTGACTATCTTCTCTCTGTGGCGCAGTGGTAGGCGGAAAAGGCGACAAATCCTAGGTAAGAAATGAATGTTTCATTGTGTTTGTTGCTTTATTTTTTTTTATATATAAATTCACTATTAATCGTCATCGTCATCGTCGCTATTAAAATAGAGGAAGACCAATGCACAGCCTCCTTCTATTTTAATATTTCGGTTCTACTTTCTTTAGCTTCCTCTCCAAAACACCAAAAGAATTCGTAATTCTTCATTTTACAAGGCACGTCCAGAAAGTAAGTTCCGTTTGGTAATAAAATTAAATTGTGTACAGATACAGAAAAGTTATTTATTGCACAAAATTCTACAACTCTTAAACTACTTTTCCACATAACTGCCGAAATTCTGCAGGCATTTGTCATAGCGTGGCACAAGTTTTTGTATACCTTCTTCATAGAAATTTGCCGCCTGTGTCTTCAACCAGTTGGAAACAGTTTCTTTCAGCTCGTCGTCATTGTTGAAGTGTTGACCGCCAAGGAAAGACTTGAGATGTAGCGACTTTCATCTGTTCTTACATCTTCTTACAGACAAATGCCTGCAAAATTTCGGCAGTTATGTAGAAAAGTAGTTTAAGAGTTGTAGAATTTTGTGCAATAAATAACTTTTCTGTATCTGTACACAATTTAATTTTATTACCAAACGGAACTTACTTTTGATATATGACTGCCCTCCACAAAATATTATGTTCTGGTTGGAAAAGGAGGTGGTATCGAGACTAGATAAATCTGAATCTTGTCTTGAAGTTCGAGACTGTCGAGACGAAACCGAGACTTTCTTTCCGGGAGTTGCGTCTCGTGCTGGACGATATTTCGCCTGAATAAAAATTGCTATTCTATGTGTCGTATTTAGACGTATCAAAAGGATGGCTGTTTAGATATTTACGGACAGATTATTTTGTGACGGACAGACTTGCTCTTCGAGGCCGAGACGAGAACAAGACGGGTTTATTTTGTTTGTTTCAAGTGAACTTTGTGCTCAGATACGTTCATCGGGACCGGATCTGTAGTTTAAAGTGGGATCCGAACTTCTGTGCAATGTGTCTCTGCCAGGGATCGAACCGGGATCCCTTGTTTACGTTACCAGGACGCGATCGGAGAGGCCCGAGACTCGGGTTTACCGAAGCAAGAACAAGAACGTAGAGAACTTTGTAAGTTGAGACGAGGCTGTGTTTCCTCGAGACAAGATTCTGCCCAGTCGCGTCTCGTCAGGGTGCCATCCCCCACACGTATCTTCAGGTTTTCATGCATTTCTTTTGACAGCATCTTGAGTATTGACCAATTTCTTTGACGAAAGCAGGATCTAACACAAATTCTTCACTTGGCATTCTTCCTGCATTCTGGACACGAGCTAAACAAAGCCCTTTCACCCGAGGCACGTGAAACTGACGCAACAAAAAGGCAGCGCATTCCAGAGCCTCCCGTAGCAAGACATTACATACAATACAGAGTTCCTTATTCCGTTGCACGTGAATGAATACCTTCGGTGGCTCGTCCTCGGTTGCAGAGTCACATGCCTCCAGCTACAGATGTGAGCGCATTTCTATGACCAATTAGGAGCGTGCCAAATCCACGTATTCAGTGACGGCAGGTCAAGAGAATTTGTACTCGGAGCGAGGAAATTCCTCAAGAGGTTTTAGGCAGGAGGACAAAAAGGGAAATTTATTCTAATGTACGTACAGCATAAGGATGGTATCGAGACAGGGCGAGAATTGGCCCAGTCTTGTTTTGCCTCGTGAATGAGTTCTCGATCTCGTCTCGGGTCGTAATTGTCTGTCTCGTTCTTGATCTCTTCTTCAGTTGCAATTGCCTGTCTCTTCCCGATCTCCTCTTCAGTTGCAATTGCCTGTCTCTTTCCCGAGATCCTATTCAGTTGTAATTGCCTGTCTCTTTCCCGATATCCTCTTCAGTTGCAATTGCCTGTCTCTTTCCCGATCTTCTCTTCAGTTGCAATTGTCTGTCTCGTTCTCGGTCCCATCAAGAACTGCAACATTTTCAGGACTTGTGTTACAAATGCCTGTCTCGTTCACAACGTTGTTTTGAGTTGTAAATACGTATCTCGTTCTTGATATTGTGTCAGCAGTCTTATTATTTTCTCAGTTTCCTCTCGAGTATCGAAATAATAGATTCAAAAACGTATAGAAAATTTTATTGTAGCAAAGGTTCAAAAGTAAACTTTTGCACATGAAAACAAAACACATAATCCATCAATAAAACAAACCACCTCCTTGGTTTGGCTGTCATAGTAAAACTATTTTGATTTAGGTGATTTTTTTATTGACTTTAATATGCCTTGCTCAAGTTTCGAAAGAGACGAGACTCTCGATTAGTAAGTTTTGTCTCGTTCTTGATCTTGTCTCGGCAAGTTCCAATGGTACTTGTTCCGTTTTCATACCAACCCCTCTTCTGTAAGAAAGTCTTGTTTCTACTGAAGTTATACAAACTGAAGGTTGATTTCATGTTGCAATAAATTGCGATAGTTTCTGATTTTTTTATTACTTACTTATCATTCTAAACTAAAACAAATTTTGAGGAATTACATTCTATCGTTTTTTTTAATTTTCAAGTTTATAATACCTCTCTAAGGGTATTTAGTAATTATGGTACTTTTCAGTTTCGTGTTTTAAAAATTTAAAAATGCGATTGGTTTTGCTGTTTATAAGTATAATTAAATGTCGCGATTTGTATTTATTTTATATATATAATCAATTTAATTTTAGTTTATAAAATAACAATTTTTAAAGTATTGTTCACTGTGGGAACTTTTTCCACCAACGGATTGTTTGGAGAAATTACACGAGAATTTCTGCGAAATTAATCTACCATTACTGATCGTATTTCATGCAACAAGGCAGAACAAGGAAGAAGGCTGATGGTTCGGTTCAAGTATGACGGATTCCTCCTGTTTACACACCGTGAAATCGTCCTTCAGTATACAGCTGTGAAAGAACCTCGGAAACCAAGCGTAAACACAAGAAATCTATGATACGCTTTTCAGGAAACGGTTAATCCGTGAAATAAAGAAAAAGTCGATCTATCGCGTTGAGGAGAAATACGCATTAACATAAGGCAACGGAGATCCAAACCTATTCCCTATTGTAGGAGCGCACTTGTTTTGTTCTCTATTTGAGAATTGTTTTGTTTATCGTTAGCCATAACTGTGAAGTCATCGTTTTCAATCTGTTGTTGTTGATTCTCGCACGGCCTGCTGACTCTACTCTGTCTAGCAATGTTTACGGAAATAACAGACATGCAGACTACTAAAGATGTAATTTTCAATGCCTGATAATTACAGATCATGTGTGTATGGAGGGGGGGAGGAGTTAAAATTTAACTACAATATCAGTAAGTGTTTGTTTATGACAATTTGAAATTAACAAGTTAATGATAAATGTGAATCTGACCAGTTTTACAACCGTTTCAGAGCCCAATTTTATTTATTATTTCATCGATTTATAATTCATTCTAATTCATTAATTTTAGAAAAGTAAACCAAAATGTATTTTTGTTTTCAAATTTTAAAAAGTCAGGCTGTTGTGTTGGTGTAAGAGCTTCTAACAATACCCGGTCACGGGATGAACTTATCTCTTGGAGAATATGTAAAAAAAATCCACTATCATCAATATGATCTTGGAGAACACGTTTGCGCTTTATTTTTCGTAAGAGAAAGGGTGGGAGCAGATGAACTCTAACAGCACAAAAATATTTCTCTACCGAAATTTCCTGCCAAAAAACAAGAAGTTCCTGCTCACAGGCAGGGAGCAATATCTCCTGGCTATTTGTGCCAATCGGGAGGCACGTGTTTCAACCGGACATCTCCGCAAGCCTAAGTTCAGCTAAATTCGACACGTTTCTATGGCGATATACTCAATCACACAGATACGAAGAATAGGAAGAGAAGGCTATGGGGATGTCGGCACGTGGATATATAATCGATCTTGGCTATAAAGGACAATCGTGTGATCAGACGCACTCTCCGGACCACAGTGATTGGCACAGATGTTCATTTGATGGGAGGCCACGGCGTTCTTCTGAACAAGTAAATGATTCACTGCATTGCTTCCCATAACGTCACGTGATCTAGATAAATTATGTATGGTAAATTAAATATGGTAGTCAATACAGGTCCCAAAATGCTGTTTCACTCACTAGAATTCCAGAATAAATGCAGGAGGAAAAATTGTTCAATCCGTAAGCAGTGGTTTTACCCTAACATATATAATCCCGTAACATAATCATCTATTATTTTCTCTAAGCTTTCGAAACAGCTTACGTAATAAAAACCGTGTCCTCCGTAGTCTAGCGATTGGTGCGCTGCGAAGTCAGAGGTTTTAATTCCAATGTCTACTTCGTACCCATTCTTCACCATTCACCCTGATCAACATTGTAAATTTAACGATATACGAGACATGAAACTGACGGAAGAAAGAAAAAACATTGGTTGTTCATTACTACAATACATCAACCAATACCCATGGACAAGAATGAAAATGGGTCTCCCCCCACGTGTTCGATCCCTGGTGGAGATACATTGCATAGTGGCTCGAATCTCACTTATCTGAGTATAAAATGGACTACAAAACTTCACGAGTTGAGACAGGACTGTGCCAACTAGACAACAGAGAGTGTAATCCGCTTGGATGGCTTAGGAAAAATGTAAACAGATCCGGTTTTTTTTTTTTTTTTCAAAATTTAGAAATTGAAGATTTTTTTTATGAGAGACGTTTTGAAATGAGGTGTAAAATTACATCACTTTTGAATAATTGAAGCGCAAGTTTCCGTGATCGACATTTTACACCACACGTTTTAAGTCAGTTTTTTAAATCATTCTTGTCAAGTTGTAAGTGGTATTTTTAAAATCAACATTATCAACCCAAGAGACCTAATTTTGCTTTGAACAGAATCACTGTTGTGGTTGGCAACTTTAATGTATTCCGAAGGCTTCATCTTATTCCGTTCCTCGAGTGACCTGGGATTTCTCGTCCGTCTCACTCGACAGCTGTTGACACGAAGGAATTGGAACTGCCGTGACTCTGCGTTTCTCTATATAGTTCCGTGCTCGTGAGAACACTTTTGCCTCTCATGCTCTGGAAATTCACAATAATTTCCGCTACGTGGCTATCTCAATTAAGATGCTCTGTTTTCTTTCCGTTTAGTTCCCTTTTATCGCAGAATGCTGTTATGTCAAATTCGTGAGCACGCATTCCGATATCTTCGTTGCATATGCTGGCGCCGCCCCTTTTCAGTGTAACTTGAACAACATACACAGCTTTTCTCTTTCAGAAATATATTACACGTGAGCAATGCAAGGAACAACAAGCACATCTTTTTCAAGCATTTGCTCTACTTATAATACAGTAACAATTACATGTGCATACGTATTGATTCTATTGTAAAAATAAGCTTTCTATTTTCAGGAGACTCCCAGTATGCAAAGCTTGAATTTGAACTGAACAGCAGAAGCATTGATTGATTTAATTTATTTTACTTTGCTTTTTGGCTAATTTTCGAAGATGGGGATGAGCCACGATGTGATGAAATTGATGAATGGACACTCACAAACACCCATGCCCAGGCCAGGATTCGAACCCAGGCACCCTGGCGTTGTAGCGCGATGTGCTAACCACTCTTTTTTTTTTTACGCGGTGGTATTCCCCGTCATTCACACTTTTTCAACTTTTACACTTTTCAATTTTTACAGTATTCTCAGTTTTTCACGTTTGGACAAACACAAATACCCATGCCTTACCCGGGACACGAACCCGGAACCCCTGGCGTTGCAGCGCGCTGTGCTAACCACTCTACCACGGAAGTCGACCATACCACTCCGCCACGGGGGCCGGCTACAGCAGAAGGGATATCGTCAAAGTATTAAAACAAGATGACAGTTGTTTACAGTATCTACATACAACGACTAAGATTTTCTTTCATTGTTTTTAGCTGCCGTGCCCTAATACAGCATTGGGAGTACAGCCATTCAAAACATAATTGCAATCTATTAGTAAATAGAGAAGTTTTATGAAATGACAAATTCCACAACAAACAGAACTCTAAATGCATCAAATCGAAGTTGATGCACTTCTGGTGCATCAATTCACGCCGTTAAACGTGCAATTTTAGTTTCCGATCTTCTCAATTGTTCTCTTTTAGTGCATCACACTTAACACTGAAAATATGCGCCCTTCGATGCGTATTTTGATGCAGCAAAGTTCATCATTAGCAGTTTATGCATCTTAATATGTTAATGGAATCAATTGACACATTTTGTATTCTATGTGTAATAACTTTGAATATTCATTTTTCAGAACAAGAATATTTAGGATGTCTGCAGCCATCCCTTAAAAACTACAATACTGTCCCAGCTTATCAACAAGATGTCACTCCCTTAAAGAAGAAATTGGAACCAGGACAAGCTATCCCATAAAAATGACACAGGCGAATAGTTAGCGCTCTTGCCCTTGGTGCTAGTGATCCCTGTAGCATCTCCAAAATTTTTTCGTTGACCCAGCATCTTGAGGACAATTGGGAAAGTACTTGAAGGCAACAATTGCGGACGCCGGTCTCAAAAGACAGAAAACAGCGGTGATGGGCTTCCCTTATTCCAAACTTGTATTTCTTACATCAGTTGTTTAATTGTAATCACACAAAAGAGATTTCCGGACCAGGGTTCCCTATCTCATATTGTTGCGTTTGTTCCCTTCCATCATCCCTGCAAGTCTGTAACACGGTGACAGAAACACCCTGTGTTAATTACCTTCGCACATTCGCAAAGAACAACATATTCGTCGAAGTGAACGGAATGCAGCATAAGCTACTGAAATTCAACAACTCCGTTTGCGAGTACTATTTTTTCGCCATACTGAAGAATTTCAATATGTTTCACAAGCTGGTATCTCATAAATTCTCTGAGCTAATCTCTAAGAAGAGAATTACTTCAAATTCGCCTGTATTTCTTGTTTAGTAAAACGTAGTCTTTAGTGTTGTGGTTAGTTTTACGTCGTCCTTTACTTTACCCACTTTGTTCCTATTTTGATTACAAATTCCTTACCATATAATTTAATACCTCTAATTTTCCCCATACTTTAGTGCTCACCATTTATTTCGCATAAAAGAGGTATTCCACTTAAAAAATTCCCTCCACTTTCTCTTTTTAAACATCCTACATACTTACTTGTTACAAGTTAGTTCTTTCGAGTGCCTATTCTAATTCATTTCTGTGCTTCTTCTTTCTTTCAGTGCATTCCTCTCTCTCTTATTTCCCAAGTCAGTACTTTGATGAGAATACCTCAAATATTCCAAAGAAATTAACATTCTGTTATAAAATTCTTCCCAGCATACTTACCTTGACCTTGTGTATATTAACCAATGAAACATAACTATTGGTATTCTAATTACTACTCCTATGCTCAACCTTTACCTAACATTGAAGAGATGTGTTAGATATATAGCATCAAATTACATCTTTTGTGCTACGACGACATTAGCACATGATCCAACAAAGGAATGTCCGCTATAATGGAATAGGTTCGAGACAATCGGTAATCAGAATTCTCGAGTTATCACTTAAGGAATGGATCTAATCTGTTTCCATTGACTCAAGCCGATGAATAAACTGTGTACGGTCGTATAGCCTTACAGAAAGTTAAGGCCCAAGAATTTCCATTGTGCAATGCAATCCTTGGTGTGTCTTTTGTTCTGTGGACATTTTTTCAGCTGTCCAACCGCTTCGATTCTAAGAAGAAAAATGTTATACCCCGTTTTCGTATTGTCCTAGGATCTCGAATATTTGTTCCATACTTCGGATATTTACGTAGGAATTTTCAACAGTCTTAGCATGGAAACACAAATTACATTTTACGTATCGTAGGTTTATCAGGTCGTGTTAATATGTCTTTAGTCTAATAACCTAGTGTTCAATATATTCAAAAGTCTAATCTTCTGGAAGTTCGGCGATAAGTAAAATGTCTTAAAAATTAAAGGTCCAAGTCCGCACGATCAGCCTTTGAACATAATGAAAACCTTATTAAAGACGAAAATGAAAACTTCATAAAATATATTGCACTACGAATTCCAGCTATGTTGTTGCTCTCGGATTTTTGCATCTATATGCCAGCAGATAGGTAGACAGAAATGACATATGCAATAATTTTTTTTTTCTTTCCTTTTGGTTATTTAGCATAGCGTTTCTACATTTCTTAAGGTTACTTGCGACGACGAGGATAAAAAAAAATGTATTGGATTTTGATTTGTTTTACACCGTTTCTCTGCCTCTTTTCGCTAATCGTGACGACGAGGATGAAGGGCTGTTAGATGAAGTTGATGAAGGGGTACTCAGTTGCCCACGCCAGAACTCGAAACTGGAACCGTCGGTGTCGAATTTTTGACTAAGAATTACAATTAAGCACTCATGCCGTGTCTGGGACTCGAAACTAGAACCCTTGGAGGTAAGGTCGTGAGACGATCATTCCACGGATTTATTCCCGTTCCATCGCTTCCCGATCCATCGCTTCTCGAAAAGTGGGCGTGGTTTGTCCCGATCCATGCCCCCTGATAACGAAAGTGTTTGTTTTTTTCGGGTCAGGTGTTCCCGATCCATCGCTTTCGAAAATAAGTAAATGAACACTCACAGAATGTATATATAAATCTGTGCCACACACACAAACAAAACTAAGCTAACAAACGTTGTTACACACACAAATATGTAAAAAGAAGTAAATAAACAACTGAACATTTCGCAATAATGAATGCAAATAATAAACAAATAAATCAACAGTAGGTACACAATAAATGTAAAAAAGGTTTTTTGCTAAACTAACCTAACCTAACCTAACACGAGCACGAGCTCTATACATGCTCGACTTCAAGCCTGATAGAGATCGCATGCTGGTGACAAACTCCAGGCCTCTATCTCACCTGCATACAACTGACGCTTCTGGGTCGATGAATCGGGAACACCTGACCCGGAAAGAACACTTTCGTTATCAGGAGCGACGGATCGGGACAAACCACGCCCACTTTTCGAGAAGCGATGGATCGGGAATCGATGGAACGGGAAGACACCATTCCACGCACTCTGCAACCGATGCCTAACTCTAAACAGCATCATCAGAAATGCGTGGGTATAAGTAAGTTACAAACAAATATTTATCTAGTTCTTTTGGCCTAAATTGCATTCCCTCGTCCCTACACGCACACATATAAACTTAGATTTATATGAGTGATTTCTCTTTCAAGTTATATTATACACGACAACATACTAGTCAGGTTTCAAATAGATTGTAATGGAATATGTCAGATCACGGAACTTTACTGCGTGTACTGGAACTTTTCTGCCCTTCATGGTATGTAATTTTCCTCGACGGCAACGTCAAAAGGGATGATGATTTTTCTCCACTCTCACAGGTTCTATCCCTCCCATCTGGGGACGGTACCGAGACGAGACCGAGACTGAGACCTCCATTTAAAAATTGAGACGAGAACGAAACCAGACCCTTCTTTCGAGAGGTTCGTCTCGTTGCAGACTTTAGTCAAGTAGAAAGTGAAAATCAGGCCTGAACTTAAACTTGCTTTACTATGTGACTTATTCAGACGTAGGGACAGAGGTAACTGTTGTCTGACTGTTTATACATATATAACATGTGCGTTGTTTATCGGGGGGGGGGGGGAAGACATCTGATATGCTTACAGAATCGCGGTGGCGACGCCAAGGAAGAGCCAGGAAGGAAGTGCGCTCTCCCCAGAAGTTTTAGAAACAAAGTATTTTTGCTACCAATATTACCACATACGTGTTCCACATTATCTGAACTCAGACCGGTTCTCGTCTCGATTGATTGATTGATTTGCTTTATTTTACTTCGCTTTTTGTGCCACTTTTGGATAATTTGCGATGATGGGGATGAGTGACGATGTGATGAAATTGATGAATGGACACTCACAAGCATCCATGCCCAGGCCGGGATTCTAATCCGGGACCCCTGGCGTCGTAGCGCGATGTGCTAACCACTCCACCACGGAGGCCGGCGGTTCTCGTCTCGAGTCTACATTACTGACGCCAGATGTTTTACTGTGGGGGAATATTCAATACTTTATTAACTTTGTACTTTTTATTTACTCGTACAGTACTGGATTGTAACGATCTCGTTGAAAGTCAATAGAGTTGGTACAACTCAGAAGTGTCCGTGATTGTACATCCAATATAAAATTTCACACGAAGTCTTTCTAATCTTTTTAGTGAAAATGGGTGCTAATCAAGACTAATTTTCTTCTTAAGTGTTTCTGTTTATTCCTTCTAATAATAAAGTATATTTTATACGTAATGTTGTTGGAAGGGATACACGCAAGAGTTCGTAGAATTGTTTAAATTTACTTCCATTATCGGAACCATTTAACTACTATCAGAATTCGAGGAGCGAACAACTCGAGCCGAAACTAAGAACCAGGCAGGCATCGCCAATCACGAAACGAGACGAGACTGTGTCAAGTGTCGTACCCTCCACGCTCACAAGGGGAGTTTGACGTCACGTTCACGTGTCTTCCAGAGATCCAAATCATGAGCATCACCCTAACGACAGCTGACCAGATGGAAGATGCACATATTCAGCAGGTTGGCACATGATCACATCCGATGTTCATACATATTACTTGTTTCACACGTGTGTGTCAAGCGAAGTTGCTTCACGAGCAGGTGTGACTCCCTGCTGCTGCGTTTTCCCGCGCTTCATCTATACACGTGACGATCACGTAGGGTGTGACTTCAAAGTACGCCTGTTTTGGATGGAGTCTGGGTAAGAGTAAATATTTGCATTGTTATATCGAGTACTGATACAGAACGTTATTAGCTGGGAGAACGTCAGGTGCTGAATTGACACACAAAATTCGTACCAGACTTTTCAAGTAAGGTAGATAAAAAACAAAAGACAAGTGATTTTCACATAGCTATATTACATCGTTTGCATTGATTATAACACGTATGCTTGCGTATATTTTCAGTATTTTTCACTGCAGGTACTACTCGGTACTTTCGAGCGCCAACGCATGGAGCTTCTTATTCGGTGCGTATTGAGTCCCATCGCCGCTGTTTTCTGGCTTTCGAGATGGGCGTCCCTATTGCGGATTTCAATCGGCTCACCCATTGGCCTCACGATGCTGGGTCTACACTGAAATTGTGAATCGAACATTGGAACCCTCACGCCAGAGGCAACGCGAAAGATTTCAATATTTAATCGTTTTAATACGATATTAGATATTTTGCTTTATGAAATCGCCAAAATATTAAGTATATTAATTCGTAGCTACCAGTTGATTAGGTGAAGAAGAAAATTACAGAACTCTAACCGTACTAGCATATAAAATATAACAAAAGTAAGTACTTATATTAAGGTCCTCCTCTGTGGCTGTGCGGTCTAAGGCACCTTGCTTTGGACGGCGGCTGCGGGACGGTATGGGTTCGATCCCGGGTTCAGTCTCCGGGAACTTTCGGCCTGCGTATAGGGCCGGTGGCAACCCACCATCGTGAGGAAATTGAGAGCGTAATCCGGTCGCGAAGTCCGACAACGGCTGGGTTGGTCGGGCCGACCACCCGTCCTCCTAATCTGGCTGCAGATCTCCACGCCCCCTGGTGGCCCGCGTGGGAGGGAGGCCGGCAGTCGGTAGGTAAGCCAGGGCCCAATATTGGGCTGTAGCGCTATAGGGTTACTTTACTTATATTAACATTATTCCATTATAGTTATGCTTGTAATGGTTGAAAAATAACCATCACCAATAACCAAATATAATCTAAAACGACCGACATTAGTGTAGAATCCATAGTGTTCGTGGTCGCTAAGATGAATAGTGACACTTCCAATCCCGTTCAACTCCAAGTTCATTTTACACTATAGTTAGAATTCATTATTTTCCTGTCTAATAGAAGATTGGGATAAATAAATACCCGGGCAACGCCAGGCAATCAGCTAGTTTAAAATAAAAATGGTAAAGGAACAACTATTGGGGATTTTTCCGCCTCTAGTGGGACCGAGGAAAAGTTAATCGAATTCATGATAGAGCAGTTTAATACATGATACCCTCAAGATGAACAATAATGCAAAGAGATTTTACAAATCATTTTTTTTAATAGTGTGTGACACAGTTTTTCTTACGCCGGAGAAAAACCTGCTGATCACAGACATTTGCATTCCTACAAGAATATATAATACTATCAGATTAGAAAATAGATTATTCATTTTTCGATAAGAGTACTACCCTGGGATTTATGCGAACAAAGAAGAAAACCATGACCAATCCCACACCAAGTTCAAGAAAAAGGGAAAATCTCCAGATTTTCCTGCACTAGGGCAATAATAGGAATGCCAATTATTTAATCATTTCATCAAGTTGAATTAACAAAAATCATTATGGGGGTCTGCAATGGCGTATTGAATGAACTGCTTTAAGCCTTCATCCAAAATTGGAATATTCTCAAATGGTAAGATAAAATTGGGGAAATTTTGCATTTTTATCAAAATATTACAAATCTGTACGGCAAAAAAAGAAACATTTGCTCATGGGTGTGTACATAGGTAGTTGCAAAAATGAAAATAAACAGTAAGCCCTATCTTAAAATAAGACGAAAGGATTGAATTAATGAAATAGGTTATTTTACGTCACTTTTCTGCCACTTGTAGCTATTCGCGACGAAAGATGAGAAGAAGAGTATGGAAAGGGAACCACGGGGTAAGAAGCCAAAAATAAAATTAATAAAATATAAATTTCTTCTAGAATTGAGTCTTTGACCAGCAGTTGTGCTCCCAGCTTCATTGTTCTATATCTTCATAAACTATTAATAAGAGACCCAGAAGCTCCTAAAACAATTTGTGTACATTTATTATGTGAGAACCAAATCGGGAAACTTTTCTCAGAACATTGATCTCACATTATTTCCTGTGAAGCATTTTTTTTTTGTAAAGAGAAAAGAAAGAAGAAAAATGAGACTCCGCTTAACGCCTATGTAGGCAAATACACAGCTCATCTATATTTGCCAAACGGCGCCAGATAAAGAGGCCTTTCGAAGTAAGCGACAAGTTGGCAAAGTGTCGCTGTGTTGAAAAGTAACGGATGACGCCAGTGATAACAGTTACCGCATTGCATTTCCATGAAATGTTGTTGTGTAGAGTGGATAGATTGAAGCCACGCCTTGGTTGTTCAACCGCGTGTTATCAGCATGCCCAGCACGTTCTCTGTATAGTTTCTTTATCAATTAGTCCCCCTGCGTATGTTTGCAGATTACATCCGCCAATGCGAATTGACGTTATGCCTGCTTCCTTGTAAAAGACGCGTCATATCCTGTGCTGAGGCAACTGATATAAGAAGTCACTGAAACTTTGTTTACCAAACGCATCGTGCAAGTATTTACCCTGATTCCAGTGTCGACCCTAGTTGGGGGAGGGAACATTATGTGAGCGGGGTCTATATAACCAAAAATACATGCAGTTTCTATCTGCCTCGGTAGTCAAGTTAGTTGAGTCTCGCTATCAAAGGTTCCGGGTTCAATTGCAAAATTAAAATAGCTGGAATAATGCTTGAAAATTAAAATTCCAATATATTCAATAGATAGAAACAAATAGGAGAAGCCAGGAAACCTTTGTTGCACAGTTACTGCCGATGTCCACAAAGAATCTGCAGGAAGAGTTCTGAAAGAAAAAAGCAAAATTTAATGATCATATGGAAAGACAAAACTGCATAAATAAAAGAAATTCCAAGATAGGTCTTCTCTGTTTTCTAAAAAAAAATAAGGTTGTTAAGGGCATGACTTGGTTGAATCAAGTTATTCTCATTGATATAAGATAGGATAGATATATATGTAGTTTTGCTGCAGAATAAATAATTATAAAGAAATTGGTCACGTGAATGGATGCATACAAATAGCTTTGCCTCACGGACGGTAGGGTAAGTTACTCATAAATTGTAACTCTTAACGTTACCCCCACACCCCCTATACGCCTTCATGGCGTGGTGCTATGCACAGGGGAACACTTTACCTTTTTTTTTTTTTTAATTTTACCGTTACTTTGCTTCCAGAAATAATGCGTTACCGTCACTTTCCTATATAAGAAAGTTCTGTTAACACAAGTATCATATCGGTTCATTGTATTGCGTGATTTCCCAGTGAAACTACTTGCACAACTTTGAAACAACACAACAAAGCATGTTTTGTCCTGGAAATAAATCACCCAATTATGAATTTTTCAAGGTATGTAGATATCTGAGATTGAGTAATTACTGTTGCAATAATACTCATGTAATTTTGGTAACGCGTTCAGTCTTACGTCGAGTGCTGAAAAAATATACGGAATTACTTACTGAACATGCGAGTATGCTCATTGCTTCCACAGACTATGCCGATTCATGTTTATAGTCGCATTCTCATTCAAACAGGGTTATGTAACCATAAAACACACACATACACACCTCCCCCCACACTCACACACATACATATATATACATATATATACGTATACATATATATATATATATATATATATATATATATATATATATATATACACACACACACATACATATACACTGTATACATACATATATCAGAATGATAGATACACGTATAAATAACGTCCACGCTTAAATAATCCAAAAGGTCAAACCGAACGGTTCGAAAAAGAGAAAAATTGAGAAATGTACTGTATTTTCAAATACTACTGAACGAGACGAAGAATGGTGCCAAATTACTTCTGAAACTGAATAATGTCCAAAGCATAGTACGTGAGCCTCTGTCAAAGTAGGGCACAATTAATACATATACGTACATTAAAATATAGTGATTTAGGCAGTACATTGCCTTAAAATACGAACGTACGTACATAGAACATGAAAAGAAAACCAAAAACAGCCCAGGGTAGGTGAGGGTGAACAACAACATTGTATACATGAATTCACAAGGCTTCTAGAAATCGGAGGAATTAGTATCTCATTCTAAATGTTGTCATTTAGGAGAGAGAGAGGTTAGAGAGAGAGAGAGAGAGACAGAGGGAGAGGGAGAGGGAGAGAGATAGAGAGAGAGAGAGAGATCTGTATTGCGATCAGCTCAAAAAGTGTCACCATTATAAAGTACTTTGGTTTGTCTCCATAATAAACGTACTCACCTTATCGTTGTAAATTGTGATTCGTGATCTTGAGACAAGACGACTGTTTATTTTTCAACAGCTCCAGCTTTGAAGCGTTGAGACAAAGCAATAAAGAAAGTTCGCTAAGTTTGGGGTCACAAAATGAGTTTGCGTGAGTGGTTAACATGACAGGCTCGCATCCAGGAAGCCACAGGATCGAATCCCGCGGCCGTTCAAATTGCTTGCGGCTTTACCGTCGCTTTTCCCCCCTCAGATACTGCCTTTTTCTGTCGATTTCCCTCCACCCCCTGCCTCCTTACCTCCTCGTCGCGGTTAGCTTTAGCCATCCAACCAATCAATCAAAATTCCCGTTCTCTTATTCATCCGTCTATTTTCAAAATGTTTCGAACTTTGTATAATGACCACATTGCGCACAGATAGGCAAATCAAGTTGGACCTTCAGTGAACACTGGGTTTCGAGTTAGTGTGGCACACAGGGAATCGAACCCTGTACATGTCGGGAGGACCTACAATTCATTATTTTCTACGTGTAGTTGACTCAACATAGAAGTAAGGAAGACAAACCAATAATAAGCATATTGTTGGTGCATATGATGTCTATACTGTTCCTAGTAACAATACTTTGTTGCTACAAGACTCTTCTACCTGTCAAACTGTGGTGAAACTGTGCACAAACGCTGAAAGAATTCGATTTCTTCTTATCTACCGTAATCCCGTTATGGTTGAAGAAAGGAAGTCGATGTAAACAACAACTCTTGCACAACTTGGTATAAATCACAGAAATTGTTGCTTAACGGTTTGTTTACTTTCGATGATGATATATTTATCCACTTGATTAATTCGTAGTGGGTGGTTAAGCCTGAAATGTATGTCTTTGATATTCTCAGGTCGTTGTATAATAGCAGTGAACAGGAATCTGGACTTTCCAAATGTTGCAATATTCCGAAGGGAAACGCCTTGTGACAACGGTACATTCCTCGGAATGAGGTCAAGAGCTCGGCTGTGAAAGAAAAGGAGGAAAAACCGCACGTGCAAATACCTTTGCGATTACATTGTTTTCCTTCTTTCTTTCTGCGAGCAATGTTAATAGACTTCCTTTCTTGGGTAACAGCAGCATTGTCAACAAACAGCTCGACCCCACACGAGAGGAATACGCTCCATCCACTAGCTACCATCCAGGTTGCCGATGAAAAAAACAGAGGTGAGGAAGATGCAGAAGGTGGCAAGGGCATATCCTTGTTCTTCCTGTATTGGTGTCAATTCCACACCAAGGTCTTCGGCGATGCTTGGGGGACGGGGAAAACAAACTCTACCTGTGTGGAACAAAATAATTGCAGACCATAGAGTCAGATGCCAATTGGCGCATTTTTTTTTTCTTGAAGCTCTTGTTGCATAACATGTTGTAAAACTTGTGCAACGTAATCACGTCTGGGGACGACGCTAAATTCTCTAGAACAGAGAGCACGAGGCGGGGAAAGGGGCTTGAATTGGAGCTCCAGCGAACTCAAACTTTATGAAGATGTCAATTTTGGTTGATTTCAATTGTGTTAAATATCACTGCTACGATCCACTCCAGACTTGCACTGAAAGCAGTTTCTGTACCATGTCAACAGTCAATGATATGTCATCACCCACAAAGCACACATAAATTTCCGTTAATAGTCGTCCGCTATTTTTATTTCTTATAATAATTGAGAAGGAATTAGTCATGGTAATTTTTCGGGTAAAATTTACCTGTGCATTTCCCCCTACATCTTTCACTTCGAAAATGCATGATAAGACACTGCTGTTATTGAAAGCTTTTCCTAGCAAGCTACGAAAAATTAGCGAGTTTACTTATACTTTGGTATTAATACTCCAACCATGTCTTGTTCTTGACAATGTAGCAATATGGAAACTAAAGTTCATGGAATTATTAATTAAGTGCATAGCTGAAGATTAATAATTTGTGACACATGCATACTTTTTGCATGTATTTTTTTGTAATTGTTTTTTATTTTGATTTGATTTATTTTACTTCGCTTCTTGTGCCACTTTTGGCTAATTTGTGAAGATGGGTATGAGTGATGATTTGATGAAATTGATTAATAGACAACACAAACGTCCATTCCCAACCCAGGATTCGAATCCGGGACCCTGGCGTCGCAGCGCGATGTGCTAACCACTCCGCCACGGGGGCGACTTTTGTAATTGTGTGCCAATTTATATTATTATGGGTTAATCACAAAATAAGGAAGAATGGTGAACTGATGAGATAGCCATGGTTGGAATTCAGGACTTCTGAACTTTTGGGGCGCTACACTAATCACTCCTCCATAAACTAGAATTGTGCAAACATTTTTATTGTGAATACTGCAATGGCAGTTGAATGGCGAAGTTGAAAAAAAATTGTACAGTCACTTCTGGATTGTAACCCCCCATTGGAAGTCCGTGACTGTACGTTGTCAAGGGAAAATACTGTCACCAACAAAGGAGAAAACATGCTGAAAAAAATGAGGAGTAAACTACGTCGGAAAGCAGCAATACCAAAAAAAAAAAAGTGAATAACCACAAAAAATGTGAAATACGTAAGAAGAGAATGCTGGAATAAATTTGGATACAAGTGATTTAATGCACGTAATGCTTTTCGCTCCTCCTCCCCGCAAATTATGAGATTGCATTACATTAATGTTGAGGGGAGAAACGTGAATTCTTAATTCCATATAATAATGAGGATAACATTTTTCAGGTACAGCAAAATCAATTGATTAGGTAAACGTTGCCACGTTCTGAAACATCGATTTACTTATTTGCATTTTTTATTTAGTGTCGCTTTTTGCCACTTTTGCTAATCGCGACGGTGAGGATGAGTGATGATAGCTGAAATTAATGAAAGAACAAGGAATACTCATGCCCACGTGTGACTTGAACACTGGAAATCCAGTGGCGAAATCGAAAGTCGACCACTTAACGCGCTCAAGCACCGAGCTGGCCAAACATCGATTTACTTCGAAATATTTTAGTATGTTATACATTACTGTTTCTACATTCAAAAAATGCCTGTCCTACAGCCGAAAAATGACTAATATACAGTATACTACCTAGAAAAATGAGAATTCAGTACCGAATTAGAACCAAAACACCAACATATGTGTTGAGAAACAAGAGAAATACTAATACTAATACTAATAATAATAATAATGATGATGATGATGATGATGATGATGATGATGATGATGATGATGATGATGATGATATGCATCTAACTGTAACCAAAAAGAAACTGAATTTCATTGCAAATACATTTACAAGTAATTTGTTTCACGGTGCAACCGCAGCAAGCTGGTGCTCGGCGTCCGGTGCAGACCCTGCTAGACTTACCTCGAGCTAAGCGTCACAGTTGCACATAGAAAAAAGAAATGAGTACAGGCCCGTACACAGGGGAGGATCCAAGGGAGCCATGCCCCGCCCCCCTCGAACTATATATTTTTTAAATGCGAACCGATAAAAAGCTACGAAAATAACATCGACGGTTTTTCAAATTTGAAAAAATTACGACTTTGTCCTTTCATGATTGATTTGCATAATTTTACTTCGCTTTTTGTGCCACTTTTGGCTAATTTGCGAAGATGGGGATGAGTGATGGCATGATGAAATTGATGAATTGACACTTACAAACATCCATGTCCAGGCCGGGATTCGAACCCGGGACCCCTGGCTTCGTAGTTCGATGCGCAAACCATTTTTTTTATTTGAAAGCCCCAAAGCGGAAGCTTTCCCCATCACACTTCATTCACTCATACCATTTCACTCAAATCTCAGGACTTTTCAGGACAGACACTCACAAACACCCATGTCCGAACCGGGATTCGAACCCGGGACCCCTGGCGTCGTAGCGCGATGTGCTAACCACACCTCCACGGGAGCCGGCTTGTGATTGCATGAATAAGAGGGTTTGTTGTGGAGAGAGTCAGGCCCCAGAAGTCTGCAGTTTGCAATATTGGGTAGTTTTAGTTTTATAGCCATTGCAAGACTACTAGACGTCCCGATTTAGTCTGGACAGTCCATTCATTCCTTTCAATTCCTGTCCCGACTTTTTTCGAAGCAGTCGTGATGCGAAAATGTCTTTATTTTTGTTAACTTATATTTAGACATGTTCTTTATTATAATAATAATTGCAAATATGTATAATTTAATTGATAATAATTTCTAAATAGAGCATTTGTGTTGTTTTGTCGGGGGGGGGGGGGGCGTGTATTGGTGAGACGATTTTTCCCCATACTTTGGAGTTGGATTATAAAATTATTGCAATTTTACAGTACGTTTAGCTCCGTAGCTGTAATATTACCATAACATTGACGGTGGTCACATCTTATATTCCAACAGTAGCCAATCTCTCTGCCCACCGTGGGGGAATGGTTAGCACAGCACGCTACAACCCCAGGGGTCCTGGGTTCGAATCCAGGCATGAGAGTTCTTTGTGAGTAAGTTTCTCCATCAATTTCATCATATCATCTCATCCTCATTGTTGTAATTAAACAAACTTGGGAGAAATGCGACGTAAAATAACCTAATTCAATCAACCACACAACATTTCGAATCTGGTCCCTCCCTAAAAAAAATCCTGAGTACGGGCCTGAATGGGTACATTAGAATCCAGCTAACGATGGAATCAACCCCCGTCCCTCACTAAATGTAAGAAGTTTAATTCAAAATGGTATTAATAACAATATTCGTAGGGACATATATTTTAAAACGCATGTAAGAGATTGTGTACGTGGAGAGGCAACATTTCTGCATGGTAGAGCAACGGTAGGACGTAAGAGTGGTCTGATCTGCTCGATCACGATGCCAATAAAGGAAGAAGCCGAGACACGGAAGTGTTAACCAAATTCTACAGAGAAGGATGGCTGGCTGGACTCCCTTGTCACAGATAAATCAATTGCCTTCTGCCTGCTGCACACTGATGGGGACCGTAGGGTGTAAAGATATCATGAACTGAAGGCAGGCTTCACAGCTAATTGCATTTGGACGAGGCTTGGTCATAGTTGTGGGTGAGGCTGCTTCCCACCCTTACTTCGCATCTGCTTTGAATGTGGATCAGGGTTCCCTGCATGGAAGCTTCAGGAAGACAGAATCATCGAGCTGCGTGACGCAACCGGGAGACATAATTTCATTCTGGGACACCAACTAGATTATTGTCTTTGTTTCGTGTGTAACTGTAACTTAATGTAAACCTACTCTTGCAAGTAGTTCACGTTATTTAGGGAAATCACCACCACCCTAGTCCTTGCACATCAATACACCAAGACATGAATTTCTAACATTAATATTGATTGACCAGTGGTTAATAATATACTCCTGAGTAAAGCTAATTTTGCATGACGGTTCTTGGATATGATTGTTCGTCAATGGTACATATTCATAACTTCATTTATGTGTGTTCATTGTCATGTGGATGGTTAGTATATGTGCCGAAGAGAAACATGATGTGAATCAAAGAGACAAATTAATAGTAGGTTACTGGTATTTACTAATAACCACAGAGCTAATGTGGATTTTTTACTAAATCTACACTTTTCATGTTAAAAAGTAATCAAAGTGAGTTAGATGCAACATTAGCAGTGAATATGAAATGCAGACCAAATTCTGTGTATTTGAAGGTTCTCGAAATGAATTTTCAATGTCTTAAAAAATGACTCAACATTAATAAATTACATAACTCCCATTCTTTATTCTTTTATTCTGTATTTATTGTATTGTAATCTAAATATTATTTTCCAGGCAGAGACAAATACGAAGATGTAGCTTTCCGACCCGCTTTGTTGTACTGCATGCTTATGCATGAGGCATAATGATAGCAATAATCATGTTGTGTAAATTGTGGCCTTTCAAAAAAGGTATACTCTCCGGCAATAAGTACGGGACACCTACATCCTGAAACACTCGCTTCCCTGTTATGTGTGTTGCCTAACTAAACAGCAGTGACAGAAATTGAAATTGAAAATTTTCTATTAAAATCCATCCATTGCCGTATATTTAGGCAACACACATAACGCATTGCGGGGAAAGGAGAATTTCAGAATATAGGTGACCCATTTTTATTGCCGGTGAGTGTACACCCTGGAAAATGCATTCTTGCAGGATGCTTCTTGCACTGCCACCTGAGATTTTTCACAGATATTTTAAGGCTCAGTTATATGTTTGGGTTTTAGTTCTTTCAAGACTGGATCTCGGTATTAAATTTAATGAATGAAATAATTAATTAATTTTTAAAGTACATATTTCATGTTGTAGACCCTTTCCGTTGTCTTGTTTAGCCTCCCCGATGGTGCAGTCATTACCTTGTAATCAAGGGGTCCCAGGTTCGATACCCGGTGGAGGCACATAGTGGTTCGGATCACACTTTGAACTGAAGGTCCAGTCCCAATTAACCTTCCTGTTCATAAAGTGGACTTAAAACACCAATTAAATCATCAATCAATAAATCAGTTGTCTTGTTCTTTTAACGGTCTTGTCCTCGTATCATGTGACCAAAGGGCCCCATCATTTTTCACTGTACCCTCTTCTGGAACAACAAATAAGTTGTTTTTTTGGCATATTCCTTTAGAAAAAATACGAGAGATGCAGAGATTTATTCCCATAAATAACTCACAATGGAAGGCCTACTTCTGAATCTTAGCTGCAGTAAAAGGATACATTTTGCAGAGAGTTCTAGGCTACATGATTTTCATAATTTTATAACCAATTTTATCACGATAACTACAAAATAAATTGAAGCAAGTTATCAAAATGTTCATAAGTCATATTAATGAGAGAAAGGAAAATAATTAATGAAGCCGCAGAGAGGAAGAGAGAGAGAAAAGGAAAGAGAAGTAAACCTCGGATTTAAGGTTTTTAGCCTATTTTTTCCTTTGCAGGTAAATAAGAAGTAACAAGTTATGTCAGCGTTTCATTAAAAAAATGCAACAACTGGCAAAGTTTTATAGTGCCTAAAATAACCTATTTTGCTTGTTAGAACCTATATTAGGTTTATGTACCTAAAATAAACCATTTTTTATGTTGTTACATAGTTTCTTAGGTTTTACATGATTGTTATATCTCTCAGAGGTATTTACTCGGTTTGGTGACGAAACAATTCAATGACTGAAACATGTTTTCTGTCGATTTCCCTTCCTCCAAGTCTGTGATGTTTTTCAAAGCTCTAAAGAAAACAAAATGTCTGACGCCACTGATACCCTGCGCAAATTGGCGGTGATTAGAGGAGCAGTTGCCTCGTACTTTTTGCCCCGCAAAAATGCTAAGCCTTGTTTACTAAGAGAAAGTAAACTGTCCTTGCCTCAACCTTAATAAAAATTGCAATTTTTCACGTCTAGGGAGAAAAAATCTGCTTGTACTTTTTTTATCGTTTTTCTTTCATGTTTTACCAAAATTCACGGACTGAAAGTGATGTAAAGATATTAAAATTTGGTAAGAAAATTAATATTTGATTGTTGTAGATACCTATTAAAACTTCTTACGGTTCTTGTAAAATTTTGTTTTTAACGATTGTAAATAATCTGAATTATTCAGTTTTTTAGAACATACTTCATGATTTTTCGAGCATAATTTAAGATTTTTAGAACCTATTTTAGGAATTTTTGGAACCTATTTTAGAATTTTTAGAACCTATTTTAAGATTTTTGAAGCCTATTTTAGGAACCTAAAAGCACACTTTTTAGAACCTAAAAATCCGAGGTCTAATCATAAGTGAGAAATAGATGAAGTAAGAGAACTAAGATAAGCAAGACAACAGAGAGAGGGAGATAGAGGGGGTGAAATAGGGAAGCCAAAAAGAGAAAAAAGAAGATATAAATGGAAAAGCGAGAGAGAGAAGGAAAGAAAAACAGAAAGAAAATAGAAAAGGAGAGAGATTCAAAAAGAACTATAGAAGAAAATGGTAAACAAGAGAAATAGAAGGAAGGAAGAGGAATAGTAGATCTATAGATAGAAAGAATAGAGAACAAACTGGCAGAAAATGAGAGGGAAAACGTAGAAAAAGAAATGGTCAAGAAGAGATGATGTAAAAACGAAAGAATAGGTACTAAAAGTAAGAAAAGCTCGAATACTGGAAAGAAGATACACGGAAAGAAAGAGACAAGAGAATTTACAAATAAAAGACAGAGAGAAGAAGAAAGTACGCAATTTTTCTTTATTCCAAGGGGACGCCCATGACTTCTTATGATGAACACAATAATAAACCAAGTTGAAGAATACCCAGAAAAAAAAAGCCCTGTAATAAACTAATAAATAATGACATCCCATAAGCTCATTGACTAACTGGGCAGTATGTGAGAGATATAAATTTCCCTCACTTGAAACTTTTCATTCGATGAAATTAGGCGAAACAGGAATTTCCGTTTCGCATAAAAATGGTACTTGTATCATAAATAACATTGCCTTGTGCCAGTAAGCTACTAGTCAAAATCGGAATACTCTTTGTATAATAATTGCATATAATACAGGTTGAATTAGAGATTATCCTCAGAGCTTAAATAAGTAATTGATTACATATAAAGATGACATATATACTAAATATTTTCAAAATAGTTATAGTGTAGAGAGCAGATGTGTTCCGCATATACAATAATGGAATAATACATTAATAGACTATTTCTCTCTAAATAAACATAACAAGTAACAAATGATCCATATTTGGTCGCGTCTCCATATTTATTTTACCAAATTCCTTATGTCAGAAGGAGGAATAGAGTTAGAGTTAGATCTATGAGTATAGATCTGAATATCCAAGAAGTAAGTTTGATAGTATTTGTGACAGAATTTCTCATTTCATTTCAGGTGAGAATGTATGGTGTGAGACTTTGTTGGAAAGAATGTACGTATTTGACAGATATGTTTACGGAGTTTATTGTTATTTGTTTGCAAGAACTTTGAATTAATATTGTTGTTTCCACACTCTTCTTCATGTGTCATGTATGAGAGTTGAGTTTACATTTGCAGTAGTAGCTGTTGAAGGGATGGTAAATTCGCTCAGTACTATCGGATCAGTTGCAATGATAACGAAAGATGAAATACCATTGGAATGCTTAAATGCTTTAACATTTAAGGAACCTAATCTTTTTTCTAGATGGCATCCCATACCGAGAAGTTGAAGAATTGGGTATGAAAGAGTTGTAGATTGATTTAGCAACTTGAACACTAACGGCCTCTGACTTGCACAAGGTGCCATTGGAATTATCCTCTTTTAAAAAGCTTTAGTAACAGTTTATTATCTGTTTATTACGGGAGCTAACCGATAGATTGATTGCGCAAGTTGAAATTGCTGGAATTGGGTTTTCCCTCTTCATCAATCGTTATTGTTCCTGGTGAATGAGGTTATGCACACAACCTTTGTCGCATGACCTGCACGCTCTGTTCCGGAAGCACCACGAAGATTGCGAGTGAATTCATTAATAATTGCATCACATTAACATTTGATTAGCATTTCATGAATCCATTTGTTTCTAATGCGTGATTTAAATTCGGGAAAGAAAGTAAAAAAAAGAAAGAAAAAAAGAAAAGAACGCGTTAACAATAAGAACAGGTATGTCTAAAGCAATAGTGCATGCTCTCTTCTTACGACAATCTTTTGTTGGAGTGACATTTTTCTGTGAAGCGATTCCTCTGTCACTAGCCTAATGGTCAAATTAACTGCCTTAGCTGTGACTTTTTCACAAAAGATCGATCGTCCTCCTCATCTAAATGTAAAAATCGTACGTGAACCTTGTAAAAGATCATTAACCTAACAGCCGTTATTACGTATGTATCGTGTAAGAATGGACAGAGGGTGCACTGACTTCCCCTGTTTGAGGCGACTGTTCTCTTCCACAAGTAATCCTTGTCAATAATGATTCCATATTCAGCAGCTACGTTTAATTGAACAAAATGGCTTTCTTTAACCTGTTAAAAGGGTCTGCTCACTGAAAAGCTCAGTAAGAACATTTAACAAAATAGAATTCAGCAGTGAAAACCAAAGAAAGAATTTTCTGAAGGGTCGTTATTAAAACTATTTTGCTGATAAAAAGGCTGATTATATATTTTTTTCTATACATACATAATTTCTACTATTAACCCAATTAGAAAACCTTTAATGATGTGGATGGCAATACATGTATCTCTGTGATTAGGATGTCAATAAATACGGATTGTTGTCTCAAGTCAGACTCTGAATAATTTTCGCAAGTAAGGAAATATGGTACTGTGTTAATCCATTTGTTTCATCGTAATTTATGTATCTTTCTTTCTACTTTGGTTATGTTAATTCGGTTTTCAACCTCTTGGATTAATCGACGTTGAGGTTAAATGACGAACTGATGAAATCGATGATGGGATAAGCAAATTGATGCATATTATTTGCCTTACCCAAGGTTCGAACCTTTGACTTCATATCCCTACACGGGAATGAGGCTAACAATTTTTCGAGATAATTGAGATACATACATGTATGTAAGAAATTTATTTACTATCCACACACTATTTAATGTTTTATGGATTTGGTTAATAGTTAGTTATTAATTTATGTATAGGTAAAATTATGTTCAACGACTTCAGAGAAAACCAATTGCACGATTGTGTTAATGGATACGTATGTTTAAAGTGAATATATGTTTTTCTTATATTGTAGGTGGAGGTCAATTTTGTTGTTTCATTGTGTATTTTGTTGTTTTTGTGTATGTGATGTATACTCAAATCATATTCTCTCTCTCTCTCTCTCTCTCTCTCTCTCTCTCTCTCTCTCTCTCTCTCTCTCTCTCGCTCTCGCTCTCTCTCTCTTTCTAATACTTTCCATAACACATTGTTAACGCTATTGTTAACGGCAGTGGTCGTTGGTCTCGAGCAAAGATAAAAACAAACATCTTGGTGGCAATGCCTTTGATAAAGCTCTGTTACATGGGCATGCAAATCACTCATTGTAGTGTAAATACCGTTATGTGCATATGAATATGCCAGCGTGACATCGACACTGTAATAATCCGTGCAACACAGTTGTTAACATTCAAATGTATGCAAGGCCTTGGAGTGAATTGTACCCTGTTACTTTGGAATGACTGTTTAACGCTACAGTTCTCTGTAATAGCAGGTTTTATTGCAATTATTTTCATTTCAGTCGCTGTCACGCTCTTGAAGGTGCAAAAAACATATTTTAGTACTTCTATTTTTGCATCGAGGGCGTTCCGGTATTTATTTATTTTCCATCCATTTATAAACGGGAGCACGCCGTGTTTATTCTACCATGCACGTCATTATCATAATCATTATCATTACATGGTGTCGGTTAAGCGCGGTAGAAATACACGAAGTAAAATAACAAAACAATAAAGAAATCTTCAATAATGAGAAATCATAGAAAGTAAAAATGAGTTCATTAGACTTTCTACATAGAAAACAAAGGGTACGTGGGGAGGTGTTTATTTACGTATATATATACTTCTTAGATCATTTTATGTAGAAATAAATTAAAACAGCTAACGTGTGCAACACAGCTGAATTTATACTTCTACCTTACTTCATGCACTGATTTTATAAGAAGCAGTTTCATACAACTAAAAACGGAACTCATTTCACTTACACAGGGTGTCTCATAAGTAATAGCGCAAACTGACAACAAGTAATACACGATAATAGAACCAAAAAAGTCTCAGTAAACATGGGTCATCAAACAAGCCGTTTTCGAGATAATCGCGAATGTGTGATTACAAGCCGCCACTGACTTCATTGTTTGTAAACGTCGTACTAGTTGGTAAAATGCTAATAATGTGTGCGAATGTGTGGTTACAAGCCGTCATTGATTGCATTTTGTAAACACCGAGTGCTTTACTCCTTGCGCGGTCCGAAGTTTGCTCTTTGTTTACGAAACAGAACATTTCCGAGAGGTGGCGTTGTATGGATACAATCAATACACAGTCTAATCGTACTGTGGGGGTCACATCAGTTGTGCTGGACTGCGTAGTGAAAATGGGACCTTACAGCAACGTAGAGTATGCGGATATGCATTTTGTGTATGGTTTGGCTAACGGCAATGCACGGGAGGCTGCACGCTTGTACCAAGAAAAATACCCTGCTCGAAGGCACCCCGAGAGTCGCACATTTACTAGGGTACATCAGCGAGTCAAAGAACATGAGAGCTTCGAACATGGTAGGAGAGCAGGTAGACCTGCACCAATTACGCCTGAAGTTGAGGATATGGTGTTGGAACACAGTAGAACACTCTCCACGAACCTTGAAGAGGAGAATTGCCGCACAAGTGCCAGTAAGCCGCAGTAGTGTATGGAAAATTTTACGCGTACAGTATTGCTTGCATCCAGATGGAAGGACGCTACTTTGAACACCTCCTTTAACAGGTACGAGTGTACAGTAATTGTAACGTAGAACATACTAAAGTAGTGCTGTATTCCTTGTTAAAGTAAGTAGAATGTTCAATAAAAGCAATGAGATCTCCTGATTTTTCATACTGTATTATTGGTATTTTACCAACTAGGACGACGTTTACAAACACTGAAGTCAGTGGCGGCTTGTACCCACACATTCACACACATTATAAGCATTTTACCAACTAGGACCACGTTTACAAACAATGAAGTCAGTGGCGGCTTGTAATCACACATTCGCGATTATCTCGAAAACGGCTTGTTTGCAGACCCATGTTTACTAAGACTTTTTTGCTTGTATTATCGTGTACTTTCACCTGTGTCAGTTTGCGCTATTACTTTTGAGACACCCTGTATAACATTTCTATTACTATAAAACATTTTACAAATATTCACTAGAATGTTTACAGTTCACACCAGGTTTGTTTACCTAAGACATTATTTACTTGACCTTATGGATTATTACTTGATTATCGAATCAAGAAAATTCTGAATGGATAGGTTTCAATTATTTTATACATCATGTATCACAGATCTATAATAACAAGCCTTGAAGCTCCGTATTTCACATTTGAAATCACTAATTTTAAATTTCTGTTAACAAGATCATTCATAAGGTATACACTAATAACAAAAAAATCCAACATCGGTACCCCGGCAAAAACATGCATTTATATGATTTTTATTTCTCATAAAAAATGAATAATCGTACTTGCATTGCCTATATCCCACAAAATTTTTGATGTATTTGTTAATAACACAGTAAAATTAGAAAGTCATATGACAGTTGCCTCAAGTCACAATTCACCTTGGTGTGTAAGTACAAATCATGCCCGGTGACTTAAAGCGATAAGAAATTAGGAAGGTAAGATTGCTATGTAAATCTTACTCACAGCGTTCGACTATAAAGGATAAAGGTGTCAGGAACAAATAAAGGAATAATTCAATCAGCAAATTAATTACATTGCATGTGAGATAAAATTGTTACTTAAGTAAATTGAAATTCTCGAGTTGATCGTGACAGTCACGTTCAACACAAGAATGTATGTTGTTTTGGTCATCAAATTAAATTCGCTCAAGCAAATTTGCATGCCAACAATTTAAAACAAATGGCTAAATTTGACATAATGGCGCATTTGTAAAAATTGTTCTATTAAAAGTTGTGTTTGTGCCAAGAGTTTCGTAGAGGCTGATGTGGTCATAAGGTGAGGCTCTTTGCTTCTCTTTCTTTCCTTCTTTTAGCAGCCAATTTTCTATATTTTCCTTTTCCTGCACACGATATATTTTCTCTGAAAGGTTGACTCTCACCACTCCCCTGCGCAATTCACTGGTTGAAGGTGTTTAGACTTAATACTAGTTGACATCTGAATGCAAGGTAGACCACCAAAAGCTTTTTGAGCTTATGTTTCCCATCCATATCAACTCTGTGAACCTGGTATCCATTAAACGTGAGTAATATATGTTTCAAATCGAGGACATTATTTATACTAACCTGTATACAAAGAAACATTGTCTGTGTCGCGCAACGATACTTATTTCTACGGAATGGTTGATCGGAATTCCTTCTTGGTAGATTAGTCATTATTTTTTATGCTCCATGGACGAAAAGTAACCCCAGGCAAAATCCGAAAGAAAAAATCATCAAATGGGCATTACATGGTGCCACAGTCACAGTGCACTTCCGTTTAAAAAATATCACATAGGCTTCAGACATTGTGTATGTATGTCTGTTATGATTTTATTTAACCGTACTTTTTTTTCTTGCTTAGAGTTTGAACATTTACCATCTGTGTTTTCTAAACTGTAACACAGAGTATCTGAAAGCACTAAATGACAGACATACCGACCTTCTTGTCAAAAGTTAACATAATATTTTTTCTGGATACGTAAGCAAATGCTGTCATTGTATCTAAAGAATATTTATGATGTATTCCTTTCCCAGTCTTAGATGGATTCAACATTATAATACCTAGTGTCCCACAAAGGAGTTTACACTATTTGAATGTTAATAACAGAGAAAGTATTACAGATAACCTGATGGAACTTGTTGTATCTGGATCTGTCATGATTAGTGCTTGTTGCCAATCATTTGTTTTTCTTTAATTTCAGTTCAGTTGCCAGTAGTGACAAGTAATTGACAAGATGGCTGGGAACCTTTCCGTTGAGCAAGGGAAGTGGATTTTAAAGTGTTTTTGGAAATGTGAGAACATGAAAGAAGTGCAGAGGTGATGGCGGACAGAATTTGATACTACGCCACCGTCACGTGTAACAATTACGAAATTACGGGTCAAGTTTGAGAGGGAAGGAACTGTGTGTGATCTGAAGAAGGGACGGTGTAGCAGGAAGAAATCAGTATCGGACGAAAGAGGGATGGAAGCAGTGGTACAAACTAGGGATGTCCAGATCCGGATCCTGATGAAAATCGGAGGGGGACACTTAGATAACCTCCCTTGTTAGTCTTACACTTTGTAATTATATAACACTGCATATATTATAATGTTTTATTTTAATTTGTAAAACTGGAACTGTAGAACAATTGTATATTTTTGTATAACATTTCTATCTTGTTAAATGTGTTAAAGGTTTCATCCTGGAATGGAATGTCTCACATTTATGTGTGTTTCCATTTCCAATACATTCGAATGAATACATATTCGTTTCAGTGGCATTTACAAAATCACCTCTGACATTTTATGTTAAACAAGTAAGATTATTTTTGTGCACGAGTGTGTTAGCCGATGCGTAGCAAAGTATTTTAGGAACAACACTTGAAAAAAATCTTGAAGGACTAACTAATGAAAAATTTCTTTGTAATCGAAGATCATAATACCTTTTAAGGTGTGGTAATATTATAATGGGATTGAGATACCAAACTCTCGGATCCGGATCCGGATCCAGATCCGAAACTTTCGGACCCGGATCCGGATCCGTTTGGCCATCCCTAGTACAAACTTTCACAAGATCCCCCAAGAAGTCCATACATCAAATTCTGCCCACCATCGTCTCTGCACTTCTTTCGTGTTCTCACATTTCCAAAAACACTTTAAAATCCACTTCCGTTGCTGAACAGAAAGGTTCCCAGCCATCTTGTCAATTACTTGTCACTACTGGCAACTGAACTGAAATTAAAGAAAAATAAATGAATGGCAACAAGCACTAATCATGACAGATCCAGGTACAACAAATTCCATCAGGTTATCTGTAATACTTTCTCCGTTATTAACATTCAAATAGTGTAAACCCCTTTGTGGGACACTCTGTATTTACGCCTGAGATTGCTCTATGGGAAAAGAAAAAATGATAAAGGCTGGAGATTTAAGTTTGGCAAAGTTTCTATTCACGTACTCTTTATACAGAGTCTGATCGAGGCTTCACCGGCAAATCCAAAGCACGGATTCCCCAATAGGAATAAATGTTGTTGTCTTAGACAGCTCAAAATGGAGATCGAGCAAGCATTGTGGCCGCAAGTGTTGTGTGCTTGACTTACGTAATGTACTTCTACTTTGACGATTCTATGTTCAATTCCCTCCTAGGTATCTCTTTGTTTTCCCTGATCTTTTTCATCTAATCATCATCCTCATCTTCATCGCCTATAGTCACAATTAACCCACTCACTAAGCCAAGTCTGTATATATTGTTTTAAAAACACAACTTCTCCTTTCAAAGTTCCCTGCATTATCATCTTAACATATAATTTTATCGGTTATCAGGCCTTCATGTAAAGCATTATTCGGCTCATTGTGTCAATTGAGTTGTAAAATATTCGGATCAGGGTATGAAAATATAGTGGCCGAATCATGATCTCTCCATCAAAGGTTCTGCGTTCGAGTTCGACCATGTGTATTTCTTTGCGTGTGTCGCTTCATCAATCACGTTTAGTTGTAAGAGATAGAAAAGCGGCGTCAAGTAAGATAAAGAAAATTATAATCTCATAACACTTATTATTTCGCTAAGTTTTAATGTATATTTCAGAATTCCTCACAATAAAGCCAGAATATAAAACTTAAATTGGTTGTCCTGAAGAGGCCAGGTTATTTGAATATAGTTGAAAAATTCTAAGCGAGTAAAATTAATGTAAGGATAAAAGAAAGATGAAAAATTTGCTTGCAAGCAGAACTTACATTGTCTGAAGATGTTTTCAAGATCACAAGAAGTAAATATTCGTAATATATATTCTATTTACTTACGAATACCAAAGTTATATTTCAGCAAGTGCCAACTATTTAAATTGTTTAAAGTTCTAAATATATAACGAAAGAAGTTACCCCTAATAGGAAAACTTTCGGAAATTACATGTAATGATCCAATGAAACTTAAAAAGAGATTTGTCTATTTCCACATGTCCCTCCAGCCTTTACAGAACGTTCACCAAGAATATCGACAACGAAAATCATATTATTTATCATTCATTCTTTTGTTGGCGTCTTTCTCTTTCTCTTTCTTATCATATCCCTTTGCACCATGTCGAGTAGAACCGCCCGCTGTTCCCAAATGAGGAAAACAATTGTGACCTCATTGAACATACATGCTGTATTCTCTCACTTAGTAAACAGTGCGGATCAGAATCATAATATTGATCTTTGATATTGATCTTACCACATCTGTTCTGTGTTCCCATAAGCAGCAAATCCCCTTACTCTAACGGTTAGAATGAAGCCAGAGAACATGAATTCAAATCCAAGATGCAGCACGAACATCTATTTCTGTTTCCATGTCCAAGTGCCTGTTTGCGCGGATGTTCCTTCAGTATATGATTATCCCACACATATTCACATCGTCAAGTTAAGTAACAAACTCTGTGATGAAGTCAGTACTCAGTTTCATAAAAATGAAAGGTAGGAGGCAGGATTTATGACTGCTTTGTGAGAGAGAAGTTGAATGAACCAAATCGCAGGAACTCGGTAACTTTCCACTCAGATGCTGCCGTGCATTTCAAAGTTAAGTTTAACTAACCTACACCAATTCGTTCACCGATATACGGTTCAAACGTATGAATATGCCTCCATTTAATAACCTTGCACAATAGCGTGGTTACATGCAAATACAAATACAATACAAGTTCGAATTCCGTCTATACGAACAATTGTTAGAGAAGAGGGTTCGTGAACTTAGATGATCTGTCTCGTTACTGAATTTACATTAGCAAGAAAAGAATTAATTAAGGTCTTGAAGAAGTTATTGTGTAACTTTTCGATTTCCTTTTAATCACAACTAGAGCAGAAGAAAGATTGCAATGTAGTGAATTACTAAGACAAGTCTCACGTTCGTTACATAGTATTAAAATGACTCAGCTTCATCCACCTTCCCGATAATGCTTCTTTCTATTTTTCATGTGCTTAATTTGTGTTGTTACGTATCAGTTAGCTTACTTGCCTTCTTCTTGATCTTCTAGCCACTTATTATACTGCAAAAGACCTCGGTAAATTACTTACTCTAATATTATTGTAGAGTGATTTTGGTTTCAATGTCTGTATGTGGACAGGAAAAAAAAACACGTTCCATCTCAAAATGCGGAAACGTGATCATGTAAATGAAGACTAGTTGTGTAAGCACTTTCTATGGAACAAAAATATTTTTTGAATTAATCTCTAAAATATCAACCACAAACTTTAGCAGTCTTGAACTAGGCCTTAGATCTGGTCAACCTACACACCAATCCATATAACGATTTTTTAATTGCCAAATTGTCAAGATTTTTTTTCTTTACTTTACAGCTGTTTCTGAAAGCAGAGGTCAAAATACTGGCACAGTAAAACAAGTATACATTTCGAAGAGTTCCAGTTGTATTCAATTGGTAACTGAATATATGTGCAGATATCTAAATTGGTATTGCCCTTCTATGAATAGGCCAGCAAACTAAGTTTCACTGCATTCTTTGAATTCACTTAGACAATACGTTATAACTTTCACATGGATAAAGTATGTGAACATTGTGTTACACAAGAGAAACTTTACTTACATATTTAAGAAAGTTTCGGAAAAAAAGTGCACACATCAAGAAAGAAATCAAATGGAAAACATTTCTGGTTCTAGATGAATTCTATCCAAATTTTCATACTATTTCATTGACATCTTGCCTATCTCAATTATCTTAATATGTCGTTACTCATACACTAGATCCAGTAAATGACGGAAGCATGCATGCATCGATTATGATAAACGCCAAGCTCTGGCGCCGCGTCCGTTTACTATCTTCCAAAAAGGATCAAAAGAAGCGCCGACAAACCAAATAGATTTAAATTTATCTTCAGTGCTGCGATTCTGAAAGGAAATAAGGTTATATACAGATGTATAAATATGTTCCAGAGTAAACTTACATTGGGAGTCAATGTGAATTATGAAAAAAATCCTCATTAAATTTTGGTAAAATAGAGTTAATGAAACTATTGAGAAAACAAAAAATCCGAATTAAAAATTAATATAGAAACAACGTAATTAGATGAAAAGTGGCGGAAAAGACCAGAAAAATTATCTAGCAAACACACACACGAAACCATTAGCATAGTTTCCGTGTATTTCATAAACTTTGGCTTTCTTATTAAGTTGTTACCAACCGTGTGCAAGTAGGGTCACGCACATACTTGATCTCGGTCATAGTGGAGGTAATATAATCAGCACCACTCTCCGGCCGCCTTTACCCTCCCCCCTCCCACCCAGCTATCTACTGACTAGAGGCTGGGTGAGCCCCAGAGTCACACTATGAAGAGACCCGCTCATATTTCATTGCTGAATATTTAATAGTAACGGGGTGAATTTGATTCAGGTGATTGTATACTTATAGTGGAATATACAGCCCATACATATATACATTTTGTACACTTTCAGTTTTCTTTTGGAAGTACGTTGCCTTTTACTTACAAAATATTGAAGTTGATTTAATGTAGAGATGAATATTTCTTAATTCTAATAATGAGAACCTGTGTTCTTCCTTGCCAATACACTGCCAACATGTTCCTTAAAAGCATTTCTTTTCATGAGTTATATGTGTAGCAAAATAAAAGAAGGAAAACATGATACATCTTAATTACTAAAACCCAAATTTACAGTATGTTTCAAATTATCCTTCAATGTACTGCAATTATTGGAGTTTCCTGAAGAAACTTGCGAGAAAAAATAATTTTAATGCTCCTAAACCTTTAAGAATCCTGCAGTAAAGTTCCAACAAAATTGCTTCATTTCCTACAACTCGATAATATTCCTAAACAAATCTTAGATTGTAAAATTACAAATCACACTACCTCCACAAATGACCCCAGGTTTTGAATGTGTGGGGCCCTATCTCCACATCAACTCATGTGCCTTTATGGTATGTGCAGTGTATAGGGGGTAGCTTTACCTGTTTAAAAACATTTCTTAGTGCATATACCTTTAAGGTGTATCTTTTAATTTTTGTGTTTTGAACATGAACAAATCCTTGAGCAGTTATGTCAGTCACTTTCACTTTCACCGTTGGAGGAGTGGTTAGCACATCGCGCTATGACGCCAGGAGTCCCGAGTTCGAATCCCGGCCTGGGTATGGATGTTTGTGTTTATCCATTTATCAATTTCATCTTGTCATCCACATCTTTGCAAATTAGCCAAAAGTGGCACAAAAAGCGAAATAAAATCAATCAATCAGTCACTTTCAGTAGTTACTGATTCCACATACTTCTATTGTAGGTGCGGTGTTTCGGTTGTGTCCTAATTGCGAACAGTTCTAATTGCGAACGACACCAAAATCGTCCTAATTGCGAACACATAAAAGTGAGAAATAATTTAATGTCCTAATTGCGAACACATGAAACTGAAAAACCGGTTTTCAAAAACAGATAAGGTAGTAATGCAGAGGGACAGCTGGTTTGACTAACAACAATAGCCAACCTGATTGACTTATTATCATATTTTGCTTTGTAAATCCCTCCAAGGTCATTTCACCCTTTCAGTCTGTCCACGTAATCTGCCTTTCATTCATGTGTTAATCACTCGAAAACCCCTTGTTGCCTAAAGTGATGTGGAACTGCTTGAACAGGAAGCGCCGGACAAATAATGTAGAGGAGGGATGGAACCGCAAAATCAACAGTGAACTAGGTAGTCCACATCCGAGAGTGGAAGACCTTACGTAAAGCTTAAAGGCTGAGGCAGAAAAGTCTAATGGCATGATTCATTGCATGGTTTGATTGATTGAGTTGGTGTTTTTAATTCCACTTTATGCACAGCAAGGCTAATCGGGACTGCACCTACAGTTTAAAGTGGGATCCGAACCACTATGCGCTTTCACCGGGTATCGAACCCGGGGCTCCTTGCTTACAAGGCGACGACGCTACCACTCCGCCATCGGGAAGGACCGATACTTGGGATGGAAATGAGCCTAGAAGATGTAAAACGGAAGAAAAAATGTGGTTTTGTTTTTTTGGACGGGAGGGTGACGAGGAGCAACTTGTTTACTAACAAGTAAAAGGAGATTGGTGATATTCCTAAATTTTAAAAACAGTGTCATTTTTTAAATTTAATTTGAAATTTAGGTAAAGTTAATAATTGTATTATTAAATGACGAAGTTCTTTTCCGTTAAGAAGTGTGCAGTACGTAGTCCGATAAAAAATAGGCCACACTTTTATTATTAAATTATATATACTTTGGCGACTACTTTAATCATGTCGAAATTTATCTGATCCAATAAAACACTGACCAATCTCAAGTCTGGAAATTAGTTCCTTTAAAAAAAATCGTTAAAAGGACTCGGGAAGTGTGAGAGAAAGTTGTAGCTCCCAAGGTAGAAAAATGTGTTCGCAATTAGGACACAGCCCTTCGAGGATATTCCTGTTCAGGCAGCAAGTGTTCGCAATTAGGACTGTTCGCAACTAGGACTGTTCTCAATTAGGACGACACCGGTGTTTCAAATCTTTTCAGTACAGTTTGCCCAAGTGAATAATGGTACAGCACCTTTGGCAAAGGTCAAGGACACGCTTCCTTCAATTTCTCTCAGTAGCGATTAACCTCAACACAGGACATAGAACTAAGGTACTATACGGTACATAAGAGTAACAACATACTATCATATCTGTGTTACTGCAAAGGGATTATGTTGAAGAGTTTAGTTTCATACATCGTACATCTATATACACGAAAAAGTTTGAAAATATATATTGCAGATTTTGACATATGGGAGTAAATGAAGACAGACTATTAATCCCTTATTTTCGACTCGAATTCCGGACTCCTAGTGCCGAAGTATGCTATTGTTGTACACTAAAAAGTTATTCTGTAACATGGTATGGATTAGGAAATATAATGCATACTATAGATTAATAAATACGATTAACTAAATTACGTTAATTACATCAACCCCACCTTCGGCCGTGATCAAGAATGTGTGGGGCCCTAACTCCACACCCCCTATACGCCTTCATGGCGTGGTACAAAGCACAGGGGAGCACTTTACCTTTACTTTACGTTGACACAGACAGACCAATTTAATTAAGATTGATTTATTTGTCAGAGAACTTACCAAAAATTGTATCGCATTTTTTCAGGATAGTGATCCGTGGTAACGAACCGACAGATGTGATGATAAATAATTAGTTAATTGGTACTTTCTATGCTTTTAGTTCCCACAAAATAAGTCGTATGATACCATCTTTCCTACTATATTTCCTTGTCCCCGTAATTAGAACAACCTTCAATTATCGTGTGCATTTTCCATTGCCGAATCGACCACAAAACGCTACCTCAATGCTGTTGTCTAAGGTCAGTAAAGCTGTCGGAGGAGTTATTTATAAATTTATAGCCTAGTGGAAGGAAGTACATTTTGTAATCACGTTGTTCGGCTTCATTTGCTAACCATGTAATGGTTATTATAAATTAGAAATACGCCGCATCCTTGAAGCTCATTCATTCGCATCGGTGCATTTACGTCGTTTCTCTTCATTATCACACTTCTTACGCTAATTGACTTCCGCCTGGAATGAGGTCTACTCTCTAATTCACAGGTCCGTTGCAACAATTCCAATACTCTTGTTTGTTTATATCGAACTTAATAACTGAATTTCTATTTCGGAATAAGATCGATGTAAAGTCTTTCCTAGCCTTGAGCACCAAAGCATCAGGCTATAAATTATCATCAAGAACGCTCCAGATGTTGATGTCCTTGCTCCAAAGAGTTATCCAAAATCGAAATGAAACACACAGCAACTTTGCATACCCAAATAAAAACTGGGTCTAGGTCTACATTACAGCATAAAAAAGAAGAAACATGAATGGAAAACGATTTAGTTGTGTTGATATTAATAGAATTATATTAATAAATAAAGTGAACTTGTATTCGGCTCCAGGCTAGAAATAGGAGGGGGCTACGCGAGGGGACACCTTCACCTAGTTCCTTAGAGCTTTCAAAGTATGAAAGCAAGGAAATTGAATATCTGTTGAATTTTATATTTGGTACTTCTGTAACCACCACACAGAGTAAATTATGTATGAGACAGAAAGAAACAAAAGCAAGAATGTTTACAAACTTCCTGTCTTACTACGCAAGTGACGCTTATGAGTGAGTGGTAGGAGACGCCCTGAAGAGACGCCTTTCTGGCAAAAAGAGGATGCTGTAGGGAAAGAACAAGAGTACAGTCCATAAGGGGACTTCAGGATACCCTGCTAACTGCTCGTTCCTCACATGAGCCTCCACGTGAAGGGTCAATGTGGATCACTTGACCACGAACCTGGAAAATAGAAAAAAATAGTTATTTACTATTAATTTCTCTCTTATTTATTTGAATTCCTTTCCCCTATTTCTATTTTTTTTCTGTCTCGAGATTTTCTGTTGATGATTCCTCCGTTTTCGGACTCGTTCTCTCCGTTATTCTCTTTTCATCTCTTCTAGCTTTCTCTCTCTTTTTCATTCTCTCTCTCTCCGTCATTTTCTCTATCTCTGTGTTGATGCCTTTTATTTATTTGTCTCTCCCTCTCCCTGTTTTACATTATAAAGCTTTTTATCTTTTTTTCCCTCTCACTTTTATTTCTGTTCCGTTTCATCACCCAGTTTATTTTTGTTTATCGATCGTATTTTGAGTCTGACCTTCCTTAAAAAAAATTCTTCCCCTACTCCGCGTTCCCCGTTTCCACGTTTGGTTCGACTAAAAAAGATTTCTCTCTTTTAATTGTCCACTACTTTATCCACTGTCTTTTTATTATTAATTTACAAAGAAACGGTTTTGAATATCTACATTGCTTGAACAATTTAGGGTTCAGTATCAGATTCTTTTGCAAAATGAATCCATTGGAAACCTGTTTGTAACATTGTTAAATATGGGAAGTTTGCTTAATTACTAGAATGTTCATTGTGGAAAGTAGTTATTCTTCTAGATGTGCAAAAATTACAAGACTCCGTGATGAAGTTGTTAGCGTGGCAAATTAAGAAGCAGAAGTGCCAGGTTCGAATCCAGATAAGACATGGACGTTTCATTGTGTTTTCCCCTATTTCACCAATTTCTCAATTATCCTCATCCTCGCGATTAGCCTACGTACAGAAAATTAAACCCATTCATTATAGCAAAATATGTGCGTAAAAGCTGTAGCCTCAAACTAACGTTTAAATACATGAGATGTTTGATATCTCATGTCTGTTTTATCAATGTTGTTAATATCATAGTACTCGAATAAAAAAATGCATGGAGACTACCATCTAAACAAAATTAAAGTATATTTAATTTTTTTAAATAAAATTAGTCCATCCTGATAGTTAGAATAAAGTTTCTTTGATTGGAATTCAGAGAATAATACATTAGTTTTTATATCAAAGTGTATTAAATATTAGTCATTTTTCAACTTTCTGGGTGACGGAACTATTATTTTCAGATATTTAGCAATAAATAAACAATAATGGGATAAAGAATAGAAGAAAATGCAGGATAAGAAACCAGCAGTTTCAATTTATGATACAACGAAACACACACATACTACATGGAAGGAAATAGTTTGATTCAAGTACAAAATAAGCATTCTAGTGTGCCTTCGGATACATCTTAATTTGCCATTTTCAGGTGCTATATTAAAAAATGTATCGTATTAGAAGTTTCGGTGAACGACGAACAAAGAAAAATTACTCACACAGTTGTATCAACAGATCATATTTGAAGTGCGTAAATTAATCTGATGCATTTTTATTTCTGAGTGTAGAGAGGTAAAAAGGCGACTTAAAATAAGTAAAATAAAGAATTAATAATAGTACCTTCTTCACTTGCCAGTATCCAATTATAAGTTTTAGCATTCTCGTCTCGATTTTCAGATATTAGTCTTCGTCTCAGTATCGGTCTCGTCCCCATTGCGATGGACAGACAAAAAACACTAAAGAAATGTAAAAGAGGAGCATTCAGCACTAAGAAGAACCAATTGTTTCACCATAAATGTTGTACCATTTTATTGGAGTCTCTCCTATGTTTGTTGGTTTAAATTAAATTAGCACTCAGTTATATGAATTAACTATGCCTACGTACAAATAGTTTTCTACGCACTTTCGGTGTGAAACAACATGGTATGGTAATAGATATTGACTTTCACTTACAAAGCGCACGGGTATATCTCTGTTAGGCCGATAGGATCTGGGTCGCCCCCAATTTTTGATACTGTATAAAAACGTAACAAACTCTTTACTCACGTCTATGATTGAAAGACGGAGCTTAATTGACAAAGCAAAGCGAAAATTTGGTTGTTGAGTAGCTCACCTTCGAGTATATTCACCAAGACAGTAAATCTCCGATGGGAATATTTGAAACACGATTACTTATTTATTTCCTGCACTGTCAGTGATGAATCTGAAATATGCAATACCATGTCATATCGTAGTTTTGTACTTGTAATATAGTTGCATCTATATTATTACAAATATACCTCTCAAGCATAGTTATGATAGCATAGAAAGCAGAAATTTGTATATTTAGATTATTCAGGCTGCAGACAATTTTTATGAAGAAAATTACAATTTTGTACAATATACACTTTGAGAATTTCCATTATTTTCAAACTTTTGACATGCTAGTAGTACAATTATCACCTTCGCATTTTAAAATTGACTTCTAATGCTGAAAATTATTAATGAATAATGAAATAAGTATTTTATAGAAATAGCAGGAAACTGTCTCAAAGAGTCTCGTTCTCGTCTCGATTTTCAGATATTAGTCTCAGTATCAATCTCGTCCTCATTGAGATGGTCGGACAAAGAACACTAAAGAAATATAAGAGAGTAGCTTGGGGAGGAATTTACTCGACATCTTATTCTTAAAATGCTGCCAAGATTCATTCCACTGGGTATCGAGCCTGGGACCCTTTGATTCCAAGTCGTTAGTGTTATCAGTAAGCTATCGGAGAGGCTCTGTGCCTTTATAATATTAAGATATTAGGATTTATATCATATTCATCACATTCATATAATTACATTTGTTGATATTATTTGAAAATTAAAAAAATAACGTCAAGTTCAGTTTAATTGAGATATGCGACAACTACCTACCAGCAATTGAAATAATAGATAATAAGATGAATTCCGTAGCAACACTCCATGTATTTTATTGCAAATTTGTAAACATATATTTTTTTGTATTCTTTCTCACTATTCCTTCCTATAAGGAATCATTAATGAGCATTTTACACTTTCTTTGTTGAAATGAAGAGTCACTAAGGAGGAGACTGAAAACAATGATTTCCTCGCCCAAGTAATTGTCCTGAATAAAATTACATCCTACACGACTGTGACAATAGTAATACGCACGTTCAATGAGCATACTTAAAGTTAATATATTCACATCAAAGTTGTCATTTAAAGATGCAAACTGAATGTTTTCTCCTTTTCAAGAGCATCGCCATGGTAGTCATAATATGTGACTTGAATATTTAATTAGTTATCAAGGAAACGATTGACATATTGGCACTGGTAAATTTCTTGCACTCATCATTGTACACGCAAGTGCCAAAAGTCATAGGATACCTACCCAATATTGTGCGAAGTGCAGCAACTCGACATGGCATGTAGTGTTGCCCACGAGACGAGACTTTGGCCTGTCTCGTCTCGTGAAAATGCTGTGAAATGCTGTCTCGTCTCAAAAATATTCGTTTGTCAAAGGGACACATGATCAATCTCGTCTCGTCTCGAATTTTTAAAAGCCTGTCCCATCTCGTCCCGTGGGCAACACTAATTGGCATAGACTCTACCTTGAAGTCTCGATAGCAGCCCATAATTGCTTGGTTGTTGCAGGTGCAGGATGTTGTGCACGAATGAATATTTTGATCATATCCAAAGTATTGATTGATTGATTTGGTGGTTTAAGTCCACTTTATGCAGGGACTTGACCTACAGATCAAAGTGGAATTCGAACCACTATGTGCCTCCACCGAAAATCGAACACGGGACCCCTTGATTATAAGATGCCGACGCTACCACTGCGCCATCGGGGAGGCCCTATATCCAAAGTGTACCACGCAGCACAGTATCCGAAGGTGCGAGGAGTCAAAATAAGTAATCAAACCTATATCTTTGAATTTCTTCCTTTATTTTTATCGCATGTTTTTTCACATGATAGGAACAAAGGAGAGTGAAACAAAATGTATATTTACCAGCCTCCGTGGCGGAGTGGTTAGCACAGCGAGATACAACGCCATGGTGCGGGTTCGAATCCCGGCCTGGGCATGGGTGTTTGTCATCAATTTCATCATATCATCACTCATCCTCATCTTCGCGATTAGCCAATAGTGGCAGAAAAACAAAGTAAAATAAACTAAATTAATCAATCAATCAAAATGTAAATTTCACTAACAAATTTGTAATGTATTAAAGAAATAATTATTTACGTATTCAAACGCTGAACTGTCAACCCTGTTTGTAGGGGGGTGCATATATCACTGGGTGTAGTGCCTCAAAATATGATACGTTTTTGTATTGGACAAAACTTTGCATGTATTGTATTTTTATAATGATATTCAAATTGCATCTAAAACTAGTTATTTCATAAAATTATTATTAATTAATAATTATATCCATTAGTACCTAAAAGTCCTAAAATGAAGTTTATGAAGTACTAAATCCTTCTTTTTTAGCACCTAAAAATCCTTTCCCTAGTCATGCCATCATTTCACCAGTCAAGTTTTTACAGTGTGATAGTTCCCCAAATCGAGTACGTACAAAACAATTAAGTAACGCTGAAACAGTCGTTAGAGGCAAAATAGCCTGACTGAACACAGATGCACATGTTACAAAACTATGCAATACGTAGAGAAACATAGAAATTGTGCACTAGCAACAAAGCTAAATATAGACAGTTATTTTTTATGTTATTTGCTGTCTTCATCGACCCTTATTAATAATTTTCTTCAGTGTTTTGTCAGAGTTTTGACTAGACTTTGCATAATATTCAGTTCCAATCACAGAAGACTTCAACCGCGGCTCAATGATGAGAGGATTCCGTTGTGTCCCTGAAAACATACCCATGCCACTTCCCATAACATTTGCAACACAAATATCTCCAATAGATTTTCTTATGTAAAATTGTTCATGAAGCAAGTTTCGTTTCGTGCTTTCGACGGTCTCCGTGCTATCGTTGACACTACATATGACTACTGTGAAAATGTCTGTGTAACCCAACCTCAACTCATTATGAAGGAACTGTTAACAATATTTTAAGTGAGAAGTCTACACCAATGCGAGGTTTCTTCCCTTTGTCATTCTCATATTAAATCCTTGAAGAAGAAGAAGAAGAAGAAGAAGACTAAGTTCATGAATGGTTTCTGGAAGTCCATGAATTTAAATGTTATTTAAATTAAAATAGATAATTTTATTGTGGAACGAAACATATATTCTAAATATGTGTTGCAAAATGCGAAAAAAGTGAATGAAAAATGATAATTCAGTAGAGTCGGAACCAACAGTGAGGAAATTAAATGATTCATTCATTATCCAGTTGCATTATTATAGTTGCTGATATTGAAACAATGAACAAAAAAACAAACAAACAAAGAAGAGTATATAATGCTTAAAAATATAATATATTATTTTACCGGATGGGCTTCCTCGATGTCGCAGTAGTAAAGTCGTCGTATTGTAATCAAGCAGTTCAGGGTTCCATACCCGGTGGAGGCACATAAAAGGTTCAGATCGTACTTTAAACTGTAGGTCAGTATCGATTGCCCTTCCTGTGCCTAAAGTATACTTAAAACCAAACTCAAACACACAAACAAACTATTTTACTGTTTATGTGTATTGTATTTGTATTTAGTTATTTAGCGTCGCTTTTCTGCCACTTTTGGCAAGCCGTGACGGTGAGGAAATGGATGAAGGGACACTCACAAAGAACACCCATGCCTAGCCCGGAACTTGAACCCTGAAACTTCGGTTACGAGATCGAAAGTCGACATTTAACTCCACCGAGCTGACGTGTTTATTATGTGAACCACGGTTTTCGTTAGTGGGATGCCTCCCCTAATAATCCAAAAGCATTTATATACATATATTGTACTGGATGTCACCACCAATAACTGAAAGATAACGACGCTTATGATCTGAATCCATCTATGGATTCCATCACCCCTCCAACATCAAAATAAAGAAAAAAACTATAATTGAAAGATTTTTTTAAAATAAAGAAAAAAACTATAATTGAAAGATTTTTTTAAAAAAATATATTTTTGTTGTGCACTGATCAAGGTTTGCATGTTTCTAGAACGAACATTTTTAAACTAAGTTCCAGAGTGGAGAGGTCCTCATATTTATTCGAGCCTGCTTCTCTCCGTTAGGACTGCCACCCACGTGGTTGGGTCTGGCTAGCGTGCCCTTTATTACATAAGCTCATTCCCTCGCTCCAGCTTTTAAAACTCTTATTCCACCGTCAACAAGCAATAAACGTGCTCTGAATGGGTTGGCTTGAAGCTCTTTCATTTTACCGCCTCTGTTAGACGGTGCTGCACGCTTAGGGACCCTCTAGTATATGGGATTCAAACTGAGCACGCACAAAACAAATAGGAAGTTCTGGCTAGGCAAAGGGTTTCGAATACGTTTCTCTTTTATTTGTGTTTTAATGCCGCACGAGCAGACCTTCGAGGACTGGAACTGCAAAACGACTATTCTCTATCCACTGGAAGAATGAAGTCAATTCTTAGAAATTGTATTGGTTGTTCCAATAGCAGCCGTGTAGGAATCTTGAGTGCAGGAATATAGTGCATGTGGTAAAGTTATACCACAATGTAGCTGCTGCTACAGTAAAGTTGTGGGACCTGCATTCAAAATTGCAAGAATAAACAAGACTGGATCCAATAGAACCAATGCTACGTCAGTAACAAGGAACACTGTGGTGTTAGGTAGAGAGGAGAGAACGAGACCAAAGATTTTGCCTTGAGCTGTACGATGAGTGATGATTAGAGTAAATTGATGAAAGGACACGTCTGACTGCCATGCGGTAGACCCGGGTTCGATTCCCAGGGTGGATAATCTAAGGTCAATTTTTTTCCGGCCTTGTCCCCGCATAAAGCGGCTCTGGGGCTCACCCAGCCTCAAATCAATGGGTACCTAGGGGCAACCTGGGGGGTAAAAGCGGCCAGAGCGTGGTGCTGATCACATCACCTCCAAATTACCTATATCGAGAATGTGTGGGGCCCAACCCAATCCCTTAATGTGCCTTCAATGGCAGAGGCATACTTATACAAGTAAAAAGATGGCATTTTACATTCTACATTGCTCTTATTAGCTTTTTTATTGTTATTACTAGCTGATTGTCCGGCGTTGCCCGGGTATTTATTTATCCCGATCTTCTATTAGACAGGAATATAATGAATTCTAACTATATTGTAAAATGGACTTGGAGTTGAACGGCATTGGGAGTGTCACTATTCATCTCAGCGGCCCCGAAAACTATGGATTCCACACTAATATCGGTCGTTTTCGATTATTTTTACATGTCACCCGTTCCCACCCCCACCCCTAGGGGTGCCAGGGTTGTCTTGGAGTTGAATGACATTGGGAGTGTCACTATTCATCTTAGCGACCCCGAAAACTATGGATTCCACACTAATATCGGTCGATTTACATGTCACCCCTTCCCACCCCCACCCCTAGGGGTGCCAGGGGTGTCTTGGAGTTGAACGGCATTGGGAGTGTCACTATTCATCTTAGCGACTCCGACAACTATGGATTCCACACTAATATCGGTCGTTTTCGATTATTTTTACATGTCACCCCTTCCCACCCCCACCCCTAGTGGGGGGGAGCAAATATAGTTCACTTTCTCTGTTTATATAAGGTGTAGCATAGTACGGGAGCAAAAGTGGCAAAAAGTGGGGAGGCAACTGCCCTTCGGCCCCCTCTAGTCGCCGCCACTGGTCCATTCAAATGCAACCATGCAAACTGGTAGGGGTGCCAGGGGTGTCTTACCCTCACAGTATTTCTTTCCAGATTGTAAATCATATGTGTACTAAGTTTGGTCATCGTGAATGTCACCAATTAGCTTAGAGACTCCGAGAAACTATGGATTCGACACTAATCTAGGTCGTTTTCGACATTTTATTTTTCACCCCCTCTCACCCCCCATCCCGATAGGAGTTGAACGGCATTGGGAGTGTCACTATTCATCTTAGCGACCCCGAAAACTATTTATTCCACACTATTATCGGTCGTTTTCGATTATTTTTACATGTCACCCCCTCCTACCCCCACCCCTAGGGGTGCCAGGGGTGTCTTACCCCACAGTATTTCTTTCCAGATTGTAAGTCATACGTGTACGAAATCGCTCGAGAGTTATGCCGGAACAATCAAACACACACATATACACATATACATCCATTTATATATATTTGATTTGATTTGATTTAGTTTTATTTTACTTCGCGTTTTGTGCCTCTTGGCTAATTTGCGAAGATGGGGATGAGTGATGAAATGATGAAATTGATGAAAGGACATTCACAAACAACCAAGCCCGACCGGGATTCGAACCCGGGACCCTTGGCGTCGCAGCGCGATGTGCTAACCACTCGGCCACAGAGTCGGGCATTTATATATATATATATATATATATATATATATATATATTGTCACTTTTGTGTAATACAGCATATTTTACAGTGAGTAGTAGCTATGGAATTACTATAACACACGCTAAAATTTCTATAATTTTATTCATTTTTCGCAGAAAAGCCAGGTAACATTATAAATCAAGAGGAAATAGACTATGCATAAATTCAACTGGATAAATTCAAGTGTGTTTTTCAATAAGTTCCTAACCGCAAAAATTTCTCCATTTTAAGTTTTGACTGTACAGAAATACTTCCTCTCCACTTCTCAAATGGAAGCGGACGGAACAATTTCGCCGAGTTAACACGATTTTCACCCACATCATTATCAGAACGTTTTCTTGATGCTTTAAAAGTGAATTAACACTTACAGTGCTCTCCACCTCACTATCAATCCTTATTGCTTGGACGTGGTAAGGAAATCAATGCAAAAAATGTCAGGTAAAATTATACACACACACACACACACGTTTCACCAGATAAAATTGGCTCGAGGAAAATTACAGTCTTCGTTTTGACGTTTGACACACATTCAGATGGATGTTTCCCCGTCCTAATGTGAGAATTACAATGTATGTCAAAAGTGTGTATGTGCAAGGGCATGTAAAGAGCAGTGTACTATTTGCCTTCCGATTCACTGCCTGTCTTGTGATTGATGTAAATGAGATACTCTTACACAACATGAATATTTCAGGTTGGAAAATTAACTCTGCAATGCTAGTAAGTACTACACGATACACTTAACCCCTCCCACTGTGGTTGAGGTCCGTCAAAAAGGAATATCGTTTCGAACTTCTACGTCTACGTTTCACACTTCGTCGGGGTCGTGTGATGCTAACGCCGATAAAACAATTTGCATTCGTCTTAAAATCAGGAACACGATACATTCTGTAGGTGTAAAGAGAAACACCAGTTTATAAATTGCATTTGCATTTTAACATTTGGTGCATGATTTATTTTTGGAAATTATTTCTATAACGTAATAATATTTGATAAAGATTCAGTCCATCATCAACATCGAAAGTATTTTACTTACATCAGAGAAGTATCAAAGTGTCATGTCAACAGTAATATTGTTATATATATTATAGTAATAAGAGAAATAGACACTGGTTGATGATTTAAATTTGGTCGCTAGCACAGCACTGTATTTTGCTTCTAACATTTCTAATTCCACTTGTTACAGGTCAATATTATGATCTGTCTTTTCTTGCTATTGTCTTTCTTGGTCTTTCCTTCTCCTTGGTTCATTCAACAGTTGAAGAACGAATGTCTTCATTTTCACCTGTCAATTCTTTACTTGATTTTTTTAAGACACGGCCATTTAATATTCCTCGTCTTAGACACTAATGTGTAAATATGCATCTGGTTTTTATCTTGTTACGCATGATTTAATTTTTCACAGTTTCTGGCAAACATCTCTCAAATTTCAGACAACATCAATCTTTTGTCAACTTTCAGACATTTTGTATACATTGATTCGTCGTCTATACTGAGAGCACAGCGTATGACAAAACCCAACTTACATCGTTTCTTCACAGTGAAACGTTCAACGAGGAAATTGCACAGAGGTCAAAATATTCTCTCCTGGTGTTATTCTATCACATGAAATGACTACAAAAATATGTACACTTTGTAGATTGTGACACATCATTGCAAGAAGAACAACAAAAAAGGAAAAATCACAATATTTGAATGGAAAAGTAAGAAGAATAAGAAAGCTATTAAGAAAATTTGGAAGGAAGGGGTCATTTTGACCTCTTCCGCCGTTCTAGTGTAGAAACAAAGGAAATATCCAAAAGTGGGATTTACATAACTCATCCTTCAATTCTAAATCCTTAAATGCCTTAAATCCAACAAGAAGATATTCTTCAATTCGTGTTAATTTCTGGCCCCAGTCGGTGATTGACTCATGATCTTGCCATCGATATTTTCGGGTTCGAGTCCTAGTTTGGTCATGCATATTTCTTTGTGAGTGTCCCTTCATCAATTTCAATAAACCATCATTCATCCTCGCTGTCGTAATTAGCCAAAAGAGGCAGAAAAACTATGTTAAAATTAGAAAAATACAAAACAAAATAGAAATCCTAGGAGAAATAAATAGATTGAAAAAAAAATCCAATATTTTCGTGATTCTTCCGAACAGAGATACATAAAGGATGTAGAGTATTAGTCAAGACAAGAAAATGTAAAAAAAGTGAATTGCTGGCATTCACATCCGGAAACTCGTACTTCTGAGCACCACGCCCTGACACCTACGTCAATATTGTCGACTTGATAATGTTTCGTCACTGCCAGAACAAACATGGCATATTTTTCTTTGTTATTATTATTACCTTGTTGATACGTTTCGCGATTGCCTTCCTATCAAAGATCCAATCGATAGAACAATTAGTGGCCTTAACTGCGTTTTGGTCTTTTTTAATTTCCTCTTCGTATAACTATTGTCAGAAACGTCAAACAACTTGGTCATGGCAACAACATAAACAAGACGAAGCTGTGAGGCTTCACTCAAGTGATTTGTCTAGAAATTGGATTGACACGGTTTTGTGGACATATAATTGCAAGAGTTCGTGCGTTTTGTGGTGCGCTTACGTTCCGTAGCAACAACGTGAAAGTACATTGTTTTCCTGTTAGCTGGTAGGTTTTTGTACGTTTCATTTTGGGGAAAACAATGACGTTGTGGTGAAGTGGGATTCGAACCCAGACAATGCCACACACGAGATCTATCACCATCAAAAACTTTCGGATTCGGATTTCGATGACGGCCCAAAAGGGTCGGATTTAACGAAAAACGGTACGGTGTATCGGTTATAGATGATATTTCGTAACTCAACGAAACGAAAATTAAAAGATTCACGTTTTCGTTTCGATGTCAAAGTCTAAGTCCCGGATTCGTCTCGAGTCTCGAAGTATTTAGTTGAAACAACTAAACGACAGGTCACCGGAAAAGAAATTCACAACGTATAGAGGTCCTCTAAACGTTGTGAAAATTTGCAAACAACATTTCTTCATAACATTCTTATGTTTCAATGCTACGATCCCTCGAAAAACTGGATTTTATCCTGAATATACAAATATATGCAAGCACGCAATACAGACTCACAATTGATGCTAATGGATTGACTTGGAGAAATTACTACAAGCAAAATATATGAAATCTGTAAAAAAAACAGGTAGAAACCTTTTTGGTATGTGAAACAAATTTGTTTGAGGTATTTTTTCAAAAACGTTCGAAAGCCTCGAACGCCACTAGAGTCTCGGACACAATCTCGGTCTCGTCTCGATTTTACGAAGGTATGTCTCGTTCTCGGTCTCGTCTCGACTCGTCTGGGAGGCTCTGGTCTCGTTCTCATCCAGATTTCTAAACGGTAATCTCGGTCTCGCATGAAGTGTTTAGAGGAGACGGACGGAATGGAAACTTGTCTCGTCTCGGTATCATCCCTAGCCTCGGTTAACACAGAATTTTACGTTCCCGTAAGTGGCATCCTTCACATTACAATAACTCACTTTCGCAACCTTTTGTGTTAAAGGAATCACTATTAATACAGCAATAGAGCTTTTGAACAAATTATTATTTCTTTCCATTGCATTCAATGTATCATTAGCGAATTTACTTAACTAAAAAGAGAATAGTTAAGGATATTTGTTCCCACCTCGAAGTCCACGCAAACAACAGTTTTCAGTTTTCACTCTACAAGCAGTAATGGGAAACTTGGTAGAACTATTTTCATCTGCAGTTTGTGGTCAGCAGAACCTGGACCAACTTGCGCGCAGATTTAATTCTAGTTATACGGCACATGATGAAACAAATTTCTAGTTTCGAATGGATAAACCCATATTGTGTGTAACACCAAAACCGTTGCTCTAGAAATACACTGTCGTTTGAGGTTGTTTGTTATCTTCCAAGTACAATAAAGGGGGAAAACTCAATGTTATTTGCAAGAACTTCCTTTCTATTCTGTAAACCTAACCTACACGCAGGTAAACAAGCCGTCCGGGGTTGCAGTCGTTGCAGTACCATTTTTACAACCAAGGGCAAGGATAAGAAATTATTACTTTCCGTGCAAGTTATATCATCAGGCGCGAAACGAAACGAAAGTTGTTCAGTTCTTCAGACTCGTATAGATCGAACTAAAATCAGAGTTGTGGAAGTTACTGAATGAATATAAATAAATAATTAAATAAATAAAATGAAGCGTCTTAATGAACTTTGTCTTGCAAAGCATTAGCTTTGTTAGTTTGTCATACAATATAGGCAAATAAGACATTTCGTTTTTAACCATAGGAACATATTCCACACTCCCGACACACTTATTTGAGACGGATGCAAATAAATAGCGTGCAGTTCTGATGCATCCATTTCAATTTTAACAACCAACACATATGAATCGCTCACTGCAGAAAGGCAACTAGTCCAATATTTACACATTTTCTTTTTTGTGACGATAATGGTTTGTAATAGCTCAATGGATCGTTTACCACAGAAATGATACTTGTCCGCTCGATAACAATGGGCATGGCAACGCCTTTAATTTTCCGTTTACTGCAGAAAGGGAGCTTGTGCCTCTCCAGAAAAATTGTGAAATGTGGACATGTTGCCTTTCTGCAGTAAGCGATTCATATACACGTTCACGTCATTTTAAGTTAACCTCCGTGGCGGAGTGGTCAGCGTAGCGTGCTACAAAGCCAAGGGTTCTGGCTTCGAATCTCGGTTAGGAAATGGATGTTTGTGTTTGTCCCAATGAAAAAAAAAAACAGAGATTGATACATGTGAAAACGGTGAAAAAGCGAATAACGGGGTATACTGCCGCTTAGGGGAATTTTTCCATCTGGGAGTGTAAGTTTGTATTTAGGAAGTGGAAGGGTAATAAAATTTTGATCCAAAATCGCCATAAATTGGGCCTTTGTGAAAATTTTTAGTTGATGGTGAGAAAAGTTTGGGGGGTGGATAAATCACAGATCGCGATCGAAAGTAGCATAAAAGCAATTTAAATTGGAAATGCACGGTATCGTTCCTGAGAAAAGTAAAAACCCCCATTCTTCATTTGCAAAGTCGCGCGTAAAATTTTGCACCGTTGAATTTTGTTCAAGGCAATCGTCTCTGTGTGAACGTACTCATTTAACACAATGCAAAATTTTATCCCGCAAGATCACGGTGCTACCGTGACGCGTCCCGTATATCGAGCACGTTTGGGGTACATTTAACTGTAACGGTGACACGATCGCGGTAAAACTAACGCGTTCGTCGCGTTAAGTTACTCCCCAACTAACATTTTTCATGTAGCGCCCGTGACGAAGTACATTTTATTGCCAGTTATTAATTTGCAACGACGTCGCATAAACATACCGTTACTCCAGCCCCCATTTATCACTCCCAGCTTGTCAAGTTCGTGTCTTGATTACAGAAAGCTAAACAAGGGTCCTTAATTGTTCCAAGAGGACGTGAAAAAAAAGGGGGGGTTATTTTTAGACGGCTTGTTCGATGTTCCACAAATAGCCAGTACTAAATTACGGTCCGCTCGCTTTGAGATGTTGCACAATGAAACAGGAGAGAAGATCCGAAAGCAGAAAAATGTCAACTCAAGTTTACATATCTATGAATAGCTTTTCCGCGTGCCTGTCTTGTAGCGTTTTTTGCGGGGACGTGGCAACGCAGCCTCGCGGTCGGGTAAATGTTTTCGTCGCGGAATGCAGACTGGTTTTCACCAAGCGATTTCCGGACTTCTTCTCCCCACTTCATCAACCCGCTATTTCTTGCCTCCTTGGATTACTAAGAGCAGCGCGTGATATAAATAACAATACGGCACATGGGAAGACGCTCGTTTCTCCGAAAACCGTACAAAAGTGGCTGATCTTAATTACAAAGGCGCGAGTGGGGACGGGAGAAAATTTCAAACGAGAAAAAAATAATCTATTTGCTTTTTCCATGCACCAGGGAAGGGTGTAAAGGGTGGGTGACCTTTCCAAGTGCCAGCCAATCTTCCACGTAGTACACATTGCATACTTTCAGGGGAAAGAAGCTCTTGCGGACCCTGCCAGGTTATTCCTCTATGTTTGTTGTTGTTGTTGCTATTGTTCGTTCTTTTGCATGCTGAGTGGCTCTTTACATCCCCTGCTTTCATCACAGCTCCGGAGATATTTGTCATTAGATATATTATTGGTTGAAGTCCACTTTATGCTCAGGTAGGCTAATCGAGACTGGCCCAACTGTTTAAAGTGTGATCCCAACCACTATGCCAACGGAGATCGAACCCGGGACTCCTTGTTTGCAAGGCGACAGCGTTAGCACTACGCTGTTGAAAAGGTACTAAGATATATTGTTGTTTTAATCCTTGATAAGTTGAACTACATATTAGTTTTCAATGAATGAATGCATTTTAAAATCATGTGTTATTTGATTGCACAAAAACTTTCCATTTTTTTATTGTTAGATGAATTTGTTCTGTTTTGTGTGACAATCAATAAGAAAAAAGTCAAACAATAAGAGATTAAGAGAGGAAATTGATGGATATGGTAATTAAGTATATCAAATATTTTTTTTCGTGTTTCTGGAACATACTATGCAGCTGTGTTGCAACATGTCTAATAAATGAGGAAAAATATTTCCTACACAGTACGTTTCAATGCGTGTTCTAGTCATGGTATTTATTGCACCCCAATAACAAGTTAATTCTGTCTCCTAATAAAAGTAGTCGCAATTCGATTTCAATAAGAGAAAATTGGATAGCTTCGATTCCACTTAACACTACTCAAGACTCCATCAACCAACATTCGTAAAGTTTAAACGATTTGAAAAAGTTTCTTCTAAGTCCACTTTACGCTTAGGTAGGTAATCGGAACTGGACAAGCAGTGCAAAGTGTAATACGAACAGCTGTACGTATATGATAGGGTTTTGACAGAGTCGTATATGTGCCTATAATAATAATAATTATTATTATTATTATTATTGTTATTGTGTGAACCTAGAACATATTATGCAGGTGCGTTGCAACATATCGGATTAATGAGGAAAAATGTTTCTTGCGCGTTTTAGTTCGTGTCCTAATCACGGTGTTATTTATTGCTCAACAAATTTCGCTAAAAGCCGAGATAACATTTTCCCGTCACTTCTACCCAAAGTTTTCACTTACCTTGCTAGTGGACATTTCACGCTATACTTTAGTAGGAATAAAAATTTTATTGCATCACAATATAATCAATTATCTTTACCTTATACTTCCACTCCATCTGTAGGCGATTTAAATATTGCCATATAAGGGAAGTGAACAAATAAAGCTAACTGTTCATGCTTCATTGGTAGTATTAACATTTTTAAATATATTATTGCGGGGTTAAGCACCCCCCATAAAAAAAATTCAGCATGGTTCTTAGCACAACAACCTGTTCACATTTGAACTTCGAAGTTCGGTTTCTGTTTATACTTCCTCCCATATCAGTCACATTTCATCCAACTTTGTCGTAGAATCATTGTTTGAAATGCCAAGGTCACTATTGTAAAGCATAGCGTAAATGAAAGAAGAGTTTTACATTTGATGACTTTCTCCACTATCGGCGTGAAATGATAACATTACAGAACATGTGCAGAGGAGACTGCAAAATCCATTGAGATTAAATGAAGGCATAAAACCATGATATTTGTCTATGTGAGTTAATCCATGGATCGGGCCTACGTGTAGTTTTCTACAGTATCAGCACGCAATCATAATCGATACTCAAGAAAGAGAAATAGCAACGTAAATAAAGATATCTTAACCCCTACTATTGCTAATCGAATTTCATGAATGTTGGGATGCAAGTGATCGAGACAGTTTCATGCTTCAGATCGAATGTCTACCATCTTTAGGATGATAACGCCTTCCTTAGTTTACAATCAATTTGTTGTGAAGTTTCTTCTGAAGAAGACCCTGTTAGAGGGTGGAAACGTTACGTTTTTATGTATATTTTTATACTATAAAAGTTTGCCTTGGTCAGCGTTTTAGTGTTTTATTTACATTAATAGAATACAAGGTGACTCGTTTGTCTAGCCTCGTTTTGTGAATAAGGGGATTATCTCTTTCTCGCCTCGATATCTGAACTCCAGTCTTGTTCTTATCTCGATTTCGATCTCGTTTCGATTCTGGAAATAATAGCCACAAAAATGCAATCTTTGTACGTACATCAAACAACAAATATCACATAGCGCATCTATAAATAGCAGACAGTCACCCACTTGGTAAGTAAGTAAATCAAGTGGTGGTTGTGATTTAGTACAGTTTTCATATACTTTACGTTCCATTTTATTAAAATACCTCAAGTCTCGAATGACACGAGAATTTCGTACACACGTCCATCTCATAAGGGTGCGCACGGGGGGCAAGGCGCAAAGGGGTGCAGTTGCCCCTCCTAATACTCTCATTTAGAAATTTAGTGTAGAGAAATATTATTACCGTTATTATTATTATCTTCGATAAATACAGTATTTTCAGGCCTGACGAAAGTTCCAAGCAAATACGGCGGGTTCGTTTCTTATGTAATTGGACTCTCTCACTTCGATCGCCAGCAAATTACTTGTTATTAAAACTCGCACATTTTATTCGTTAGCCTAGTTGTGTTACATCTATGTGGTCGCAGAATAAATTGGTCACACATTGGAAATGAATAAATTATGTGTGGTTGTTTTGAATCTGCTGTACGAAATCATATTTATATGTAAATTAGTCTTAACCACAGAGAAGGAAAATAAAGGGGGAGAAGAACAGAGAACACTTGTGCCACTTTAGCTGGAATTCTTCTAATAGAGTGATTTTCGGTGGGTCCGGACACGAACCATATACGTCCCTGTTTAGTATCCATCAATACAATAAAACAGTGCGATGGGATGACGTTTTTCTTTCTCCGACTGAACTTTCATAAAGGCTATTGCCCCCATTAATCAGAGGGTCTGCGCACGCCTATGGTCCATCTCGTTTTCGGTCTAGTGTCAATAGTCTCGAAGAGTCTGGTCTCATTGTTGTCTCGGATTTTAAACTGTGGTCTCGGTACGAGGTCATGGACTAGTCTCCTGTTGGTACCATTCATACTTGATAGTGTAAAATACGTCACCGTTTAAAAGTTATACACATTGTAATACAGACGAAAACCACAGTTTCTGCTGATGCTCCGTAACTATGATTCAAGTCCAGCATAAGCAGTATTCAAGACGTAATCAAGAATCATCCCCTCCATGCGAAAATGAATAACAGTGAGAAGCACAGCAAAAAACTTGCAAATTATATTGCAAAATTCACTTTAAGTTCACAGAAACCTGTCTCAACTCTAAACACTAGACATTACATTTTATCGTCCCCTCACACACAGAGCTGCTGCGTAAGCACGCATACACATTCGAAAGATACTGCCAAAGTAAATATTTATATCAATGTACTGAAATCATATCTTTGACGCTGCCAGCAGGAGAGGACAGGACAATGCTCTTGCAAATCGTGTTTTCAAAACAAGACCACTTATCCTTCTACGGGCTTGGAATATATGCGCAGTAGCGTCCAGTGTACTACGTCCACTGAACACGTGATTCCTAGAAATAATTTTCTGGATTGAATTACGTATATTTACAGATCGCTTGACTTTCAATACAAAATACTTGGCATTGTAAGGGAGATGGTTCTTATTAAGTATGAGACTATTAGAAAGAAGAAAGGCATATAATATGTAAGGACGTAGGAGGTTCCAGGGGTTCCGCTCCGGACCCCCCACCCCCGAAAGACTTACCAAATACTAAAATTAAATAATGAAAATATACTTGTTTAGGATTTCTTATAAAATCGGTGGTTATTAATTTCCTCTGAACTTACTGGAAAGCAAGGATTATATTAGGATCATACGATTTTGGAAGGACAGTACCAACGATTTATGATTGAACACTAGTATTTATGATAACATGCATAAAATATTAATCAGGAACTTTACTTTTTTGCCAGCTGGATCTAGCATCCCTTTATTATTCAATAAATATTCAATTCTTGATCTCTTTGACATTAATTTCTTTGCCAGGGTGCTTGTTTTTTGTATAAATAATGCCGATCTTAACTACGAGTAAGCTAGATATGGAATACGTGCTGTTCTTTCTTTCTTTCTCTTCTTTCTTTCTTTCCTTCTTGCTTTCTGTTATATCTCTATTCTTATTCGGTACGTTTACCTATTCATGTATTAAAATATAATGTTAATTAATTTATATATGTTAATTAATATTAATTTGATTTAATATAATTATTTTAATTAGAACATTATTATTGTTGTTGTTATTATTATTGTTATTATATAATATTTTTAGATATCTGGAAAAATGTGTTTATTATACCTGTAACTAAAAACAAAGATGGAAAAGTCAATGATGTTAATAATTATAGACCAATTACTATATTAAATGCCATGGCAAAGGTTTTTGAACACATAATTGCTGACTATTTGTATTTCTCTTTTAAACAACATATTGATGGAAATCAGCATGTTTTTTTTTGTTTTTGTTTTTTTAGAAAAGAGGTCTACTATTACAAATTTATTGGTCTTAATAGACCCTCTTAAATTTAACATTAGGAAGCAATCCCAGACTGATATTTTATTTATTGACTTGGCTAAAGCCTTTGATAGTGTCAGCCATTTATAAACTTGACCAAATGGGATCATCACCACGATTTCTGAAATGGTTTTCCAACTTTCTAGTAAATAGAACTTTCTCTGTTAAGATTGGTGAAACAATTTCCTCTAAAAAAGAAATATTTTATGAAGTACCTCAAGGGTCGCCACCTGGCCCAATTCTATTTGCTGTTTTTATCAATGATGTTGCATTATGTTTTAAATCTAGCACATGTTTACTATATGCAGATGATATAAATATTTTAAAGAGTATTTTAACAAATAATGATGTCTCTGAACTTCAGGCTGATCTCGATAGAATGACATATTGGTGCAAGATTAATGAAATGGAAATTAACTTGAAAAATTATAAAGTTTTAAGATGTACTAAAGTAAGTTCATTACATAGTCTCCAACTATTATATTTATCAAAATAAAATCCAAGTGTGCGACAGCCATAAAGGCTTAGGAATATTAATAGACTCCTCTCTCATATTTGATGAGTACATTTCAGAAACTTGCAAAAGAGCAAAGAAGATGCTTGGTTATATATTGTTATCATGGAAAGTTTTTCAAAAAGAAGATACCTTAATACACCTGTATAAAACAATTGTTGGGCCTCCCCATGAAGCAGTGGTAGCGCCATTGCCTTGTAATCAAGGAATTCCGGGTTCGATACCCGGTGGAGGCACAAGTGATTCGGATCCCACTTTAAACTGTAGGTCCAGTCCCGATTAGCCTTACTGTGCATAAAGTGGACTTAAAACACCAACTCAACAACAACAACACCAAATAAAACAATTGTTCGTCCTATTCTTGAATATGCTAATGAATTATGGTTTCTGACAGCCACCAGTCACCTTCAAAAAAATGAACCAGTTCAAAAACTTTTTATCTGGTTATTATGCACAGAGTTAAAAAAAATACTATGACCAACATTACTCTGAATGGTTAGCACAGTTGAATATGTTTACCTTAAAAGAAAGGAGAAAAATGAAAAGCATAAATTTTGTTGACAGTGAATATTTTTTTAATAATATATCTTATAAAATTCCCAGATATACCCATTGGTACATATATCTCAATTCTTACATGTCTAAATAAGGCCAAAGGTTTAGTAGCTGATCTTGTTGAAACCTACAACTTGAATTTATGATGTAGGATCCACTATATTAGTTTATAATTGAGGGGTTCAGAGTCAAAAACGGCGTAACTCCACTTTTCTTGAAAATTGAGTTACATGTATAACTTAGAACTGTGAAGTATCAACATTTCAGTGCTGGAAGTAAGTATCTCATAAGTTTCAAATTCTTAGTCATAGAGGCACCACTATGCTTGTGCTCAAAAAGCTACACATAGTAGTACGTTCTTCAAATGTGCCTTTTTCTCTAAACTGTCTTGAATGGAGTTACGCCACATGCGCTCTGAACCCCTCACTTATGTACAACCAATTTTGACATAGTGATGTACCTGGTTGTTAAATCGTGCTCATCACTTAAATAAACATATTTTTAAATATTATTATTATTATTCCTGGAATACTTGGTTCAGACAACCTTCCCCCGAAATATATTTCTAGATACGTGTCTGATAATATCAACAACTTTAGAGCCATTTCAGTTTTTGTGCAGCGCTGACGTTCAACATTCAAAAGAGGTTGGTTCTATGCGGTTTTCGAATGACCAGAACAGTGTACCCCTTAAATGTTTGCAACCTGGTGATACAGGACTGTTAAATAGGTTGTCGACCATTTAGGGAATTTCTTTGAAACTTCACTGAATAACTTCGACGTGTAACGTCGAAAAGCCAACTGAGAACACCGAACTGACCTGATTGACAGACTCACTTAAGTATAAGAGAGCGAGATTACGGCCGGAAGTAAATGTTCACTCCAAAAATTTAAAAAAATATATCTGAGTAGGTTAGATGTGTCAAGTTTAGTGTTTTTAGCATTTAGATGTTGTGAAGGCCGGGGCATAACCAAGGAGGCAGCCAGGGTTTTTCTTTCTCGATAAGGTGTGTTTGAAATATTTTTGGGAACAATAATACTGAAATAACAAATTGCAATGAACCTGTTACTATGTACATCGATACCACAGCATTCATAAGATATTACATTTGCCAAAATGATATCGAACGCATTAAACTCAGAGAAAATTTACGATTTTCTTGGTGTTCTTCACAGAATTCGTGCAGAATAGGATAAAATTCGTGAGAAACACTAAACTAGATTTGCATTATTTCGCGAGAATGAAAAATAAGTAGGCTGTCATGTTACCTAATTCATAAGTAAAATCTGTCACCAATTATCGTTGTTCAATGGTATCTCGTTTCCGAAAAGTAAGATTTCTACATGTATAACGTACGATACCACATACGTGGGTATTTTGTGTTACATTGCCTTGCATAGCATAAACAACAAGCAAGAGCCAGTTAATGACATTTTCAAATTCAATCTCCAAAAATTAAAAAAATACTGCTTTTATTTCTGCAACAAAGGAATTAGAGAGCAATGCAGTTTGGCAAAATTTTCGGGATGATAAGTACATGCATGACTAAGCCATTGGTCTTAACTGAGAGGTTGTTGAAGGATTGTGCGAGAAAGGAGACCCTGCAATTCGCCATTCAATGCGGTCATAGTATAGTGGAACCACAGGCAAAAGAGTCTGCGCAGACCAGCGACTCCTGTTCATCGTATTCCCGCGTGGATGGGAGGCGCAGAGTGGAGCATGCTTTCTTATGGCCCGAGTTGAAACGATGGAGAAGAAAGTGCGCTTAGACTTTTGGCCGAAGGTTCTTTTCTTTGTGGTCGCTCTATAAGACCAGACTGAACTGTGTCCGTATCAAAATCACATCACACTGTCAATGTGCTGCTGAACCAGAAACAAGGACTACTGTACAGATAAATATTACAGACAGAAATGTTAAATAGATACCTGTAAAACGTACTATGAAACGTTATTCGGAGTTCTACTATTCCTTATCGATTAGTTTCACTTCTGGAGGTGAAATCATGGCCGTGAAAGCAAATAGATAAATATAGATTTCTGTATTGAATATTTTGTTTTGATCAGTTAGGTTCTCATCTTACATACCGTTACCATTGAATAAATTTTGTGCAGTCGTTGTATAACTTGCAAATAACTGGCACCCAACAAGAATATATTCATTCGTCTGCTGGTGTATCCTGTGTGCGGACTGTAATCGTGACTTTGGGATCTTTAAGAAAATTACTCTTGGCTCGTGATCCAAACCTTAAACCTTCTGGTCCACCTCATACAACACGTTGAAATATCTTAATCTGGCATATATGGTAACCTGCAAACGTAAACGAAAGGACAGACTAACTGTTCGTGTGTCTAGTTTCTCTTGAGAGACATTTGCTCTCGTTCGACTTATGCATTTGCTGTACCCACCCATTACCTGCATCAAACAAGTAGACTGCAATCAACCTAAGTGCATATGCACAAGATTTATGTGTCGAGCATGTTATATTTCCAGTTTTCTCTTCCTGAGACAACATTTATTACAGAGACAGCAACAACTGTGACACTGTCCTGCAGTGTGACGCTTGGCAAGGTGGTACATAAATGAAATACCTAAGAAGACATTAACTCTTCAATTTGGTGCCCTGTTTTCCTTTATGGTCATAGCTTACTCGAGAAGGGATGAAAGAAAAGCATGTAACAAGAATATGTAGGTGTGGTGCGAAGCAATATTCCTTAAGGGCAGCGGGAAAAGCGTGGGAAAACCTGCGAGGTATGTTGTTCACTTCTGATTTCGTGCCACAGACCAACTTGGTCGAAGGTGCCATGCGACTCGAAATTCCATTTGTAAAAATTGCTTGTACGTACAATACAGTCATGTGTTTCCTCCCTTTCTATTCTCCATGAGGTCAGTGACTGAGCGTGCATTCCGAACAGCCATCGGCAAGTAAGTACCTCTTCTGTTTTCAGCTGCTCACCACCATGGAAATGTAATCCGACTTCCTGTGAAAGCAGAACCTTCGGTGGTGAGGCGAAAGAAACAAAAATGCTTTTTCATCTTTCTTTGCTGTTGTTACAAAGCTCCCGCATTCCCTGATCAGCCGGTGGCAACCGATTCCTACGTAAATCTCAGCTAGGATTTGACAATGAAGAAGCGCATTGCGTGGCATTGGCCATTCGGTCACACCTGAAGCATGGCGCATGGCACTTACGGGATGAATGGTATCGTATTTTTTAGTTGTCATGCTATGGGAAAAATGCGTGGAATTGTTCAAAGTTCATCTCCGTGTTGAAGTCTGGTGGTAACAAGCATACGTTGCATGGTCAAAGTGCGCATCTTGAATGCCAGAGTTGGAGCAGTGTACTCTAAGTATAGGCAAGTTGGAACCGGAGGCGGAAAAAAATTGGAAAGCTAATCTTTGTTTTGTAACATTCCTTCGGTCGCCCTCCACCGCCTGAGAAAAATCACCAAAAATTGACGTGGGAAACATACATAAACTTCGAAAAAAATATTCTCCATTCTGGATATCTCGAAAAATTGCGTTTAGAAGATTACGGTACCATAAAATGATACTGCTTGCTCAGTTTAACTTTGAATGCTTTCAAAACCTAAACTCAGTAAAAAAATCCACAAATGATTGAAATTATACATACACCCCCCCTCACAGACACACATATATATATATACATACATACATACATACATATATATATATATATATATATATATATGTCGCAAAACAACGCTTGGATGCTGGTAGATATCATAAAAACAAGTAACTTTTCCCTATAAAGTTTACCTCGAAAGCGCTTAATTTCTGCGCTATAAGCGCTTAAAATCTATCCTGTACGTATGCAACCCAGCACAGCAAACGCTTGCTGTGGCATAACTACCAGAGGCGCGTGGCAGGGTTGCCACTAGTGTTCCTTGTTAAGAGAGACGACTTGAAAACAACGTGGGAGTCTTGCCTGAGCAAAATCCAAAACAATAATGGTATAATGGTACTTGCGATGTTGTAAGAAGCATTGACAGTATTTATAAACTGACCAAGACAAATAATGGGCAGACTGAAATTCAAGATTACTCATTCTAAAATATCTCCATAATTGATTGATTGATTTGGTTTATTTTAATTCGCTTTTCTGCCAACTTTTGCTAATCGCGGAGATGAGGATGATATGATGAAATAACAAATGACACCAATGTCTAGACCAGGATTTAAACCCGAGACACCTGGCGCCGTAGCGAGCTGTGCTAACCACATCACCACGGATTGTTTCGTATATCATGCAATATCAACAATTGCAAGGGACACGTGAGATAGGGAAAATACACGAACGAAAAAATGTAAATAATACACAAATGTGCAATACGAGTGCCCTTTACAGTTCAGCGCTTGATATAACTATGCATTTCTTGTCTTTGCTTTTTAATAAGCACTAGTTTTATGTGTGAATTTATTCATGTCTAAACGACGTTTTTCATTGAATTGAAAGTCGGCCTCTGTGGCGGAGTGGTTAGAACATCGCGTTACTATGCCAGGGGTCTTGGATTCGAATCCCGGCTTGGGTATGGATGTTTGTGAGTGTCCATTCGCTATCCAATTGGTGTGATCATGCTAAACTCACAATAGCTTCGGAAAAGACTCATTATATTATCCTTAAGGGGAAGTTACAAAGAAACCCTCAAATCAAACTCAGAGAAAGAAATTTAAAAAGAGTAAGAGAAGCTAAATACCTTGGCATTACTCTTCAAGAGATGTTTTTTAACAGACACATAGCCCTGGCAACAACCCAGGCCGAAACAACTATAAACAGTCTAGCCACATTGAGTTCAGCAAACTACAACCTTCCACTATCACACATAAAAACATATCTCATTACCATATATAATTCTATTATTTCCTATGGCTCGCCCCTGTGGGCCATGGAAACCAGTAAACAGTACATTAAAAACAGATTGAGATCTTCACAACGCAAAGTGATACTTCGCCTAACGGGTGCATTCAGAACAACCTCAACCCTGGCTCTTCTCATGATTGCGGGCCTACAGCCTATTGAAATCGTTATTAAAACTAGAGCATCAAAGTATTACTTTAGAAATGGACAAGAGGACGAAATCTATAAACTAATTGGAATACGCCCTGCCACGGTACCAGAAATTTACAACCACTTGTTTAGCGTCTGGCAACAGGAATGGACACAAGCTACGCAAGGAAGGAGACTTTACAGCTTCCTTCCAAACATAAAAGAACGACTTTCGATGGACCATTTCCATCCCACGAGAGGTCTCATACATTTCCTAACGGGACACGGTCCCTACGGTCAACACCTATATAAGCACAACCTCAGACAGACTGATAAATGCCTGAAATGTAAAACCGAGACGGACACACCGGAACATAAAGCCTTCTTTTGCCAGACATCAAACAAACAAATCGAAGATTTAAGACAAAAGCTACCAAACTTCAACACGTACCAGTTAATAAGAAATCCCGAGCACTTTACGTCACTAAACGACTTAACAAACCTGGTGTCGAAAGAGGAACATTCCCTCTTCAAATCCGGCATCACTCACCTCCCCATTCAACCCCTACCTCCGGAATGTAATATACCCCCCAGAAGATCACAAAGAATCCACCTTCGACAAACTCAACAACAGGACATCCCTCCTTAGGACTAAGATCACCAAGAGGATAATGAAGCAGAACCTCCCACAGGAACATCAAGAAGGAGACACTAATACAGAAGACAGTGATACGCCAAAACGAAAAAAGGTTACGTCTCCCCGGAGAAAGGCAAAGGATAACACTGCAAGGACTCGACCTAGGAACCAACCGAATTTAACCAAGATTCTTCTTTTTCGTTTCTTTCTTAAATTGTAATCTTACACCCCCTTCTTTATTCTCGTTACTAAACACACTGCAAACTTCTCTCACTGATTCTTGACAATTCTCTATATTTCCACTACCGAACGTACTAATGTACCCGATACTTCCCAGGAAATCCCTCCCTACTTCTTCCCTTCCTGATGATGTCCCGGGTACCAACCGTCGTACCGATGTTCATCCCAGTCCGACCAACTCTTGCTGGTCTCCTGCAAGTCTCCTTGCATCAGGTACCACTCGTTCTTTCATATCTCTTCCTACTATTAATACGTACATCTCAAAGCCAATAATACTCTCACTATCTCAAACATAACATACTATATTCCTTTTCCGGAATGTCTGGAGTAGGGACGCGCAGAGGCGAAAGCTTGTGGGCGGGGCCAGACTATGCGGCGCTCTCCTGAATGCAGAATTCCCACAAAACTACTGGACTGCGAATAACCAGTCGAGTCCCCCCTCCCGCGCGACCCTTCCCCTCCGCGCGCTCATTGGACGAGGCACACACCGCAACGTGCGCGCAGGACGCGTTCGCGTTCTCTTACTCCAGACATTCCGGAAAAGGAATATAGAACATAGACCCTGCTTAACATTCATAGAATCGTGTTAATGTCCATTCCTCATCTCATCCATCAACACTAACGCACAGGACACACAATAAAACTTATCCTAAGAAAACATTACCCACCCAATTACACACTTATGTAATTTCGTATCTGTGATCATAAATAATATTAATGTTAAACACTAACACTTATTTACTTCCTACTATTTCTAACCTTTATCTTAATCTTCTTACCTTGTAGAATGATGTGAAACCAAATTTGTTCAGGAAAACCGAACAAATTTGGTTCTTCACACTGGGACATTCTTGCCAATGTCACAGTGAATTATTGTAATTAAAAAAATAATGGAAATCAAGGATGAATCAAAGAAAAGCGGGGGAATCCGTAAAAGATTCACGGAACTGACGCCCTGGGTTAATTTTCAGGTACCAGGGCATAAGCACATACCTCCGAAAGTAGCTTGACTACTTTTATCCGTATACATAAAAAAAATAATAATCGTTCTATGTAACCATATCTTGTATACTGTTTAGGAAATAAAATTCTTTGTATTTGTCCATTCATCAATTTCATCATATCATCACTCACCCCATCTTCGCAAATTAGCCAAAAGTGGCACGAAAAGCAAAGTAAAATAAAGCAAATCAATCAATCATTAAATTAAAAGAGCCTTGCAATGATTTCCTTATGAGACGAACATGATTAGCAATAACGCTAGCACAGATAGGAATAATTTTCAGATAAATTGTAATAACATTACAGTCTGCGTGTTCGAAACGAGGCAGCAAACACACCTCATGTTTACATTTGTTCGTTCAGGGATTTCCCCTATTTCACGTGTTCCTTGCAATTGTTGATATTGCATGATACACGAAACACTCCGTGGTGATGCGCTTAGCACAGGTCGCTATAACGCAAGGTGTCTCGGGTTTAAATCCTGGTTTAGACATTGGTGTCATTTGTTATTTCATCATATCATCCTCATCTTTGCGATTAGCAAAAGTTGACAGAAAAGCGAAATAAAATAAACCAAATCAATCAATCAATTATGGAGATATTTTAGAATGAGTAATCTTGAATTTCAGTCTGCCCATTATTTGTCTTGGTCAGTTTATAAATACTGTCAATGCTTCTTACAACATCGCAAGTACCATTATACCATTACTGTTTTGGATTTTGCTCAGGCAAGACTCCCACGTCGTTTTCAAGTCGTCTCTCTTAACAAGGAACACTAGTGGCAACCCTGCCAAGCGCCGCTGGTAGTTTTGTCACAGCAAGCGTTTGCTGTGTTGGTTTGCATACGTACAGGATAGATTTTAAGTGCTCATAGCGCAGAAACTAAGCGCTTTCGAGGTAAACTTTATAAGGAGAAGTTACTTGTTTTTATGATATCTACCAGCACCCAAGGGTTTTGCGACACCCTGTATATACATACATATGTGTGTGTGTATGTATATAAAGGTGGCCCAAATACTTGATGGTGTCAAGTATTTTGATAGCCTACTCTTGACCCGGTGGAAACACATAGTGGTGCAAGCGTTAGAAGATGTTTGCAGACCACAAAGGAAGTCAGTTAAATGATGGATGGCATTGTCGCCAAGATCGAGGAGTTCGAACAGGTAGAGATTGTGTTATCAATAAACAAGAAAGTGCATATCATATTCAAGTTTGCAGTCTGTGCGAAGCTGCACAGATATCGATATTCAACTGTTTTGTTCTCGATGTTTTTTATTTCTTTGTTCAACACTTGTGTTCGACCGAGTAATAGGTGTAATAAACTTTTCGGTATAGAAACTGCAAATGTTCTTTATTAACCCAACAATACCAACTGCAGGAAAACCTACACAAATCATCCTGATCAAGTACCGGCACAAGCTTTTGTGGTGTACGCGCTACGCGGATTATGTTAAGAAGTGACCGCCATGAGAAAATATCCACTCCATGTGCTACATATGAGAGGAGAAATGTCGAGTGGAACACAATTGTTTGAAGCCGAAGCGACGCAAAATGTGTCATTTTGTAGTTGCCGAGGTACAATGTCATAAACTCTGTAATTCTTCTTTCGCTACCAATTGTTCATGCATACCAAGCAGAAATTTTGAAAACGCACGGGGACGGTCATGCGATGAAATGAAGACAGAGGCGTTCAACATACTTCGGAACTTAGCCGATAACAATCACCACTGCCAGTATTTGATGATGAATCTCTTGCAGTTGATGTCCGAGTTTTAACAAATCTACTTTGAACAAGCCGTCGTCGCCTTGTAATCAAGGGGTTCCGGGTTCGATGGCCGGTGGAGACACATAGTGGTTTGAATCCCACTTTAAACTGTAGGTCCACTCCCGATTAGCGTTACTGTACATAAAGTGGACTTAAAACTAAATTTTTGTACCGTGGTTTGTTTCCGTCAGGTGGCATCTCGATTCTGACCGACAAGAGATGTGCTGAACGGAAAAGCAACGTCTTAGAGGAGACAAAGAGAATCTTAGTGCTGTGGTAGTCATCACTCAAGAAGAGACACGTTCGGAAATTTATGATTGCTCAGCCTGTCCAACTACTGATGAAATATCAAAGGGAGGTGCAAACCAAACAGGATATCCGCTTTGACATCTTCCCGGCAAGCTAGTGACAAAACGTCTTCCGTTGCGCACTCCATCTCACCGAGCTGATCTTTTCTATCGGTTGTGCAGGAGGATACTGTCGATACAAGCTTCAGCCCATCACTTCACAACCATTAACAGATGCCTTTGTTTACCTACTGAAGAGTGCAAGAAGCGACGACAGAAGTGTACAATAAAGTTTTCCGAGGATGTAGTCTCGCGGGCTGACGAAACTGGTGCGCTGTCCTTTGCAATGTATGTACATCTTGTAGGATTTCATCTTCTAATGAGTTACATTGGGGCAGTAGGAAAAATCGTGGGTGGCAGTGGTCTTGAAGTAATGTGGGAAAATGTTCACAAAAAAAAAAAAAACGCTGTTGTTCACATAAGTAGATATGCATGTGCAAGGGTATTGCAAGCCTCTTCCCTATCACAAGGAGCGATAGTACATAAAACAAAAATTAGTTTCCCAATTTTTATTCTGTCTCGATCCATATTAAAACGTAACCTCTCCATTACTTTGTTCTTGGGAGACATATACGTAGTTCGGATTATTGGGCTTTGCAAGCAAGCATTGTAGGTGATCCATTGCATTATTAAATGTAAACACTTGAAAGAAGACAGGAAAAGAATGTTGATTACGTGTGTATCTAATGTTCCAATAAACATTTATTCTAGTTTTTATGAAAACGAAGGATAACACTATTACCAATAATTTTCACCAGAGCAAATAATGATTTGTTTGAACATAATTGCAATTTAATTACGAATGTTTCTTATTTGCCTTATGGTGGCCTGTCTCTTATGAATATTGTTCTCTTATGATTACATTACTTTGTCATTTTCTCCACGATATGGGGTTACTGATCTGATCTTACTTTGTGGCTAACGTCGTCGCCTTGTAATCAAGGGGTCCCGGGTTCAATACCCGATGGAGGCACATTGCATAGTGGTTCGGATTACACTTTAAACTGTAGGTTCAGTCCCAATTAGCCTATCTGTGCATAACGCGGACTTAAAACAACGATTCAATCAATTACTTTGTGGAGTGGCATATCGTAAATTGTAGGGTTGTGTGTATGGATTTTATAAATATTATTTTCCACAAAACATATTGTTATTGTCTGTAACACATTTTTAAAAAGTCCGAAATATTTTCTTCTATTTCTAGCAAACATGCTTCACTTCTATCACATAACAATAAGAATGTTAGTGATAAGATATCTCTATGCATTTTTTGGGAGTTGCTCAGAAAGCGACGACTACAACCAAGGCATGACACCAAAACTGATGAGTAACCACAGAATGTCAAATAGAAGGACTTGCAAGGCCCCGTGTCATGAATACTTTCCCTTCAGACCTCATTTTGCCGAATGTCAGAAACAAGAAGAAATATGTGAGTTGGTGGAACTGTGGGAGTTCGTCCCTAACCTCATTAGAGCTCCTGACGTGCTGGCCGACACTATCTGCCGCTGAATGTGCGTTTCCGCAGTAAACAAAGCTGCTAACCAGCAAAACAGTTCCGTGTAACTGAACGGTATTAATTCATTGCATGTTGTACGTTTTTCGGGTGTGACAATTCCAGACAACAGTCCTCATCGCAATTTGTTTGATTTTCCCAGGATTTGAAAGACCTTTATCAGAATGTAATTCATGACTTGAGTACTTTTTCTTGCACTTGAACGTCTAAGGCGAGTCAATACGGTGAAACCCGAATAAAATTTCGTGTTAAAATTCCTATTTGGGGGAGAGGGTGGGTGATGCCATCATTAAAGTGCCCCGACTAGACAACCTACAGCTCATTTGTGACCATGATAATTTCCCTAAATTTAGTCATTTATCTGAAGTACTTACTCAAGCTATCTTAAAGAACATAAGCGGTATTGTATTTAAAGCGGAATTGGACGACGCGTTTCAAGACGGTGAATAAAAAACTATTTTTCTTACGTCACGCACACTGTACTGTGTTACACAGTTTCCTTTAGAAACTCTGTTTACATTTTCTGTGTGAAAATAACTAACCGCACTAAGTTACCACGCAGTAATTCTAGGGTATTTATTGGGCCACAATTTGGCAATAATAAATTTAAAATATAATGCGATTTTAAGGGTGGAGTGAGTGGAACACAGGCCGAAAACACTGTGATTACGATGGCCGCCACTGAAATGTTTGTAGTGGCTATGTACCATACAGGATTGGTCTCTTATAGCATTTGAATAAATTCGGCCCACGTATTTCGATGTATCGGACGAAAGTGATTTTCCGTATTTTCAGGTTGTACTCATGTTTGTCTAGAGTATAAAATTCCGTACATTAAGAAACTAGAATTAAGAAATTTTATTAAATCTTTCGGGTTATAGTTTTGAATAAAATCTTTGAAATGCAGTGCGTGATTTAAGAGGGGCAGAGGTCTGAGTAGAAGCAAGCGACAAAAATTTGTGACCAGATTAGCTGCAGCAATTTTAGTTTTTAAGTTAAAAACAGTTTGGAAAATACACTTTGATAGGCGGAGGAGCTAATTTTTATCTCTTCTACTTATGTTCACCTTATTTCAACCGCAAATTTGAAGACGCTCATGGCATTTCCGGATCTCCGACCATGTTGTTCAGGAAAACACCGGTGCTAGGCACTAGATCAAGTGAAATGTGCTGGAGTGAGTCTGGTTAACCAGTAGTTTCACTCTAACATAAGAAAGTGAAGATCTGCTGATGAGCCATTTTCTGACACGTTTTGGAACGGAGGTACGTTTTCTGTTCCTTTCAGGGGGAAAAGTACATTTCCATCATGCAGTCAAGGTGTGGTCATATCTGAGCAAGTTTTGTGATTTTCGTTGCTACAGAACAAAGGAAATCATGACCGCCGCAGGCAGACATTTCTCAAACATTTTGTTCTCCTAAGTCGACCTCATTTCCGGAGTTAATTAGGAGCTTAAGAAACGGTAGTTGCTTATACACGTGGAAAAGAAAAATAATTACCAATGACTTGAATGTGTTGGTAGTCTTCTCATTTAGATTGTTTACAATGCAACATATTTCTAGAACTTTTAAAAATGTATTAACGATAAATTCTTTCAAAATTCTTGCTTTCTTATTTCTGAATGTTTTTGGCCACATGAAATTAATTGCTGAGAGTTCTCGCATAACTTCCATGAAATTATTTCCATTATTTTCTGTTTTTCCCGCTATTAATGCAATTCTCTTCTCTGATACTTATTGACCTTGTTTCATTTCTTCTTGTAACATTTTCTGTAAGCATCTCTAAACTTCGCTTCCACTTCTAACGTTTTCTCTTTTCGCTGACTATGGGCACATACTGACGTAGTTATAATATATGCACTTATACTTACACAATACATACATATATATACACTGTATGATCTGTATTTTCCATGCAATCAATTATCATCACTTCACATTATCGTTATCACATTATTGTTCACGCCCTTGTCTCGAATATTACTAAATATTGCTTCAACACAGAAGAATTTTAATGATATTGTTGCACTACATCAAGCTGAATGTGATGTTAAGATTTTTATGAGTATAGCACAATTAGTGTAACCAGTCTAAAGTTATTACATAGTAAAAGAAATGGTGGGAGAGAAGTATTAATTATATTATTCTAAAATAAGATGTTTCGCTTTGTAATCAAGAGGTCCTGGGTTCGATACCCGGTGGAGGCACAAGTGGTTCTGTTCCCACTTTAAACTCCAGTCCTGATTAGCCTTACTGTGCATAAAGTGGACTTCAAACAACAAATAAAATAAAATAAAATAAAATAAGATGTTGTCTAGCTATTCATTTTTAGGGGTTAAACTGACAGAAACGCAATTATCATTATCAATGACGCTACAGCATCCTCATCAGTTCTATTCGATCCATTACTCATGATGTTTTCCCGTCTTTATCGTGAAAGTCCAACAGGTCAGATTTTTAACATCTATACTTCTAGCGTACATTCGTAATTATATCTCCGGACCACTGCAGTTTCCTAATTTTGATATTCGATGCTACGTCCAAACCTATACGTTTTTCATACAGCTCCACACTGTCTCTTTCCATTGGTTACCGTCCTGATACTTTTTCCCGTAAATTTATTTCTTTGTTTTCATACTTTGTGTTAGAGAGATACCATGTTTCGTCAGTACTGGTTCGACGAGTGTTTTGTACGCAGCTTTAAAATCTTGTGCACTTCTCTATGTCCAATTAAGATATAGCAGGATGTATTTGCTAATTGCAATTTTTTGTATTTACGAATGTTTCTTTCTTATTTTTTTATTAATGCGGTTAGGTACATAAAATTGTCCACTTTCTTCAAATTTAGGTTAAATTGTCTTCCTACTTTCTCTTTAACTGTAGCATAACCTTTGTTTTGGTTGTATTTACCTGAATTTCTACTTGTTTTTGAAGCTCATTCAAGTCACATAACAATTAAGATTACAAGTAAGTACAAAGAAAATAAATTTAAGTATTAATTTATTATGATTGTACGATTTTTTGTATCTGTCCTATTTGACGGTACAAAGAAGTAAAACGTATTTACACACATCATAAAAATATTGAGATTGCAATAATGCTTAAGCAAAGAGATGGAACCGTTCAAGCATTAGTGTGTAGGACTTGAGAAATGTTTCCCTTTACAAGTGATTTGCCTCCGTGATTTAGCTGTTTAATGTAGTGCGAAACTAGGAGTGATTGGTTCAAATCCCGAATACAGAAGGAAGGAAGGGTGTGTTTTTGTGTTTGTACTCATCTATGTCATGAGTTCATCATCTATTCTTATCTTAGCAACCAACTTTAGTGAACGTTAACTCTTTTTCAACCAAGTTATGTTGCTACTTGTCACGCTACAATGTAACACCAGTTATCGAGTTGTTATTTCATTTTAACTTCACACACATTTCTACTTCCTTAAGTTAATCGTCACGATGAGGATCAATGATGATTAGATGAAATATTTGAGAGAAGGAATACAATGAAACAATATTTTCTGGCCGGGAATGAAACCCAAAACCTCCGAATGTGAGGCTGTAAGTGTACTTGCGAAATTCAAGAATTTAAACAAGAACAAACAAGCAGAAAACAACTTCTTGTTCAGTGCCTACACAATATTGTTGTTTTTTAATAAAAGGTAGGATGTGGAACAAGAAAACTAAAACATCCATGGAAAATCCGCCTACTTTTATCTTAGCCGTCCATTGTACAAGCGCTTTAAAATAAAACGCAAAACTATATGTTATGCTTTAAATCAGCCATTTTCGTAAAATTATCTGGTGCCCCACCTTCAAAGGCAGATAATACTAATGACTAGTATTTACTAGATTACCCTTGTATCTTGTTTATTTCCATCCTAAAGAACAGATTTACCTTGATGATCTGCAATATAGATCGTTGAACTGAACATCAAATGTTAAAGAAAGTCAGTACTGTTATTTATTTTAGATTGGTGTGAGTAAATCATTAGCGCGGTTCTTTGTACCATTCTCGACATGAACAGGGTATAATAACAAGATAAACTTTCAACAGAAAAAATTGGGATTCATTAGCCACCCTTTTACAGGTCACACAATTAGTCAAAACAACTAAAGATGGTAAGACATGGGATATGATTTTGTAGGAAATTCTAAAAAGAATTTTAAATTTCTTCATGCTTCTTCGAAACTTCCTAATATCTGGCTTACATGATCCTATAATGAAGTCCTTAAAATGACATGTATTTTACTAATGAAGATAGGTTGTTTTTCTAAAAACTTTTTTGTGCTGTGAAAAGATTCCACAACACTGTACCATGAAGCTGTACGAAGAAATTGAGGATCCTCATCAATCGTAACACTAGTCGGTGGTGTCGTGAATATCACCATGTTCCAACGCCTTTATTCATTATGAAACGAAGTAAAATGTAGGATTCCGCTAAGTTTGAACTTTTCTATCCAAAAGTATTAGGTACGTGCAAAAGTTCTAACCGTTTTTGGTGTGCAGATAGAAGTGTGAACAACACAAACTGCAACGCACCTAGGACCGTGCATAATCGCCATCGCAACCAATGACATCTTGCCTTCTTGCCAATAGGAGATGAATCCTGCGCCGATAAAAGTCCTGAGGTTTGGAGTCGAAGAACTGCTGTAAGGCCGTTTTCACAGCCTCCACCTCATCAAAGATTTTCCGAGCGAAGGAGTTCTGCAATGCGCGAAATGAGGTGGTAGTCTGTAGGGGCCAAGTCAAGAGAATAAGGCAACTGGGGTAAAACCTCCAAACCAAAGTCCATTAATTTGTTTTCGTGTGATGACAGCAGCATGTGACCTGGCGTTATCATGGTGGATGATCACTCCTAGCAGATTGACGAGGCCTGGCCGCTTCGATAGCAATGCTGCTCGCAAAGGTGGCATTAATGGTTTGATTAGGTTGCAGGACCTCCCAGTGACATCCCACCACACACTCAACAACACCTTCTTGGTATGAAGTTCTGTTTTGGATGTAGATGGTGGCGGTTCAGAAATCCGGCGCACAGTCCCACGACGCTTTACATTCCTGTACATAATACACTTCTCATCGCTCTTGACAATGCGTGGCAAGAACTGGTCCTTTTTGTACCGGGAAAGCAAGGAAACACAGGTCGCGACTCTTCCCTCTCTTTGATTTGCACTCAGCTGATGTGGAATCCAACCATCGAACTTTGTCGTGAAACCCAGTGCTTTGTCTTCTTTCAACTGTTGTCCTGTGTACCTGGAAGGTATCCGCTAATTCTGCTATGGTTGACTTCGTGTTGTTTCTTATTGCTTGGTCAAGATCCTCTTCGGAAAACACTGCTGGATGTCCAGACCGTGGTTGATCACAACAGCTTATGTCTCCTTCCCTGGAATTTCGAAACAGGCGACATGTGCTATCGTCAACTGCATCTGCCCCATACACTTGTCGAATGTTGCGGCAGGCTGCGGCCGAAGTATTGCAATTATCGAACTCAAAAAGTAAAGAGTGTCTGATGTGTGACTTATCGGTCTCCATTTCACCCACACGTTACTCTGTCCACTAAGAGCCCCCTCGTCCACACTCACTGCTTGTTGCTGCGCTAAGGTTCCCCCTATTACGAGACCACAGATTCACGCACTGGCAGCGCCATCCGTGAGGTCGGTACTCCCCTAAGCGGTGACCTGTCGAAAACGGGTATAACTTTTGCACGTGCCTAATAGTTTCTCTGTGTAAATGAATGGTTAGCGCTCTTGTCTTTAGTGCGAGTTTTCCCCGAGTTCAATAGGAGGTAGAGGAACCAAAACCAAGACCCTTATATTTTCACAACACAATCGTGAACTACATACTTTACGTGCTTCCTATCGTCATAATAAATTAGATAAATTACTAAAGAAACTGATTCCAAATTCGTGTCTTTTTAGACCAATTGTGAATGTGAATATGCCATGAAACCTTGCTCTCAAATTCAACACACATCACCATTTCAAACAATAAATCCAGCATCATTACTAGCGGTTTTAAGAGGAATTTAACTCGTAAGTGACACTATATCCAATCCACTATATATATGGGGGTTGTTTGCGCTTGCGTGTGTATTATTACTGTGTATGTCGAATTACACAGTCACTAAAGATATAAGCGAATGCTTGTATTTTGGTAACAGCCAAACAAGCACATCTTCGATAGTCTTTCTATATTACGACTTGTTTGTATATTAAGTAGTACTTTTCACTGAATTAATCTTCCACATGCAAAACTCTGTTGAAACACAAGAAACATGATAATGAAATAAATGTAAGTGACGTTCATAAAGCTTTCATCAATTAGTATAGTAATTGAGACTAGAATTTGATACTTGGACTTTTAGAAACGTGCCGACAAGAATGAAGCTACTCCTGGAGATTGAGAACAAAACTAGCTTTCCAGGTTCAAATTCTCAGGTACCAAATGTGATGGCAATTGTCTATGGAAAGGTAAAGGTAAAGTTCCCCGTGCATATAGCACCGTGCAATGAAGGCACATTTAGAGGATGTGGGGTAAGACCCCACACATTCTCGATCTCGGCCATTTTGGAGGTGATGTGATCAGCATCACGATCCGGCCGCCTCCCACCCCTCGGGTTGCCCCAAGGTACCCATTGAGATGAGTCTGGGTGAGCTCCACAGCCGATTTCGTGGGACGTTTCACTTTAAAGCGATTTAGTCGCAATTGTCCGGGATTGCAATATTACATTGATGTGATGGCCAAACTATCAAAGAAAGATTCCTGGAAGGCCTTAGCCCTCAAAGAGTTGTTGCGTCACAGAGGTTAAGTTTCTTTTTTAAAAAAATATATAAAATAGTTGTTCAATTCAGACTTCAGTAAAAAAATTTTTTAAAAAGGATACAATCTTTTCATCACACTAAGTAAGTCAATTGCAACGTTGAGGATGGATCGCTTGGAGGTTCTGTGGTCGAGCCCTGGCCTGAGCATAGCATAGATGTTTCTTTGTGAGTATTCCTCCATCGTTTAATCATCATACATGATCCCGATTAAAGAAAGTGACAGAAAAGCGATAAGAAAATACAAGTAAGTAAAATATTTAGTTCATTCCCAAGCTACTGTTTTCATGTATCTCAGTGCAGATTCACAGCGTGTTCAGGAAACATAGTAAGTTTCACAAAAAACACTTGGCAACAGATTTAACTCGCCAACAAACGAGTATGTTTCCTTTGCAACTCAGACGTTATTTTGAGAGCAGCTAATACACTCACATGGAGGTGTGCTTAAGGACATTGCGTGGGCTTTTGTGGGGATTGTAAAGTCCATTAGATCGACCTACCTCTGGACCATTCGTTCAATGTGTCACTTCACATAAGACTTTGATTGACGGCTATAAATCGGCAATTTCCTCAAACTGCGTTGCGGGACACTAGGAAAAGTCTTTAGCGTCACGACGGATGTATGTCCATAAAACAGGGAACGATTTACGTCATGCCTGTTTCCGTTATGATGCTTGGTGAGACAAGACCTGACGTCATATCCTTCACAATAGCTCGAAAACCTCAATTAAAAAACTGAAGAAGAGCTGTTGTCAAGAACGGAGATTTCAAACAACAAAAAAGTGCTCCAATTAACTTTCTTAAGTATCTTGGGCGTCTCACGTGAATCAAAATATCACGTGTGTTAGTGGCACACGAACACTGATAACCATGCATCCTGTATTGTGCACGTGGACATATCGACCACTTCATCTTTCTCAAGCGAGAGGGCATCAGAGCATTTCACAAATATCATTCCCAACCACGTGCTGACAAGGTCATTGCCTTACCTCACTCAGCCCAATAAAACATTGGAAAAGTAAAAATACGAGGGGCGTTCCAAAATATGTGATCCTTCGAGAACATGCAAGTTTTGCTAAGTAAAAACTGCCAACCTTACCGTTGCGGAAGTGAAAATGAAATTACAACAACAGCAAATGTTTTTCTGCAAAGGTAAAAAGTAAATATGATTGTGTTCAACGAAGTGCCTTGTGTTATTCAGTTAATATTTGATATTTAGTGTGCGATGAAGTACATATCCAAACAAAATAAATTTGTTCGTTTTTCACCGAAGTTAGACTTAAAATGTACAGTCACAAGCGATAAAAATGGGACACCTAGATCCTGAAATACTCGCCTCCCTGCAAGGAGTTATATGTGTTGCCTAAATCTACGGCGTGGTAGAAGTTGCCATTGAAAATTTGTTATTAAAGTACACATTTCGGCGCAGAGTTATGCAGCACACATAACACCTTGCAGAGAAGCGAGTATTGAACTATATAGGTGTCCCATTTTTATTGCCGATGACTGTACAATGTTATAAAATTTATTACCTGTACAAACTGTACAACAGTTGATTCAATCGGAAAAATCATACGCCAGAAATAATCGTTAAAATAACAAAAATAAAACAATAGTAAAAAATAAATAATAATACCAAACCGCGAAAAACAACATAACTGCAAGGTGAAATAGAGTAGATTTTGAGGGTGAAATTAAAACGAAAACTTCATAACACACCTTGTTCCTGTTTCTGATCAGTGTACATTGGGTATTCGTGTTTGCTCTCCTGCTTGTCGTAGCAGCTGTCAGTCATCCTGGAGATGTTGTCACTACCAACAGCAGCAAATCCCGCCTTACTCACATAGTTAACCAGTCCTGATTCTGTAAGCGAAATATGAGCGAAATACAGTATTTTTTGACACAAATGGCCAATCAGTGACAACCAACCCTCTCGCAGAAGATCTGCAGATGTCAAAGGAGACTTGCCTCGAAAACTTGCCTAATCCAAACCAATATCTTTAAGTGGTGATATAGTTAGCCGATCACTGGGTACCAAAGACGGGAGGGACCCTTTGCATACGAGGCAACAGCGCTAACCTCTACGTTATCGAGGAAGTCTTTTATCACTGATGAAAATCTCTTTGATCAATGTTATAAACATTGAAGTGAATGTCTATACGAGAGTAAATGTTTAGTTATTCTGAAATGTAAAGTATGTATAAAGTGTTGAAAGTATAGTTCTTCTGGGTGTAAAGCGTAAACACCATAGTGAAAGAAAATTAGTGTTTACTTTTACCATTTAAACTTTTTGGAAGTTTTGAAATTCTATTCCACAAAGAAATTATTGCTTTCTTGCATAATCAACGAAGGAAAAGAAAAGCACGGATATCATCTGATATGGTAAGCATGACTCAAATGTGTCTGCCCTAAAGCAATGGCGGGAAAATTTTGCAGTCATATATGCAATGGAAAAATCCTCAGACGCAAAGGTAAGCCGAAAAAACTGTTGAATTAGCAAATTACACCAAGTAAATGTGACAGAACTGCTTGAGTCAGGAGAGAAAAATTCCAACGTCGAGAATGTATAAATTTCCATTTCAACTGTGTTCCCTAAACAATGCTAACGAGACGGATTTGGAAATTGAGAATGCTTGTCATCAGTCACAAAAGTGGCTCACAAGTAATACAAGTTAAAAATGGAATGCAACATTAAACAAGACTACAGTTTGAAGAGGAGATATAAACACAATTTTTCTTCCGTGTACTTTGAAAGCAAAGGTAATAGATGGGAAATTACTTCATTGACGTACAATGTTAATACGTATATCTTATATCAACAGCAAGTGGAATCAAGTTGGAGCAGTGTTCACTGTGTGCATTGATACTAATATGTTATATGTTACATGTATATGTGTATTGATACTAGATATGTTAACATTCTATTGGTTATAGATTTTTGAACGAACTGAGACAATGATGATATTTTTTATTGTAGTGTAGTGTTTAATTGGTTCTTCAGAGCACGTCCTATCTTATCTTCATGGTTCTGTTAGTTTCATAAATGAACAATTGAGAAAACCAATGTTCCAGCAATTAGGTCTTTAATTTAACAAAATTTAAAATTAGATATGGATGGATATTGTAGATATTTTTGTCGATTGTTTAACTCACAATGATGGATCGAGATGTAAATTACTCCAGCAGAACTTTCTAGTTTGTGCAAGTCAAAAGACCGAGTTAAAAGTAGTTACATAACATAATTATAAATGCCTTCCAATGAATGGAGACGAAAAGTAAAACTTAACAATCTCCTTGCTGCAGTAACGAGCCGAGAATTCCTCATCTCGTGAAATGTTAAAGCCTGCTCCCTTATTTTATATGAACTCCAAAATATATATCAGAAAAATAACCTGAGACGTCATAAAAAAGGGCAATATTAATTTCAGTAATTTGGTGAACTCTTGATAACTAACCCATTTGCATATTTATAGTAAAAATGTTTAAAGCTGGTTACCTTGATCTAATCATAATGCGTGCAAGGTATTTACCGTGAAGTGAAGAAGTAAGAAAGGAGCGTCCTTCTTAGATAATGTCTAGTCTAATCGAAACAAAGGAACGTAGAAGCCTTGAAATTGTTTTCTAATATTATCTCAATCAGTAGAACGTTACATAATGTAAAAAAGCAGTTAATAGGGATCTTTTCTGAAATGTCACCATTATGCTGTAGACTTTGCAGCGACGTGGGCGCAGAAATAGAAGTCTAAAAATGAAAGGAATCAAAATTGATTTTTAGTTAACTAGTTCATATGATTGTTGTTTTTGATCTTTTGATCTAAAGATTCACAGTTGTTGCCATTCATGCTATTCTTTTTCTAGTTAATTGACAATGCATGAAAGAAAGTAGTACGTCGAATAAAGTGTGACAATGTGCTAGAAATAATTTTTATTATATATTCTTATTGAACTTAATAAGATTGCTCTTACTGAAGGTACGTACGTGTCTTGCCACCGTGCCGTACGTGTCTGCTTTAATCTGATGAAAGAAAAACTTCTCCTGTTCCACTAAATGACAGAATATTACAAAATACAATCACAGTCAAATATGCAGTTGTATCGAATTTTCCAAAAATTCAAATACTTGGGATGTCTCCAGACAATTTTCGAGAGATTAACAAACATATATTTTTTTAAAAAAAAATCTAAAGTTGCTTATTACATCCAATTTTTACTTCACTGAATAATCATATAACGCCTTCCTCTTATTGTAAAAAAGTAATTGCTATTAGTGTGCAATTGATAAAAACATTTTTTCTCTGTAATTGAAGCATTTCGGGAGTTTCTATGAAGAGGCATAAAACAACGACAAGTATTAAAAGAGGATTAGTTCTATAAAAATTGTGGGTTGCAGAACTTTTATAAGTTATTTAAATGTAGAATCTAATATTGTGTGCTTCACTGAATACACTCCCATTACAAATAAAAAGGTAACTATGTTGAAATTATAGCCAAATTTAATCGTTATTAATTGTATTTATTTTCAAATATTACTTAAATTAGTGAAAAAATAATGTAATAGAATATTAGAATACAATACACGTTGTATACTACTTAGAATACATAAAATGGAGTGATATTTAAACGTAAAGGTAAAAAAAGGTAAAGTGTTCCCCTGTGCATAACACCACGCCATGAAGGCGTATAGGGGGTGTGGGGGTAACGCCCCACACTTTCTTGATCCGGTCGTGAGTGGGGGTGATGTGATCAGCATCACGCCCCTGACCGCCTTTACCCCCCAGGGTTTCCCCCAGGTACCCATGTTATTCGACGCTGGGTGGGCGCCGGGGCCGCTTCCACCGTTAGAAAAGTTCCCGGATTTCAACCGGCCGGGGATCGAACCCGGGACCTTTAGCATGGTAGTCAGACGCGTTACCGACTGAGCCACCGCGGCCACTTGATATTTAAACGTACTTTGTACATTTTCAAATTAAAGGAAATTTAAGTGTTGGGTGCAACAAATAAGATAGTGTTGCTAAATTTAAACAATTTTTTCAAACTTGTAGCAAAAACTTACTTTTTCAAAGCCAGCAAACTTGTTTCCTTTTTCTGCGAAGAAGATAAACCCGTTCCTATTGTAACGAGAAGTTATCAGTTCTAAAATTAGAATTATCAGCTCTAAATTTAAACTTTACTACTGCGAAAGAAAGCACTAACCTTGTTATCAACTCTTCTTAGAGAGACACGTGAAATATGCCTGCCACACTGACGTTAGTTGGAAAGATTTTACAACTGTTGTTTTCGTGTTTTTGCTTATTATTAACCTTAATAAGTATTTGAAGCATAATGCTCGCCAGTCTTGCTATATAATTGTCTTGATAGTATCGGGAATTGCATGTGATCAGCACCATGCTCCGGTCGCGTTTACTATCCGGGTATTCATTGATGAGAGGCTGAGTGGGAGCAGTGCCGTTTATACAGGTACACAATAAAAATAAAGATTAACTGAAATGGCCCACTCTGAGAAATCGAACACAGATCTCAGGCGAGGTAGTGAGATGCTCTGCCAACTTTGGGTTGTATTTTTTGGTAACTTTGCATAACTTTTCTACCTTTAATCCACCACATTAGCTACTGGAGTTTGATACGTGATACCTCTGATACAACACCAAGAGAAGAAACAAGAGGGTTTAGATCTGGGGATTTAGGAGATCATGCCGATAGCAATATTCCACTCTCTGCTGCTCCGTGATAGCAGACACCCCAGAGCCATATGCTACCAGTGTCACCACTCTTCCACAAATGAAACAAGATATTTGAATGTATGAATGAATGATTTGGTGTTTAAGTCCACTTTATGCACAGTAAGGCTAACCTGGATCCGAACCACTATGTGCCTTCACCAGGTATCGAACCCGGGACCCCTTGATTACAAGGAGGCGACGCTACCACTGCGCCATCGGGGAGACCCTGAAACAAGATTTATGTTTGTGTGTGTGTGTGTGTGTGTGTTGACTGTGAACTGAATTCAAGTTGCCACGAACAAACAAATAGATCGGTCTTATTCTTTTTTGGAGTTCGGCTGTAAGCAGAAATATCGTTGCTGCATTATGTTCATACTTAACATTTCATCCTATTTATAAACGGTATTGTGGAGAAATTGTCACAGATGACCACAGTCGCCAACGATCTCGATTTCTTATTTCTTATTAATGCATTCTATGTAGAAATGAGATAAGTGGGCCCTGAGAGTAAATATGAAGCAAACCAGGGATGAGGAATGGAAATAAGGGAGATATACCAGGCAAGGGTGAAAGAGTACGGTTATGTAGACATGATAATGACTGGCACGCGGGCATGACATGCTCAAGGAAATAAAGAGAAAAGTAACATACGCATTACAAGAAACGAGGAAACTAAAATACAGGGTGATTCGAAAAATCTTGACACTTTTCCAAAGCCATAGCTATTTTAGAAAGGAAAACTCTTAGTTTCGTTTCATGGTTACGGATTGTTGCAGCCTTCGTAGGAAGTGTCCCAAATTTACTTTTCACCACAGTAACGGAGAAGAAATATCTTTAACATCAGAAATAATTGTGGATAAAGATCTTGAATGGGTAAGGAGAAAATGTGGGCGGTGAACTGCATTGACTTGGTTCAGACTGGGGTATGAGCACAATTTAAAAGCAAAATGAGGATGCTGTCGTAGAATCCTATGTGGGGAAGAAGAAACAAAATTTCACATTCTCCTCCAGTGCAAAGATAAATTATGCGGATAATGAAGATGATTACTACAAGGAAAGAGAGGAAGGGGGGAAGAAACACAAATAAGGAATCTGGGAGCTTTCTTACATTATCTCTGGACGGAGAGAACCAGTTCATTCAAATATTAACAATAAATATTTAAAGTCAGTGAGAAAAGTGAAAGTACAATGGATTCGTGGAAAGGTAAAATCGTTAGTTGTGGACTCGTTAATAAACGAAGAGGGAAGAAGGCAAAAGAGAGGAATTGTATGTAGAAAATGCACTGTTGTTTCTTTTGCTCTATTTTGATTATTTAACGTCTCTTATCTTTCTCTTAAATTTATCTCGACAACAAAGATGATTGAGGAGCTGATGAAATGGGTGTTGGGTCACGGAAGATACATCCATTCCAGACAAGATTCAAAACTGAGATATCTGGCCTCGTAGCGCGTTACCTGACCACTACGCCACTGAGACCGGCAAAATGCATAAATGAATAAATATAATAAATTAAAAGAATAAATAAATTTTACTCTATTCTATTACTCTCTCTCCATTCCATATAAACGAAAAATCAATTAAAATCAACGATAGGCCTTGATTCTATAAACTTTATGTGGTCTAACGATTCCCTATTTCTCCCCCTCCTCCTCTCAAGGTGTTTCTAAATGGCTAATTTTGCTCTTCGTGTGCTCAGAAGTACAAAATGCACCTTTTTCTATTATGCTCTGATTGTATGTAGTAGCTGCTTTTGACATCTTTAACCGTCTGTCATCCGCGCCCTCGTATTAGCACAAATGTCCCGCGCTCGTCTCTCAGTGCCGCCCTACCCTATCAAAACCAACGTTTATTACATGAATTCATGGGCGTCCGGAAGGGCCCCCCCTGGAAAATGAAAGTCAACCAAAAAATATGTATTTTACACATACAATTTCATTTTAGCCACAATAATATGTGTTAATTATTGAATGAACACCATAAATTCCAATTTAAGCAATGTTTTTTTAGAGAACAATACTATTTTTGGGAAAAATTTGTCTTCGTTTGCCCCCCCCCCCTGGGAAAAAATACCTTCCTTGCCCCTCCCTGGAAAAAATCCTGCGGACGTCCATGCATGAATTATTGATTCAAATCGATGTTGGATTACACTAGCACTTACTGGGAATCAGGCGAAATATATATAAACGCAAAAACGTACATATTTTACATTTTTATTAGCTATTAAAGGAAATAAACTAAAAAATGAAAGTGTCTCATTGAATTACAAGCTTATATCTTTGAAGCAAATGCACCAAAATATTATTCTAGAAATAATTAGAAGTTTGTCATATAATGAAGGAATTTAAAAATGAACTCACCATTCACAAAATTTTCAATGTATTTTTCAATGTATACCTTTGAAGCAAATGCACCAAAATATTATTCTAGAAATAATTAGAAGTTTGTCATATAATGAAGGAATTTAAAAATGAACTCACCATTCACAAAATTTTCAATGTATTTTTCAAAAAATTTCAACCATTTTTCAAAATTTTTCAAAGTATTTTTCAAAACGAATTGACATCGTACAACTTATATGGGCTTAGAAAGGAACTATTTGTTCCAAATTTCTCAGTCAAGATCTTACTGACTCGCAGACAAAGCAATCAAATGTATGATATACAATTCGAGAAAACTTACAAAATGTTTTTAAAATGTTCAAATCTCAATATTTTTCTCCTACTTGTACGAGATATAAGTTAACAAAAGCCATACTGACTCAATAAAAGGAACCGAATGTTGTCACTTTCTAATATCGTTATTTCGACAACTCTGATATTTTGTATGGGTACTGAATGGTTTCTGCATGCAAATAATTTGCATTCCGAACAACGTACTGTAATTTTATTCTTCTTATATCCATCAAATTCATGGCTGGCGTGCTATGATTTAAGGTAGGAAACGTTCCCGCACGCGGTACTGAGTTCCGCCAAAGAACGCCAGAAGAAAGGCGCGAACGCCTCTATGTTTTCGTGGGAATACTGTAGATAGGTTACCTAGGGCTTTCCCGTCCATTATTGCACTTGTAAGGAAAATTAATCAAAATTTTAAAAAAGGCAGCACTCAGTGCCGCCGCGCGGATTACGAAGGCTTAATGGTGAAATAAACCGAATGAAAATCAGAAAAAAATGAAATTGTTTCAAGCTTTCAGTGTTTTCATTTTTTTCTCTTGCGTGTTTCGGATCGGTTACATCAAATTTCAACTATCGAAGTCTCTTATTAGCTTATAATTGTACTTTGTTCATTGTTACATTTTGAAAGTTAGAGGACAGTGAACGGGAGGGACAAGGGCTGTGGAGGAAGTGGCATTTATACCAAACGAGCATTCATCTAACGGGCAATCCCAATATTGTAGTGTCCTTGCATTCAAGGGGTCTAGGTTCTATTCTCGTCGGGTGCGCATTTTGGTTGTTAGTAGGGATGGTACAGAGACATGTCTCTGTCTCATCCCAATTTAGAAACTGAGATCAGAACCATCGAGACCTATCAAGACTAGAACAATACAGGCTTGTGTAAAATCGAGAATATACCGAAGACTTACTGCCTGAGATCTCATCTTCGATACTGTTGTAATCATAGTGCAAGGTAGATTATTACTTCGTCTAAATCAAAATTGGCTTATTTAGTGATATATTCAGACATACCATGAAGTGGATTCTGATAATGTATGGATAGGTTATATGTGTTTTTAACAAACTTTTTACGCACGAGACGAGACCTAGGCGAAAAGTTCCATGAAGACCGAGGCGGAAATGAGATTGAAGTTTAAATATCAAGAGAAATTACAGAAAATGAGACAAGAATTGCAATTCGAGACGAGAAAGCCATTTTCAATTCGAGACGAGAAAATAAGACATGCTTCGTCATTATCGTAATTGCGCCTATTTCGTCTCGTCCAGGTACCATCCCTGTTCTTCATATTTCACTTTAAATTGCAAGTAGGGCATCCTCGATGGCATAATGACAACGTCGTCGCCTTGTCATCAAGAAATCCCGATATTCGATACCTGGTAGAGGCACATAGGAGTTCGGTGGATCCCACTTTAAACTGTAGGTGCAGTCCCGATTAACCAATCTGTACGGACTTAAAACAAAACTTCAAAATTCAGGCAAAATTGCAAGTACACTGCGATAAGACTATTAATGAACTTAAAACATATCTTGCCATACTTCGTCTACTTATCATCGCATCCAGCTTATTCATTTAGAAGGTTTTCTAATTTAAACCCGCCTCCCCAATGGCGTAGTGGAGACGAGGTCACCTTGTAATGAAGGGGTCCCGGGTTCCATACCCGTTAGAGGCACATAGTGCTTCGAATCCCACTTTAAACTGTAGGTCCAGTCCGAATTAGCCTACCTGTGCATAAAAGTGGACTTAAAACAAAAACTCAAACTCCAATTTAAACCCCTCCCCCGTCCCCCTTGGTCACCTACACGTGCAAGTGTATCTGTCAGTGCATCTGCTCGGACGGAAGACCTGAAGCCTCACTTCGCTGTGCACCCGGGGCCTTATTTGGGCCTCGAAGTGTTTCCGAAACAAACAGCGTAATGCACTGCAGGGCTGCAGACAGGATGCTAGCTGCTCGTTAACCTCTAGCATTAAGGATAACTGGCAACGTCGTTGTTTGTGTGGGATGAGAGAAGGTCGGCTGTAATGCTGACAGTAATTGCACACTACAGGTGACTACACTGCAAGGTTAGCTGCTTGCGCGACCAACTAAGGAAAGGAATACTCAAAGCACGGCCATATTATGATCGAAGAAATGCGTTTATTATGCATATATATATATCATTATTTCCAAGACAACACCTGACTCCTCCGTATAATTCACGGCATTGAATTTGTGGATTCATGAATATAATGCGACGGCCAACAAATGCGGATGGACCTTGAGGCACAGACAAGGAGGGTTTTTCCTTCCAAGTAGGCGATTTTCGAGGACCGCACTCAGTGAACAAGCGTGAGGTGCAAGGATTCAATAACTGTAATTTATCATATACTATACCATCTGCACGTGTGCACTGAAGATATAATGTACGTATGGATTTTTTGGTTTTGTGCTTATGTTATTCTGACGTAACTTTCACATTTAGCTAGGATAATTGAAAGTTTTGCTTTATGCGCAGATAGGCTAACCAGGACTGACACGTCTTGATTACAAGGCTATTAAAATACCTCTCCTAGGTTTATCGCAGAAATAACAATGAAAGTTGAACTGATTTTATTACACATTTTTAAATGGTTCTAAGCCATCCACTACACCACGGAAGGCAGAGAGTACACTCTTGTAATTTCCTGATATTTCTAGAATAATCGCAAGGATTAACGCAAGTGGTGGAGTGGTTAAAATCTGAAGGAACAAAGACATACTTTCCTAAGGTCCCTGACTTCGTACCCTGGTACGCAACGAAGTCTGGATAAGTACATTCTTATCTTTATTTATTTATTTCTATTTTGGCTATTTAATGTCACTTTGCACTTCTTCTGTTAATTGCGACGATGAGATGAACTGAAAAATGGATGGTGGGACAAAGATACATCCATGCCTTACCCGGGGTTCAAACATGAACTTATGACTTCCTAACCCCACAGAGGCTGGGTACTCTTATCAGAACTTAATGATAATAATCAGTTGAATTCATATTATTAAATCAATAAAAAGTAGCAGTAGTACTTGAAGTGTTGTTCATCTTAAATAGCAATGTCACATTCCAATTAAAAATAAATACACACTCAGAATTTGTGCATCTTTTTATGTACGTAACAACAAACGTTTGTATCTCCGTAATTTAACATAAGTTAAAATAAATATTAACGAATTTTTGCAAAGTTATTGTTATGCATTTAATCGTGTGTGTGTGTGTGCCTTGTGGGTGGACTTGTGTGTTTAAAGAAGCAATGGTGTTCGAGTATTCCAATATAGAATTACCGTGCCTTTTATCAAGGTTAAAACCATCATACTACAAGTTTAAATTGGGTGTGGTCGAATGAATCTGAGGGAAGCCCTTTGGGTATATTAATATGTTGCATGTCTGAAACCGTAATCACTATGCATTTTCTGGACATCTTGGATTTCCACGTGAGCAAATCGTTCACTTGCCCTTGCTGTAGAGATTGACGTTTTAACAGAATGTTGTTGAAACTAACCAAACTCCTTTACTGCTTTTTTCACGTAGTAAAAAGTTACACCATCCTGTAGCGTCTCGCCAATTCCTGATTCTTTTAGAAATATAGCTGTGATAAAAACAAATATATGAAATGCTGTATTAACTTAGAATATTGATATTAAACTACGTCACAGTTTTATCCCATACGTATATACCTATTTTACAGTATACAACAACACTCCTAACATCATCGGTGCATTTATTCTTCAACTATTTGGAGAATGTCATATGTTGTTTTCAATGTAGTGTTTTACCTTTGCTTAAAACTATGCTTGAAAGTCGACTTCCTGGAACTTTCTTTTATTTTTGAAGCCACCGCCAAGACAATTGAAGCTGTGTTTTGTTGTTGTTTTTTCCACTGTTACGAGTACTATGTCGCTGTACAATTCTGAGAAATTTCTTTTAAATACTTGATGTTCTTATCATCAACGCTACATTTACAGTTTAGTGAATATAACACAAACAAATGAAAGAAACTGCTCAAAATTCATGACAATGAAATAAAATACGCTGGGAAAAAAAATTGGTGAAATGTATTTTATTTTTTCACTTAACCTATCATCTTTTCTGGCATTTGGCGGGACCCCTGGGACACTGGTACGTACAATCTAAATGTGTTATCGTCTGAGTAACGGAATTTAATTTTAGTATTTCGGTTGTTGTTTTTTTTTGTTTGTTTTTTAGTATAGTGGGTCGCACTCAAAGTTTTATAAATGGGACATTAGAATTGAGCAAAGAAGATGCAGTTAATTTGCTTCCATTCTTCTGTTTCAATCGCATATGCAATTGACCTAGGTCATGTTTCAATTCCACTTTAAACTATAAGTCCAGATTAGCATTATGAGCATTAAATGTATCTAAAACAATTCTTTAGGTAACAAAGTTTAAATGAAAGGAGTCCTTCTTAGGCAAGTTCATATCGAGTCCAAAATCAAACTTTCCTTTAATAAAATAAAAAATAAATTTGATAAATAGCTCTCTCAATATATAGCTTGTTTTGAGTGACTTCTCACGAGTTTACAAATTTTGAATTTATTTGTTTAGTGTAAATGTTGAAAGTTTGTCATTTTACGTGACCCTGCTACCGACTTATGTTAATCGCGAAAATAAGGATGAATGTTGATTAGATGAACTTGGTGAATCAGTAAACACAATTAAAACGCCCCTGTTCAGACCTGAACTCAAACTGAGGTATCAGGCAGCGAGGTTGACGACAGATTGTGTCACTCTTTGGGCAATAACCAATCGATTGATTGATTTGCTTTATTTTACCTCGCTTTTCTGTCACTTTTGGCTTATCGCGAAGATGGGAATGAGTGATGATGTGATGAAATTGAAGAAAGGACATTCACAAAGAACAAGGGTTGTTAAAGGTCCAGGAATTTTAAATAAATTCATTTCCGGTCCAGGAGAGAAAATCAGTTTACGGTTCTGGACGGTAAAGAACCTTTATCTGTAAAGTATTTCGTTTCAGGAACCTTTTTTCCGGATCAATTTAAATACGGTCCAAGAACCTTTTCTGAATTAAACAATACGCAACTTGGACCGAATTTAAATTGTACGAGAAAAAGGGTTCCGGTCCTTTTAGGGAACCCTTTAGAATTTATGAGTTCCTGGACCTTCAACAACCCTGCAGAGAACACCCATACCCAGGCCGGGATTCGAACCCGAGACTATAACCACTCCGCCACGGAGACCGGCCAGGTAATGAACAATCAATAGTAGAGATAAACTCACCGTGAGGATTCATAAATCGACGTCATTTGCAATCTTGATAACAGGGGAAGAAGTGCAAGCTGCATTTCCTAATTTCTCTGAGGTCTAAAACTTTCATAGTCATTCAAAATCACTCATTGCAGTTGCAGCAGCCTGAAGGAAAAAAATAGGGGGAGGAGAAACATCGTGCGGAGGCTTTTGAAAGACGTTAATCTCGGTCGTCAGCTGTTTTCCCCACAACGTCATCACAAGGTGACGTCAGCGAGTATGACGCAACTCGCTAGCTGCACAACGTACGTATTCAGATAAGCTGCTGCGTACGTGTGTGTGTTTGCATGACTCTCCTAGCCAACAAAAGGATGCGGGGCTTCCCATTCCTCTATGGGGAAAAAACGTACGAGGAAAAAGAGCGGGCAACTTGTGCACACTTCCTCCCCCCCTCCTCCCCTCGGCCCTTGCAGTCCACGGCTTCAACTTCGGCTACGGCGATTACGCAGCTCGGTGCGTCAATAAAGTGCACCGAAAACACACACGTGTAGAATGGATTATTTTTCGAACGTGCCAAGGAAACGGCACGTGTTGACGTGCGCGTGCAAGGGCATTGCAATTCATTGCATCCGTTTACTTTAACTGGCTTAAAAGGCACGGTATGAAGCTCTAACAATATTCTCATCCTAGAAAGAGCATATGCTGCATTACGTAAGCAAGAAAATATAAATTCCGTGTCTTAAAGAATGCAGTGGATATTCCGCTCACATTACTTCGCAAAGTAAATTTCGCTGTTGTGCAGTTTGTTTACAAGGGGTCACGCAAAGTTCAGTTAACCCAGTTATCATGTTTTATTCCACGTTTTGGTGTCATTTAACGTTGTCTATTTGAGATCTGTTTTAAAACTGCGATAAGAAGTAGTTCGATTTAAAAGCTAGTTTATGCTACGATGTTAACTGGTACTGTGACGCAGCCGTTGAACTGTACCGAAAGTCGAATCCATGTATCGTGATTCCTAGACGACAAGGTGCGAGGACTGGTTCGAATCATGTGTACGGTATGCGTTTGTTCCCTCCCTATTTCGTCAATTCATAATTCATTTTCATCGCCGCGATTAGCGTAGAGAAGTAGCAGAAAGTGGCGTAATTGATACAATCAAGTCACGGCATTTGGAAAAATTGAAAACAGGTAAACACTGACTCAGAAAATAAAGAGAGAGTTGTGAGCAGTTTTTGTGGCTTCACAAACCTAGAATTCGCCGTGAACATTTTTCCGAAAATTCTTTCAGATCTAACAATAGCATAGTGGATTTAATTTCTATTCTATTTATTTTGTATCGAGTATTTGTCTGCACGAGCGAATCTGGGGCTCACCCAACCTCAAATATGTTGGTACCTGGGGTCAATCATGGGGGTAAAGGCGGCTGATCATGTCACCTCCAAAACGACCGAGATCGAAGAATGTGTGGGGTCCTACCCTCACACCCCCCTATATATGTCTCAGGCATAGTCCAAAGTGCAAGGGGAACTTTACCTTTACCTTGACCTTCTTTGACTGATTGATTGATTTAGTTTATTTTACTTCGCGCTTTGTGCCTATTGGCTAATTTGCGAAGATGGGGATGAGTGATGAAATGATTAAATTGATGAATGGACATTCACAAACAACCAAGCCCGAGCAGGATTCGAACCCGGGACCCTTGGCGTCGCAGCGCGATGCGCTAACCACTTTTTTTTAAAGAAAATACCCCCTACACGGAGGTATCTCCCACCATTTACACTTTTTTCTCATTTTTACACTTTTCGTTTGTTACAGTTTCTCAGTTTCTTATCATCTGGACAAACACAAATACCCATGCCTTACCCGGGACTCGAACCCGGAACCCCTGGCGTTGTAACTCGCTCTGCTAACCACTCTTTTTTTTTTAAAGGAAATACCACCTACACGGAGGTATCCCCCACCATTCACTCTTTTTCTCACTTTTACACTTTTCAATTCTTACATTTTTCTTTGTCTCTTATCAACTGGACGAACACAAATACCCATGCCTTACCCGGGACTCGAACCCAGAAACCCTGGCGTTGTAGCGCGCTCTGCTAACCACTTCGCCACGGAGATCGGCTCCACTCGGCCACAGGGTCCGGCCCTTTTATGACTGCTTAAGCACAATCTTCTATCTTCTATTTTCATCCATTCAGACTACAGACGGAAGCGAACAAGGTACAGTATTAATGTAATGCATAAAAATACTTTTAAGGCGTTTGGGAAGAGCTGAAACTCTCAATTTACCAATGTCTTACATTAACTAAAGACTGATTATTAGATTGAAATGTTCGCGCTCCCCTTTAACTCAGCTATGAACTGTAATAATTACTCGATATTTTTTTGTGACTACAACATCATGTTCAATCCCGATTTAATAATTATAATCAATAAATATATTTACACGGCAATGTATTTACAATTACTGTCAGTATTAATGCATATTTAGACAGAGAAGTATCTGAGCGGGAGTACAGTATATTCAATTCTTTATGGATTGGAAATAGATTACTTCCCTCTGAAAAGTTGCGTTTGAGGCAAAAAGAAAAAAAAAAGTAGTGTGTATTTTTTAATTTTTAAAATTACTGATCTATACAGCAAAGTACTTATTATTATTTTAAAACAATCTAAAAGAAAATATCCACTCAATTGGAAAGCGAAGGGGATCCTGCTGTCAACAGGAGAAAAGGTTATGGACCTATAAGGAAATCCCCAGGGCTTCGTAAATACAAAATTGTAAACAGAGCCAGTTCATTAGTTTAAAGGTTTGCTGAAGGTGTTTGCATGAAATAATCAGAACTCGAGCAAGTAATTAACATGGAATGCTCTGGAAAGCTTCCACCCAGAGGGAAAGTTCTTCCAGTGCCGTTGGTTGTTTACAACCGTCAGCTGAAACTTTCCCTTCGCAAGACAGAGTTGACATGCGTCACTGTAGAAAGCGCGTAAAAACTTCCCGCGATTGTCCAGTGCTGCGCAGCGAGGTCGTGGAGCGTAGTTACGAACAACGGAGTGGGCAGATGAGGCGCGATTACAAGATTTGTTACGTTACTCAAGAAGTCACTTTTCCGCCAACATTTTGCTAGCCAGAACTGAAAGATGACAAACGTGGAAATACAAGGCACGTAGTTGGGTGTTTCAAACAAAGTAGCCTTATTTAGTCCTTACAAGGAAGAAAAGACGAAGGGGCATGGATGACAGCATTAGTTTCCAATATATAAAAGTTTGAATCATGCATTTAGTATGATTCTTCACTTGTCTATGTCACAAGTTAACCATTCATTCTGACAGTCGAAGAATGAACACAAGTCCACACATTCTTGTAGTCTTCCTGTTGCATCTTGTCCCACCCTCGTGTGGCCGATCTTCATAGTGTTCTGTGTTCTAGTGTGAGTGGATGTTCTCATTCTTTACACATTGCTGCTATTACCTACTTATATTACCGTTTAATATCTAAATATAATTTTTCCCCTTAGGAACTAAATATTACCTCCTCAAGTACATTACTATCAAAAACATTTAATTGTAGACTTTTCTTTAAAGTAATGATACACAAATCTGTAACTCCAAATGCAGTTTACGATCTTACTTCGCTCCATGATTATACTTATCGTGAGTAGTATATGTATGCGCTTTTTCTGGAATGAACTAGAGAAACTACGTAAGCTAATCTTGATAACTATTTATTTCCAACCCATGACAGTCTGACTACTACCTGAAACATACTATTATCACCATATTCTTACAATGAACATAGTTCTTACAGCTATTGCAATAACTATCATAATTGAAGTAAACTTAAACAAGTCTACGAATGCTGGTTTGCAGCCCATTCCAAAAAAATATTTACAAAATATGAATTAGTTGCAATAAATACAAATAACCAAGAACATTAATCTTCATTAGCACATACGTATATTCACTAAATAAAAATTGGATAGACACGCTTCTTTTTTGGTGAAACTTTACATTATGATTTCGAAATTCAGTTGCAAAAACGTTTCCAGATGCTCCGTGCGGAACATGTATGCTGTAATAATATTTCATAAATTTTGTATTAGATATTGGAGTAAATTGCTTTATTTCCAAAATTGGAGGGTGCTGGAGCAGTCAAATTGCTGGGCGAGGAAGACCACTTTTACCTGGTCCTACCTTAGCATCACCACTTCTTGCACGTCGATGTAGACTATTGCGAACGCCCACGACTGTAAATGACACGTTCTCTGCTCACATCAACTCCCAAGCTTCCCCGGAAGGAAAAGGGAAACGCTCTCAGTGCAAATACCAGCTGATTTCTGTTTGGACAGCTGCCAACTCGGTTCTAGCTCTTGACTAAATACTTGAGAGTTCATCATCACCTTACATTATTGCATGTATCTTTACAACGAGGACAACTTTCGGAGGCAATGCTGCTCCCACAAGCTCTTTGTCTCCGTCTATAAATGGCAATAATAACAAAGGTTGGTGACGTATGGGAAACGGGATTATGTTCTTCCCACGATATTGAGGTAACAGATGATAAACATTGAATGCCATGTATTTATAGTATGTACACATCAATAAATTTTACACGTGCATCCATCTTCCTTTGCTTATTATACTCTGTTATGATAGTTACAGGTATATGTGCGCAAGGTAAAAGAAAGCAACAATTAGGCAAGTATATTTATATTATATTACTTGTGCAAGAGGTGAATTTATGGTGTTCATGTAATACATATCATAGTAAACGAACAGAAATAATGAATGAACAGGAAAAGAACGATTATAATGATTAAACCCCATGGCGCACGATCTCGCCACCAAATATTCCAGACTTTACTCCCGGTCTGGGCATGGGTATGTATGTATGTTCATTCATCAATTTCATCTAATTTTAATTCATGGTCGCGATTAGCCAAAAGGGGAAGAAAGACGAGGCAGATAAGATAAACACACCCATACATACTGACAGACAGATTTCTATTAGATCTAATAGATATATGGTTTGGTTTACCGTAGGATGGTTTGAAGTATGTTTATTCTTATGTCAGGTAATTCCACTATGATCGCACCCTGAACACAGTATTTTGCGTCACAAGATTTTGTGCTGGAGAGAAGTCCAAACAAAAATCACGGAAACCACATAGTTGGAGATTAATAAATTAAAATACTCAGATGTTTTTGGGGTATCACTCGAACTATATATTTTTTCATTAATACATTACAATATAATGCGTATAGTTTAGGAGGGGTGGGGTCTAAATGGCATATCGCTAATAATGACCACGGTTACTGCTGTAAGATTAGAGGATTGAAGCTTAAATTTACAGAGCTACTAGATACATTCGATGACTGATTTCCTTTTGGATTTGAGTTAAATAAATCAATGCATTTGAAAGTGGCGGGTTTTAAATCTATAACACCTCTATCTTTGGAAACTTTGCAGCGTTCATGCCCTTTCGATATATTTGCATATTTTCTCAGCTCTTTTTCGCTTAAAGGTAATATTTCAGATCTGAAATCTTTTCACCATGCGTTACATACCCTTTTTTACAATTTTTATAACACAATATCCAAAAATGAACCATGTTGACTCCTATTTTATTAAAGTGGCAATTCAATATTTTATTTGAATGTTAATATTTTTCCTTTACTAAATTGTATTGAGACAACTTGAATGGAAATTAAATTAACCAACCTCGAAGGTGGAGTGGTTAGCGTAAGGCACTGCGATCCCATTGTGCTAGGTTCGAATCTCGGTTGAGGAATGGATATTTCTTCTTGATTGTTGTTTTTATCCGTTTCGTCGATTCATCGTATCCAAAACAATGATTTCTGATTTTGCTTGCAATTATGTGGTCAGTAGTTGGGTAAATGTTACCTACGTCTGCCAGCAGAATTCTGGACTGCAATTATTCCTAACAAAATAATATACCAGTAAAATATAATTTTTCCTCAGTTCAGTTCGCCAATAAAATTTCTGTTACCAAATCCAGTAAGTGCTGCACACGACCCTTATGTATTGCAATCCACAGATAAGCCTGGCGCCAGTAACAAAACTGCGAATTATGGCTTTGTAATAATTTCTGATCCATTGTTCTCCCCCGAAATTGCCATTCTTGGGAGGAGGGGATTCACCCTGACTTGAGCCATTTATTAATTTATAGAACTTAAAGCATGAAATGAACTGGCAATCTAAAGCATTAAAAATATTTCAATGGACGAGGTTCTATAATGCAGAAAACCCATTGCAAATATTTCCATGTTATAAGCTATCAAAGTTGGGGTTCCGCGACTTTTTTTTTTTTTTATTTGATTTAGTTTATTTTACTTCGCGTTTTGTGCCTCTTGGCTAATTTGCGAAGATGGGGATGAGTGATGAAATGATGAAATTGATGAATGGACATTCACAAACAACCAAGCCCGACCGGGATTCGAACCCGGGACCCTTTTCGTCGCAGCCGCGACTTTTGAAACACATTGCTTGTTAGTCTATGGAACCTCTGCTTGAGATAAAAGGGATAATCCGGACGCTGTATAAACATTACATGGAAGCCGAACCTCGGCGTCAGCATGGACAAGCAACGTAAATTTCCAAGGTCTTTGATGGACCCATATTTTTTTCTGTGTATAATGATTGATTGAATTGAACTTTATGCACAGAAAAAACAATTGGGACTGGACATACAGTTTGAAGTGTGATCCAAGCCACTGTGCCATGTGCCTCCACCGGGTTTCGAACTCGGGATTCCTTGTTTACAGGGCGACGACGTTATCACTACGCCATCGGGGAGGCCCCTCTTTGTATAATCATCTTGAATGTTCTAGAGTAGTAGTGTGGCTTTTGCATAAGATATTTCGCTTTAATGTTAGGTTATTTAAGCATAGCGTTCACTTACGTTACGAAGTGTATTTTTCATCAAGATAAACTTAGTTTATGTACTTATGCATTGAAAATAATGTAAAAGTGATACTGCTTTATTACATTCGTATTCCAAAACAGAAAGACGATTTCTTCAACTGATGCTTCTTCCATTATTCGGAAAATATTTTTATTGAAAATGTAGACCACATCAATAAGAACAATTACAAACATTACCACGAAGTAAGTGTCAATATAAGTTACTTTTGTGGGCTCCAGGGGCAGTCTACCCCCACCCCCCCTCTCCTCTGGAACTCGAAAGTTGAGTCCTAGCTACAATGAAAAGAAAATTCAAATAAGAGATATTCGTTATTAAAATTGTGAAAAGTTTTGAGTAAATTCATCTGCATCGGCCTAATTAGGTTCCTCCAGAGTGAATAGTAAAAGCAGAGCTGGTAAGTTGCGACTCATTTCCATTCCGCTTCAACAGCTGTTAATATTGCCTTTATGTAAACATGCAACAACAACAACAACAACAACAGAAAAAAATTAAAGTAGTCTCGCCTGGAGCTCCAGAGTTATGTTTTTTGCAATGAACTTTCCAAAGTTCATCTTTGCAAAGTACAAGCATCTCTCCACTTTTTCCAAGGGAAAAATACCTCTGCCTTTTTAGTATTTTTCAAACAATAGCATCCTGGAGCTGTGGTGGCAAGAAACAAACGTAGCAACCGGATTCATTCGACATTAGCTCGAAGCGTGAAGACATTCGTTCGTCTAGTAAATCAAGAAGAATAGAGTTACGGGTTCCAGAACATAACCAATGAATGGAGTTTCTCTACCACGCACGTGTGCTTTCTATGCCTGTGTTACGTAAAGTGATACGTGGAACAAGCAAACTAGCACTAAGTAACGCAGGAAATCCATCTGTCTCGGGAGCAATACCTCGCCTCGTATCCTCCTATTCTGGTGAATGGTAGGAAGAAGCTAGCTGCGCGTGCACGTGAAATATACGCTAGGTTACTTCCTCTTGTATAACGAACTTGACTTTGACGTTGATTGAAGCAGCTTCCCGTGGTAGTGACGTCACATCCCTGCAAAAAAACACGTGCACAAATGACGCAGTCCGAAGAAACAAACAAGAGTTTTTTTTTCTTCACAGAAACAAATCACCTTCCGAATATTCCTTGCCGTAGGAAATACAAGTTTTTCTCTCGCCCCCTTTTTACGGATGCACATCAAACATACGGGAAAAGACGGTTCATTAGCTATTTTTAGGCCTTGAATCAGGATTCCGAATTGGTCTAATGCATCTCAAATACTTTGGCAAACGTTTTTTCTTAGGCGTTCGTCAAAAGAAGGTATTTAGAACACTGTTCTGAGTCGGCGCGCACTTAAACCTTGCACGTTTACATTTTCCGTTAACTTCAGACTCACAAACACTCGATGCGACGCACAAGTTCACGGTCTCTTGTTTCTCTGGACGGTGTTCAAACGCTTTTTTCCTACAAGGAAAAGCGAGTTCAATATTGCCAGTTAAACGAAGGGACGAACGGCATCACTACTAAGACAACCTCGCTGGATATTTAACCTTAAAGATAGAAGGACAAAAAGACACGGAATGTTCCTGATCAAATACATTTCCTTACATCCAAACTTCAGTATTCGTGTACAGAGTCAATATCACCAGGCGCATTTGTTTGTTTATTTATCGGAATAAAATAACTAGTTGCTAAGACTAGTTTGTAGTTAGTCATAGATATCAAATGTTACCATTGCTGAAAAATGAACAATAGAGACACGAAATGTGATCAGAGAGAAAAAAATTGCAGAAAAGCTCAGATCTTTGCCGAAAAATGAATAAAAAAGGTCGAAATCGGATCAAAACGAAATTTACATGTGGAAGGTACAGCCAATGGCAAAGATGATATTGTTATTTTCATTCTTCTTGGTTCTACTTCTTGTGTTGGTTTAGGGAACGGAGTTTTGTTGATGCGAATCAGACGCTGTTCTCTACTCATTGACGATTTCATCTAAATTCATGATCATCAAATTGTGGAAAACAGACTGAATGAAAATAGTTATGGACAATTCGTCTACTATTACTTCTGCCGTTGGGTGTACCGGTCCACACGGATAACAAACGTCAAGACTTAAATGTAAATAGAAGAGATGGCGAAAGGGGTAAAACTTTACCTCGACTGGACAGCAGACTGCGCGGGCCTGTCTTGAAACAGTGTAGGTGCCAGAGAAAATGAGTAGAAAGGTATAGTACGGCATCAAATTTATTTTTGGATCAAATACAATGCAAAATATGCATCTTTTGGGTAGAAGAGCACTTATTTATCAAGTTTCGCAGAAGGATGGGACTAGAAGGCCGTCCTTTACCCAACCCCCTCTGACGCAGTCACTGCTCTGAAATTGCATATTAACAACTAAAAAAGAGCTTATCTTATTTTTACAAAGTCTTTAAAGTCATTATTTAGTTGCGCGTCAGATGACAGTAATCCTGTCCTGTAGGAGAAATTGTAACCGAACTCTCAAATATTCTACCATGACGCTGGAAAACTTTCTTGCCCTTGGTTTCCTCTCATCTCAACCCATATTTTGATGCGTGGTGTGTGCAACGGTAAAAGTAATATAACAAAAATGCACTTATTTCCACTTGAATAATTAGTGTCAAAATGTGTTAATGTTCCATTGAATAACTTTCTAGTAACGAAGTTGAACTGTTCAACTTTGGCAGTTGATTCCGCCCCATGCTACTGATTTTCTGGAATGATTCCTTTCTGGCTTCTGTTTGACGGGATTTATTACTATCATTCATCTTAATTTACAATCGCAACTAAAATAATAATAATAGACTATAATAGCATAGTGAGAACGACTTGAGAATAGTTCCATTCTTAGCGTAGCCATGTTTGGGGTTGATGCCTCTTCATGGAAGCCCATGCTCCTTCGTTAGGGGCTTACAACAGTTGTTGAGGTTGAAGAGTAATTTTTATTGGTTGAATAACTCGATGTAATGTAACTATGAAATAGAGACGGTTGCAGGCAGTGGAGAGGTCAAAAGATCACAAGGGAACAGTTACCATCTCACTTTTAACGCAAGCTGTCCCGGGTTCGATCTCCGATGGGAATTCCAAAATAACCCAGTATCATGACGACAATTAAGGAACTACTTGAAAGCCATGGTAGCGGGACCCGGCTTCGGAAGCTAGATAACAGCGGCGATGAGATTCAATGCTCTGACCACGCGTCACCCAACGAATAGCCGTTTGGCGGACCTTAGCCCGCAAAGGGATGCTGAGCCATGGAGCTCAATTTTAGTTCTTTAGTTTGGCAGACAAGTGACACAATGGTAAAAATCAAAATGCAACATACGATGTAAGGTTGTTTTTCAGCATATGGAGTAATTTATTGGAATTTCTGTGTTTTTAATAAGTTCCTTACAACTGCAATTTTCTACTGGTTGTGTACGCAGGAGTAGATTTTTCTCCGAAGCAGAAGAAAAAAGCATTCCCATAGTATAGATAGCATCACGCACACACAAACAAACAGGTACGTTTTCCTTAGTTTACTTAATGCAATAATATTAAGCGCACATCCAGAAGGAACCAAAGTCTATATTTTGTGGGAGAGCTCTTGTAATGGAAACCCAAAAGGATACCAGAGTGTGTTCAAGAGAAATCAATATAAATTAAGACCCCGGAACAAATTATTCAGAAAAGGTTGATGGAAAAGAGGGAAGAGGGGGGGATGAAATGGAAACTTTTGCCTCTCCGCGTTCCTCTTTCCGCTACTAGATTGGACATATCCATAAAATTCCCTTAACGGAACCTTGGACTTGTCGTGCTCTGTCACCAAACTCATATATTTCCCATCTCCCCTTTCCCCAAGAGACTAGAGGAGTGACATAAAGGGGAAACTTGGAGGTTCTCTACATCGCTTCAAGGATTTTCTGCTTTCAGGGTTTTTCTCACCGTTGGCAACGACTTGTTTCGTGCAGCTCTGCTAGATTTTCGCCACTGCAAATAGTTCAAGTGGGAAGGGCGTCGGGGCGATCAACGTCTGTTGTACCTTCAAGAAATTGACGCATTCAGGTTTGCACGAAGAAAGTTAGCTTTTTTAATGGAAGATAAGTCGACCCTACATCATTCTATGAGTTATTTGTTAAGTTTTAATTTGGAATCTTAGTGTCTGCAACTCTCCATTACAGACGTTCTTATATTTGAAGTCCTCTAGAAAATCTATTTGAAATATTTTTGTGTATTACAAGATACCATAAAAATGCACAATTTTATGTGAAAAGTTAAATTCATAACACTTGCTTGATTTAATTTCTGTCTGCAGATAGATGTGAGGCAGAGCAGAGCGTCCGTGTGTGGATGTCATGGAAAATAACATGCGCAGCTTTTCTCCTCACAGATCCAAAATACTGGATGAGCACAAGCTGCAAACGCATCCACAACGCTTGGCCGCTCTTAAATCATTCATTCCGCGGAGCGTAGGATTCTCACCTGTTCTCATAGGAACTGTGTACGCAGCTTCAGATGAGAATTATTTATGTCTTACTTGATTTTCTCTGAAGCGAAACAAGCTCCGTTTTGAGATGGAAATATCCCTCAAGAAGAGGTATGGGTTTATGTCAGAAATTTCATCTCTGAACTGTTTAAAAGTGGTTGGAAAGTTTCAGCACAGTTCTTGCGGTTTATAAAGTTTTATATTCAACTGATTATTTGTTGCACATGCAGTCTTATTATTAGACGTGCTTGCAATAAAATCACACTCCTTAACGTACTAGACTTTCACGATGCAGTAGATTGTCATACCATAGTTATTGATTTCTGTACTAAAAACTTGTCACTTGGCTCTGGAAGCCATTGATGTCCATTGTCGAAATACAAGGACGTGTCGGGAAATCTTCATACTATCTGCAATCTTGCTGCCTTCGAAATATATCACTTCCACAGGCACCAAAAATTAATTTGCCTATGTTTTATGCACATATTGCCATATTTAAAAATACGACTGTTTCTACTTTCGTCTTTGAGCGAAATTTTAAAAAATCCCGAATGGGTTTATGAGTATAAATACGGTAGATTTAGAGCGTTCCTTTTCGACAGTGAAAATAACTGTGAAAGATCAGAGTATTTTTTCAGAATGATTAAGCGGGCCATTAAAATTCTAAGTATTAGCTGAGCTTGAATGATCCATTTCGAAATTTGTAGTTGACAACATGTTATTCCTTAGAACCGTGAGGAATGTTTGATCGAATTTGTTCATTAAGATTTTCATCACATGTTTGGTGGTATTGAAGTAAATAAGCTATTGTAATTCACATTTGTTCAACAGCACGGTTAATTTTATAATATGCATGTAATTTGAGTTTGGGTTTTGGTTTAAAGTCCACTTTATGCACAGGAAGGCTAATCGGGGCTGGACCTACAATTTAAAGTGGCATCCATGGATGTAATTAATAAGACTCACGGCAAATTATCAATTCAAAACCCAAATGAAGATTTACTTTAATACAATAATTTGCAGTATAAACTATTGAACAAGAGAATTCAAAATATAAGAATTAGACTAATTTTCCCCTATTACGCGTCATAGTTAATACACGTTTTGCACGGTAAACTTAGTGTAATTGTTTACATGAAGATGGTACGAAATGAAAATGACATAAGTACTTATTCTGATATATTACTTTGTAATTTTATATTAAATTTCAAGAATCCCATTTAAAAGAGAAAAAATCCTCTTCATTGCAGATTAAGTGGCTGAAAAGTACTTAATATAAATATTTCTTAATCTATGTTGGTCTAAATAGATATTTGTGGTTTGTTTTGTAAATATTGGAAAGGACTAGCAATGAAAATACATAGACCTGCATCTAATTTAAATTATTTTGTACCTATGAAACTACGATCGTAGTTTTGGAGTGTGACTTCAGAGAAACTGTAATATCAGTAATGTACCCAAGGAAGCGTCCTTTCGCCATGACATTACTATGGTTTCTTCTTCTTTTTCTTCTTCTTCTTCTTCAGATTAATGAGAGTGTGGTAACAAGAAGCTTTTATGGCCATATCTGGGCACATTTCTCTCTAGACGCTAGGAGATGGAACTTTCGTTAACGGTTTGAAAACACTTGAAGGATAAATCAAATCTTATATGTTTCTATTTTGGTCGCTTCTTTTTCTCTCTAGATTAATAGCGACGATTGAAATGAATGTTGAAGTGATGAAACAAATTAGACATTCATCTCTTGGCAGTAATCGAGTGCAGAGTTGTGCAATTACGCGTCAAGAAAGGTTTTCTACATGACACGTAAATAACGAGTAAAAAGCGCGTAAAATACGTACAAAATGTAAAGTACGTAAAAATCTAGAATTAAACATAAAAATTAAAAGAAAACATGGTTTTTTCGATGGTTGCTGTTATATATAGCAATTGGCAGTGGTAGAAAACAAGGAAAGGCTTTAGAAAAACCTTCCTTCAGAATTTTTATGTGCGAGACGTACAATATCAACAGGTTTCTCAATTTTTAAAAATATGTAAAAGAACAGTTCTATTTTTAAAAATATGTTAGTGAGGGTGAGGGCGTGAGGTGGCTGTATAAAAGATCTTCAGAAAATAATGATTTTGTGCTGAAATATATAAGAAAATTAACGTTCAAAATGTAATATTATTAAAGTAGTTTTTATATTAGGCTACTAATTTGTTGAAGGAAGATTAGATTTGTATATCTGAGTAAAAAAAAAATTTCTACGCGAAGTAAATTATGCGTAATTTAAGAAATGAAACCTAACGAGTAAATTACCTTGCCAACCCTGATCGAGTGTTTTCACACTTTTAGGTCCATTGTAAAGAAACACTCATTAACCTTCCGTTCCCATCAACTGAAAATTAGAATCTTTCCATACGACGCTGTTGTTTAGTGAATTTAGTTCGTGGCGTTTTGTCAGAAAAATAACTTTTGACGACCAAAGGCAATTGGGAGTATCCTATTATTTTTATTCAGTCGGTTTATAAAAGATAAAAGCAGCACACAGAATTCTTGAAAGCAATCTAGAGAGGAGTGTTAGCAAATTGTTAATGTCTGTATCATTCTTGGTCCACTTTCGGCTTCCGATCTGATGTATTGATCTCGTCCAGATCTTGAATATACGATACTTGCGATACAAGTGCATTCAGTCTATTTGAAGGAAGAATGGTTGCTGCATCCTCCTCTCTGATTGCTAATCATTGGCTCTTTTTTAAATACTACACTGAGTGTATTATACAAACATATAATAGCATAAATATTAATATGTATAAATGTGTTAAGAAATGACACATTTGTCTTACTGGTTTTCATCGAGTCGACAATTTCTAGCCTATTTTCGGTTGGGTTTGTCTCTGCGTTATTCATAATAATTCTCAACATCTTTTCCATTTCAAGGCGAAAACGAGACAAAATCGAGACTATTCTCGTTCTCAGTACCATGCCTAAATATTGAAGGATGGTTAATTGCGTTTCCAGTTTCGGCAATAAAAATCCCTGTTAGACGGTTCGTGTCGTGATATAGTCACATTACTAATAAATATACCAGTATTCCTATTTGATTGACGCGTGCCAGATCTTTGTAACAAATAATAAAATTAACACATTATCAGTAGCACATACAATATTTTGGAAAGTGGTCGGTATGAAAAAACTGCGCTTTTATCTTAAGCAATGTGAAAACACTAGTGGGAAATTTTTAGGTCTCTACCTTACTCTTTCTATACTTTTCGTCACACTGTATGTTAGAAACAACCGACCGAGCGCATTAAGCGTTCGTCCTTTGATCTTGCCACTGTAGTTCCAAGGTTCAAGTCCCGGCCTGGGCATTCGTGTGTTTCGTAAGTGTCGCTTCATAAGTTTCGTCTAATCATCATTCATTCTCGTCGTCGTGATTAGCCAAAAGTGGCAGAAAAGTGACGTAAAATAACAGAAATACAGTAAGATGCAACCATATTATTTTATTCATACATTTCAATGCAACCTCAATGTATATTATCATAAATATTTATATTTTTCTATTTTTCTTGAATGTTAACGGTACCACGTTGTAATAAGAAAAACCTCATGATTCAGTTTCCTGTGAAAGTAAATTGACGTTGGTTTGGATTCCACCTTAAACTGTAGGTTTAAGTCCCAATAAGTCTATTTAACCTGCAAAATCAAACAGCGCGGTGGCTTCATACAGAGAAAAGTTATGAAACTCCATTTATATAGGGCCGGTTATTAAGACCTGAAAAGGGGTCCCAACGCAGGTATCATCGCCATTGTATTCATATTTATCTTTAGTTGTTGAATTTCGCGGAACTTCCGATCCAAGACATTAATCAGCATATTGCATTGTGAACGTGGATTTGTTTCTTCCTTGGGATACTGACGTTCTTCTCCACACTATCATAGCCTTCAACGCTTTAGAAACTATGGGAACAGCACAATTACATTAGTCTTCCTTTTTTCATATTCACCGCTTCTGGAGGCATCAAGTCCAGACGAGCTTGCGTGACGATAGATACCTCGGAGCAAACACACGGTCAAGATCACCGGATCACGCAACGATTGACAGGCTGCTTTGTCTTTGACGCAGGAATTTTGAAAGTAGGTTGCTGGAAAGGTTTTTGTGTGATTTACCGTGAAAGTGTTTCCCAGCTGAAAGTTACGGAAGTCTTGGCGGAGTAAATATTTACCTCTCTGCAACCAGCAGTTGTTTCACAATCTGAATTCATTTTAAAAGAGGGAGGAGGTAAACGAACGAATTTATGCTGTTTGTTTGTTTATATTTTGAACCAGGCAGGAGCAAGATATCGGTCGAATTAGGGCATTAGTAATTACCCTTTCTCTGGTGCTGTGAAGATAACCCAGTTGTAAGACGAAACATTTATACCTGGTTTATTGAATGGGAACTTGAAATGATAACCTCAGACTACTACAACAGATTGTGACCTACAAGTTACACAGGGTTTACAACATTCATTAACTTTTCTTAATTATAATTATTTTATTTAGGGTTACTTCTTAAAATTCATGACCGAAAGGTACAGATCTAATGAACCACTAAGTTAATGCAAACCAGACACAGAGAGCGTATCGTCGATATTTTTCAACAGGAAATGCACAATTTGTCAAGTACATCGCATAGTTGAAGTTTCTTTGCAAATTTCAATACATTAAATTAAAGGGTTCAATAGAATATTGTTACTCAATCTCCAATTCGATTTATTTCACATTACAAGCAATCTGCCGGGGATTGGTTAAAAGGAAGTATCGATCTTGTAATATGTAGTGCTGTCTTTCTCCTTGTCTATCATAGTTGCCTTTTTTTCTGTTTTGTATTTTCAGTGTATGCGTTTTTTATCCTTATTTTTTAAAACGATTTATTTACAGCGAATTTTTTTTCAGTATTCCATTTACCAATCTTAGCTCGAATTTTCGCGGTTTAGTGCAAGAATGGGTGTTACTTTTACAGCTCATGGCTCACAACGATGTGTTGCATCCTCCGATTCAAGACCACAGGTCAAATTTGCAAACCACCATGTGTGCTATTTTAATGTTAGTTCCAGGCATATAAATTCTCACGAAGTTTACACAAGTCAAATTTCATGACAAAATACATTTTAGGATTACCTCTGCGAGAAATGAACAAATAATTTATATTTAATTTTGATATGTACCCCATCGCACGCTAAATATGAAGTATTAACAATAATAGCATGATACTTATACCATTATATATAAGTATATAAAATATATATTAATATATAAAAATTATATATACCCTTCTCACGTCCATGGAATTAAATTTGCTTCAGTTCAGTTCAACGATAAGGTTGATTATTACCCACCTATAGTCATAAAATGTTGGTACAATTCACTCCTAGCACTTTTTACGCACATTGGCCATTTAATACAAAAATGGCAGTTCGTTCCCTTAACTTGTACTCACTTCTCGACTGTCTATATTGCCATTTCCTCTACATTTTCTTCGGAGAGATTTTGTTTCCTCGCTGTAAGTAGCTACATTGAAGCTGAATAAGAATCTCTTAATATCTGTTTCTGCTTCAAATTGCTGGCGCTTTAAGTATTGATCTTATTTAGCGTCGCTTTTTCTGCCACTTTCGTCTAATCGAGAAGATGAATGATTATGAGAAGAAATTCGAGAAGGGATGACAGAACTCGAACCGGGGCCCGTCGGAAGTGATGTGAGTCCAGCACTCAACGCGGTTGGTCACACCGAGGTGACTTGACGCTTTAAAAACGTTATGAATCTATCAACACAACAGTAGTGGGCTTCTCCGGTGGCGTAATGATGATGTCGTCACCTTATAATAAAGGGATCCTGGGTTCGAGACTCGGTGGAGGCACATAGTGACTCTGACCCTACATTAAACTGTGGGTCCATTCCCGATTAGCCTATCTGTGCAAAATAGTGGGGTTGAAACAAAAAGTCAAACTCAAACAACAATGGTGTCTCTTAGTTTATAATTGCATGTTAACGGCTGCGTCAGTGCGCAGCAGCGCTCACTGTTCCGCCCCCTCGCTTTCTCATCTCTACCGTCATGCGCGACAATGCTCCACAGACTCATGGTACTGAGTATAACGTGTTATTCTAACAAAACCGTTAATTTGAATTTTGAATTTGAATTGTTGTTTTAAGTCCACTTCTTGCAAAGAAAGGTTAATTGGCACTGGACCTACAGTTTAAAGTGGGATCCAAACCATTGTACCATATGCCTCCACCGGGTATCCCTTGATTACAAGGCGAAACAAAACCGTTAAATTCGCGTTATTCCACGGTTGCAAAACACCAATAACCTTCAAACATTCACTCAAAACCAAATTCTGTGTAAAAAGACGACGCAAATTCGACCCAACTTTCGGAACAAAAATGCTCTTCGTTTGCACGAAAAGATGGTAAAATGTAGCAACGACAATAAGAAACAAGACATAATGCTTCACGCTTTATTTTTTTCTTCGATTTTTCGGTGATATCGTGAAGCCAAAAACTTCACATCCCTAGGTCTAAGATACTGCCTTGCATGTACAGTCACCTGCAATAATAATGGGATATATAGATCCTGAAATACTGACTTCCCTGCAATGCGTGTTACCCAAGTCTGCGGCCATCAGCCAACTTCAACAGCAACTTGTTAATTGGAAGTGTCGCCGTAGAGTTAGGTAACACACATAATGCATTGCAGAAAAGCCAGTATTTCAAGATCTAGGTGTCCCGTTTATATTGCCGCTGACTGTACCCCTGAAGTTGATCACCATGGACCGAGAGACGGATAAGTTTGAAATTTCAAACCGCTCTTAGGACACGCCTCGAAAGAAATTTACGACTCATGTGCTGTAGTTCCTGCGGTGATGTGATATCGATTAAAGTGCTGCGTCCTTTCGTCTGCGAAATTTTATCTTTCTATGTCTTTTTATTCCCCAGATGAGGATTTTTAACACAGAGACACGCTTTTCAGCTGTGGTGATTACTACTCTAAAGTGAAAGACAAAAAGAGAAGGTAACGATATCTTGAAGGTTAGTCTTCTCTAAGAGTGAATGTCTACTATTACATTCTTGTAATTCAGGGATCTTCATCCTCTGGTGACATCGAACGACTGGTTCAGACCTCACCAAAAGCCTCCGTGAAAAGTGTAAGCCAATTCCGACTCGCAAACGCACGCCCGGTTAAATTATAGAGCAGTACAGAGTCGCTGAAGTTAACCTTCTAATCACAACTGCGCACGGATATCAGGGAAAGAGACCCTTCTCCTCCGTGGCTCCCTCTTCTGGCAGATAAATTCGAGCGAAGGAAGGGAAATTTTAACTAATTGCCTGTCATAATATTCGGATATCACTATCCACGTTTGACTGACGTAAATGACAGAGGTGCTGTTGGCAAGGCGATTTCGTGACAACGGTTCGAGTGAAAATCCAGCTCGCACCCCATGTGGCACACAAACAAGAGGACCTCAGCAATCTGCCTGTCAACCCTCGTTTCAGTTACACAACAAGTTCCCTTACCTTTGTTGCTGTATTTAGAAGCTGAGTGCGATAAAGTTCACTATAAACGTAGCCTTCGAACAACAACCTTCACAAAGCAGGAAATGTGTTTAATTTAGGACTTTGTCCCTGCGGTAATACATACTTGCATCTAACGCTTTTTAGGTTGTGTTACGTTTGCTTAGATAAGGAAAACAAAAGAAACAGAATCATGTGATTACATAATTTGAGGTTTTAAGTCCACTTTATGCACAGTAAGGCTAATCGGGACTGGGCCTACGGTTTAAAGTTGGATCCGAACCACTATGTGCCTCCACCGGGTATCAAACCCGGGACCCCTTGATTACAAGGCGACGACGCTACCACTGCGCCATCGGGGAGGCCACAAGAAACAGAATCAAGCCGCACTTTGCATTTAGACATTATTTCCGCAACTGGCAAGGAGATGTTCAATCAGAGACCAAAATATCTTGTTGTTGAATTTTTTAAGGGAGGGGCTTACTAAGTTGCGAAATAATGTAGATCAAGCATTTTACGTGATTTTTTAGTGTTTTTCGCAAATTTCGCCTCATCTGGCAAATATTTTGTGAACAACACGGTGTAAATCGTAAATTTTCTGCCATGCTAATGTAATATGTTCGGAAATATTCTGGCCAAAGTAGTATTTTATGAATGCAATAGTGAAGGATTGATGAACACAATATCAAATACATAACAAGTTATTTCAGTACCCACCCCCTCTTACAAATTTCCAACATACTGACTACGCTCGTGCTAAATCCTGATAAAGTTCGCTGTATTTGGAGTTCCTTGTCCAGCGTTGTATGAATCGCATTCACTGTCGTCTAGGTATTTGCATGTGGAAATTAGGCTTAGAGTACCACAAAAATATTAAAATTATCTAAGTATTAGCGAAAAAAACACAAAAAATTCTCTCCTAAATGCTCTAGGAGTAATTTTATAGATTAAATTAGAAAGGAAAACAATGTAAGAGAAAAGAACCCTAGGCACGAAAGCTACTAAATTTAATATAATAATTATTAGATAAAAAAATTCTGTTGATTTAAGTAAATTTTCTTCATAATTGGGCAAACATCAAAAAGCAGTAAAAGGCATCCTGTTGTTCCTTTTACTAAACAGTGATATTAGATTATTTTCAACCGAAAAGCCAACTCAAAAACTGCTATTTACAAATAACATAATTAATTTGTGTGAATTGTGAGAGTGAAATGAAAACTAAACCGATTTGTGAGTGTGGTAAGGTGTGAGGCTTGTGACGCAAAATCGCTCTAAGTTAGTGAACCGAAAGTTTATGTTGGCAAACATTCCAAGATTTCCTCTATACTTTTGCATTTAGACAAATCTAGAAACTTGCATAAATTTCCAGGAAGATTGGTGAATTTTACAATATCGTATGTGTTCAAAACAAATTTGTTACTCAGTGAAAATATACCCAAATCTTATCCGAACTTGTAAACATTGCTGCACAGATAGCTTCCCTATACTGCTTGCACAGATGCACTGGGATGAGATCGGTAATTGCCATAATGCCTACGTTTTGATTACAGGTGTAAGGTCACGAAATATTACTACTGAATATGTCCTGGTAAATGATGGTATCCCATTTAAGAATAGCTAAATTTTTTTTGGCAATGTTTCCAGAATTGAGTGCCTTAATACTTGACTATGTTTACTAGAGCACATTAGTTCGTTCTTTAGCTAAGAATAGTGATCGAAGAGAAAGTTTCGAAGTTGAGTAAAATAATTTATAAACCCATGCTGGTTGCATGTTAAAAAATATTGATATTGCTCACTTCAACTTTTTTGATCAAACGACGATGCTCTTAATTAAAAATCTTGTTCGCTTGCATAAAATATGAAATTGCAGACAAGCTACAACAAAGATTTAAACAAGGGGAAGAAAGGGGTGTTTTACAAGTGATCTAAAGTATTCCGAAGGTCGTGGAAGTGGGAGGAATTATTTCTGTACAACGATAGTAAACTAACAGATAAAGATAAAAACATTATCATTCATAAAACATCCAAACAAACTGCTTGTGATCCTTATCTGAAGTGTTAGACTTACTTGTCTTGCAAATAACTTCGGACAAACATGCATGAGAGATATCATGAATCACGAGCCGTACACCGTGATCTAATAATGTAGTGTGCTGAGAAATCGTACTCCGTATCCGGATTAAATCACGAGTGTTTGAGTTTACAGTTAAACTCATTTCACCAAACTCTCATTATAGTTTATCTTTAAGTAGATATAGTGTCAGGGTGATATTTGTAGAAGGATGAGGGGTAATTCCACTTATCGTTACTTGTTCACCCCTTCTGGTTTCAAATATTTACTTCCGGGGGGATGATTTTTAGGGTGCATACACAAAGTCCAAAGGTATTAGTGATCCACTCTCCATCCACTGTCAAAGCTGGATGACTAAAAGTGATAGATGCACTGCTGTGAAACTTGTTAAGATCATTGAAGGGAGTTAATAGAAAAATGGTCCAAACACGGTATTTTTTTTTATCATAAATAATGAATAAAGTGAAGTGCATTAAATTTGGTAAATTCGTGGCTAAATTTGTACAAGTTGTTACCCTGTCCCAGTGTCAGGGCAACAGTGTTTTTTTTTCATATTGAAATATTTATTAATGTGTTAATTAATTAGGTAATTACGTGTATAAAAATGTATATGTGATAAGTGTATCTCAATTTATTATGCATTTTTAGGTTCGTATATATTCCATGTAGCTCTCTGTTCTTTCTTCGTGTTTCGAACGTTCAATGAAAAGGCGGGCAGTTTAACTGTTAAAGATTTTAAAAAAATTGAAAGAAGGGCCGTTGGCAACATACACGAACAAAACATATATAAACTCCCAGATGAGAGTGGGGGAGGTCGGCTGTTGAAATTGTGACTTGGAAGGGAGAGGCTGTTTTGCTTCGGTCAGCCCGGATCGGAGGACAGATCTCCCGCAACGGATGCTGTAAGAGATTGGATTGCCAGGCAAGCTAGTGCCTATGTGTCCGAATTTACAGGTAAAAGGTAGTTTGTACTGGATGTTATTTTGAAGTGATTACGGTGCGCCGGGCAGCCCAGTGCCTTGTCACCGTGGAGGTTGAGAAATGTACACGTCGGGCGACCTCGCGCCTGTTAAGACGTTTCTTGGAGTAACGCGAGTCTACCTAGTGACAAGCGTACTCCCGATGTAATTCATGAAATGTAAAGCATCCAGGTACAACAATAGAGATTTCGAACATAAAAATTAGAGTTTTGGCCCGATAATTAGAGAAATTAACGTTCGGATACGACTTGTATATACTTTAAATTTACGTTAATTAAACTTTAGAAAATATCCAAAAGAATTCTGTTTTTAATTTCACAGTTGCTGGACAAGGTAATTTATCCCCTGAACAAAAAGGTTTCGCAAAAGGTTATCCGTTGTCTCTTGTAGTTATATATAATTATGTTGACTTGTTGCAACCCACGTGCATTGTCGTAGAAAGAAAGATACCCCTAGACAAATCAGAGCCGAGTACGGAGTGCACCGAATCTCGAGTGCAGAGGTAAAGTGCCAGGCAAGTAACAAAGTACAAGAATTTTTTAGATGCTTCAAGTCCGATATTCTCTTTAATGCCACATAGTCCCGCACCGTGGACGTGTCGTCTAAGGCGTGGGCGTCATGCTTTGGGCTCGGGCTACGGAAGGCGCAGGTTCGAGTCTCCTGGGGGAAGAGTAACAACTTTTTTCCTGAGATTTAGGCCCGTGTATGGGACCGGTGGACACCCACCATCGTGAGGAAATTTGGGAGCTACGATTGAGTAGCGTAAAAACCAACAACAACGACTGGGGGTTCGTCGTGCTGACTGCATGTCACCCCGTAACTGGTTGGATGATCGCCCACATCAACAGGTGGTAGTGAGGCCGGCAGTCGGTAGGTAGGTCCTAGCCGGCACGGGCTGTTGCGCCACGTGTGTGTGTGTGTGTGTGTACACATACATATAGCTTCGTAAGTCGTCACTAGAATCCTCTCCTCTCAATTGCAAAGTTTTCGAATGTCATTGGAAATAATTGACGTTAAATTTCCGAACATGTAATCTGGTTCTTCAGACTCGGTGGCTGATCGACTTTCCATCTTGCCACCGAAATTCCTGGGTTCGAGTCTCTGCCTGGGCATGCGTGTTCTTTGTGGGCATCCCTTCATCACTTTTACCTAATCATTTTCCTGGTCGCGATTAACCTTAAGTGGAAGAAAAGCGATGTAAAATAACAAGACCTCAATTAATATCATAGATGATTTTCTCCCATACGCCCCCATTTTCTCTTTCGTACTGTTCCTACCGTTGTCATGGAGTCTTGGTGTGCACTTCAAAATGTAAATGTCATAACTGTCACAATTACTGCTGGAACCGTTCCTAAGTAGGCTAAGCGTCCAGCAACTGAGACAGGTCGCACACAACGTCATAACAAGAATTGATTTATTCAATAACCTTCAAAGTGATGCAGAAATGGGTGTGCTCTGTTTAGACCTGTTGTTATGGGAGTAAAATAACAATCTTCTTTTTTTTATCACTCTTCCTCGGTCAGCCCATATGCAGTTCCTGGAAGCATGTCTCATGTGTGACTAGCGAGAGAACTCATACACGCACGACATAGTAGAGCATGCATGCAAGATGACCTTTCTGCGAGATCTGCGTATTATCTCGCCACTTCACACGTAAGCTGCTGTTGATCATATCCTTTCAGAGCTGTATAATGCAATAAATATATTTCAATGTTTTGTGGGTTTCATACACAGAACCAATACTCACATGCACATATTTATGTGTGTGTATGAAGACAATGAGAACGAATGGTGAACTGATGAAATACCGTATATTATGATGGGACAAACACAATACTACATCCATGCCTGACAGGGTTCAAACCTGGGACACCTGGCTTCGCAGCACGTTATGGTGACCACTATACGCAGGTGCCAGAGCATAAATCACCTATTTTTTCTCTAGAATTTTAAAAATAGAGTAATTTTTGAGCAGTGGTAGTAAAGTCTATGTGGTGTCTGATTGCTACAAAGGAGACTGGTTCGACTACCACTACTCTACAAGCTTTCACTCCTCAAAGCAGGTAGAAGGAGTTGACCAACGTGAAATGTAGATCAAACTCTCTTCCTACATTAATGTGCAAAGAATACTTGTTTGTAACAAAGAAAACGATGGTACGCGTAGTACGAATCGGCGAAAACATTTAATGGAGAATTGCACATGATAAAAACTTTTCAGTCGATATTTGCGGAGGTATCCTTGCATTGAACTCGAGTGGGAAAATGGGTAAAATTAGTATGTCCTGAATTGCCACAAATATAAATAGTTATTTCATTAATATGTGTCAATGTCTTTGAAGCAGTACACAATTATCGTTAGAGTGTCATAATTCACGATCTTATACATGAAAATATCCTTTTGAACGTGTGAAAATTAATTTATTTGTTTTTTTTATAAATTCCAGATGCAGAACAATGTAGCCAATATGCACTGCTATTACAAATAAATGCCACAACGCTCTTGATTAATAGAAGGATAATTGAAAAATAGGAACACCTCGTAAGGAGGATCGAACCTGGAACCACTAGCAGCCCAATTGTGATCTCTAACCACTACACCACGCCTTTACCTTCCGTAAAACAACATTTTTTAAGTATTCTGTCCCTCAAATATTGTAAATGTCGTTGGGTATACATGTAGTTGAACTTCTACTTTACTTTTGAATTGCTTTCTTGTAGTATAGCAGTTATCTTTGAGAAATAATTTTCTACCTGCTTTCAGGAGCGATAGCTTGTAGGGTAATCGTTATCGTTAAGGATTGTCAACCTCATGGTCGTAGGTTCAACCCCGGTGGCAGAAACTTTTCGTAATTTTTAGACATATCCCATTGTGTTCATTGTCCACACCGTGTGAAACGGAATGAATCAGTTCGGAATTAACGATGGGGGAGGGGAAATTTTAAATTACAAAATCTCCATTTCAACGAACCGAGTAGTGGAGAAAAACTGCATAATTCTTATAAATATTAAAATTACATTCATGTTTTTAGTGATATCATCGCAAGTAAAATCAAAGAACTTACGTGTAAGATTTTATTTTGCTCTGAACTCAGCCAAAAGGCATATCGCACCGATCTAATACATTCTCCAATACATTTCAAAATGTAATTGAATGTTTCATGTCGATAATTTGATCAATGCATCAATTCCTGACGCTGAGAAGATATTTTCTGCAACTACCTCTTCTCTCCTCAAGTCTCCAGTTCCTTCTGTTCTTCTCTCCCCCCTTCTCCTCTGCTTTTATCTCATAATACCTTCCCTACTGTTCTCGCATCTTTTCTCCACCCCAATCTTCTCCACTCCTCTTATCTCGTCTCCTGTCTAAGATTTTCCACTCCACTGTACTTTTCTTATCGTTCTTCTCTTTTTCTCTCTTTTGCTCTACTCTCCACTCCCCTCTTCTCGTCTCCTCCTCTCTCTCTCCTCTCCTCCTCTTCTCTCATCTCGTTTTTCTCCTCGTATCTCCTCTTGCTCCATTTTCCTAATCTATTCTCGAATAGTTTTCCTTTCTCCTCATTACTTCTTTTATCCACTTCTGTCGTCTATTTTCTTCCCACATTTACTTTTCCTCTTCCCCTTTCTCTGTTCTCTCTTTTATCACCTTTCGTTTCCTATCACCTCTTTTTCTTTCTGTAGACTCATCAGCGATGAAATACTAGAAAACCTATTATTTTTTCTTTCAGAAAGAATTTTGTCATTTGCGATGTAATAGTGATATTTTTATAATTTTATACAATAATATTTGTTTTTATTTGTTTCGCGTATTTCATAAATATCTATTGTGCATGTGGCAACCCTGAAATTGAGCCTAACTCTACAGGCAACCCACCAACTCCTTGTGTAAATTGGGTTGCCTAGTTTAAAATGTCGTTCTCCTAAAACTTTTGAGAGAGACTGTACAACTGTGCGCCATAAATTGAAAGTATTTTTTTCTCAAAAGCTGAAGCAATATTTAAGGTACGACTTAAATTAGACGGGGTCTTGGAGTCGATGAAATGCGGTATATTAATTTATTTACAGTATGTAAACATCTGGGCATTTGAATATATAACTTGTCTACATAATATCAAGTATTGAACTTTAATGCGGTCGGGAGCAAAAGTAGTTGTAAAATTAAAAATCCATAAAAATCTTACGAGTTGTGAGATTCAATTGAGGAACAAGATATATCTAAGGAAGATTTCACACCGAAGTGATAAGCAACAAGCGATAAGTGATATTTGACAAGGGCCACTTCATCCCGAACTGCACACATTTGAGTGACCCCTTTCACATCAAGTCGAAAAAGAAAAACGTTCACTGCGCATACGAAGCAAACAAGCAGAGTCCACACTATGCATACTCTAAGAAAAGCGACACCGTCAGAGTGTCTGTGACGAGTGTCACGTGCAGCGTGTGGCGCCACTCCGGTCTGAAAGTTTGCATTGGTTTATTCAGGTTCAATTCAATTCAATTCAATTTCAATTCAATGGTCTTTATTCCTGGGCGAGGTTCAGCAAATGCTGATCTACCACCTAACCCTACAAAGAAAGATATAGCAGAGTACTTAGGTACAATTATTATACATGAAGATTATAAGACATTACAGAAATAAAGAAAAAAACATAAAAGAAACTGTAGAAAAAGCTACTTCTACACAAAGAAAATCACAAAAAGAAAACAGATGACGAAATACCAATATACAGTGCGTGTGTGCAAATAAATGAAAAAATAATAATATACATGTATTATTACTTAGTTTCAGTCCAGTTTTTTTTTTTTAATAATTCACAGGAAACAGTTTTTACTCATATGTGGTCTTACTTTGCTTCTGATCATCAATCAGTGAATCATATACTGCCCTACGAAAGTGTTTGTAGTTCAGTAGTTTTATTTCGTTCAGGAGTGCATTCCAGATTTTAGGTGCCACGTAACTAAACGAAGATTGCGAAACAGAGGTTCTGCAGCGAGGTATATGGAGATTAGCGGCGTTTCTGGTGGAGTAGCCACTCGGATGCAAAATGACATGTCAAGAGTCGATTATATCTGACTTAGTGATGGATGATATTTGATATTATCTGCTTATTAGGAGCAGCGTCTGAACTTCATATATATCTAAACTAAACTCCATGTCAGCGCATCGACTCCCATCGCCACTGTTTTCTGTCTTTCTAGACAGGATCCCACTACTTATTTTCAAGTAGCTCCATATTGTCCTCACGGCGCTGGCTCAGCGCCGAAATGGTTGGGGTTCCCACAGGGAATCGAACCCGGGGCCGCTCACACCAAAGACGAGGTCGCTAATCATTTGGCTACTCGGGAGCCCCATATACGCAATGAGGGGAAGGAATTTACCTGCGGCTAAGTTTTGTTCATGACTGTACATATTTTGTTAAGGAATCTAAAGTTAACTATGTAAAAAATCTTGATTGCAGTTTAATACTTCAAAGGCATATCAGCACCTGCCGGGAATTACAAGTTCACATGGACGTTCGCAGGACTTTTTCCAGGGAGGGGCAAGGAAGGTATTTTCTCCAGGGGGGTGCAAACAAGGCACATTTTCCCCGATAATAGTGTTGTTCCCTAAAAAAAATGTGCAAATTTGAATTTATCATATTCGTGCAATAATTAACATATATTGTTGTGGCTGAAATGAAATTATATGTGAAAAATATATAATTTTTACTTGACTTTCATTTTCCAGGGGGGCACGGCATGTTCAATCCTTTCTAATGGAGAAAGATATAGCTGAAACTAACTGCTAACTCTCTGGTGTTCCTGGACTAGAGGGTTATTACTGCAGCAACATAAGTCTTCTATCCGCCCCTAACCTGGGCAAGATAAATCTACTTTTTGACGATCCTTCCCAATTTCCTTCAAGTCCATCTTAACGTTTCCATTCTATCTTTGTCTTGGCCATCCCTTTGCATCAAGTTTCCCACCGGAACTCTATAAAGTTTCCTTTCCCCTCCCATGCATGATACATGGCCTGCCCACAGAAGTCTTCTTGATTTAATTATTCTAATAAGATCAGGTGATGAATATAGCTTTTGCAGTTCAGTATTATGCAACCTTCTCCACTCACCTAGTAATTTAAAATAACTGCGAGCACAAGTTCTGTAATATGAAGCCTAATGTAGGGCATAAGTTTGGGTAAATAAAAACAATAGGAACTTAACAATAGAACTTAATGGAACATTACAGTTGTATTTATTCCCTCCTCACAAAGCTATATTTCGCTTACTCGTAGGAATTTGTCACGGATGTTAGAGGTACTGCAGACTTCCTTAATGTAGCTGTTAGTGTATTTGTGTTCTAAGAAGGTTCGAATCCTGCGTAAGGGGTAGTACTCAATCAAAATCATCAGTTTATCATGATCTTCGTCGTCGCGATTACCCTAGAGAGTGTAGAACAGCAGCGTTAAATGACAAAAATGAAGATAAAGCTCTTCCCTGTGAATTGCACAGTGCAATGAATTCACGTAGTGTAGAGGCATGGCTTCACACATACTCTATCTCAACCATATTGAAAGTGATGTGATCAGTACTATGAAATAATACAAATACAAAAAAAAACAACAGAGAAACTACATCAGTTTTCTGCGGCCGCCACTTATGCCAGACCTCTTGCGAAAAGAAGTGAATCACTGAAGGAAGTTTATTGGTCTTCCAAGAGAAAAGGGGAAAATACTGTCAGATAATTTGTTGATTGTTTTGATTATATATCTTATCAATTTATATAAACAGTCGTTAGATAAAACTATGTTGTTTTTTCGCTTGTTCGTCTAGTAAACGCTGGATGTCCTGCTTAGTCATAGTTTGTGCCGTTGCGTCCTAATTACATATCTCTATCTCTATCTCTCTCTCTCTCTCTCTCTCTCTCTCTCTCTCTCTCTCTCTCACACACACACACACACACACACACATACACACACGTACACACACTATATATCCCGGGTTCGATTCCCGAGGTAAGAATCTGAATTTCTAAGACAACAAGAGTGGCCGCGGTGGCTCAGTCGGTAACGCGTCTGACTACCATGCTCAAGGTCACGGGTTCGATCCCCGGCCGATTCAAATCCGGGAAGTTTTCTAACGGTGGAAGCGGCACCGGCGACCACCTAGCGTCGAATAAGTCGACCTCCGTGACGAAGTGGTTTGCAGAGCGCGCTACAACGCCAGGGGTTCTGGGTTCGAGTCCCGGGTAAGGCATGGGTATTTGTGTTCGTCCAGTTGATAAGAAACAAAGAAAAATGTAAGAATTGAAAAGTGTAAAAGTGAGAAAAAGTGTGAATGGTGGGGGATACCTCCGTGTAGGGGGTATTTTCCTTTTATATGAAAAAAAAAAAATAACATGGGCACCTGGGGGAAACCCTGGGGGGGTAAAGGCGGTCAGGGGCGTGATGCTGAACAGTAGAGCGGAAGCAGCCGTACGAGAAACATCGTTTCGCGTGGTGCTTGCAGCTTGGTTCGAACGAGGCCGTGTCCTGGTGAGTAGAAAGGAATATTAGTTACGAGTCAAATAGAAGTAATTCGGACTGTTGTATAATGGAAACACGTCGTGTTAACACGTTAAAATTGTCCTTTTCGAGTGCTCAAAAGAGACCCACGTCAGTGAATTTACACCGTTGGATTAGTGAAACGCTGGCTCTCACCGAAGACCAGGTTCTAAGCATTGAAATTGACCATTTTCGTAAGTGTGTATACATAAAACTGGTATCACACCTGTTAGGTGAGCAAATAATACGGAAGTGTGGACGAATGTTGGTGTTTCGTGATGAGGATGGTGATCATGATGTACGATTGGAATGGGCGGACAGAATAACAACAATGGTGCGACTACATGTCATCCCGATGGAAGTTAAGGATGAGGCATTAGCTGCGGTACTCATAAAATATGGAGAAATAGAGTCTATCGACGACGAGACTTACTCGCAGGAACATATCTATCGTACCCGCACGGGCATAAAAGTGTTGAGGATGGTATTGAAGCAGTCAATACCGTCTTACGTCACGATTCAAGGTGCGAGATATTGGGTCACATATTATGGGCAGCAGCCGTCTTGCAAGATCTGTGACGAATTGACACACGCAGCAGCCATGTGTCCCCAAAGACGACGACGCACTACTCCTACCGTAGCAAGTTCACCCGCAGTCCAAGCGGGCACATCTATGAACAACCAGGAACCCAGCACCTATGCACAACGTGTCAATCGACCACCAACGCAACTCACTGTCAAAGAAACACAATTGGACTCTCGACCCACAGTGTTGCCAATACCCACCAGAACGACATTGAGGCAGAAGACAGAGGGTGATGTACCAACAGCGTCAACTGAGAACGCACCGAAAGACGATCCTGCAGTGGTAACACTTTCGGGGAACAACGCGACGGACGAAACCATGGAAAATTCACTGTTATGGGCTGATGAAGTAGAACGGGAAGAAACTGTACAAATGGAACTACATGAAGATCTACCAGAGGGTGTCCACCAAATCAAGTGTGAAGACCAGATGAATGTGCATGACAATTCTGATATCCAGCTGACTCCAGATGAAGTCCCAAGTCATGTGAAGCCTGTTGTTGTTCCAAGGGCCCCGTTGAAGGATGCCACCAGAAGGAAGCTATCCATGGAAGGACAGCAGAAGCAGTTGACGAAGCAGAAGCGCAAGAAAAGTTCTCAAAGGGATGCGGAAATCAACCCACCGACCAAGAAGATTGATGACCAACGCCCCCTCTCTCCCTCCCCAGTGCGAATTACCCGGTCCCAAAGTGTTAATAATCTAGGTGCTAATGTTAGTGCTAGTGAAAAGATAATTCCTCATGAAAATTACTGATGCGCGTGATAGTGTTGTAGTTAGTGTACGGAGAAATGTTTGTTTATCTTTTGAGATGAGAATGATTTCCGGGTGTAGTGCGAGACATAAATTTGTTACTTTCCCAGTGTGTACAGCATAAATTTCCATATTACATGTTAGTGAGTTACAACATGAATATCGATATAATAACAGGTAGAAAAAATAGTGCAAATTGTGTCATGCACAAGAACGATTATTGTCATTCCGAAAACCACTTAGGACAAATACTTACTTTCGTCAAATTGAGCACCAAAAATGTACATCTACGTGGTATCCTTATATACAGTTTTATATAATATCTTTTTGTGCATGAATTACAGCACGCGTCTTTGTACCCTTAATATCAATGGGATCCTGACGCCAGTAAAATGCAAAGTGCTTGCGGACTTTGTCCGAATACATTCGATTGACATTCTATATTTGCAAGAAGTATGTTTTGTAGAATTTAACTTCATATATGGGTACGAGGCGATTGTAAATTTGGGAACAAGCGGGAGAGGGACGGCAATTTTAATCAGAAGTGGGATAGAAATAAAAAATGTAAAGAAATTAGTTGATGGGAGGGGAATCAGCTTTCAAAGTCAACGTTATACTTTTGTTAATATCTACGCCCCCTCCGGACAGCAAAACAGATGGAAAAGGGAACAATTTTACCAGAATGAGCTGGTATACTTACTTCCAAATAATGATTCGTGTATAATCCTAGGTGGTGATTTTAATCAGGTGCTGCGATCATGTGATTGTGTAGGCAAGTTTCAAAATAGTTTAGCATTAACGACCTTAATCAACGACTTACAGCTGAAGGACATCTGGACCGAAAAACGAAAGGATGTAGTGTTTACCTATTTCAATAACAAAGCAGGTTCGCGATTGGACAGATTCTATACACTTGGTCATAATATAAAATATGTGACGACAATAGATGCTTTGCCGGTACCTTTTTCAGATCATATAGCAATCAGAATGAGTATTAATCTACAAGAATCTAAATTAGTTTGGGGTCCGTCCTATTGGAAAATGAACTCTGCCCTACTTCAACAACCTAATGTGAATGATATGTTTGAAGAAAAATGGAAGTATTGGTGCCGGCAACGAAAACACTATACTGATTACAATACGTGGTGGGTAAAATACGTAAAACCTCGAATTAAATCCTATTTTCAATGGCTAGGGAAAGAGAGTGCACGTGACCGGAACTTAATGTTGAACTTCTATTACAAATGTTTACATGAGTTATGTATGCGACCTGATGTCACCGAACATTATCCACAGATACAAAAATACAAAGCACAAATCCTTACGTTGCAACGGCATCACTTGGAGGGTATAAAGATAAGAGCTACTCATGCGTCATCTTTGCAAGATGAACGAACCTCTCTATTTCACTATGTACAAACACAAAAACAAAAGAGAGCTCTATTGATAAATAATATTGTCGATTCCGGCGAAGATACACTTAGAACCCAACAAGGTATATCACAAGTGTTTTACAAGTATTATACTAATTTGTATACTGGTAAAGAAGTAGATCAATTGGCTGTACAACAATTGCTCACATCGGTAAATAAATTTTTAACGGACGAAGACAGAACTTTGTTAGACAGTGACGTCACCGTCGAGGAGGTGTATGAGGCACTGCGTACTTGTAACGTTAAGCGCACTCCTGGGAACGATGGCATAGGCTATCAATTTTATATACGGTTTTTTGATATTATAAAACATGAATTGGTCATGATAATACAAGATGCATTTCGAAACAAATGTGTGCTTCAAAATGAAGGTATAATTGTACTGATTGCCAAAAAAACGCGTCCGAGTGCAGTTACTGACTTTAGGCCCATTACTTTGTTAAACTGTGACTATAAGATTATGGCAAAAGTTTTGGCTAATAGACTGAAACCTATATTATCTTCCTTACTCAGTTCACGGCAAACATGTGTCAGTAAAACTCAAAATATATTTTCAACGGTGGCGGGTATACGTGATATCATGTCTTATTATGAAATGCAACAAACATCAGCTTGTATACTATCCTTTGACTTTACAAAAGCTTTTGACCTTGTAATTCACCAATATTTGTTTGAAGTACTTCGAGCCTATCGCTTCAGTGAAGACTTTATATCTCTTTTGCAAAGTTTCTATAGAAAGGCAACTTCCCGTCTTCTTATCAATGGATTCGTGACTCCTGCAATACACGTGACGAGATCCATTCGCCAGGGGTGCCCCTTGAGTATGCTTCTCTTCGCTTTGACCTTGGACCCGCTACTTCGATATATTCAGTGCCGAGCCCCGCCGGCAGCGAGTGCTTTCCTTGAAACGCAAGTGTTTACATTCGCAGACGATTTATCAGCTTGTGTAACAACAACGAACCAGCTCCAAAATATACTAAATGCAATGTGTTTGTATTGTTCTGCCAGCGGAGCGGAAGTAAACATGACAAAATCAAAGGCTTTACCTGTTGGCAACTGGAAACAAGACAATCCGGACATAGGGATACAATATGTGAACGAACTTAAAATATTAGGCATCACTTATCATAGTAACGACTCCAGAATGTTGGATCTAAACTGGACGAAAATAGTAAGCGAAATCCGGTTACAGTGCTATCAAATGAGAGGAAGACACCTCAACTTAATTCAGCGTGTTTGGTTCCTACACACTTTTATTTTTAGTAAATTAAATTATGTCGCGCAAGTGTTGCCAATCACACAGCAATATCTCCGACAAATAAAGTCTGCTGTGGGATGGTTCATGTGGTACGGACATTTTTTTCGGGTACCTTTCCCGATCATGTGTCAAACACACATGACAGGTGGTCTAGACCTATGGAATATTGAAAATAAATGTAAGTCGCTATTTTTAGCTAGAAATTATAAATTGTACTTAACTGAAGGGTCGATTACATCAATGTGGTTGCGTATATTTACCGATACGTTTCCACCACAAAATCCACCCAACTTGTCTCGACTAACAAAGAATTCTATGTATGTACGAATATTTGTACAAGAATGGAGTTATGTGGAGTTTCCCATGGATTTAAAGGAGAATACTCTGTCAAAATATTTGTATGAACATTTTCAACGACAACTTAGCTTGCAGCAGAGTCGAATAGAAAAAAAATTTCCTAATGTTATTTGGTCCAATGTATGGCAAAATCTTCACAAGCCGTTCCTTGACACGGACATACGAAGTTTGTGGTATACCCTGGTGCATGATCTAGTTCCAACAAATGTTCGACTAAATGAAATAAAAAGATTACCAACAAATGAGTGTAAACAATGTGGAGAGGTGGATACAAATCAACATCGCCTCACTACATGTAAAGGAGTTTCAGAAATTTGGGCCTTTCTCATTATGTGCCTTGCCAAAATATGTCGTATATCGCCACAATGCTTTCAAGCAAACATATGTATATTACCAGACTTCAAACATTTCCCTGTGAAGAAACACAATGCCATTGTGTGGCTAATAGCACATACAATATACTATATATACAGCAAAAAGTTTGAACCAAATATTACCCTATATACAATGTATCTTAAAAGATCTAGATGGAAACAATCCAAAAAACAACATGTCAGATTGTCACAATATTTTGGTAAATATCTCGATGTAATGTAATTGTATGTAAACATGAAAGAAAACTATCCATAGATGTAAACAGAATAGTAAAATAAAAAAAAAAAAAAAAAAAAAAAAAAAAAAAAAAAAAAAAAAGTCGGTAACGCGTCTGACTACCATGCTCAAGGTCACGGGTTCGATCCCCGGCCGATTCAAATCCGGGAAGTTTTCTAACGGTGGAAGCGGCACCGGCGACCACCTAGCGTCGAATAAGTCGACCTCCGTGACGAAGTGGTTTGCAGAGCGCGCTACAACGCCAGGGGTTCTGGGTTCGAGTCCCGGGTAAGGCATGGGTATTTGTGTTCGTCCAGTTGATAAGAAACAAAGAAAAATGTAAGAATTGAAAAGTGTAAAAGTGAGAAAAAGTGTGAATGGTGGGGGATACCTCCGTGTAGGGGGTATTTCCTTTTATATGAAAAAAAAAAAATAACATGGGCACCTGGGGGAAACCCTGGGGGGGTAAAGGCGGTCAGGGGCGTGATGCTGATCACATCACCCCCACTCACGACCGGATCAAGAAAGTGTGGGGCGTTACCCTCACACCCCATATACGCCTTCATGGCGTGGTGCTATGCACAGGGGAACACTTTACCTTTTTTTTACCTTTTTTTACAAGAGTATCATAAATATTCACTGTATGCATGAGAATTATTCTGGACTCCAAAGCATTGGATCGAAACACAGGAAGATGCGACAGTTCTATTTTATTTGTTCGTCATTGCCTAGCAATCCGCCACACCATAGTATTTTCTCCGAAGCGACGAGACATACATATCTTCAGATATTAGAATCACACTCGGACATAAAAATAGCTGTAGTGTTCGGGTGTAAACTGAAGTAGTACGATATATCTTTACAGAGCTAGGTGGGTGAAGGATTCTGGGCACACAATAGTGTAAGTCGGTTCCATGAGCTAAATTTTTTCGATGCATTCGTACAAGATCTGAAGAAATTGAAAATCGTAGTTTTTTTAATTCTGAAGCACAGTAGCCTATCCTATAAACAAGAATGTTTATGTACTGTAAATCGAAATCCATTTGTCTATGGAAATTTCTGTATTTGATTTCTATTTTCGGTGTATCCCTGACGTGTTGCTCAGTGTATTAGAAATTTCAAATCTTATTGTTATATGTGGCTATTTCTATCGTAAATATCACATGTTTACGTCACAGTTTTCTTCTTTTTGTCAGACGCTAAGATAATTTATATTAATAGAAAATGGTGTTATTTAATGTAATGTCATCCTAGAAATCATTGCATAGAACTTATGAACAATTTTTATTAATATTAAATTATTTATAATAAGACTTTAATGCAGTACTCTGTGTACAGCTTTAGTGGTCTGAGTTTTAAAAATAATTGTGGTAAACTTATTTTATTTTAGAATTTTCACACAAATTTGGCGTTCTTGTTTTACAGATTTAGTTTTAGTAAAATGCAGATTTATATGCAACTGAGAACTGACCTGACAGGCCTCCAAGACAGTGTGGTGATTAATACTGTCGCCATGAAATCAAGAGGTATAGGGTTTCATTCCCGGTGAAGGAACATTGCATAGTGGCTCAGACCTCACTTTAAACTTCAGGTCCAATCCCGACTATTCTATCTAATCTGAGTATGAAGTGAATTTAACAAAGTGAACAAAGATCAACAATTGATCAACAAAGCACCGAACATTCAATAGAAATAAACAAGAGAAAGTTCCTGTTCAACGACAGAAGGTATAATTTCCAATAATAAATCAACGGAAATTTCTTATGCAACCATATCTAATAATAGTCAGCGCAAGCTATGAGAAGGTCAGGATTTATACATGTTATATACGGATATCATATGGCAAAAATGTTATTTCCTTTTTTTCCCCCAGGAACTTAGTTTCAAAACCATTTCCTTCCAGCGAACACTACTGGGGGGGGGGGGGGATTACATAAATACGCTTTGACATTATGCAGGAAGGTGGAAAATGCAGGAGAAAATTACAGTTGCGAACTAGCTGCAACGTCAACCAAGTATCTATGGACTCTGCGTTGACCATATATTACTTGGGAACATCCTGAGGAGTATTGCAGACAAATATAGCAAGCGGAAATGCCAATGTTCGTTTTTTGTGTGTGTGATTACAATCTCTTCTGCATGTGGCATGGCAGGAATGGTATTCGCCCCTTCCGCTAGTGGAAAGTAACCTTCACTGAGCCGTTGCGGTTAATAAGACTTAAAGGTCGTTCGAAAGAAAAACGCAAATTCATCCTTGAGATGTTGTAACACAGGATCACGATATCCCTACATCAACACAGTACTTGATTGACAGCAAACACCCCTTGTACATTCCAAGGCAACATCATTTCAGTGTCGTCTTGTCACACGCGATATTTCTAATCTGGTTTTCCTGGTCACCGAAACACATTCCTGGGTGGAGATGGTTGAGTGAGATTTTCCAGGAGTCTTCATATTCCAAGCCGTCTTTGTTCCATCACACCACTGTTTTCTTTTTTATAAATATGTACGTGCTGTTAGGGAGACATAAGACTCAAACGAAAGTTACGAAATTATTAGATGTCACAATGACTTCTCTATTTCGATTGTCGTTATTTTACCTCTCTGTAGGTTAATCAAAACGTGATGATCAGATCATGGAGAGACTAATAGACATAGTCACATAACAAATATTAGCCAACTGTGAAACGAAGACCTTGAAACACATTTTCCGACTTCACTCACATGTAATACCATTGAAGTCTATATTTTTTTCTAGCTGCTCACTAAGGGACCAACTAAGAGCAAGGGAATTGAAGAAAGCAAAATATGTCAGTGTGATGGGAAAGAATGAAAGAAAGAAAGAAAGAAAGAGGAGGACCAGCTTGGCTCAGGCTGGGAGAGTGGAAACAGGAAAGAATGAAAAATGAAGCAGGGGAAACGGTATACTCACTGTGTGGGAATGGAGAGAGGGGAAACTGTCGTCCACATTATCCTTGAATGTCCTGCTACATGTGATCTGAGAGGTAAGTGGATGAAGAACGCAACAAGGAGGGAAGTGATGGAACTGGCAGACGGAGAAGAAAAGCGGTGACAGACTTAAAAAAGAAACAGAATCCGTGTTTTTCAAAATGAAACTGTTTGGTGTATGGGATACATACGTGGGATGCATACAAGGTATCCAACAAGTTCTTTTTCTAATCTTTTGTAATTTATTTATATTTCACAACTATACAAAATATATATGTAGTACGTACATACTGTCCGCTCGCACACGAAAATAAATAAATAATAATCATGTCACATAAAACAATATATTTGTATATCCTTGATTTTTCTGATTTTACGTTTCGTTTCTGCCTATTAAGCTAAATGAAGATGGTTGATTAGGGTAAATGGATAAATGGATCCAGGCCGGAACTCAACTAGGAACCTTCTGTGACGAGATCGTGAGGATCAACGAGCTCTGCGACCAAGGCGACTAGATATCACAATGACATAAATTAGTGATTTATCCACGTACCCCTGCACCAACGATATCATTCAAATACAATACCAGACCGGTTGTCCAAGTTATCTAGCAGCTATAAGTAAACATAGCATTTCTAAACTTAAAATGTTCGGCACAACTTTCGCGACTTCCATCCATTCCGCCACCACACCTCTCCTAATCCATTCATTATATTTTAAAGTTTTTATTGCCAACTTGTATCCCAATTGGTGGTCTAAAATTTCCTGTAGCTTGAAAAAAGTAGTCTAGACAGAGCTTTGAAGACATCAATATCAGAAATGGACAAAAAGTGTAAACGTTTGAAACGGCATATAGTATATATCCGTGTTCTAATTATCGAAATCCAAGCAAATCACATGGTCCAAAGTCAAGAGGTTACATTCCACCATGGTGTTTAACATGGAATGAGTCCCTCTCGAGACTCCAACGCGAGTTCGAGAACAAGAGAGACATTTGTAAACTAGGCCGAAGCTTCTAGTTGAGAATATTATGGTTATAAATGTTGTTTAGCATAATGCCAAGTAAAACAGACATGTGTGATATGTTTCTAGGCTAGAGATGACAAAAGAGATAGGGTGTTTGGAAATCGAGAAAAGGCCGACAACGCGAAAAGCATCAGCAACACAAGGGGAACTCGGTAACATTTCAATTTCAAGCACAAGAAAACTATCTGCTTTACTCGTAAGTTCTCTACACGGGTGTTCTTTGTGAATGAAATTTCATCACATCAGTTCATCACATCTTCATCATCAATTTCATCACAACAGTTTTCATCCTCATCTTTGCGATTAGTCAAAAGTGGCAGAAAAGCGATTTAAAATAAACCTAAACCCAATCAATGAAATATTCGAACATCTGGGAATATCCATGATCTGTGTCTACGAGTGACAGTAGAGTCTCCAAAAATTTCGTATGGATGGGGAGGAAGGGGGTGTGCTTCCAGTAATGAAAAGAAAACATGTCAGATATGCGTTCCAGTATTTTGTTCTCTGTTTCTCTCTTTCTATATTTATTTCTTTCATATACTGTACTATTGAAAAGATCTTGAGGCAATAAGAGATACGGACACCAACTTCGTGATTAGGTATGCCACTAACGAGCAACAATTTGAGTATAGGTGTCGGACCTCCCCGATAGCGTAACGGTAACGTTTTGGCCTCGCAATCAAGCCGTTCCTGGTTCGACTTATGTTAAAATCCCACTTTTAAGTGCATATCCAGTCCCGATTAGAACATCTCAGCATAAATTGACTTAAGACAAAATTTGACCTTTGATTTTGTTTGGTGTTTTCCGAAGGAAGGTGGTGCATTTGGAAGTAGCTTCGTTAGGCTTAGTTATATTTTATCAGTACTGAGAACAAGCCACACATTTCCAATTACACTAAAAGTGGATACTGCATGACGGTACAGACTATGATCAATCATCCTCAAGTAATTTGTTATTAATTTTGAAAATGATTATCAGAAAAGCGGCATGAGAAAACACTCTTTGTAGCATACTCCACAAAAGTATCATGCTCAAACTTGATGCTCCAGTTTCCAGCAAAGTCAATCGGTTCGTTGTCCTTTCGCCTGAGCATTCCATCCGTTCTGCTGCCTTGTATGCATTTCCTCCTTTTGCGTTGCTTGAGGGGAATCCCAGACGCCCACCGTGTTCTGCTGTAATCCTGAGATGCAGTACCAGCGCTCTCTTGGCACAGGGTAGGGCGGTAAACCTACCAATTGATCTAATATTTCCTCTCTCCCAGCACGGGATGTCCCATTGCGCCAGAGATAGCAACTGGTAGGAATGGAACCACCGATGTCTGCAAATCGTCGCTTTTTAACACATGGTCAATATCAAGTAAAGCAGAAGAGAGAGTGCAGAAAGGCTACCAATGACGTGCTGAGTTCCAGCGATATCCTCTTTCTTATTAGAAACAACCCGAACCTTTTTTATGGTTGCCAAGATGCCTGCTCAAGTGTTGTTCGTGACTTGTTCCTTGCACAATATGCAGTCAGACATTTACGTCAATTTGGGATATGATGATTATGTATGTCCAAGATAGAGTAGCTGAAGGGGTATTCTCCAGGACAGGTTTCTTGCGGTTTTTCAAGTAACAAAGAATAATAAATGTTTCAAAATTACAGAAAATCGCCGATCAATTCTTAATTTGGTGAACCCAATTTGTGAGATAACTTAAGCTACCGGTCGCATTTCTAACTTCCGCTACTAATTCTAAACTGAGTTCATCCTTTGTCTCCTCACTCACTCTATAGGTATGCTGCGATGGTACCATACCTTACATCGTCTTTCACCCCCCATTTCGCGGTTAATCTAACGGGTTACAATGGGTGATGTTGATTAAATCAACCAAGCAAACAATGGTATCGTGGGAATTGCCTAATTCAATTGCTATTTTGCCTTCTAAGCCGTCTAATATACCTTGAAGTCAGCAGCAGTATGGTATTACTGAGAACATCACTTCAGCCTACAGTCGAGATCTAGAATGTTTGGAGTCCAGGGCCAGGTATAGACTCCGAAGTAAAGAAGTCATGGAACTCGTAGAGCCCCCATTTAGCAAAATGCAGCCGACAATGAGGTTTTGTAACAACTGAATTTGGTAAAAGTCAACGAGACATAATGAATACTAACTGTAACTGGTCTAGGTAAAAATAATGCGGAAAATTTTGTTTTTCTGAGAAGCGAGTGACTTAATTATCAGAAGTAAATTTCTATTTGACAGATATTTAAGTGCAGTTTCAAAGTTATAGTGTTAAATAATGTGCACGTAACATGTATGTTTTATAATGTATTTATTAATGTTCGTTTCCATTAACTGGTTAATTCCAATTTCTCCTAACTAGACTATATAAACCTTGGTTTATCTGAAAGTTTGAACAAGCCATACAATGAGATCTTGTATTTTGTTTCGCTACTGACAAGGTCTGGCCATGGTGAAGTCTTTCGTGTCTTCATATTTCTATATACCTCCATGGCATGGTGCTAAGCAGAAGGGAACTTTCCCTTTTATATAGCAGATACGGTCTCTCAGCATCCTTCAGATTAAGTGACTGAAGCATAACATTATAATCCACATAGACACAATCAACGGGAATTAGCTAAGGCCATGCATCAAAGCTAACAACACAAAAAAGTAAGAGAAATTTCCTTCTTGTAGGAATCGGTTACGCATTGCTTGTTGCCATTGGTGTGTGTCTGTTGCTTCATCGAGAATTCTAAATATTTGGGTAATCTGTATTTACATTGAAACTCAAGCTCTCGTTGCAATCGCATGGACAATTTCGAGTATTGTTTGCTATACCTTTTTTCGTTGTGGTTCAGATAAATGTGCTTTCATTTACTACTTATCCCAATATTGTTCATCTTCTTTTCTGAAATTCTATTGATAATAATGAATGGTGCAAAATTTCTGTAGTAGAAGCACATTTAAAATTTTCATTGAAAAAGATGATTCAAGGATGTGAAAGAAACTACATTATCGAAAAATACCTCAATATACGTATCTGTCTTACGAGAGTTTCGAATTCGATTCCCAATGGGAACTTGCTCCATGGTCAGTATTCCCGATGGAAGGTTTTTCTGCGTCCTTCCTCAGTCATCAGGGGAATACTGAGATCTCATCTTTAACGAAAGCCACGAGCACTTCCTCCCATTTCCTTACTCCATTATTATCTTCCATTCTTGACAGGAGTGTTATGAGAAGCGAAATATGCTGAACCTATGCTGAAAAAAGGTATAAAAACTATAAACGAGAGTGAAAAAAACAAAACTTTTAAGAATAGAAAAACCGTCGTCCGATACTGGATAGGCACCTCGATAACTGATTTATAGGCTGAAGACTTCAAAAACTTAAAATAATTTGCAAGTCTCTAGTCTACAGTTTAACGCATTTCTTGTAATGCTCAGATGTCATTTATGTACAATATGCTTTCTTGGACATTATACGCAAGATACTGCACCCATTCTTCATTTAAGACTCGATACAAATCATGCAATGATTTGATCTTCCTTCCTGAAGCTCATTTTCGTGTCTTCATATGTGGAATATAATCTTCATGCGTGTCTTCTCTTTAGTTGATTCTAATTTTGACCATTTCACTGTTCGTCATAGCTCTCTCAGTTCGTATATTGTGTGCTTTCGTTGTCGTTTCTTCGGCAAGTTCCTTTTATGCCTTAATATTTTTCTGTAAGGACTGATATGAGGATCTCATTTAGTTGGTCTTTTGAATGGGTTGTAGCAATACGGGGGAGATTTTGCCAATGGTTTCCTGAACATTTTATTTCATGGTTTCCCCTTTTTTCCCTCCTCCTTTCCAATAATTTTATTGTGAGTAGGAAAGAAAAGAGGTAAGAGGCTTCTTTTGTCTGGGTACTGGAAGAGTCTTGGTTATCCAGTACCACACGATTGCCACGTGTTAGCAACTCACCCCTTTGCACATACCAGGTGGCCATAACTAAAGTTCCCCTCGAAGCATGGGATTGCTATTGAGGCCATGGGGAAACGAATGCTGACGAAAAAATAGTTCAAATTTTCACCGCCGGGTGGAAATGTAACGCCGAAATAACAACTAGAAGTCGGACATGCAAAATTTTAGTCCATGTCAGTACAGCAGTGTTCAATATCCCGCCGTCAACGTGAATGGCTCTTTGGAAGCGTAAGACAGCGTGGTCAATGGTCGCACAAAACGTCTCCCGGGATGTTGTTCACTGTGCACCACATTTCGAAAGCCACATTTCCACCTGGTGGTTAAAATTGGAACTTAGTTATCGTCAGCATTCGCTTTCCCATAGTCTCTAAAGCCTCTGTGCCAAGTTTCACCAAAATTCGGTGTTTCGAACAGAGATCTCTTAGTAGGGTGACTTTAATTATGACCAGCTGGTATTTTGCAGGTACTTTCGTGAATCTTTCATCAGTGTATTATGAACTAAACGAATCACAAAGCTCATTAACTACTTGCATCTAACGGAAGAAATATCAAGCTGAATATAACTTTTAAAAAACGAGTTCCCAACAAAATTTATTCAACACTCACTCTTCCTATGACACTCGTCACAGACTGGTGTGCCCAAACTATATTGCACAGTAATACATACTCGTTGTACTGACGGCCGTCAACCAGTGGCGTATGCTGAGTTTAAGACCAGGGCTAGTTCACTATGACACCTGGTCCTAGGCTATGGAGGAAGGGAGAAGAATAGGCTCATTATTAACGTCTTCAAGGAAGCCACATTGCCATTCCAACGGTAATCAGGTTGCAAACTTATAAAAAAAATCAGGTTGCCAACTTTTAAGAAATCAGGTTGCCAACTCCTAAGAATTCAGGTTGCCAACTCCTAAGAATTCACGTTGCCAACTTTTAAGAATTCAGGTTGCCAACTCCTAAGAATTCAGGATGCCAACTCCTAAGAATTCAGGATGCCAACTCCTAAGAGTTCAGGATGCCAACTCCCAAGAATTCAGGTTGCCAACTCCTAAGAATTCATTTTGCCAACTCCTAGGAATTCAGGTTGCCAACTCCTAAGAATTCAGATTGCCAACTTCAGAATCGCCATTATCTTATTTTGAAATCAGGTTAATTCACTGTTTCTAATTGATTTTTCTTCAGCATTTTACTTTCTAGACTCCAGGCTTCGCAGATAGCCTAGCTATCCGGGAATATACGCTCCTGCCGTCAACCCATGTTTTGTATCGTCGCAAGCGAGAACTTCCGCAGTTTTGTCATATATCGGCACGAAATAAAGAAAGCCTTCTCGAATACAGCTAGATCGCGAAACAATTAATGCACAATGAAAACCCTTCCGTTCCCAAACATCTAATATTACATCTAGATGAGGTATGTCTTCAGCAAGTTATAAATGTTTAATATGATTATTTTACCGTCTGTAATTGGAGATTTATTTCTGTTGAATGTCAATAAATAAAATAATAAATAAATGATCTTGTTAGTCTGTGAGTGAGATGGACTACAAAATGGCTAGATTGTGATTTGGAGAAAGTTGCTCATTTGCCAGAAAACAGCGTAAAACCGAAAATTGCATGCAAATTTAAGCGATAAGGTTACTCTTCAAGTTTTTGCTGTAGCTCAATTCCGTACGGGGTTTGTAGTCCTTCAAGCATATTTCGTGCCTTCTCATCCGTTATAGCGTAGCATGGCGTCCACGTTGTCAATTTATGGCTGCTACCCCCCCCCCCACCTAACTGTTCTCAACCGAGATTTCTTTCATGCTCCTACTCTCTTCTCTGTATTTTCTTCTTACCCCCTTGAACAGGCACTGGCTTCCCCAATTCTACTGTAAAGACAAATTAAAAAAACAAAAAAACTACACGCCCTCACAGTGACCTTCAGAGACAGGAAATAGCCTTCGAATCATATCTGAATTATGGAGAGATACATTTACATTGTCATGGTTATGTTATGGTTATTCTTCCTTCCTATTTATGTTATTTCACGTCACTTTTGTACCCTTTGGGTTAACACATCCATGCCTTACACACGGTTCGAACCCGGGACGTCTGATTCCGTATAATTTTAGATGATCGCCCATCCACCGAGGCCGGATTGTTTTGCTCAAATTAGAAGTAAAAACTACTGCCCACGCAACAACTTACCTATTATTGATGGTTGGATCTGATGTGATACTTGTGTAAAGAGTTAAATGCCTCTCATTGTACGACAAAGTAACGGTAACACGTTATTCAATCCCCGAATCATGGATTCATTGCAAGACTCTATTATACTCGAATCCTCAAAGATTCGTACCCACCCAAATGAATAACATAGTACGTATCCTTAGAATCACAGGGAGAGCGGAGGCTCAGTGACACATAATGCAGCATGTAGGTTAGAAAGTTCACAGTTAAATCATTTCATTTATGGTTCAGGAGTGGTACGTGTAATATGATGCACAGAATAGACAGCATAATAATCTTCATGATCTCACTTATAAGAAACCAGAGGTGAAAGGAACTTTCCAAGATAAAACACATGATACCACAAACAGTGCAAAAGACCTTTCACTGAAGTTCCATATCTTTGGGTCAGCCAGAAAGATTAAAAAAGAAAAAGAAAAAAAAACAATTTCATCTTCTCTCGTGTATGTTATGAACACTAGTGTTTCAGTTGATGTTGTGCACTGCTTGTAAGTGCTATCTTTCAGTTTCCCCTCGCTTTTCTACAAGCATCCCGCAGTCAGTAAACTATGAATTTCTGACCATGCCAATTGAAAAACCCGTTCTTGAGATGTATGCAATCAATTGTATTATATAAGGAATGCCCAGTGCCCAGCGCGGTTGTCTTTTTGATTTTCAATTTTCTGCTGATCCATCATCCTTTTAGCTTTTACTATGCTTCCAATAAATACATCTAGGGGCACACTGTTTGAATTCCACTTCAAAGATGAAAGCAGGCAATTTGGGGGAAGCCAAAATCATTCTTCTTCAATAGTAGCCGGCCCCGTGGTGGAGTGGTTAGCACAACGCGCTACAACGCAAGGGGCTTGGATGTTTGTGAGTGTCCATTCATCAATTTCATCACATCATCACTCATGCCCATCTTCACAAATTAGCCAAATGTGGCACATAAACGAAGTAAAATATAGCAAATCAATCAATCTATCAATCTTCAAAAGTAATGGTAAACCTAATTATTTATTTTATATACAATAAACATATGTAATAACGGTATTTGAGCCGCAGTGGTGCAGTCGGTAGAGCGTCTGAGTGCCAGGTGGGAATTTACCGTCGTCTCTGGCTCAGTCAGACTCTCATTAATGGGTGTCTTGGACCAACACTGGGGGATAAAAGTGGCATCTACTATGGTTCAGATCGAGAATATATGGAAACCTACCTCCACACTCTCAATGCCCCTTCATGTGTTTGTATTTTTTGTTCAATTACGTCACTTCTCTGCTTCTCTGATTTATTCGTGACGACAATTAAATATCAAAAAATCAACAAACTAAAAAGTCAATGATTTACTAAGCAGTTGACATTGCAGCACCCTAGCCACTTCGCCACAGGGACTGCCATGTAATCTTCATGGCAGGTACACATGCACGCATTGCCTGAAGTAGAAAATGTTATCTGGGGGGATTTTTGAGCGAGTCCTGGGGTGAGTTAGAAGGATGCTACTATGGTTTAACATAGTGATAATGAAACACCTGTGGGGGATGTATGCGAAAATTTTGCTAGCTGTGGGGGTACCATTCGAGCATTACATGCACGGGGTATCATTTTGTTTTCCAATGTACATAATACAGTGGTGGATGAATATAGATGGTACACACTCATTGCACACAAAAAGATTCGTGGAGGTCAAACCCAAATATTTTTATTAGTTTCATTCTCAGTGCTCGGAGTAAAGAGGGATGCGGTGGGGTGGGGGGGGGGGTATACCCAGCTAGAAAGATTTTTGCAAAGCATCCCGCCAGCTGTCTCATTGTCACCGTGTTGTTAAACAATAGAAGCATCGCCCCACCTAACCCCAAGGCTCGACAAAATATCCCCCCCAACTAATATTTTCCACTTCAAGCAATGTCATACCAGGTATTAAATGTTTCTAAATTTTCATTTCAAGGATTACTGGTAAGAGAAATTATATTCGAATAATCATTATTATCTTCATTTCATTTTCCTCAGGAATGCATTGGGTAAGACAGAGTCTGACTGTGTAGAAAATTCCAAGATAAGGTTATATTTTGCTATGGAAGACTCAAGGTTAATGACACCGATAGATCATTAATTATATTAAAATAAATTAGTGAAGAATGTCCAGAGGGGAAAACCGAACAAAATCGGAACGTGGATATTTTACCAATTTTTGATTCTGTGTACAGTTAACAAAATATTGCTTCAAAACACCCTACTTCATAAATACTTACAACTAAGGGGAGAAAGTAAGCTCCCTGACTTTGAGGGCCAAGGCCTCCCAAGCGGCTTGCGTGACGCGGTAAGTACCATCGCCGCTGTTTTATGTTTTTCGAGACTGGAGTCCACTACTATTGCTTTGAAATGGATCCTCAAGGCCCTCACGATAATGGTCAACCTCAATATTTTGAATCTTCCACCGCTGATCGAAGCCGGAACAGAGGTAACCAACCGCTCGGTTACACGGGGGTATATTACCTAATAATTAATCACTTGTTGAGATCTGGTAAGCAAATGCACAGTGATGAGATTCAGGAAAGTCAACATTTTTTTACCGTTGTTAAAAGGAGATAGAGCTTCCATGAATACTTGTCCACAATTTGCAACTAAACGGTCAGTATTTCTCTACCCTTTTTTTTTTGTTTTAGAGATGATAATTATGCCACTTACATTAGTAGAGAAAGAATCAGCAGGCCCAGAAAACACAGATCTCCTAAGGAGACATTTGCAATCAAGTCGTATCTTTGTCGTTTAGTTCAAAAGCCTGCTGACATCGTACAGAAGTTGTTGTTTCCGTAATTCCATTGAATGGACTTACCTATACATTGTAACATCTACTGGTGGTTCACCATATAAGCTCATTCTACAGTATTCTCACGGAAAATAAGCGAAACTAAAAACACTGAATCCAACTTCTAAATTGCAATACCGTAAATGGCAACAAATATTTTAATATATATTGTAGAACTATTGTAAAACGTTTTATATTATCGGGATGGGTACAGGTTGATACTAAAATGTAAAATAATTTAAATAAAAGTTCATAAAAGTTGGCACTCAAATAACAACAGGCTTGTGGATACTGCCATTGGAAAGCACTGCGTGAAAACAAATGAAACGCGAACTTTGAGACATTGATTGTCCTGTGCCTATACCGTCATTGTTGTTGTTGTTTCTGAATTTAGTGTTTCTTTACAGGGGAACCATTGTAATTTTACGGTGATATCACTGGCATCCCAGCTGCCTGTGATTTCTGGGTAAAAATTGCACTTTTTTACAAGGAATGGATCTGCTTCTTGAGAGAAATACAATGATTGACTGATTTGTTGTTTTTAGTCCACTTTATGCACATAAATGCTAATCAGGACTGGACCTACAGTTTAAAGTGGGATCCGAACCACTGTGCCATGTGCCTCCACCAATTAGAAGTGCAATGATGAACAGCACAGAAATTTCAGCGAAAAATGCAGATTCGTCCAGTACTCGAAGGGGATCTCTGGGATACCGTGCCATTGCTTAACCACCTGAGCTACCGAATCAGCATTGGCTTAGCCTGATCTTTTCCACAGACTCGGGTTCGAGTCCTGCTTGCATTTTTCGCTGAAATTTCTACGCACTTCTAAATCACAAGGTAATGAAACGGTTGCAGAATACCAACTTCTATAATCCGTCTTCGTGGAACGAGGGCAGGTGTTTATTACATTTATTTGTGCGCTTTGATGCAAAGCGCCAAGACACGAGCACAAATTACTATCTGATTTATTCCTAGCAATTCCCAGACTGGCCTTAGGAGGAATAATGTTCGGTTCTTTTTCTTTCTTATTTGCCTCCCAACATGATGGTGCATTGCTGTAAGTTGAGAATGACTCTTGTCTGCAAGGGCATACCAAAAAAAAGTGTGTTGATGCACCGACGAAAAGAGGACATGGCCATTCTATCGAAACTGTGATGTTGCAGAAAATATCCTAAGACTTCCGAAGGATTACGAGTACATTTCGAAATTGCACATTCAAGTGCTTTGTTTGGGACAAATGACATTTCACCAAAGTGCAGTGGATTAGGAGAGGCACATAAGATAAAGGGAGTTCTATGTAAGCTAACTCAGCAAGTTCAACGAAGAATCTAAGTTCTTTTATCTAACGACATACTTGGAGAAGTGGTGAAAGGAGGTAACATAACTTATTGTCCCTAAAACTCATAAGTCATCACCTTGGTAAACAGAAAACTAACTATGATCCTTCATTATACCTACGTGCGAAAAGAAAAAAAAATCATAAATTTAGATAGTCATCGTAGATAATATAATGAATTACTCAATTACGCATTTATTAACGAAAGACACTCTAACACTAAAACATGTCTGGTCACACGCAAGTTATCACACTAGTCAAGAAACTGATACAAGTTTACAGAAATTAATGCACAGAGACAGAAAAAAAAAATCTCATTTGTTGTAAACCAAAACAACACAAAATCCATGCTTGAATTTTTCAATAACCATAAACAGCCTTCCCTAGATTTGGTAATTTTAACTAAATTATTTTGTAACTTTAAAAAAGTAAGCCCTATTTGGTTATAATTACTAAAACAATTTCTGCTGGTGAAAAATAACTACTTTGTCGAATAATTAAACAATTGTTTGGATGCCAGCATTAATTTTGGAGTTATTCTAAACAAACTCTTTTCTATAGAAAATTACATGTTATTCCATAAAGGACATCATATATAAATCCCATTCGTTTTTGCGTGCCAATTGGAATTATAAGGACGGTTGTGTTGCCAAACAAATGTGATGTAATTGAATCTTTGAGGAAGACCACGAACATCTATACTTCCCACTTTCAATATATTCTTCAGTCAATAGAGAAGACGTTAATTAACTATTATTGAAATCATGAAAATCCTTATCTTGGACTTACTGCTGGAATATGGTTTATAAAACACCAACATCATTGATATTATACACGATACTATTCGTGATTGTTTTGTGGGGCCTGTTTCCGATGTCCTTGATTATACAATATTTTTAAAATGTTGAGAAAACAGATTAGTATAATAGTTTCTATCAGCGCCGGCTTTCAAGTTGTTGATTATTTCGAAGTAAGAATATATTTATCTTGATAATAAGTATTAACAATAGTAGTAGTATATGGCCTTTCACTATAAATCCACTGTGTAGCTCGCTGACCAGACAGGTAATTGAACTTGGAAATATCTTGACGGTGGAAGAAAGGAGTTTCCTCTGATTTTCATTTCCTAAGATGGAAATTTTGTACTGGAAATGTCAATGAAATTACACGAAAGAAGACAGAAATAAGTGATTACACTGGATATTGGAAATTCTAGAACAGTTGTTGCAACAGTGGGTTATTTTCAAGTGATTTCACCAACAGAAACCATATGTTGCGAAGAGTTGGTAGAATTAAATAGGCAAAGTGTATCCTCGCAAATCTGAACATTTTAAAAATTAAGAAATTGTCCATTACCATTTAGAGTACAGTAATTCATGGAAGGTAATACAATTAATCTTACAGTAACAGCAGTATTTGTCAACAATAAAACACGCAGAAGAGAAAGCTAATAGTGGTCAATGTTATAACTGTGGTTTCTTTCCAGTGTTTTTACAGATTATATCTTTTAACCGGTACTTGGTAAGAGATTGTCATAACTGATAATAAACTAATCCCAATTTTTTTTAATGAAATGTTTAGACGAACATGGATACATTTTAAAATATTAGTGCCCCATTTTACATTTAGTTACAATTTTACATTCTTCTAAATGATACCGTGTTTAGACATAAAGTAACTATGGAGAATTAATATAAAACATATTCATAGACATGTTCTGTAAAAGTCTAGACTAAATACCGAATAATTGTAATCAGAGTTAGAGGTTGTTGTTTTCTTTCAGAGTTTAACTGTAGTTTGTTATTTGTACTTGCGTACTTATCAAACTACAAAATGAGTTCGTAATATCAGAGACTTAAAGTTTGCAGTCTCTTGTTATAAAATGACTGCCTCATAGAACGAAGGCATACGAGGTGTGGCAATAAAGTTTCCGGACTCATGCTGTAAATCTTTTATTGAAAAAATCAGATAATCTAAATGTTGTAGCCTTCAATGTAGTCCCCTCCTCGATCCATGCCGCGCTCCACGTGGATCTTCCAGTTGCAGGTCATGTTATGATATGCTGTTCAAGCGTTGCGTCGCTTTGGCTTTCCCTGCGTCCACAGACTCGAACCGGGAAGTCAGGATCCTTTCGATGTTTTCAAGAGTGTCACCACAACAATTCACTCGATGTTCCTTTTGATCGGGTGTGAGGATTTTTGGTACAACTTTTGCACACACTTTTTTCATACCAAGATCATCGTGTATAATCTGTAACAGTTTCCTTATTGATGTTACAAAGTTCATAAATTGCTCGAATGCTCAGGCGACGCTCTCCTCGAACAATTTTAGCAACATTCTCGATACTGTCTCGAGTTTTCGAAGAGCAAGGGCGGCCTGATCGTGGATCTTCCCCGACGCCTTCTCTACCCTCTTTAAACTTCTTAAACCACTCGAAAACTCGTGTGCGAGATAAACACTGATCCCCATACATTTCATTCAACTAATTGTAAGTTCCCATGACGGATTTCCCAAGTTTTGTGAGAAATTTGACATTAACACGTTGTTCCACTTTCGAACTTAACATGATTCCGAAAGAGCTAAGATGCACGGTCCGCTTCTAAAGGCTACAGCCATGGCTCCTCCAAGCACGTGCATAAAGGTTTGTGCGCACGCGGAGAATAGTCCATACATCAGTATCCTACCCAGCTCTTTGTTATAGACGTGACCTGAAATGAATAAGAATATCAATCCGGAAACTTTATTGCACACTTCGTATTAACATATGCAAAAACAAATTTAACTTTATGCCTACAGGTTTGCATGTAAGCTAAGTCTGTTAAGTAATTCACACCGAATCATTCATTAAACAGTGGTAAGTGTATAGAGTTTGGTGTGTTTTAAGTCCACTTTATGCACAGTAAGGCTAATCAGGACTGGACCTACGGTTTAAAGTAGAATCCGAACCACTGTGCCACGTGCCTCCACCGGGTATCAAACCCGAGACCCCTTGATTACAAGGCGACGACGAACGTGAAAACGATCCTTAGAACAGACGGCAGGTATTATTATTATCACTGAAATATGTAATACTCGCGAATCATTTGAAATGGACTGTATTATACTTTGTAAGCTTTTTCCATCCTGCATTTTATATTTAGAAAATCAGATTAAGGTCTTGGTTAAAGAAAGAAAACAATATTTAGGCTCTCTTGCAATCTACTGCTCCATTTACACGAATGTTTCGATTTCTGCGACTGCATATGCCAAATCCATACGTAGATGCTAATGCCCTCCTATTTTTTTTAGGTCAAAGTCCGTTATATATTTACCGTGCTCACGTCCCAACCGGGAAAAAATGAGCTTATGTTGACAACATCCCTGTATTCTTGCCAAAATCTGTCTCCATTTGTTCACTTCCCCTCTAACAACATTCGTACCACTTTCAACCCTCTTGGCTCATTTTACTCGATATTTTATCATCTGGCAGGAAACATCACGTGAAACATACCTAATTGGTTTTGTTCTACGGTAGATTTGTTATTTTAAAACTTGATTTAAACCTGTAAATCCCCTGTTACGTTGATTATATTTTCGTTTATCTTCGGCGGCTTTGATGCACTTTCTTAATTGCTGGCTTATACTAGGTTAAAGCAACGATAAAGATGAACGATGATAATAATGAAATTGCAAGAGCAAGTACAAACCAAGTTTTAAATCAAGGTTTCCCTGCTAACCAATAGACCACGAAGGAAAACTCCATCCAGAGCATTAAAGTTGTGGTCACTTTTGTCAGATTTCAACTCAATGCATGCATGCTTCCTCGTGAATTCTCTCTATGAACTCTCTACCTTTCGTGTGGCATTTGCTTCCGTATAATTCTTCTAGATGTAATTATTATTTAATATTCCTACAATATCATGATTAAATAAAATATATTTAAATGGAAAGCAAATTACAACACGGATGAACATATTTTAATAGTATACATTATTATTTAATCTCATCCATTTACATATTACCTACCGTCATATCAATAAAAAAGAAAGAAATAATGTCATATACTGCTATATATAATGATACATAACATAAATTGATTAATAATATTAATAATGATATGCGAGTCTATGTAATAATATTATATAGACTCGCATATCATGATAGTTGCGTTTTTTGAAATTTTGTTCAGTATGCCTTTGAACGAGATTGTACTTCGTCTCGATAAACTTATCTATTTTCAGATTACGCATCAAACCTATCGGGCGATTCAGGAGGTAGCGCACAAACGCCTGCTCATTAAAGGCGATTCTAAGGAGCTCATAGAGATGTCGAAATGGATGAGGTAATTTTACAATTCTACCACCCGGTGGAAGCACATACGTCGCCAGAAATATTTCTCAGGGTGGGCTAAAGGTCGGATAAAATATATTTAAATGGAAAGCAAATTACAACACGGATGAACATATTTTAATAGTATACATTATTATTTAATCTCATCCATTTACATATTACCTACCGTCATATCAATAAAAAAGAAAGAAATAATGTCATATACTGCTATATATAATGATACATAACATAAATTGATTAATAATATTAATAATGATATGCGAGTCTATGTAATAATATTATAGACTCGCATATCATGATAGTTGCGTTTTTTGAAATTTTGTTCAGTATGCCTTTGAACGAGATTGTACTTCGTCTCGATAAACTTATCTATTTTCAGATTACGCATCAAACCTATCGGGCGATTCAGGAGGTAGCGCACAAACGCCTGCTCATTAAAGGCGATTCTAAGGAGCTCATAGAGATGTCGAAATGGATGAGGTAATTTTACAATTCTACCACCCGGTGGAAGCACATACGTCGCCAGAAATATTTCTCAGGGTGGGCTAAAGGTCGGATAAAATATTTTTATGTGGGCTCTAGTTCGGTCGCCATGGCCAGGTCGGCCGGCTCTAGGACTTTTTCAAGGTGTAGCGACGTATCGAATCCACGACTTTTGCGACACCGTCGTATGCGACACTAGCATTTCTGCCGTCATATGCGACACTGTATGGAAAATATATTCCACGACAGTTGCGACACCGTCATCTGCGACACAAAGTGTAAATAGCTTCCCGTCACACTTTATCCAGGCTTAGGACTGGCAGCATCATGGAACCTGGTGTTTTTTTGAAAACCTTTATTAGTTTTCCTTCACACTGGCATCATGGAAGCTGGGTGTTCAAAAGCTGGATGTATTTATCCTTTGTCAATGACGGATTGTTTAGATCCCTTGTCAGTATAGGAGCAGACTGCAATCCCTTGTCAATGTAGAATGCGTCGTTTTTCTTGTAGTTGAACCAACATCTTACTATTTTCATTCTAATTTCTGAACGTACGCCATTCTCCTCAAAAAGCGCTTAAGATCTCTATGCATTTCATAGTCGGCAAACGCTCTTTGTATTCTCTCATCTAATGCAATGTACTGACGTCGTCTACGTTTCCCTTTAGAATTCAAGGCCTTCCTCTCACATAAGTAGTCGTTGTACACAGCTTCTAATCTTAAAGTCTTCACTAATTGGTACACGTTAGGACTTGACTTTTCCGTCAATACATTAACTGTATGGTTCCATCCCTCGACTGCATTGTTAGTCCTGTGTCGCTGTTGGGAGCAGTTTCACATGGAAATGTCAAAAACAGAGTTGTTCATCCACTGTTCAACGAAATAATCAAAAACTTTTCTCAATATGTCGTGGTTTGGCGCATCTTCCATCACACACAGCCAGCCATCCATAATTCTGGAATAGCCATTTCAATCAAATTTATTCAATCTTTTTTCTTATTTTGTAGGTTTTCTCGTTGTTTTTATATATGTTAAAAGTTTAAATTGATCATTCTTGCGCTCTCAGAAGACAGCTCCTAGCGCGGTCGATCCACTTGCTCCACCCAAGGGCAGAGTTAAAATTTCGGTCAACGTAAGCAGTGTTTTTAGGATGATGGAAATGCGAATTGGAGTTTTGGCAAAAATCACTGGTAAGAGCTTGAAACAGCAGAATTACCGATACGTCTCCTTCGATCGTGTCTTCTGAATTACTTTCAACTTCAACTGGCGAAATACCTTCAAATTCCTCTACACTGGCATCAGAATGAGTTGTATTGATGGCATTATCAAGTTTAGACTTTTTACTATCTTGTCTAAAATAATCGGATATATTAACCCATTTATCCGACATGTTAAGTCCTCTTTATCTGCTTGCACTATACGAGAGGCGGCAACTTAAAATAATTTTCTTGGGGGGGGGGGGCAAGATTGGCATAAAAAAATTGTTATACATGTAAATATATATAATATCTGTCCCTCTACGTGAATTGGGGGGTGGGCAGAAAGTGCCCTGCCTCCCCGAAGTCGGCGCCTATACCAGGCTAGTTAAAATGTCATCTTCACACAGACACAGTCAGAAAAGAGCGTTGATTTACACACGAATTATCTCCAAATAAAAGCAAAAAAATATATGTGGGTATAATACTTATACGCACACCATGCCACGAACTACGCCAAATGCTTGCGCACACTAAGAATGAAACGTTGCGAATGAACCACGGCTGTTACAATCGATTTATTCAATCGTAAATGAAGTCCAACAAAGGAAAACAAATTATCAAAGGCGCCGCTGCTCCAAGAAACAGAAGAGAACAACAATCATCAAGAATGGAAACCCATTGAAGAAAAGCACTGCGGTGCGGCATCTCTTAACCGAGAAACAACAACGTCTTGTTTACATGTTCATATTTCGCACGTTAATGAAAGGAAACCAACTGCTAGAAACGTTCTTCATTTTAGAAGTGAAACTGAGATATGTTAGTCAATTGTTAAGGCCGTTTTGTGTGCTTTATACTATAATTATTTACTAGCTTGTTACTTTGCGTTATCTAGATAATATATATAATGTATTTATATATATTACCCACCCTCGCCCACCCAGTATCGACGCCCCTGCACATAATGGTTCGGATTCCACTTTAAACTGTAGGCCCAGACCCGATTAGCCTTTCTGTGTATAAAATGGACTTAAAAAACAGACTCACACTCAAATCAAACAATAGGAGCCTATGGTCTAGACTGTGATCTAGAGACAGTACAGGCCTGTGAAGGTGAGGAACCATACGACGGTAGACTTGTACTGAGTTAGGATCACTTCCTAGACCACTTTAAAATTGTTATATTTCGACTGATCTATGCCCTTCATCGGTTTGTGCACTACTTTAAGTATTACGCTTAATAATTTAATTGAATTACCACCGTAAATGAACGCGAAAGTTTACATTGTACAGCAGAGATGTTTATTTCCGTGCAGCGCTCCGAGATAAGAAAGGCTGCCGAAACAAATCACTGATGGTGGAAGTTTTTTCTTTTTTTATACACGTCCTAAATTTAGACAGATGGGTTTACCGCAACCGTGATATGGAGAAAACTACAATCATAAACATCCATGACTTACAAGAAATCGAACCCTGAAACACTGGTGCCGCAATGCGCTCGGTTAACCGCTTTACTATAGAGGTTGGTATTAATGGTGTGAAATGAACATAACATTTGCCCACAATATAGTGTCGTATCACGTCGAACATCCACTCAATTGTAGCTATCAATGAATAAATAAATGTAGGTGATATCACATACTTTTTCTAATGATTACGGATATCGAATTTTCAGATGCGCAAAAATGCGAAACGTAAAACTAAACTAATGAAAAGGTAATTTTCATATTTTGTTAACAAAATAGTGAAAAGTTGCTAAATATGAAATAATATAGGGTTAAAATGTACAAACAGAATTTTTGCCCGTAATATTATATGGATGTGAAATACATTAAAGAGTAAGATGTATTAAGAATATTTGCAAGTGAAATTCTTAGATATATGTTTGGATATAAAGGGGATGAAGCAGGTGAGTGGAGAAGGTACCGACGCTTGTGTGTGGTACGTTACTATGGAGACAAGCATCTCGATCACAACAACACATTTATTGACTCTAGCGAAATCAGGTAATATAATATAACCTGAGATTAAGTTGACAAAGAAGTGAAGGTGATCCAATATCATTAACCTTGAATTATTATTATTATTTTAAACATAATTAGGATTATTTGATGCCATCTATGTCTCCGACATCTATTGAAAAAGGGCGTGTTCACTTTGTAAATAAACTAAGGAATGGAGATATTGATACTGTACATTTTTTGAATAACAAAGGTTGTAGGGTACTTACCCATGAAACCAAAAATAAACAATCCTTGCAAACTAAAGAATTGGAGATTGTTTTAAATTTTTAAGTAAAATTTGTGCACATGTAGGCTAATCGGGACTGGACCTACATTTAAAAATGGGTTCCGAACCACCTTGTGCCTCCACTGGGTATCGAAACCGGGACCTCTTAATTACAAAGCCGACGACGCTACCACTTTGACATCGGTAGGCCCAGTCCTTACAACCTAAAGAATATGCAGGGACAAGGCCGGAAAAAGTCCGACCTTAGATAACCCACCCCGGGAATCGAACCCGGGTCTCCCGCGTGGCAGTCAGACGCCCTATTGTCACAAATATCAAATTTCCTTCCTAATCATGGCATTTTGAATTTCCTTTGGTTAAACGTGTTACTGGTAGTTCTTTTTCAAGTAAATAACCAAATATATACTAATTCATATTCATTCTGTGTTGTTGATCTCTGCAATTACTTCGATAATCAACAACGTATGTTTTCTCGTAACTGTCCCTTATTTCAGTTCGTGCTACCATCTTGTGGAGATGGTCGCAAAAGCAAAGGTGTGCACAAACTCTTACGAAGCTCCTCACTTCTCCAAGAAACTTGTTTTGGTTTCTGCACCGAACGCAGGTGGTACTCGGCACCATTGTTCCTGCTAAGACCACTTCTAGCATGCTTGTCAAACGGGTGGCTCATCGGCCGTCTATTGTTCCCCGTCGAAGCGGTTCCTTTCACTAAAGAGACCCGAAATAAGTTTGACCATTCCTGGGGTTTGTGAAGGACCCTTTCTGGTTCTCTGGACTGCGAAGACTTTCAGCGTGCATTCTTCACTTTGTTGCCAAGATTGACGTTTTTCTCAAAATCAATGCTTGTTTTGCTGTAATGCCTTCAGTTCATTTCCGAATGCTTTCGGTCTTAAACAACTTGTTCATAATGTAAATCAGAAGTCTGAAGTCCCGTTTCTTGTCACAGAAGGCAACTGATTTTTATTTTGGTTATTTCGCGTCGATTTTCATCTTCTATAGGTTATCGCAACGATGAGGGTGACTACCGTCATATCCGCAAACATTTTAGTCCAGTTAGTTATTTGCTTACAATATGTTTAGTATTCTTTCATCTATTTAATTTGTTCGTCGTCCTTCCTCACTGTTGCGATTGATTGATTTGCTTTTAGTAGAGGAAATATACGATTTCACCCGGACATAATTGCAACACAAATGTTTTTTGTGCCAGATTGTGTGGAATGGTATAGTGAATAATACATTAAAAATCCACCATCCAAATGTTTGGGGGAACATCCGCCATCTTGGGAAATGGCTGCAAAAATTAACTTTAAAAATTAAAAATATATAATATCTCGAAAACGGTGCATTGTACACAAAAAGTGAAGATAACCAAAATGAAGGAGCAGAAAATTTGCTAAATTATAATTTTTGTTTGCTACCATAAATCTTAATTGAATTAGCAAGATGCAAATATTATATTTAATTTTTTGAATTTGCGTAAAAGTTGATTTCCGACACAAAAAAGAGCAAATATGTAAGAAACTATGTAATTTACGTCCTAAAGTCACTGAACCAAATTTATGGCTTATGACTTCCTCTAGAGATTGTTTTTTTGTTTCGTTCCTTTAGAGTCAGGGGTTGAGGAGATATGTAGTTTAAAGCAGAGTCATGTGTATCCCTAAATTTACGTGTTTCATTTCTTATGAAATTGGTGAGAACGTAATATATTGTTTTCTGCAGTGTTTCGTTCACTTGCGTTTGTTACATGTTTTTGTTGTTTAAAAATGTATGCACACAGTAGCGGCGATTAGGTGTCTAAACTGAAGGAGGGGGGCAGGGACCGTTAAATTTCTGCTCACTGCAATTAGAGGGAGAATCGAATTTAAAATGGAATTCAGGTCAAATCCACTGGTAGACAAGGCTTATGAGACCTTAGTGCGGGGACAAAAAGTGTGTGTGGAGAGGGGAGGGGGACTGCTTCCCATGCCCCCGACCCCTAATGTCAATACATTCAACTAATATGATACGATAAAATACGGTTCTAAAAAGGTCATTTTGCCTTAAAGTCCATTGCAGAATTTTTCGTAGATGTTAAATTTCATCATTTCCTCTACATACAGACGTGCACTTGTAGCACAGGTGTTTCCCCTGATGCAGCAAAAGGAGAACATAAGCGTAAGTGATTGAAGATGTAATCTCCACTTCCCAAGACTATCGAGCATCCTGATGCCACAGAGCAGATGCATCCTGTTATCTTTCAGAGTTGAACCAAATGTAGATAAAGATTGTTCAGCACCTCAGAGCATGAACATTAGCGCTTATGTACTTAAGCAGGCCAACGATTATTGAACGTATCTCAGAAATATGCTCATTTGCAATATGCACTTTGCTTCTTCAAGTAGCGTGACGAGTTTTGTAAAAACTATGAAATGACCCCTTGTGCCTCTGTCTATGGCATTTTCGGATTAATTTGATATGTTTTAGTTTATATTACGTCGTTTCTTTGCCACTTTTGGCGACTGTAGAAGGAAAGAACATGAGCAAATATGAAAAATACATGAGGGATGAGGCACCATGTACACCCTCGACTGTGTTCTGCAGACTAACAAGGCTCTGACGAGTTCCTGTTGCCCTGTCCATGTGTGTTTGTTACTGTCCTTTCATTAATTTCATTTTCACAATTAGCCAAATATGGCAGAAAAGCGAAGTAAAATAATACCAATCAATCAATCAATTCAACAGCGGATGAATCAAAAGATGAAAATGTAATCCCTCTTACTTCCACAGTAAATAAGCAGTGAGAGACGAGAGGGCGCAGAGAGGAAGCTATCACCTGGAACAATTGCACAACTACATAAATTAGATCGAGATAATCGATTTGGTCTCAAAGTGAAACCAATCTTTTGCGTAAACTACAAGTATTCACCAATATAAGTAATGTGCAGGCTTAACCGTCGCGATTATTTCCTTGGATTGTTGATTAAGTCCTACGTGATTATTTCTGCATTATAGGCTGTCATGATTCTGAGAAAAGACAAGTGATTACATGGGGTGGATTAAGACTAATCGTCGTAGGTGATCAAGATATAAGATATGCGCTTCGTGAATGGCGACTTCTTTGAATTGGATGAAGCGTAAGCAGTTTATGTGCTTATGATAAGTTAACGAGAGGAACGCAATCATTCTACAATTATATCATTCGATTGAACAACATGGATTTTTTTTCAATAGTTGATACAGATAACGTGAGAGGATGCGAGGTAACGAAGCACAATTTCCTGCTATAGGTTTTATTCGAGTGTTCTTTCTTTTCAGATTGAATTAATCATCTCTGTGGTGTTCCCAAAATTTTGAAATAAATTAATTCCGAATAGATTGCAAAGGAAGTAACATATTCTTCTCCTGTGGCTATGTTGGCAAACATACAAATATCTAAGGCCTCCTTAGAATTCCAATCCAGCAAATCTGTGATTGACTTTCGGCTTACGGGATGGATAAAACAACCTTCTTAGCCATTACGTAAAGAGAGCTTGGTTTCAAATTGTTGTGCTTATATGTGATGAATTATGATAATGGCTTAAGTTTTGGTGGCCAAGCTCGTTGAATGGTCGACTCACATTCTCACATTTACTCAGATTCCGCGTTCGAATCCCAGTCTGAGCACAGATGTTTCTTTGTTGAGTGTCACTTCATCAGGTTCATCCAATCATGATCTGGGCATTAGCCAAAAGTGAAAGATTTGATTTTTTTTATTTTTATTTTAAAATTTTGGGTGCGTCAGCACTTAGGCTATTTTGCACCCGTCACATTATACTGGGTCCAGCCCCTTACCGTTACAAATAACAACTCTAACGTTGCATAACTAAAATCTTAAAATATTCTGACTTCCGTTAAAAGCTGAGGCTGTAAACGGTCACTCAGCACACATAAGGACAAAAAACAGGACAACATACAGAATTATACTGCCCATGGGGCCAGACGCCAGAGCCTCATTTGTTTGCAAAATGCAGTCCAGGGTGTACTACGTGGAAGTGAGGTTCACAGATGGGTGTACTACGTGGAAGATCACCCCTTACACCCCCCAAATGTGAAAGAAAAATGACATATAAATAAGTAATTTAGAAATATTTATAGTATATGTTCTCATTGTAAGTACTTGCATTTCAAGGGTTTATTTTTTCCAACGGTGTAACTTGGCAAGAGTGAGGTTTCAGGAGGTGTCATCGCCGACAGCATTTGTGTTACTCCCTGCTGAAAATTTCGTTGTAATTACACAAGAGTACATATTTAGGTTTTTGGAACCCCTGGTGTCATGTCCCGAAAACAGATTGCCGGAATTTGCTTTCAGGCCTCAGGTCGAATTGAAAAATAATGGGCTTCCTGCGTCTTTCTTCCAATATCGTAAACTTGGAAAGTGGAAGGAAGAGACATATGAACAAAGAGACAATTTAACCTTCCAGCCTTCACATATTTTTGTTGAAAACAAGGCATGTGTTTAAAAAAAGTGTTGGGGGAGTTGCACTCAATCACACTTTCTTTCTTCAGAGTGTTGGTTTACTGCATGGTAGCTTTCAGTTCAAACCATTTGTTAACCTGCCACGGAGAGGAAGCAATAAAAATGTCCACTTTCCATTGAACCAGCTATGACCCCGTCAAACAACGGGGAAGAATTTCGGCTGAAGAAACCGTTTCATGCGACGTTCCGCCACGCTTACACCTCGATTTTCACACCCGTCCGGTATTTGTTTACGACGCCTAAGCAAAGACGGTATAACTGTCTTATCTCCAGGAGCTCGAGGGTTGGTTGAACTTTGGAGCTCCAAATTTTGAAAACGTAGATCTGTTTACAATTCCTCCAAAAGCATTGGCATTTGGTGTTTTCTCTCAGTGACGGATTGACGAACCTGTCTTGTAGGTTTGCATGTAGCCTTTTCATTTTCAGACATCTCGAAGGAAAGGGGGGGGAGAGGGGGTGATGGTTTATTTTAAATCTCAAAGACAATTTATTCTTATACATCTTGGTGAATCACTCTCGCTCTTGAATGTCTTGTAAGAAGGTGATCTGTTAATTTCAGACATCAAAGAAAATGATCGCCTTTTCCCAATGTCAATTTGTAACAATCGTTATTTACTCATACGTTAAGTGATGATTAATTATATTAGTTTTAATTGTCTTGTATTCATTCACGTGCTATAGTTGTAGCCGCCGTGGTGGCCGAGCGCATTTAGTGGTCGACTCACAATCTCATCACCGGAGGTTCCTGGTTCGATTCCCTGCCTGGGCATGGACGATTCTTTCCGATCGTTCCTTCATCAATTTCATGTAGTCATCATTCATCATCATCACGCGCAATTTATTGCTAGCTTCAGACGTCTCGGGGTGTGATAGTTAATTTTGAACGCCAAGGGAAGAGCGATCGTTTCTCGTTTCTTATTCATACTTGAAAAGGAGCTAGGCACTAGGCACAGACTCGTCTTGATTCGTCTCGTGAATGAGGAAGCCTGCCTTGTCTTGTTTCGTCTCGATTTCTAAGCCCCTGTCTCGTTCTCCTCTCAATTTTTAAGAGGCCGTCTCGTCTCGGTTTCATCCTCACTTGCTGCTACCTGTAGACACTTGTAACAGTGACGTGCACTGAGGAGTAGCTAGTCTAGCAGAGATAGATCAATCAATCTCACGTCTCTAATTATTTTCAAATCACAATATTTATTGCCTTGAAGCCTCAGTTCATATGCAACACTTCTTTCCACGCGCTTCTCATCCCTCGATGTGATCAGCTGGCAAGGCTGAATACCCTAGCTGGCTCTTCTTCCGCCTTACCAGTTCCAGGTATAGACAACCGCCCGAAGCGAAAGGGGAGATTTCTGCCTGTACTTCCCTTGCCCCCTCACCCCCCGTTCCCATGGTTGAAAGCCCGTGGTTTCAGGTCCTCCAGTCTATCTCCTATAGGACAGATAGGGGATTGGTTTCCATTCGATTCCATTGTAAATCCTCTAAAGAACTCGGGGAAAATTTTTCTGCAGTACTTATGTTCTCTGTATTTACACAACCTTTTCAACGTTGTACAATATGTATGTATAATATGGGATGTATTTTTATTTGTATATGAATGGGAACGTACTTGTATTATGTGCAGACAAAAATGTTATGGTTTATTTTCTCTTTTTTTCAAATACGGAATATATAATGATTAAATAACAAATATCTAGCTCTCGTTTTAGTAGTGTTTTATTTAAATATACTAATAATTTGGCCTCCAATAAAAAATGGATAAGCTGAACAGTCATAAATACGGATGTATTAATTTGGGCAAGAAAACGCGCGTTCTAATTGGTTTGGTTTATTTTACTTCACCTTTCTGCCACATTTGGTTATCGCGAAAATGAGGATGAGTGATGGGTGATATGATGAAATTGATGAAGAGACCTCACAAAGAACAATTCAGGCTTGGATTCGAACCCGTGACGACCGCGCATTCTTGTTCCTGTGTGTTGTACTCTGCAGTGAATAATGAAATAATTTGGAATGAAAAATGTATCCCAGAACTCAAAAAGCCAAATGAATACCAGTGAAAAAGATAGAAAAAAGTATGTTTTGTTACCTGTTTATCTCCTCTAATATATTGAATTTTTGCCACCTCCCATCGCTTTTTCTAGCTGTATAGATTTAATCGCGATAAGTAGCTAATGAGCTTATGGAAGTCACGAGGGACAATCATAAACAGAGAACTCTGGACTCCTGATTTCAGAGTGCCCTGCAGATGCACTGGGAGGTAATTATTTGTATTTTCCCCACTTTCTTTAGCGTTGCTTTTCCATCACTTTACCTAAATTCTGCCATGACGATGAACGTTGATTAAATTAAACGGACGAAGAATGGTTACAAAGGAACACTCATGCACAGGCCAGGGCTCGAGCCCGGATCCTTCAGTAACGAGATCGTGAGATGGAGAAATTAGGGAAATCAAGCAATGCAATTTTTTTACAAAAACGTTAATCACTTACAAATATGTTGTTTCAAAAATCCAATTGAAATTTACATCCCACTGAGTAAATACGCAGTTTGCTTTACCGATACCCACGTATCCGAATAGTTAGAGCTTTCCACTCATCTTTGTTGTCGGCCGACCTGCGTAGAGGAGTGCAAGTGGCCCCAGATCGGTACCCGGTGGAGGCACATAGTGGTTCGGATCTCACTTTAAACTGTAGGTCCAGTCTCGATTAGCTTTTATGAACATAAAGTGGACTTTTAAACACCAAATCAACCAGCCGCGGGGGAGTGGTTATCACTGCATGCTATGACACCAGGAGTTCCGGATTCGAACCCCGACCTCGGCATGGGTGTTATTTGTGTTTGCCTCTTCATTAATTGTATTGTATCATCTTCGCTATTAACCAAATGTGTCAGCGACGCTAAGTAGCATAAATCAAATCATTGATTGATTGTTTCATTTGGTTTGTTTTACTTCGCTTTTCCTACACTTTTGGCTAATCGTGCAGATGGTACGATAAAATTGATGAAGGGACAAACACAAATAACACCCATGCCCAGGTCGGGGTTCGAACCCGGGATCTCTGGCTTAATAGTCAAATCAACATGTTTTGGATTTTCGAAAGTGGGTGGGATTAACACGGGGTTCTTTTCAGTAGTCCTTCCTCATTTTGCAATCCTTTCCTTTCTTTGACTTTCTAGTTTTAGGAATACTAGGCCCTAAAGGGGGGAGGGGGATTATGACCCACACCAACCTCTCTTGGGCACGCCACTGATTGCTACCCTAAGTGTCGACATCACCGCACGTCACTGACTTGTAATAGTGTCAAGTCAACATGAAGCAAATTATTACAAAAAAATTTCACATTGATAATTTAAAGACATCTGCTAGAACCTTGCAGAATAATTCAAAATTTGGCCACTATATACGTATCCCATGTGTGCGTTAGATATGTATATGTTGTTTATACTACATGTATATATTTTGAGACTCGAAACGAGATCGAGACGGATGTTTACAAATCGAGACGAGACCGAGAACGAGACAGGCATTTACAACTGGAGATGTAACGGAGACTCTGCCAAGTCTAGTCTCATCTCTATACCATCCCTACATCAAGTCGACTCGAGAGCACTACACGCGGACGTCTTTGTAATATTGTTGATTTGATTTTTCTTATTTAGCGTCGCTTTTCGCCATTTTTGGCTAATCGCGACCAATAAGACGAGTGATGATACGATGAAATTGAGGGACACTGGCAGAGAACATCCATGCCCAGGCCTGGATTCGAACTCGGGACCCCTGACGTCGTAGAGCGCTGTGTTTACCACTCAGCCACGGAGGTGTGTCGCATAGGGATTCGCACATGTCAGTCATGTCAATCATGTTTTTGTTTTCTAATTCTGCCAAGTCCGGAGTTTCAAGACTAAAGACACTACTTGATACTGCGTATACCAACACTGTCCAATACAGAGTGAATATCAAGTGCTTTACTAATGAAAGATTATGAACTCATAACAAGGATAATTCTAGAAAATCCTTCGAACGACATACGATGCAACATAACTCTAGTTTTGAGACTTAATTAAATGCACTATCAGTGTGCAAAAGGTCGATGGAGGAGCTATGCTGCCAAAATCCACCAGTACGGGTGCAGTAGATTTCTCTAGAACACGTGCTTTTGTTTACATCCACTTCGTAGTAGAACAAAACGGACTTTTGTCATAAGGCTTGCCGAGGTCAAGCGCCACATCATATTTTTTTTATTTTTGTTCACGTTAAGATTAAAAAGTCTAAAACCGCAACTAATAAAATAGTTAAGAAAGCTAAACAATGCGTCATATTTCAGTGGACAGGCTCTACTTTGAACTATAGGTCCTATCTCGATTAGCTCATCTGCGCATAAAGTGGACTAAAACTTTGAAACAGTGCTAGCAAACAGAGCACGTGGTAAGAGAATAACTTAAATTTTCTCAAATAACATCCAGTATACTGTTCATGAGCTATACAGTGCAAATTAGCGACCATGGTACTATGATATTTTAGGGTTATTATAGAAAGTAAAGTACAAATTCAGTGCATGTTCTCCGCGGCGCTTTTCGCTGATGGCTACATCAAATAGAGTTACTCCCTTTTGCCTATTAGTGGTAAAATATAAGAATGTACATCTCATAAAATTTCATTTGAGTTTATTTTCTTTTTACACTTAAATAATATTGCAGAAATGATCTTTTCAAACAGACGCCAAGTCTCAACCAATGAGATTGCACCAAACCAGGAAGATATCTTTATCTTCGAGTGGTTTCCGCTCTTGTTTCATAAGCTCTGATCTTCCTTGTTGCCTGCTGCTGTTTTGTAAACACTCGTGAGCCGTAGTTTTGTCACCACATATCCTTGCAACATATCTTTATGGTACACAGACACACGCATGAACGCACTTCACCAACAGCGCATGGAAACTTAGCCTACATTGATAACGTTCCTATCTACACAACCAGGGGCTTTCCCGTTATGAAAGAGAAACAATATGAAAGAATAATGGCGTTTCTGCGATTCTCTTTATGGTGGTAAAGGTTTCTATTCTTGTTGTTGTTGTTGTTGTTGTTGATTCATTAATTGAATTGGCTTATTTTACTTCGCCTTTCTGCCACGTTTGGCTAATCGCGAAGATGAGGATGAGTGAAGGTACCATGAAATTGATGAAGAGATGCTCACAATTAACACTCATGCCCAGGCCGGGAATCGAACCCGGAACCCCTGGTGTCGTAGCGCGCAGTAATAACCACTCCGCCACGGAGATCGGCTATTATTATTATTATTATTATTAGTAGTAGTAGTAGTAGTAGTAGTAGTAGTAGTAGTAGTAGTATAGAGGTGCTAGTGATAGTAGCATCAGTAGCGGTAAAATCATTAGCCACAGCTGCAGTGGCGGAAGTAGTGGTAATAAGAGTAGCATCAGCAACAGTGGTAGTAGTATTAGTATCGACAGTAGTTGTTGTTGCAGTAGCAGTAGCAGCAACAGACCACAGTAGCAGCAGCAGCAGTCGAAATACTATTTTCCATTCATTATAAGAGGGAAGTTAATGTAAACAAAACCAAGTCACTTCTGAGATATAGTTTCTTTCCTATTTGATAGTTCGGGTCATATCTTGCCGTTGTTGGTCGTAGTTGTAGGGCTCATAATATAAGGTTCCACACTTCAACGTTGAGTAGCGAGTCTTTAGTTCTTTACCATATTCACTAATTCCTACGCGCACGATTCCTCCAAAGCTGCCATTGATGTAACCCATAGGATTGCTCACAGGCCACGTTGACTTCATTCTTACAGCGGATAGAGAATAGGAGTAGTAGTAGTAGCAATAGCAGTGGCGGATACAGAAGTTGCAGTTGGGAAGGGCTAATTTCAGTCGGGTACCTCACCTCATCGAGAATCAATTCTAACCTACACTTGCACTGTTTTATATAAACAATATATATAGTACTGTGGACAGGAAGCAAGCAGACGTCGAATGCTCCGAAGATTAGCGTATTGTTTTGCATAAATAGGAAGCCAGGGACGGAATTATTGAGTTTGAGTTTTATGTCCACTTTATGCACAAATATGCTAATAGGGACTGGAATTGTAGTTTAAAGTGCAATCCGAACCAGTATGTGCTTTCACCGGGTTTCGAATCCGAAACCCTTTGATTAAAAGGACACGACGTTACAATTATGCCATCGGGGAGGCCCTGAATAGACGGTTATTACTGTATGTCGTTTCCATAATTACTCCACTGCCAAGGTAAATTGAATGATCAGATATGAGGAGTGAAGTGAATAAGCAATAATAATAAGAATAAGACAGTAGGAGTGGAGCAATGTCAGTAGAAGTAGCAGCAGCAGTAGTACTAAATGCCGCAGTAGCAATTGTGGTTGCAATAGCAGCAGTGGTACTTTGGTCGTCTCGTCTCGCATTGTATGTATGCCGCCCATACATCTTCATAGCTGAAATACTGTGACATCAAGGTATGGCTAGAACGGTCCATGGAAATGGACCATCAAAGGGAGGATTGTCCTATCCACAGGCCCATTTTGAGGGATGTTAAATTTTTAAATTGAAATTTCTGATTGGTATAATGAAAGTTGAAGAATGAAAATTCCAAATACCACCAGTTATATAAAGAAGCAATGAAAATGTAAAATAGAAAAGATTCCGCGTGTAAACAAAATATTAATTTTGTAAAAGATGAGCAGGTTGTCTCGGTGGCTCCGCTCCGACCTGACCACTAAAGGTTCTGGATTCGACTAATTACTTTGTCATGATTGTTCCTTGTTTTTCCCTTCATCCAATCATAATTCATGAAATTAAAAGTGGCATGTAGCAAGCAAAAGTAAAATAAAAAATACAGTTGAGCAGATTTAATGTTTAAACTGTATTATTAATGTTAGCATTTTATTTATTTTCAGCAAATCATATTTTTTGTTAATTATGTTGAACGAAGAAGCTGTGACATGTCTGAGATGATTGTTGGAGATTATATACTCTTATTTCCTAGGTGTTCTAAAAGAAACACAAGTGGGGCATATCTAGTAGCCATTTCAGCAAGAAAGAAACTTTTTCTCACAATGTTAATATCTTTTTCAGGGGAACATTTGCCTCAAGATACTGCGAAAATCTGGTAAATAAAATTTGCTTCCATTCAAAAACGTAAAGGAACCATCAATTTCACTAATAGTTACTTGAAAGAAGTAACCGGGTTACAGTTGTTGATTTCAAATCGACACTGGTTGCAGTTATCGTTGCTTGCAAACGTGGCAGTTACGTTACTTCCAAAGACTGTTTTTAGTGTACGTAATTTTTACCTTCTTATTCTGATATTTACAACAAGGAAACAATACTCTCTCTCGGTTATCTCTGGAGCAAGGCCGCGAATAGCGGCAGAGAAGGGGAGGGGTAATCGAGTGGGCAGAGCGAAGCAGTACACGCTGCTGTGAATTTTGGTAACTGCAGTCGGTTTCCCCATACACGCAGTCCCATTGATTCTCCCGTCCCGTGTTCATTGGTGGAGCCGTCTCACGTGACTACTTGCGCGGAGGCTTGTTTTCTTTCGCTTGCTCCAGAGATATTAGGATTCCCAGCATTAAGGTGCAAGTCACACCCTTCCGCTTTCGACCAAAAGAATTACTTCCCTACCTGCTACTTTCATCTCACTATCAGCTCATTCCAGTCGTATTACATTCCCAATGAACTACGTCGGGCTTTTCAACTTTTGCGACAGTACTCCGGTAACATGTCTGTCTGCAGTCGTAAAAGTTTCCCCTTCATTCTTCCTCAGTTTGAGTTGCCATTTTGAGAACATCCATAAAATAAGCAGACAATCAGAAGGCTACGGGCGTAACTTCAGCCAGTAAGAACTTTATAGCCAGCCTTCCTTGCATCTGTTCTTCCCCGATTCTCATTGTGACTGGTCTTGACACAATGAATCTTTTCACATTTGCTCCTTCTTTTCTTTCCTGCAACCCTCCTAGTCTCTCTCTCTCGGTTAGTTAGTCTCTAGAACCCCAAAACTGAAATCTTATTCCCACGACCACTATATATTCCGTGCCACTTGCATTCATCGTTAACTTCTTTCTTTTATATTTAAATTCTCCCTCGCTTTTGTGCAGTAAAATGCCCCCTCCTCCTCCCCTACACACACATACTGTCTTCCGGTCGTTTCTGTGGAGTTTCATCGTTTAGATAAAAATACACCCATATGCTCGTAGAAGTTTTGCTTGCACTTAAATTGTTAGAAATTTCTTGATCCGATCTGATGTTTGTATATATATAAAGTTCACCACTGTTATTTGGAAAATAATTGTAATTATATTTACTAATGATATTATTGTAAGAGTCCCCGTGTGGCGGAATGTTTAGAGCTCTCACCTTTGGTGCGAGTGGTTCCGGGTTCCATTCCCGGTGGAACTCCTAAACTTACTGTGTTGACCCAGCTCGATGAGGACAATTAGGGAAATAAATGAAAGAAGAGAAGCGGAGAGTCAGAAAACAGCGGCGAAGGGACTCGACGTGCTGACCACGAGTTAACCAATAAAAAGCCGTTTGGAAGGCCTCGGACCTCGACGGACTGTTGCACCATGGAGTTTAGTAGTTTGTGCTATTTTCGTGACTCAACCTTTAGAGTAATTCACTGCCTTGGAACTCTCTATGCAGCTCACCTAAATCATTAATTATAAAAGAGATACAAAGAAAATGTGTTTCATTTAAATAATAAATTGTATTTATTCAATATATTTGGTGCATACTTTAATGTGCTGAAATACATTAAAATCGAATCCCTGCAAGCTAGGAGGAACAAATCAGATAACGGCAGTATTTTATTGCGTGCGCATTTCTTGCATATTTAGCATGGGAAGTCACGGTCACAAGCCTCCCTAAATATTACCACTTTTTTTAGTAACAAAAAAAATAATTGAAGGAAATATAATTCAGATCTATTATAACATGTTGGTTGGGGTCTTGGGAGACTTTGGGAAAGGGGGAGGGGCGCACTTTTTGTGCCCCAATATTCCACAAGAAGCTATTACGTTTTGTTTGGTTTGAGTTGGTCTTTTAAGTCCACTTTATGCACAGTAAGGCTAATCGGGACTGCACCTACAGTTTAAAGTGGAATCCGAACCACTATGTGCCTCCACCGGCTATCGAAACCGGGACCCCTTGATCACAAGGCGACGATGGGCAGCTATTACATACAGGCCTCGAAATATAAATTTTCACGGAACTGAACGTTTTACTTTCGTTAACATGGTGTTGTCTTTCTTTCTTCCTTTTGTATCTGACAAATACAGCGACGAGATTAATGACAAGCGAAATGATGGGCTGTATTAAAATTTAATTTAATAATTATTAATTTTCAATTTAAAATTAATAACTATAGCCATAAGAGAACCAGATTTTGTGTAAAGATCTTGTGCAGGAGGATAACTCTGTCAGATACAATCGATTTCATAAGAAACAACAAATGATAGTAATTAACAGATACAGAAAAGTAAAAGTTTGTTCTTCTGTTCGTCATAAGAACTACTCAAACCATTGTGATATGTTCATAAATAATCATCTTAAAAAGGTTCCGTTGCGTACCGCAGGAAAGCACTCTGTGTATATACTATATATGATGTGTGCGTGTGTATGAGTGACAGATATGAAATTTATTTACTGTTCTGATATTCTACCGATCAGATACAAAATTGCAAATATTCCTTGAAGAACCTGGAGGGTCCATTAGCACCCCTTAATTAATGTGTGAAACTGTGTTGCTGCAGAGAGTTTATCTTAAAAAAGAAACCATGCATGACCAAGCATTCACTTTCCAAAACAATATCGACCTTCTAATTTCTTCCTCCCATATCTAATTTACTTCATTACTTCTGATTTCAACACACACACAACCCTCTCTCTCAACCCCCTTCTCTTCTTTCTCTGTATGTATGTATATTGGTAAATTGATATTCACACCAATTCACCATCCTCTTACACAACACCGAGGCGAGGCTTGCTGTTCGAAAGTGTCATCTCGTTTCTCCAGATTTTGATAAATTACTATGTGAAAGGTATAAGAAAATTACGCTGTAACATTGCTTTACTATAAGGCTCATATAGATATGCCAAAATAGAGAGATTAGTCTGGTTGCTTGTAGATACAGTATGTGTACTGTGTGTAGTGTGTAATTATAATTTAATTTAATATAATTCATCTTATGTAGTAATATGCACCTCTCTTTTTAATTTAAATTATAAGGTTATTAACTTGTTTTAATAAGAAATGTGACCAAGAATAAAATTTCAGTTTTATTACCAGTGTTCCTCTCAAACCAATGGACCATAAATATACATTGATTCTCCAAACATCATTTCAGTTTCTTCGAGACTTCTAGAAACTCTTGTGCTCGTAAATTGCTGTCATCCGTATCGCCGACGCATTCGTCTTATTTACGGAGCCAAGTTTTCTTCGCAGTTTGCATTCTTGGACCTTGCCCTTGAAGGTGGCAAGGGCCATTGACATGTCAACGTGAGCATCTCGGTTGCTCAGCGGATGTAAAAGAGCTTTCGCAGCACTTTGTCCTCCTGGTCGATCATCCCCTTCCCTCTCGTACGGTCCACGTGACAAATTGGTGTCATAGTTTGACAATCCAACAACCATCTGCTTGGACTTTGGCCGCGGCGCAATTTTACGTTTCGGATACAAGTGACCAAGAACGGAATAACAAAGATTTATAGCCATTTTATGCACGTGGACTAATCGAGACTTGGCCTACGGTTAAGACTGATTTTGAAGCACATAAACCAGTGTTTAGAGCAAGGACCGAACCCCAGTGATCTTATTTCAGGAGGGAACCTTAAATTGTAAAATATGAATTTGCATTCAGAACAAATCTCGTTCTTCCACAGTAGCTGACGTTGCATTATACTTTGGTACCAATGTCTACATAATGCCAGGATGGGACATAATAGAAGGCTGAATATTCTCTCCAATTCTTAGCTATTTAAACACAAACTTCATTATTTTTTTCTCAGCGTTAGAATCGAGGAAAAGTGGAGGATGCTTGAATAATATCTAAATAAGGAGGAAAAAATGTGCTCCCTTATCTGAGTCATGGCGCCTAAAATTAATCATTTCAAGATTGATTCTGTCAGCTTCTTTCCCGCTAATGCTCGCCACTGAATACCTTATCTGAGATACCTGCATAAACTAGACATCATATCTGTATTCAGGATCCAGCCACCACACACTCGTCTTGAACTAGCAGATATGAAAATTTTGCACAAAATCATCAATAGCAATATTAACTGATTCTCATCAATCAGTCAATTTAACTCTCGAGCATATACAATCAACCCGCAATGAATTTTTTCCACTATTCCACTACAAAGCTATCCCTTCAACCCCCCCCCTCTTTTATATATAGACTTCCGGAGCTATCTTTAAAAGTTTAGTTTCTTATTGCCTGAACACAGTTACCGAGCTACGACAACTATATGTATGAGTCAATCCATATGAAATCAACACAGCCCACAACCTGACCAACTCCGATTTTCATGAAATTTGGAGAGTTGAAACTATGCATGGAACTTAGTAACTATGAAAATTTTGAGTCTCGTGCGTTTTGTAATTGTTAAATTATTCAAGGTCAAATTTCGCATAAATTGCCCTTTTTGAGCCCGCTTAGCTATACTAAAGGTGCTGTAACTCCGCCCCTATTTCACCTTGAAAGCTCAAATAAAGCTTATTGTACAGTAAATTGAACAAGCTTTCCAGTGATATATAACAAGTCTACCTTTGGATAAAAATATAATTTTGTCACGTGACCTTGACCTTTGACCTTGAATATCTCAAAACATGTCATACCAAAAATCGTGAAAAAAAATATATATTTGGTCCGTCATGCCATACTCTAAAACATATCAAAAAATCATTCTGGGACTGTAATGGGATCAGAAGATACAAAATAATATGTGTAACTATGTGCTGATAAAAGCCTCATTACATGAACTATGATGAGTCAAATGTCTCTTAATACCCACTACAAGATGTAAAGGAGTTATCCTGGTCATGGAAGAAATAGGTTAGGCACAGGGAGATCCCTAGCTGTGTGTGTCAAGCGCAGGTCCGGCATATTGTTGACCGCCATATTGAATTCAACACAAACATTTCAAAGAAAATGGGGTGATGTGATATATCAAATCAGGTTAGAATTCCACGAGAAAGAAGTGACGAAGGTGTTTCCAACGTATCTTTAGCCAGCAAAAAGTTATTACTGCATGCTTGTAACCATTTTCTCCTTTTTGAGGTGTTAAAAGCAAAGCATTGGAATGCTCCTAACGTGTTAGGAACTCATCGAGATCACGCTGACATCTTGGGAGAGAAAGAAGTATACGCACCATTCCATATGATTTTAATCAGCGACATTCACCAAATAGTTGAATAGTGAAGAATATTGGGAAAAGTATCTCAAACATTACGTGAAGATAATAAAAATTAATGCAATACCTGTGATTTGCCCAGCCGAATGGTTGTTGCTGGTAAACTAATGATGTGGTATAGTGTATGGAGAACTGGAATGGTTGGTCCATATTCAACAACGGAACCTTAAATGGTGAAGGCTTCTTGGATTTGTTAAGTGGACAGGTTTTTCATCCTTTCTTACGGGATATGGCACTTTTCCAGAGTTTTGAAACAGGACAGAGTGTGACCACACTGTGTGGACATTGTGGCAATTTCTTGGTAAATGGTAAAGTTTTAGGTAGATTAATGGGCAGACAGGGATCTATTAAAAGGCCTGCACATTCCCCAGATCTAACATCTTAGGAGGTCTTTTACCTTCAGAAACATTTGAAGAGAATGGTGCATGCACTAAAAGTCCGTGATATTTACCATATGAGAGAAGGCATAGTTGCTGCTTGCGATGATGTTGCACCTGCTACATTGCCAAATGTTCAATGTGAGTGTGATAGACGTCATCGAGTGTGCTCACAGGAACATTGACAACATTATAATGTGCATATATCGTAAGTGAAAGGTATGCGTATAACTTTTTTGCTGGCTAAAGATACGTTGGAAAAACCTTCGCCGCTTCATTTCTCGTGAAATTCTAGCCTGATTTGATATATCACATCACCCCATTTTCTTTGAAATGTTTGTGTTGAATTCAATATGGCGGTCAACAATATGCCGGACCTGCGCTTGACACACACAGCTAGGGATCTCCCTGTGCCTAACCTATTTCTTTCATGACCAGGATAACTCCTTTACATCTTGTAGTGGGTATTAAGAGACATTTGACTCATCATAGTTCATGTAATGAGGCTTTTATCAGCACATAGTTACACATATTATTTTGTATCTTCTGATCCCATTACAGTCCCAGAATGATTTTTTGATATGTTTTAGAGTATGGCATGACGGACCAAATATATATTTTTTTTTCACGATTTTTGGTATGACATGTTTTGAGAAATTCAAGGTCAAAGGTCAAGGTCACGTGACAAAATTATATTTTTATCCAAAGGTAGACTTGTTATATATCACTGGAAAGCTTGTTCAATTTACTGTACAATAAGCTTTATTTGAGCTTTCTAGGTGAAATAGGGACGGAGTTACAGCACCTTTAGTATAGCTAAGCGGGCTCAAAAAGGGCAATTTATGCGAAATTTGACCTTGAATAATTTAACAATTACAAAACGCACGAGACTCAAAATTTTCATAGTTACTAAGTTCCATGCATAGTTTCAAATCCCCAAATTTCATGAAAATCGGAGATGGTCAGGTTGGAAATTGCACATATCTGTGTTGATTTGGCATGGAATGACTCGTATGTGCATTTATTTTTCCCGCAGTGCCATTTTATTTTGTTTATGTTATACTTGTTACGGTTTCAATGTAAAATGGGTTTCAAATACTTTACCTTTTCCTACTCTCCATCTAATTTGACGACGTTTTTTGAAGTCGCGTTTCTACCTCTCGGGTTAATTGCGACGATGAGGAAGAATGACAAATTGGTGAAATAGATGGGACAAACTCATGCCTTATGCAGGGTCATGCCTTATCTGGGATTTCTGACTTATTAGTGTGTTACGCTTACCACTCCGCCACGGAGGCCCACAGTACTGTATCTGAAACTTTAAGTAAATAAATAAAAATGAATTCAAATTGGGTCATTACAGTAACAATTGTAACAAAGTATAATATTCCATATATATTTATTAAAAACTACAGAAGTTTTTTTTACTAAGGAATACAATTTTGTTTAAGCATAACTATATAGTTCCAAGATTTTCATTTTTCACAAAAAAATTAACATGAAAGTCGTACAATTACCATTTTGTTATCTAAAAAGTAACTATGTAAACTATGTAAAATCTCAGAGGGGAGAAAATTTGCTTTCCCCCTCAGCAAATTAGGAACCAATTTAGAAATTTAGTGCCTTGGAAAGAAAATCCATGGGAATGAAATTCCCCAGTTCCCCATCCCTCGTTCAATTGGAACATTGAGGATGCAAGTAAATTTTTAATGGCAATGAGGTGGCAGTTCACCATTAGAACCTTTTGGAGATTCGTACCCACGACTCCTTCTTCGTAGTGACCCACGCTAAGAGCTAGGATGATCTGTAGATCTAGTTGCGATTTGTGTGTTTGTGCATCAAGTCGGCTTAAAAACAAACTTTTCTTGCTGGCAGCGAGAGCCAACTTATTACACAATTGCAAAATTAAATGATGAATGATTTTATTTCAATGTGGTTCCTTCCTTTCATGGTTTGACTGAGGTAAGCACAAGTTGAGGAATCCAATACAACTTGAATAAGGTTAGAAAACGGAGGATGCTTTTGGTCCATTGCTTCTGTTTTTCTACCAAGTGAGGTTTACTATGATTCTTTTAGATTTCGACTAAGCCTGCTTGCGTGTAAAAACTGAATCTTTGCAATCATTTCAAAAACACCCACAGTCCCCCCCCCCCCGCCAAAAAAGAAAAAAATTACTTGAAGCCAGGAAGCAACAAGAGGAAGAGCTGAACGGAAACCCTGACATTAACAAGACCATTTCTACTGTGTTGATGATGATGGAACGAATTGTACTATCAAGGACTAACTCCTACACGAGTGCAACATAGGATATACATGTACTTTTTTTTTCTTCTTTTTCCTCCCAGTTCCACCCACCCCATTAACTTTTTCCGCCAGGTTTTCGCAGCTGCTAGTCCCTGGACGAAAATCTCCGCTGCCTTACCCATGTGGGCGGACACGTTATTTAAATCACCTGCAGTTTCCTCATCCGGACTCGTGAAGGTCCAAAGTGTGGAACTCCTCCGCCTGACTAAATAGCTTCCCAACTATCTCGTTTTCTGACAAACAACTTGAAACAGTGATCTGAGACGTTCTTATAGCTCTTCGGAAAGGTCTTCAGCAACTTCTTTTGCTATTATTACTATTATTAGGAAGTCCAAAGTGATGGTTCTTTGTTCTTTCGGAGGGAAATGGAAGCTTCCAGTTAATTGCATCGAAAGGTTGCTTTGTGTGCTCCAGTTACTGAAAGTCGAGATGATACTTCAAGAAATGGTGAATCTTGTTTCATTTCTTACGAGTTCAAGTGAAAAAGCTTAAGAACCCAAGTACAGTTAATACATGCACTTATTTTTTGTCGTTCACTCATGCCCTAATGCACTGCCTAAAAATGTCCGTTTTGCAGAAGGATTCAAGGACTCCAGTAAATATTCCTGCTCTTACAGTGCAGGAGGATAAGTGATTTTTAAACCACAGTTTCTCAACAACTTATGAAGGATTCTTGACAAGAATTTCTAAACATTTAAATCAGAGCTCCTGTCTTGGTGCAAAAACACAAATATATATTAAAATCCATGACGCAACAGAAATAATAAGATTCTCGTATCCTAGTTGTCAAAGGGCTAAAGTCGACGCTGCGAAGCAAGGGTCTCCCCTGCTCCAATTGTAAATGTAATGCGGACTTTGATAGTCCACTCATGCACATAATTTTCATTATTCATTTTCACCATTCAAATTAAAACACACGTGCCCCAACTTCTGTATTTTTCAGTCAATTTTCATTTCTGTAAACATGCTGTTTACATCATATGATCCATGAACCGAAAAAGGCAAATATGTTTGTGTTTTAGTGCGTATAATATGTGTAGAGGGTAGGATATGTTTGCATTCATTCATAAATATATTCTAACTTGTTTTTGTATTTTTATGATTTTTTTTCTATCACCATAAAAACTAGATCAATTTCTCAGACCACATCCATTAGTTTCGATGATTTATTTTTCCAAAAAAATATGTATTTGCATTTCTTACTAGCTTAGAGAAAATGAGAATACCTTGTAGCTAACAACTACGGTGATTACAATTATAGTACTCTTATTGTAAGGGGTTCCGGGTTCGATACCCAGTGGAGACACATATGGACGTCCGCAGGATTTTTTCCAGTGAGGGGCAAGCAAGATATATTTTTTCCAAGGGGCGGGAAAAGGAGGCATATTTCTCCCCATAATAGTGATGAACCTCGAAAAACGCTATTTCAGTCTGAAATTATGTTCCTTCAACGTACTGATAATAATTAACATAAATTACTGTGACTGAAATGAAATTATGTGCGAAATATATAATTTTTAAGTGGACATTAATTTTCCAGGGGTGGAGCGTGCACCGCCTCCTCAGGACGTCCATGGAGACACATAGTGGTTTGTATCCCATTTTAAACTGAAGGTCCAGTCCCAATTAGCATACCTGTGCATAAAGTAGACTCGAATAAAGAAGTCAAACTCAAATGTGGGAGTCGAGAAAGTACTTTTGTATGTATCAAAATGAAAAATGTGGACCCACAAAATGTTGGTGAAATAATTGTCCTTCCTGCTCAGCATGTTGACGATCACAGTAGCAGGAAGCAATTTCAGCTTTAGCACAACAAAGCTGACCTCTGTGTTTACTTTAGGGATTTTCACCCCCGAAACTTGCTCTTCCGAAAGTTTCACCGATTCACGGTATTAGTGATCGGTGACACAAGTCTGGCAACATTGTGACACGCCTACTTTCCCGCTGCCTTTGCCGTGCGCGCATCGCGAGGACGTTCGCGCCTTTGTAGGTTTTCCCGGGAAATGTATCTGACGTCACGGTGACGTGGGCGTTACTATTCATTCCCCTCCGCGTCTTGCGTCAGTGAGTCATGGACTGGCGCCTGGTGACGTAGCATGCGATGGGATCCTCACTACCGTATTAGCATCATGGACCCATCATGGACCCGTCCAGCTGTTGATGCTAAGCCGAACAGTTAGCAAGAGCAATACAACCCCCGACTTCTGACTAACGCTGCAAGCATTCCATCTTGGGGTGGGGGAAGGGGGTGAGCGAGCGTAGCAGATGGGATATTTCGGTTTTAATCTATACAGCATGAACACAAACATTGTGTGCGGCGAAGGGTGCGTAGAGTCCGCAGTTAAAAGAACTTTTGTTTCATCTGTCCCCTAAGGCCACGAACACACATCATATGGATCCGTTCTTAAAACTGTTTTGTTGGAGGGTTGTCTGATCCGCAACTACAAAGCGAAAAATTCAAGTTCCGAATTAGAAGTTGATACCATGATTAATATATTATCATCTACCGCCGAACATTATTCATCGCTTCTCGTAACTTGTGAAAAAATGAAGCAACTATTTTCAAACAAGGCAACCCAGCATAGTTTCCCGTTAACTGGATCGTAAAACGGAAATTAACACATAAACATGTTAATTATTGCATGGTTATTATTACTACTCGTATATTTTAAAGTACTCGCATATATTTTCATTATTTACGAATTTTTTATAGTTTTATATATTTTCTACAAGCATAGAATTGTGCCTCACGGTTGCATACATACAGGATAAAAAAATACATATTTTCATCTAGTGGCCTTAATTTTGAAACGAGGCCTTAACTAGCAAAACCTTCCAAGCAAATTAAAGCTTAACGCCCACTGAGATGCGGAGAAATTCGGCAACAGAACTTCTGTTGTCTGCTTCTATTGATTGATTGATTGATTTGGTGTTTTAAGTCCACTTTATGCACAGTAAGGCTAATCGGGACTGGACCTACAGTTTAAAGTGGGATCCGAATCCTGGCCTGGGCAAGGATGTTTGTGAGTGTCCGTTCATCAATTTGATCATATCATCACTCATCCCCATCTTCGCAAATTAGCCAAAAGTGGCACAAAAGGCGAAGTAAAATAAAGCAAATCAATCAATCAAATGGTTAGTGTTGCCCACGGGACGAGACGGGACAGGCTTTTAAAAATTCGAGACGAGACGAGATTGACCATGTGTCATAAGACAAACGAATATTTTCGAGACGAGACAGCATTTCCACGAGGCTCCACGAGACGAGACAGGCCAAAGTCTCGTCTCGTGAGCAACACTACAAATGGTGTAACGCCCACTACAGGGAAACGAGCAGAACCGAAGCGTGAATTTCCGTTCCAGAAGTCTGCAGGTTATCTCAAAGGTATCGCCCACTGAGACGCCGGAAACGGGTCTGTTGCCGCATTTTTCCACGTCTCAGTGGGCGTCAAGCTTTATTCATCTTGATGTCCTTTGCAAGTTGTGACGCCCTGTATATAGCCCTTATCTAATTCTTATTCTTTGAACATAGTAAACCGTAGAAACAAACCATCCTACATTTTAACCTGGTTCTTTTTCTCTCTCTTATTTGAAGGCGGACATATCATAGCTGCCGCACATGTGTTATTTCAGTTCCTACCTACACTCATCACCGTGTCCTTGCATAGTTAGTGAGTGCTTTATTTGCCACGATCATAGGAGACAACCTTTGTAATTGGGAGGAGAAGGCCATTGTTTCCACACTGGGTCATGAAAAATAGCTAAAATAACTAGCTCCCACACTCCCAAACAACCGCATTGACTTTCAATGGGAATGTTAGAACCCAAAAGTGCCCGCGACTGTACAACTACTTGCAACACCTTATTGAACCCTTACACAGTTCTCCGCGGTTAAGTTGGCAACAGAAATGCGCAGTGCTTGAACCGAACTGAGGGAGGTCAGGGAATTCTCTGGAATTTTTTTCCCATCCTCCTTATTTCTAAGTTCCTTCCTAACTGGCGGAAGGAGAAAATTTCCTCCCCTCTTAGAATATATGAACTGTCTTACTTATTTATTTCTATTCATCAATAACTTTGAGTATTAGTACTTAATTTAAGATAGGAAACCGATAACTGTGCTGCTAGTATGACAAATATTTGTGGAAAATGGAAATTCTGAAACTAATTTATAATTATACAGTATTATATTTAAACATAGTAAATTTTGTTACTGCTATTATTGTAATGAGACAATATGAACTAACTTTCTTTTGGTAACACTTGAAAATATCTACATTCGGAGAAACAAATTTCTGATTACTTTACCCCTTCTCAGAATTTTTTTACATTCGAACATTGGAAATATGAATTTCCCAATGTTTTATTGAAATGTCTGGAAATTTCGTTCGGCACGTTCACAACCTCTCAACAAAGTAAAGAGCATTGTGAAATTATGGGTGTTCTGTAAAACGCGCCCAGTGAAAATTGCGCCCAGCGAAAATAGCGCCCAGTACTGTCCCTACCTGTCAATTAATCTTATTTTTAAAATAAAACTGACTCCCATCACACTTTATCCACACTTTCCTTCGTTTGCCTTCCATACTTAAATCTGTCCTTATTAACGCACACACTGAATTTTCTGCTTCTGTCTTCATACATTCGATCACGTCTTTAATTTTGTAGGATTCGGCTTTCCCAGCATATTATTAATTTTTTTGTGCCAGCCTTCTACAGCGCTGTCTGTAGCAACTCCAAAGACTGACCGGGACTTCACAATTTTCTAACCACCTCTCCACAAAACAGTCGAAAAACTCAGAAAGCTTAGCGACTGTAGGTGCTTGGGAATGTACATCTCGACATCAAAGACATCTTCAGGCCGAAGGAACGCCAGCGCAGCACACATGCGGATATGCAATCTTACTTCTTCATTTTCCCTGTATTCGCGAGTAAGTCCCAATTCTTGCACTTTTCTCCAGACATTTTTTCATGTGGAAATGGCATCCATGCACTTCAACTGATGGGAACACAACTTTTAGTGCAGAAATCGTCGCTGGTTCAAAATCAGCGGTCATATTTTTAGGATTCCATTCTTTAATATGTTCAAGTACATTACGAAAAAGACGTATGTATGTCTCTTTTCTTTTGTTTGGTAAGAATGCAAAGGCCACTGGATAGATGTTTGTTTCACTCTTTGAACTTCCAAAGTCTGCATGGATCGTGTATATTTGAGAAAATTGCTTGCTACAGATTTTAAAGGTCCCATCTATCTATCTATCTATCTATCTATCTATATATATATATATATATATATATATATATATATATATATATAAAGTATTGTTTACCGCGGTGGAATGTGACTCATGGTGACCAGGTAGTCCTTAGGAATGAATACTTAAACTGGTCGCGATTTACACAGATTTTTGTATGAGCGCGATTTTCATATATTCGAAATTATGCTATATACTCCTAAATTTTGCTATGATTTAAAAGTGAAAATACTTTCAATTTTAAAGGGCAGATTGTTGTTCTTATTATTGTATCTCCCTTACTAACCCCAAACTCACAATTAATTTTCTTCAGAGAAGCCACAACGTCTTCGCAAATAGCAAGGCGAACCGAACACCAGCAAAAAACTTAAGTTGAGACAAATATTAGTACAATGCACTTATGAAACATATGTTGGCACATAAATCGCACAGAGCACCGGTTCAGTCTGTGTCCCGAACATATTTTTACAAAATATTTAAAATGCTTCAATTTAAAAATTAAACATCTGGACCAGAAACAACATTTCTATTTCGGAAGTGGTATATTTCAGACAACTGGACAGGTTTTTCCTACCATATGCTGCTTGCCATTATGCCAAACACAGAATGCAAGCAGCTAACCTACCTAATTAGTCACATCACATTGACGTGACTAAATTTAGAGGCCTAGATACGGAGTTAGATTTTCCCTTGTTTTAGTGATTGTAGAAGGTGTAAGTGAAAGTGTAATAGAGCTAGCTACATCTAGCTCCAGAAAAGCTAAGTCGGCAACAGTTGACAATACGAATTTGAGGAACACTGACTGAGAAGTTTTTGTGTGCCAATATAGCAAAATGAAATCCTTTCATCAATGTGATTCCTTCTTAATCACAAGAAGTTTAAATTCAGTAATTGCTTATCAAAATTTAAGACAATGAAAAATATGCAATTATCTTTGTAAGGATTTTCTATTCTCCATATTTCACGTAATAGGGCCGGGGGGGTTACAATGTTACTTGCCTAGTCGAAATATAAATTATATATTAGAGCGGCAGCGTAAATTAAAATTGTGCGTTTTAGAAATATATATTCGAGTACATTTGATTTCGATTTTTCATACTTACTAGCAGTGGTGTTTGGGGTAATAAAATTTACTCGAGTACCTTATCATTTGAAATACTATAAGTATTTCGTAAAGCTAATACATTTAAGATAGCAAAATTAAGTCAGACAATAATTCCATATTATGCTCTCCACAACACACACACACACATTCGTTCTTTTTGTACTCCATTTCAATTTCATTCATTGAAAATATGAAGAAATCACATGCATCATTTGGTATTGAATTTTTCCCGTACAATCTGCTTTTCCTTTCATGAAAAAATCAACTGAATTTTCCTGAACCAGAATAAACTTTTCGTCAAGTAGCAACACTGTTCAGAAGGACAAGGGTGTGAGACAGGGGGAAAAGCAAGGAAGTGGCTGTCTAACAAAAGGATGAATATAATTAAAACCTGATGGTAGCTGAATAAGGTAGGCAACGGAACAAAGAAGAATTTGGTGAAGTCTTATTCAGCAAGCCGGACAGGAATGGTCTTCTAAAGTACTTCTGGAACAGCATGATAATAACCAAGTTTCAGCCGTTTTGCAAGGCTTAGATTTCATCTCAGCACAGTGACTTATCCAGGAGGAGGGTATAACAACGTTTATAGAGGAGTGTAACTGCATAGATAATTTAGCATAGAAACCACCATCAATTCGTTGAAATTTAAAGAAAGGTATCGTAAAAACTATTGGAGGTTGTCGGGGATGTGTGGATAAATCGCTATGCACAACGCACAGAAAGTTTAGGAAAGAAATAATGCAGTGAGTAAAGTTGTTCTAGATATTGGGTTATTTTTCTTCAAAACGTGAATGAACATTATTCCTATATATTTAAAAGTTCTGTCTTTACATGTAATTAATTCAAGAACTTTTAAAGCTTTCTTCAATGTATTTTCGCGAGAGCAATATCTTCTCGTGCAAGAGGTATACCATAGGCCTTTCTTGTCACAATATTTTAGGAACTGTAAATTCAACATCTTTACATTGTTAGTTTAGATTTCAAACATGCTTGCTACGATTACTGCACGTTTTCTTTTAGATATGTAAGAAACTCTTATATTGCATTATTATTTTTCTAGTGCCAAATGCTTATGAATCTAAACTTTGGTGGTGAGCTGGGGACTATATACGTGAAGTATATACAAAAAGAGGGCTCTAAATTAATGTGCTGAAGCGTGAACAAAATGTTTTGTTAGACACGAAGGAAAAATAGAACACTGCTTACCTAGTCTACCGTAAATTTAAAATTACTAGTTTATTTTGGAAAACTCCATCAAGATAAGACTAAAATACTCTTCATGCGAAATGAAGTTCTTCCTTTACTCCTTTTTCAAGATTGAGCCACGAGTTGCTGCATCATAGAGACTCCGCACAACAATGGAGGGAAAGGATTAACAATGAGGTCTGGCGGGAACGAGAAAGGGAGCGCTTTTGTTAGAGAAACCATCACACCCTAAGCTAGGGGGATTCAGAACAATCCGTCGAATCAGCTTCCACATTGAAGTACTTCTGCCAGTGAGCACATCATCTCGGTCGGAAATATTGCATGGAAAAATACATGAACTTTTAATCTGATCATCTAGCACCGTGCTTATGTTAGTGTAAATGCACTGAAGAAGAGATTAAGCAAATGAAGTTATCGATTCGAAGAATGTCCTAATTGTAGGTAAAACAGCAACTGCAAAATTATGCTCCTGAGTAAGGATGAGAATCGAAATTTCACTGAAATTGAAATTTCACATTCTTTAGTCGTTCCCATTGTCCTTCAATAGGAAAGAAATAATAATTATCATCTCTTATTGACTTTAAAATTCCAATTTGTAAAGTACTACGCATTTATTAGGATGTTCCGATGTGTAACGGAACACACTAAAATGTACACAGCCAAATATATATATATATACACACACACACACACACACTCCCACACATACACACACACACACACCACTACCATACTTCCTGATGAATTGTATTTCTATAAAATCTTGAATGAAGTTAATTTATTGAAAATCGATACATTTCTTACTCATCTGAAGGAATCTCAAATTGCTAAATACTAATATTATTGTATCTCATATAACACTCGACCATTTAAAGTATACTTCTTGTCAATCCCATTTATTGCCTTCCAAAATTGAAGGACGTTTTCATTCTGTGCATGCACTGTGATTCCGGGTACACGTAAGATTTCCTCAAACTTGTCATTTCATATAATGTTCATGTAGCCATCGATACATAGCTATATTAACTTACGATTGAAAGATTATCAAAGCATTCTTCTTCCATTGTTCTTAACTCACAAGTGTGAATATTTTTACTCAGCGTTGTCAATGGCTGATTTGGTGTTTTAAGTCCACTTTATGCACAGAAAGGCAAATCGGGACTGGACCTACAGTTTAAAGTGGGATCTGAGCCACCATGTGCCCCCACCGGGTATCAAACCCGGGACCCCTTGATTACAAGGCGACGACGGTAGTACCGCTGCCCCATCGGGGAGGGCCCAGCGTTGTCAATATTGTAATTGTTGTTAGTTTTTCAGTTTCAAGGAAACGAGTCCAAATCTTACACATAGACTAAGTGAAACTCACTATTTTAGTATACAAGATTAAATTATCCAACTCAATAAAAATCTTGAACCTAATCACAGCAACTTATTAAATGTCAATGGGAGTCATCGATCGTATACGAGCCAATTCACATCGCTCAGCAACATTCACCGCCAGAAAAGTGGCTATCATAGAATTTCACAATGAAAGGAAAGGTAGAGATGTATAGGAAAAGAAAGAAGTGAAATAAGAGGAACAACAAATCTTTCGGTGAATCTAAGGCAAGGGTTGCATGTTGCAGCTATGGTTGCATGTTCGATAACTCTGGTCTTTATAAAAGATATATATATATATATATATATATATATATATATATATATAGAGAGAGAGAGAGAGAGAGAGAGAGAGAAACCGCCATTTTGGGTTTTGATAATCTTGTACATAGTTAAATTTTTGATTTCTCGTTACTGGAAAGGCTTTGGAAAAAATATTTAAATTCCTCAGATTGTTAACTCGATCTGATTTGCACAATGAGCTATCAGTAAAAGCTTGATTTGTCACCTGTGATAGGTCTTCTACCTACTTCTTCTGGGCCACCAAAATCTATAATATGTTAATTTTTTTTTGCAAGTTCGAGATCCGTTGTTTTCTTGTAGCATTTAGAGATTTTCTTTTATTCTCAAACAAGGACAAACAAGAACAGTGTGGTTACATTAGTATGTAAGGAATTATGAAGGCAACCCGCTTAGGAAAGGAAGATATGAATTTCGTAAACAGTATAATTTACATTTAGTTTGTGGTCCTAATGAATTTATAAAATGACCCTTCTACAACTGAACCTTCGATAGGTATTAATGTTACTAATAAGTGTGTTTAGTATGCTTCCGGGGGGACAGACAACAGATCTCTAAATTGTGGCAATTGAATTTAAATACAAATAAATGCTGCTGTCATGAAGCTACGATACGGAACAAACAGTGTCGTTTCTTTTTTCATCAAGGAGCATTTTTTGTCACACTATCATGTGGCCGGCCGCAAGCATGAGTAATCTTCGTGTGAAAGCTCTGCTGCGCCACCATATATACATATTAACTGGAGAAAGCTGCAACTGACCTATACAATACTCACGCCAGTGCTCTTTGCACAGTCAGCTGAGAAGGGTAAAAAATTGACGACCAGAAATAAACATAAATTGCGCCATCAAAGCGACATCCTGTTGCCAAATCTTACCTCTCGCCATCCCATCAGAAATCCCTCGGAATTGATGAACGCAAATTGCGTTTTCAAATCACATCGACCTTCAACCGAGGCCGCAACGCATAAATCACGTCTTTCCTCTTTTTTTGTTGATGTTGTTGTTTTCTCTTAATTTAATATACATATAAAAGCACATGATATTAATACAATCATCTAGCATTAAACAAGAAAGTAATGAAAAAAGGTCAGATGTGAGCGAGTTTATAAACATTGATAACATAGTGGAAGCATGGAAACTTGTCGATACTATCTCTATCTGGAGCACGGCCTTCTCCAGTTCCTATCATATGAGCAACAAGGCATCACACATGACCATGTGACCAGATTTCTTATTCTCTCTGCGTTCACGTTGTGGAAGGCCATAGTAGTAGGTGCTTGGGTACGCTGGATGTGCGGGAACATTCCCAAGGATAGTAATACCATGCGTGATTGCATAATAGCGGTTGGTTTCACAATGCCATCCAGCATAGATGTGATATTGCCATCTCTCGGTTTTCCTGGATAGTCGAAGGGCAAGGAGGTGGTTGCTAAATGGTGCGGGGATTTTGCAAACGTCAAACATCATCTCCGCTTGTTAGTTCTTCCTGGAAAATACATTTACGAGTCCTGAACTCTCCTTTCCTCAGCTTCTGTTCGTGCATAGCAACTGTATTCCTCTTTGACCTACATCCTTGCATTCATTACTCCCTTGTTTTCCTCATCAACATGTCCCTTGCGGCCTCTTATGGCCTTACTCAATCCTACCTATTTCTTCATCTTCAAGTGTATGCTACTTTGAATCTGTTCCAGCAACCACGAAAGTTCCTACATTTTTCAAGTTTCATCAAAGTGTTCCCGATTGCTTTTGGTTCGATTTGTTTGCCTGCTTCTGCGTTATCGTAGAGACATGTCTTTCATCTATATTAATTATGTCAACATTCATCCTCAACGTCACCATTAACACACTGTGGTACAAAAATGACGTAAAATAGTAAAATGTAAATGATTTAATCTATTTGTTTGATCTGCAAAGGGCATAAGTATTAATTAGAGTCAGCATTGACAGACAAGGAATAACATTAATACGTAGAAATTTACAGGCTAACAGGCTAATTTACAAAGAAATAGGTCCAGTCTCATATAAAAATATCTACAACAATTTTCTTTTTAATGCACTCCTATAATAGCAAAGAAACTCCAAATGATATGGTGGCAGAGTTATGGAAATCTGTAGATTTAATATTTCTAGGTTTTTCCTTAAAAACTAGGCATTTACAAATACTACAAATGTTATATTGATATCATATCGATTTTATAAATGTTTTTGTATTTTCTAAACAGTCGTAAAATTAATGGACTCGAGATTTTTCTTCAAATCGTCATCCTTTCGCCAACAACACATCTTTACTATTTACTTCCTTGTTCTTTCTTCTTTGTTTTCACTAGACAACAGTCTTCACAGGCTGCTTTGTACGCGGAGCACCACTTTAATACATCGACTTACTAAGAATTTAAATTATTTTAATTGTTAGTTGCGTTAGAATCTGGTTTCAAATGTATTTTGGATAGTCAGTAAATGGAACACATTTATCACAAGTTCAGGGATATCTACTCCAGCGGCGACGCTAAAGGAAGGCGCTATATTACTATACACATATTCGGTATTAACACTGGAATTTCCAGAAACATTTTCAAGATCTACTTTCTCAATGCAGACAGATAAAGGAATCTTTGCTTTCTGCAGTTATAAGTCGGAGAATGTTGTCCATTCTCTCTCCACTGTAATGGAAATACTACACTGTGTGTATTTTTCACAGTGCGCACTCTGGTGATAGCGAACCGCATTAGCACGGAGTAGATCTAAGGTGGGTGGGCAACTGATCCTTGAAGAGCAAGCCGACAGACTCATATTACCAGTGATAAACAAGTGACTCAACAGTATTTGAAGGGACCGTGGGCTTCTTAGGTGGGCTTCCGGAAGAGGGAACAGCCGAAAATTATACCTTCCACACATACAATGTTGGGAAAGAGTAGTGGTTGTCGAGCGAGCCTGACTGTCACCACAGACAAATGAATTCATTTGTCTGTGCTGTCACGCTGGGGACCCAGGTTCGATTCCAGGTGTAGGTGATCCCTGATGGGAACTTTTCAGAACATGTCCCTGCATAAAGAGAATCTGGGATTCACTGAGCCTCTGGTGAAATGGGATATCTGGGGGATAAAAGCGACAGGAGCGTGATGCTGATCACACCATCTTCACAACGGTCTAGATTATGAATGTAGCCCCCCCCCCATACTTGTATTAATGGCATGTTGCAGTGTGCTGGATAAGGCTTGACCGTACAGGATTGGTAAATTACGCGTACCTTTTTTGCTTGACATGTAAAGTGCGCATAAAGATTCGTAGAATGCGTAAAAAACGTTTAAAACACGCAAAAATCTTCTAAATCTGTAGGTTTTATGAAGTATGCAGGACTCATGGTGCATGGGGCGTTCTTTGGTTAAGTTAAATGTTTACACAGCAAAAACTTCAGGTGACACTTGACTTTTCTAATTTAAAAATTATGAGATAAAAATGAAGTCTTTGGTTGTTAAATCAGGAAGAAATTATATCAGAAACTGAACTTAACATACAACACAATGCCATTGAATTATGTGTTTGAAGTCATAAAAATTGTTTGAGTAAAATATATGTTTGCATATTACGGAGAAGTAAAAAACTATTTTCTACGTCAAAAATAAATTACTTATCCAGTGGACTGACAATTAAAATTAAGACTGATGCAGATCGTTACAAATACAAGATATATTCAAATAGAAGCAGTGTTTTGGCGGGAAATTCTCCGCTGACCCTCTCCCCCGTGGAGAAAATTCCTTTCTTGCCCCACCCATCCCGAGAAAATACTAAGGACACCATAACCTCGTAACATTAATTTAATTTGCTCAAAAGAAAAAGCATCATTCGGCATGATCTAGTATCTTGAAGTAAAAATCATGTAGCGTCTTCCTTACAGAGACCAGAGAGGGATCATATTTCATAGTAAATGTGCACAATTAAACAACCAAAACTTAGTTATTAATAAAAAAAAATATCGTTAGGGATTTTATTCTTTTACAAAATATACAGTACAGAACAGAAATGAAATAAAAGTATCGAAGTAAGAAATAGTAAAAGCTCACTAAGTTCCTTTTATTGCTCAGTCGTACGTCAGCATATTATCGACACGTTTTCTATTCAGAAAAAGACGTCACGCAAAAGTACAGTACTAGTGCACTCAAAGAATTGCATGCTATGAAAAGTCTACGATAACAGAAACACAGCTGTGATACAATCTGCCGAGTCTTTATGAATGGCTTGCGAAGAAACCACACATGTGTTGTAGTAACTACAACAGTCAAAGTAGATACTGACGTGCAACATCTACTTACGAACAGACTAGGAGGTTTCTCGGGATGATTATTGTGTTTCAATCTACATTTTTTTCTCTACGGTGTATTTATTAACGGTGATGCTCACAATACTGGACTCCGCACTGGTATAACAGGCAAATCCATGGCCTCGTAATAGAAGGTGCTGAGTTCGATTCCCAGTTCAAAACGTTTAGGTTCAATTTGTCACTATCATGTACGTGACCTGGTCTCTTCCGTTAAGTATTATGACATTATTGGAGTGTCTAACTCTTTCGTCTTGTAATCAGGGTGTTCTGGATTCGATTCCCTATGGAGGCAGCGTGCAGAGGCCGTATCCCACGTTAAACTGTAGTCCCAATTATTTACTTCGGTTAGGCATATTTTGATTGATGACTTTCAATTGTTTGACTCTCATAGACATAAGGACGCACCGGTTAAAAAAATTCGTTTCACATTAAGCCATAAAATTGTATATCTTCACATTTGCATTTCTTCTTCTTCTTCTTCTTTTTCTTCCGAAAGTCAAGCTAGCCCATTCACCTTTTGATTCTTTGAGAGCTGGAATGAATTACTAGCGCTTCGTACAACAAGAATAATTTGAATACCAATGCATCATTTAATAAAAGGCGTTCTCTCCCTTCCTCTCTCTCCGTTCCAACCCATAGAAATTCATCAGCAAGCTATTTGTTTTCCGCTTTACTTAGCGCACATTTTTCAAAGCGAAGCCAAAGAAAGCGGAAATACCAGGAGGAAGCCAGTTAAACGATGAGCCTAACGGCAGAATTTTACTCCTGTACTCAACGTTACCAGATCTAACTGGAATTTCTTCCCATATTGTTTGTCATTATTCAAGAGAGACAGAGAGAGAGAGAGAGAGTTCTTCTTCCTTTTGGAGATTTGTCTTCAGATGAGTTTGACAGGATGAACTCCGGTAGGAAACGTCATAAACAAAGTTCGAATTCCAAGTATCATGATTCACACCTTCTTTACTTTTCTCTATACTTTCTAAAGATTCTCTCAATTGTTAATATTATTGTGATTTTATAAGATTGCCTCACATTAATTTTCAGTAATTGTTGCTCAAAGTTTCGTCAAAGTTCGTTTAAGATCCATGTTAAGCTCGGATAAGCTAATCGGTACTGGACCTACAGTTTTACGTAGGACCCAAACCATGGTACAATGTGCTTCCAACGGGGACGGAACCCGGTATCCCTTGATTAGTAATAATTCTTAATTGTATCTCGTTTATACATTCTATATGTTGCCGGCTAGGAGGCCGACTTTCGATCTCGCTACCAAAGTTGCTGAGTTTGAGTCAGGTGCATGTGAGAACTTCGTGGGTGTCCCTTCATCAATTTTATGTAATCATCACTCATCCTCATTGCCGCGATTAGCCAAAAGTGGCAAGAAAGCCAGGTTAATTAACGAAAGTAGTTTTATAAGGGTCAGTAATTTTGAACATAATTGTGATGTTGTGATAATATGATCACTCATGAACTAGAACTGCGTCCTCATTCTGGGTGGATCAGTCAGCGAAATTATTATTATGTATTATTTAAAGTAGGATTACACTTAAGCTTACAGTTTACTTTACATGGATTCTGTAACTATAAAAACAGCTTTTTGCCCTACATGAATTAATAATGTTCAGTTACGCTATTTGTTTATAAATATGCATAATATGGAATAATATGAAGAATTTACATTACCAAATTTTAAAAACAGGATGGTAAATTCTAGAAAGTTAAATGATTGCAAAATAATGTCCCCTTTAGACTTAGAGCCAACAAAAACATTAGAACTTACTGAAAAGGCCTATGAAGTAAAGAAGAATCCATGTAATATTTTGTTAGAAAGCCTAAAGGTGTAATGTAATTAAACAGGTGTTATTAAAGTTTATTTAATCTTTTACAGAATAAAGAACATTAAAAAGTAATATGAATAATATAAATAATACTCAGTGTATATCAATACAAGTAAAGAAAATGTTCTATACGTAGATCAAAATCTTTGATTGGAAAGTATAATTCGTGGTTTAGAATTTCATAATCTAGGTCTTATCGATGAGGAAGTGATTTATGTAAATAAATTAGGAATTTTTAAAAATACAAATAAGATGTAAAACCAATTATAATCGTCAGAAATCTTTCATAAAAATCTGCTGTGTCGTATTTTCAATGTCACTGTTATCGAACGAAGAACATTTAATTATGCAATTCCACGAAACACTTGACGTTCGTATACAGACATATTAGGAGCATATACTATCAAGTGTGCTCCATAGGCACACCAATGCACATATGCATGCTAGTAAAGACGGAAAGGTAATATAAAAAAGGTTAGTAGGCACTAGGCGCAAACGCAATTTTAACAGCTGCAACATACATGGTATTGTTTCACTTCATTTCGTTTTTTCTCTGCCAAGTAAGTATACAGAAAAAGTTGATGAATAAAAGTGATAGGAGCACACAGTAAATGATTTACGTTGACAGGAATATCAAATAATGAAAATCAATAATAATTTGGCGAAGGGTCCCCCTTTTATTGTTATTACACAACTTCTAGTTCCAATGAGCATGTTGCAAAATCCACGCTATGGCAGTGGTTCAGGGTCATTTATTCACATAAAAAACACACGGAATTAGTTACAAATCGTGGTTCTATCGCGTGATTTGAATACAATATGTTAGTTTCCATATTCTCAAATTTCCAGGTCCAAGAACAGTGTTCGAGTGGAAAATAAGCGATTTCCATAAATGGAAGGTAACGTATACAACAATTAGAAGAGTTGGAAAAATACATTTAATTTACTTAGACTTTTACCATAGATTATTTGTAAGAGGGTAGCAATTTCGTGAGGTTTAAGAGAATCATTTTGACTTGGTTTCTTTAGTGTAATAGTGTCATAATGTTTATTAGAAAGCGTTACTAATTTAAACATCTGAACAAGTAATTAAATGCTTCTCTATGTTCGATAAATTATGCTATCTTATTTGCAGATTCATTTGCCATTGTTACACAAGTTCATTTTCACTCTTGAACTATTGTATATCCCGATCTTCACTGCAATAAGAAAATGATAGGATTGGCTACTTGGGGGAACTGAAAATGAACTTTTCATGATTCTTCAGCTATCAGTCATTTGGCCCCATTAGTTTCGATTTTGCTCAGTTTTCTTTTCTATTTTATACCTTCTCTTAAATATTTATCGTTGAGCCAAATATGCACATGAACATGCAGACAAAGATATAAAGTAGATAAGAAACAAAGGGCAGAATATTTATTTTTGAATAGATTGTGTTTGTTTGTTGAGTATGCATACACACACACACACACACACACTTCCTTGAGAATTGTACTAACAATGTCCTGAATTCCGCATTCTTATTTATTAAATATGCAAGAATTTACGATCCGATTTGTGTGTTGACATCCTAATCACGTACAGAAAATAACAATATTCGCCATTATTTCCTGGGAATATAATACACGTTTCAAATAATCAAATAACTCTTACTTGCATCGTAAATTCGAATCGCGATGTTTCCAGCCCATAAATCTTCCCTGTTAATGTTCATATTTCATCATATGAAAGGAACTGTGTCGAAGTCTGCATTAAGGAAAAACAATTTAAAAACATTATAAAAAATGCATTTTACTTGGAAACCAGAACCGGACACTGGAATCACTCATGTCATGACCGAACTTTTTGGGTAGATAGTTTTTTGCATTCATTAAAATATTCCAACCGATCATGTCAGGCAGACAAAATAAATGCAGTTTATATGTGCCACTTAAGCATACAGCTGCCTAGTGGTAGAATCATTTTTAAATTCCACTTTACAATTGTTCACTTCCTCCTGTTGCGACTCCTGCTACAAATGCATACTATTGTTGAAAGTTCAATTAGCAGTGCTGGCTGGCATCAAAGAAATTTCATTCTATCGTCTTGTAATCAAGGGGTTCCAGCCAGAACAAAGGACACTCGTCGTTTACCGGGAATCAAAACTAGAAACGCGTGTTTTCCTGAAGGAATGCATTTTTCTTGCACATTGTGTTCAATGTTCAGACCTTGATAAAAAGGCCAAAGAGTAGATGGATGGATGTAGCGTAGTACCACGCACTGTAGGATTAGATTCTGTTAGGCCATCTAACTAACTTAAATCAAAAGGCTTCACGGTGTCTAAATAGATTTCCATTGAAATCTGACGTCTATTGATTTTGACACGGCTTCTGATGTTCCGTTTTATCTTCAACAAAAGATAACTGACAACGTCTCCTTACAGGAAAACAGGCGCATCTGCAAAGTGCCTTGTTCTTAGCAGGAGAGACCTTCTCCTGAATGCAGGCATTCAACACAAAGCTTCTCAAAGGAAGGTACATCTCTGGCTCAGCGATAGGGCTCACGGAGGGAGTTGTAATCAATGCACTTTAATCTAATCGCCTCACTACAACTAATGATCATGTTTGGATGCAGGCACTAGATAAAATGAGGTTTTTTGTCTCCTTGAAAAATGTGACGATAATAATTTAAGGAGAGACGGAGAATGTTCTATAACCCTGTTGTTGATAATATTGCACGTAAACTTTTCTTGCGCTTTCGGTGTTGTAGCAGCGAACTTGGGCAATATGTAAAAACTTGCCAGCATTTGGAAGCTGCACCACAAAGGTAGCGCCACACGTAGGAGGATTCGTTGTAATTTTTAATCTCTGGAAAGCGCCAGAGGAAACATTCTTAAATAAGAGAAGGATTCGAACTACTGGTAATATTAACAAATCGTTTTATCTGCGGAACGTTCTAGAATATAATGAGGATATAAATACGCGTCTTCAATTTCCCGGTTGATCTGCACAACAGAATCGGTCAATGAGACTTCAAAGGTAAGTGTGACAGTTCATATAGTCGATTAGTGATCAGTCAGTGGCCATTGGTAGTTTTATAAGATCTAGTGATTCGAAAATGAAAAGGACTATATACCGTAAAGTAACGAAGTCTACTAGTTCCAGTTCGAGTCTAAAGCTGAAGACATTGACGACAGCGGAACTTCCGGAGCCTCAGTGTAGTGCTAGTTCAGGTCGAGAGCCGAAGAGATTAATGGTATCTTTCTATCTCTCAAGTGAATATTTCAGCAGTAGCGGGTACTGGAGTGGTTTATTAAAAAATAAGTATGCTGCACAGATCAACTTAAAATCAAAGTTTTGTGTGATGATTTAGTTGTGCTTGGATCAAATTTCGTGTATGCAGTCCGAGAATTTCATGGCATAAAAAAAGTACCTACTGAATTTGAATTTGACACACACTCATTCACACTTAACTACCATAAAGGAAAATTTTATGATTGTCAAGAAGAGAAAGCAAGAAGATGTTGCATATGTACACATTTTAACGGAAATTGCTGGCCCTACCAGGATCCGAATCAGGGCTCTGGCATACCGTGCCATTGCTCTACCAACTGAGCCACTGGGCCACCCTTGACTTCGACTGATTTTTCGCTAAAATGTCTACATAGTACATGTCCTGTGTATTTCAAATCGTAAGATGTTGTCTGTATAACGAACAAGCACAGAAAATGAAGGAGAAAGGTGCATTACCACCGGTTGAGGAGACATTTTATTTCTGTAGTCAACACGAGGTGCGGCTTCGAGGTGACGATGACAGTGGCCTACTAAGGGAGATTTCACACCGTGTCGCCTGAGGATTTAACAAGTCGAACGTAGGTTTGTGTGGCCCTTTTTGTGTCGCTACGGTGTGAAACGTTGCTGTTGATTGGCTCGTTCCAAACGACATGTATCGCGTGCCACTTCGGTCTGAAATCTTCCTAAGTCTTGAAGATCCAAGTCACAAGAATGGAAAATTAGGGCTTTGTTAAGGTTAGGAGCGAAGGCAGGCGACAGCACCCTAAAGGATAATATCCAAACCTGCAGGAAGAACGCATCTTAATTAAGTCTCCAATTCGAAATGATACTTCTGGTGAGTTGATTTTAATAGTTGTGTCTGAGATAAAGAGTGGCGTGCCCAGGATTTTCGCAAGGAGGAGGGGTTATGCATACTATTTTGGGTGGTCAGTCCTCATTTTGCCATCTTTTCCTGTCTTTGACGTTCTCTTTTTAAGGAATACTTGGTGAAATTGGGTTATGACCCCACCAACCCTCCTTTGGGCACATCACTGGAGATAAATTAAGCATTTGATCATATTGGTAGACGAAACATTAGATGTTGGTAACGGAAGGATTTTCACATTAATTATTTCGCGATCCAGCTGTATTCTAGGAGACTTCCATTGTTTCGTGCCGATATATGACAAGATTGCGGAAGCTCTGACAGACAATTTTGAACACTTTCGAGTGCTTAGGCCTGAATATGAACAATTTGGTGGGTTTGGGCTTTACAGGAGCTGCAAACATGGGAGGACAAGACACATTAGTGGTGTTCAGGCTCGAATCAGAGAAGTATTCGAGAACTGTCTGCGTCCACTTGGCAGTGCACAGTTTGAATCTAGTGTTGTCGAGTGGATGGAGAAGAAATGGACAAACACACATACTCAGATGATTCCGGCACACAATGTTAATGCATGGAAACAGGGAAGTTGAGTGGTAAAAAACGTTCCGATTTCACTTTCTGATTAAAATGGCAGCCTTATGTAGTGGCAACGACTTAGGAGATAGTTGCTACACATTTTTTTCCTCCACAGTATGGCCTCTTAATCCTAGGCCTTGTCTACCAAGAGAAAGCACCCCCATTTTGGAACCCAATCGACACCACTGGCCTTAAACATACAATTGTGAGGTTCTATCAATACCACTTCAAAAAAATTGTGTTCAAGCCCCCCCCCCCCCCCTCCGAAAGAAATAAATTCCTGGATACGTACGTGCCAGTTTGGATGTATCTTCTTTTTAGAGTGATTTTTACTTTCTCTAACCTTTGTTCTTTATATTTCAATTAAGAGTTTCTGATGTCTCTACTTTTTCAGGTAGTATGTATGTAGTATGTAGTAGGTACCACTATACCTTCTCGATAGAATAGTGGTAACGTCGTCGTCTTGTAACAAGGGGTCCCGGGTTCGATACCCGGTGGAGGCACAGTGGTTTGGATCCCATTTTAAACTTTAATATGCCCAGTCCCTATTATCCTATTTGTGCATGAAGTTGACTCAATTCAACAATTCAAACCCCGCTTAGTCTAACTGTGAATAAAGTAGACTTAAAACAAGAACTAATAATAATAATAATAATGTACTGTTCACAGTGCGCATTCTTCCACGGTATATATTTAGCAGTCTTTTCTTTAGTTTTCTCAAAGCAATTATCAATTTTTAATGTGTTGTATATTGCCTTAGCCTATATCACATTTTTAAAAGAGAATCAAACCATTTTAAGAGTTAAGTTCTTGTATACCTTTCCCACTGTTCACAACCATTGGGTTACAATCATTTGCTCTTCTCTCATTCAGTCACACGTTAGAGTCAGAATTTTAAGGTTCAAACATATTACCTAACTCCATGTTATATGCACAGTATGATTTGTATAGAAAAATGTACACATGTGTTCTACATACTCTAGAACATACTCTAGTCAATGAGAAATATCATCTAGCTACAGACTCTACTTTCATTTATCCCCGGTTCGACACCCGGTGGAGGCACATGGCACAGTAGTTCGGATCCCACTTTAAACTGTAGGTCCAGTCCCTATTAGCGTTTCTGTGCATAAAGTGGACTTAAAACAACAATTCAATAAAATGTACTTTCTTTTAGTAAGCATTGTATCTGGTCACACGAATAATCTAAACTTGAACATTATGACGCCTGCGTTGTTCCTGCAACGTGGGTCTTACGAAATGCCAGGAAGGTTGAAGAGCCACTGTAGAGGCATCTGGTCTTCCAGATAATCGTGCTCAATGAGATACTAACTTCCGGACCTTGCGCTCCCTATTCACAGCAAACAAGATAACTAAAATTTTCAGGAGTAGATTGTGTTCATTGGAAGATGACGCACTTCATTCATGGTGGGCGTGAGGAGGAGGGGAAAGGGGGTATGTTACCCCCTGCAAAAGGTAATAATGACTGAATAAAATTATATACCGGTACATCACACATGGCTACTATAATTGCACTTCAGTCACAGTAGTTTGCATAAATGAGAAACGGGTAATTATAAATTCGATTGGTACAGATAGTTTCAAGAACTTCAATCAAATTGAAACAGCGTGATCCTTGCTTGTCCCACTGCAGCAACCCTTTAGTCAGGGTGGCGAGAGCTAATTTACGCTACAAACTTAGTTCTATTATCTCACCTTAACTATAGAACAGAGTCTGATCTAAAATTCTGGTTACTTTATTGTAACGACAAAACGTAGAACGGATAAATATTTTTAAAGCACATGTTACTAATCGCTGTACAAAATTTCCTATAGGTCCTGAAAACTATTACTAGTTGTCTCTTCCTCCTTCTCACTATCGCTCCCATTTTCTGGTACCAAATGGTACTAGATTTTATTGACGTATGTATCCAGAGGAAATGGGTAAATATTTTCTTTTCCAAAAATGGCAATAATAGAATCTAATCTTATAACTAAAAAAATACGATAATAAAGTAAATACAATGTAATTGCTATCACAGTAGTAACTGAAATTGCTTTAATCATGAAAATTATTTTAAACACTAAATAGGCTATTAATTTTAGGAATAAAGATTGTTTTACCATCCCCAAGAGCAGAGTGAAACAGAAAACACCAATAGGTGGTTGGAATTTTCATTCGCTGCACGAAATATAAGTTTAATTCTTGTATATTTTAACTAATTGTATCACTATACACTTTCCTACCTCCCTTAAGTTCGTCGGATCGGATGGCAATGTAGGTTGGATTGGAAAAAACACAGTCAAATTATAATACTTACACTTACACGATACAATTGGAGAGTTCGTTTCCTCAAACGTTTTAGTATGAACTGATGGAGATTTCATATATTTAGAATAGTTGAAACGTTAACATGTGAATTATTATTGCCAAATTATTTCCAATCTTTCCAAGACTCAATTAACGTGTATAAACGTGAGTAACACATAGAGGAAATCTCTAGCTGTTCATGATTTTGGTTCCGAAACACACACACACGCGCATATACTATATATATATATATATATATATATATATATATATATATATATATATATATATATATATATAGTACTGACTTCTATGAACTAATAAAAGTTTGAGATTTTTAGAGGGCAAATTCATTCTCAATCAAAGGCGGATTTACGAAAAGCAAAAGTGAGCATGCACGGTCTAGTGTCTGCATTAACTGATGCACAGTTTACAGCTAACTGTAACCCTTCATTGACCTAACGAGTGACAACTAAAGAAAGGTCATCCACCTCCCACGAGAGGCCATTATTCCAATAGTGACCTGCTTTAACAGTATAGCAAAGGAATTTGTTGTTCAAACTTGTCGTTTCAAATTATGTATATGATAAATTACAGTTAACGTGCATGAGTGTCCGGAAAGGGGAGTGGAGAGGGGTCTCCATTGGAAAATACAAGTTGCGTGACCTTTTTTTTCCTGCATTTCCATTTTTCTTAATTGATGTTGACTTTCTGCCATTTTTTACTAATCGCAACAATAAAGAAAATGGTGATTAAATGAAATTGATGAAGGAACAGTTGCAAAGGAACTTCCATGTCCAGGCCAAAACTCGAACTCGGTAGCGAGATCATTAGTCGGCCACTCAAAGTGATCGGTCAAGGCGGTGAATATCACAGACAAAAATGACATATTCCACATATGAGTAATTTTATTTCATTGGCAGCGCATTGCAATACAGAGGACTCGCACAGAGGAACGAATTTATTTAAATTAAAAATGAAAATTTTGGTAATTTTGTCTGGTAAAATTGGTAAATTTCGTAAGATTGGCTACTAAATTTTTTGTAACTCTAAGCAAATGTACACTATTATCAAGAACATTTGATTGTGTTGAACAATCCTTTGTTTGTTGCCTATTTCAAAAATTTGATTACGAGAAACGAATTTCTGATTATTCAAAACCTTTTCTCTGCGCTACAAATAAGACTGCCTGCAGACTCGTCAGAAGAAAGCTAGAATTTTAAATTCAAGAAGTCTGTGGAGGGAAAAATTTCATTAAAAAAAAAATTACCATACTTGCCCTTCGCTTGAAAAGATCTTGTGACCAGTCTTGTTTCACGTTAATATATATTTGTTCAGCTTTTCTTGGATTTTCCGCAATTTTGCAAGTGAAGAAATCATAACAACAAGCGTCATGTTTACTTTACGGTCGATGACATTATGTTGTGCATTATGTTGCGCCATTCTCAGAGACAGTGAAGGAACGAGGAAATAACGTGCGAACTTACGGGGAAAACATTTTTATAACAGGTTATAATGTAAACAAATTGCAGCAATAACACACAGATCGATATAACTTACTTATTTAGTGTACAGAAATGTATCTGGATATAACGGCTTGCTAGTGTTACCAATTTAGATTATATGAAATCAAACTTATACTTTTCCACTTCTTCCATAAATTTGCTATTTTCAAAAATCATGGTCCCTTTTTGGCCTCAAACAGCGGATTTCGAATTAATACCCTGCTATCATTTCTTATCTTATTTTCTATGACGAGATTGGAATTCTCAACCAGTGATAGCCCGCTTGAGACCTTGAGACGCCTTGGTCTTTCAAAGGCTGTTGACTTGAGTTTTTTTATTATTATTATTTGCTTATTTTAGTTACACGAATTCACTGTGAAAGAAACCGATAAGTTCGATGGGCTTTGTGGCACGGGGACTGCCACACTCAACCCGGGATTCGAAACCGAGATCTCTAAGATGAGAGTCCACTGCTTTGAGATACGCTGCATTGGAAGTTCAAGACGTGCGAAGCTATTTCCGTTTAGTTGAACATCTCAAAGTCTCGGCTTTCTGCAGAGTAAGTGAAGATGTATCTCTGTGCGTTTCACGTTATCACCTAAAAATAGAATCTGAATATGCAGGAACCGAGAACAGAGTCGTCAGTTGACAGGCCATCGTATCTAAATCGCGCTTTTAAGCTCATTCCACTCTTATCAGAGCCTGAAAGCGAAACAGAGGTGACAACTATTTTTGTCTGAGACTACACAAGCAATGCAGCCAACTCGGATGAATTCCGCAGGCAATTCCAAGAGGGTGTACTAATAATACTGATGAGTGCTGTGTCAATTCTTCGAGAAGGTCAGTAACTCCAGATAAATTTAGTCTTTTAATATAATTTTGATAATCCCAAACCAGAACACATTCTCTTGTAAAATGTGTAACTTCCGACTGATGAAATCATATTCAAAGTATAATATTTTCCATATTCTCTAAATTGAAATAAGCTCAGCCTTTCTTATATCTTTATTCAAGAATTGGGGGCTTTTTTACTTAAACTCCTACAATATTTACGGAGTACTATTTGTTCCCGATTATTATTCTGTTCAGAACCACCGAACTGAATTTTCTAATTTTACTTGAGCGTTCAGAAGATATTTCTCGCAATTTTCTCTTTCAAATTTTTACTTGCTGCATTTCCTTCCCGAAAAATAATTGTTAATGTTATTTGAACTTACCAGACGATTTCTGTAACCATATTTTTTTGCTTATGTTATACTGTAGTTTTGTACTTACTTATTTAATGCAGTGGTTCTTATACTTTCGTCTGCCACGGGCCACCTTTAAATATATTTATTTGTTGCAAACCTTTAGGACTTAACTCAGTATTTCAAGTCTTAAAGAGTATCAAATATTTCAAGTTTCTCATCCATTGTCTTTTATTAAGGTTGGGATTTACAAGTATTGTTCGGCAAATATTCCATGACTATTTTCATTAACTTTTCTCTTGGGTAATAGGTGTTTTTAATAAATTGAATTTTATGTTTGCTGATGCAGAGGTTGTCTGCCCTTTGTTTCACGCTCTCTTTCAGTTCTTGAAGCTCTCATTGGTGATGGACTATTTACTTGGTAATACTTATGCATCCCACTCTACAGCTTAACCAAGAAAAGAATGTCCCAGGCAAACTCGCGAACTGAAGTGCAGAGCCATTTGATTTCTCCTCTCGCTTCCAATTCTCGTGCCTGTGATCCATGCAACTACAGTAATCAAACACGTATACAGGAATTCCTTTCGGGGGGGGGGGGGGGGGGGCTGAACACCATTTTTTAAAGGGATATGATAGAACCTCACAATTGTATGTTTAATGTTTAAGGCCAGTGGTGGCAATTAGGTTCCAAAATGGGGGGGTTGCAAGAAAAGTTTACTTTCTCTTGGTAGACAAGGCTTAACATTAAGAGGCCATAGTGTGATAGTGTGGAGGCAAAAAAAATATCCTCTAAATCGTTGCCACTGTTTAAGGCTGTCATTTTAATCAGAACGTGAAATCGGAATATTTTCTACCACTCAACTCCCCTGTTTCCATGCATTAACATTGTGTGCCGGAATCATCTCAGTATGTGGGTTTGTCTATATCTTCTCATCAGGCATCAAAACATCTATGTACCAGAAGTGTTTTTAAGAAGCTGCACGGGATGAACAATCCACTCGACAACGCGAGATTCAAACTGTGTGCTGGGAACTGGACGCAGGCAGTTCTCGAATATTTCTCTCTGATTCGAGCCTGGACACCACTAATGTGTCTTGTCTTCCCATGTTTGTAGCTCTTATAAAAGCCGAAACCCACTAAATTGTTCATATTCAGGCCTAAGCACTCGCAAGTGTTCAAAATTGTCTGTTGAGTGTGTGTCGAACACAGTAGGCTTAAACAAAAGTATTTTTTTTTATGCCATAAAATTCTCGTACTGCATACACGAAATTTGGTCCCGGCACAACTAAATCATCACTCAAAACTTTGATTTTCAGTTGATCTGTGCAGCTTATTTCTTTTTTAATAAACCGCTCCCGGTACTGCTGAAATATTCACTTTAGAGAGAGAGAGAGAGACCTTCGATCTCTTCGGCCTTCGACCCGAACTACTCGTAGTACTACAATGAGGCTCCGGAAATTCCACTGTCAATGTCTTCAGCTTTGGGCCCGAACTGGAACTAGTAGTAGACTAGTCCTTTTAATTTTGAATCACTATAAAGTAACCAATGGACAGACTGATCACTTACCTCTGAAGTTTCAACCGATTCTGTTGTACAGATCAACCGGGAAATTGAAGCCGCGTATTTATATCCTCATTATATTCTAGAACGTTCCGCAGATAAAACGATTTGTTAATATTGCCAGTAGTTCGACTCCTTCTCGAATTCAAGAACATTAAAGTACAGTGTTGTACATCAGCTGGTGCTCAGATACTTGTGTTCCTGATTGTTGCTGAGCTCCTTCACATTCACAGTTCCCCTGGATTTAACAGAGCTAGCCAGAGAACCTACATTCCTTTGTGGAAAAGTTCCTGCTGTGAGGGGGATTCCTGCTCATGCACCAGAGGATCGAAAAGTGTACAGTGGGTGGATTCAATTCTGCAGCGCCAGATTCTAGATTCGTTTCAAATGTGCGACTGAAATATGAAAACAAGTTTCTTGAAAACCATCCAACAAATTTGTTGTTGACTCTACGTCAACAACAAATTTCTTGCTAATTTTCCAAAAATTGTAAAATATTTCATCGTCCCTTGCATAATATAGAAAACGCCGAATTATTCTTCGTTGCCTCGTTCCCCTGCAGTGTAAAGTCAGCTTTAGACGGAAGCATTTCCATTAACATTTTTGCCACGTGAATGCTTTCAAAAATGTTAGTTTTTTTCAGACAATACTTTACACGGAAGCATTTCATGTAACATTCCGGTTAGCATTTGCGATTGTGATGAGGCGAAGCGTGCAGAGAACATTAGATAATATATACAGCACGAAGGCATACTGAGTTACTATTACTACCGGTTATTATTTAATAACTATTATTTTTTTAAAAAAAAGGAAGATACGTAATTTAAAGGAGCAACTTGTTAATTACTTAATTAGATATCGTGTAACGAACTGAAACTCAACACATAATTTTGTAGCATTAAGTAGCCATCAACATCATCTATATATTAGATATTTCTTCTGCCCATGAACAAGTGTCCGGTGTTTACAGTTGAAACAACTAATGTAATTTTCCATATATGTACTATATGCGCTGTAAGTATGTATTTAAGGAGCGCCATTGATTTGTACTGAAGCAGTTACATAGGAAATGTTTCTTTTCTTTCGGTTGAATAGTTATCGGCGTTTAAAAATGTGAAGTGAAACATTGCTTACATCGCACTCGGATCTTCCGGATGACGTAGTGGTAACGTCGTCGCCCTGTAATCATGGGGTCCTGGGTTCGATGCCCGGTTCAGACGCATAGTGGTTCGATCCCACTTTAAACTGTAGATCCAGTCCCAATTAGTCTATCTGTGAATAGTATTGACTTAAACTTCAACATCGCACTCGGCCTCCGTTACATCTGCACTTGTGACGTAGAGCTCGCTACTGATTGGCGCTACGCGTGATGCTAATAAAATTAGAACTGATTCTATCTGTGATATATGATGCTATGGCATCAAAATGCTATAAAATGGTAGAATTCTAATGTTTAGAAAAATGCCAAGGAAATTGCTTTCGTCTAAAGCAGGTCTAAGTGGTTTTAATTGGACAGGAAATAGATTGATTGATTGTTTGATTTGTTGCTTTATTTTACTTAGCTTCTTGTGCCACTTTTGGCTAATTTGCGAAGATGGGGATGAGTGATGATATGATGAAATTGATGAATGGACACTCACAAAAATCCATGTCCATGCCAAGATTCGAACCCGGGAAATAGATTACGGATGTAGCGGAGGCCAAGTGGGAGGTGGAGAGAAATCTTTTGCTAACCTTCCCAACTGAAGTATGCAAGATACAAAGCAAATTTGTGGCTTGAGGCAAGAAGAAATCCTATGAAGTAATGAATTGACATTATTTCTCGCCATGCGCATAAGAATCAGAAATGTTTTGAAGTCAAAGAGAGACAGTTGGGAGAATCTTTTCAAGAACTTGTCAAAAGTCTCTTCCTTTTCTCCTCCTCTCGCTTACAGCAACCTAATGCAAGGAGGAAAATCGACTTGTCACTATTTGAATGTTGTGACGAGCGTAATTTGCGCCACAACAGCCTTGCCAGAGGCTTGCACCAGTGTTGCCAAGACTGGGAGAAAAAATTCCCTTTAGTGTCGACTGGAGTTTGAGTTGTTTTTAAGTTCACGTTATGCAAAGGGGCTAATCGTGACTGGTCCTACAGTTTACAGTGGAATCGTAACCACTATATGCCTTCACTAGGTATCGAACCTGGAACCCCTTGATTTCAAGGCCATCAAGTCGCCCTTACGCCATCTGGGAGGCATACAGATCCGAGTTCTGTACTTCACACCCATAATGAAAAATCAGAAAGGTCACGCGTTTCAAAATAACTTTTGTATTTGTTAAAATTAATCTTAGAGCAATTTATAATAACAAACTTCTATTTTTATGAAAAGATTCTCTAGGGCTATCGACCAGGTGAGTTTTGGAAAAGATTCCAAGCTTTCGAGAGCTAACGTCACTCTCATCTTTATCATTCGTCTCCAGGAAAGCTTCAAGACTTACTTCAAACATCTATTTTGTTAGTTAACGAAACATATGATATTCAATTACTACGTTGTACTCTGTCATCGTAAGCAAATATAAAAAAAGCCCTTTTTTAATAATATGTGGTCAAAGGGTCCCGGATTCAATCCCGGTAGTAGAATCACACTGCACAGTGGTTCTGATCCTACTTTAAGTTGTAAGTCCAGTTCCGATTAGCCTATCTGAGCACAAAGTGGACGACAAACTTTTTTATTTTATTTTTTTAAGTTTAATACTTTTCTTTTATGCCCCTTTTTGTCACATTTGGCGACGATGAGGATGGGATGACTGACTGATGACTAGATAAAAGTGATGAATGGACATCCACTCATGCCCAGGACAGGAATCGAACCAGGAACCTTCGGTAGTGAAACCCTAAGTCGATCCTAGGTATTCTATAATTAAAATAAGTGGCAGACATGTTTTAATATAAATTGTTGTAAGCAGTAAACGAAAATATATTCAAAAGTACCATCCATGACACTTCAAATAAATTCAAATTTCCCTGCAACATCCAGGACTACTGAATTCTCTTTTCCCTTTCAGGTACACACGGTGTAGCTTCATTTTCCTCCTATGGGGAAACTTTCCCACCACGAGGCAACACTGCGATGCACAGTAAATGAGGTCAGTTCAGTGGGAGACTATGCCAGCTCATCCAGCAACGTTGCCAGACAAGGGCATTCGGAGGTACGAGCAGAAAATAGCAACAACACCAAGCCGCCTCAGATTTTTTGGAGTGTCTACGCGCCTCATTGCTTCCTCGGCCCCCCACCCTTCTTCGGAACATCCCGTAGATCGGCACCAACGCTCTCAGAATAGCAAGGGAAGCCAAGTGCAGTTCCTGCAGTCTGCTTTCGGACTTTGTTGTAACGGCGCGTGTACTTTGCCACTTTGCTTACCCGTGACGTCGAGGTGAGAGGAAATATATAAATGGCTAAGCAAAGTTAAGGAAGGAACCAAGTGCATTCAAGTTCCGAACTACCAGCAGTTTCAAGGAAGAATTCTAAGATGATTCTTCATTTTTTTTTTAACTTTCTCTATTGCATTGCGAATGTTTATTGTTTTTAACCATGATATTTATTTAATCATAGTGTATGACAGACACCCACAGAGTCACAAGTTAATTGTTAAAATAATACAATTTACGTATCTTAGTACTCGCGCAAACTATTTCCAACCCGTTACATTCCAGATACAAATCCATTGCTGATCACATCACCTCCAAAATGGCCGAGATCGAGAATGTGTGGTGCTCCCCTCCCCGACATCCTCTAAATGTGCCTACATGGCACGGTGCTATACGCACGGGGAACTTTAGCTTACCATCAATCCGCTCTGTGCGCACTGATTTGGAACTGTCTAGATAGATTGCATCACGAAAGTTTCTGTATTTTGCCTTCACGATCTCTTTTGATTTTTCGTCCGGTGCTTTCACGATAGAATAGTGGTAAAAGTTTTCGCCTTGTAATCAAGGAGTTCCGGATGTGATTCCCAGTAGGAGCTCATTTCAGTGGTTAGTATGCCACTTTAAACTGTACATCCATTCCCAAATATATTTTCAAAACTTGCATTCGATCGTGGTTATCCCATGAGACAATCAAATAAAGATGTGTTGGCAAATCAAAAGGTGGTGTAGACGATGCAGTCGTGTTAAGGTATTCCATAAGGGTCCTTTTACCTTGTGCTATATTCTGAATTTCTTTTTCATGTATTCAAAGTACATCTTTGCTTTTCTATTCCACAGACATCTGGGATAATACGTATATACCACACCAACTGCTATCAGATGCCATCTGAAGAACGAATGTTAGGTATGCGGATGCTACGTGAAGCATCAAAAGTATGCTTTAACATGGATTGAATTATGGCGAACGACAGAAATACCTATATGGATATTTTTTGAAGTTGAAACATGGTTGTTGGGTCGTAATCTATCCCCGACTGGGAACGGTCTATTTGACTGAAGCCTGCGGCTCTAATCTTTGAATTTCATGATCATAGGCAAGTGCGAGTGCCGAGTGCCCTAACAAATGACCAAGCTACTCTCCGGCATCCGGCAAGAACAGTACTAAAAACAGTACTTGTAAGGCTTGAAGATTTTTCATCATGGAAATCGACTATTTCAACCACCTAGCACAGTGTGAGGAAGGAGCGAGCATTGGTGACTCTGAATCTCGACTGCAAGTTTGTTGGTGGAGTTGGTTGGTGTGACCAAACATCATATTCCATACAGATTTATCCTCTACATTCTAGAAGACACTCATTTGGCAAAGCGTCGAGTGGATCTTAGAGTCAATTAACTGGAAGTTTTCAGATGGTGTAAAGTTCGCTTTTATACACATATCGGCTAATTTGGATCAGACCTAAAGTTTTAAGTAGCATCCAGACCACTGGAATGTGTCTCAGCCTGTGAACGAACCAGGAAACTATTAAAGAACGAGAGCATCACACCCTATGCTACCAGGGGGGCCTTCAGACTAGCCACAACGCATCCGAACCAGCAATTTAGAATTCGAGCATCTCGACAGCAACGAAGGATTCAAGTTTATGGAGGAACTGTGGTGACAATAAGACACAGCGGTGATAAGGCCCCGAGGTTGTTCAACTTGTATGTTTTTAAATGATTCGGTTGAATAGTGTGACGAAAGCTTACATAAAGAGCAGAACTTCCATATACGTATATCATCCAAAACTCTCTCTATGAACTTAATACGAAACATCACTGGCACTGTAGTCTTAAATATCATTAATTAATCAAGGGGTTCCTGTCAAACAAACGTTTTTGACCAATAAAGAAATTAAGACAATATTAACAGTAATTACAATATTTTGCAAAATGATCTAACATAACAAGTAGGATTCAAGGAAGAGTTTGAGACCAATCTTACAGCCGAAGTACAAAAAAGCTGCGTTACTGTTTCTACAGTATTCATCACAGTGTAAGTAAAATGTAACCATATTATTAGTATTATCATTTTTATTACTATTATAATTATTTCATTTATTTGTTTTTCTTGCACATGAACTGTATTGTTATAATCATTGAATTCTCGTTAGAGAAAACCTTACTGCTGGAGACAGCAGTGAAAAGACACGAACTTGTATTTATATAGGGCCCCTTATTCAGTTCTGCATAGCCCCAAAGCCAGCGTCGTCGCCACTGTGGAGGAAGCATCGTGGGAATATGTTCTACGATATTTCTTCTGGTTCTGGCAACCATGGCGGCCATCCATTGTGGAATCGTGAATCGCAATCCAAATATACATAGTAGCAGCATTCTTTCCCCTTCTCTTGGTGGCAGAGCAAGCAATGAAACCAGCACGCCGAGCATAAGGAAAGTCTGATTCAGGAAACGCAACAGGGAAGTTCCTGGTACGTTCGTTTGCCGGGAATTTCCAGCGCTTCCTCGAATCTAGACGAACGTCAACATTGATATTTTCACATCTTCCATCCAAGGTCAGTGTATTTTGAACTTTACAGCCAATCTTCAAGAACTGTTTGTTTATCTTGACTCGACGTACACGAACGAGGAAATTCCCTTTCGGTATTTCACACTTCGAAGAGGAAAATGTGAATCGTACATTCTGGGTTCCTTTGGCCCATTTACTGCCTTTGCGACCACTGATCTGGTTTTACTTCGCACAACGGTTTTCGTGCAATCGTCCTTCGCCTAAGTTTACATTTCGTAAATCAAGACGATGAGTAAAAGTCTTCGTATGAGTTCATGAAACAGGAAATATATGCGTTCACCTGTAGCATAACTAGGCCGATAGTGGCTCCAAGGCCATTTTTAAATGTGTTCTATTACAATAAAGAACCGTTCAACCTATGTTTTGATATATACATATGTTATTGTGTACTTTGATTTGAATTAAATTTTGTTATTTCGCGTCGCTTTTCTTCCACTTTTGGCTAATCGCGATGATTAGGATGAGTGATGATTAGATGAAATCGGATAGAAAAAACACAAAGAATACCCATGTCCAGGCCGGAATTCGACCTCGTGAACGTCGGCAAATTTATGATATTGCGAGAGCTAAAGCGTAATGGTTAGCGCTCTCGCCTCTTGTGCGGGTGGTCTTGGGTTCGATCCCCCACTGAGAGCTCCAAAATGTTGGTGTTGACTCAACATGGCGAGGACAATTTTGAAGCTACATGAAAGCAATGATAATGTGTTCAAGTCTTGAAAAGCCAGAAAACATCGGCGATGGGACACGATGTGCATCACGTATCACCCAACGAAAATACGCTTAGCAGGCCTTGGACGTCAACGGACTGTTTGCTCCTCGGGCTTTTTTTTGATGATGTTGTCTGTACTAGAATAATACGTTTGTGTTTGATAGTTCTTATCATGGGTAACAGACACACATATGCCCCTTCATCAAAATTGCAGACACGCCAGAGTTTATGTGGAGGTAGGCTAAGCGGTACTGCTCGACAACTCAGATAGCACCGAGAATTGAATCTGGATAATCGTGATTTTTGTGTTGTCCGAACTAGTTAGTACTCAACTACAAACTCGTCGTCGAAGGATCAGGGTTCGAATCCCGGCCAGGGTATGGATCTTTCATTGTGTTTGTTTTCTTTTCTATTTTATCTGTTAATCATTCATCCTCATCGTCACCATTAATCTAAAGAAGTAAGAAAGTCACGTTAAATAACCGAGCAAAAGCGATTAATTTAAAGAGGTAAAGTAGCCAAAACACAATTACAAATGGAATAATCTGCACAACACGAGACAGTACTTATATGTGGACCAAATGAGTGCAAAGTTTGTATTTATACCAAGGTGCTAACTACAGTTACTTGTACGACCTCTATTTTTCAATAACGGACGAAGAAAAAACTGTTTGTAAACACGCATTATTATCTATGAACTGTTATATAGTGTCGGTCATCGATATCTCTAATGTATAGTACAATTCCAAGTAATTAACTACGCACAGTATCTCACTATTTCTGGATCAAGGTTACCTTGTGGACTTCTAGTAACGGCTGTCTGCTTAACAAATTTAGAGCAAGATTTAAAGATATCAGAATCTATTTACCTGGACACTCATTAAACACGTTTCATTTAGGGCGTGAGTTGTATGTCTACGATACTACATTGGACGGTTCTTGTTCCGCAAGAAGTTGTAGGAAGTTATATATATGTGTGTGCATTGTTGTGTATTCCTGTAGTTATTCTACTTATTTTACTTATATTTTCTACGTATTTATATATTAATTGGTCCAAGAAGATTAATGATATTAGATGAATGAGAGAGCCGTGATAAAGGGGAAAAATTGGATATTAACCTACGACCTCTGTTTTCCAAATAAGTTATGAAAACCAGTGCTCTTGGAAGGCTTGTATTATGTAGTATTGTTACCAAAATTACACTTGAAGAAACATATAAAAAATCGTAGGAGAGAGCGGGACAAGTTGATACAATTTGAGAGTTTTATTTTTTTATTTTTTATGTTGCTAGCAAGAAAATAAAACATGTTACTACTCGATAACTTAACTCTTTACGTTTATAAAAAGCACATAAAAATTTCACAGATATTATTTGTAAGCTGACGAGAACCTAATTAGTAACGCAGGACGCAACGTCTCAACTTGCCCCGTCGTGTAGCAAGTTGATACTGGTATGGGGCAAGTTGATACTAATTTGAAGTAGGTTGATAACGATGTGGCATAGTTTTATTAAATAAGACAAAATAAAAAAAAAGTAATTTTGAATTAAAGTTTAGTATTCAGGAAAAGCATACAAACATGAACAATATATCGTATCATGATGGATAGCCTACATGCAGTCAATCACTATCACTTTCTGTTATGCACATATCTGATTTACAGTGAACACAGGTGTGCGTAGAACTATCGTATCCGCATTTCAAGTGAGCCCATCAACTGCAGGAAATGCATTGTATCCATTTTTCACCAGGCTTAAAAGCTGAAAATGGTTCGAGGCACATTAGACACAAGCTCTCTTCATCTTCTGGCTCTGACTCTGAATTATTATTCTTCAAATATTTCCTGTTTGGTATTTTCTTCTTTTGACCTTGAGTTTCTCTTTCGGTCGATCCATTATTTATTTTCTTACTACTATTATTTGCTGACTCCCTTTTACCTTTTTTCAAAGAATGGCACAATCTTTTTTAACTCTTTCTGATCTCAATAATTTATTGTTAACTCTTGTTCGAGCTTCATTTCCTAATCTGTTCTTCACTGGTGTGTCTGTAAGAATTGACGATATCATTCGTTGTTTCCCTTTTCGATTTGCTTTTCGTTCTCCACCCTTAGGGTACGGACGTAACTCTTCTGGGCTTACTGACACACGATGCAATTCTTGACTGTCAATCCCAAGACGTTGGTTTCAGAGATTCTACTTCCATCAGGTAAACGATCTTGCTCATTTTCTTCGGTCATTGGTCGATCAGTTACGGAACATGGTAATAATCTTCTTCAGTAAAAATATGTGGATTGAATGGCATGATTCCCGTTGCTTGAAAGCCTGATATAATATTTTTTGGTGTTAGAGCATTGGAGTGAACTACTAACGACTCCTGGTATGTCGTATATAGTAAAGGTCTTCCCCCTAGATTGCTAGTCATCCAACTGTCAATTGCTGCAAAATAAAACTTCTTAAAAGGTCCATAAACCGATCTGTCCAGGGGTTGGAGTTTGTGGAAAGTATGAGGCGGAAATGACAACATAATGATCCCGTTGTCCTTGCAGAAATTCAAGACATCAATCGACAAACGAGAATCATGATTGTCCGGTATCAACAGACATGGGTGATCTTTACTTGCCCTCACGTGGCTCTGAAAGCGTTTCATAAATAGCAAAATTGAAGATTCTGTCATCCATCCTATGGGATATGAAGTTCCAATACAACCACTGGGTCAGCTCTGAATAAAGTGATCTTTAAAATAGACCCTTGGAAATTTGAACATTGGGGGGGGGGGGGGGCACCGAGTTTCCAATCGCATTTACGGCAGAGGCAAGTGTTACAATTGTGCCCCTTTCTTCTGACGTTGCCTTGGCTACTTGACGTACACCCTTTTCTGCAACGATTTTCCCAGGGCGCTGAACAGTGTGAATGCCTGTTTCATCGGCGTTCCAAATGTCTTTGCTCTGAAATTTCTACTTCTCCAGAACAACTTTTAAGTTATTGAAAAATATGCCTATGTTGTGTCGGTTAAAGGTAGTACCACGGCTTAGACTCGTGCCTCCAGGCTCTCTAAGAGACAGTCTAGGATGCCTTTTCATATATGCAGTAAACCATTCTTTCGAGGCAATTTTATTATTTATCCAAGTATCAGGAATGTTCACCTTGTTCGCTACTGCTAATTCATATGCGAACTCTCTGATGTTTTTAAGCGTCAAACCGTAGTAGATACTTGAACAGTGAACAATGTATTCTTTTAGTTGCAGTTCTAAATCTTCACTGAAGACCTGACGATGTTTGGAGTAACCCATTCGCATTTTGGTATCCTCACTTTGGTTTACTTCTTTTTTTTCTTTTTATACCTCATAAGAGTCATTTTGTCGATTCCATATGTCTTTGCTGCTTCTCTCAGTGACAAGGTACCATTCTTGACATTGGCATAGGCTTTCTTAAATGTTTCAACTGGTATTTCTCCTCGACTGGTCTTTTTGACGTAATCCCGGACCATTTTCTGTAAACAAACAAACAAAAAAAAATAATTAGAAGCAGCTTGAGTAAGTTGATACACCGTATCAACCCGCCCCAATTCAACCGTATCAACTTTCCCCAACCGGCGCCATTTCGATTAACGAACTATAACGTACTACAGACTAGGGATGGCCAAACGGATCCGGATCCAAAAGTTACGGATCTGGATCCGGATCCGAGAGTTTCGTATCTCAATCCCATTATAATATTATCACACCTTAAAAGGTATTATATTATGATCTTCGATTACAAAGAAATTTTTCATTAGTTAGTCCTCTAAGAATTTTTTTCAACTGTTGTTCCTAAAATACTTTGCTACGGATCGGCTAACACACTCGTGCACAAAAATAATCTTACTTGTTTAACATAAAATGTCAGAGGTGATTTTGTAAATGACATTGAAACGAATATGTATTCATTCGAATGTATTGGAAATGAAAACACACATAAATGTGAGACATTCCATTCCAGGATGAAAACTTTAACACATATAACAAGATAGAAATGTTATACAAAAATTATACAATTGTTCTACAGTTACAGTTTTACAAATTAAAATAAAACATTACAATATATGCAGTGTTATATAATTACAAAGTGTAAGACTAACAAGGTAGGTTATCTAAGTGTCCCCCTCCTATTTCGATGCAACTTGGCAGGTGTATAGTGGGGCCCAATGGAAGAAATACGTGTTTTTTTGTTTCAGCTAAAAAAACGGTTTTAGGTGGCAATCCCCCCTCAAATGTCAAGATGAGGACAAATTTAAGTGAGGATCTGACCCCTGTGTCCCCCTCCGATTTCCGTGATACTTGGCAGGTGTGTGTATAAACGGGCCCAAAGGAAGAAATACGTGTTTTTTTTGTTTCGGCTAAAAAACTGTTTTAGGAGGAAACCCCCTCAAATGTCAATATGAGGACAAATTTAAGTGGGCATTTGATCTATGTGCCCCCCTCCGATTTCCATGAAACTTGGCAGGTGTATAGTGGGGCCCAAAGGAAGAAATACGTTTTTCTTTTTTGTTTCAGCTAAAAAAAAAAAAACTGTTTTAGGGGGCAAAACGCACTCAAATGTCAAGATGAGGACAAATTGAAGTGGGCATTTGACCCCTGTGTCCCCTGCGATTTCCATGAAACTTGGCAGATTTATAGAGGGGCCCAATGGAAGTAAATACGTATTTTTTTGTTTCGGCTAATAATCTGTTCTAGGGGGCAACCGCCCCTCAAATGTCAAGATGAGGACAAATTGAAGTGGGGATCTGACCCCTGTGTTCCCCTCCGATTTCCACGAAACGTTGCAGGTGTATAGAGGGGCCCAAAGGAAGAAATACGTGTTTTTTTTGTTTCGGCTAAAAAACTGTTTTAGGGGGCAAAACCCGCCTCAAATGGCAAGATGAGGACAAATTGACGTGGGGATCATCTGACCCCTGTGTCCCCCTCCGATTTCCATGAAATTTGGCAGGTGTATAGATAGGCCCTATGCCCCCTGTTTCTTCCTATGCCATATTTACGTGGATTCGGGGTCAGATCCCCACTTCAATTTCTCCTCATCTTGACATTTGAGGGGCCTCTATACACCTGCCAAGTTTGATGGAGATCGGAGGGGGAGACTTAGACCTACCTCCCTTGTAAGTGTATTAATTAATTACAAATCGCGCACGCGCGCACACACACACACACACTATATATATATATATATATATATATATATATATATATATATATATATATATATATTACATATATATGTATGTATGTATGTATATTACATGTATATGTATATTAGCAGGTAACAATATGTTAAAAATACATTCTTACTTTCCAAAGAAGCGCATGTGGGATGGTAAAACGGATCCGGATCCAAAAGTACCGGAACCGGATCTGAAAATTCCGGATCCGAAAAATTTTAGGATCCGGATTTCGGATCCGCTAGGATCCGTATCTGGCCATCCCTACTACAGACAACAGAAAAACAAACAACAATAACCGAGTTTTCTTACCTTTTAATGACACAACACACATCCACGAAGATGATTCACAGTTCATGTAAGTCCACCAGCAGACTTCAACCAACATCCAAAAAAGTTACTTTACACCCGGAAAAATACACTTGGTCGGATAACTTCGCGCGCAAAATTGTTCGTTAGCCATGCACACGCTCAGACAATACGGACTGCTGAATGGCGTCTTCTGCTTAACGGACATTACCCAGCGCATGTGCGTTCCCTCGTAAATGGCAATGTATCAACTTGTCTCCGTCTCAACTTGCCCCGATCTACCCTACTTCCAAGTTTTATGATTATTAACCCTGTAAAGATATTAATGTCAAATTGATCCAGAATAAAGGTTTAGCACACACATGTGAGAATTAAGTTCACAAATAATTAAAGCTCTCATCAAGAGATTGCTGTCGCAAGAATTATAATCTGCAGGTAATATTGGTTGTATATTGTTTGATTTATAAATGCAATAGTTCGTAAACAAATCTTATTTTTATCGTCAAATTTTATCTCATACTGTTACCACTAGGATAACTGAGGCGATGAAAATGGATGAGGATGATTTTTGTAAGAGCAATCGAATACATAAAGATAAGACGAAGGAAATGAGAATAAAAAATTAGAAAAACATAGCACAAAATGGTAAAGTAATTGAAAGAGTAGAACAATTCCAAATAACTTGGCTGCAGGGTGGAAGCGATGAGGAAATGAAGCAAAGGACCAGGAAAGCTAAGAATGCTTTTGCACAACTCAGGCCCATCTGGGCATTACGACTGTTGAGAAGACGAAAGAAGTCAAGACTATACGGTAGTAACGTATCATCAGTATTACTACATGGATGCACACATGGAAAATGTCTAGTAAAATTGTACAGAAACAACTGTAAATTAAAGTTTTGCCAAAGTTTATGCTCAGATAAGCTAATCGAGACTGGACCTGTACTTCAAAGTGGGATGGAGCTAATATGAGAAACTTTATCTGAAAATCCCTTATGTTCTTATCAATTGTATTGGTGGACTTCACGGTCAACGTTTCAAAGTTTCTTTTCCTCGTGTTTCAAAGGCTGCAGGGACTTTCAGTGTTTTAAACGTATCTACAGTTCTGGAGACGTTCTATTGTCAATGTTCCACACTCGTCATGTAGATCCGAAGGTTTTTCGAAGTAAGAAAATATTTACATCGCAGCGTATTGTTTATAACTAGATAAGAGAGTAAGCTTTAATGTTTAAATAAAGAACTCAGCAAGTAGTTCATCATACCCAACGACCTCGTGGAGTCTTGCACTAGTAACAAAATCTTCCATTGAACACGTGATATTATAGTGCAGGAAGTTATTAATGAACATCAATAATAGTATTTTCCCTCTCCATTGATGATCAGAAATAAAGTCGTGACCTTCCCAAGGTTCAATCGTCGATATACGTTGCATGTTGTAAAAGTGGTATCAACAACCGGCTGTGCACGTGAACTAAAAATACTGTCACATGTATATCGAGTGGACATAAACTGCTTGTGTTTGTTTGTGAGTGCAAATATATTTGTGTAGGGTATTAAACTGCTTGTAATATATATTTGCAATTTTTTTATTTTCCCCTTTTACTTGGAAATAATGCACATTCAGTGACGGCGCCAGGGAAAAGTGACTGGGGGGGGGCGAGAAAATATTGTAGGGGGCAGTCACGTCAAACGCCCGAAAACACTATATATATATATATATATATATATATATATATATATTACTTATTATTTTATTATTATTATATTCATGTATGTTGTTTTGTGTTTGTCCTTTATTCAGAGTGGACGTTTACTGTCTAAATTTAGTTCTTGATTACGAGTTTATCTCCATATGATTTGCTTTAATAAAGGCATTAATTCTTTTTTCTTATTCGTGGGAACTGCCGTGAGTTGCCTAGTGGCCTATTTCAGTGTTGGAAGACAGGTAGAAAATGTTTTAAAATAGTTTCCCCATTTATAATATTATAATTCAGCGTCTTTCTTGAGACGAAACTACTGATATACATAGTCAAGTTATAAGATAATAATATAAGTAAAGCGACGAAAAAATGTTTCAAAGACTTTATTTTCTTGCAAAATAAACATGACGTTGGAAGAAATTAATTTTGTTAAGTATTAGAAATAACGAAAGCCACTTAGTGAAGTGCAGTTCTCCTGTAGGAGAATTCTGCTCTATGTGCTTTGGAGAACACATTGCCCACCTTCGGTACGTTCAAGACTTGGCATTCCATCTTCTCAATAGCAAGGACAGCAAAATGAGGCAGCTGGTATCCAGCATCCTGTTTCGGGTAAGGCTTTTCGAAGGTTTCAAACACGGAAAAGCTTCTTCACACACTGCATTGGAAACTGGGATTGTTACAGAGAATGCAACTAGTGTGATCCTTGTGAAATGCCATTTTATACTTTCCTTGGATATCAAGGAAATCCACTAAGTGAGCTAATTTCGTTCCATCTTTGTAACGCTGAAGAGTTTTGGGCAAAATCTGCTTTTCACCTTTCAGGGAAATAATATCACAGGAATACAAATCTACAAAAGGTTACAGTTTTCTCATAATTCAAGAAATGTTCTGACCCTGGTGCACCTCTCACTCTACCACTCCAAAGTATGTTTGTGCTACACAATTACAGGCACCTATGGAGTTCTTGTAAATAAGTTCATTGATTTTGATATGTGCAAAGAGCGAACCTGAATCAAATTATTGAAGAGCAGCAAATCATAAAAAGCGTTCTTTTCCTGCCCGCGATACAAATATCAGACAATTGACACCTGTTCCATCCTCTCCATGTATTTTGTTTCATCTGTCATCAATGCGAATAGATTCGCCTCTTCCACTTCCTGGCTTATTTTGCTGGGAATAAGTGTGTACATTACGCAGATAAATTCGTTTTGAGTCGAATTGTGAGTGTAATTTGCATTTTAAGGTTCAAGATCGATACAATTCCGAATAATATCGCCTCATTTTGAAATGAACTTCAAGAGTTCCAAGAAATTCCCTCTGTTAAGGCTTGCCTCAGACTCATCATCACCTCGAAAATCAAGTCCCTGAATAGTAAGAAACCGTGATGCATCCACAACAACTGATATATAATGTCGGTTTTCTTGAATCACCTTTGAATTACTTTCACTAATTAGTGTTGCCACTAACGATCCACTGTTAGAATAATTTGCCCGTACTACAGATGATGTTTTGTGGTCCTCAGAATGTTCGCGATGTTTTAAAACCATCCACATTTAACACTTTTTTCCTGTTCATAAAACTGGTTAAAACTTAGGTTAATCGCAACGATTACAGGACATAAATGAATGAGGAATCGCCTATGCCCAGGTCGGCGCTGGAATCTTGAACGAAAGTCACACTAAAACAGAATTTTTGTTACTCGTAGTCAAGTTGGTATTGTAAGCAGGAAAAGTGATATCGTACAGAATACACCACTTAGAAAAGGTGAAAATCGTCTTACTCTTAGAAATTAACTCTCTTATTATTTTATATTTCATTAACGTCAGTTGGGGGAGGGGGTGAAGTGTCTGACTTAGCGTTACTTAAGTATCACACCCGTTCTCTGCGGTGCATGTAACTTTACATGATATGATATGATATTTATTGATATTGATACGAGCCCTTCGGCTGTGCGTATCTTACAATATTGTTACATAAACACCCCGACCTTAAACATGCACCCCATTTATCATACATTCAGAAACATTTATAAACAGAAACATTTGGAAAATAATTACATACTATGTACATATATAAATAGCAATGTGGTCCTCTTCTTGCATTTGAGATTGTTCATTTTCACAACACTACATTACACTCTTCACCTATGCTTGAGCCCCTGCTGTTCCGTACCCTTCACTTTCACTGACTCCTTGCAGCAGTTTCCTGCGCTCCCTCCAAACTGCATGAAAATAGGAGCCCAGGGCTTTGATATTTACATTCGTTATACCACTCCTCTCCTCCCTACATATAGCCTGGATGGTCTGCTCAATGCTGTCCCTTGCACTGTCCCCCCATTTGCGTTGTCTGAGGGGTGTTGACCAAACACACTCGTGTAGGATGTGAGCCCTCGTCTCCTCTCCGCCGCATAACGTGCAGATGGCACGACCGTCCGGCCCCTTGAGTTTGTGTTGCCTCCACCCCCCTAGCAGGAACCAGGCGAATCCACGTCTTTGCTGGTACGTACACGTATCAATATATCGTTTTCTCCCCCATTCCACCCACACCCCTGGCGGTTGTGCGGCGACGAGCGTTACCTTCTCCCTACATTCTGCCATGATGTCTTGCCTGCTACCGTCCACCAACCTCTCCCTTATGATTTGCAACATCCCAGTTTCGCACCTCCCGCCCCTCACCTCTTCCCACAGTTCCCCCAGACCCATTCTGTACAAGTCGTCCTTAATTCCACTTGCCCAGTGGCGTGCGAACCCTTCCTCAATCTGAACTCGCAGACACTGTTCTTTCAGTGAGTCTCCGGCCCCTTGTTCCAGCTTCATCCAGTACTTGAAACTTCTCATCCTCGCTTCGACATCCTCCCTATGTTTTCCCATATCCCTCAGGACGCCACACGTGCTTGCACTCGTGCTGGTTCCCAGTATTTGTTTTAAAAACCGCGCTTGTATCTGATTTGCTACTCGCCCCCCTACCCTCCCCCATAGTTCCGCGCCGTAAAATAGGGTTGCTTTCACCGTTGCTTCATAAATTTGGTCCAGCAATCTCACACTGACTGTAGGGACTTTCCGTTGCAGTCGCTCTACCTTGCCCAGCCCATAACAAGCTTTTCCCTTTCTGCCTTCGATGTGCTTTGTCCACTCCCCTGCCATACTCAGCGTGATGCCTAGATAGGTGAAGCGTTTGACCCTTTCAAGCTCGGAATCCCCATAGGTCCACCGCCATACATTTAAAACAACAGAGTATCTTTTGTCCTGGCAAATTAATCCTAGAGTTCAGAATTTATCAAGGTAACGAAGCGCGGTTACAATTACTTATCTAATTTCGGTAAAGCGTTACTAACACAAGTACCGAAAACGTAACGTTATACTTATGTTACGTTACTCTCCAAGCCTGACCCCGTGGCGGAGTGGTTGGCACATTGCGCTATGACGCCAGGAGTCCTGGGTTCGAATCCCGGCCTAGACATGAATCTTTGTGAGTGTCCATTCATCAATTTCATCATATCGTCACTCATCCCCATCTTCGCAATTAACCAAAAGTGGCACAAAAGCGAAGTAAAATAAAGCAAATCAATCAATCAATTACACTCCAACTCTGCAATTACCTCAGTTATGCTACTTTGGTGGACAAGAAAGTAAGCAGTGGGTATCCATTCGATGGACACAAACCTGCACAAACTTCCCCAAACAATGATATTTTAGTTTGAAAATAGTAAAATATGGAAGTATTCAGTATTACCTGAAAGAAAAAATTCAGCCATTTCTAACTTCCAGTTTATATGGATTTACTTATAAATATACACTTTCACAGCTATACACACTTATTCCATAAGCAGTTCCTAAAATGGTTCACGAATTTGTTTCTCCACTAGTAAGAAAATGTACGGTGTTGTCTTTTTTTTCTTACGCAGTCACAAACGTTCCTTCTATAGACACTTGTATAAAATAAAAAGTGCTTTCAGAAATCGCCACATTATCAGTTTAATGTGTGCTTTTTCATGTGATCGAATTGTATGGACCATCGTAGCAAGATTTCAACACACAGAAAGTGTAAAATTATGATTGTGTGCCTAGTAGACGTGTTTGATGTCCAATAACATTCAAACAGTCGGAGATGAAACAATCCTTCACTGAGACATTTTATTTTTTGTGCTGCTCTATAGGCTAGTCAACTGAAAGGACTGGGTATTATGTCAAATTCTTGCTGAAGTACTTTGCATTTTTTAAAAAATATTTGTACTTTTTTTGTTGTTGATGATGTTTTGTTTTGTGTAGTATCGCTTTTCTGTTACTTTCAGCTAATTCCGACGATGAAGATGGGCGATTATTACATAAAATTGATGAAGTTACACTCACAAAGAACACCCATGCCAGGGCCGGGATTTGAACCAGTGAACAATGGTGGCAAGATCGAAAATATACACTTAATGCACCAGACAATTAAGCTGTCAAACAATATTTGTAATAAACTGCATGTGTTATTAATATTTTACACATATGTTTTATTATTCATTGCAAAAGTGAAAAATAATATTTTGTGTTTTTCATACATTTGAATTTGATCTTAGATGTATTTTTGTCGATTAACTTTTTCAGTTTGACGACTAGGTTTCCAACTTTGACAACTAGGTTTGATGCTCTAGCAGCCAGATGGCACCTTAGTGTCAAGTCCAGTTTTGAACTCTGACCCATACACACAATGAATTAAAGAAATGAATGAAGTGTCACACAGGAAAAGTCCATATTGCCCGGAGACAGATTCCTACGCGTATATGTGTGTGTTGGGAGGGAGGGGGGTGCATGCATGAAGAACGATAGTTCATAGAGCCGACGCGGGCCCGGAAATGACTCATGAACATTGCAGGTGCCCTTTACATGTGCCCCGTATGAAAGGGTCCATTTATTCCCAGCCATAACCACAGGTTGGGGACGTGATATTGCTGGAGCCTCCACGCAGACGCGTCCAGCCACTTGAAAGAAGCCTTTCAACAACTACAAAGGCAATAGTAAGGTTTGGATTCGTACGTACAACTACTAGGGGAAAAGTCGAAATTAAAATGTGAATGTAGGTTTATCGAATAGGAAAATGTGCTCTTAGGCATTTAGACATATGGTTCACTGTTCGCGACTCGTACATCTTGTAATCAAAGGGTCCCGAGGTTCGATCTTCGGTTTGGGTACATTAAATCGTGATTTGTATTCCACTTTAAACTATAGGTTCAGTCACGTTCAGTCTACCTGAGCACAAAGTAAAACTTGAAAACAAATGAGCCGTGTCCCTGTCACAAGATTGTTGTTGTTATTATTATTATTATTATTATTATTATTATTATTAAACTAGAGACACGTCCTTACCAGAACAGACAAGTTAAAACATGGTAAATATATTAAAGATATAAAAATAAATGTATTAACAGAAAAATATCAAGTGGATGCATAAAAAAAATAACCAATATTTTTCACTATTAGAATCTGTTAATTGAATTAATATTCTCGCACACCAGTCTGTGCAGTAGACTCTAATTGAGCAAACAATACCTGAAAGAAACATTTCGTTTTACGATAACCAAAATATAAGCGCTGGTAACCAAACATAAGTTTAGATAGGCGACAAACAAATTATTGCTCTCAGGTATAATTTTATAAAGCAATTGTGCTAATTTGCTTAAGGTTACCAAATTTAGTCAAGTACACCATATATTTTTGTCTATGGTTATTAGAAAGCTCAAGAAAATTGATTAAAAAATCATTTTTTTCTGCGTGTGCTCAAGGAAAAAGAATATTTATTTCTAGATTTTAAATTTCTTCCTTAAATAATATTGTTTACTATTCACTTCTATCATTTTGTTTTTAGTTACTGCGTTCGTACAGCACAGGCAGTGGCGTGCCCAGGGGGGGGGGGGTTGGTGGGGGTAACCCTCCTTTGGCTCAGTATTCCTAAAAAAAGAACATCAAAGGTAGGAAAAGATGGCAAAATGAAGGCTGACTACCAGAAAAAGTGTACATAACCCCTCCCTTTCGAAAATCCTGGGCACGCCACTGAACACAGGACTAATTCTGTACAATAATATTTGACATTTAATATTGTAATATTGTGATACTAATGTGTGAAAAACACATTGAAGAAAACCGAAACTGGACGTTCCGACTTGGTTTTGTCAGGGACGTGGAATTTATTACATCTTTGCTTATAGTGTTGTCTTTGTATTTGTAAGCTCCCTCGGTGATCTGGTAAGCACTAGAAATTTTTGGTTTCCTGGTTTGCCACTGCCATTTGTGGTACCTCTTCCAGTCACTAATAAAAATAAACTTCGTGCAGCTACCGAATAATAACTGCTGGGCTTTCTTCTGATTTCAAAGCCAAGCCGTACTGCACCAATACGAAAGACTAGTCATAACATTGGATTTTCTTACACTATTGTTGATACTGTTGGGAAATTATTATCGCATTATAAGATTGTTTACCTCTAGCGAAAAAGATGAAAACATGAACTGGAACAATGAACTTGAAAGAAAGCCGAAGATATGAATCCCTTTTATCACCAGAACTGCACTCCACGCTATATTTTTGGTTTTCAGTCTTGCTTTGTATGCAAGATCTTGCAGTTCATCTACAGAACTAGGCACAGAATGGGCGCTCTTCTATCCTTTGGCGGACTTTCTGTGTGTGTGTGTGTGTGTGTGTGTGTGTGTGTGTGAGAGAGAGAGAGAGAGAGAGAGAGAGGATCTAAAAATGTCGCGTCTGAGTTTATAAACCCAATTTCGTTTCCTCTGATCAGAAAATCTTTCCCTATGGCTGTGTACAGCAACGGACATTATTTTATTATTATTATTATTATCATTATCAGTCATAGTGGTGGTAGTAGTTGTTGTAGCACCACCACCACCACAAACAGCAGCAACAACAATAAATATAGTAAAACATTAAAATTTTTAAAAATCACAGTTAATCATTCTTTTCCTCACACCAATGTCTTTCACGTGTCCAAAGTCAGTTTTGATTTTATTTTGTTATTGTTGTTGTTTCTCACGAATTGTTTATTGTATAGTAACTTCCTTGTTCTAGAAAAATTTAACTTTCTTTCTTCATAGGACCATTTTTTTTTACAAATAGAAGTTGTATGTTTATACTTGAATTACCAAGAACAGTTCGCTGACTCCGTCTTTGCAGAAATTTGATGAGATAATGACAAAACAGCAAGCATTGCAATTGTGTTGATTTTCTCGTTTTATAAACCTCTTGCATTAAATACAGTTTATTCGAAGCTAGATAATTCGAATCACTAGGCAATTCGAACAATAGTTTATTACCCTTGAAACCACTTTCCTTGAAAAACTTTCCTTCCCGTATGGGCCAACATATGTCTCATGCAGGTATTTGCCTTCCTTCCCGTACAGCCCATGTCCCATGACGTATGTCATGACGTAACGTCATGCAAGATGTCAGTTTTCTGACTATTTTTTTCTCCAACTCTATGGAAGAAAAGCGGATATTTTTTTCCCACCAGACTGCTACACATATGGTGCAATCCGCCTGGATTATTTTCAACCACCCAGTCCCGGCTTTGTCCCCCCACCCCAATTTCAAATTTCTTCAAAAATTAACATTTTTTTCGTTTTCCTCTTCCTCTTCTTCTAAACAATAATGCACAATTGCCATTTCTATTATTTGTGCTTATAGCCTAATCTACTCTGAGCAAAACGAGGTATGATTCGTAACTCTAGGATACTTAGTTTCCAAGATAAAAAAAAATATTACCAGCAGTACAGAATTTCAAATTCGAACTTTTTTCGTGTCGCCTTGGAGTTCGAATTAAAAGAGTCCACTGTATATTAGTTGAATTTATATTTTTCTTATTGCTCTCAATTTTCCTATCGCGAGGATGAGGATTAGTGATGCCTAAGTGAAACTGATGAATGGATGGATACTCACAAAGAATACTCTCATACTCAGGCCGGAACTCGAATGCGGGAACTTCAGTGGCGAGATAGTAAGTCAACCACTCGGCCACAGAGTCGGCTAAATTAATGATGATATTGCTCTTTTTAGCAGCAATATAAAATCGTTAAAATACAATTTTGTCTCACACTGATGATGCTACTTCATGAAGGAGCTACATTTTGGAAATCTGATGGAAATAGGGCCTCCCCGATGGCGTAGTGGCAACGTCGTCGTTTGTATTCAAGGGTTCACGGGTTCGATAACCGCTGGAGGCACATTGCACAGTGCTTCGGATCCCACTTTAAACTGTAGACCCAGTACCGATTAGCTTATTGTGCATTAAGTGGACTTAAAAAAACAATTCTAATTCTAATGGAAATACGTACATGTGACTACTATTAATGAAGGGGAGAAAATCATCACCGGCAGGGTTGAAAATTTATCCCTCTTGCCAAGGATACTTGGCTCTATTGTGGGAAGGGGGAAATCATGGTCATCGCACCCTATATAGTTCTCGCCTTGCTGTTTCCTTTTTCCACCCATCCGCGACACAAGTGGAATATGTGAGTAACAAAAAGCTTTGGAGCAGACATGTGAACCCTGTAATCTTTTTTTTCCAAAGCACTATTTCATCCTTCTAAGGAACGAATGTAAACACCTTTAACAGGTATTGAACTCCCACGTTTTTTGCAGGACAGACCTCTCAGGACCAAGGTCTTTGCATTGTCGCTTTGTGCAGTTTTCTAGCCCTCAGGCTGGGGGGAAAATGTCGCCTGTCAGTTCTGCCGTGTCTGTCGTACTCGCAGTTAATCCAAAGGTAAAAAGGTGACATTAAATAACATGCAATTCTATCGAGTCCGTCCTTGCTTGGCTTGTTCTTCTATTTTATAGTACAGCCGCGAACAAAGATGCGTGTGCTTCAATAGTACATCACCATATGCATTCACTTTATTTTCCGCAGGTCAGGTTCAAGAATTGGATGAAAACTGCCGACATAGCAGAAAATACCTTCTGTAATACCACCAGTGCAAAACCTATTTCTATTTGTTCTATTTTCGTTATTTTTCGTCGTTTTTATATCTCTCTGCGTTAATAGTTATCCTGATGGTGAATGATGAACTGATTAAATAGATGATGAAGCGAACGTACATCCGCTTTGTCCAAGGGCTTCCCCGATGAGGTAGTGGTAACGTTGTCGCCTTGTGATAAAGGGCACCCGGGTTCGATCCCCGGCGGGCGGAGGTATATTTCACAATGACTCGGAACCAACATTAAACGCATCAATGTGGAGGTCTGTGATATGCTTTGGCTGGATGACAAGTTCCCGCAGCATTGGATTGGTCGTAGGGAACCAGTGGAATGGGGTCCTTGATCACCTGGCATAAATCCAATGGATTTTGTCACATGGGGCTACTTAGGTACACTACGAAGATCAGGTACAGGTCCGTGCGAATCGCTGCAGAGTGTCGCGACATTTCACCGGACATAATAATGTCCTGCCTTCTGCGGAACATTATTTTTTTTTTATTATTTGCTTTATTTTACTTCGCCTTTTGTGACACTTTTGGCTAATTTGCGAAGATGGAGATGAGTGATGACATGATGAAATTGATGAATGGACACTTACAAACATCCACGCCCAGGCCAGGATTCGAACCCGGGACACCTAGCGTCGTAGCGCGATGTGCTAACCACTCCGCCACGAGGCTGCGGAACATGGGTACACAACTAAGTTATATTTTGACATTGATACATTTGATGGAGATAACATTGAAAATATATTGCAATGTGATAATAATATAGTAATGTATACATTGATTCATTAATCTATACTGAATAAACGAGGTATGGTTTGTAACTATCATTCCTAGTTTCCAAGATATTAAATTTTATTTAAATGGGTACAGTATTTCAAATTTCGTGCTTAAAACTCGCTGGACGTTGAAGCTAATACCGCTGAAAACAGCCTGGGTTCAAGGCATAATTTCACATGCTTTTATGTGTTCATACATATTATATTTAATAGAAATTGGTTTCGGTGTCAAACAGTGGCGTATTTATAATTGCATTGTGGAAAGCTTTTTTATTTTAATAATAAACTACAAGATTATATTTTAGAATCATAAAACACAACGGTAGTATTTTGTAAAGTAAGAATTTGTAGCTCGACAAGTAATGATTACTATAATATATTTTCTATTCTTTTTGGTTAGATGTCATTTCAGGGAGGAGGGGTATTCAAGCACGATAGTCCATCTTATCCATATCACTGGTGTTAGGTCCTGGTGCTTCTACAAAATCCTCTGAATACTGAAACAGCAGGCACGTATCTAGAAATATGTTTCTGGGGGGGGGGGTCCGAACCAAGTGTCTCAGGAATAATAATAATAATAATAATGTTTAAATTAAAATAATTATATTAAATCAAATTAATACTAATTACAATACATAAATTAATAGATATATTATTATTAGACGACTGTATAAGAATATAGATACAACAGTGCATATTCCTGTAGTTAAGATAGGAATAATTTACATAAAAACAAGTGCTCTGGCAATGAATTAATGTCAAATAGATGAATAATTGAATATTTATCGAATAACAAAAATGATGTTACATGTAGTTGGAGAAAAGTAAGTTTCTGATTAATATCTTATGCATGTTATTTTGAGTAGTAGTGTACATAAATCTTCTTTGTAATGTCATTCAAAGCCGTATGATCCCAATATAATCCTTATCTTCTAATAAGTTCAGAGGAAATTATACAACAAATGCTAAACGAGTATATTTTCATTATTTAATTTTCGTACCTAATAAGTCTTTCGGGTAGGTGGGGGTGGGGGTCCGGACCCCCCCCCGAAATACGTCCTTCGTGTCCTTCAAAGCCGTATGATCCCAATATAATCCTTGTCTTACAATAAGTTCAGAGGAAATTATATAACAACGGCTAAACGAAAATAAAAAATCATTATTTAATTTTAAAACTTGATAAATCTTTCGGAGGTGAGTCCGGACCCATGGCCCCCCTAAATACGTCCTTGTGAAACAGGTCCCTTAACAAAAACGATGTGCTGCACAGGGCTCTTAAAATGAAATAATGTCATTTTAAATTTCATTCATTCATAACCCAATGCAGAGATATACTCCTTGCCGAGACTAAAAGCCATGTAATTCGAGGACCAGTATTTCCATGCCTAGGATGATAAAAGCTGAGGCTGGATTACTACATGCAGCACTCAGCACACAGAGAACCACACAGGACGCCAGAGCCTCGTTTGCCTGTACTACATGAAAGAGAGGTTGGGATTAAAATGGCTTTCCAAAAAGGTCACTCTCTTACAACAATGGCAGGATCCTTATTTTTCTGTTCTGTGTTTCAACATGTACATCGTCACACATATCGTCGTTAATCTCTCATATTAAAACCAAAGCAGTAACAAAGCACGTGTGTTACTAACGATAGCCACGCGCTCAAGAAACATTTGGGTTAGGTAATGTGTAAATTTGTAAGCAATGACGCAAACCATTTCTGGAATATTGCAAAAAAAAAACAAAAAAAAACTACTGCGTTTCAACCTACAATTGTTGATTTCTGACATTGTTACAGTCGCTGATCATCAAGAAGTCACGTTTATTTCTGAGTTAACGTTTCTTTCGTCATCCGCAAAGGAAGAGCTTAGAATTCCTTCGTTGTTAGGTCACGTCGGATGAAGGCTTTCTGCTGTCGAAGGAGATGCGGAGATTGTAAAGTAATTGGTTCGGAACTTTATTCGAATGCTGGGCTCTAGAAGGAAACAATTCACTTTCAATCAGATGTTGAAGTTTTTACGTGACGTCTGTTAAAGGGAAGATTTGAAGCAATCAGTTCGAAGGTAGCGAACGGTGATTTCGTCGATCGTTTTACTTCTAGAAGATGCCAAAAGAGTGAGCAGATATGCACAATATATCAGCCTTGAAATATTCAAGAAACATGTGTATATTTTAGATGCACTGGGCGTCATTAAAGGTATACAGGGTGTTTCCGTGACCATGTTACAAACTTTCAGGGATGATGGAAGGAAACAAAAGCATCAATATGAGATAAGTAACCCCTGTCCAGAAAAGCCTTGTTCAGAAGTTACAAGCCAAACCATAGTGACGAGAAGGGTATGCCAGCAGGTTCACCTGATCTGTTCCCACTTGATTTATTTTGTGGGATCACGTAAAAAGTGTTGTGTACGAGACGCCTGTGGATAACGAAGAAGAACTCCTGGCAAGAATCCTTGCTGCCAGTGACATCGCCCGAACGACTCCAGGAATGTTACAGCGTATGCGACAAAGCTTCTTGCAATGATGTCATGCCTGCATCGATACTGTAGGATGCAAATTTGAACAACTGCTATAAATGCATTAATCTTGGCTAGTTATGTTTGATGTAGTAATTGTAGGGGATAGTAATTTACTTATTAAAGCTACAAAGAAAGAACTTTTTTTTTCCATAAGCATCCCAAATTTTGGTTGAACTTTGGTTTTGTTGAGACTATTTTATGCTCACATGGGCTAATCGGGAGTGGACCTACAGGTAAAGTTGGACCAGAGCTACTGTCGAAGTTTCACATCCTGGAAAAAGGGACTGTATAGAACCTTCTACCTTCCAACAACGGTTTTGATTTATAACTCTTGACTGGGACATTTTCGGATTGAGATTTCTTATCTCTTATGTCCATAAACAAACAACTTATCTGCTAGTTTCTCAAGGTCACATCCTTTTTCCTTTTGTGGGGCCCCTTAAAAGTTTGTGGGTTGCATACCTCTCCTGTCAGAATGGTTTTGGAACCCTTGTAACTTCTGAATGAGGCGTTTCTGGACAGGGGTTTCTTATCTCATATTGATGCTTTTGTCCACTTCGATCATCCCTGAAAGTTTGTAATGTGGTCACGGAAACACCCTATATTACGAGATTCTTTGGGAGAGAGTCTCACCTCAAACACATTCATCTGTTCTGCAGTTTAAATGGATGCATTTTCCTCCAATCACATAAAAAGGTTTTGTGGGTTGATGACGTGCTGTAGACGCAACGACGAAGATGAATGAAGACGAAGCAGACGAGGCATTACATTCACAGAACTCTGAAAATGTAGCTTTATGCACTGCATCACGCGAGGCGCGTTCTAGGCTAACCATGACAGGATGTATTTATTGTGTATCTTAAAATAAATATGCACTGCACACATGAAGGTGCTATGAGTATCTCTATTAACAGAAAGAATATTGCATCTTTTTTATCTCGAATAACCTCATAGTCCCTACTTTGTCAGAGTGTACACAAATAGTTGAACCTGGATCTTGACAATTACTCCATGTTAATACACTGTATCGTACTCTTACATAGCTACAACATGTAGATTAATTCAATAAGCCGTCTGATTATCAAATTCATAAATTGGCGTCGATCTTCTGAAGGTTCCTTGATTAGTTCTTGAAGGTTTTTAAAATAATCTAAAACAGCTCTGAGACATACGTTCATCTCTGCTTGAGGAGCGTGGTGTCGATCACACCATGCAAATATATCGTATCTTGCTTGCAGGAGACAAGTCAGAGTTAAACATCCATTCATCTACAATAATGGAACTGCTGGAACCTTACTGATACTATAGCGAAAATAAAATGAAATTAAAAACTACATTAAGAACGAAACTGTAATGGCATCGAAGAAATGTATCCTTTTGACATTAACAAAATAGGGTGTCAACTTTCCTTGACTATTGAATGGATGCATTCACTCCATGCTAAAACCTTTCTTCGGTGTAACAAGTGAGGTCTGTATCTCTTCACAAGTCTAAATAAAAGGAAGCTTTATCTTTTTCAGAAACCTTTTGTTAGTTACGAGCATCGCCCCTCAAATATGAGAAGATTTGAAATTTAAATGAAAATAGTTGATGTAATTACTACAGGCGCCCGAGCTTCGGAGTGGCTAGAAGGAGAGAGGAAAAGGAAAACAACGTTGAGAAACCATAATGGAAATAGGACCTTGGACTTTTAACATTGTAAATTCGAAAGCGTAATAGTATGTGAGAAGTAAAGACTGGGCAAGCATTAAGAATTCTCTGGAATTAAACCGTGAGTTATGTATTCTTCTTGCTCAACTTCTTATGCAAATGGATAGGAAGCGTTATATGCAGGTTATTTACTCTAAATGACATGACGCAATATCCTCTTTCGTCATTCGGCATCTTCAAGGGAGTAAAAGACAAAAAGCGAAGACATCCAAAGGGAAGGTATGCTGTTGATTGAAATCTTTCCTAGTGCTTCGGTGCTTTGGTTATCTCCAATCGTCACAAGATAATGAATGCGTCCTGGCCTCCAGATGGGTGTTTCATTATGAGTGTCTCTTCAATAATTTCATCTAATTATCATTCATCCTATCGTCGCGATAAGCTAAAAGTGGCAGAAAAGCCACGTAATATAACCGAAATATAAAGATAGAGATGGAATTGGGCGAAACGACACGGGTGTTTTTCATTGCGTTTGTGCCATCATCTATTTCACCAAATCATCATTCATCCTCAACGTCGCAAAGAACTGAAGAGGTACAATAGCACAGAAATCGAAAGAAAGAAACAGGATTATGCGAAACTGAAAGTCATCGATAAATTAGACGAGAGAAAACACGGAAAGAAAACTTCGATGTCTTCCTCTCGAGATAGGAACCCAGGGCTCGTTTATGATCAGCGTGTCGAGCTAATGACTGGACCACTAGTGTGACCTTCGTTGCAACTGCAATGAAACTTTTGAAGATGTTTGTTCGTTGATTTATTGATAACGTTTATTTGTACCATTAGGTTGAACGCGACGAGGAGGCGAATGGGATGGAAGCGAAATTGTAGTGGCCGCTGTTAAAGATATCAATTTGGTATTCATTTGGAGTAATCTTGAAGATGTGTACGAAACCATACATTTTATTGTTTTAGCAGAGAAATAACTGGAAGTTGACAGAAATGTGTAATAGTTGCATGGTGTTTGTAGAAATTCAGTAAAACATGCAAACTCGACTAACACTCGAACACGGGTCTCTGACATGCCATGCGATATTTTTAACAACTAGCTCAGGAATGTTAAATTTTAACGGTAGAACGTTGTAAAATTTACGGTAATTTCATGCAGTGCGATAGACATATATTTAAAATTTATCCTTCATCTCCCTTGGTTAGTTATATGCTCTCCGCTGCTGGGGCGAGAAATGTGACAAATGTTCAATATTTCAGCCAACAAGAATACGGAAATAAGGTTTCGACGTCGAAAATCAACAATCTTTTTGTTCCACGCTGGTAGGATATTTAGATTTTTGTTCTTTTCCTGGCCACGCAAATGTTTGAACGTGGGAAAAGAACACCATGCAGGCCAGAGGCAGAGAATACATTTTCGTGCGCATTGAGACGATATTTTTTATGCCATCGAATAACAATTCCAACGGTTATGATATTGTTGTACTTTTTCTTACTTTTCCCCCCATGTAGGTCTGACAGTAATTGTGAACAATTGTCTGTTTAGCTTACTAATAATGCAATATATCCAGAATCCATAACCCCTTCACAGCAAAGAATATGTGGTGGGCAGCATTTTTACACTGGCCCAAGGATGCAAACACTTTAAATCTAATTCTGAGAATTTACATAAATAGATAGAAAAGCGACGTTTGAGTTTTGGCTTTAAAACACGTTTATAGACTGATCGGGACTGGACCTACAGTTTAAAGTAGGATCCGAATTACTACGTGCCTCGGATACGTTAAGTAACCCAAAATACAAATACAAAATGCTATAATAATAATAATAAAAGTAATGGAGATAATAATAGCATCAGTTGAAGTAATATTAAATCCAGGTTATGCTCTAGGATATTGTTTATGTATCTGTATTTGTATCGCTTAAACACATTATCTTTGGCCCCGCCCCATCCAGAAATCAAGATAAATCGGCACCTGTGGTACGTACAAACAAGTATTTAGAGTAGCTACTTGTTTATCATGGCTCCGTAATAATCGGGAAAGTATTCAGGTTAAAGAATGAATCACAAAATTTTTCATTTATCATTATTTCCATTGTCACAAATACGTAGTTTCTTGTGTTGTGATAACTTATCGTCACGTCTGGCTGGTTTTACCAGATCGATACGAATGAATCATAATGATGTTGAAAATAGAAATATACTTTCTTGTCATTTACTGCAGAATATGTTGTACGTATATGTAAACTTTGCATGATTCTTGAGGAAATTTGTGGCCGTTATGGAGTTGTAGAAATTTCACCATGTTTTTCAATGAGTCCCTAAAAGCGGCAATTTTCACCGGACAGGATAGGCGGTACTTGATCCACATTTGTGAAGAATGAAACAATGCCTGGATATATCAGAAGTGTATGTATGTGTGTTTGCATATGAGTTTAACTTTGCAGCATATGTCTTTGTAATGGTTTTAATTTTTGGGTTTATATTTCCTCTCAAATGTCCTTTTGTACACATATATATTCATAGTTTTGCTGTTCTCTTTGAATACTTTTAGCAGAACCCCTTGACGGAGTGGTCAGTGTAATGTAACGAGTGCACTCACGGCCCCCGAAATGACGTGTCAATCATACCCCGGCACGGGGCCAAACGTCGTTATGTGTACGGGGGACCGGTCGTGACTCACGGTCCAGTTATCAAGTTCGGTACTGAGACGGTCGTTTATTGTCATACTATTGCGAGGCGGAGATTAATACCTTGAAAAGTTACACTGTTTTGTTTACCTTTGATATGTAGATTCGAACAATCATAAAACACTAATGGCATAATATCTGGTACCTGAAAAACGTCAAATAACAACACTGACGAACGGTAAAAAGTGAATATATATATTGTAACAACAAAAATATTGCAATCAACAACTGTTTACAAAGCCTCCTCACACGCTCTCTCATTCATTCTATCTCTCTTTCACACACATGAGGTATTTTTACATGTGAAGTATGGATACAAATCATGGATCTCATTAACATACCATTCCTTTTAATTTTAAACCTTTATGTGAATTTAGGGCATTTGTCTGCCAGCTCCTGTGCTCTTTTAAATTAACTTAAGTGCCAGCCCTCGGAAAGCGGTTAACTAAGACAATTGGGTCGGCGTGGTTAAATCTTTCGTTCGAATGAACGTTTGCACCCAGTCGTATGCACGACATTATACAAGTTTCTCGGACGGGGGCATTAGACACAAGCCTCTCTCGTCCAATGAGAACAACTACTCAATTACATAGGGATGCAAAAACTTAATTGGCTCCAGCTGCCGGAATACACTAATCAATCGTCGGCGCGAGCAAAAATTACCTTAAAAACCACTATGCAACAAATAGTACTACTTCACGCACACGACCTTGCAATAAAAACAACTACGCTTTCCACAATTAAAAAGGACTCATCAGTCAACTATTGACAAATTAAATGGCGCGACGGGGCGGTCGGTTACACAAGAAATGGAGCACACTTTGACAATTTATACTAAATATTAAAGAAATGAAATGGAGCTTCTAACCCTGAATGCAGACAATTAAATTAGAACATCTGAACATGAAATTACCCTTTTTTATAACAATACCAAAACGATTTTTAGACGCGGAAGTTAGGTTTGGGTTTTCCTGAGTAACTTTGCAAATAAGTGAGACTTCGGCGTTAACTGTACGGTGTTGATACTAACGGCGCACGTTTACATGTACATGTGACCCTCTGAAGTATACTGTACCAGACTCTGCTACATGGCGTGGTCCTTCATCTCTCCTGGACGCGGGACTTGCACACGGTTCCTTTGTGGCGAAATTGTCCTCCAAGGTCGATCGCGACGATGAATAATTGCGACGATCTGTTGCACTCGCACCTCCTCAGAACTTCGGGCGTTCATCTCGTCACTAGCGTCGGGTGTACGTGGTCACGCGTCGGTTCGGAATCTCTCTGGTGGCGGGCTTCGATTCGGCGTCGTTCTGGAAGCGTCGTTCTGGAGTCGTCCTTCAATCTCTCCCTCTGGCTTCGATCGGCGTCGTTCTGAAGACGTCCTTCGGGCTTTGGTTGGGACGTCGATCTGAAAGCGTCCTTCGGGCTTTGGGCAGGGGTTGGTTTTTGCGTCGTCTGGCTGGCTTCGGCGTCGTTGCAGGTGTCAGGGAAGCGACGGCCTCCCTTCTCAATCTTCTTTAGCCCTCCATCCTTATGTAGTCCACGCTTGGCAAAAACAAATCACCGCGTAACCTTCACCAAAATAAGGCGCACACTGGTAACTCCCTATCTGCAAGTCGCTCACAGTACGTAATGAAACAAAGTTCACGGACACAAAACAATGATCACGCGAGAGTGTAGCGCGGAGATGCTCTCTCTGTGAAATCCGGGTCAAAACTGTGTCTGGGGTGGTAGCACCGCATATATATAAGAGATTCAAATTCTTCCGTTGAACGGGACGCTCTAGTGGCTTGGCTTCTGTTTCAGAGGGATGGAAATGACCTCTCTCCATTGTCTTGAAACGCGGTCAAGTGCGCGTCGTCGATCCTTGCAGGCTTGAGCTCCAGCTGATCTTCCTGGTCATCCGTGAACATGGGTTCGAACGCCTGCTGCGACTCGAGCCCGGTAGCGGCGAAAATAATCTTCCCTTATCTTCGCGTTGGTGCAAATATGTCATGTTCTAAGCGGCGGCTGTCACTCAAGAAAAACCCGTCCCCAGCTTCCGACGTCTGGCTCGGATACAAGTTTATTCACAAAATAAATCAAACCTCACACTTTCATGTTTGTGCATAAAATGAATCAATAAACAAAAAATAATTTATATCGAACTGCGTTTCACATGTCACTAGATACCGTGACATTTCGCCCTCCTTCCGATCAAAAAATTCTGTAGGCGAATAAAATTTTTCACTACTCAGGGGCACAAAATTTTGACTACAAATTTTTTAACACCCTGTACAAGAAAAGTAAACCAGTTCGATAACACAAAACACATGATATAAATGATACCTGCAATTTACATAATAAATATACATTTTATACACTCTAGGAATTTACACAAAAATAGGATAAATGTACCTCACATCCTGATCAGAATTCAAACCAAAGACTCGCTCGTGCTTTTATATCGCGCTAACCACTCTTGGCGCTTTTCGTCGGAGCAGTTCCACCTTTTGCAGTTCTCAGCATGTTGCGGCGCTAGCGTTTTTCCGGTCGTGCAATCTACCAGTTCAAGTATGTTGGTGGCTAGCTTGCTCTTACACAAATACGGCCCGTCGTACATAAAAAACAGCTTCTTTATCTTTCCCTCAATTTGCGAGCTGAGTCCGTGATTTTTCACGAACACGAGGTCACCTGCTTTAACCCCTGCGCCGTCTCGTGCCCTCTTCTCGTTTGCTGTTTGTCTTGCCTTCCTCGTCCTTTCCACGGCCATTAAGACCTTTTGGTTGGCCGTTAGGTCGTGGTCACCCTCCTTGAGACCGAAGTGGCGGATTACGTCTCTTCGCTGCGTGCTGCCCCACTGAAGCTCTGCGGGCGCGAAACCTAGGGTGTCTGACTCCGTGTTATTGAGAAGGAGCACAATAGATGGAATATGCTTGCTCCATTCGTTATGCTGCTTGTGACAAAATACTCGCAATAGACGATTCATCTCGCAATGCATGCGCTCTACTTTATTCGCCTGCGGTCGGTAGCTCGGTGTCCATATGGGCTTGACAGCATACTCTTCCAACGTCTTCTTCCATAGGCTACTCGTAAACTGGCCTCCTCGGTCGGTGAGCACGTAGCGTGGGGTCCCCATGTGTGCGAAGTAGGTGCCGGTCAATTTCTGAAGTAGTACTTTCGTCGTGGTTGTCCGAACTGGGTACGCCATGAGGAAACGGCTGCATCCATCCATAACGGTGAAAATGTACCTCATTCCGTCGCTGCTCTTCGGAAGTGGTCCCACGCAGTCTGCGAAGACTATCTCCCGCGGCTTTTCCGCCACTAGCGACGTCGGATTCTTGGCCGCCTTCGCACGGTTAGGTTTCGTCTGCATGCAGATTACGCAGTCTCGAGCCCATCTCTTCGCATCCTTGCGCATCCCTCTCCAGAAATAGAGGTGATCGAGATGCCTCCACATCTTCTTCCCGCCGAAATGGCCCGACTTGTCGTGCGCCTCTTCTAAGATTTTCTCCCTCGCTTCAGTTGGAACACACAGCCTCAGGCGTTCGGGGTTGTGGACGTCTACCTTGCATAGGATCCCGTTGGAGATGACGAAATGCTCCTTCACGCGTCGCTGGCGGCGGGCTTCGGCGGGTTGCTGACCCTCCAGGATACGGTAGTACTCCCCGGTCTCGGCATCTTCACGCTGCATTTCTACGAATCGCTCACGACTGAAGATGGTTAAGTACGGGGAATCAAATTGCATAAGATTCACGCGCACCTTGGTTAGTCCCTTTCCTTCGACGTATCTTGACAAGGCGTCTGGAACTACGTTGTCGCGCCCCTTCACATATTCCACATCAAACGAATATTTCTGCAAGTGATGACTCCATCTCGTGAGGCGTCCGCTCCAGTTCTTCGCGCGGTGCAGCCACTGTAGGTTACGGTGGTCTGTCCTTACGACGAAGTGCCCTCCGGCCAGGTAAACATGAAAAATTTCTAGTGCCCAAACTACCGCCAGACACTCGAGCTCGCCGACGGAGTAGTTCCTTTCCGCCCCTCTCAGGGAGCGGCTGGCGTACTGGATGATCCGTTTTCCCCCCTCTTTTTCCTGATACAAGACCGCCCCTAGAGCCGAAATCGAGGCGTCGCTCTGCACATAAAACGTGTCCGAGAGGTCGGCGTGATAAAGGTAAAGCTGCTCACAGACGGCGTCCTTCAGCTTATCCAAGGCTCCTTGGTGTTCGGCTGTCCACTTCCATTTTTTCCCTTGCTTCAGAAGTTCGAACAGTGGGCTCGCAATGTCACTGAAGTTCGGAACGAAGCGGCGGTGCCACGTGAATATTCCCAGCAGGCGCTGCACTCCTTTTCTGGTCGTGGGGGCTTCTAGTTTCCGGATCGTCTCGAACTTCGCTGGATCTTGCCTCACACCTTTTTCATCTATCACGTGTCCCAGAAACTTCACCTCTGATTGGAAAAAGGCCGACTTTTCGAGCTTGATCGTCATTCCCGCTTCTCGCAGCTTGGTGAAGATGATGCTCAAATGTTCAAAATGTTCCGCCACGTCCCTCGAAAAGCACAATATATCGTCCACGTACCATAGGCAAAAATCTTTGACTTCGTCCCCTAGTACCTCCGCCATGGCGTGCGTGAAGGCCTGTACCCCGTTTGATATGCCAAAAGGAACAACAGTAAATTCATACAGGTTATCCTCAAACCCGAAGGCGGTGTATGGCATGCTTTTTTCCGTTAGAGATATTTGCCAAAATCCAGACAGCATGTCTATCTTAGAGAATACCTTTTTGTCGTGGAACAGCTGCAGAGTGTCTTGTAATTTTAATGTCCGGACGCGCTCTAACTTGCACCTTTGGTTCAATCCGCGGAAGTCGCCACAAATTCTAAGGCTACCGTCATTTTTTTTCACAACTAGAAGGGGATTTACATGCACCGCACGTGACTTCCTTATGACCCCCCATTCCAACATCTGCTGCAACTGCCGACGCACTTCCGGGCGGTGCGTAAAAGCGATGGGGTAAGGTTTGCTGACTACCGGTTTTTCTCCCTCAACGACGATTTCGTGCACGTATTTGTTACACCTCCCTGGTAGCTCGGCGAGAACGACGGCATTTTCCTCCAATAGTTCGGCGAACACTCTCTTCTCCCCTATGGTGAGGCTTCCGCAGGAGGCTACCGTTGAATCCACTTTCTCTTTAAGCTTCTCGTGGTGGTTGACCTCGGTGCACAATGCGACGTTTGGCTGGAACCCGCTCTCTTCTCCTTCCCCGGGCTTCATGAACTCGACGTCAAACTCTTCGTCGCGATTAGCCAGAGTTACGAAATGCTTGCCGATATTCAGGACCGAGGCATATCGACTGAGGAAATCCATCCCGATTAACAAGTCGACAGACAAAGACTGGACCACCAAAACTTCAACTTCTACTGGGTGATCGTTCATGGACGCATGCAGAACTGTGTGTCCAAGCGGCTTCTCTCTCGCTTTCCCGGAGAAATCTACGAGTCTGAAATCTCGTAGGTGGCGAAGTTGTGGCCGGCGTACCCCTTCTGTTACTCGCCGCCATGTTGCCTCGGAACAAAGGCTTGCCTCGCACCCCGTATCCAGAAGTCCAGTTACCACCTCGTTTCCAACTCGCAGCTCCACTAACGGTGATCTCGTAGGCCAATGGTCCTCGCGTTTCTCCTCCGCATCCTCATCGCCGTGCATATCTTCGCCCAACCAGGCAGCTCGAATCCGGATTGGCGTGGTTTTTTCTCCTGGGTGGTTCGGCTCGAATTTAGGTGGGTTGGGTGCAGTCTGTCCCGCATCTGAGCCCTGACGCGAGACTCCTAACGGTTTCCCGTGTGGTGGTAATTTGACGGCCCCGGCTGCGGTGATCCATGTCTCGAACCCGGGCCGTTCGCATTCCTAGTCGGGCTCCTCTGGACCCCCATCTGGCCGCGCCTTGTGTTCTCGTTGTCAGAACGCGGGCTCCCCGGTCTACTGTCCGGATGACGTTGGTAATAGCCGTTGCTTACCCGCCCGTTGAAGAAGTTGTTGTTGTCGCTGTTGCCATGGTGACCCGGCGACCTACGGCTCGGTCCACCTCGACGTCTCCTTCCTCGGCACTGGCGTCTGCGTCGCGGTGAAGGCGGATTGTCTAGAAAACGGCTTACTTCGGCTCCTGGAGCGTGTTGCTGCCCACCGTATCTTTGCTGGACCAGATGGACGCGTGGATGCTTATTTCCTCGGCTTCCTTCGTCCTCCGGTCGTCTCCTTTTGTTCCATCTGTCACTCCGCGTCCTCTCGCGTTCTTCCTCGCACTGGTTCAGGTTCTCTAGCGTGAGCGACATGGCTTCTGCATCGAAAACGCACGCCCCGTTGAGATGCCGTCTTATCTCTTGCGGGTAATGATAAATTAGGGCCGCAATTATCTCGGACGTGGTCATCTGGGGCTGGAGAGCCTGGAACTCATTGAACTTACGCCAGAAATATTGTGCAAAAGTAAGTCCCCCGTTCCTGTCGTACCTCTCGTTCCTCAGTTGGATAAGCATCCTTTCCACTTGCATGGGGCGCTGAAAGTGTGTCAAGAACGCTTCCCTAAACGCCGAGTATGAATGAAAGTGTGTTTCATTCCGATCCAGCCAGTTCTTTGCCCGATCTTGCATTAGGCCTTTCAGCACGAGTAATCGCTCCCCATCCGCAAGTCCTAACTCCCGCGCTGTTGCTTCGAATTCCTCGATGAAGGCAGACGGCAAAATCCTGTCGGCCCCGGAGAACTTCTTGAAATGTTTCTTATATTCCGGCGGGAACAGAGCCCTCCTCGCCGGTGCTGGTTCAGATCGTATATCTTCCCGGGTTGAAGTTTGGGCTTCGAACGGTCGCGGCGATGGAAGATGTAGTCCAGGTTCCACTTCGCTTCCCCCGTTGACAAGCGTAGTCGGTCTTGCGTCACTCGCGCGCCTTGAAGACGAGGGGACCGCAGCTGGCTGCGATGACGTCATGGCTGCCGCCTCTCGCGATGATCCCGGAACGTCGGCTACGTTTAGTCGTTTCCATTTTGTCCTCTATTTCCTTTATTTTTTCGGAATTCCCTTCCGCTAGACTCGCTGCTCGCCGTACCTGTCGCTCGAGGGCATCGTTGCTCCGATTACAGGCTGACTCCAGCTGTGCACATTGTTGGCCGATGTGTTGCAAAGCTCCTTCCTGTTCACGCACGCTCTGCGCCAGTGTTGCCACCTTGGCTTCCTGTTCATTGAGGCGAACGTCGGTCCTGGCGATCCTGGATTCGATTCGAGCCTCGGATTCTTGGATCGTCTGAAGGAGCTGTTGCGTCACTTCTTCTCCGGAGGCGCGAACCGTCCCTTGTAGGCGTTCTTCCATTCCTCGCACGTCGGTCTGCATCCCTTGCACCTCAGCCTGCAATCCCTGGATGTTCGTCTGGACCCTGGTTTCCAACCCCTGGATGTTCGTCTGGACCCTGGTTTCCAACCCCTGGATGTTGGCTTGCATCTCGGTTTGCATTTCTTGCATGTTGGCTTGCATCTCGGTTTGCATTTCTTGCATGTTGGCTTGCAACCTCTCGGAGTCGGTACGCATCCCTTGGAGCATCTGGAGGATAAGCTGGAATTGGTTGGCACCACTGCCACTTCCTACGTCATCTTGTTCCTTGCTGTGGTCGCTGTCCGCACGTGACGATGTACCCCCCTGGGCACTTGGTATCTCCCTTTCCATTCCTGGCGGGCTCTTGCACTGGAGACAAACCGGTCCGGAATCTCCCTCGCTGTCGACTTCGAAATCATGAAATTCCTGTCCACAAACCTTGCAAACCATCATGACGTCACTCTTGTTCAAACAGTCTATGCGACGATTTCTTAATCTCATGAAGGCCTTTCCTTAATTATCTGCTCAATCTTCTGTCGCACTTAGGAACAGTTACGCAAACTTACGCGAGTTCACACAAAATGTGAATTACAAATCGATACATAAAAAGAAAAAGGAGGTCCGTCGGGAATCCCTTATCCCGCAACTCAGCCTGATGCCATAAATTACGCCAAAAACCAAAAAAATGCACAAAAAGTACATAAAAAATGCCCTATGCAGCTGCCCTTGCTGCTTTCGCCGAAAAAAAAATATCTGCCCTATTGTTACCAATTACGCCCAATAACGTGTCCTTACACGTGAACCTACGACAATTACATCAAAATAACCCTCGAAATACAAAACGAAAAACACACAATCATCAGGAACCTAACACAAGAATTTTATGCATGACGTATACAACAATGAAATTTCTACCGCTCTCGCAACCTGGCTTTCCTGGAAAGACATGACAAAAGTTGCCGTCCCATGTTCGCGGCGCCAAATGTAACGAGTGCACTCACGGCCCCCGAAATGACGTGTCAATCATACCCCGGCACGGGGCCAAACGTCGTTATGTGTACGGGGGACCGGTCGTGACTCACGGTCCAGTTATCAAGTTCGGTACTGAGACGGTCGTTTATTGTCATACTATTGCGAGGCGGAGATTAATACCTTGAAAAGTTACACTGTTTTGTTTACCTTTGATATGTAGATTCGAACAATCATAAAACACTAATGGCATAATATCTGGTACCTGAAAAACGTCAAATAACAACACTGACGAACGGTAAAAAGTGAATATATATATTGTAACAACAAAAATATTGCAATCAACAACTGTTTACAAAGCCTCCTCACACGCTCTCTCATTCATTCTATCTCTCTTTCACACACATGAGGTATTTTTACATGTGAAGTATGGATACAAATCATGGATCTCATTAACATACCATTCCTTTTAATTTTAAACCTTTATGTGAATTTAGGGCATTTGTCTGCCAGCTCCTGTGCTCTTTTAAATTAACTTAAGTGCCAGCCCTCGGAAAGCGGTTAACTAAGACAATTGGGTCGGCGTGGTTAAATCTTTCGTTCGAATGAACGTTTGCACCCAGTCGTATGCACGACATTATACAAGTTTCTCGGACGGGGGCATTAGACACAAGCCTCTCTCGTCCAATGAGAACAACTACTCAATTACATAGGGATGCAAAAACTTAATTGGCTCCAGCTGCCGGAATACACTAATCAATCGTCGGCGCGAGCAAAAATTACCTTAAAAACCACTATGCAACAAATAGTACTACTTCACGCACACGACCTTGCAATAAAAACAACTACGCTTTCCACAATTAAAAAGGACTCATCAGTCAACTATTGACAAATTAAATGGCGCGACGGGGCGGTCGGTTACACAAGAAATGGAGCACACTTTGACAATTTATACTAAATATTAAAGAAATGAAATGGAGCTTCTAACCCTGAATGCAGACAATTAAATTAGAACATCTGAACATGAAATTACCCTTTTTTATAACAATACCAAAACGATTTTTAGACGCGGAAGTTAGGTTTGGGTTTTCCTGAGTAACTTTGCAAATAAGTGAGACTTCGGCGTTAACTGTACGGTGTTGATACTAACGGCGCACGTTTACATGTACATGTGACCCTCTGAAGTATACTGTACCAGACTCTGCTACATGGCGTGGTCCTTCATCTCTCCTGGACGCGGGACTTGCACACGGTTCCTTTGTGGCGAAATTGTCCTCCAAGGTCGATCGCGACGATGAATAATTGCGACGATCTGTTGCACTCGCACCTCCTCAGAACTTCGGGCGTTCATCTCGTCACTAGCGTCGGGTGTACGTGGTCACGCGTCGGTTCGGAATCTCTCTGGTGGCGGGCTTCGATTCGGCGTCGTTCTGGAAGCGTCGTTCTGGAGTCGTCCTTCAATCTCTCCCTCTGGCTTCGATCGGCGTCGTTCTGAAGACGTCCTTCGGGCTTTGGTTGGGACGTCGATCTGAAAGCGTCCTTCGGGCTTTGGGCAGGGGTTGGTTTTTGCGTCGTCTGGCTGGCTTCGGCGTCGTTGCAGGTGTCAGGGAAGCGACGGCCTCCCTTCTCAATCTTCTTTAGCCCTCCATCCTTATGTAGTCCACGCTTGGCAAAAACAAATCACCGCGTAACCTTCACCAAAATAAGGCGCACACTGGTAACTCCCTATCTGCAAGTCGCTCACAGTACGTAAGGAAACAAAGTTCACGGACACAAAACAATGATCACGCGAGAGTGTCTCTCTGTGAAATCCGGGTCAAAACTGTGTCTGGGGTGGTAGCACCGCATATATATAAGAGATTCAAATTCTTCCGTTGAACGGGACGCTCTAGTGGCTTGGCTTCTGTTTCAGAGGGATGGAAATGACCTCTCTCCATTGTCTTGAAACGCGGTCAAGTGCGCGTCGTCGATCCTTGCAGGCTTGAGCTCCAGCTGATCTTCCTGGTCATCCGTGAACATGGGTTCGAACGCCTGCTGCGACTCGAGCCCGGTAGCGGCGAAAATAATCTTCCCTTATCTTCGCGTTGGTGCAAATATGTCATGTTCTAAGCGGCGGCTGTCACTCAAGAAAAACCCGTCCCCAGCTTCCGACGTCTGGCTCGGATACAAGTTTATTCACAAAATAAATCAAACCTCACACTTTCATGTTTGTGCATAAAATGAATCAATAAACAAAAAATAATTTATATCGAACTGCGTTTCACATGTCACTAGATACCGTGACAGTAACATGCCGGGAAACCAGAGGTTTAGGGTTCGAACTATGGTCAGGATGAAAGCTTCATTACGTTTGATACATCACCAATTTCATCAGATAATCCTTCATCTTCATCGTCTCGTCGCTACATCTTTAAGTAGAATGTAATCTACTAATATGTAAGCCACCACTGGTGCGCCTTAATAACAAAGTTATAATCGAAATTACTAGACCCAGCCGAGTTAAATCATGAAACAACGTTTATTTCGGTACAAAATTCGAGATCTTTATAGCGGATGATGAAAACGCAAGAAGGATCACAAACACCCACGCATTGTCCAGAAATCGAACCAAGGACACAGTGGCGTGTTCTGGAGTGTGTAAGGTGGGGTATTTAGTAGCCAGGGGTATATTTTACTATTTTTTCGTTCTGAATATATTTTCTTTAAAAAAAACTATCGTGGCGATTAGCCAAACGTATCAGGAAGAGATGCAAAATTAATCAAATCTAATCAAAATTAGAGAAGCTGGGCCAAAAGGAAGGCGGCAAAGGTGTCTAGTTCACGTTGTTTATACACCATCTTTGTCCGCTGTACGAACCTAATCAATGTAAACAAATAGAAAAGAAATGGGGAAAAACTATTTCTCAGAAGTCACGTGGTTCTGTTTATATCAGCTTCTTTCTTGCAATCGGTGGAAAGTATAGGTACACTTTGGAGGTCGTAACTCAAGGGCTTTGTAAAATGTGTCATGCTCATAAAGCAGATGTTTTTTTTTTTATATATAATTCATTCGGTCATAAGTTTTGTAGTTAGCTTATAATTTGTTGGTTTCGGAGCATTAACATATTGCATAATTATATTCGGTGTTGTTAACATCCGGAGACTTTTATTTATCCTGCATTTGTTTATCACACAACTGATCCTAGCGGTTTTTCCTGGTAAATGTGTCTCATTCTAAGTCATCTTTCGCTGAAGAAAGGAACAGTCAACGATCTTTGTCCTCGACATGTGACCCATGAGTGTGTTGTAAAGAACAAATGACGTAACTGAATGTTAAAAATAAAGAGAAGAGAGAGGGGAAATAGAAAAATTGCGTAATAGCAATTTCCTTGAAAGAAACGTAATGAACAGTTAGTTAGCTAGATCCTGCTAGCAGCAATATCATCATCAAAATGCGTCTTACAAATAAAATACTCTCACCATGACTATGTATGGGGGGAAAACAGTTCCTTATTATTATTTATTCGGCCCTTCAACCCAATATAATTAAAGGGTTACGAGTATGATTCTCTATGGTACACGTTTTACTGATTTATATCACATTTTAGCCCGACCTCCATATCGGAGTGGTTATCCCAGCGCGCTGCGGCGCCAGGGATCCCGGGTTCGATTCCCGGCCTTGCCATGGGTGTTCTTTGTGAGTGCCCCTTCATCAATTTCATCGTATCATCGCTCATCCTCATCTTCGAGATTAGCCAAAAGTGGAAGAAAAGCAAAGTAAAATAAACTGAATCAATTACTCAATCAATCAAATCAATATGTTTATAAGATGGGCATCCTTTGACCATTTTTTACACCATAATTTTTAAATTATATTGTTGGAGTTAATTTCACGTGCAGGCAAGTACCGGCACTGGATTTACATCTAAGTGACATCCAAATAGCCTTCTCATCGACGTACCCAAATAATTCATAACCCACACTCGCTTGTTTAATATACTATAAAATTTTGATCCAAGGTTCCTGATTAGTGATTACATTATTAAAAATCATTGAAACAGTAATAGGGGCCTCCCCGATATTGTCGATCTCCGTTGCGGAGTGGTTAGCACATCGCGCTACGACGCCCCAGGGGTATCGGGGTTCTAATCTCAAGTAAGCCGGATGTTTGTGTTTATCCTCAGTGAGAAAATGAGTAAAATCACAAGGAAAAACTGGTATATGTGAAAACAGAGAAAAATAATAGTTGTTCGCTTCCACTTGAAACTGTGGGTCCAGTCCGGATTAGCCTTCCTGTGCATAAAGTAGACCTAAAACCAAAATCAAACAAACAAAACAGTAATCTTAAAGTATAAATTTGAATCTTCAATAATATTACACGTTCGATTGCTGGTGGAGGCACATTACACAATGGTTCAGATCCCATTTTAAACAACTGTAGGTCAAGTCCCGATTAACCAGTCTAGCAAAAAGTGGACTTCAATTTTTTGAGTATGTTCGGATCGCGCACTATATATCTGATATGTGGTGCAGAAAGTGATCATCAATTGGTTGATTAATTGAGTCAATTGATGACCAACTCCCTGTTAATGTTGTAACATAAAAAGTTAAAGCTTCCCTCTGTGTATTCCAACATGCCGTGAATGTATATGGGGATATTATTATTATTATAATTTGAAGTAGGGTTACACTTAAGCTTACGGTTCACTTTACAGTGATTATCTAACTGTAAAAAATAGCTTTTTGCCCTACATGAATTAATGTGTTGAGCTATTTAGTTGTTAATTGTTTACAGATATACAGAATATGGAAATTACAAATGTATATAATTTAAAAACATAAGAAAGAAAAGTGAGTAGTTTTGTATCTAGCATATGTGAAGGAGACAATGAGGTAAATGGAGGTAGGATCCCACACATTCACAATCACGGCCATTTGTAGAAGTGGTGTGCTCAGCACCACGCGCCGGCTGCCTTTACGAAATAACAAAAGTACATTGGTTTATTTGAATGGACTATTGACTTGATTGGAAAGATTGGAAAAGGGTTTTAAAAAGTCCCGTGGCAATGTGTAATAGATTTCAGCTAAGTGCTAAGGTGATATGCATGGGGGAGGCTGTTGTGCAAGGTGCCATGGAAACGGACAAGAGCTGCGGTTGTTGAGTTGATTGCAAGTAAAGAAACGCCACCCACCGCCTGTCAGTTGGGAGATATGCGTAGTGAAAACAAGGTCAAACATTGCAGACCTAAAAGTGGAATCCGCAGCCGTGAAAATAAATAGACAGCTCCACCGTAGGCTTTGTCGCTTAGAGGAAGGTTTGTGCGGAGAGCCCACACGAACTTAGGTCCAGAAGGCGAAAACTACAAACAACGTTAGATCAAAGCGAAGGCGCTCAAACGTAGTGTCGATCGGAGTCCACTTGCGATGCAAAGCGCAAACCTGCTTCTCTCTCTCTCTCTCTCTCTCCCTCGCTCCCCCCCTCTCTCTCTCTTTGGTTCTCTCCGTCTACGTGTGTGCTATTGATCTGGTAGTGCACATTAGATATGCTTTTCAAATAGCATTCACGCCTCGAAGATTCACGCACTGAGGAGGAAAACGTCGTTTGCTTTAGAGTGGTCCATTTGGAAATAGAACTTGGTTCAATCTCTTTATTATCTAGTAAATTTTCTATTTCTGATCCTTCCAGACTGTCTGAAATGTTCTTGTTTAAATAAACGGTTGATACTTTACGAAGATGGAAGACTTGCATTCGACATCAGTTTTCTTTCACTAATCAAATAGGATTTTCGTAATAAGATGTTTTTTTTTCTAATATAATATCTGGTTCCACACCCTTGTTTTGTTCTAATAGAGAGGGAATTGTGCTGATGCTAAAGCAGATGTTGTCCTCTACTTATTGGCGTGTGTTTTCAATTAATTCCTAACATTACGGAAAACAGAGTGATTGAACATGGTGAAGGACAATTCGCCTACTAATACCTTTTCAGTCGATTGTACTTTAGACATTTGCTATTTACAGTGAGAGTTCAGCAAAACCAAAGATAGAAGGGTAGAATCTCAGGTTCATAGTTCTTAATATTATGTTCTTTCCTTTTATCATCATCATCATCTATTCATACAGTTTTAGTTAGCCCAGTGATATAAATATGCGACGTACTACTCAAATAAACAATCAAGCAGTGTACTGACTTTCGATCTCAAGTACATACTTATTTCGTTTTCGATAATGTCAACATTCCCAATTACTTGACTCTAGATCGGTCTCGTAAGGCTCCCTCTCCCAATCTGGCTGGCCAGACAGACTAGATAAAAGCTGGTTTCGGACAGGCTTAAAAGTCACATTTAGAGATGAAGCTATCCCTCAAAGTAAATCTTGTAACAAACAGAAGATGTGTACTTGACGACAGATCATCGGGAAACATCTAGCCTATCCCAATGTAACCAAAAATAACATCGTCTTACCTTGACTTAAATTTTATTTTACTGCCAAGGTACTTCCTTGTAACCGCTGCCAAAATAGTTTGTACCTTGCTGTTAAACAGGGCTTGAGGCTGCGTTGTTTTCCTTAAATTTATCTGTCGTGGTGTTCGGTCAAAGGAAACTCCGAGGAACGTATCTCGTTCAATAATTTTCTTTGAACTTCCCAATTAGAATAAATAAAATATTGTGGATGTAATGCTCTTCATTTCTATGTTAGGGGCGATGGATCTAGCACTTTTCTTCTCACGCAACAAAAGTGAACATTAATGTTAATGATTAGAAAGACAGTAAGCCATAAAGTGAAGTCAGCAACAGAATATGCGGTTTAGAATACATGACAAGAAAATTGATAGGTTAATATGAAAAGCTTGGTTGCAAGTAAACACTGAAAAAACAAAGCACAAGACAAATTGGCATTACTCATTAGTATTAGAAAATGAAGAAGGACACATTAAAAGTTGCATTTTGTGGGGTCGCTATATTGCACACTTCTAACATATCTAACATTTCACTATCTCTTCACAAAATCAAATATTTTCCACGAGTGAATTTTATTTAGTCGATATACGATATTTAGTTATACACCCTACATTGTAGTGTACTAAAAATCTCAAACAAGACGAGACTCAAGTAGGGGCAAAAATTTGTGGAAAGTAACTAAGACAACGTGTACTGTTCAGTTGACAATGATTTTAAGCTGTATTTTTATTTTATAATCAGGTTCGTGTGCAACTACCTGTTTAACTTCAGAATCAGTAATACTTGCCACTACCTGTCTACATAGGACAACAAGCCCGCAGTTGGAACTTAATCCAGTAGTGCTACTTTTGTAACTCATCTTACATTAGTCAAATCTCTGAGTCAGGATTAGATACCATCAGATGATAAGCATGTGATACTGTATCACGTGAATAACAGGGCACAGATTTCCAGTAAAATCTTGCATGACTAAGTGAGAACTAACCAGACATGCGTATCAAGTGGAGGTAGCCATCACATCCGCAGACTGTTGACATTACGTAATGTTATTACTCACCGCTTTCTATGGTTTGTGAATGGACGACTTAAAAATATCTCACTTGAAGGATAGCACTGTGTAGTATTCATACGTGTACCCTCACTTCTGTACAACACTACACCTCGGTTACGCAACAGCTTTTTGAGGAAACTTCTTTCTTTCACTGGCATCGAGTCCCGGCGTCAATGAAGTCCGACATTCCTGCTCTTCCAATTGTTCTTCTCCCTCACAATTCTCGGTCAACACCGAAAGATGGTGGGATGAGAACGCAGAACTGTTAGTCTCAAAGGCGAGAGAATCAAGTTTTCGGCTAAGCAGGAACTCTGTACAACTACAAAGTGTTGCAAAAAAGGTAACTGAACATTGTGGCTTCTGGACACTTTCAGTTACATCTTTATTGCAACATCCTGTAGTTAATATTAATGGGAAATATGTGCATTTTCAATCGATATTACAAGGGCAAATAATCCCACTTTCCAGTGTGTAACCATGGCAGCGCCGAGAAAAAAAAACAACGTAAAACTTAGTCTGAATTGAAAAGAATATACCCATACCTGCCTTTGACAATTAATTGATTGATTGAATTGCTTTATTTTACTTCGCTTCTTGTGCCACTTTTGGCTAATTTGCGAAGATGAGGATGAGTGACGATATGATGAACTTGATGAATGGATACTCACAAATATCCATGCCCAGGCCAGGATTCGAACTCGGGACCCCTGGCGTCAACGATCATCAACGTGAAGAAAAGTTTTGACAAAGTTCGCTTTAAGTCCACTTTATTCGCATATAGACTAGTGAGAACCGGACCTCAATTTAAAATAAGATCTGAACCAGCGTGCAAATGCCTTCAGTGCGAATCGAACACTAACCTCTTGACTACAAGGCGACAGCAATATCAATTATACTATCGGGGGTGCCATCAATGTCAAGGTATGTACCAATAATGGTTTTAATGACTATTCGCAACGAATGGCGATGAGATGGAATTGATGAAGGGGCAATCACAAACATATGAACGACACAAGACGAACAACACTGAATGTGGGTGTGGGAGCAGGAACCAGAGCCTCGTTAGTCTGCAAGAATGCAATTTGGGGTGCGCTTGTGCTACGTGAATGAGAGGCTGACATTTTGCGTGATAACAGGAACCTCCCAGGAACGGTTGGATTTGCATCCATTATTATTTTCCGTCTCTTTTCTGCCACTTTAGTTAATATCGGCGATGACAATGGATAATGATATGAAACTGATAAAGGGTCTCGAAGTGGGTCGACCTTTCAGTCCAATTGACCAGGCGGTTTTGACTGCCAGGGCTAACTGCCTAGAAGTGCCTAAAATGAATAATATTCCAACAGTGTAAAGAGTGATTTCTTTGCGTTTCTGTTCAGGTTCCCCCACTGGTGGATTCAGGTGTGCAACCCCGCCCTCTTAACCCTCCAGTTGCCAAGCTTTTCGACACCTTTATTTTACCAAGCGGGGTATTTTGACTACCCCAATACAATTTTGTGATTTAATGTAATATTTGTTTTTAGATTCTGTTATTTTCAATGAATAGCTTTATTTAGTATTGAAATACAGTTTTTCAAATTATTAAAAGTATTTAAACTGAACATAAACACCGTATGGTGACACTAGTGCAGCGTTGCCATGTATGCGCGCTGTAATTCAACTCAACAATAGTAACCTGAAACAATAGAGTACAATATATGTTATTTGAGCTAAATAATGGATGTATGGTAAAACTCACCAATGGAAACATTAAATAACGAAGATGAATGAGAGACATATTTCATAAAACCTTCATTTTTGACAAATAAGAAGATAAGACATCTCATACCAAGCGGGGTAGTCGCACAACCCCACCAATATATCCTTTCAATAATAACTATAAAAACAAAAAAATTGGGTCGGTCACGAGTGTAAATACAATTTCAATCATTTTAGGATGAAGTCATGAAACCACAAGTATGTAGCTCTTCAGATAAAATTATTATAGGGAAAAATCAATCTCAACCGATATGAGTAAGAAGCCTGTCCCCCCCCCTCCCTTCCCTTGACAAAGTGCGTAGCAGGTGACAATTTAAAAAAGTCCCGCGCCTCAAGTGAAAACCTGTGTGTGCTTGTTTTCTAGTGTTGGGCGATATATTATCCAGACGATATATCGCGATATGGAAAAAATATCGATCAGGCGATATCAACTTTTCGATATATCGTCACGATATTTTGACGATATGTATCGTGTCGGCGATATATCGTCACGATATTTTGACGATGTATATCATGTCGGCGATATATCGTCCCGATATTTTAGCGATATATATATAGTGTCGACGATATATCGTCACGATATTTTGGCGATGTATATCGTGGAGACGATATATCGACGATATCACGATACTGAAAATATATCGTATGGTATCGTCTGTGACGACATTTTCTTGACGATATATCGCGATATCAAATTTCCGATATCGTCAATCCCTATTGTTTTCCCTCACAACCGGACCGAGCGCGAATTTCGATACCGAATATTTCGGGTTGGAGTCCCGCCCTGGGCATCATTCCCTTGTGAATCAATTGAATCGAATCATCGTGCATCCTCATCGGTCCGAATAGCCAAACGTGGAAGAAAATCAAAGCAAAACAATGAACTACAAAGGACATTCAGACTAAAAAATTAAGCTTGTTACTTTTTATTGACTTTAATATACCCACGCAGGCCCGTACACAGGGGAGAGGCCATGGGGGGCCATGCTTCCCCCTACAGCCATGAAATTTTTAAATGTGAACATATAAAAAGCTACGAAAATAATATCGACGAATTTTCAAACGTGCAAAAATTGGAATTTTGTTCTTTCATAAATGAATGTGTTTGTTGTGTAGAGAGGCAGTCAGTCTAAAAAAGTCTGCGATATGAGGTAGTTTTAGTTTTACAACCATTGATGCAAAGCTACCATTAATGGCGGTGATTGGAGGGGCGTGCGGTGGTTGCCCTCCCACTATTTCTACCTTTCCTTCTACGCTATGGCCTGCCTTTTAATACTAAGTCTTGTGTGCCCAGACCCGGTGGAGGCACATAGTGATTCGGATCCCACTTTAAACTGTAGGTCCAGGCCCAATTAGTCTATCTGTGCATAAAAGTGGACGTAAAACTCAAATTTATCTACTAAGAGCAAGTAAATTGTCCTTGCCCCAGTTTTGGCACCCAATCGCCGCTACTGGCAACCAGGTGAAAATGTCTCTCTCCTTTTTTTTTTTTTTTTGGTTAACCATGCACCGCTACGATCCTTCGTAGCGAGCTATGGGTTTAACTCTCATTTAGTCCTTTATTGTAATAATAATTGCTATGCGTGTAATTTAATTTACAAATATATTACTTTCTAAATATAGAATTATCGTTGCTGTTCAATGGTTCTGGTATAAGAAAACAAAGGAAAATTGAAAACATTTTGAATTTGCGAAACTCAGAACTATCCGAATACTATATCGGCGTTTGGGTGTCAAAACTGGGGAAAGGGGGGGGGGGCAAGAACAGTTATTTTCTCTTGGTAGACCAACATTTAGAGGGCATAGTATGGGGGCAAAAGTGGCAAAAAAGTCTGGGCAACTGCCCCCAGGTCCCCCCAAATAGACGCCACTGTTTGTGTGTGTGTGTGTGTGTGTGTGTGTGTGTGTGTGTGTGTATACACTGCCCTCCAGAAATTAAGCAACAATAAGAAAATGTGAGGTACAAGAGAAAACAGTTGTAGAAAAGAGAAGAAGAGTGGTGGGCACGCTGAAAGAAAGCAACGAATGCGTTAGGGATCATATCCCTTATTAGTGTCAGACACCGGTCACTTTCGTTACAAATAAAATATGTACACCCTCCGGCCTTGTGTTTGATTCTATTGGATGATCACCATTTGTTGCTTAATTTATGGAGAGCAGTGTATATACACGGATCTGGCCCCTCCCTCAAAAAATCCTGGGTACGGACCTGTCCACGTAACTTCTTGTGAAATTGAGAGGATTTTTCTAAGTACAAAACGTTACGTGAATTCAGATCAGTTGTTAATATACGTGCACTATAACTTTCTATTGTTTGGGACCTCCCTAATGGCGTAGTAATAACTTCTTCACCTTGTAATCAAGGGGTTCCGGGTTGGAGCCACATAGTCCAGTCCCGATTAGCCCACCTGTGCATAAAGTGGACTTACAACTCAAAACGCGTAGCAGCCAGAGATTTTACTGCAATAAGCTCACTCTAACTTAGATAACTACACCCAATTGTTGCGCGGGTGACTCGAGTTCGATTTTCGAGATCGGGGATTTCAAGCGGAAACTTTCCAGCAACACCCATGCATGAAGCGGCTCTGTGGTTCATTTAGCCTCTAATAAATGGTTACCATTAGGTAACCCTGGAGAGTAAAGATGACCGGAACGTGGTGCTGATCACATTACCTCAATAAATGGCCGAGATTGTGAATGTGTGGACCTTTACATTTACCATGTGCCTTCGTGGCATGTTCCAATGTACAGGGGGTAGCTTGTCTTTTTTATGTGGACAAATATCCCTTGTTTTTATTTCCATATACGATATTATATTTTATTGTTATCATCGCAATGGTTAGAAATACAAATACAAATGTATAATGTATTTGGCAAATCGCGTCAGTGAGCATGAATGGTAACAAATGAAAATGATGAAGGGACAAGCACCAATGGACAGGACACAGACACACACAGTAGTTCTATTCCCATTTTGAACTGTATGCCCATTCCCGATTAGCCTATCTGTGCATAACTTGACTTAAAACTCAACCTGGACCTCCCCGATAACGTAGTGGTGACGTCGTCGCCTTGTAATCAAGGGGTCCCGGGTTCTGCTCCAAACCATCGTGAGCCAATAGCTTCTCAGTCACGCCTGAGGTGTTCTGTTTCCACATCCGAAAGGCCACCACCGATTCAGCGTCTTATATGTACAGTAGTTTACAAGTCGCCTAACATTTGCGCGATCACCTGCTACTACTACAAGGATTGGCTGCGATGCGTAGTTCCACAAGCGCTTCTCAATCTCCGGAGCCTTGAACTCGATCCTAATGACCTGCACGTGGTGTATATTGTTGCTATGCATGTCCCAGTTCCAACTGTTGCCATTCAAAGATTTTGCACCGAGGGATTACAAGCTCAACATTACAAGACATGAAATGCGGTTACGCAAAAACAAAGGTTGCATGAGCTGTCGGTTTTTATCTTGACAACACGGAAACTGCTTTTCTCCTCTGCGTAGAACATTGGACGAAACGAGGTTTTTCCTTTTCTACAAGGAAATAAAAAGTTTTTTTATTATTTTTATTTTTAAGTCCAGTTTTCTAAGTTCACTTTATGCTCAGATAGGCTAATCATCACTATGCTTATGGTTTAAAGTGGAATCCGAACCATTTTGAGGCGCCCCCCGTGGCGGAGTGGTTAGCACATCGCGCTACGACGCCGGGTGTCCCGGGTTCGAATCCTGGCTCGGACATGGATGATTGTCTGTCCTGAAAAGTCCTGAAATTGAAATATGAGTGAATGAAGTGTGATGGGGGAAGCTTCCGCATAGGGTCGTTCCTTTTAAAAAAAGAAAAACAAAGAGTGGTTAGAACATCCCGCTACCACGCCAGGGGTCCCGGGTTCGAATCCTAGCCTGGGCATGGATGATTGTGAGTGTCCATTCATATATGTCATCCATAACTCATGCCCATCTTCGCAAATTAGCCAAAAGTGGCAAAAATTTGAAGTAAAATAAAGCAAATCAATTAATCAATCGATCCATTTTGCAATGTATCCCCCTCCCCCCGTGGGTGGAACTCGGGACCCTATGATTACAAATCCATAGCGTAGTCACAACACCATCAAGGAGGCCCTATATCCTATTTACTAATTTATTTCTTATAAAATATAACTTACAGTCTACCGTAAGGTCTACAGGTCTGTCGACTTCCCCTGGAGATTCACAATTGTAATTTCAATTAAAACAGAAAAGTTTATATTTATGATAGTTGATAAAATAAATAGATCCCAATTAATTAAATAGGAAAATAAGAGAAGGAAAATGCTTTAGTTTGAAAAGTGGACTTAAAAATGCAAAAACCAGAACAGAACTTCCACTGCTTCAACCAAAAACTTCATTAAGAGTTTTCCAATTTCCACAAACAAAAAAAAATACCTTATTTTCGAAAATTTTCCTTCATTTAGGCGGTGTTAAAATAAAGCAAACTATGGGAATGATTCTGTATGTCAACATATTAATGATCGGAAATCTGAAAAAGAAATATAATGAAATTAAAATTGTCAGATATTTCGTTATCTGGTGTATTGAGTAGGAGAGTCTCTCCAATAATGCTGATATAATAATCAAAGATTTTACTTTTATTATTATTATTATTATTATTATTATTATTATTATTATTATTATTATTATTAATGTTGATGTATTTGATATCAACAACCCAATTCTCCTTCTAAAATTTCTGACGACCACCATGCTTAAATAAAACCTTCTGTGTATTGCTGGTCTATAGTTATTAACCTCATAACGGGAAAGTCTTCGAATCTGTGTATTGATGTTTCCTTCGTGTATCAGGTTCGATCGGTTATGATGGAGAATTGAAAAACCAAAAGTCCCAATTCCATGTGTGAGCTAAGGGATGAAGGGGTTGATATCCCCCACGAGACTTCCAAAGGTAACAACACGGCATCAGTTAACACGGCGATCATTCTGCCTCCTTTAAAGTCTAAAATTAAGATTTCGCCCCAACTTTCGTCAATTAGGCCTAACAAAAGAGTAAACGTTGTCATTACGCTACCGCGGTGTATATAAATCGTAGTATGATATGTATTGTATGTACGTCGAACCCTGAGAAAATGCTCTTATGCTCCTCCTTTTACTAGAATTTCCTGTCTTGCTTAGAAGAATACATCGTGCCACTGTCTCCGAGAGGACCATTTACCTCGTTGTTTATCGCTTGAACGCTCTGAAGAGAGCCCATATATTGTTTACATTGTAAATATCCTCAACAAACCTGAAGTGTAAGGACACTCACATTTAAACTATGAACAACATAATTTGAATACAATCACTTCCATTTTAAAGTATAATAGAACTACCTTAAAACAAACATCGCTCTGGTAAGTTTCTCAGGACAAAATTATAATTAGGCACATGATATTTACACCTACCACGATTTGAAACAATGAGATGGCACTTAATTATAATAAGCGTGTGATCGATTGCATATACTACACCGATACATGCTGGAAAGTAGCCTATGAAGGAAGGATTGTGTTGTTTTTAGAAAAATCTCTAAAGTTAATATAAGATTGGATGATTGTGAGAAATCTTACTGCCACTTCGTGTATCATGAATAATGATAAAGTACATTTCACATCACAGCTTTTGTGGCATCCCTGCAGAAAATAGGTGGTTATTAAATTAACCTGTACTCCATGAATGGCTTTTTAATGTGATCATCCCTCCAGAAAACATTCCAACCCCCTCCTCTTCCTGCAGACTTACTTTCTGCCGATGGGGAGATTTCACACCGAAATGACAAGCGGCAATTTATGGCAAACTAGTCTGTGGAAAGCATTCATTGCGAATGTGCGATAACATTTTAAAAAAGGAAACTTCCGAACAGCTGTAAATATTAACATAATGAACCCCAATAGGGTAAAGGTTGGTATTATCGTGATATAGGTAATATAGTGATAGTTTTGTATTGACGTATACACGTCAACACGTGTGTTTCTGCCTGGCGCCATTTTGCTCACTTACTGGCAGGAAATTTACGAAACACATACAAACGTCAGGTAGTTTCTCGCACGCGAGGTTATTTCGTGATACGTCAATACAAAACTATCACGATATAACCTATATCACGATAATACCAACCTTTACCTATATGTCTGAAAAATTCTTACAATATAAAAGTTTATTTGCGACTACGGGGATCGCTTGAATAATGTCCATTCTCCGGTTAAAATATCGGGAGGGGGTGGGTTGAAACCGAAAGCGTCTAAAGCAGTGGCGGCGATTAGGGTTGCGAGGGGGGCAGTTGCCCAAGTTTTCGCCACTTTGCCATCGCACTATGCTGAATCTTATCTACTTATTGCCCCCCTAGTTTTCGCGCCTAGCCTTCCCGGTTTCGGGAGCCAATCGCCGCCACTGGTCTAAAGCGATTGTTTAAAATAAACGGAAACGTAACTTGACGGGTACAAATCTTGCTTGGTTTTTTAGGCACAGTTGGCTATCATATCATTTCTACCAGAAGAATTCCGATGTGCTGCTGTAAATTTTCCTTCTTTTTCTCAGACCACGATTGTTTCCTTCATGCACTGCACCTTGACCTTCATGTCTTCCAACCTTCCTCATTCTAAATACATTTGCGTGGGCTTTAAGGAGAAAATACCTACTTCATTCCGAGAGTCCAGGCAGGACAATAGGGAAACAACAAGAAATCTGAATATCAGTAACTGAGAAGAAGATGTTCCGAGAAAAATGCAATCGCGGGAGAAATCGAAGAAGTGAGAGAGGGAGAAGATTCGCAGTGTTTGAAAAGGGAAGCCAGTTCCAAGAAGAATTTACGTTTCGGCTAGTACAAATATCTATTCTGAGAACGTCGCAGTTTGCATCCTTCGTGGGATTCACCCACCCACCTAAAAGGTCTCCAGCTCGTCACGAGGGCGTTATTTCCGTTCTATCACGAGTTCTCTCAAGTGACGTCATCACAGTTACGTCACGTAGTAGTCGGAGTTTGCTGGAACGAATCCTGTTTTGGTTATATTCGAACCCCTTAATTGTCCGTCTTCTCCAGCTAAGGATGGAGGAGGAAGAGGGGAGTGAATCACTGGCGTGATACAACAGGAAAACAAAAGGCTTTCTTAGGAAGTGCATATTGTTCTTTTGATTGTGTCGGTTGCTTCCAAGACTCGTATTTTTTTTTTCCACCTGCAGCTTGCGCACCAAGGTCGACTCGTAGAAATTGTGCAGTTCTGCGATCAATTGAAGCTAGGACATGCGCGCACGGACTCTCCACCGGCGGACCGATTTCAGCTGTCGGCAGGGGCGGATTAACGGAATTCTCTCGTGGGGCAAGGGCGGATAACGTTTTTCTGCTTTCATTTCCCCCGTTAGGGTTATTGTTGGTTTTTAGATACCGGGGACAATTGCTTAATTTTAGAAGAGGCGCAGAAGTCGCAATTCACGCGTGTATATACCGCACCCTTTTGTGAGATATTACACGGAACAAAAATTGTTTCCTTGGAATTTCGCTAAAAGACGAAAGCTGACACAGAAATATGGCAACGTTGCATAGTCCTAAGTTCGCACCCACCAAGACAGCGGTACCTGGTGGATCAAAGGGGTTGAAGAGCATCTTTCTCCATCATCAATTGAGCTGACTTTTCACAGGACAGTAAAGGATGACTAGAATATGAGCGGGTTAGACCTCAAAACTTAAGTTGCAAGTGGTGCGTTCTGCTTAAGAAAAATGACGATTGGTTATACTAGTGTTTTTTTTTCAACCTAGTATGTAGAGTTAATGAAGGAAAATAGTTTTAAAATGAAGTGCGAATTTTAGTTGTCTCGATTCCGCGACTATTTTTTTTATTCATGTTTACATGTTTAGGTAAAGAAAAAAGTTCGGGCCGTACACACGTAAATCCTGATGTGTATGAATAACGATTAGATTAAGAACTCCTTTGGCCATAGGGGCGGCATCCACACCTATCTACCCACTTTGAGATTCTTAATAACAATTTAAAGCTAACTTCATCCGTGCAACAACTGAGATGGCCAACAAATGATTTTAATTTTGTACCGCAGAATTCGTAAAAGGAATTTAGAAATCTAAAGCTTCGTAAATAAAATATAGACGGAAGGAAATCCCCCTTTCAATTTGAACACTGAACACACAGAGGCTGAATATTGTTCAATTTATATATCTAAAAGGAAAAACAAAAAATATCCATTCGTTGACCCAATCAATTTTGGTACATATAAGGAATTTTATCAATGAATAATACACTTCCTCAATCGAATTGTTCCATTCGTTGCCTGGATGAACCTCTGGACGGATTATATTATATAAATATGTACACCTCCACACACACACACACACACACACACACGGGGAGAGAGAGGGGGGAGCAAGGGAAGACATAAACACATTGTTAATTTAAACAACGCAGTGAATACTAATTCGCAAGAATCAGGCTATGTTTACGAAAACCTCATTTCCTATTCGGAATGGTTATCAATTACAGCTTGCTACGACGCCAGGGGTCCCGGGTTCGAATGGCGACCTGGGCACGGGTGTTCTTTGTGAGTGTCCCTTCGTCAATTTCATCATATCGTCATTGAAGTAAAATAGACCAAATCAATCCTTTTTCTGCCATTACAGCGCTCCGGAGTCAGTGACAAGCATTTGCATTGCATACATTTGTAATTGAAATTAAATGGAAAAACTTTCAACTTGTTCAACATTAATATGATCCTTAATATCGATGGCATATTGGTGGGGGGAGGAGCTCTGAGACTTAAGGTTCCCCCGAAATGTCCTCGAACAGGAATAATTATTGTTAGTACTGCTTGCAGACGGCAATGAAATCGTGGAATTGCAAACTGAAAGCACGTAGCACAAATTCCCGCTGCTAAAAAAAAGAAATTTGAATCCCCATGAAATGAAATCTTAAATAAGTCACTGTCGGCACGTTATGTCACGGTTATGTTTTGCAACCAACGGGACACAGATTAAAAGATCATGCAAGAGTTTATTCCATATTCACAAGCCTACGGTTGCTAGCCCACGCGCATGATTCTGCATAAGAGACGTGGAAACAGTTGAACAAGCAAAAGGAAAAAAAGACAACCGCAGTTTAATATTGCACAATCGTTCGCGAAATCTGTTCCATCTGATTTGGTATACCGCGTAATTAATCGTGCGTGAAAAGCGAATATCAGACAGTGAAAGTAGACAAAAATAAGGTTAACAGATGCACACGATGTGATTATAACCAAGATTATGTTAGTTTATTTTTTTTTCTTTTTCGAGTGTAGAGATATGCTAAAGGAAGTAGGCAGAACAGTTGGTCATTTTGTGCCTTGCTGATTGGTAGTTTTTCTCTGTTTCACCTCGTTCATTGCAACAGATTCACCATATTGATTATGGAAGCAATGTTCTTGTTGGATTTGAATCAGCAATGCTTTGGAGAAAAGTACACACGATACCTAATTGGGTTTAGAAGTAAAGAATCTCACATTATGATCTAGTACACTACACTGTATTATTTTGCAAAGCAGCAGCAACTGGAAACGAGCACAAAAGTTCTTATGTTAATAACTTCAACAGTTTACTAATATGTTTATTCTGCATGTGTAACGAAAAGATGCATGTGCCATATTCTCGAACTAAGTCATAAGTGATGGGATAGACGCTCCAGTTACCTCTTGCAGCTGTACCCAGGCACTAGGGTACCAGGCACGTATCTAGAAATATATTTCGGGACAGGGGTTCGAAACATGTCTCAGGAATAATATTAATAACGTTTAAATTAAAATAATTATATTAAATTACATTAATAATAATTATACATACAAATTAATTAAAATTATATTATTATTACATGAATAGGTAAAATGACCGTATAAGAATAGAGATATAACAACACGTAGATTCATTATCTATCTTACCTGTAGTTAAGATTGACATAATTTGTATAGAAACAAGTAGGCCTACCCTTGGAAATAAATTTATGTCAAATACATGAATAATTGAATATATAATTAATAATAAAAAGTGATGATGTTAGATTAAGTTTGCAAAAAATAAAGTTCCTGATTAATATTTCATGCATATTATTATAAATAGTAGTGTGCAATCATAAATATTTGGTACTGCCCTTCAAAGCCGTATGATCCCAATATAATCCTTGCCTTCCAATGATTTCAGAGGAAATTATATCCATCGATTATACAATAAATGCTAAACAAGTATATTTTCATTATTTAATTTTAGTATTTGGTAAGTCTTTTGGGGGGGTCCCTTGGAACCGCCCCTCGAAATACGTCCTTGTAGGGTGCATATTCTAACGAAACATAACCTTGGAAAGACCAGAGACCTGCAAAGTTTCTAATTGCTACCTGTATTGTATAAAGATAGAGCTCCCTCGTGGCCGGTTCTGATCAACGACTCCGGTCCAGAAAGCCAGATAACAGCTGCGATGGGACTCTGACCCAACGAAAGGCCGCTTGGCAGGCTTTGACCCTCAACGGGCTGTTGCACCATGGAGTGAACTGATGGAACTGAACACGATTCCCTTGCAGTTCTCAGACAACAGCTTATTGGATCATCCTTGTTTCAAACATGGAAACTGAAAAAAGAAAACATTAGATGGAAAAGAAATGAAACGATAGAAAAACGTAGTGCAGAGATCGCTTCGTGGAGCTAATTTCCACATTTAAGTTTAAAATGTAATGAAATTATTATTTTTATTAGATAGAAGGACGGAGCAAAAAAAAAAAAAATGCCGCATTAAATTTCTATTTGCAAGGTCTTCGCATTTACTCCCTCTGTCCCATAATTATTGTCCGGTACACTTTTGTTTGTTGTCTCATAATAATTGTACGATATTCAAACTGTGACATTGGTGTATACAGAAGAAGTAAATGAAACACGGGAATGTGTCATACAACGTTATTACTCAAGGATCAGTACAAATTGGCCGATCAAGTATCCAAAAGAACCTAAATAAAAAGTTACCATTTTGGCATACCGGACGATAATTATGGGACAGAGGGAGTACTAATTTCTGAGATCTAGACAAATCTATTTATATTGATTGTTGTCTGCAACAGCCAGGCAGGTCAATCTAGTTAATTTACGTCACCTTGAGCTACTACAAACCTTATTCTTGAGGTAGTTATTAAAATATCTATAGTTGACACGAACAGACGGCGCATTAGTTTTTTTTTCAGCTTTCCTAATAATTATCCTAAAAAATCGTTATTTTTATTGGTACGCAAGTTATTGTCAATGTTAAGGTTTAGTTGCACGTGAGAATTAGAATGTATTAGAGGCGAAATACGGACCGAAGTGTCCGATGTCTTTGGTGGGGGTGCAATCAGCACGAAGACGGGATATTGCAAAAGTTTCCTCAATATAACTGCCAGCACCATCAGGGTGTAGCCATCCATTCACGAGCCGTTGAAAACATCCACTCGAGCTGCTGGTATCTCGCGGACGACGGTATGGCAATCTCTGGCTGTGGTTTCAAACCCCGGGTAGGTTATGGATTCTCTTCCATGTCATGTTTGTCAGTCAATAATCTAACTTCATCATCGTGATGAAGCTAGCGTAAAAATCAAGTAAGAAGACGACAGATGTCCGGATACGCGATGGAAAGGAATATCACGAAAGATGAAAAGCAAAAGCCATAACAATGTATAAACTCGGAGCGAGAAAGCATCCAGCGTTCGTATATTTCAAGTGAGGGCATTGTTGAAGAACTTCGTCATCCCGGCATATGTATGTGCGAAACATTACAAAGACCTGTCTTTCTTCTATTTCTATTTAGGTTACTTAAACTTTTTTTCGATTCTCTACCTACTGGGTTAATTGTGACGATGAGGATGAATGATGATCTAATTAAATATTGATGGGAAATCATGATATATATATATATACATCCCTGTCAGGGCTCGAATATAGAACTTCATCTGATTGATTGATGATTTAGTTTATTTTACGTCCCTTTTCTGCCACTTTTGACTAATAGCAAAGATGAAGATGAGTGATGATATGATAAAAATGATGAATTGACACTCACAAAAAACACCCATGGCCAGGCCTGTACTCGAACCCGGCACCCTTGGCGTCGTAGCACGATAGGCTAAGCACTCCCCCAAGTAGACTGGCGGACTTCCTCTGAATATCATCCTTGCTCTTTACTTCTGTGAGTCAGAAAAGCCAGCTATATTTATATCATGAGAAATTCAAACTAGAGTGTAGTTTTACAGCACGTTATCCTTACCGATATACGTAAGAAATAAAGTAATTGCAATACAAAAAAGTTGTAACGAACCTGAGTGTTTAAGGTTTTATATTTGTAAAATGTTAAGATTTTTAAAATGTTTGTTATTTCAAATAATGTTCAGATTATCACAGACAACTATAGTTAGACTGGTAAAGTTGTTGTTGAAACTTGTACATAAGTTTTGAAATACCTCATAATCTGTTTGTGTTGGCGTCACTTTTCCATCTCGGCAGAGAAAGTGTATGAACCCGCCTGAATATTTTCAACTAACGACGGGTTGTTTTTGAATTTGAATTACATTTTTTTGGGTGCGTCAGCACTGAGGCCATTTTGCACCAGTTGCACTATACATGGTCCAGTCCCTTATCATAACAAAAATAAATGCGTGTCTGAAAACTAAAATTTCCTTACCTTGGTTAAAAGCTGAGACTAAAAAGGGCGCTCATCACAAAGAAGGACAAAACAGAGGAAGACACAGAATTATACTGGCCATGGGGCCAGTCGCCAGAGCGTCGTTAGTCTGTAGTCCAGGGTGTACTACGTGGAAGTGAGGTTGACTATTGGGTGCACTACGTGGAAGGAGCACCTCTTACACCCCTAACGACGGGTTGTGTCGGAGAAACAAAAGAAGGGGAGGAATCAACAAGAACTTGGCAACGGTGAGAATTCAAGAATAGTTTTCGGTTTCCGAGTTTTCTTCTTGCCCATAAGTTGAAAGTAAGGAGCTAATTATGTAATTAGATTTTCGCGACATGTGAGTGAATTGCACAACGTTAGTTGAAAGTTCTAGTGCTTTAATTGTTAGTTTTATGAAATGTTATGAGAATTGATATTTTCATCTTTTCCGGCTTTAAGATGTTAGCCTGAAGAAACGGATTATCTATGTGTATGCGGTTTGTATCCTTATATAATAGAAAAATGCATATGCATGTGTGAACCTACAACAGTGTATAATTTCAGATATTGGTGTTATTATACTAGTTACCCAGCAAGCCCTGATGAGTTACTAAGAGTCTCATGTTCTCGACAATAGGAGTAGCGGACTAACTTTGTGACGACTGGTGTTTAAACTGGAGACCTTTGCATAGTGTATACATTGTATTTTTATTATTTCACATCACATTTACACCTCTTTCGGTTGAACTTAACATTGAAAATGAATGATAGCTGGATGAGGGGAAAATGTATCTTGTTTACCCAGGATTCGAACCCAAGACCCATGACTTGGTTCTGCGCTTTGATTACTACACCGCCACAGATGCTGCCTGAAAGAAATCTATATACGTATGTGTTTGGTACTTTTATAATTTTAGCTTAACCTGTCTACCTCTTTAGTCTATACTCTGTCCCAACTATCTATGGAGCAGGAGAACGAAAACCAGTCTCTGCGCAAGTAGTGACGCTATACGGCTCCACCAATGAACGCGCAATTAGAACGGTTTTGCGTGGAGGGGGAGAAAGCGACTGCAGTTTATCAGTATTGTTTCCCTCTGGCCACTACATTCCCCCTTCATCTCGGACGCCTTGTTCCAAAGTCAGCCGGGACAGAGTATAATCGCAACAATGAATGATGATTAAATGAAACTGATGAAGAGACGTTCTAAAAGAAACAGGAACAGAAGCGCAACGATGCCAGGGACGGGCTCGAATGTCCCTTCATCAATTTCATCATATCCTCGCTCATCCTCATCTTTGCGATTAACCAAAAGTGGCAGAAACATGAAGTAAAATAAACCAAATCAATCAAAAGAACAGGCAAGACTCGAACTTGGGACGGTCGGTGACAATATCGAAGGTCTAAGAAGGAATGCTCAAAGTAACCTAAGTCGGAAAGAAGGGGGTGATTAAAATGTAATGAAAAAGGAACTCCATGAAAGGGAAGAAGGTTGGCGGCAACGAGTTCTGTTGAACTTCACGAGTACAAATAAATAATTTGCCTTCCTTCCACTTTTTTATTGCTCTTTTATTGATTTCATTTCGGTGCGTACATTTCAAGGAAAATGTATATTTAAATGGAAGCAGTTTGATACCATCTTCATCTAGCATGATGTGGAGTTTGTCTGCGTTTTTTCTAGAAATGATTGTGTTCAAGGTCGCCTCAAACACGCTTTAAAATACTCGGCATGTGTTCGCGCGCATGTAATTTTCTTTTTCCACACTGAATGAGACTTCTAAGTACGGCGATTGGAAAAAAGGAAGAAACACGAATATGGGAGGGGGCTCTCTTTCTGTTACGGCAGCTTTTCCGTGAAACGCCGGTAGCTAAGAACTTGTTAAGTTTCTCTCGAACTGCATTTTCACGAAATCACCGATAGAGATACCTGGCAGAGCACACGCGAAGGGTTGTCAAATAACCTTGCTTCGATCTGCAGTTCTACGAAAGGCTTGCCGCGTGCGAAAAACGACCGAAGCTTCATTTATGCATTTAATACATGTTCCGTGTAGAGTTCAAACAGAATAAAAAAAGAAACATTGCGGGGGAAAAAATCGATGCTTGTTCAGAGAAATGGTTAGTGTATTGGCGGTTAAGAAGAAACTGCATAATGCCGCTTTGTGCTTGAGGTCTCAGTCAAGGATATAAATACATTTCTTGTAGATGTCACAACGAGGATTACCTCTTGGATCCCAATACAACCGTTCCTAGAGTTTGACAAAGTTATTTTGCTCCGTGTCATTTAGGGGTTAGCCGTGGGTAAAGCAATCGTTCCCTACAAATTGACATGACTCTGTGCCTTTGGTTTCTACAAAAAAGCTTGGGTCAAATATGGGGAAAGAAAATCAAGAAACTGAATCAACAAATGCATGCTCAGATAAGCTAATCGGGACCGGACGTACACATCCGAACCACTGGAATATATATATTTATAATATATATCAACCAAAAATCGAACCCGAAATGCCTGGATAGCAAGACAATATGCTTAGCCAATGAACGTGAGACCTTTAACTGTAGTTCCAGTCCCGACCAGCCTATCTGAACGTCAAATGGACTTTAAATAAAGCTTTGCACATGTGATGCTCACACAAGTATTACTTTATATTTGCGTGGCACGGTGGTGGTTTTCATTTTCGAGGTTTCTTGCTTCTTAACGTATTGGAAATCGAATGATCTTTCTAACGGTAGTGTCAGCACTTAAATGTCACGAAAATGAAGGAAGTTATGCGTACTTGAAATTTGGCTGCATTCGTCTTTTTTTATCTTGGTTGTTTCTCGTTTGAAACGCTTCTATCATGTTTAAAATTTATTTTTAATTTTCTTGAAGATTTTTTTTTTTAATGTTCCTGAAGAAAACGTTTAAAATAATAATAACCCTTTAGCGCTACAGCCCAATCTTGGGCCAAGGCTTACCTACCGACTGCTGACCTCCCTCCCACGCGGGCCACCAAGGGGGCGTGGAGATCTGCAGCCAGACTAGGGGGACGGGTGGTCCCCAGCCGTTGTAGGACTTCGCGACCGGATTACGCTCACTCACTCGCAGCTCCCCAATTTCCTCACGATGGTGGGTTGCCACCGGCCCTATACACAGGCCGAAAAATCCTGGAGACTGAACCCGGGATCGAACCTATGTCGTCCCGCAACCGCCGCCCAAAGCATGGTGCCTTAGATCGACCGCACGGCCATGGAGGAGGACGAAGAAAACATTTGCATAGATGAATCCATGGTACAAGTCTTAGGTCGCTTAAGTTTCAGACAGTACAAAAAAAACAAAAAACAAAGAAACAAAGGGCATAGGTATGGAGTGAAAATATTCAAAGTTTGTGCTAAAGATTGTTATACAGTGTCCTACAAAATATATGCCGGTAAAGAAGCTGCGCCAGGAGTGTCTCTATCTGCTAAGGTAGTTCTGAAGTTATGTGAGCCATATCTAAATTTTGGTATAACACTCTATGCAGATAATTGGTATACAAGTGTTCCACTGGCTCACAAGTTGTTAGAAAAAGAAACGCATTTAATTGGTACTCTACGGGCAAACAGGAAAATGCTTCCGAGACTAGTAACAACTTCGAAACTTGCTAAAGGTGAAGTTACTGCTCTCAGAAGCTCAAAAAAAGTGACAGTGCTGAAGTGGACAGACAAGAGGGATGTACGTACTCATGATTACTACTAAACACGGTATCGAAATGCAGGAAGTGCAGCAGAGAAGAGATAGTGCTATGAAGCCAGTTGTGATTGTAGAATATAACAAAGGGAAGGCACTAATTGATCTTGCAGATGAAATTACTTCATTTTCAAGTGCACTGCGCCGCAGCATCAAGTGGTACAGAAAAGCTGCGTTTGATCTGCTAATGGGTACATGTGTGATTAACGCTCTTTCACTGTACAAAACAGTAACAGGTAGCACCATGAAAATAACAAACTTCAAAATGTGTATTGTCACGGAACTAATAAGAAAAGACAGCTAGCTTGTCCCCTACTGTGTCAGTGCATGAAAACACTCAACACAAACTCGTCTCCCAAGCTCCAAAGAGAAACAGATGTACTCATTGCTACAAAAAGATTGTAGCTTCCTCAGGAAGACAAATTGCGCAAAAAAGTGTAAAAAGGTATTTTCAAAGTGCGTGGCCTGTAATGTGTGTTCAGTTTGCTTTTGTGAAATACATAAGATTAAGCTGTAACTTATTGTGACAATGCTAACTGCGCATCATTATGTTTACAAAAAGTGCAGTAATTTACAAAATTGTAAACCAACATTCTGTGATACTTATGTGTATAAACCACATTTTGAAGTTAAAAATTATACAGTTACTTGATAAATAGAAACCATGAAAAAGGCACAGAACCAATTGTAATTCCGTAAAAATAGGTATTGTAAAAACCGATAGTAATTTCAAATGCAAGTAACGTATGCGAGAAATAATGTTATTGATTTCTGTGTTGTAACAATTCATTAATCTGTATAAATAAGTATTGTAAAACCTTTTGAAATCTCAAATGCAAGTAATGTGTGAAAGAAATAATATGTTATTGATTTACGTGTTGTAACAGTTCAATAAAAATCGTAGATTTCTGAGAACCAAATATGATGCTTATCCTGAGAAATTATTGTCAGTTGCCGTGAGCATCATATATGATGCTCGGCTCTGATGTGTGCATTTTTGCGAAAGGCGGCAAATCGGAGCAATAGGGTGGTACAACTATCAACTCTTGACTTATATATGAGGAAAAACTGCGTTGGCCCAGCTAATACCATACCTCAATTTTCCCTTGGCAGTCAAAATGTTAAAATTTGAATTCTTAGTAATTTTACTCTGGCGATCTTTATGATGAATGACGAAGTAAAAAAGTTTGACTAAATTCCCTGTTATGCCTAGTGAAATCGAGACTTGGCATTCGCATACAGCTTAACTTAGTGTCACAAATACCAACCTTATGGCGCCAGAAGACGCACATGCGCAGACAAGAGCTAGTAAGAAGTCAAAGGATCTCTTTTGCTTCATCCCAGAACCAAAGCAGTTTGTCTCAAGGGTTAGAGATAACTGAAATTTATTGGTCTCAAGCTAGCTGACCCCGCTGATTATCAACTAATATGTCAATCTGTCTCGTGCTCGAGAGATTGGTTCTATGGCTGAAACATAGCAATATATATCAATGATTATTTGCTTTCTTAAAAAGTTTCAAAACCACATCCCGCCTGTGAATTTCAACGATTTATTATTATTATTAAAAAAAACACATGGATATTAAATATATTTCTCCAAGAATAAGATCTGAGAACTTGTGAGCAGCAGCATCAGGTATTCATCTTTTCGGGTCTCAGTAGATGTAAATGTGTATTTGTCATTTGCGCGTGTAAAGAAAAATGCACCTGAAAAGTTGGTGGGAAAGAGGATCGTGAGAAAAATTGGAAAGCAACGATGCAAATGAAAGCACACAAAGGGGGATCGATAATAATAACTTTCAATGCAGGAAAAAATGTTGTCTGGAGGGCTCGCGTTGGTTACAAGCAGTTTCTTCCTACTCGATTGTCTTTGGTATTGCTATTCGATACTGCTCGAACGCTCAATTGGTGAGAGCATATTCTAACAGCTAAAACCTCATTAATGTAAATGTTAAACCATAGTGACTCATTTAAAACTTAATTTAGAGAAGTAATTTCGCCCCAGTAATTTTCCTCCGCGGATTCCACGACTGCATTGAATTTGTGAGTCTTAGAATAGACTTGAGTTGGTGTTTTAAGTCCACTTTATGCACAGTAAGGCTAATCGGGACTGGACCTACAGTTTAAAGTGGGATCCGAACCACTATGTGCCTCCACCGGGTATCGAACCTGGGACCCCTTGATTGCAAGGCGACGACGATATCACTACATCATCGGGGAGGCGAGACAGCATGAAATAAGAGTGTTTAAGCCAAGAAATAGCTTCGACCTTAGTAATTGTTTTCATGTTCTAGGATACTTCGCAGTCGGTCTCCGTGGCAGAGTGTTCAGCGTATTGCGCTCCGAAGCCAGTGGTTTCAGGTTCGAACCTTCGTTAAGTCACGGATGTGTCTTTCCCATCATCTCATACGCATGTTCATCATTCATCGCGATTAACCCAATAGGTAGAAAAGCGACTCCGAAACACAAATAAAGTTATCTCTGGAGAAGCCGTATAGTCCCAATCTTTATTTACAGCATTTTTGAACGTTGTACATTTAGTAACTTTTATCTTATTTTCACACACACACAAACATGTATCAGACACGTAGCAATATATTTCGGTAGTAGGTATGTGTATTCGTATTCGTACTTGTATTTTTGTTATTTAATGTCTCTTTTCTGCAATTTTTGACGATGATAATGATTAATGACTGATGATATGATGAAAATGATTAGGGACACTCAAATAGCGTCCAGGCCGAGATTCGAACCAGGGGCGTGTCGTTTGGTAGCGCGTTGTGATAACCACTCCGCCGTTGAGGTTGGCTATAGTTCGGTAGTGTTCCTTGCATACTAAAGCATTCCGCGCTGACGTCATAAGGCGAAGGGAAGTATGTTGTTTGAGACTTGTGCGATAAGTGTCTCACAAACAAATGCGTCTTGACGTGTCGCGTCGCTCTGCGTTGCGGCGTGTCTTGTGTCAAATTCAGATCCGGTGTGCGACTGCAGTCTGATGACGAACTTTTCCTGTCGGTAAAAGGGTCATTCATAAAGGCGTAAGCCAAGCCCTTGCAAACATCCTGTCGGAGAATGAATTTAAGAAGGTAATAGTAGGAGGCTTGAGAGTCTTGCACTATGAAGACTGGATGGCCCCAACTGCATCTATTAGATACAAAGACCTTTTCAAGCAGAGCAAATAGTTTTTCTGTCGGTAAGCGTTTCAAGACAGGAAATCGAAGCCAAGTGCAATATGAAACCAAGTGCAAGATGAGGAAAAGTTCGAGGAAATGATAACACTGGGTGCCTTAACAACTGTGCCCTTTGACCTGACGCTTGACGTGAGGTGTATTCCTGTAATTTCATTGCTTGACCTGTGGCCAGCAGAAGTGTAGTTGGTGTAGGCGGAGGGGGGTTGATCAAGGAGAAGAGGCCGAGAGAGAAAACAGTTCTCCTCCAATTTTGGAACTCGAAAAATGTAACATTTTTAGATTCAAATAGTCTAGTCTGGGTTTCTGAACCGATCGCAAAGTACGAGCATTTTACGGACAGATCGGTTTAGACACCAATAAAAAGTATCCGTGTCGAACTCGTGACCTCGGCGGAAGCCTAGATTCGCTGGATCGAGTCTCCTGGGGAGGAAATTGGGGAGATATGAATGAGTAGCTTTCAACAACGACTGGGGGTTCGTGGTGCTGACCACACGTCACCCCATAACTGGTTGGATGAGTGCCCACCTCTGCTGAGGCACGTGGGAGTGAGAGCGACAGTCGATAGGCAGACCATGGCCTTCTGTAACTAATTTTACACGGCCCAGCAATCAGTGATTTAATTAATATTATACCCTGTGCAGCTAACAACAGCAGCTGAGAAATTGTGGTCGATTTCGTAATAGTCAGGGGTGTTTTCCGTGTTAGAACTGATGACATTTGAAAGCAAAATAAGGTACTTTCATGGTAACAAATTTTCAGTTGAAACTTTGAAAACTGGATAAGCAGTTACGAAAGTTCAGCTTTCTATATCACACACACATATTTCAAATTCAATTATGGCAGCCTACATGACATAGTGGTTAGTGTAGTGCGTTACAAGGTCAGGAGACCCAAGTTCGAATCATGTGAAAGGAATGATTAATTCTTATACTCTATTTCTCGCAATAACGAGATATTTTAAAGGGAACAAGAAGATCGTTGAAAGTCAAGCCAACCTTTATATTCCAAGAGCTATATTTTATTTAACATGTTTTACGGCGAACATTCCATTTTTCGTTTCCTGTTCAACTACGAACAGAACCTTTTCCTAGAATAAAAATCGGAAGAGCAAAAAGTGAAAGAAAAACCTAACAAATGGAAAGGAAGAAGAAAATGTATGTGGGTTATGTTCCTTAGCAACCCATGTACGCAGGTAAAAAGGAACAGGCAAAACGATGCGCCAAGTTGAATTATGATACTGCAATGTAGTGTGTGTACCAAGGCTGCAACCTATTATAAAAAATAAAAAAAAAGTTCCTGAAAGAAACGGCTCTGCTGCTCAACAATACATAAGGCATCACGCAGTTTAACATAATATAAAGATACGCACATATTACACAAGGATTTCACGATTTCAACACGAAAAGGTCAAACTCCTACTAAAGAATACGTAGCTTCTTGAAAATGCTTTATTTTTATTTGGCTTGTTGCGAAGACTAGGACAAAGCTGTTGAGTAGTTTAACACAGTTTCCATGCCTTTCCTTAGAAAAAGCGCTTGAGTATTTGCACAATGAGGAAGGTAACTTTCCTCCACAGTTCAAGCCCGAGTGAAGATTTCTACAAACAAGCCTTGCATACCTCGGAAAATCCCATGCGTAGCAACCCATATCAGCTGCTCTCGAATTGCTGGCGGTTGAAAGGTCAACTGCCAATTGGATGAGGAATGTTGCATCAGAAAATGGGAAGAGAGCGAAGCAATTTACCGAGCCATGGCCAACATGGTCCGTATCTCGTGCTCGATACATGTTTTTGGCCTCAACAGTTGATGACACACACTAGTTGGTCACCATATTAGTTAGGTATTTTCGTCTTATTCCCTGGATAATGATCTACTTCTTTTTCCCTCGACGATGGCTTTCGGTTCGTAAATTGATCGTTCGTTAGCAGAGGAACCACAGGGACCATATAATCCTCTATCTCATTCCATGGTACTTGCAGGCTTGTTCCGGAACTTTAATGAAAATTGAGTCCGGGAGAAACCCCGAATGCATCTTGAGTCGTATCCAGGGAAAGTGATTTTCCATTATTAGCTACATACTGAAGCATCTCTTATCATTTTTCTCTGTTCCTACCATCGTATGAATTTCTTGACAGGTGCGAATAACGTAGGATTTTTAGGGTTCTGTCTCGAAAGCCAGAAAATTTTGGCTATGGGACTCGTTGTCTTGGTTTAGCTTAGTTTGTGATCTTTTATCCGATCCAGATCCAGACGACTTTACCAAGATCCCATACCCTTCATTGGGGTAATTATAAATACATAACAAGCAAGCGGTTGATTGATTGAGTTGGTGTTTTAAGTCCACTTTATGCACAGTAAGGATAATTGGGACTGGGCCTACAGTTTATAGTGGGATCCGAACCGCTATGTGTCTCCACCGGGTATCGAACCCAGGATCCCTTGATTACAAGGCGACAACGCTACCTACCACTGCGGCATCGGGGAGGCCCTAACAACCAAGCGGTGTTAGGAGCATCGTTGGTTGCTATTTGTCATCATGGAACACCAGTAATTATCATTGTATTCAAATTATCATAATGTTTTTATGCTATTGGATAAAATCAAGTAAACTTTGGTGACCTTTACTACACCACATATGTCAATTTCTTTGACGAAGTGTTTCGTGGAACGTTCTACAAATGAACCAAGAGAGAGTTAGAATAGAGTTGTTAAGATAGAAAACCTTTATTCAGAAAATTCACAATATGCTCTTTCAGGTTATATGAATTATAAGTCGTCCGACATGCCGTTGGTGGCCGAGAGAGATTAGTGGTCGACTTACCATCTCCCCACAGAAAGTTCCTGGTTCGAGTTCTGGCTTGGGTATGGGTAGTTCTTTTGTGATTATCCAAAATGTCACGAAAGCAAAGTAAAATAAGAAACTTTGTATGCAAGACTTCCTCTACCTTTCCCTCACGCCGTCAACTAGATATACCTGCCTCCGACTAAATGCAGAAAGGCCCGAAGATGCACTGTGTTTAGTGCATCGTTAGACGATGATGCTTAAGCGCAATTTAATACGCTCTAATTACAAGTAGAAACACAATTCAAAACAATCACGCCGCAAGACTCCAAGCAAGCCTTTCTATTTGCTCTGGTTTCATTCTCGCCATTTCCTTCCGTTCCTCTCGTCTCTGCCTCGCCAGTATTGTCAATTTAAAATCCCACGCACAGGGTTGGAAATTTCTCTAACAACAGAAACTCATGCTGCAAGGAAATCTTTGAAGCGATAAAATCGAGCCGAGATCGAGACCTAACTTCCAGGTGTCATCTCATACGAGGTTTAGTTTCATCCTAATATTATGCATTGAATTCCGAACCACATTTGTAGCTATAACGAAAGTTACTCTCTATGAACTGGTGGATGGGAATTTTACAGAGCCACTGAATATATCTCAAACACGCTTGAAACGGATTACGTCAATTATAAAGTTCATTCTTTGGGGTTATAAACAACAAACATCTTGAGTGCTCACTTCGCTTTGTGTTTTCATTCGTTGAGCACGATTTCTCCTGTTGTTACAGTAGCGCATGTAAGAATATGCTCATTACATGTCACATTTGAAGAATACGTCTGTTTCATAGTCACTACTTCACAGTAGGAAAGAAACGCACTCATGTTTCAAACAATCCACTTAAAATGTCACTTGTTACTGATAAGATCATGACTGTTGTACAACATAATAAATTTCACGATCTTCTACCAGTTTTCATGGAAATAATCCAAAAGAGTAACAATAAAATGATAATTAAGTTTGAGTATCGTCTCTAATTTAAATAATTTGTTCTACATTGGGAAACAAAATTACGTAAGTATTGTCGTGCATCTATTGCCAAAGAAAATCGAGCGTGAGATAAATTATTCATCAAGTGCAAAAACATACTCGAAATGATCTAATTTAAATTTTTGGTGCAAGGAGAATTTAATTAAGAGACCATTTCGAGTAAAATACATGCAGTTGCCCCCCCCTCACTTTTTGCCACTTTGCCTCCGCACTATGCTAAACCTTATCTATTAAGGGAAAGTAAACTCTCCTGCCGCCACTGCTATCCATAATTCTCTTTCAGAATGCTGGTTGTAGCTGTTACTCGTACGTATTACCATGTTAGTATAAATGTTTACAAATATAGGATTAGTTATTATTGTAACATCATAATCAAAATAATGCAACGTTTACATGATCAACCTAAACAACAGACCTGGGTTGATATTTAAAGTTCTCATTTGGAATATCACATGAAATGAATTAATTTGTTGCTTGCATTGCAAGTAATTGGAGACATTTCGCAGTTGGTCTGTAACTTCAGCATCATTTATCAACAAATTTGAATCTGTTCAAAATAAATTTACAAAATTACTATGTAACACATTTGTGTATCATATTAGATACACATAGTTATAAATGAAGATTATTAGATCTGCAGTTAACTCTACCTAAAGACAGATATGATAAGATAAATATGTTAATGTATTAAAAGTTAACAGCTCAAGTCATTGGCAGTCATTATTTTATGCAAGAAATATTTCCAACATATGAAACTAAAATTAATGTGGCTTATTATCTTTGCATTATTATTCACTCTCTTTGATAATGACTCCATTGTGTTTGACTCTTTTACTGCTGCCAGTTATATTATTACACTCTGTAAAAAAAAAATAGCATCACTGTATTCTTATTACGGATGCTGACAATTTTGAGTTTCACATGCATGCATCTTTCCTGCAAAACTTGAAATCAATTGATTGAATCATTGGTCTGTTATCACTGCGTAGTGTGGTGTTATTCTTTTGTTGATTTAGTGCTTGGATTGTCCGCTGGAGGGTGTTGCCATCAGTTACTGCTGCAAAGCTTTGTAATCAATTGTCAGGAATCTGTAAAACGATTGTTAGTAATGCAACTTGTGACGTGTTTTATGTTGCAAACTACATATTCCTTATTGACAGTTTGGATACGTTATCATATTTGTGAAGTGTTCTGGTGGGGTGTAGTGTATTTGAGCGTGTTTTCTTGACAAAAAGGGGCAGAAAGTGTGACATTTCACCACGTAAGCAAGGAATGGTTCTTGCTTTGCATATGGATGGTCATTCTCAGAGAGAAATTGGTCGACAACTTCAAATGCATCAATCCACAGTTAGCCGCTGCCTGCAAAAGCAACAAGAACATGGAAAATCATCACTGAGAAGTCACTGTGGCAGAAAGAAAAAGACATCACCTCGACTGGATTGTATGATAAAGGACATGGCACTGAAGAACAGAGGAATGAGTTCACGCCAAATTGCACATAAACTTCAAAATGAGGTGGGAGTTAATCGTACTCATGCTATTGTAGTATCCCGACTAAAGAAACAGGGTGTTTCTAAACACATTCCATGTAAAAAAACCAGACTAACTGACTCACATGCAAAAGGTAGACGTGAGTTTGTCACACGTTATGGCGCATGGAATGACACAGATTGGGAACATGTAATATTTTCTGATGAAAAACGATTTAAATTGCTAGGGAGTGACAGCTCAGTTAAACTGTGGATGCGGAAGGGAGAAGAACTTGCAAAATCTTGTATTTTAGAAACTCAAAAGTTTTGTGGCACTGTTATGATTTGGGCACGTTTCTCTGCAAAAGGGATTGGCAGGATGCATATTTGCACAAGGACCGTTAAGGCTGATCAATATCTGGAAATCCTGAATCGGAAAGTTCTACAAACTGCAGGAGATCATTTTTCTGGACAGAATTTGGACTACTTTATTTAATCAAGACGATAATGCAACCTGTCACCGTGCTTAGGTGGTGAATAACAGGTTTCATGATATGAATATTGAAAGACTTTGGTGGCCGCCCAACTCTCCAGACATGAATCCTATAGATGACCTGTGGGCTATGATGTGCAAAAAACTTGGTAATCAGACGTACAGGTCAAAAGAGGAACTTATGGCAGCAATTGTACATGTTTTGAATGAAATTGAGGACGAATATTGTCAAAATCTCATTCATAGCATGCCTCGAAGGTTGGAAGCACTTAGGAAGGCCGGGGGTGGCCACACTAAGTACTAGTCAATGTATTTACTTACTATCATTACAAATTGACATATCATGATGCATTTCAAACCTTTGTTCAATATTTTTACTTGTAAAAATTGTCTTTGTCCGATAACGTTCCACAAGCTATATTTGCAATAATTTTGTTATTAGTTCTGTAAAGTGCATTATGTATGCAACTATGACTTAAATAATAAAAATATATTGTACAGATATAGTGATTTATATAATTGTTAGGAAAACAAATCGACAAGTCGAATTAAATCAATAAAACGACTGATAATTTACGAGCGAAATGCTGACGACCAAAAATAATGAAGTGATGCTATTTTTTTTTACAGAGTGTATTATTACAAGGACAGTAGAATTATTATTATTTGAAATTAAACTAATAAAAAGCTAATATATATATATATATATATATATATATATATATATATATATTGTAATTGCATTTTTTTAGCAAATTTGTGACTTTCAAGTTTTGGTATATTCAAATTGTATGTCTAATGTTTGAATATACTTGTGAATTTTCACATAAAAATAGAGTCCATTCAGGAACTGAAATTATTTGTCAGATTACTGCGCATGAAAATTCAAAAGTGTTATGTAAAATGTAATATGAGGAGTGGTCGGAATCTCTTACAAACTCTGTATTTAAGATGGAGTATAAAAAATAATTATATTTGTACACATCAAATGTTCTAATCGAAAATTTATTTTGTTTATTTTTTAGAGTCATTGTTTAAAATATTCTTAGATATACGAGTAAACAATGTTTCCTGCTCTCAGTAAATTATAACAATGCTGATGGATTGATAAAAAAACCTAAGAGATAATTGAAATAATATGTATTTGTGAACTGCATGTAGAAATAGTTGACTGGGAGCTGCAATTGGTCATTGCTGTGCTCACTTCTAAGAATCAATAAACGATCATTGTCATCATCACCACGACCACAATTTCTCTAGAACATTTTGATATTGTTCATTAAAATATATGATAAAGATAGAGAAACGAGTAGGAGGAATGACTCTGAAAACTTCACCTTGCATATCGCACGCATGCACTGAGAACTTGATTAATTCTTTAGTTGTAATTTACTTCTTGATTTTACTTTTTTATATTTTGTGTGTGTGTGTGTCTACTTTCAGGTTAACTACGCCCTTCAATAAAAGTCTTATAAGAGATTAAAAGAGCACATATCTTGCCTGCAAAACCAGGAATCCTGGACCCAACCGCGACACGCCAACCCTACACAACGTAGGCTGGTTTTTCGCTCCTAGTCTCAAAAGGACAATGCACGGATAGATCAGATCTGCCTTCACCACGGACATGGCATATTTTCTTAATTACGTTGTCCAAACGCTGTTGTGTGACTTTCAATCATGTTCAAACTGGTGGCGTTAATTAGTTAATTAACACAAGCTATAAATATTCTGCAAATAATTATTTAATGACAGGCACGCATTTCATGCGCATTACCGTTTGCGAGAAGTGCTTACACCAGAAAATAGATAAGAATAAAATAAAAAAAAGCACACAAAAATACTACAGAGTATAAAACAAAAGCTTTCAATTACTGGTCTGAGACCATTAAGTGCAAAATTGCAGCTCAAGCATTCTCGTCTACTGGTTATCAACATAAAGTAAATCCGAACCTATACATTACATCCCATTGTTTGTCTTGTCGAGTTGTTTCAGTTGAATACGCGACCGAACGTACCATCGACAAAACGTACCTACCACCTGGGCGGCTACCTGGGAAGGGTCTTCTAATGAGTCTTAAAATATTTGCGATGCGACAAAACGTACCACTTGATGGGACGGCATAAAAAATCATTTACCGAAATTACGATTTTACGATTTTGTCTAGTTTTGTTGATTTCCATCACACTTTATCCAGGCTTTGGACTGGCAAAATTACTGTATAATGTACAATAGCAAAGACATGAAAGGAAGTTTAAAAAAAGAAACATAGATGGCAGCACAACATGAAAAATATATAAATAAATTATTGGAGGCGTATATATAGCTATTTTGGCGTGTTTAAATTTTTTCTTTTCTTTTATCTTTTCGTCTTTTTTTTCGATCTTTATTTTAGTTATGTCAATTCTAACTTAACCTAACCTAGCCTCACCTTTGTCGTGTAGGTTGCCTACAGTATCCTTGTAAATCTTGGTAATTGGCGTGTCTTCCTCTCGAACCCTTTTCTTCGCCTCTTGCATAAGCTTCTTCACATCTAACTGAGCATCATTCGGGACTCGACAAACGGGTGGCAGATAGCGCACCGTATTGGAATGTCTGACATGTTCACGCGTTTTCCTTGAAGTGGTACGTTTTGTCGCGGAGTAAATATTTTGAAGGTAGGTGTTTATCTGAGTGGTACGTTTCGTCGCGAAAACCCTAGTGGTACGTTTTGTCGCTGGTACGTTCTGTCGGGACACCGTTTCAGTTAATGTGTACATAAGTAAGGCTTTTAATTGCATGTTCAATCTAATAAACGCCTAACCCGTTGCCTTGAATTTGGGAGTAATTAATAACGCTAACTCACATAAGTACATAAGATCCACGTACACACAGACTGTAAATCCCTCCAAGTAATTCGGGCACTTCTGACATGTAGAATTGCGAAAAGATATCCATGCTGAATAGTTCAAGCGTAATTCCAGGTATTACTTCGGCGCTTTTCAATAGGCTTAAAATAGACAATTCCCGTGCTGACCCTGAAGATTACTCCCTCTTACGATGCATTTATATATATTTGTATATTGCATATAATTGTTTAGTTGTATATAGTACGAACATTTTATATTTATTTATTTATTGTGTATGGGCGCACACGCACAAATAGACAGATAGGAAAACTTGATTATTAATAATCAGTTGCAATAATGTGTGAATTTTGTAAGATATGCCTTACCTTTACATTTAAATTAGATTTACTAAACGTTCAGAACAACAATTTGTTAATTTGTGTTATTTTTAGTTACATATTTATTCACTAGTTTTCATATATTACTAGGTTTATTTTCATTGTGACAAATGGAGTTTGTGAGTGCGGCTCATGAGTGAGGTCAAAACACACTTGATCAAATAAAGATCTTTATATTGTCTTCACAAAAAAATATTGTTATAATTGGTGCAGACAAAATGAAATCTTGCGAGATCAAAAATGAAGAAACGTTTGTGTATTTCCCCCCTTTCCAACAAGAATTTTATAATCATCCTGCACCAGTTACAGTTGGGACGGCGTACTAACCGGTGTGCAATCGCAGCGTGGAACGGTTATTTTGACAATATCCTGTTTCCCTAGTGGCTGCTTTGTGGAGGGGGAATTTTAACGTTGTCGGCTCTTGCAAAAGCGGTTGGCTTAATGGCTTAATTGTCTGTTTGACCACGAGTTCCTTCGCAGGTAAACGCGGCAACACAGTGGTTACTGCCATAAAGGCGGTCTCCGCGCCGGTTCCTAGCCCGGCGGAACTGTAGTCTTGATCTTCACTGACACTTAGTTATTAATCTTAAGTTTTTCTTATACACAGAGAAAAGTTTGTTTCCAATAACCGAAAAAGTTTATCATAATCAAATATTTGTTTAAATTGGCAAAAAACAATGATTGTTCACCAGAAATAAATTATTTTGGTAATCGTGCAAATTTGCTCGTAGTTACTAAAATATTTAGTCAAAATTTCCAAATTTAGTGAAGGCTACCAAAGATTTAACCAAACGTCGTGTTTTGTTGATCCAAAACAAATATTCATGCTATATTCATTTTAACAAAGTTATGTGCATCTGATACGTTCCATCCATGGAGTGAGTTATTCCAACACTTAAAGCTGGATGTCATTGTAAGACCTCAGACTCGATCAGGCTCTATTGGGGGATGGGTGGTGTGGGCTTCAGCCCCGGGCCTCCATCTGCAAAGGAACGGTCACTAAGGGGAAATGCTTTGGAAAATGTTATAAAATGTAAAAATTCAGATATTTGAAATGTGGTAAAAATATTAAAATGTATAGCTAGCTAACCATCTGACATACGTTAGATGGTTGGTGTTTTAAGTCCACTTTATGCACAGTAAGGCTAATCGGAACTGGATCTACAGTTTAAAGTGAAATCCGAACCAATATGTGACCCTACTGGGTACCGAACCCGGGACCCCTGGATTACAAGGCGACGACGCTACCACTGCGCCATCGAGGAGGCCCACCTGACGTACCTTGGCCTAAAAGTTATAAAAACTGAAATTCTATATAGAGGGGTCTCACGATGTTGTTAGCATTGAGTATCCACACATATATTAATCCGAGCCCTCAAAAAATGAGCGGATAGAAAATAACCATGCACAAGATGCGTAGGTATGATGAGGACCCCAAGGAAAAGCAATGTAGCCGCACTTGAGAATTTAGCACATGACGGCCCAAACAATGTCGAAAGTTTAAATGTTTTGTAAAATCCTCACGCAGAGAATTTGTCTCAGCCTCTTGTTGATACTAGACACATTCAAACAAAGAAGTTGCCAAAGAAATGCTTGGCAAGGTATTTTCATCAAGTTAATGCTTCGCTGGCACAGCTTTGCTGCTAAGGGAAAATTTCCAAAAATAAACCAATATAATCAAGACCAAATTCTGGGTTCTCGAGCGATTACAAGGAACAACTCGTATGAGTGCCTACAGAGTTACGAACTCGAATTCTGCCGTTAATGTCACTTAGAACATCGTCCTTCCATCGCAAGGTGTGGAGCCATAGTATTTTTATTACTTAGTTCCGCTGTGCAAATATCGGTATGATGTCTCTAACAAAAGCCGTGGACGTTTAATTAATATGAAATCATTTAACTTTTTATTGACAAAATTGAAGAATTTACAGACTTATTTCTTTCTGCGAGTCACAGAAATTATACGAGTATCTCATAATTTCAATGCCGAAAGTCCGTGTTCGAGTCTTGGTCTTGGCATGGATTTTCCATTGCGAATGTCCTTTGCAGAAATCGTACTATTACTACAAATAATAATTATTATTTGAAATTTCAAAATAATATATTGATGTTACGTAAGATTTTCCTTTCTATTTCCTTTTATTAAGCCCTTCATAAATTTCATGCAATCACCATTTCATTCTCATCATCGCTAAATGTGACAGAAAAACAACGCAAAATAATAACAAAAAAACAGAAATTATAGTTACATACATGAAAGATGTAAGTTTCAGATTGTCACATCAAGATTCAGCACAAATTAACCACACTTCTAAGCACCTCAGTCCATGAACTTGACCCTGAAACTCAACTAGAAAATGCAGTTCTTGAAATTTGGAACAAAGTGGAAATTTCAAGAAAGCATCTTGAATTAATAAAAAGAATGCTCATGAGAATTGCAATATTTCTTTGCGTAGATTTTGGCGATAATATGTGATACCGAATTTGAGCCCAAAGTGGAACTCACGTAACGTGAAACGGGCAACATGCATACAACTGAATATTTCGCTAGGATGGCCCATGAAAACTTCTGTGCACAAAACTGACTGTAAAAATACACTATTAAAAAAAATGAGATGTTTTGTGTTGATATGTAGCCGAATTATAATTTTGGGTTCATAAGAATACCATAATGTGACTGAGTATTTATGAATTGTAAATGAATACTATACACATATACATACAAGATCATTAACACTTTATTGAAGGTTGGAACCGTCTCGGTCGGCCTCCGTGGCGGATTGGTGAGCCAGGGGTCCCGGGTTCTAATCCCGGTTAAGACATGGACCACGCCAGCGTACATCATTTCTGGATGTCTCTTCATTCAATTAAGGCGATAACCACGAACCTGCTTTATTTTAAATCCATTGCCTCATTCTGTCTTCCAGAGAGGCTCTGTTTGCTTAGGTTAGGTTAGGTCTGTCCTGATTGAAAAAGTTGAGATTTGTGTTCAATGTATGTGTTGATGTGTGGGGAAAACTTCTGCTTAGGATTTTTTCTTTAAGAAAAAAAAAGAACGGGTTGAGTGGCCGATTCACGATCTCGTTATCAAAGGTTCTGGGTTGGAGTTCCGATCTCGTTATGAATGTATGACCCTTCTTAAATTTTATCTTATCCATCCATATCATTGTGATTAGCCTAAAGATACAGAAAGGCGACGTTAAATTACAAAACAAAAAAACAACAACAAATCGAAGGTGAAAAATCACATTGTAGATTCAAGGTAATGTAAAAAAAGTACCACAGGTTTTAAAGGAGGCATGGAAAAGTTTATTATTCATTTTTTGTGCTGATAATTATTTCGATGCACAAAATTATGCATCTAATATAATTAACGTCCAAGTAGAAGATGATCAACATGGTATGTAAAGTTTCTCATATCTGTTAGATATCTTTTTCAACAAAAGAAAACTGAATTAGGACATTTATGTTGTGAATTGAATATACTTGCAATAATAGGTTTTAGTGTTCAGCTGAATGTTTGTGAACTTCAAATTGACCACATCAGTTGAAAATGAACATTAGTTCAGCATGACAATAAATCCAGGAAGATCTCTTATCCCAAAAGTGTATTAGAAAGTTGCAGACCCAGGCAGTGACATGATTCGACCGCGATGAGTAAATAATGGCTGTATGAAAAGGGTGGGCTGACCACAGAAAGTGTAAAATGTGAACTAGAAAGATTATGGCAAGTCCCGTTTCGTCTCTACAACTCAGTCTTGCTTTGCTTCGATTGAACTTATTCATACAATAATACTATGAAAGAATCACACTGTACCACGAAAGAGACATTTGGATTTCTTCACCTTCATAGTTCATAGCAATAAGAAAGACTCACGAGAACCAATGCTGAAGAAATCAAGTTCATTTTTGCATAGTTTCTGAAACAGAAATACATTCTGTACATTTGATTGTCAGCTTTATTCGTTGTCCCTGAACGTATTAAAATATCCAACTAAGTACAATCAGTAAGTAAATTTGGCTACCTGCGAAGAGCCAAATTAGAAGAAAAGCGACGCTAAATGACAAAATTACTAATACAAGTATTTGGTCCATGGCTTGCGAAAGTAATACAAAGAGATACAAATAGAACGGTCAAAGTAGTAAATTTCTTCGTCACAATACTTAAAGATAGATTCCCGCTCCTTGCAAATCTTTCCTCTTGCCACCATTTCATATCCGGATCCCACTCACCATCAGCAAATATCATAACTTCACAAAGGCTATCCTCGGAACAAAAGCCACTTCATTACAGCTTACAAACCCTCTGCAATTCATAAATGATGCTCCAGGCTTATCTCTCCAAACAAAGTTTCAAAATAGCGTGCATCAAGTAATTGAAGAATTTACAAGTAACATCCGTTGTTCTTGTTATTATTGTTGTTGTTATGTTTGTGTGAATCTATTACGCTATCATTCATTTTCGCTCGTCTTGTAATCAAGGGGTCCCGGATTCGATGCCCGATGGAGACACATGGCACGATGGTTAGGATCCCACTTTAAACTGTAGGTCCGGTCCCGATTAGCCTTTCTGTGCACACAATGGACTTATAACAACAACAATTCATTGATTTTCGCTGTTAATATCCTGATATAAAAATAGATTTTCCTAAATTAAATAAATAAATGTTAGAGATACGTGTCCAGAAGGCCCAATTTACTCGAGAAATACAACTTCAATTGATTTTTGCATGGTGCAGTGCGAAGAAACAACACACGTCCAGCACCTCAAGGTGAAATGGTGTAATAGATTTTCCGGCTGGGAAGAGAAGACCCCGACCACTGACGCAGAACATCGCAGTGCTTTTTCCAAAGGTGTGGAAGCCAGCTTTTGCAAACTCTCCTCTGACCGAGGTCGATTACATCATGGCAGAAGCTGCTCGGACGAAAGCTTGGTTGATGTAGTGGCTCGTGGCAAGGAGAGAAGGGCAAGCAAGATTGTGTCCTCGTTCAAAGCTTCAGCCGTCATGGTGGTATTCGTTGCAGAACTCTTCCGTTAAGTGAAAGTTCTTTACTACGCAGTTTGTACCAAGTGATAGTAGCATTGTTCGAGGTCGGGATGTTTACAGCTGGCAAGTGAAATGATACCATTCCATTCACGCAATCCACGCGCAAACTCTCTATTCTGTTCTGTTCTCCAGTGCAGGCAGAGTGCCTGAAGAAGCCCATATACAGTATTAAAAGAATATTAAAATTCATTGTTTGGAACAGGCATTCCATTTTCTGATTCTTCGATAGCAAACATTTTGATACTGGAACAATTTCTAGAAAATCCTAGGATTTTTGAAAGAGTGTGCGTTGTTATTTTTCTTTTTCCAGCCCATTTGGGGTCCAGAGCCTTTTCATTGAGTGACACTTAGTCCCATTGCCACTATTTTTTTAGCTTTGATTTCAAGTAGCCTTTTAATTGCCCTTACGATGCTGGGTAAACACCGAAATTTTGGAGCTCTCAGCAGGAATCAAACCCGGGGTCGCTCACACCAAAGGCGAGAGCGCTAACCATTTAGCTGCTTTCAGGTTTCAAAAGTGCATTGGCCGATAGATCCTCTTCGAAAGTCAAAAGTTTGTTTTGCACTAGTATTTAGAACCATCACGATCACCTCATATTTAAGGGGTCCTGGTTTCAATTTTCAGTAGAGGGTAATTTCAGTAGTTCATATTTCCCCTTAAACATTAGCTCCAATCCTAAAAGATTGCATAATTAAAATTAAATTAAAACCAACTTTGCAAACAAGTCAATTCTATTTATGTCTACAAGAGCAGAGTGTTATTTGAATAGGTCCAAGCCAATTTGTTCTACAAAATGAGTACCTTTTGCATCGACACAAGGCCAAAGGCACTAGCTGCCTCAATTCACTACATTACCCAAGCAGTATCAGGACCAAAACAAACCCTCACAAAGTTTTGAGTTTGATTTAGATACAAACTATTTATGGTGTTTTATCGGACCTAATGATCTCAATAAGTACTCTCATCGAAACTAGCCACGGAATTTATGTAACAAACAATTGGAGTAACCATAGCGGGTACGAATTCAAGCAATGAACATAAATTTGTCGATGTTCTTTCATTCATTAGTTTGTCACCAGTCATTCTCATCTTTAGAGCCAGTAAGACGTTACGAAAAATAACCAACCAAACGACAAATAAGTACACAATATGAACACAACATTCCTCTCCTTTCCACAACTTTTCATAAGTTGTATACCACTCTTATTTCATTCCACTGCAATTTAACTGCGAGATTCTCACGTGATACATTTCCTCTCTCTCTCTTAGGAAGAAAGTCTTCTTGAGTGTTATTAAAATAAATTAAGGAAGCTTCCTACATTTGTTTTGAGAACGTACCCTGGGTTCACAGAACTGAACATTTTTCACGATTACAAAATTATTGTGTAAAAAAGGTGGCAACAGTCCTTAGAGAGTTCAAATCGACGCTGAAAGATAGACGTTTTCTGAGAAATTTTAAAGAAATGTGTTTCTCTTTCTCTCTGTTAGGAAGCTCGACTCACACCGCACAAATATTTCGTCTTACATTGACAATGTTAGACTTGTGGCTTCTCAAGTGTGAAATAAAATGCTGTGACCCTCATTTAACAGGATAAATAATTATCATTCATTGATATGATTACGTGTTCAACACGAGCTGCCGTTTCGAAATGTCCAGCCTTGTAATCAAGGGATAAGTAAGGCTAATTGGGACTAGACCTACAGTTTAAAGTGGGATCCGAACCACTATGTGCCTCCACCGGGTATCGAACCCGGGACCCCTTGATTACAAGGCGACGACGCTGCCACTGCGCCATCGGGGAGGCCCTATAGTATACCTAGGCATGTTGTACAGCAGGCCACATAAATTTATTTATTTATTAATTCATTAAGTTACTTATTGCTTATCCAAAAATTGATTGTTTCAAGCGGGCGGAAGTCGAAGTCTAACTACACTTTTCTCTCTTTCAACGTCTCACAGACAAAATATAGTTGTGAAGTGGGTGACGACTCCAAAAAAAAAAAAAAATAATAATAATAATAATAATAATAATAATAATAATAGGAAGACGTTGCACTGGCCTGTTATGGCATGGGTGGCGGTTGTGGGGAATTTCGATGGATCTGCTTGGCAGTCCTGGCCAGGTCAGATGAACCCGTTGAACAATAATTAAAAGGCGCGGTCCTTCATTCACATTGGGGTTAAGGTAAAACTAATGTATATATTCCGTAAAACAACGACTGCTGGAGGGAAGCAGGTATTGAAAGGAAGGGGACCGGATACAATCACATCATCTTTCCCCAGGAAAGCTCTTACGATGGCGCTCTCACGAGCAAGCCATTCTGGTGGTAAAATAGTCCCCCATTCGGATCTCTGGGTGGGGACTGTTTGAGAGGGCACATTAAAGACAATAACAACCAGTGGCGTGCCCAAGGGGCCTGGGTGGGTGTCATACCACCACCCCCTTCCATTTGGCCCAGTATTCCTAAAAAAAAATGCGTGAAAGGTGGGAAAATATGGGAAAATGAGGACTGACCCACTGACAACAACACAGTAACATTAAGTATACACCTAACTGCCATACAGAGACCTATTTGGGCTGAAAGAGCATTTTAATTTTTCTTCCTGGCTAGGGCGTTCGCCTCGCCCCCTCTGGTGCCCGGTCACTGTCCACATCCTTTTAAAAATGTTTTTTACAGAGCGACCACAAGCAAAGAACCTTCTGCCAAAATCCTTTGCGCACCTTCCCTCTCAGTCAGTTCAACTCCGGCCATACGGAAGCATGTTCCACTCTGCCCCTTCCCTCCACACGCGAGTACGATACACAGGGGTCATGGGTCTGTGCAGGCTCTTTTGCGTGTGGTTCCACTACAGCTTCATATCCCAAAAGAAAATACCGGATATATGATTGCCTCGAAACGTTATTTATCTTTATATATTATAAAACCAATGATAGGCTACTACATGAGCAGCGACTAACACTCCTTATACCCATAAGTGTCGCGTATTCCCAGAATTGATCCCCAACATGATCAGCATCGGGGCCTCCGCGATGGCGCAGTGGTAGCGTCGTCGCCTTGTAATCAAGGGGTCCCGGGTTCTATTCCCGGTGGAGGCACGTAGTGGTTCGGACCCCACTTTAAACTGTAGGTCCAGTCCTGATTAGCCTTACTGTGCATAAATGGACTTAAAACACGAAATCAATCCAAATCAATCCAATCCATGATCAGCATCGTGAGGACAATTGGGGAGCTACTTTAAAAGAAGTGACGGTCTCCGGTCAGGAAAGCCCGAAAACATCGGCAATGAGATAACAATGGTTCACCCAACAAAATGCTACTTGGCAAGTTTTCGCCCTCAATGGGATGTTGCTCCACGGAGTTTAGTTTTAATACTTCTTCTAATTTTGATAAATAGAATCTGTATCTTGAAATTTTAAAATTTCCAGTAGGTAACGCAAAAGCAGGAAACGATCAGAACGCAAGCTGCCGTTCTGTCTCCAGGATGCCACATGCTCCTCCTACGAAAGCATTAGTTTTGTAATACGTTTAGTGGAAACTTTATCTAAGGGCCCAGGCGGTGTCCTGTTCAGCAGGAAGATTAGCTCTGGAGCCTCTCTGACAAACCGCTGATTACAACTGTCGCCTTGCAATCAAGAAGTCCCGGGGTCAATTGAGAGTGTGGGCGTTAGTAAACAAAGGGTAGGGATTTCGCCTGAAATCCAAGGTCATTCCCGTTACTTTTTATTGTGTTTTGTTTTCGTATAACCTGCCATACTTCTACTCTTAGGTTAACCGTGAGTAAGCGGGGAGCATGGGGAATCAAAGTTTGACAATCATTTTCTTCAAGTTCACTAAATCGTAGCAGTATGTCAAGTGTATAGTGTTTGATTGGATTCCATGTTTGCTGTTACTTTACATTCTACACCGAGTCCGCTTCTGTTTCTTTCAAGTAGCTCTTTAACTATCCTCATTATATTGAGTCAACATTGAAATGTAGGAGCTCCCGCCAGGAACCTTTATTAAAAGTGAGAGTGCTAACCATTCAGCTACGTTGAGGCATTAGTATCCTAAACTGCTGATAGTAGGGTAAAAAAATCTCCGAAACAGCTTAGTTTATAAATATAAGCCAAACGACTGCCGCAACAGAGACTGTTAGTTTCTTACAGGTCACACCTTAGTGTTATGGCAAAGTGTTGTTCGCAGCTTGAATTGGGTGTGTATACTAGTAATGGCGGCACAAAAATGACGGTTTAATTTTTTACTTTATTTAGTAGCTCAATAAATTTAGATTTTTACCTTGAAAAAATAGTGTAACGCTAAAAATGGTGAAGTTACTTTAGACCTTCCTGAGTAACAAACGTCCCCATAAATTACATGTCTGCTTGGACCAAATAGGGCTGATTCAACATAGCGGCCATCAAACTACACCTGCCACATGATGCTATAATCATTATCACCTAGAAACTTGGAACCAACGGCAATCAAAAGAGAGAGAGAGGTAGAGAGAACGAACTATTTTATCATATTCCCAGTCAAAATAAACGGCGGTAAATTAACCAACCGATGAAGATAAATCTTAAATATTGTATTTAATAATAATGATAAGTGCAAAGAAAACTGTTCGTGTGCCTTGCTTTTGCTGTGACTAGATATCTGTGATAAAAATTAAGCTTACGTTACAATGAATGAATTAATCAATTTATTTATTTTTCTTCGCGTTTACGAACAATGAAACTATCGCGAATATCTAGACAACATCGAAAGCAAACCACATGCAAATTCACGTCAATGCTCTAGAAGGACTTCTTAACAAATGTAATTTTTCAAAATTTGGAATATCATAGAGAGTTTTCAATAGGATAGGACGGCCAAAGGTTCAGCCCGGCCTTGAACCACTCACTTAATTCATTTGCTTGAAGATTTTGTAAAAGCCCCTTTATTCAGATGCAAACTACGATTTCTCTTTCCTCGAATGGTTAGTTAAGGCATGTTTAGACTATTGAGCATGGCTTCTACCTGTAATGTAACAGCGTACCGAGCCGAGCGCCGTCATCTGCTCGCTAGTGTAAGCGAGTTCCGTAACAACGAGCCGTAACAAAATCCGCTCGATGCTCGATTAGGAGGCCAATCGCTTCAGTGCTGTCCCAAGACGAAAGGTCAAAGGAGTTGTGTGACGGACAAAAATATCCTATGTGCCAATATGCCCATAATACAAAAGTAAATCAATAATGTCAAAGAAATGTTGAACATCTACACAGGGATGTTCCTGGCCCAGATGGAAATTTCCCTGTTTTATGCCAAAAATTCCCTTTTTGAACTTAAAATTCCCTATTTTTACAAACAAAAAATACAAAAGTGAAATATGGTGTACTGGTTAGCAAAGTTCGCTACGACGCCAGGGACCCCGAGTTCGAATCCCGGCCCGGGCATGGGTGTTCTTTGTGAGTGTCATTTCATCCATTTCATCATATCATCGCTCATCCTCATCTTCGCGATTAGCTAAAAGTAAAATAGGAAATAAATGGTCACTAATTGCAGTGTTTATCCAGAACCTTTGAGCTAGGAGGGTGTAAGTACGAATTAAGGGGCTGTGAAGGTAAATTTAGCACCAAATTATGCCTTCGTGAATAATGGTAGAGCGTGGGGGGAAGGAGGGGTCCGAAAATTTTCATGGGCGTGTTAGTTGGATAATGATAAATCACTGACTATGTAGGCCTTCTTAATTTATTTCCTTTACATTAGACATTAAATTTGCAAAATTTGCATTTTATCTTCAGTCTTTGTTATTACTTAAACTTGAAAGTTATTACACTTTTGAGCTCAATTACGATCAGCTGAATTCGAATTGAAAGAAAGACGATATTTCGGGTGTTCATACTCTAAGGAGGCGGAGAAACAGACGCAAACGTGAGTCAGATATAAGCATTGGTTAGGCAATAGTGAGTGCATTCATGCATGACGTCTAATTTCTATATTTCTTGTCCTGGGAAAATTCTCTGCTGTGGATATCACTGCGTCCAGGGAAGCTGTGACTCGACTCTCTGCTCCAGGGAAACAGAAATGTGCAACGAACAGTGAACGGAACCCTTGCTTTGTTCGGTGGTCTGCTAGGAAAAACGCTCGACAGTCTAACCATATACGTCGTGTGTATTAGCAAGCAAAATAGATATAAACGATGTCCTAGTTTTAGTATTAAGCCTAGAATCAATATTTCTCTCTTACTTGTATGAGGACTCATCTAAGTATGTAATTATTCCTGTAGTTAATATATTACTCTTAAGACCTACGGTTATGTTTAGTCCTTATTAATTCAAACTTCCAAACAAGTTAGAAGTATGACTGCGACCACGTTTTATTTCAGAGCTTGAATATATATATATATATATATATATATAATATTATATACGTATTGTGTGAGTTATGAAATTGCTGAGATTGTATTAATATAATGAGAAATAATAATCTGATCTTTAGATGCGATTTATTATTACAAGAAGACGAATATTTACATTATCGAACAGTTTACTTGCAATAAGCATGTGGTGAGTGCTCGGAGTGGGGAAGGGGGACGACATTACCCCAGATAGGAAAATGTGTGTGGAGCAACCCCCTCCCCCTACCATATTGAACCACCCAAGCATGCCCTCACATAACAATTTCCACATCAGGTGCTGCGAGTAGCATAAAGGCAGGATGTGACATAAAACAATTGGAGTTCAAGTGAAACAAAAAAGGTGAGTGGGATAGTAACATGAAAGTTACAGGGTTTTCGGTATCATTGAAGAAGATAATGATCAATAAGGAGTAAGCCCCTGTCCAACACCAAGGCCTTTATACAGGAAAGGAAGTTTTGAACTTGGGTGCAAAATCCTTATTTGCAGTATCTACAACATAATAACTACGTGAAGGGCGCGTAAGCATGGGAACCAAACTTGTTTACCGACAGAAAGTCAACTGATAAACACTATGCAATTGCCTTGGGTTTATTTACACGTGCAGGTCAACGTTGTTTTCCTGTAATCCTTGAAAACATGTTGCTTAAGGAATTGATTATTTCTTTTCCTGAAATGCCGTTAGTGAGAGGTAGCTTTATGTTTATGTTTTGTTGATTTTTATACTGCTTCTTCGGACGTTTCGAAAATTGGTAAAACCAGGTGGAAGGTCATTGGACAATATTGGAAGCTGATGTCAATGAACTAATTGAACTCCGTGGCGCAAGTGCAGTTCACGCCAAAGCGAGAAGCGGCAAGTGAAATTTTGAAACAAACTTTCAGAAATAAATTCAACCTTCTCTGATCGAAGCGACACGGCATGCTGCTCGTGTCGCTTGTTGCTTGTGTGTGTATATCTCGGTTTGGGCCGTTTACTCAATATCGTGCATCCTGACCACTCGGTCTGGTGGCCACTTATGCGTAGAATTTCTCTTTGCAGACTGGAGGTGTCCATGTTGCTTGTCGCTGGTCACGTTGGTGTGAAACCCTCGTGTCGCCTTGTTTTTTTTTTTATCTGAAAACTTCCTTAGAGGGCCAGAGCCTGCCAACAGGCTTTACATTGAGTCCCGTTGTCACTGTTTTCTGGTTTCATTATTAACACTATGGCAAGGTATTTTCTTACACTATACTGACAATATTTCACAATGTATGTGTGCCCCTTGCGCATTGCACCCCCACTCCAACCGCCTCTACACCCCTTCGCCTAGGTACCCATTGATAAGAGACTGGATGACCCTCGGAGCCAGTTATGCAAGGAATCAGTTATGCAACGTCAAATCACTCACCCCGGGAATCGAACCCGGGTCTCCCGTTTGACACTCAGACTCCCTACGCTGGATTACTAGATATTATAAATTTATTTATTTATTTGCCTACATTTTGACAATAATACTTATCTCCAATATTTCACAACATTATATCGTCTCGTATATACAAAAGTCCGTCACCATAGGGCAACTCGGTTATTAGGGCAGATAGTGAAAAATGGAATCCAATGGGCTCAATTTTCAGCGTAGAATTCACCGTTGAGGTTGTATCTTGTTACTCAAACCCTTAACGAAAACAGAAAATTTATTGTTGCTACACGCTTCGTCCTTAAAGTGGGCATTTACGTTATCGCAAAACTGTACTGTACTAGGCAGAAAACTCTCTGGTTATCGTCATCAATTCTTAATTGAAAGAAACCATTATTTTAAACATTTGGATGGACTAATTATATTTTAAGAATTAAAAATAACTTCTTTGTGTTTGGAAGTAAGTTTATAAAATACTTGATACATTTTAACGAGTCAAGTAATGGAGTGTAAATAATATGTATACAATACAGGGTGTCTCATAAGTAATAGCGCAAACTGATACAGGTGAAAGTACACGATAATGGAAGCAAGAAAGTATCAGTAAACATGGGTCCTCAAACGAGCCGTTTTCGAGATAATCGCGAATGTGTGGTTACAAGCCGCCACTGACCTCATTGTTTGTAAACGTCGTCCTAGTTGGTAAAATGCTAATGATGTGTGCGAATGTGTGGTTAGAAGCCGTCACTAATTACATTTTGTGAACACCGAGTGCTTTACTCCTTGCGCGTTCCGAGGTTTGTTCTTTCTTTACAAAACAGAACATTTCCGAGAGATGGCGTTGTAATCAAACAAGATGGATACAATCAGTACAGATAATCGTACATGCTTGTGACCAATTCCGAAATGAACCGGGTGTGTTCGAAAGCATTTTACCAACTAGGACGTCGTTTACAAACAATGAAGTAAGTGGCGGCTTGTAATCACACGTTCGCGATTATCTCGAAAACTGCTCGTTTGCAGACCCATGTTTACTGAGACTGTTTTGCTTCTATCATCGTGTACTTTCACCTGTGTCAGTTTGCGCTATTACTTTTGAGACACCCTGTATATACATTCTTACTCGATGCGTTTGAAGGCTTGATTAAGACTAGCTTGCACTACTTTGCGTTAATTAATGCATTTTGTTTATGTGTGTATGTTACACTCATGTGTGGTTATATGGAGGGGAGGTGACTTTTAGGCATAGGCTTTAAAAATATTTTCAAAGAGAAATTGCTAGAGTCTGGCTAGGTATCAAAACAGTAAAGGTTCATGGGGTTCTACTGCCGTCTGTGCAATAAGAAACGCGTGTGCATGGCTCAAATAGAAATACCCGCAGGTATATAAATAGTAGTGCCCCGAGGAAGGTTAGCAACAACTTGTGAAAAGAGCTAATTTTATCAGGTCAGATGGGTCTTTGCACAGTCGCTTCCCAAAACCTAACGTCGCACGTCTCGGATGCTTGCGCAGCTTCAGGATGAGGATAACGAACGCAATTGGTTCCGCGAGGTCAAGACCAACTCTGAACGTGTTTACATTACATTTGAAGTATATTTAACCTTTACCAAACCATGCCTTGCATTATTTTGACCAGCGCTACAGAACAGCGTACACAATAGGCCCGTCGTCTAGTTCGCTACACTTTTTGACTCTCTCTACACTCTGCCACAGTTATCTCTGGAGAAAACCAACGAAAACAAGTCTCTGCGCAAGTAGTAACGCGACACGGCTCCACCAATGAACACGTGAGAGGAACGGGATTGCCTCGAGGGGGGCGACTGTGTAGTTACTAGCCTTCCAAGCAGCGGGTACTGCTTCGCTCTACGCACTCGATTTCTCCCCATTCTCTGCCGCTATGAGCGGCCTTGCTCCGGAGATATATGGGACAGAGTTATACACTCAAGCGTCTAGTAGGTTAGAAAGTGCAACACAGAATCGTTTACTTGGTTGATTTAGTGTCAAGTAGTGCATTTAGGAGAATATGTACTTTTCCACTACATCAAAATTGATTGATTGATTGATTGAATTATTGTTTTAAGTTCACTTTGTGCACAGAAAGGCTAATCGGAACTGGACCTACAGTTTAAAGTGGGATCCGAACCACTATGTGCCTCCAACGGGTATCGAACCCGGCACCCCTTGATTACAAGACGACGACGATACCACTGCGACACTACATCAAAAGCTTACATTCTTATTAACTTTCCGAAGATCACAGTACTGGCCAACAAATGCTGAAAGTACTGTAGGCTACTATGCTGTAATAGAAAAGGGGTAGTTATTGGATTCTTTGGTAACTCGATTACCAAAATGTGCAAGAAGTGCGAAGGTAAAGAATTGCCATATCTATGTCAGTGCATATTCTCTAAAATGTTATGATAAATGGAAGGTAATGAAAGATAGCGTGGTCTTATATTAATAAATTATAATGCAATGTCGGGAAGTGATCATCTCAACATATCCAGATTAATTGAAATTATAAAAGAGGGTCAAGAAAAATTAAGGTTCAAGAATGCATTAAATTAAGCTTTGATTAAGATTAAAGACTCTTCAAGTGCAGCGGGGTAGACCTGTAAGATCGACTATACTCTGTCCCGAGAATCTCTGGAGCAAGCGAACGGAAACAAGTCTTAGCGAAAGTTGTGGTTCCAGAGGGCTCGACCAATGAACTCGTGAGAGAAGAGGAAGTGAATGCAGCTATCATCCTTTTTTGTGCACGCATCGTTACTAGCGTTTAGCAAGGCTGATGTTTAGGTGTTTGTGTAGTTTGTTGAATGTGGAAATTTCTTCTCCTATTAGAAAGCCTTTGGCTTCTGAATGTTTTGACAACCCTCCTTTAGTTATTATTATATTGGTTCATTTGACTGTTCGAGTTTACCATCGGCACGTGTTTCACATTGTTTGTTGTTTACTTTCTTCAACATGTGACATGAGACCAAATATATTGTTCTTAAATAGATGTCGCTGATAGTTTTTAATATTTTATACTACTGGAACTTAAAAATACAGACTAACGTGGATAACTTAACTTCAGATTATCCTACAACATGCATCACTTTCGTTGTTCCATAATTAAATATAGTTACTCCAGTGTGTGTTGCGGGGAGAGGGATTGATAATACCTTGCTAACCTAAACATTATTGAATATAGCCTATTGTGTACAGAATATAGTAAGTAGATATTAACGGGAATATTATGAACATTATAGTGTTACTCTATGATGTTGAGCTTATGAGAGTATATAAGGTGTAATGTTCTGGAGAGATACACCCAACACATATTTGCGTGAACTTCTGTTTTCTGAAGTTTATTTTAAATTGTGAGTATAAGATATAAGGAGCATATTTCTCACGTGGTTATTAAAATTCGCTAGTTAAAATGAACTGACTAGAATATGAAATTATATATTATAGATGGTACTTTCAGGGAAACAGTTATGTTTGCTGGTAGAATTCAAGCAGTGTTGATAATAGCCCAGAGCTGCCACGTATGGGCGAGGACACAACAAAGTTCCTTCCATCGAAAATGTTTTTTTTTTTCAGCTGAGATTCTCATAGTCGCGATTAACCCAAGTGGTAGAAAGGAAATGCAAATTCCATAAAACATTAATAGTGCTTTTGTAATTATAATTGTTCTATCACAGACAAATTAAATAACCGTTATTTTTAACTTGTTGAACAAATGAAGAGATCTTCAACTCGCATTACACTTGAATTAGTAAACAATTATATGCAAAATGTGGGCTCGGCATATTTAAGGTATTAACAATTCGCCGGACGTGTTCGGTTGTTAAAAATCGAGAAGGTGTAAGGGGTGATTCCTTTCGAGGACAGACACCCAAATGTCAACCTCTTTTCTACGTACGACACCCTGGACTGCATTTTTGCAGAGTAACAAGGCTCTGGCAACTGGCATAAGCCAGTACAATCCCTCGTGTTGCACTTTCCATATATGATTGTGGTTGTCCCCTCAGTCATCTCATCACTATTTATCTTCATCGTCCCGATTAGCCAAAAGTGACAGAGAGGCGATGTAAATAAACTAAATTAATCAACTATCGGTATTTCAGACACTACTGAAGCTACAAAGACAAAATTTGCTTGACTCATAGGCCTGTCAATTAGTTGCTAAAAGCATCGTAAATGATTACAAAATGGAAACGTTAAAATCATCTGAAAAAGGATGGGTGTCATGTGCTGCCTATGTCAGCACATGACACTCACTTAGGATTAACCGTGACTAACTGATTGTAAATGGTTTAATCATTATTATTATTTACAAATTACAACTCTGTGCTTAAGGAGTAAAAATAACACTATATTTGTACAGCAAATGCTCTCATCGAAAATTGATAAGTGTTTATTTTTAGAGGTATGGCTTACAAATTTCGTAAAATTCGCAAATTTCCCGGCTCTAAGTAAATTGATTGATTGACTTGTTTATTTTACTTCGCTTTATGCGCCACTTTTGGCTAATTCGCGAAGATGGGGATGAGTGATGATATGATGAAAATCGATGAATGGACACTCACAAACATACATGCCTAGACCGGGATTCGAACCCGGGACCCCCGGCGTCGTAGCTCGATTGATAGTCACTCCGCCACGGGAGCTGGCTCTCAGTAGATTGTAACAACAGTGATGCACTGATACAAACTTTAATAGGCAATTTAAATGATGATATGCTGTGAACTAATTGTAGAAACAAGTCACGTTATGCTATATTTTGGATATTTCTGTGTTCAGCTCTAAGCGTATATTATTATTTATCCAATTATAAGTAGCGTTCCTTATGAATGTAGAAGGTAATCAGGACATGCATTCAATATTTTTACCATCAATCTAATCAAACGTCCTTTGAATACCAGGCAAGAATTCACCCTGGTCAGGTCAAAAGCATACATCAGAACTCTAAAAAGGCAGAATCATGGTGCATTAACGGCAAGATTGAGGAGTTATCACAGTCAGTGTGTTTGTTGGATGTTCTCAATGTTTAGATAAGGTTGTCCGTCACCTCATCAACGTGAAATGCTTATAAGGAGAGCAACAATGAGTACAGATGTTCTTTACAAGTTAACACTAATTGCAATTCTGTACCATATGCGCTGTGTCAGCTAACAAAATATTTATCTAAGAAATATTTATTGACAATTCAATTTCATCCACGTCTGTTTACTCTGAGACTGTGGGGTACTTATGAGACTTATGAGACAGATTAGCAGTTAGTCAAGTAATCTTCCACAAGTAAAGCAATTTGTTCTCCGAAAGAAAAGTCTGTACAATGTCGTTCATTCCACAATTGACAGTCATTAAAGAATGTGCAGGCGGCGCTGTTAGACACATCCTCTAGTTAGTTGGCGTTGGCAACGTGATTATTGGACAACAGGTGCCCCTTGCAACATGCAGTACATCAAGATTGCCACAACCTGGTTATCTCCATTATTTTGAGTCATTCCTCATCAAAAAACATCTGTATAACAGAAAGAGAGAGGTTTGTTCCCAAACCAACCAACTTGAGAAGTTAATTAGGTTTGTGACACAAGATAGCTTCAGAATGTATAATGAAAAAGGTGTATGATAAATGGAGTGCGTATGACGTACAAAGTATGGTAACAATAAGCAAACACTGCGTGAAATTTGGAGTGTTCCAATAGCATTGTTGTAAATGACTTGCACAAACTGTAAGTCGTACATTGGTAGTGTGAGATCAATGGTTAAAAAAGTTCCAATGAGAATTTGCAGTTTTTTTTTATTATTTTACTTTTATTATTGTATATGTCGCATTTCTTCGGATTTGGCTAATTGCGACGATGATGATGAATTAGTAATTAAGACACTAATGAAAGGACATGCAAGGGTGAGGATGAGGTAAGGTAAGGGGTGACCTTCTCGGAAAAGGCATTCAAATGCCAACTTCTCTTTCACGTAGTACACCCTTGGCTATAAAGGCTTTGGCGTCTGTACCCACAGTCAGTATAATTTGCTGTCGAGTTCGTGTTCTGGATCTTGTCCATATGTGTTTGTGATTTTCCCGACATCAATTGCATATCATCATTCATCCTCAGCTTGGCAAATTGGATTTTGGATTGGATTGGATTGATTTGGTGTTTTAAGTCCACTTTATGCACAGTAAGGCTAATCGGGACTGGACCTACAGTTTAAAGTGGGATCCGAACCACTTGTGCCTCCACCGGGTATCGAACACGGGACCTCTTGATTACAAGGCGGTCATGACTCAAACCTGGAACCTTCATGAATCGACCTATCCGCGCACTCGGCCACTGAGGACTTCATTTACTTCAAAATTCCTCTTCTGCACTTCTGATTGCAGTAGAATTAAGTATAGTTATTGTCATTCATGGATGTAAAGAGTTTCCTTCACTCACAATCGCAAGTGAATCAGTCAAATGGCGGTGAAAGAAAAAAAAGCAGAATGGTGAGAAAGACTATCACAGCAGATACCTTGAACAGATGTGCTGACTTCCGTCGTCACCATAACAATGGTCCGTTGACAAGATGGAGTTGATGAATATCAGAACTTCAAAGCAGGTGTGTAACTGTATGGTTAAACTACCACAAATGTACATCATGAGCCAATTCTCCAGAGACTGTACATGCATGTGTGTGAGTGTGTGTGTGTATGTAAAGCGGAGTTTCCCTGGTGATCTGAAATAAGTCTGGTTATTTTAGCATTTCAAACAACAGTCCACAAAAGAATACTACACGTGTAAAGAACTGCCGTCTACCATGAAACGTGTGATAATTCTGAAAGTAAAGATATTTATCTTCTTAAAAATGTAGGCACTCGGTCACTCCTTTGCTGTAAAGAGTCAAACTTGGGAAAGTAATTTGACATAAAGACTGCTTCTAGTGCGATAAGCTGAAAATTACAACAGATCTTATCGCTTCTGTCGCACGGAAATTTCGCACGATTTTGGAAGATTTTGAACAAAATACAAACACTATTTATATCCCTTACAGGAACAAAAATTTCTGTATGAAGATCCTGTTGTTGATACAATACTGAAAAAGTAGTAATCATCACATTATTATTACTATTGTTATTATTATTATTAAGAATATAATAAATACTAACAAATACATTAGAAGCTAATAATAACTATTACAGGGCTGGAAATAGGGGCGTTACTTGAAGGGACGCCGTTCCCTTATACCGCGTTTGTTACAACCTGTCCCGTTTCCCGCGCTAGTTGCTCCCTGGCTTTTCTCGGTGCTGGGGAAAGTAAAAGCCAGGCAGTCAATTAAAATACGCAACGTCGCAACAGCGTCTACGTAAGCGCCTCTCTTCTGGCTTCCATTCGCTCCTCGCTGCCCAGCAGACGATTTTTTCCTCGTTTCTCATTGGCACCGAAACTGTCGAGCGCTCCCTAGCGCGGGAAAGGGGACAGGTTGTAACAAACGCGGTATAGTTCCTGAGATTTTTCGAAGTATGAAAACACTGAAATTGTTCATCCGCTTTTACATTCCGTATCTCAGTAAATAACCTCCGCACAAACCGTGTATATTCGAAAGAAGAAAAATCAAGAACGCTGGCGAAATGTCCGTTTTTCTATGTGAGTGAAGAAGATGGTTAAAAGTGGTAGACGTCCTGAAGAGACGGCTTGTCGACACAAACTCAAGAAATGAACACTGAGTATTATCAATGTAGTTTATTAAGTTAGGATTTCTCATTCCTTGTCGCTTGCGATCTGTATTTTTTTCCTAGATATTCAGGATACGACACTGGCTGGTCGTCCGCGTTATGGGTACCCACAGAGAAGTTCAGGTGAAGTCACTTCACTCCCTCCGTCTGGAATATAGAAAAATTACTTACAAATAATTTCTTATCTTCCTAATTTCCTTTTCTCTCTTCTATTTTTTTTTCCTTTCGCTAAATTTTCGTCTTCCTTTCTGTGATCTAAAGTAAATTTATCTTGATTACTCTTATTATTCCTCCTCCGTTTTCTCCTTTATTCTTTATTTCATTCGCTTTTATTTCCACCCCCTTTTCTCACTCAGTTTCTATATAACGTTCACTAAATCCTCTCTCTCTCTCTCTCTCTCTCTCTCTCTCTTTCTCTCTCTTCTTCCCTTAAACATTTCTAATTTACAGTGACCGGTGAACATAACGTCACACGATTTTTGATGTAGGCATATCCCACTACAGAGCACAACCTCTTGATTTTGAATTCCACCTCTGAACTATGTTATTAATACCCTAGGATATATTCTTTTACTCGATACGCCAGATGAGCAAATATCTTATATTTCGGTTTTTCCTTCTTTATTTTCTTTCAAATTACAAATCATTTTGCTACAATTTTATTCCACTTTAGTCAAGGAAAAATCTTCAAAGGTTAGGAGGAAATTTTATTTTCGACGTTTATGTTGTGAGACTTCTCATATAAAATCTCATCTTTTTTGAATTTGGAAAACTTTCATGTACTTACTTTTGGAACTATATTTTTCCGTTGGCTGTTCTGCTAATTCCAATGAGCCGACATTTATTTATTGCAACGTCTACTATAAGCATAACCTTTTTACTTTTTCTGCGATCAAATTAACGTTAGTGTAGTGACTATAGTCCATGTTTCAGATTCGCATTTCTTCAGCAAAAAAAGAAAATGCTAAAAGGTATGTTCTCTGAGAGATGTCTTGTGGACGTAAAAATAAAGTATCTTCTACTTTGATTTCTATTTTTAGGTGCGGAGATGTTTCAAACAAAACGGGATATGCGCACTTTTTCTCAATTTAGTCTTACCTCAAATTCTCCCATTCGAATGCGATCACTCTTGCACAAAAATTAAACGAATTAAAAATTCAATAACATTTCGGAAACTCGAAACACCTCAAAACGCGAGGCCCTTTTCGGTGGCTCTCGTCACCCACCCCTGCAGTGGCAGAAACATAATCTATAATTCGATACTTCATGAAATTGATAGATCTACGATGACATTAAAACATCAATACCTTTTTATCAAGTGGTAGTAAGAATACTCGAGCCCAGTGTAGTTCGCTGCATTTTTTGACACTAGGTGCAAGTCAATGGCGTATGCTGAGTCTAAAACCTGGGATATCTCACTATGACACCTGGTCCTAGGCTATGGAGGAAGGGAGAAAACTAGACTCATTCTTGACGTCTTCAAGGAAGCCACGTTGCCATCCCAACGGTAATCAGGTTGCAAACTCCTAAGAATTCAGGTTGCCAACTCCCTAAGAATTCACGTTGCCAACTCCTAAGAATTCAGGTTGCCAACTCCTAAGAACCCAGGTTGCCAAGTCTTAAAAATCCAGGTTGCTAATTCCTAAGAATCCAGGTTGCCAACTCTAAGAATTCAGGTTGCCAATCGCCATTATCTTATTTTCCAAATCAGCTTAATTCACACAGTTTCTAAGATATTTATCTTCAGTATTTTACTTTCTAGGCTTCAGGCTTCGCAGATTGCCTAGCTAGCCTGGAATATACGCTCCTGGTGCAAGTGCATCCCAGTGTCAGGCTGGCTGGTGCAAGGAAATTGGGTTCAACCAAGTAGGCTGTATGCAAGAATATAATACACATAATGTGACACTAAATCAACGAAGTAGACTGCTCGGTACAGCGAACTACACTGTGTCTCAGTATCTCTGGAGCAGGCGAACGAAAACAAGTCTCTGAGCAAGTAGTGACGCGAGACGGCTCCACCAATGAGCACGTGAGAGAGAACGGGATTACGTGGAGGGGGAAAGTGACTGCAGTTGCCAGCCTTCTCACCAGCGTGTACTGCTTCGCTCTGCCCACTCGATCCCCCCCCCCCCACCCTTCTCTGCAGCAATGCGCGGCCTTGCTCCAGAGATAGTTGGGACAGGATATAGACGGGGCCACCAAAGTCCCCCCACAAAGAAAAGAGCACGTGTGTAAAGAGTGAGAGTTTCCAGTGTTGTTTTGGGGGTGGGGGTATTTTGTTTATCCTATTTTTTTTTTCGGCTTGTGATGTGATGATGCACTGCACTCTCTCAAGGTTGCTGCCTAGCATGGTTCCTTTGCCCCTTCCAAGGCCATTATTTGCTCTGTGAAACTTTCGCCCGAAGCGAAGATTTCCTACCCGAACTTCCCGAACAATAAAAGCAAGGCTTTCCTTTCCCTCCCTCTGCAAGAGGGTTGTCTGGCTTCAGGTTTCCTTTCCACCCCACTAACACTTGCGAAACTACTGCTCCTGCTGACAAGCCCTCAACGCCCCAAATCGCTTTGAAAAAGATTTTCTCGGGGAAGAACATCGCATCTCTTTCTTCGAAGAGATTTTTCTGAACAGTAACCAGGAAAATTCAATAAACAGTAACAATGGCAAGGTTATGGCCATGCAGTGCAGAATTTGAAAAATATAAAGTTGGGAGGAGGGGATCCCAGCAACTTCTCTTGAAGCGTTGGGTATATCAATTGTATATACACGTAGATTCCCCCTCCCTAAGTACCAAAAATTAACAACCAGGAGCGGGGAATTCCCTTACAAACTTCCATGTTAACTACAACTTAACTACAAAATTCCATGTTTTTAAAAAGTGTTTACATTAATCTTGATATAACGTGCATAGCCACACAAATTAAACATGCAATTTTTATTATTACTATTCGAGGCCATACAACTTCCATAATGGACAGGTTGTTACTTTGTTGATCCACGGATTCCTTTACAAGGCTACTTGAATGAATGAATAAAGTCCACTTCATGCACAGATGGGTTAATCGGGACTGGGCCTACAATTGAAAATGGAACCCGAACCTCTGCTGAAGCACGTGGGAGTGAGGGCAACAGTCGGTAGGTAGGCTAGGCCCTGGCCCTAAAGGGATGCTGAGCCACAAATTATGTAAATATTAGTCAGTAAATATCAGTTGCAAGTCCTAGTTTTATCATTAATCTGGCACTTTTTATACAATGGGAAACTGATGAAAACACGTGGATTGGAGAAATGTGTATTTATTTTCGCTTTTCTGCCACTTGTGGCTAATCGCGACGACGAGGATACGTGAAGATTAACACGTCCCACACCCAGGGCGGGACTCGATCACGGGGTATTCGCTGCCCGCCAAACCAATCTGGATTGGATGAAAAGCAGGGAAGTATGGGGTGTTGATCTGAGGATGCTTAAGAACTTGAAAAATACCTTTAATTAATGTATCTCTTTTGTCTCTCGTTCGAATCCCAGCCTGTGCATGGATGTTTGTGAATGTCCATTCATCAATTTCATCACTCATCCCCATCTTCGCAAATTAGCGAAAAGTGGCACAAAAAGCGAAGTAAAATAAAACAAATCAAAATCAAATCTTTTGTCTCTCTCTTAAGTCCTTTTAATAGAAAAAAAAACATTGCGCATGTCTTTGGTATAAAACACTTTTTGTTCACCTTTTATAAACCTATTGTTTACTACAAGGTCCTCTCAGCACGTCAATATGCATTAGTTTATGTACTCATTGTATTACATGTTCGGAGATCTCCTACTTCCTTCGCCAGCATTGTATTGCTCACCGATGATTTGACTTGAATCGTGAATTACTATTCCGGGGGGAGCAACACGGCTAGCGTTGCCTTCAGCTCTGTGCCACGTGGTCCGTGCAGTACAGTAACCTCCCGGCCTTGACCGTGGGCTTGCAGGGGGTTGCTTCGACCGGAAGTGGCAGGTCCGTTGCACCGGAAACAGTCTAGGCCCGCGCGACAAGCTCAAGTGAAGGAGATGGGCGTCGCATTCGTAACAGCGTTGCCATATTTGACCCTTCGCAACACTTGGAAGAGTACAGCTGTCCCTGCACTTACTACAACTTGCTCCCCTACGGTCTCTCTCCCACAGTCGCTCCTCCTTGCTCCTCGCTACACTCCTCGCATACAATAACCTCTTGCTTTGCGCGCCATTCAGACCAACGCTAAAAGACTAAATGAGTTGGGCTTCATTTTCTCGAGTTGTTTGGAAAGAGCCTACTGACGAAATAAGGAAGCTTTGTTTGGCCGATTAATGAAAGCGTGTTCGACTCTTCGAAATAGGACGGGAAGGAGGTGCATATGGTCGTTGTTGTTGACCCCACCAGCCATGACGGATTTTGTTTGGTGGTTGGCCAAAATAATTCGCAGACTAGCAGTTCACAATGGGATGGGATGTGATATGGAAATATTACTGAAATGATAATATGGATTGATTTGGTTTATTTTACTTCGATTTTCTGCCACATTTGGCTAATCGCGAATATGAGGATGAGTGATGATATGATGAAATTCATGAGTTGACACAAATAACACCCAGGCCGGGATTCGAATCCGGGGTCCCTGCAGTCCGATTATGCTGTTATCCCTAAGATAACTTAGTCTTTTAATCATTAATAATGAATCAAAACAACAAAAAATATTGAATACTAAAAAAACAAAAGAGATAATTATTATCTTCCCATCACACCAACAAAATATTAATAATATACATATCGCAGCACGTTGTAGTAACCACTCCACCAAAGAGGTAGGCGATCAATTTGATGCAGAGAAGTGTTAAGTGTTGCCGCAAATCTAGCTACCGTAGAGCCTGCGTCAGCTGTATCGCCCCCACCGGTCACTAAAAAGCCCGAAATATGATTGATTAATATTTTTTTTAGTGAGCACCAAAGTGCTTCAGATCAAGCGCTCCCCCTCCCCCGTATATTTTGAAAAACTAGCTTGGAAAAGGGTGGAGAGATGTTTGTACTTATGCGTCAACAACATGGAGAAAATGCAGTGGGTGGGAGGATGCTTACGCAATTTATCCTAGAGACGGGTGTTTCATGAGAATTTTCTTAACTGGGGAGATATCATCACCCCCCCTTTCCCCCCATTTTGACTGCCGCTGCCTTCTTCCCTGAGAAAAATATTGGGGGCTGCCTTGCTTCAGATAGTAAGGGGAACGGAAAAACAGGGCTCATACCATACACAAACCGAGCCAATCTACTAGAAAACAAGTCTTTCTATTTAGGATATGATACCTAGCTTATCTACCTCTTGCGATGAGAAATTATAAACCTATTTTGATTTGATTTGATTTGCTTTATTTTACTTCGCTTTTTGTGCCACTTTTGGCTAATTTGCGAAGATCGGAATGAGGGATGATATGTTGATGATGATGAAATTAATGAATGGACACTCAGAAACATCCATGGCCAGGCCAGGATTCGAACCCGGGACCCCTAGCGTATAAACCTATTAAATGGTTGATCAGACAAATACATTAATGCCTTAGCCAGGATTCGAACCTGCTATTATTTACTCATAATCCAAAGTACCTGTATATACAATAATAATTAAACGTTAGTCCTGTTTAGAAAATGCCTCTATTAAACTGTTAATGTTTTTGTACTTCGTTTATTTATGGCAAATTATATGGGAGTCAAATAAAAAAAATATACGTATATTGGAGTCAAATCAATAAATAACAAAACATTGTAATTTCAAAGAATACGTCTCCATATGCAACTCAGTGTGGTAATAATAATTACACATTTGATGAAACAACAATAACAGAAACAACAACGTTACTGCTGAAGTTTAGGTCCTTCGAATTTTGACTTGGTAGGTAAATGGTCCTAGTGAAGGAATAGCATGGATAATTTTGGACCACTAACAACCAGTTTCTTCACCTCGGGGGTCAGGGTTCAGCATGCCCTTTTGCTTCTCCTGCTGCGAAAACTTCACCATTTCACTGGTCGGTCACACTGATTTCACAGTCCGAAACAAAGTGCAAGTTGTACGTACCAACGTGCACTGCACGTAATATTTTTGTGCTTCCTTGCGGTGTACTCTTAGTCATTCTATCCTACTTTGTCCGCCTATGCAAGCAATGACTATGTCCCGCAAAGCTCTCAAATATAAATTAGTTTCATTTTAGGATGGCACAATTAAGTTTTCGACGGATTGATTGATTTGCTTTATTTTACTTTGCTTTTTGCCACTTTTGGCTATGGGATGAAACAAAGGTGATAAGATGAAATTGGTGAAAGGACAATTCACAAACGCAGACGGACAGGACCCCTTGCCCCCCCCACACACACACACAGAATTATACTGGTTGTGGGCCCAGATGCCGGAGCCTCCTTAGTCAGAAACAATGCAGTCCAGGGTGTACTACCCGGAAGTGAGATAGGCATTTCGGTTTTTTAGAAATGGGTCACCCCTCACACCTCCCAGTGAAGTTCTTTATATCTCGCATCGAACATTTTATATTTTGTGGTAAATAAAGCAAATAAATACCTTCTTAATTTACAAAAATATATGTACAACTGAATTATTTAGACTGATATTGTTGGTGATATCACCTCCACTATGCTCGAGATAGAGTACCACTACGTCTTACTGTGCAAAGCACAGGGAACTAACTGCACGTATAGCATTTTAGAGTATGAAAAATATCGCGAAATATCCATTTCTTCTCCTCATTTGCAGTAGAATTTGCAATTATGATAAATTCTTACAAGAAAAGGTTATTTGGTTTGGTTTGATTTGGTGTTTTAAGTCCACTTTATGCACAGTAAGGCTAATCGGGACTGGACCTACAGTTAAAGTGGGATCCGAACCACTATGTGCCTCCACTGGAAATCGAACAAAAGGTTATTGATGCATACAAGTTATTGAATATAATAAACATTAGAACTTATGCACATGCATGGCACCGTGGGCCCGACCCTGTGGCCGAGTGGTTAGCACATCGCGCTGCGACGCCAAGGGTCCCGGGTTCGAATCCCGGTCGGGCTTGGTTGTTTGTGAATGTCCATTCATCAATTTCATCATTTCATCACTTATCCCCATCTTCGCATATTAGCCAAGAGACACAAAACGCGAAGTAAAATAAATTAAATCAATCAATCAATAAAATCAAGCATGACACCGTGGAAAATGAATGCCTGCCTAAACTTATATTTCACACATATAATTTCATTTATCAAAATAATTTGCGTAATTATAATGAAGGATGATAATTAGTAGTAAGCGATAGAGGAACTCGATAGCTTCAACTGAAGCTGTGTTTGTGCAAGTGGAATACCTTGCTTGCCCTTCTTTGCTTGTTTCTCCTGTAAAAAATCCTGCGGACATGTAAGAACATGTAGTTAATATACAAATCCAAAGTCACTACGACATTAATCATATCTTTAATTTAACAGCAAATCAGAATATCCAACAATGTCATGATTTGTAACCAGGAGATCGACAACGCGAAGAAGCGTTTTGACGGTGAGCGTCATAAAGTTGGAGGTATGGATTTTTACATCATTGCAGTTTAGCATATAGAAATCGGAAAATAATTTCTTGTAGCTTATGCAAACACAAAAACACGTTTCAGCTCAAACGAAACTAAGATTTTGAAAGTGTCAGCTTTTAATTACAGCTATAAGTTGAAAATTTCAGCCCCTGCCTGTCAGTTAATCTACCACGTTGCCTGATTCAAGATAGTAAAGTGCACCGAGTGTGCAATGCACATAACACGCAAAACCTTCCGGAAGTAACTGTCAAGATAAAGATTGCTACATGCAAGCCGTTCTTAAGTGAGTTGAACGTTTCTGCATATCGTATATGCATATCACAACAAAACCAAGTGCTTTTGCTTCTTTGATCTTCCAGAGTCATTGTATTTTCGCCTTGCCGTCGCTGATTTTATAAGTCTTGATAATTACGGTTTCCAACAAACCTTGAAAGTTCATAATTTTAGCAGCAACAGCCGCTTGGCAGTCTCCGTGGGGAAAGGTTACTGTAGCGCGCCGAAGCCGTGGCTTTTAGGCAAGGCATGAATACTTCATTGAGTATCATATCACTGGATGGGTTGAGTCCTATCGTCGCTGTCATCTGGCCTCTGTCTTTTAGTCCGGAATCTACTGCTCTTTATTGCTTACAAAGCCGGGTCAACACAGAAAATTTGAATCCACGGCGAACATTGAACCCAGGAGTACCGACCTCCGTGGAGGAGTGGTTAGCGTAGCGCGCTACGACACCAGGGGTCCCGGTTTCGAATCCCGGCTTGGGCATGGCCGTTCTTTGTGAGGGTCCCTTCATAAATTTCATCACTCATCCTCATCTTCGCGGTACCAACTTAGGGTCTGTACGATTTCTAAATATATGGAGAACGTCAGGTAAATGATGGTAGACTCACAACTGAAATAAAGATGACATAATCTCTCAAACACGGCCATATCCCCCTTACTAAAGCACTTAACATGTCACGCCCTTTATACCGAGTAACATGCCCATTCGCTCGAACTATACGTGTCGTTTCTCCGACAAAACTAAGTGCAAATTACACATTCCTTCTTGTTGTCGTTCTGCCACATTTCCCTTCATTTCTGCCTCCTCTTCCGTCCCACTCAACAGAATGTAAATGTCGATAGGCGGCATTGAAATGCCTATCTTATCGCATTACTCAATGAGGAGCCTAAATTTCAACGCTAGGAGGGTAAGGTAAATGCCTGAATTTGGTACTCTTATCGCGCCGTTTTGACCGCATTCTTCCGCGAAAATTTGAGGGAAATGGCTTATGAACTGCGAAAAGAACTTGCAAGTAATGGCTGTACAGTCGGTTGGTTAAAACGTTATTGTGCATGTGAAGCAGGGCGTTGAAAGTAAAAAAGAAAAGAAAGAAAAACCAGAAGCAAAATCGCACATTCTGCGTAAGCTTCGAGTGGATGGTTTAATGACCTTTCCGTTACAAATAGGAGCGTCTATGCAGTGTTACCACACCCTTAAGGACAAAATTCCCCTCACCAAGGAAAATATTTTCCCTTTTCATTGATCCCCAACTCCCATCGCCAAATAAATTTGCAGGCGGGACTAGCTTTTAAAGATGGGGTTCAACGGGAAGTTCAGTGAACGACATGGTTAGAGCTGGTTTGTGAAGAGGCCACGAAGTTGCACAAGACAAAAATTAACTAGAGACAAGACTCTTCTAATTAAATAATTTGTATCCAGACTTTTGAGTTTTTGTTTACCATTGAATACTTTTATCTTATTCTAAGATACAAAGGTTCGTTAATTAACTGAATATCATTGTGAACTGTTAGTTTGTTTCTTTTAAATTTAAACTTACTCATACGTATAGTTCGAGCTGTTTATCGAAAAAAAATGAAATTGATAGTTGACAGTAAGAACATATTCCCTTCGTATTCTAAATATATACTATATTTTTACTTGGTACTGAGAAAATTTTTCCTGCACATTGTGGTTCAGATCCTACATTAAACTGTAGATCCAGTCCCGATTATGTATGCATAAAGGGAGTTTGAAACATAAACTCAAACTCAATTTTGGTTATATCAAGATTATTACAGAAAAGTCCTCCCACTCTTTTTGAGGATACTGTTTCTGCCGAATTTCAGAGCAAAAGGGAGAATTCGCTTTGATATAGCAACACTGCGTCTCTGTCTGATGCGCCAAAGTTCTGTCCTAAGAGGGGTGTGCAGGGGCTGATCGATTTTGGAGAGAATCCAACGAGCCATGACTGGTAACTTGGCCAGCCAATGGCACACACGTTATCCCTCCCCCTCCTCATGTTTTATCTTCAATCTTGGTACAGAACGGCGTGGCCAATAGTAATAATAGGCAATATAACGAAGTATTACCGACGCTGTAATAGCACACTGAAATATCAGAGGCAGCGCGAAATCTGTTTTCCGAATCTACAGATCCCGAAGCTCGGAGAGAGATGGAGAACAAACAAACATCTTAATGACTGTTTGTGACTCTCGTGCTGTCTAGTCTGGCTGCTCTTGACACGGCCTTTGATTCGCAGCGAAATGGATACGGATAGAGAAACCGCGATAGAACTAGTAGCAGGGGCGTGGCGAGGATTATTTTTCTCTCTTTGGTAAGGAAAAGCTGTGTTGCTTTGATTTGATTGAATTTTTGTTATTTAGCGTCGCTTTTCTGCCACTTTAGTGACGTAATGAAATTAATGAATGGACACGCACAAATAATACCCATACCTCGATCACAATTCGAACCCGGGACCTCTTGCGTCGTAGGGTACTGTGCTAACCACTCTGACACAGAGCTCTGACACAGTTCACAAGTATGTCCCTAGGAATGGTATGCATTCTGGTTTTCTTAGAAATATATCTAGTGCTACTGGTGTAATCTCTGCACAATTCTTATCGTTCGTTATCCCTTTAAAAAAAGGCATTCTTCACTCCCGATGGAGACACATGGCAGAGTGGTTTGGATCCCACTTTAAACTGTAGGTCCAGTCCCGATTTGCCTTTCTGAGCATAAAGTGAACTTGAAACAACATTCAACATTCACTCCAGCTTTGATCGACAAAGGCTGGGTGATAGTAGCTATATGTTGTAGGAGTTCGAAGACATAGGGATAAAAATTGTTTGTTGCACTGAACAAACTCTTGCATCACATTAACTGATTGCTCTCGTGATTTGTTCCCTTTGTTGGTTCCCTCCAAATTGAAATATTTGTCACAAACTCTTTAGAAAACGTCCTCAATGCAATGACCAATATTTCTAAATAATTTATGAAAATTCCTGGCCCGAGTTCGACGAGCCCATGCTTGGCTACGCGCGATATCTAGTTTAGTTTTAACAATTTGTGTTCTAGCTCTAACTCTCTGTGTGCCATAAGTACAGTTTATACGTTTCATTCAAGATTTATTTTTGAAAGACATTTGACTTAGTACGTTTATTCTCTTATAAACAGTGTATCGAAATATTTTTGTTACCGCCGGCCCCGTGGCGGAGTGGTTAGCACATCGCGCTACAACGCCAAGGGTCCCGGTTCGAATCCTGGCCTGGGCATGGATGTTTGTGAGTGTCTATTCATTACTTTCATCATATCATCACTCATCCCCATCTTAGCAAATTAGCCAAAAGTGGCACAAAAAAGCGAAGTACAATAAACAAAATCAAATCTTTTTGTTACCCACCCTGCAGTGATTTGTCCATACACCTCCTAAATTTCCTCAACACTAGTAAAATTTTTCACAAAGGGCCGATTTATCGTATTTTATGCTTTAAATTTACCCCATACATACGAACCTACACCCCCGCCCCCAAATGAAAAGTTCTGCATCAACTCCTGCCTCCATGGTCTAGCAAATTCCGGTAAAACACATCTTTCGTTCCTAAATGTATTCTACCTGTTCATCATTCATCTTCGTCGCTGAAACTAACCAAGGCAAATGGAAAGGTGGCGTAAACTAAAGAATATACAAGGATACAGATGTTTCCTTTGTAATTAAATAACCGAGGGGGCGGGGGTCATAAGCACACAACTTCTTTTAAACAAGTTGGTAGAACACAATTTCCTTAGCAGTGAGCGCTGAGGACTGTACGTAGCGGTAGCACTACTCATCTCTGTTACTTATTCAATTTTCCTCTTTTTTTAAGTAACTGCCCATTTTCCCACGTTCCTTTTTTAAAATTAGCCATCGCGTTTTGCACAATTAATATAAAGATTGGTGCATAAGCTCTATGTAACAGAGTTTTTATTTGTGCAAAAAAGTGCAATACAAAATATGACACCCCGGTGGTTAAGCGTGCTCCAGGACCTGGCTGAGCTAATTTGTATGTACACATTCATCGATCATCCGCCGGCCTCCTTGTGGAGTGGTCATCGCACCACTCTATGATGTCAGGGGTCCGGGGTTCGAATCCCGGCCTGCGCATGAGTGTTCTTTGTGAGTGTTCCATCATCAATATCATCATAACACTCATCCTCATCTTTGCGATTAGCCAAAAGTAGCAGAAATGCGAAGTAAAATAAACCAAATCAATTAATCAATCAAATATTAATCACCATCGTCGATTAGTTAAGTAAGCAGAACAGCTACGCACAAATTTAAAAAAATATGTATCTCCATATTGACAGGCGCGAATATTAGTGTATATGATAAACTACAATGCATGTGAGGGTTAACATGCAACCGTGCCAACATAAATTAAATAGCTGGGACTCAAGATCCTTGTGAAAGTGCAGAGTTTCCCTACATCTCCTCAAACATCATTCGTTCTTTGCAATGTTTCTATTTCTTTTTAATGGCTTGTTGTTTTTGAGAATACAAATTGCTTCTATGGAAACGCCACAAAGCGTCTCACCAAACAAGATCCAGGGTCTGACAGCTCAACAAAGTGAAGCAACTATGGCAACGTATGAATTTCTCTGCACTCTCACTGGACGACGTAAACACTGTTCTTGAACACTGTACACCTATGTTTATGCACCAAACGAGACATATGTATCATCGTTAACCAATCGTGCCCTATGATCTTCAATGAGGTTTGTACCCAACTGATATCGTAATGGTGCTCTCAACAAACTTTTTTTTATTATTATTATTCACAAATTCGAAATATAAGACGATATATGTGCTAGTCCATGAAATTGCATTTCTCGTCTCTTCAAAATGTTATAGCAAACATTCGTATCAAGATTTTTTTTTTTAATCTTCACGTTGAGGTCAGAATTTTCTCCATAATTGATTGATTGATTGATTTAGTTTATTTTACTTCGCGTTTTGTGCCTCTTGGCTAATTTGCGAAGATGGGGATGAGTGATGAAATGATGAAATTGATGAATGGACATTCACAAACAACCAAGCCCGACCGGGATTCGAACCCGGGACCCTTGGCGTCGCAGAGAATTTTCTCCATAACTCGGTGGGTTTTTACTGTATTGAAAGTCATAACAAACTTGCATTGCCTTAATACCTTTATCTAGCGAAAGTGCTATTCGGTACAAAAGATGAAATTGATTAGGCCTTGATTGTGCGTGCACTTTTTAGTTCACTAAGATAACTACAAGGCCAAGAAGATACACAGAAACTGTCTGCACTTCAGGTAGAAGAAAACCACTTGCTAGGTTCCTAAGTTGATCAGCGAGCTATTTGGCAATGTATCATGGCCACTTATTCCCAGGTGGATTTGTACCGGATTCAATATTCACGGTTTCTTTTCTTCTTTCTATGTGGATTTCAGGTGATTACTGCAAATGCCCTTGACAAGCAAATAATTAAGTAACTCTCAGATACTATGTTTTAAGTTTTATCATGGAATACCTGAGATGTTATCTGTTGAACTACATGTATCTACAAGTTCCTCAGAATATTTTGGAGAGGACGCATATTCCCATTGCTTACATAATGTATCATTACTTCTTTTCCATTCATGATAGGAATTCGACGTCCTGTAATCGAGGGGTTTCGAGATTAATTTCCAGTAGCATGCACAATTCAGTTGTCTTTAAACTACAGGTCCAGTCTCAATTAGCCCATCGTCACATTAAGTGAACTTGAAATAAACATTAAGTAAACTTGAAAAATCTAATTACGAATCTTGCAAAATGATAGAAAAGTTCAAGTTCAAAATTGAGATCATTAGTACAGGGTGTCCCACATAAAACCGGTACGCATCACAGGCTTTATGTGGGATACACTGTACAACTGAGCATAGCAACAATATTAAGTAACGTGCGGATTACATTAAACACGACAGTGCAAAGTTCAGGCATTCGGGGAAATACGAACTAAGATAATGGACAGTAGAGATGACTACACGAAACACGTGTTTCTTAGGACTTTATCTACAGTCGAGAAAACAATTCAACACAATGTCACAAGCATATGGTCTACCTCTCATCTCGAGCAAATTTCATGCCAGCGCTCTTAATCGTGGGTGTGTCCAGTCTTCATATGACAGTAATTAAATTGTTTGTTGAAGTGAGATAAAACGTACGATTCATTTTCACGAGCATTTTGGAATGGAATAAGTTCTTGCATGTGTTGTACAATTTTTAAAGAAAATTACCACATCGCCTTGCCTTTTGATTTTGATTTTGAATGTACGTATCTTGTATTTTTAGAAAAGCACCTTAAAAACAGATCCACTATTACTCGTTGACTGCTTAGCGCACGACCTCACTACCGAAAGTGCCGAGTTCGAAGCACGGCCTGGGGATGAATGTTCCTGTGATGAGTAGGGAGCGGATTTTTTGCATATTTGCATGTTTTTTCCTTAAGGAAAATTCGTATGCTCTCAACGGATTTATCCATTTCACTTGATGTGGATTACTCTGGTAAAGTTTTATAGTGCATATAAATGCATATTTGGGACGTTAGTGCATATTTTAGCTTAACGTGCATATAATTTGCATATATTGGGAATTTGGGAGCAATTTTCATGTAATTGTTCGTTTAAAGTTTGTCTGCCTCATTTTCCATGTTCATTGTGTCAGCATTAATAAATAGCCTACTTCGTCTGGTCTTGGGCACTAGTTGGGTCAAGGACATTCCAAAACTCATGGTGTTACAGGTGGTCTGGTTCCCAAGATAGAAAAAAATGTTCAACCAATGACCTTTCAGAGATGTGAGTCACATTTACAAATTCCATCGATAACACTGGGCCGCATTATTTGAGGATTATCTGTTAATGTGATATCTTGATAAATCTTTGAGTTGGTGTGTGTGTTGCAGAAGTGAAAATAAATGCCGAAGGAGAGAAGTATCAGCATATTGCTCCAACAGTGGGTAGGGGGTAACGATGCATTACCCACTGCCGACAGAGTTATTTATTGCCAAGTATGCTCTAAACATGAAATACATTTCAGGTATTTAGAATCGTTTTTTGGCAACTTAAATCGAAATTTTCTGAAATGCAAATTTACCATGCTCAAACAGAGCTTTCATTTTTGGTAACATAAAACATTTGTTGCCTCCGTAGGCCTGGACAGGACACTGTGGTTTTTATAAACTTACGTTAATGTTTGCGGACAATGCTGCTGTATAACCTAGTGAAGGATCATTCTGTTAAGTACAAAATAACAATACAGTAGAAACTAAGGAAATGACGATCAGTTGATGAAGATATGCACTGTGAGTGTATTTTATTCTTAAATTAAACATAATAAAAATACAATAACTTCTTGGGATTGTGCCTGTCATTGGATTGCAACCAAATATTAAAAAAAAATACTGGTGAGGATTAAACATGATTTTTGGGCGATTTTCTTCACGAAACTAGTAGTGATTCGAAGTGCTAATTTTACTTTTAAGGTAATTGGAAGGATAAATATGGCAGTGCTAAAGAGACTGAGATAGCGTCCGTGGGATTTATGCACTTTTTGATATATTTAATGCCCTTTTTATGGGCGTATAATACGGTCTCTGGTTTTGATAAGGAAAATTGTCACAATTATATCTCGTATATAACCTGCAGCACAATTATCTTTAAAAAATTATGCTTTTCTTATTCTTTGATCTAAAGCTGCAGTTATGCGAACAAAGACGGAATCTTGCTGTACATTATTTTCCATTAAATCTCACATGACAAATAGCGTTTGTTCGAGTCCCATGTTACGGTAGATGCGGACCAGAGATTCATACTGCAGACGGTTTGCTGCCTAAGTTCAATATCTGTTATAATACATTTACCTCTGTACGAATTCTATCGCCACTAGAACCGCACGTTAGATGTAGGAATCCAACATTGGTTCCTTTGAATTAGCTGTTAAGGTGATGGATTCGCATTTGTAGTGTTTGCAGGTTGAATCCCCGCGGTAGGCCATCCAGACTATTGTGGTATGTCTGTAGTTGTACTAATTTATGATTGTGTTGTTAATGTGAATCAAAATGCGGTTAATCTGAATCTTGAATGAAGTATTAAAAATATGGTAATATTTCGCTGATAGTTTTCAACGGACAAAGATTAGACTTTTTTCTTCCTTTGTCCATCCAATCTCTTTTCGATATTGCTCAAAAGAAAACAGTACCAGGAGAAATTGAGAAAGCTGAAATGGAGAAGCAGTTAGCAATAGCTTCCAGAAACCCAGGTTTGCAGTTCCTGAGACGGGTGATTTCTGTGTTACAGGGGGAACCTGTCCAGGATTTGCCTGGGTATTCCACAACTGAAATTTATTTATTTGAAAATTCTGAATACAGAGAAATCAATTTTACATCACGATATCAACACAAGAAATGAAACGAACAAATTCAGTCCAGTGGCATCTTGAGAAATGGAGAGAACATTTTCAAAATACAAAGACTTCCTGAAAATCGCAAAAGTATGTTACCTGAAAACACCAAAAAATAATGTCTAGTATATTGAAATGTTAATGTAAAATAATAAGATATTGATTAATGTAACGAAGAGAGCATAGTGTTTGCAATATTCCAGTATTTAAAGCGAACCTTCAGACAAAGGAATGCGTGTAATATAATTTTGTTGCATGAAACTAAAAAGATTTGTAAATTAGTATTTTTTTGGTGATCCTAAAAAGCCCAATTTTCACACTTTCATTTCTATAATGCGTTCAGAAGTTACTGATACATTTACTTTGCATGTAAGGCGTACAGAACCTTAAAATAGATTGTTTTGAAAATTTTTAGTGCATATTTTGGCCTTTTCAGTGCATATTTGCATGGAAAATTTGGCTATTTTTAGTGCATATAAATCCGCCTCCTAGCATCATTTCAGTAATTTAACCTAATCACTTCCATTCATCATCAGCGGCAAGATTAGCTAAAATTAAAAAGGCGACTTAAAATATGAAAGATACAAAATATCAAAGGGTCGTCTGTATTCCACTTTAGGGACAGAAGACAAACTGTCCTAACCAGAATCATACTTGGATCCAGAAACCATAATTCTTCATGATACACTTAAACACTAACCTATCTGCAGGCAAACGACAGTCTTAGGGATCCCGGGTTCGAATCCCGGCCTGGGCATGGGTGTTCTTTGTGATGTATCTTCATCAATTTCAGCATATCATCACTCATCCTCATCTTCGCGATTAGCCAAAAGTGGCAGAAAAGCGAAGTAAAATCAATCAATAAATAAAACGACATTCGCCAGCACAGCAACAAACTTCCCGATACACTTGGACTTCTTGGCCCGACAGTCATTCTGGGGATAAACAATCGCCAGTGAGCGCTAACACGTTCCAACCTGTGCGTTTAATTTTTACGGGCAACAGTTCCGTGACCTTGAAAATGGAGCATGCAGTAACTTTTTCGTCGCCGTGATTTAAAAGTTGCCAGTGCGCGGGAATCCCCTATCAACGCTTAAAAAAATAAAAAAAATGTTGCTCAACCAGAGTAACTTTAAATCGCTAGTGCGCGCTAGGCCTAAAAAGATACCATAACATGAAGTATTGTTGCTCATCTATCTATACCATCACACGTTGTGCAATGTTTATGATGCGCATATACATCGTGGACGTCATAAAGTCTTTATTTCATTGTTTATATTTGCGGAAAGTCACAGAAATAATACCGACAAAAATCGGCGGGAGTCTGATATTTTAGTTTCCATGGTGACCTCCAGCCATTTCCAGAAGTATTCTTGGTAAGAAACAACAGAGAAACCATCCATTCCACGTCATAAGAGCAACGCATTGTTCCTGGCGAAGCTCCATCAACATCTCTGCGAAGTTTCCGGCGGAAAACCATAGCCTATATCATGCGATAGGGAGAATTGCATAAAGTTGAGATTTCGAAGGAATATAAATTTCGATAAAGTGTGAAAATCCATTGTTATAGTAAGTATGGAGGAACCTGATGCACGAGGCAACATATAGCCTAATTGTAGAACTGGAATGTCTCATCGTTGGTAACTTGACACACATCTTGTAGCCCTGTTAGGTATTAATAATTTTAGGAATTTAGAAGGAAACGTTTACGACGATCAATTTGTAGATTAGGCCAAGTTGAACTTGACGTTTAATGTAATGTGGGCTTTTACCAAGAACAAAGTTCCCTGCCAGGCTTAAGCTAACGGTACAAGTAAGTGACATTAAACAAACCCATCCATTTTTTGTTTCAGGTGTAAACAGGAAATACACTCACACACATGGCTTGTATTAAATGTATTAATATATAACATTTTTTAGTCCAAAATATCTGGGTGTGTATGTTTGAGTTTTGAATTTTGTTCTAAGTCCATTTTTATGCACAGGTAGGCAAATTGAAACTGGACCTACAGTTTAAAGTCGGATCCAAACTACTATATGTGCCTCCAACGAGTATCGAACCCGGGATCCCTTAATTGCAAGGCGACGACTGGAGTGTGTATGTGTGTGGTACTTCTTCACAATATAAGTTGAATACCTGTTGATGTTTCTCAATTTTCAGACCTGTTGCCGTTATTTGCACTGATAAGTTAATTTTGTCGTGGAAAGGTTCCACTTGAAAGCTTGAAAATGTAACGGAAATCTGAGTGCCGCAGACAGTGGTAATTATGTTCTTATGGAAGAAGAAGAAGAAGTGGATAAATTATCAATGGCAGGAATGAGTAAAAAAACTTATTTTGCTAGGGGATGCTCTGTCCACTGGGGGTGGTGATGCCCTCCCACTAATTAATATTCGGTCAACCAATCAGTCTAGCATTTTGGTACCAAGTCACGAACCTATAGCATACACATCTTCTTATACACGGATTAGTGTTCAGAAACATTTTTACTCAGATTTACTTTTTAAAAATCGGCTACATGAAAATATGCGAAAATGTAGCATTGGCCACTAACAAATTAAGATCAATTTTACTATTCACTCCAGAGCTACAAGGAAAATGATTTTAACAAATCAAGAATTTTCAGATATGCAAATAAAAATACATTTCTGATAAGGGTTGAAATATTTCCAGACTATCAAAAAATAGAGCAGTAGTTTAATATACCGTCTACAATAGTTAAGCAAGTGGGTGTCTTGGAGAAGAATTTTCTCCTTTCTAATTCATCGTATCACACATCTAAATATACATGTAACTGTCGCAGTTATTCTCGGGTGAAAATTGGTCAACTAAGCATTAAACACCGGAAGAAGCTGAAATATGTCGTGTAGGGGAGAGGCGAGAGAGTAGTGCAAATAGGCTCTGTAACCTTTACTTTCTTCACAGAAATAATGTCAAGGTAAAAATTAACTGACGTGACTGAGTTCCAAATAAGAGAATCCTTGGAGATCCATAACTCGAGTAATCGTGCTTGAAATAGCATGTGGCCAGTACAACTGGATCACCAAGGGTGAAATAAACGGCCTGCTTTAGAAGAGGAAGACCCAAGATAGGGAAGTGGATTGCCAATCACTGAAGCCAATTTTAGACAGGAAACATAAATCCACTGGAAAAAGTGAGTTTAAGACTCCAATACATAACTAAACGATTAGCAAACCGACAATTATGTGGGAAATTAATATTCCTAAGATTCTCGCTATGATTTCAAGAACATCTGAGTGCACTAAATCCAATTCTGTTAATTCTATTTTTGAAATCAATTTCCGTTCAAGAAATAGGCGTGCAAATATATTCGTATCTGCCTATAAATGTTGTTGACGGTACCACCTATAAATAGATCGATAACTAAAAGCTCATCTGAAGAAGTAAATTCGTCTGTTGTTTACTGTTTAGGTCAATGACATTGATATGTTTACACTTCATGTTTGTATCGGGAGGGATACACGTGCATGCTCTGCAGTTTTGAAATGCTTTGTCTTTGATGTGCGCTCTCCAAAAAAATATTTCGATTAAAGTTTAATATATTGGCCCTCTTTCTAACACTTGGATGACATCAAAGTTGAAGCTTCCCCCAAGTATATCCGGAATAGAAATATCTTTGTAACATCGCTTGCTAGGGAGGAAGGTGAGGCAATAAATGGCCGTTTGGGCGAAAAAGAAAAAGGCAACACTCCAAATTCCAACAAAATTCTTGTCTCGGCTTTGTAACGTAGGAAGCCTGTAAAACGAAAGGTTGTATCTGAGTTGACAAAGCTTCCCTCCAAAACTTTCGTAAAGCCCTCGAGCACAATTGTGGTAGCTGGTCAACAAAATCCTTTCTCATCCCTCCTCCATTCAATTTTTGGCCGCATTCCTCAACTTTCACTGAATGAGGTGCTGTTGTCGAGCTCCCCGGGAACAAGAAACAGAAAATAAGCTCTATTCAAACTTGCTAGACTGTCTATCACCCCCCCTCCCCTCCCGAAGAACTTTGCTGCTCTTCGGTAGCATGTTCTTGTGCCGAGGCAAAGAAGAACTGAAATTTCTACCTATTGGTTTATTTCATTGTGGTAAGAATATTAACCCTTGCTTACCCGTGCCGTACGAGAAACGTACTTACCTAAGGGAGGCTCACAGGCCCACACTTTCTTTTTATGATTAAAATTCAAGAAACTATTTTCTTATTGAATCACTGCTTCCTTTGTTCATTTTATATGTGCAGTTATTTATTAATTATAATAATTATAAAAATGTCATCATTAATAAGAAATAATAATCAATTATCGCATGAGCGTCACACACATATTTTGCCATTCACTAAAATTCACAAAACCATAACAATTTATTATTAATGTCTTTTTTGTTTATAGAGGTATAGTTGTGCACTAATTATAATAATTGCCAAAATTACCATCATTACCAACCAATCTCTCACTGGCATGAGTGTCTCGAATAACACGTATACAAAGATGACGCCTGATAGACCCACCTAGGGCATGTTGTCTCCTCCTATTTACATTACATTAATGTTAATATGAACAAAAGTAATACAGAAATATTGGAACAATGCAATTTATTTTCAATTATTTAAAAAAAATCACAGTTGAAAAATCGAAAAATTAGAGGTGGTGGGCCTGACGCCCCCCTCCCCCTTCGTGTAATCTAGGGTTATGTTCTCTGCTAAAATCTATAAGGTTTTAAATTACAAAAGATGTGACTAGGAAAAGTCATTGAGGATGACTGTAATGGTTGAATTCAATATTATCACTATGACCTTTGACTAAGGACGTACGTATATCGAGGGCTCCAAGCGGTTCAGATCCCCTTCCTCCGAAAGAGGGAGTTACGAAGTAATAAAATTAAATATAGAACATGCCGTTTCTTGTACAAAATCAAGATAATTTAATTCCACCGAACGTACATCAAGATAGGATTGGTTTGGGATGAACCAGTTTTGTATTTACAGTGTTTACGAAAATTAATGCACAATAATAATAATATGTATGAAATAATTATCAGGGTCTTCATTGTTCATTAGCTGTAAATAACAACCTGTTTACACATTATTTTTCTTCACAGAACAGTTTTTAAACATATGCATTTTAATGATTGCAAGTAAAAAGAGGGCCTCCCAGATGGCGCAGTGGTAGCGTCGTCGCCTTGTAATCAAGGGGTCCCGGGTTAAATACCCGGTGGAGGCACAAGTGGTTCGGATCCCACTTTAAACTGTAGGTCCAGTCCCGATTAGCCTTACTGTGCATAAAGTGGACTTAAAACACCAACTCAACAACAGCAAGTAAAAAGAAGCTAGATAAGATATGATTATTTATATTATGTTGCCACTTTTGTGCTATATTTTTACTTTTCATGTAATAATAATAATAATAATGCTTAATATTATAATAAATGTGTTATTATTGCTGTTGTTGTTATTATTATTATTATTATTATTATTATTATTATTATTATTATTATTATTACGTGTGAGTCACTTCCTCAGTGTGCAAGAACCCTTCCCGAAATACTTATATATCCTGATATACGTTCCTGCCCTTGACAACTTAGTAGTAGAACAGTGTAGCTTTTTCACCACACAGGCGTTCGTTGACTTAATTAATGCCGTTTGTTTGTGCCATCAAGTTAACCGCGAAATGGTGAGAGGGCGATGGAAAGGGAGGGCCCATGATGTAGAAGAAAGAGTTACTGTACATTGCGCCATCCCGACATTAGTTTTGAATAATTGAAAAAAACACGGGAAATCCACAATTAGGATGACCAGCTGCGATGCAGGTCCCTAAGCTCATTCATTAGTCCCTTCTAGCTCGCTGCACTTTCTGACTCTATCTACACTCACACGTCTAGTTGGTTGCAAGGTGCAACACCGACTCGTATACTTCTGTAATTTGGTGTCAAGTAGTGTATTTGGTGTCTGCACCGTTTACACTACGTTTTGGATCGGCGTAGTGTGTGTGTGTGATGTATGATCACGTGGTGCGTGCTAGCAGACAGGCATTTTCTGAATCTTCTGAACTTGAACACTACTATTCGTTTACTTGGTTGAACATCATTCCTGACACCGAGATACACCTGCAATATACCGAGTGTCAAAAAGTGCAGCGAACTATACCGCGTTTGTTACAACCTGTCCCGGTTCCCGCGCTAGCTGATCGCTGGCTTTTCTCCGTGCTGGGGAAAGTCAAAGCCAGGCAGCCAATTAAAATACGCAACGTCGCAACAGCGTCTGCGTAAGCGCCTCTCTTCTGGCTTCCATTCGCTCCTCGCTGCCCAGCAGACGATTTTTTCCTCGTTTCTCATTGGCACCGAAACTGTCGAGCGATCGCTAGCGCGGGAAACGGGACAGGTTCTAACAAACGCGGTATAGACGGGGCCATTGGGTTATTCTCTTCTTTGAGAATCAGAAGTACGTATGTGACCTGATAACGATCCATGTGGCAATGAGTGTGTTTAGGTCCCATTTTGATCGTTGCAATGCAAGCACCAGAAAAAATATTCTCACTACTATTGTGTAGAAAAACAATAGACATCGAAGAATTCGATTTTTACTGGCCACTCAGTAACTAGCAGTCGCTTTAAAATTGTAAAGGACCTACCCGATGCAATAGTGGTAACACCGTGCCCTTGTTCCAAGGTTCTGGGTTCGATTGTTAGTGGTTTAACCTATTACAGCAAAAAGTGAATTTAAAACAAAAATTGTGAAGCAATTGGACCACCCATACGAAAAGCCTGTACATATGCATGCAGACTTTCGGACATCCATAACATATCTTCTGACATCAGATCAAAAGAAGTTCTAAGAACTGAAAGGAATGTGTCAAATAGAAGCAGAGGTAAAACCCTTCTTCAGCGTAAGAGAATGATCTATAGTAATTAACAATTTGCCTACTGTTATAGTTGCTGCCAGCTGTTACGTTATGTAAAATAACCAAACATCAAAGAAGATAGATTCCAAAGACTGCTCACACTACACGCGCAAGCGCGCAGGAGTGTTGAATGGGAAAAGCACACTTGCTGATGTTACAAAGTATATCCTATATTTCAACTTCTGTATGAATTTTTGCATTATTACAAGAGAAAATCATTTTTTTTTCAAAGGTGACACAATTTCAATAACAAAAAATATCAAAAACTATCTTTTCAACAAAATGCAATCCACAAACTGCATCCCCCTCGATAGCCATCTCTTACGATCAGCCTAAAGAGCCAGAAGTGAGACATGAGATAAGAACACTACAAATTTACATATACTTTTTCGGCAATGTAACACGATTCTGGTCCTCATATTTTAGTATTGTTTCATGGGTGAGCACGTATTGAGTCTTAATTAAAGAAATAGCATTAGTATGATTCGTAGTCTATTTTTAGACATTACAAATGCTTTCTTTCTTAATAGGTGTGCTTCCGTGTATGCTCACAAGTGCATTCATATCTATTTACGTACAATGTTGGGGTATTCTAGCAATAAAACTTCAAATAATATGCGAGTAAAAGACAATCCCTCCCTCAGATACATTGAAAACTAACACCAATAAAGACTGAATTAATACAGATCACAAATAAAATGAGTGCCTCCCCAACCAACGACATGGTGGCAAGTCGACCTCCGTGGCGAAGTGGTGAGCGCAGCGCTCTGCGACACCAGGAGTCTCGGGTTCGAATCCAGAATCAGACATGGATGTTTGTGTTTGTCCTGAAGTCCTGAATGAAAAAGATGAATAATTGATTTAAATTGATATGATGTGACTTAGAGAAAACTACTCCCAAGCGGTAGTTTTCTTTCACCCCCCCCCCCAAGTCCCCAAGTGGAAATGTAGTCGCATTGTAATCAATGGGTCCCGGGTTCGATACACGGTGGAGGCTCATAGTGGTTCGGATCCAAATTTAAACTTGAGGTCTCGATTAGCCTTTCTGCAACAACAAAGATCCTCCACATTTCCCAGAGATAATGTAGTTGATCCGCCATTGATTTACAGTGGAAGAACAGATCAATGTAGAAACGACCAGCTCTCCATGAATCATGAAACTGGAGTCATTACATGGACGTATAAGAGGAGAGGGGGTAACGGGTCCAAACCCCTCCCGTTGCTTTAATATACATTTAGTATTAACTGAATAATCGTATCAAAATTTTGAAAATATAACTTCCAGTTTAGGGGTGGTGCACAGACATAATTAATTGTCTTACAATCTTCATGTACAATCATTTCATTTTATTCAAATCTTCAGAATAACTGCATCAAAATTTATTGCGTCAAAATTAACTGTAAAATGGAAATAACTCGTATATTTTTTATTGAGAAATTTGAAAATAAAGACCTAAATTTGCATATTGAAAAATAATATTGTTGTTCTTAATATAATTAGTGCACGTCGATATATGGTGATAAATTTAAAAATAATTAATTCTAAATTGCTTGAAGTCAATTAAAATGTAATTATTAACCAGTTTTTACCATTAGTGAATAATATCCATAATCAATACGTATTTATTATTAACATTACAGGTATTTACATTTTACTATCCCTGGACAACTGAAAGTTGAACACTTCTTATGCTAGTGCATATTCCAGTTCAGTCATGGGTGCTTCTGGTTCTATGGCCTATTTTATCAGTTTACCATTTATTCTCATCATAGAAAAGGTAGAACGTATTTGTCAGAAAACAGATATCATGAATGCTCAAAGCATTTACCGACATGGAGTCAAACTTCAGTCGCACCTTGCACAAGTAATTTAATCAGTTGCAATACAACTAACGAGAGAAAGATGCGGACCGCAAAGGATGACGCATGACGCACGGAGTCCTGGTTGTGCGTGAACCCCAATGCCATAGCTCTTGAAATGGTCATCCAAAGTCAAGTGGCTTTAACTCCGTAATGATGGACTTCCCGGAAGCCGAGTAAGAAACCGACAATGCAAAAAATGACTCGGCTGCTGAGAAGTGTCAAGATTTTGCGTGCGCTCAAGGTTCGGCTACGGTACGGTGATGTGACAATTGTTTTCGTCAATGGATGGAAAGGGGGCGATTGAGAGCCTGGCGTTTCGAACACAATGACAGACATGCTCTGCAAACAGTGGCAATAACGTTCCAATAGCGAAAAGAACTTGAAAACGTCAGAGCATTAAAAGAGAACAATAGCCTTGATTTCACTCTTGATTTCCATATTGTTCATTGTTTTCCCTGGCGTTGCTTATAGCATTGACAGTTCAGTCTTTCCAGACTATCAAAACGCTCAAGTCAATACTTTGTCTATAGTTTGTTCTATATAATAATAATGATAATAATTCATAATAATAATAATAATAATAATAATAATAATAATAATAAATCGTGTATTAAGCAATTTGTGAATGGACAACATTTTAAGGGAACTTACAGAGCAAAACGATACGCCGGAGGCGACAAGCGACACGCGACACCTGTCATTTGGAATCCAACCTTCAGAAATAAATGCAACCTTTCCCGCCGAAGTGACAGGAAAACCAGCTTGTGTAGCTTGTCGGGACTGGGCAGTTTTCTCAATATTGTATCGCCTCAGTCTGTTGGTAGCGCATGTGCAGTGAATGCTTTTCTATAGACTGGATGGGGCCCGTATCACTTATCGCTTGTCACTTCGTTGTGAAACCCGATTGTCGCTTCGGCCTGAAAGCTTCCTTAAAATGAAGACAATTTCAGGCGAGTACTTGTGAGATTTTACAAGTTGAATCTGTAGTAAGTTTCTTGTGTCCTCCATACTTGGTAATTTATATTGTTCCAGTTAGTCTAGTGAGAGAAATATACAACTTGAAAGTAGACACAAATTAGCAAATACTTTGCAAGCTATAAAGGAAATAAGAGTGAGGGCCGAAAGAGGAAACCAAAATATTATGCCTTGATAATCATGGAAATTTCACTATTCGACAACGACTGTGGTTTAGAATGGAGCAATAATTAGCAACATTTTACTTCGAATTATTAAACCTAAAAATTCTTCTTCAGTCTTTTTATATCCAGGTTCATGTATATAGTAGCTGTGATGAGTGATACAAATCTATTTATAAAAAAAGACATGCAAAGACATTTGCATGTGTACTTCGATCTGTTTTGTCATTATGCTTTCATGCTAAATGTAAATAAACGAAGCTAGGAAACAAATAACGTCTGGTAAATTCACCTATAGACCTTAACAAAAATATTGTTGTGTACAGAGATTGGAATTCGTGAGTATGGCGATTCTATCGAACCTTGGGATTCGTGGTAAAACTCTTCAAAACACCAACTAGTTCTTTCGTGGCCTTAAGTCGCTTTGCAATTATTCTAAAATTGTTCGAAATTTGCTAAGTAACGGAAGGGTGAGCAAGCGGGTCATAAACACGTGGAACAAGGAAGGTAAACCGTTGAGTTTGGATGTCGGAGTGGAACGCAGAGCTTCAACATTACTTTCGCGTTCTCTCGTTTCAATCCGATGCTTTAGTCTGAATGGAAAGAAAAATCAGTAGCAATTCATTTCCTTCCACATTCGAACGAACAATGAGATTAACCTTGAACTACAACATTAACGACGTGGACTAATTCGTTGCTAGGCATGTCGCCGTTAACGCTCGCTCAGCTGGCAATGTTGCAAGAGCAACTACGTGCAAGAATCGAAACACTGTTTACATGTTTTTCAATGCTTGGTACTATCGTACAATTGAAAGTTGACAAAATATAAAGGACAAATCTTTAATAATCACGTGTGCATGTCACAATCTTTCACAGATACAAACCATGTAATCTGATTGAGTTTTTTTTTTCAAACAGAGTATTGCAAATTTCGTATTCTTTTTAACAAGAACAGTTAGGATGCCTCGAGAGAACAACTATTTTAAAATGCATTATTTTAATTATTTTAATGGTAGTTTCTACACTTTTTATTTTGTGAGGAAATATTAATTATATGAGGTCAAATTATATGAGGGGAGGGGTTACAAGGAGTACAATTCGGATCAAAAGATTTATGGGCATTGTACCCCCTTCCGAAAATTTGAGGGATGGCAAAATGTACCCCTGTACCCCCTGTACTTACTTACCTTATTCTTGCGCCACTGGCTATTAGGGTGGTTGTCAATGCATCTGGGCACGGCATTCATACAAAATGTTGTACCTTATAATAGATTTTCACGTAGATTCTAGCTGTAACAAGGTTCTGACCTAACACCTGATTTTATCCCCTGTAGAGGCGCCTAAGGTACCTTTACAAAATTGAAATAAATATGTTTCTCACGGTTCTAAAAATGAGAAGTTGAAATTCACAAACATTTTTCTCAAACTATCGTAATATGTTTTGTTTGTATTTGGTATTTCAAAGGTCTTCTGCACTGTAGAACATAACTACCTGCTGCAAAAATCTTTATGTTCATTCCGTTTACAGTTCCACGGGTATTTTCGTAAGTTAGAAACCCACAGTTGACATACTGTTGTGCATGCAGCTGTATTTTGTACTCTAGCTTTTGCCTCTAAATTTCTGATAACATGCAGTCTACCATAGTACCGCTATCAGCTTCTGTCATTGTCGTATAAGTGACCCAGTTCGAGCACGCGCTTCCATGGTTTCTTGAATGTAACCCAAAACAAACGCGCAAGACAGTTATTTTCTTTCCGAATTGATACACAACGCTGGTTATCGTCATACAGCAGCAACAACAGGTAAGGTAAAGGTCGAAATGTATATCACTTTCACAATGTTTGTTGCGCGTGTATCATGAACTTACGGCAAGTCTTGTGATGGTAAACACAACAACCACGTAAAGTTTTGCCTCGTCGTTCGTGTGAGACAACAAAATAAGAAATATTTTTCTCTGTTTGTTTGTTTATTTTGCTTATTTTCCGTAAGTTTTACAGTTCCATTTGTTTACTCTAATTCCTGCACTATTCATTTTTCTTATCTTCTGGACTAGAAATTTATTTATGAAATAATCGCCTACAACAGAGCTACAACTCCAATTACAATAGGTGTACGAAAGATTAGAACGTTTTAACAGAAAAGAAGATGAAAAACAAAAGAAAAGAAAAACTTCATTTAAATTGCGTAAAATATATGAGAACAGTGCATGTAAAGGATACTTATTCCAAATAAATAATATACCAGCAGAGGTGCATATCACAAACTCCACTATAGTGTAGGCTATTTTATATGTTCTGGTACATACCAGTATCCTATATACCTAATAGAGAAATTGTTTAAATGGCATGTCTCCATCGTTTGCTACTATTTCACTGTGAATTGTGATGGTATGAATAAGACGAGACTTCATGGTTCCTTGTCTGAATTTGGTTGCAAATACCTGTCTCGTTCTCGGTCTCGTCTTAATATCTAAATTGCAGTCTCGTTCACGTCTCGCACTTCAAGGTAAATTACTGATCTTGTCTCGCTATGGTCTCGAAACAGAAATATATAAATTACAACTAGGAACATTTTTTTGCACACAGTAAAGCAGTTTAATGTTAGGTCACAATTAGCCAAAAGAAGAAGAACTACAACGATAAAATTAGAATCTTAGATGAACTTTTCCATGTTACATTCTGCTTCATTAAATTCTGGAACGAGAAGAGAATATCGGAGTGTAAATCTTGATCTCGTCAAGTCTCAAGAGGCCTCGTTCTTGTTTCGATTTTTTAAACAACGGCGGTCTTCTAGTTTCAGTTTATTCTGGACAACATTGTACAATTGCGCTTCCAATGTGCGGAATGATGTGCAAAGTACTATGGGATAACTGGATTGAAAATTACCTTTAAAAAATGTAATCTTTGACAGAGGTTTAACATTCAATGAATATATTCCATATTATATCCAAGGCTAGGAGACTGTGTGCAATACAGGGCCTCCCCGATGGCGCAGTGGTAGCGTCGTCGTCTTGTAATAAAGGGGTCCCAGGTTCGATACCCGGTGGAGGCACATAGTGACTCGGATCCCACTTTAAACTGTAGGTCCAGCCCGATTAGCCTTACTGTGCATAAAGTGGGCTTAAAACACCAACTCACTGTGTGCAATAAATGAAGCAGATCGAATAATTTAAATTTTGTTTCATTAATGAATACATTAGGCCTACTGTAAAATGCAACACACCTCTCTGGAACTTCACATGCATACAGAAAAATATAACAGGTAAATAAACATATATAACACATAACATAACATAAATTAATATTAGAAGTTTTGGCTCTTCAAATATTTTAAAGGATGATGATATGCTAAGTATATTTAGTGTGGAAACGTTGGAATCAAACAAAGAGAAATGCGTTGTTTCATTCATGAATACAATTTTACACTGCACATTCAACACACCCAACGTATTGCCGAAGCTTTGTTTTAGAGCTAATCCACACAGTTTAAGAGAATAACATAGCCTTCATTATTCTGGAAAATTACTCAAAAGAAGAAGGTATATTATTGTATTTTCCATATGGCGAACACTTGGGAAGACCTTTATAGAGGAATCTGAGTCCCTAACCGCGTTCTATTAATTGATCTCGAGGTGTAGAACAAGAACACGAATCTTATTTGTAGCTGATCAGTGGTGATTGATTTATGTTGAATTTTTGGAGCCTGGACCACTGCAAAGATAATCCTCCCTTGCATTGTACAGTCAACGGCAATAAAAATGGGACACCTAGATCCTGAAATACTCGCTTCCCTGCAAGGCGTTTTGTGTGTTGCCTAACTCTGCGGCGGTGGTAGAAGTTGCTATTGAAAATTTGCTATTAAAATCCAAAAGACCATTAGATAGGGTGGAGTCTCGGCCACCGATAATGTTAGAAGTATACAACACACAACACAAATTTATACTTATAAGCAGATCCATAGCTAGGATGATAAAACGTAAAGGTAAAGTTGAATCTATTCCCTGAGTACCGTGCCACGAAGGCACGTAAGTGTGGATTCTCGATTTCCTGCCATAATGTATGTGATGTGATTAGCACCACGTTCTATCCACCCTTCCAGGTCTGGCCCAAGTTGTATAACGATTAGGGGCTGGATAACCCACAGAGCCACTTTGCAAGGTCATTTCCACCTGATCAGTCACGCCGGGAATCGGACGAGATTCCCCCATGTGGTACTTAGACTCTATACCGAAGAATGGGATATTTTTTTAATAGAGAACTTGCACGGAAAATGGCTCCAATTCTAGTTCTTCTTTTATCAAATGTGCGTATTATTGATATTTTCCTTTTACATTAGGTCTATTGTAAAATGCATAACAAAACACTCATTATGTGTTTTAGAAACGTCAGTCTGGGAAGCGATGAGAAGAGTGAATATTAATGGATACTAACTTCTTGTAGAATACTGGAACCACTTTTGTCGGTTTAATTCCTTGTCTTTCTTTCCTTGTACGTACCTTGTTGATATCGTTTGTGAGGATCTAAGAGACAATGCATGCGAATTTCAAGAGAAAGGGTGGTTTAACACTGCTAACCAATCGTTTCTTTAAGTGGTGGGTACAAATTTTCAAGTTAGATAAAACGAAGAGATAGACGTTTTCATAAGCATATTCATATTTTAAAATCTGTCAACAGAGAACGATGGTCCCTTCTCCATGGAAGTAGTTGCTATTAGCTATAGCAGTTCCAAAATTTACGGTATAATTATTGAGGTGAATATACACTACTAACATAGGGGTCCAAAGTTCTTATTTTTTACGTTCAAGATTAAAGTTTAAAGAAGTAAAGAGGCGTGTAACATTGTCAACAATAAGTAACTAGTCAAGATTTTTATTAGATGGCAACGCGGGTGCATACAAATCGTAGGTTTTCAACACTATGTCACATTTCTTGCACAAAATTTATTTATTTCATCCAACACTACTTTTCAATAAAGGAACTCGAAGTGCATGATTGAAAATGTATATAATTCAAAAAGAAGCTGTATAGGTTCTATGCAAATGTGAATATTTCGTAGGGGAAAATTGGATTTCTTTAACTGAAAATTTACGACTTCATACATATATCAATCATAAATTTAAAACTTATACCGCTTATACTAATAAAAAAAGATAGTACAGAATCATTACATTCTATTATTAGAGACAAAGTAAATAACTCTCTGTTACTAACCAGGAATTTCACTCATTTAAAATATTTCCCTTAAATTGCAGACAACTGTCAAATTTGATTATCTTATGCTGATAAGCCATTAGGCGAAACGGGAGTCACCATAGCAGCAGGATTCGATCATCTTCCCCATGCGGAAATCCTTGTCAAGACATCCACCAGCCTGATCATCATTCACCTAATATTTCTAGATTCGCTAATAAAAGAAGAAATCCAAGATTGTCTAAGGAGTTGTGTTTTCGTTGCGTTTATAGTGTACGGATGGTAATCTTTATTTTCATCTGGTGTTGGAAGTAATTGCTTAAGACAATTCCACGCACTTTTCTGTTTCCTCATGTATTTCCTTATTTTCCCATGCCTGTCATAACACCAAGAACCGTTCTTTTCCAGCATGAAAGTGAAGCTTCGTGGTAGAAATATAACCGGTAATATGGGAACTGTTCCGGTGAAATAACATTTGAACCATTTAATGTCTTTCAATTTGCATATGTCAGGGAAACGTAACGATATAAGTGATATGGGATTATCACTCAACCTTATTTTCGCCAACAAAATTATTCAATTGAATTGTAAGTGTCCTGTATGCAATTGTAAGTAATTGATTGATTGATTGATTTAGTTTATTTTACTTAGTTTTTTGTGCCACTTTTGGCTAATTTGCGAAGATGGGGATGAGTGATGATATGATGAAATTGATGAATGGACACTCACAAACACCCATGCCCAGGCCGGAATTCGAACCCGGGACCCCTAGCGTCGTAGCGCGATGTGCTAACCACTCCGCCACGCGGGCCGGCGTATGCAATAGTAAGATTATATTATTGACGAGACGACCAGTTGTCATTTGCAGATTTTCTGTCCGAAGAAAAATGAAAGGAAACTCATTGTGCAATAATCTTTGCGGTAGTTCTGTAAGTAAATGCGTTCTTTCTCTCAAGCTCGGTGTATTAATGTAGGAATTTATCAACTTCCGTTGTTAATACCAGAAAAAATCATATGATTTCAAGTTGAGTATCTACTTTCCCTTCAAATATGCCACTTATTAATAATTTGTTTCTTAAGCTACTATATGCACAGGAAGCAGCCGTTCTTACTTTGCAAGAAACCCTTCTTCCTTATAAGAAATATATTTATGCATTTTGGAACCTTATTAAGAAGTCAGTGTTTGAAAAAAAAAAAACCTTGCCTCTTCCTGTTTTAAGGAATCCTGAGAAGGATTTGGACATTGTTGGTGGACTCGAATCTGAAAACCAATGGAGGAGGAAGGGAGGTTCAATCGCTTCTCATGAGACTCCGAAAACTAACAACAGAAAAGTCAATTAATATTGGGGTAAAGGGTGAGTTCAGTCTCGCTCGAATTTCGTTTGATTTTGATTAATTTTGTTTATATTTATTACCTCGCTTTTCTGCCACATTTGGATAATCGCGAAGTTGAGGATGAGTGATGACATGATGAAATTGATGAAGGGACGCTCACAAAATGCGGACAGCTGTCAAATCAAATCCAGGGATGTACAGTAGAGAAGGGGATAGATTATTTATTTATTTATTTTTAACTTCTGAATGTATGTAACGTTCGTATTTGAAACAACCGGAGAAAATATAACTTTGATCAGCTTCTTCCAGGTACACCATTAGCTATGATATACTAAATAAAACTAACAGTTTGTTATTGGTGACGTAATTTTTAATGGATTCGAACCCGGGACCCCTGGCGTTCTAGCGCCCTGTGCTGTCCACTCAGCCACGGAGGCCAACACTGGAATTTCGAAACGAGACGTGATGTACCGAATTTGTAACAAAACTAGTTGAAACTGACTTTCTGCCAAATTTCTGGCGATTTTGAAAGAGAGAGTATGTAGGATGAAAGGGGGAGGGGGGGAGGTCTGGAAACCAGAAACGATGGCAAGGCAATAAACTCGAAGGATACAGGTCAGAGAATAAGATAAGAAGGGGAGAAGGAAAGGATCTCGAGACAGGGAAAACCCCAACGAAGTTTCTGGAAAATTCCTATCCATAGTTACGAAATATGAGACAGATAAAAAAACGAGGCACGTGAGCATCCATGAGGAACAGATGTGTCTGAGACGCTGATGTGAATAATTGAAATCACAAGTAAACGAACATACAAGTCATCAATGACGCTTAGAGCAAATGATGTAATTTTTATCAGTAGAAAAAGTAATTAAAAGATTAAAGTTGTTGAAAACCCAGAGGGTCTGAATTATGTTTATTCGGCGGGCTTATTTCGTCATGATTTTTCGCTCATTTATTTCAAAATTTCACCATTCATTGTTCTTTGTCGTGAATAATATAGAGATAGAAAAATGAAACAAAACAAAAATGCGGCACGAATAATAATTTTTTGTTCTATTTAAAATATCATAGCCAGTGACGTGCCTGGAAGAAGTTGTTTCAGATATCCTACTAAGACCGTTAAATACATTCTGAGTGAAAAAACGGACAGTAAGGAGTAATGTATCCCCTTCTTTACGGTTGCATGCCTGAATATGCTTCAAACATCCTGCGAAAACAACTTATTTAATTTATTACTTGAAAAATAATAGGAGAATAAGATTTTTTAAATTTTTAAATAATGCAGCTTTACGGAACTCATGTGCCAACATATGTTGCTCAAAATTTCACTGTTCTTCAAAATAATAGAATAAACGTAAGCAACAGATGTGTTTCCTTGCATAAACAAACCAATACGATCATTGAATAAGTTGTGTTTCGTTAAGCGATTTCCTCATTTAATAATAATCAATAGTCATAGAGTGTACAAATTTTCAGTAGCAATGCAAGCAAATCACAAGTAGCATCATAGGATTACTATTTTTTTCAAACATTAGCATAAATTGGAAAAATAAAAAGAGTTGTCATTGCGGTTTTACTACATACAAACGTATGCTTGAAACTGTTTTATTTGACCATTCAAAACAATATTTGGAACAAAGAATAGCTCGAGGGTTAAATAAATTGATTTGCAATTAATTTCCATTACTCTATCAGATACGTATTCTGCAGCGCAGACCTTTAGAGTAAATCTGTAGATAAAACAATACAATGCCTTTGAAGTTAATCAACGTGTGTTATTATAAGCACCTCATAAAATTTGTTATTGTTATGTAATCAATATTGACAATATAATTCGTACATTAGGAAGAAACCAATCACATAATATACAAAACAACCTTTACTTATTTACTTACTTATCTCGGACAATAAACTAACCATAAAAAGAGACCTTCAAATGAAACTAAGCATTACAAATTCGGTAAAAATAAATAGAACATATTATTTATTTCTTTTTTTAAGAAAGGGAAAGAAAACCAATAACTGAAAACGTGTGTTGACTTCTAAGGAATATTTATTAGGAGGTATTAGATCAAAGTCGCAAACCAAGAATTATCATTCGAAGCATCAGTCTTATCTTGAGTGCAAGTATTTTGTACACATACGCGTATCACAAATGATACTCATACATTATCCTTCTTTTAAAAGGCATAGCTTACCTGACGAAAGAATAGTAAAATAATTAACAGTTCTGATGTAGCGTGTAATTCCCATTTGATTAACTTAACACAAATATTTGTGAAATTAACATGTAAGTCGATATTCACTAATATAAATAACATTTTGCAATTTTATCCTGTACCTTGAGCATAAGTCATGTCACCTAATGCTCAAGGTTGAAACCCTTCTCTTTGAGGGTTGGGGGAAAAGTTCGGCCTAGACGGGTATACCTAGTTGTTTGTGCCATTAACTTCAAATGCATTAATGTGTTAAATAAACTATTTGCGTGCGTAATGCACGCGTTTCTAAAAACCGTAAAAAATTATTAAAACCTTTCTTTAGGAACCAATTTTAACGTTAAGCACTCAGCTGAAGAAGTTCTCCAAACCAACGTACGAACAGAAGTGGGGGGGCATTTTGGAGTATGCTACCGTCTGCAGCTGCAGAGTCATCTTCTGTAGATGTTGACGGTCAGTAGGCCATTTACTCACTTAAGAAACGTTGTTGTTGAGTTGTTGCTTTAAGTTCACTTTATGTAGGCCCAGTCCACTAATAGGGACTGGGCCTACAGTTTAAAGTGGAATCCGAACCACTATGTGCTTCCACCGGGAATCGAACTCGGGATCCTCCTTAAAAATCGCAATATGACATTTACAATTATACTAACTTTATTCATGCAATAATAGGTTGGCGGCTTGCTACACGTAATACTGAGATGAATTGGTTATTTGTATTTTTGTTTTAGCGTCGCTCTTGCGACTGAAGGAGTGACACTCACAAACAGATCAGGACTCAAGTCTGGAGTCTTCGGTGGAGAGATGCGGCGTTAATATTTATAAGAATATAATAAATATTTATTTATATTTATTTATATGACCATGTCCGCTTCGTAAGAACGAAGTCAATGTAAGCAAATACACTTGTATAAGGCCAATCACTCAACATAGCTGCTATATTGAAGTTGTGCGACCTTATATTATGAGCTGTAAAACTACGATAAATATATCCATGGCTGACACATAGGAAAGAAACTATTTTTTCAGAAGACACATGGGTTCGTTTACATAAACTTCGTTCTGACATTGGATGGAGAGTACACAACAAATGTAAACTTTGCATAGTAAACGTGAATGTGACGTAATATAGTAACAAATACTGTGCATTTCCTTCCAGATAGAGATGCATAATGAATAGAACGTAACTTCTACTAAAGGGCTACAAATTATCAACATCGTAAAATTATGGATGCTTTAAAAGAGCAAAATCAGCCAGCTGAAACACTTTTAGTTTAAAAATGCTACATATTTTTAACAATAAGGAATTCTCAAAGCGACATTAAATTATGTACTAATTTACAAATCTTATATAATTTGAAATTTTGTGTTTCAATAAAATTTTTGATTTAGTCTTCTACGATTATAAAAGATGTCTTTGCGGCTTTGTTAAAAGCTATTACAAAATTTCTTGTCAAATTGTAGAGTGCAACATTAAAATAAAATATTTCTGAACTGAGTCTTCGAAGACTGCAGCAAATATATTCTTGTACTTAAATATTGGTGTTAGCAAAATTTTCTAATGTGTTGACTTTTAAGTTTAACAAACTTATTATTTTTTTAATCTGTACACACTAGCTTAAACAAGGTCATTCCACCTGTTAGATAAAATGTAAGAGATTCTTAAAATCTAATGCAATTGACATTCTTATCGCAAGTTGTGAATGGAAATACCATAATTGTATGTAAACATATTTGTACATTCATGACATCATTATTGGTTTTGCGAGTGTCAACACCCGTATCATATGGCGACGGAGGAATCCAGTCAGCACCCGACAAAGGCACTAAATATTATTATTTTCAAATGGAAAATTACAAAGTCTTTTAAAGGTGCTGGTTCCAATATTTAGAATACGAACCAGCGCACAATCTCAATTATTCTTCGGTGAACAGTTCGGACTTTTGTGTTATTAATGTCCACGTTATATTGGGGGAGGAGCAGAACTGTTTGTCGCACCAAAACGAAAACTTTATCCTTGCCTTTGGGAAAGAGAAGAGAAGTCTTGCTGAAAACAAAACAAACGAGAGAAGATTTTATGCAAATAGTGAATAGTATTTGTCTTCAAACTACATGCAAGTAAATTTATATTTAGATTTTCGTTAACGTAGCTTTTCTTGCCTCTAGGTTAATCACGAGAATACTGAGAATAAATTGATTGTGAATCAAAACAACAACTTGAGTTTATGAAAACAAAAAACACATCAAGTGCGAAACATACGTTAATCAATCTTGCAAGGTATGAACGATAAAAAAATGGTTCTGGGAATATTTTACGACTTGACTAAGGCTTTCAATTTGGTAAACCATGAAATACTAATGCCTAAAATGGAACACTATGTTCAAAATAAATTCCTGGTATTGTTCAGGTAATAACTCTCTCAGGACGAACATAAGCAGTTTTTTTCATAAAAGGCGTCAAACGTACCTCCTCTATCCGTACTTGGTACGCTTTTGTTCACCTGCATGCTTAATGTTAACTTCAATAAACTGCATAAAGGAATAAGGAGCTATTGTATAGGCCGTTCAATGTAACTCAACTCTTTTGTTTCCGGGCGGATGTGATTGTAATAAACCGCTCTGAAACATGATTCTTGCGTCCGCAAGCTCCTTTGCTTACTGTTTTAAAGGTTCTCCTTATCGCGAAGTATGCTTGCGATTTTATTAAAAGCATTCAAATGGCAAGTCTCGCACCATGGGCGTGCGGTCTAAGGCGTCATGCTTTGGGCTCCGGCTACTGGATGCGCGCAGGTTCGATTCTCCTGGGGGATGCTTACAACTTTTCTCCTGAGATTTCGGCCTGTGTATGGGACCGGTGGCCACCCACCCACCCACCATCGTGAGGAAATTGGGAAGCTACGAATGAGTAGCGGAATCCGGTCATGAAAACCTACAACAACGACCGGGGGGTTCGTCGTACTGACCACACGTCACCCCGTAACTGGTTGGATGATATCACTCCCACCTCGGGTGAGTGAGTGAGTAGAATAAGGTGGGAGTGAGACCGACAGTTGGTAGGCAGCCTCGGGCCCTCAATGGGCTGTTGCACCGCGGTATATTATTATTCAAATGGCAACAATTCAAGGCTGATTCTCTTTGAGGATTGGAGATAACTCTCTTTATTTGTATAAGTATTTTCTTTTTCTTAAATAAATGAATTTTGCATTTCTCCTCACACAAATAATAATAATAATAAATTGTAAGTCGCCATGGGCTGCATTTCTGCAGGCTAACGATGAACTGGCGCCTTGACTCACAGCCAATATAATCCTCTGTGGGGGTTTGCGTTGTGTCATCCAAATGTGTTCGTGAGTGATCCATCTCATATTTATTACCAACCGTCCCCATCTTCGCAATTAGCCACAAGTGGAAGAATAGCGACGTAAAATAAACGAGTTGTCATTAAAAATAGGTGTGTACAGTCAATAGAAAAAGGCGCGAGTGTACGCCAACGTATTCATTTACTTAGATACCAGGTGCTTGGGATAGATAATAGTGCTAGTAAAGAGGTAGAGCTCCTGCCTAGCAAAATTATTAAAGCTCCAAAATTTCGGTGCTGACCAAGCATCGTGATGGAGGGTATTTTTTTTCATGGGGCAAACGAGGCACATTTTCCTCCCATAATAGTGTTGTCCCCTAGAAAATATGCTTCAGTTTGATCATTTTCCTGTAATGCACTCGCAATAATTAAGATACATCAATTAAATTATATGTGTGAAATATTTAAAATTTGATTGAATTTCATTTTCCAGAGGTGCGTGGGCCCCCTTGCAACCCACACCCTTCTGGACGTCCATGGTTGGGGAACTACTTGAAAGCCATTGTACGCATCACTGACAACGCGTCACCCAATGAAAAGCCATTTGACAGGTCCTGGCTCCCAAAGAGCTGCTGTGCCACGGAGTCAACTCCTAATTTTGCATCTGTTGTCATTGGTTCACTGGACCTGTTTGGGCTAAGTAAAATAGTGAAATCTAGAAAACCGAAAAGCTTTCTTTCTGTATATATCAACCATAGGCGTGCGCACGGGTGGGGGGGGGGCAATTGCACCCCCTAATCATGGGCGTCCGCAGATTTTTTCCGCGTACGGACAAGCGAGGTATCTTTCTTATACTCTTAAAGAAAATAAGTATTTTAAAACCGACAAAAGTTCAAGGCAACTACGGGGGAAGAGGGTGCAGTGGCGCAAACAAAGAGGGCAACTGGACATTGCCCCTCCCCAAGTTTGGACGGAAATCAATTCTAGGGGGGCAAACATTAAAGTACAAGAAAGCGAGACTAGTAGAATCTAAGAGTAGCGTGACAAATGGATACTCAAGATTGATTTAGTTTTCACGTCTATCTTGCATTATTTCTTCCAGACGGCCAAGATCACCTGCAGGGGGGGTACAAAGTGGAAATTGCCCCCCCTCGATATAAAATCTTATACAAATAAAATTGCATTTGGTAAAATTTTCTTACTCGCTTCGCTCGCGATATCAGCTTTTCTTAATCTTGTCAAGTCCAGAGCCGTAGTTAGGGGGCGGCGGGATTCGGCCCTGGGCCCCGAACGATCTAAATGAAAAAAATGTAAAAGAGAATGTCATGGCGCCCTATGAAATTTTTTGTGCCATATTAAATCAATATTGTCTTCAGTTTGTAAAAATTTAGATCTAAAAATTTTCTTGCTCGCAGTTTTCTTCTTTTCTGTAATGCATTTTAAATTACCAGAGATAGAAGTTATATCTACTAAGTACTTCAGACTCTTGCTGCTAAACAGTTTTGTCTTAAATGCATGAACACAATTGTTTGGAGGAAATGGAACGCGGCACATTTCAGAGACAATTTATTCATTCTTTATGGTGCCTCTATCTGCAATATACATGTATAGACGTATACGTATACGTATGGTATGTATATACATATGCCCATTAATGCAATGAAACTAAAACAGTGAGATAAAATGATGTTTCTCTTTCCCGTCGTCAACGTTCCCCCCCTCCCCAATCAAAGAGTCTGCGCACACCTATGATATCAACCTTTTGGGTAATGTATTAATGGTAGGTATGTCGATAATGAAACAAATGGTCCCGGGTTCCGTCCTCGATGGAGATACGTTGCACAGTGGTTCGAATTAGCCTATTAAGTATAAAGTGGACTTTAAACCCTAATAATGAAACAGTGCGCCGATATTTCAAGCTGACTTTTCGATTATAGTTCCATGGAGATGAAGTGAACCCAGTGTGATTACATTAACATTTCCAACCGCACCGTCCATATCAGAACATAAAACATACAATTTTGAGATGGAGATGTTGTATTTGTATTTGCGTTGCTTTACGTGGCTTTCTGCCTCTTTTGGCTATTCGAGATGTGAGGATGAATGGTGATTAGATTAAATTGATTAAGGCACACTCACAAAGAAACACACACGTCCAGGCTGGGATTCGAACTAGGAACCTTCGGTAACGAGATTGGAGTTATTCACTCAATGGGCTCGGCTAGAGAGGCAACTGAAAATAGAGATGTTTCCCAGTTTGTAATAATTATGCGTATTAACAAGCAGGTAGTGAAGGGAGGGGCGGGATGGCTGAGAAAAATTTCATAAAGTATCCCCCAGCTGGAATAATTTGAATAAGCATCCCCCACCTGCTTAATTGTCTCCATGTTGATCCATAAAAGCATCACCCCGCACGTCCCTAAACTCGGCCAAGCATCCCCCAAACTAGAAATTTGCACTTCGAGAACTACAATGCAGGAACAATAATTTTCTGTTACGTTGTTCCAATCTGTCTCCTCAGATTCGGGTCCATGGTTTGCCGGTTGTTATACTGATGTGAAGAATCAGATTTCATGGATTCGAATCTCAGTTAATTTATGTATAAAATTGTTCTTTTCGCCTTTACATTGTCATCAGCAATGTAATACCTTCCATCGCCTTGGACTTTTCGATCAGATCTGTTGGTAGCATAATGCTCTTGCTTGAACTACGGCACAAGCCCACAGAAAATAACCCCCCCTCCCTTTCCTCCCCTTCAAAGAAACAAAAATGTTCAAATCGTCCCATTTTCCTCCGGCAAGTTCATTGCAACATTTTTTGTCGTCGCCACCTGCTCCCTAGTAACGTAATAAACAAAAGGTGCGGAGAAAAGGAGGCAGCCTCGGGGTTTACAACAGGTGTTTTCTTGCGAACGTGATAAATGAATGGAAACGCCGAGTCCCGTTCCATCTAATTTTACGCGGAGAAATGGAAACTTGTACCTCTGAGCCCCTTCCGAATTAAAGCCGGTGCATCATCCTCAAATTTCCTGGAAGTGGGAGAAGACAGGATCGCGTTCGAATATTGCCACATTCAAATCAACCTCCGCGATCGAATCACGTGGCGCCCTCTTCGGAAGGCCAAGGCAGCGGAGGAATGTCGGGGATCGTCGACCTTTTCTTGTGAAGTTTCCTCACGGTTAAATGGAAGAATCCAGTTCAAAGCGTCGAGTTCAATCTCGGACATCCTGAACTCTGGCCTCGAGTTATTCCTTTCGCCTCATTCCTGTCACTCCATATTACCCACACGACGGAATAAGTTCAAATTAACGCGGCGATGCATTCGGCCACCTTCCGAGAACCCACGCGGCGAGCAAGAGCGCGTTCTTGGATGGCGCAGAAGATGCGAGGAGGGCCCTGGGAAGCGTTTCCCAGCAAGCGCGGGTCTTTGCTTCGAAAACGGTTCCTGGAATCACGGAACAAGTCTGAGCAGCTTAGTAACGGTTCAACTTCTCGGTTTCCCCCTTTTTTTCTTTCCTTAACTTCTCGATTCTATTTCGCCCACTCGTTATTTCTAGTACGGGAGTGATTTTAGATGTAAACAAAATACCGAAGAGATCGTAAGTTTGATTTCCGCGGGGTTATTTTACTCGGCACTGCACAACGGTAGCACACCTCCACAACATCTGTAACAAGGAATGTGGACTTTTGCACTCAAAATCGAGGTAATTTTCTTAGCACATCAGTTACTTCGATTTAAAATTCCATTGCACGTTAAGCAGAATGTTATATTGTCCATCTCTAAAGAGTAGGTTTGCGATTAGACAAAAATGGCAGAAAGCGAAGTAAAATAAACAAAATCAATCTAAGGAGCAGGCAACATTTTATTAAAAAATAAAACTACGTATATGTATAAGTTTAAGACCTTTGAGGTATGCTGAAAATCACTTTCCAGTCTGGATATATTCTATCGCAGGATCAACTTCGATAAAGAAGTGACCCTTGGCGAAAACACCCAAATGCCAACTTCCCTTCCACGTAGTAGACCTGGACTGCATTTTGTTGACTCACGGCCAGCATATTCCTCCGTGGGGCAATTGTTGAGTGTTGTCTTTTTCTGTTTGTGATTGTCTTTTCATCTTATCACCATCCATCCTCATCTTCGCGATTAGCCAAAAGTGGCATACAAGCCAAGTAAAATAAATCACTCATCGATAGACAATTAAAAATTATGGAAATTACGATGATGATGAACAATTTGCCTACTATTATCTTTGCCGTTGACTGTACAACAAATCGAATCAAAGTATCCACTAGGTTGAAGTTAAACAGAAGTGAAACAGGAAAGAGAGAACGATAAACGGATAAAGCATCGTTATTTCCATTATTTTTTAATTCTACGTCCTGTGTTGGTTTAAGGAATGGAATTCTGTTGATTCGAAGCATTCATTATATTTTGCAAATGTTGTTGTCACCGCAGAAAGATGATGTGTGCCTAGGCACCGACTTTGAACAAGGTATTTCTGCTCACCGAAAATTCCTCAAGAGGGCAACCATACGCCGTACCGGCCTCCCCGATGACGTTGTGGTAACATTGTGCTCTTGTAATCAAGGGACCCAGGGTGGTAGTACGTATATTGCACATTCGTCCGGATCCCATTTTAAACTGCAGGCTTAGTCACGATTAACTTATCTGACGTAAGTAAACTTCATGACTGTGGTATATCGTATGGGTTTCTTTTTCCTTTTGATTGACTTGATTGATTTTTTTGTTATTTAGTGTATCTTTTCTGCCACTTTTGGTTAATCGCGACGATGAGGATGAGTGATGATATGATGAATGCCTAGGCCGGGATTCGAACCTGGGACCTCAGGCATTGTAGCGCACTGTGCTATCCACTTCGTCAAGAAGGTTGGCTGGGCTCCTTTTTCTATAGCTGAGATTAAAATCTAATAGGTCGTTTATGTTGGCTAAAGAAATACAGAAAAATATCTCAGAACATAAGTCATTCTCAGCAGCTCTAATGATTAACATTGCATGTTTATCATTTGTTCTACCATAGTAAACTGACTTATGAAGAGTATCACAACATTTTCAGGAAAAAAGCATATCCGACTCAATGGCCGAGAGCATTAAGTAGTCGACATCGATCTCGCCATCGATGTTCCCGGGTTCAAGTCCAGGACATGGATGTTTCATCATTCATCCTCATGCTGACAGATATGCGAAGTAAAAGAACAAAAATACGAGGTATCAATCTTTGTTCCTCCAAAATTTATTTGAAATCGACACTACTGGATGTATATAATTTGCCATTTCAGAAGGGTTAGATCAGATCAAGGTTTGAACCCAAATACATATTTAATGGACCAGGCTGTATGTTCCGTTTTTATTACCCTGTGCCCATAAAACAAGATTTCATTGACTCTCTCTTTCTCTCTCTCTCTCCCTCACTCCCCCCCACACACACAGACAACAATTCGCACACACACTCACTTTAAGATTGTGTGAGACATATGATAATCTGTTGCAATCTGGACTTATTAAATACAGATTTACAGAACAGGATAATCTTGAAAGGAACTCTTCAAGCTTCATATATTGCGATTTGTTTGAGCACTTTTTAATGAATTTCTAAAACAATCTCCATTTACACAAATTATACATTGTAAGTTCTACGTACTTAAGGCTACCATTTTCCCCTGATAAGATAATTATCTTACGAGGACTTTAAAGTCAATAACCTTTTCCTTAACGTACAAGTGCAGAAATCATTTCCATGCCAAGGACATGATTATATTTGGCTTTGGAATTTCTACTTTGCGAAGCACCTGATTCAAAACGTCTCTTAGTTGTCAGCTAGTGACAGTGTGATCTCATGCATAACAGTGAGCCTGCAAGATCGGACCTGGAACTGTTATTTTCTAGTGATAAAATCTCCTTAAATTCCGGAGCTTCTTTCTGACATCTTGGAGGAAATGGGCCTTGCAAAGCGCAAAATTCGTGTACTATGTACGTGGCCGCAGACCGGGAGTGCACAAACAAAGCCTGCGTGCGCTTGTAGTTAAAAATGCATTCCACGAGCGCACAAAATCCATGGCGATGTTGCCACGTTATGTCAACTGTTTCCTTTTCAACATGAATGCATATTTGCGTAATAAATTTATTTCTATATGCTAATTTTATAATTACTCTTAAATGTTTTCTTTCTTACCTAACCTAACCTAACCTAACCTAACAAAAATAACTTCTATCCAAAGAGGTCATTTCAATGAGGGAAGGAAGGATGATCTCCGAAGGAAGGCCAGCCCCAGCCATTACACAATAATAGATGTGGCAACGCAGCATTGGATGTTGTGCGCTCCTTTCATATAACACGAGCGCACACTTTCACATTTTTGTGCGCTAGTTGACTACACCCATGAAGGAGGAATTAATGGCGATGCAGCTCTTCTTAAATTTAAAAAAAGGAGACAAAATAAATGGAAGACATATACAATTTAGAACTAAACATGTAAAGAAATACTATGCATGTTTAAAATACTAATTATTCCTAAAGTAATGCTAAAAAAAACGTTATATACTTTAAAATCCCACACCTTTGATATGAATTTTCAGCCATTCCCAAAATGGAATTCTGGGTACGCTATTACTTCGTACATACGTATATACAATACGTGGAGCAATGTAATCTACCTGGACATGCAACAACACGCTAGATAATAATAGAACTCGGGTTTCTCACTCATATCAACTTGAAATTAAAATGCACGTGCAACTTACGCCCTTCGTTACGGTGATGTTGAAGTGCGCTGAGTTGGATATGCATGACTCGGTGTAACCCAAATATCAAATTTTCGATTGAAGAAAAACTCATCTTGCAGTTTTCAGACGATATGTAAGTTCTTGTTTTTATATCTGCATTTATGTTACTAAATTAGCCGGAAATTGCAAAATTAAGTTGTTTGAAATAAATAGTCTGCTCAGGGGAAGTTCTCTGGGAGAATTTGGAATTGTTTTAAGTCCACTTTATGCACAGAAAGGTTAATCGGGACTAGACCTACAGTTTAAAGTGAAATCGGAACCACTGTGCCATGTGCCTCCGCTGGGTATCGAACCCAGGACCCCTTGATCACAAGGCGACGACGTTACCTTACGCTATCGGGGAGACCCCTTGGGAGGATTTGTTTGGCATAATATGTAGGAAGGTATTTGAAGCAGGGGAATTTCCCTCTTTGGTTACTACATTGTCCCCCCCATTCTGGTTGCTAATTTTTTGTACCATGTATACCATGCATAAATATCCAAATTCTTCACAAGAATTACTGGAATAACTATGGATAAGGTGCAGAGAAATAAAAGTTTCCAACTGTTGTGATATATACATGCATGTACCTACATTTTAATCTCCACCAATTTAAGTATTAATTTGTAGGGGGAGCAAAATGTGCTCTGTTTCCCATTGAAGTATTTGTGGAAAGGAGAAAATGCCTTGCTCCCAAACTCAGCACCAATGGGACATAAAAAGAATCCTCTGTTTACAAGGAATCCTTTAATCCTTAAAAAGAAAGGACGTGAACAGAAAAAAGACAATAGTTAGAGAGTGATTTCAGAAAAAGACACTGTCTCTTCTGTCAAGTAGTGCTCAATAGCCTGTGTAACCTTAATAAATCAGCAAATCAGGCAGATGGCGTAGTTTGCTCTCACCATTCACAAACAAGTGACTATCTGTTTGTAAATTCAATAGTTAATATTTCTTGTCTACTTAAGGGAACCTTTTGATCTTCGATATAGCATATAGAGTTTTCATCTGCCTTCTTGATGTTCATAGTCACAAATGTATATCTGGACATCAGGTTAATACTCATTATGAAGAAAGAACATAATAAGGGCCTGAGTCTATCTCCCGACTGCCAGTCTCTCTCCCACCTACAGGTGTGGAGATCTTCAACCAGAAGTGGTGTGACGTGGGGTTAGACTTAAGTAGACTTAAAGTAAATTTTTCACAAGGATATTAAGTATGATTATTTATTATTTATTACTTTGCAATGATTTTATTTGCACATAAAGTTACATTTTTTAAAAAAATAATCAATTAAAAATTATTTATACCCAGAGTTACATTCTAATTGTCCATTGCAATTTTAGAGTCATTTCTCCAATCTTCTTCCAGATTTTCATCGAAAACTTTAAAAAGCTATAATGTATCCGCACTGCAAGTACTAAATAAATTCGCAAGTATAAGAAAATTAACTCTGCTATTGACAGTTTCAGGCTAAAACTAAATTTAAATATGCAATTTTAAACACAATTCCTATATTTAAAATTAAGCGTACTCCTTCATTTCAATAGAAATAAAAGTCCACCCACAGTACAAATAGGACAGAGAGAGAGAGAGAGAGAGAGAGAGAGTATCAGTTTTCGTGGTTTGTCCACTTGGTTTAAAATCACACAATTTCCGAGTGTCCGTTTAATATTTACGAAATTTCTCCCAGAGTACCTTTTGCGCAAGTTCTGGTACTTTCATTCTCTATTCCTGAAACGATTTCTCGGTTACATGCACAGTTGCTGTCATTGGCCTGCATGTTGCAGCCAGTTGGCATCCTCTGCCCTTTGGCCACTCTCCAGCGAATTAGTAATCCCAGTGAATCCTCTCCCCATATCAACTCCTTCCATCTTGTTGCCTCCGATTTGCGGCGAATGATGCATCCCTACTCTTTCAATGGGACAATCATGACTTTCCCACTGAGTCAACAATATTCCTTGCAAAAATACAAGTGAAACACACCATTCAGAACTCGATTAATAATTGTCCACTACTTCGCCTACAAATGAAGATAATCAAATTCGAAGTTAAAAAGAAGTATCAACATTTCAAACAGAAAACACACTTCCTTTCAAAAGTATGGATCTTATACAATAACAATTTCTCTTGCATTATAAATAGATTTACTTTTAGAGTGGGACCTTGTAATCAAGGCGTGTGGGTTCATTAACCTGTGGACGTACAGTGGTGTATTTCAAATTGTAGCTCCAATCTAAGATTGTCCTATACGAGCATGAAGGACACTTGAAACAAACTTCAGGGTTGATTTCATATTATAAACAAATTGTATTAGAAACAGTGCGCTATGATATTTAAAGCAACACATCTTTCTCATTTTCAATACATTGTCTGATTCATGTGCCGATTTAAGTTAGCCTCAGTGGTGGAACGGTTAGCGCAGCTCAATACGAAGCCAGGATTCCTGGTTTGTTTGTTTAAGTTGTTTTTCTTTCAAGTCGACTTTATGCACAGATAGGACAATCGGGACTGGACCTACAATTTAAAGTGGGATCCGAACCAGGGTTCCTGGTTTCGAATCTTTGATGAAACTATAAATATTTCACCGTGTTTGCTCGCGATTAACCTAAAGAAGTAGAAAAGCGACGCAAGAAAAACCGACATGCAATACAGAACGATAAATTTTCAAATCCAATCGTAAGCATGGATTATTTTCTTTCATCCACGAGAAGTTACGTGGCTTAACATATTCTATAAAGAAGCATATGCTGTTGTGTGTCAGAAACTTACAAAAGAAAGCTGTTTTTTAAAAAGGATGTACTATTTATTTAATATAATAACATAGTTGTTCTTTTGATTTGCCGACTTCCATATTTTGGGGTATACTAGTGTGACGATGGGAATTGATGAAGACGAGTGCCCATGGCCTGTAGGAGAATCAAACCCAGAATTCCTGCTTTGACGTGTTATTATATGGAGTTGGTTAGACTGTGAAGACAGCAGCATCAGATCTGCCCTTTCACGTAACAAAAAAAAATGGTTTACTGATAGCAACTAAACAAAACCTTATCGAGTTCAGCTCGTCGTTAGTGTATATAGGTCAGGAGAAGGTAGGAACAACGTATGTCTGGCGTCAGAAAACAGCACCCACGCGTCACCCATGTTCTGCTAATCAGACAACAAAAGGTCCCAGCTGCTGGAGCCATATTCGTGACTTGCTATCTGTTACCGGGAAACTGTGACAGAAACCATTGTGTGAGGTTTGCCAAATCCAAGTGGTGGAAGAGAGTTTATAAGGAGTCGTAAAGTAGAAACAGGGACAGCCTTCAGTATGTTGTGTTACACGTTCCTCCTCGGTCAAGTTACGAGAGTTTCGTAGAATGTTAGTAGAGTTGATGGAAAATGTATTTCCCCCCTACATGAAGATGGAGGTTCAAAATTATCTTGAACTATATTCAATCAATGATTGTAATTTACTACCGCACAATGCTAAAGCTACCATTCTGTCATTAGAGATTAATATTAATTATTTAATCTATTACTATGAAAAACAATGATGATTGAGAAAAAATATGAGTACGTGATGCAAATACCTTTCATATCCGCCGACCTTCGTGGCGGAGTGGTTAGCAAAGGCCACTACTACGCTAGAGGTCCCGAATTCGAATCCCGGCTCGGGCAAGGGTGTTCTTTGTGAATGTCCTTTCACCAATTTCATGATATCTTCATGTTCGCGATTAGCCAGAAGTGGCAGCAAAGCGAAGTAAAATAAACCAAATCAATCAATCAATCAAACAAACCTTTTAACCAAATTAACACATATCCATTACGGCAATAGTTCTGAATTTTTTTAGTTTTTTTTTACATGTAATTATCATCCATGTTTTGATTACAGCCTGACCAGAAAAGAAGTGTTATAATGGTGAATGTATCTGCAACATCTGATTACCAAACCCGCAAATGGTAATCCGGAAGACAATTGACGTTATTGTTTCATATGGTGCTTACTTCTTTAATATGAATGACGATTTGTGTGTGTGTGCAATAGGAATGCTTCAATTTCAATAATTTGAACAAGTGTTGCAGAAGCCAAGAATATGAAGAACGTCGTCCTCGCCATTGAACTGTTGTCAATTCACGAAATAGCATTTGGTTATTTCCAGGAGTATGTTTTGCAATCTTAGAACAATTACAAGTTATTAAAATCAATCATATTTAATTTTTCAGCTGATAGTGTATGCAGATATTTAAGCTAAGTTCTGTATGATCTGGTACTTATATTGGCGTGAATCCACTTTTATTGTCGCATTTAAATTATACAATGGAAACACACATACCAAAAAATGTATACAAATGGTAGTAGATATTGTAAGGTATTCCGAGGTCAAGATCTGGGAAACTGTGCTGTAGTGTATTTATACATAGTATACGAAATGCGAGATGTCATTTCGAGAGCGAATGAGTAGATAATGCTTCTGCGTTTTTGGACACCACTAAGGTATAAAAAAATGGATATCTAATATCAGGCAAGCCATTGCTACTTCTGCATTAACAAAGAACAAAAATAAAGTTTCCATTATTAAAATACAATTCTTTCAGCCGTGACTTTTTGCACTTGTCAGACTAATTGATAGAGTCACAATTGGGATTGGTGATCTAATGGCGAACTGTAGCCCCCTAAACGTTTGAGGGGTACAATGAGCTCCGTTCCTGCACCACTAATAAATTAATTCCTCTACGACCGGGTCTTCACTTGAAAATACATGCTTTTGTGACGGAGTGGTTAGCGTAACTGCCTACGAAGCCAAGGGTCCAGTTTCGAATCATAGATAAAGTTTGGGTGTATCATTGTTCACCCATTACATGTTTCATCCCTTCAAATGATTAGCCCAAGAGGTGGGGGGCACAATAACTAAACTAGAAAGGAAAACAGAAATAGGAAAGTATCTGATAAGAGAAACATCCTCCCCATAGGTAAAATTCTCCCTTCAGTACCTTGACATTTATAATAATCCGTTGCGCAACAGCCCATGAAGGGCCTAGGCATACCTACCGACTGCCGGTCTCCCTCCCACGCTTTCCTTCGTCACCTCTAAGCGTGGAGATCTTCAACCAGTATTGGAATAGTCGGGGGGTCAGCCCGACGTATCCCCAGCCGTTATAGTAGGTCTCCGTGACCGGATTACGCTCACTCACTCGGAGCTCCCCAATTTCCTCACGATGGTGGGTTGCCACCGGTTGCCACGTAGACATAAATTCCGACCAGAGCCGGATTCGAACTTACGCCGTCCCGCAGCGAACGATCTCAAGACGAGTGAACACCTTAACCCGCTCGGCTACGGAGGAGGACTCCTTGACATTTAGCTGAGCATTTTAAGTGTGCAGGAGGAACATCTTGCGTTGACAGCATGTCAAAGTAAATCTCAAAATGTGTAGGAAAATTCGATAAGTGGTTAGATCTCCCAGCGTCGATTAGCCTATGGCATCGATCGGACTCCAATAAGAATTTCAACAATCACACAAGCGTTTGAGTGGCATAAGAATGATAATCTTATTTGAAAATAGGCTCTACACTCACTTATTTCCTTTTGTCGATTCTCTATGTTACGCTATGCTCCATACAGGCAAATGTGCTAGTTATAAATATGCATAATTTTTGAAAACAGTGTTTTTCAATCTAAAGGGATTGAGAGTGTAATGTGCATATATATATACATATATATATGACCATAACAACCCCACAGCTCTACAGCACCTTGGCGGGCCTTGGCTTACCTACCGACTGCTGGTCTCCCTCCCACACTGTTCAGCCGTCACCTGTTATAGCGTGGAGGTCTCAGACCAGTGTTGGGGTGACGGGTGATCAGCCCGACGAACCCCCAGCCGTTGTTATAGGTCTTCTCGACCGGGTTACGCTCACTCACTCGGAGCTTCCCAATTTCCTCACGATGGTGGGTTGCCACCGGCCCTATACGTAGGCCGAATAAATTCCGACCAGAGCCGTATTCGAACCTTCCCCCGTCCCGCAGCGAACGATCTCAAGACGAGTGAACGCCTTAACCCGCTCGACTACGGAGGAGGACTCATATATATATGAATTCTTCAGTTATACACAATATCTTACGAAGGTGATACAAAATTATCCTAATGTGTTTCTCATCAAGAACAAGATTGCAGGATGTAAAAACTCAGTAATGCTTGTGCAAAATGCATTTTAAGAGCATAAAACTGTCAATTGAAAAAAAAAGGTAATCCCAGATTTGTCTTCATTGAAGTAGATAATAGAAAATTTTGAAATTATCTTGAATTTCACGAAAATGTGCGTGGTATCCTGTATAATATGAAATTAGATAGAAACGCATATAGTACAACTGGGACTTTGGTCTCCTTGTGACGTCAGTAACCTAAAAGAGTGCCAATAAAAGCAACAATTTTCAGAAAAGATCTTGCTTATATATATATATATATATATATATATATATATATATATATATATATATATATATATATATATATAAGAGATAGAGAGAGACAGATCGAATTGCCGGCTTCTGTGGCGGAGTGGTTACGTTACGCACTTCAATTCAAGAGAACCGAAGTTCGAGTCCTGGCAGGATGTACGTATATCTTCCATCTTATATTTCAACATTCATCCTTATCGACTGAATAGAGAATATAAATTGCAAACTGAGCTGTAATTATTTTATTAATTTAACCAGACGTCGGTAACCAATTCTAAAAAAAATGCATCTTAATTTTAAACTCTCTTAACCTGGCTGGGCAATGTGATTTGTGTGCATTCAAGGAACAAACTCATGATACATCAGTCAGAAAGCAATCTCTCCCGCAGTTATCGGCATCGGTAAATCACTCGAAAGAATGTTATCGGCTATTACCAACTTAAACACACAAAGAAGTCGCGAGAATGTTTGATGGAAACAAGAAAAAAGATCCTCTTGGTCGAAAATCGCTTGTGTCGCTCGCGAAATGGAGTGAGAAATGTAAGAAACATTGAACCAAGGCGCTGAAATTAAGTCGACGAAGGAAGAGACGCAGTAACTTAATCTATTAACCTATTTCAACCACAGACTTCCTTTATCATTCCACTTCAGATAAACTGGGGCAGAACTGCAAGCATCTTGAAGAAACAGTTAGGCTCAATTTCAAGAGTTGTTGGAATTTTACGAGTTCAGCGGCGATAGGAGAAATGGCAAGGCCTCCTTGGTCTCTTAGGTTGAGCTTCTTTTGTTTAAGAACCTGAAGAACTGACATGCTCCCGTATAAACACCCCGTTCATGCACAACAAGGTTATGAATAAAGTATGACCTCCGAGAGATGGACGAGATAAAAGGCACATAAAACAGAAAATAGACAGTCTCACTCTCTCATCCACACTGCAGAAAAAGCAAGATTGAAGTGATGAAAGTAAAGTTTATGTAAACTAAGCAAATTCGTGTTAACGTACATGCGAGATTTGAATGCATATCAATGTTGTATTACGGAGTAATGCGAATCACACGGGGTTTCCTCTCCAGGTTCCACACCTAAAGTTGATGAGCTCCTTGTGAAAATTTTATTTTAATGCTGAGTTAGGCTAATCGGGACAGGACCTAGTATAAAGTGGAATCCAAAATCATTCAATCCATAATGTATCAAGTTAAAAGATAGTGAAGACAGTGTATATTACACTCCTTTTTTTCATAGACGATCTCTTCGTTAGAATTCAAACAGGCAAAATTAACTTTTCTTTTTCACTAACTTAAGATAATTTAGAAAAAATACTTACGTGTTTTTTGTCATTTCCCTGAGGTTAATTTCCTTCCTCCTTAATTTCACGTGCTCGGTGCTGGACGTAAATGTTTCTTTTTCAAAAATTTTAAACATTGAATAAACTTCAAATCTTCATCCATGCTATATCTCGTTTTGCACTATATTAAGAATAAGCTACATCAGTCATTTCTAATCTTCACGGTATATTTATTACCAATGTAAATCACCGTGAAAATCCATTTAAAGACGTTTCGAACAAAATACATCGTTTGCTTACACAATGTGTTCTGAAACCTTATGTCTCGTATCGAGCCATAAATTTTGCACTTCAGTAGTGGTATTTTCAGAGATGTGTAAATTTCTCCGTAAAGCGACTGTATGTTAATGTAAAACTACATCACACATGTTCTGTGCTTATCTTGGCAAGACTATTGGGACAGATTCCATTGTGGTCTCAGCCACATTGCCGAAATTCAGAGACGTAGCACTTGGGAAAGTAGGGCGATGTGTCCAACAGGATGTTAACAGGGGAGCTGGGATTGACGCTTCACATTTTTACCTCACAATGGTTTCTTGGAAGGCAAAAGGCCCCGAAGAGAAATGTGTAAACGATGTGCAACCTACACGCGTCAAGATATCCAGGATAAAAATACTCTGGGCCACTACTGAGACATTTCCTCCAGTCTATGTGATCATGTTTTTTAATCTAAGCTCGTCTAATTTTATCTTAATATAGTATTCAGAAATCTAATTTTAACTGATTAACAAGATTAACCTTGTAGAAATATTTCCTGATGTGTACTAATATAAATAATTTGTTGAGAAAAGTGAACCTAGGGGAGATCGAATGCCTTCATTTCCATTCCATTTTTTCCCTTTCATTTTCATTGTCTGTGTTTTACTTCCCCACTCAATTTTATTTTTCTCGTACATTCCTTCCTTTATTACCTACTCCCTTTTTCATTCTTCTTTTTGTTCCTCTTTCTGTATCTTCCTTCTATATTGAGTCTCTCTCTTGTTCATCCCTATGGATTGTGTACGAAATTCTCCTGAATAGAGCATCCAAACGAATTCTTGCCGCAGGATATGTATTCTTAATAACGGATATCTAGTTAAAATATTCAAATAGAACAGTCTGAACTAGTTCTTCAAGTATCTTGAATTACGTAGGAAGCAGAATAAACACTGTAGCAACTTTTAGTTGCTCGCCAATTTATAACAAACACAGGAAAAAACGAGATAGGTTAAGGCAACTACTTAGAATAGTATTTAACGTCAGAACGCCACAAAAATAGCATAACATATCCTACGATTCTCCACCAAAACATTCAATTACTGGATAACCATTGAATCAGTATTATATCGATTTATATCTTTGTTATTTTACTTTGTTTATCTAGCTCTTCTTTTAATGGTAGCTATGAGGATGAACGATGAACTTATGAAATGTATGAGGGGAAAACACAACGCTCTATCCAGGAATTGAACCTAGAACCTCTCTCTGTCCACTCCGCGCTAAAAAGTAACAGCAAACGTATTATCCATAATTATCAACACCAGATATTACTAAAATATTTGGAGAAGGTATTTCAGTATGGATGTTTTTTCTGCATTTTTCTTTCACTAAATGTGCACTTGATACAACAATTTTCAGATGAGTTCCAAGAGGATTCCCCAGTTGACAACACTGATAGACGCTATGAATAAATTACTAGCCCACTGCCGTCACTCGCATTTATAATAAAGGAAACGCTTGAGCGTTGCTGCCTTTCTTGTATTAGTTGTTCTCGCAATAGACTGCCTCTCCTTTCGGTCCCGTTCGATAGTATAATTACTATGTCTGCTAGAAGGATGTATAATAATAGCATACCGCACTGCCCCCTTTCTAAGTGAAAACATACAACCTCAAACGTTAATGCTCATCTCAAGAATGTGCTGGAAGACAAAACTGCCAGAATGTGGAAAACTGTAGTCACAGTTTCAATATTTTAGTCACCGTTAGGTGTGGCTGTGCTGTAGATTGTTGTGTGTTGCAGAGACCCAGTCATTCGCCGTCTTCAGAGGAGATGGATGCAAGTGTCACAGTAATGGTATAGCAGACTCTTTGGACAAAATGTGTTGTGTCTAGCTCTTGAAAAGTGAAGGAACAATGCGGTAGTCAGCAAAGAACAGCGAACAAGACAGATAAAGGCAAATACCAAAAACAACAATGCATCGGTGACATTTATTGGCAAACTTCCCAAAGGAGGGACCAGGTTCGGATTTATTTAGAGGCCTGGGGAGGGCCACCATCTGCAAACGTGCCCAAACTGGGGAAAAATTGCTTTGAAAAGGATCACAAAATGAAAAATGAAGTCTTTGAAATGTGGTACCTATGTAAAAAACTACAACTCACCATGGATATAACTTGGCCTAAAAGCCCCGGAGCTGGGCATATTTAAATCCGGGCCTAGGAGAAACGGAGCTAACTACATATTTGGTTGGAAACAACAAAGAATTTTTTGCCACTGCAATTATTATTTACAGAGATCTTCTTCTCAAAAAAAAATCTCTGCTATTGTTCTGTCGTATATCTATAAAACTGCGCGAGTCGGCATGGGTACCGAATGATCGAAATGAAAAAAGTTGTGAAAGAGAAAGTGCCTTGGCGCCACGTGATATTATTTACACCCTATTAGGAGCAAATAGGAAGGGGGGGGGCAAACATTTACGGTCAAGGGCACCTGCAGGGTGTGCACAGAGGAGCAATTGCCTTCTTTGATTTCAAATCTTATGCATATTAAAATACATTTCCCAAAATTTTCTTGCTCGCTTCGCTCGCAATACCTGCTTATCTCGGTGTCGTCACATTCAGAGCTGTAGCTACGGGCATGGCGTCCAGTGAAATTATTTGTGCCCTATTAAATCAATATTGTTTTCAATTACAAAAATTGGATCTAAAAAATTTCTTGCTCGCTTCGCTCGCATGCTTCTTGTTTTTTTGTAATGTAATGTGTTTAAATCATATGTGTTGTATATATGTATTGAATAAACTTTGAATACGTACACAATTAATGTTAGCATGTTGAATATGTATTTTCTTATTTTATGTCGCTCCATGTTGCATGTGTAAAACATACGTTGTGAATGAAAGTTATTCATTTTATATATGTACAAAAATAATTATCTTTGAAATGCATTTATCATTCTTTTTCTGCCATTCAAAAATACAGTTTGTGTCCTTGTTTTCCATTATTAGCTAATGTGTAATTGACAGTATTGAAAAAATATTTCAAATAGTTTGTTCCAAACAAATGCTTTAGTACCGACTTCTACCCCCTTTTTGCGTAATTTATGACGATAATAACGTTTTTATATTACGTGCTACTACTATCACTAGTAATAATAATAATAATAATAATGCCATTATTATTGTTATTATTATTATTATTGTTGTAGTTGTTGTTGTTGGTACGTTTATCCTGGTACTTGCCCCCCCCCCAGACAAAAATTCGTGGTTGCGCCTCTGACTGTGGACTTGAAGTCGCTACTACCAAGGCAGCACACTTACACCTAAATGAGAGAGGTAATGGACTAAAGTAAAGAATTGCAAAACCATGGTATCCGATTACTGCAAGATATGTGTGATTGGTTGTTGACCTGCCTTGAAAATCGAATGGCATAAATGAAAGGAAATTCTTAGTACAAACAGAAAATTCTACCTAGAATTTGATGCTGGGACCCCTAGAACATGGAGGATAGTAAATATCAGTGTGGAACCAAATGTTCGATTCAGTATCTCGTCGGTGGTTCTGAGTTCGAATTCCATTGTGCGCATGGATATTTATTTGTGCTTAAGCCAGGACAAGAGTGTTTCATTACATTTGTTTTTTCACCTCTTTCATCCAATCATCATTCATTCTCATCGCCGCGATCAAAACATGTACCTTGAGTAGCAATGTCAAATAGCCAAAAATGCAAATTTATCACCCTGGATTTCATTACAAACGATTGGATTACATTTCACGTTAGGGGGCCCAGGTTCGAATCCCGCCCTAGGCGTTATTTGTGAGTGTCCCTTCATCAATTTCATCATATCATCCATCACTCATCCTCATCTTCGAGATTAGCCGAAAGTGGCAGAAAAGCGAAGTAAAACAAATCAAATCAAATCAATCAATCAACGTAAGGTTATTCCAATAAACTTTGCTTTTCAACTGATTCTTTCAGAAGATCGTAATAGAGAGAAATCTAACTCAAGATGGCCAAAGTCGTAATTTTCTAACTCACAATAATTGTCAGACCGAGAGGACCTTGAGTTACAATTCACTTTTTAGAAGCGGTCTAGGCGTTCAGCTCGTGATAAAATTACTGCATATATATTTCAAAAGAGATTCACTTTTATTCACTATAAACACAAAAATAACCTCTAACAATCTTGAAAACTGAGAGCACTTCAGACAGCGCTTCTCAAAAGGCAATTCTCGAGATAGCTTAAGAGGTAAGCAGAGGTAACACGGAGGGGAATTTGCTAACATACAAATCCTTGTTCAGGGTGTGTCCGGTTGAAAGGGATTTGGCCGTGGTTCAGAAATGTCCAGTGCACTGTTTGTTATTTTAGGACCTAGTGCAAGATGAGAAACTTTGTCCACTCATGTTTCCTGACTTGCTGAAGTAGAAATGTAAAAGCTTCGTAAATTTATTAGTCTCGGAAGCAAACTCCTGCACACGAAATGTCGTTTATATGCTATGTCTGCTATAAATACTGAGCACATGACCCAGTACCCTATTTGACAACGTGCAAGATTGTCGTCTGACTGGCTGGAGTAAAATTAGTCTTAACCGTCTTGGACCTTGGCAGCAATCCCACCTGCTTATTCGGGTAGCCACATTCCATAGTGGTGCACATTTCAAGGTAAACCTCACACGGTAGTGTACACAATTAATCCTGCCCAATGTAATTTTGCAAAATATTGGAGCCATAGTAACAAATATTCACGAAACAGGTAACAACATCAATCGATGCAAGCAAGAGAAATTGTCACGTATGCGTGCCATGTAACAACTCTTAGCCACAGGTTTGAAAATTCTCTTTCCTCAAGACAGAAAAATAAAAATATAGCGATATATCGCCTTTTCGAAATGGCTCGTGCATTAATAAAATATACTTGTTTTCCATGGAGAATGCGAAAGTGGGGATGGCTGAGTGCGAAATATGAATCACCAATGGGAACACCGAAAAGTGTGTGAGGAACATATTATTATTATTGATTTGCTATATTTCATTTCGCTTTTTGTGCCACATTTGGCTAATTTGCGAAGATGGGGGTGAGTGGAGATATGATTAAATTGATGAGTGGACACTCACAAACGTCCATGCCCAGATCGGTATTCGAACCCGGGACCCCTGGCGTCGTAGCGCGATGTACTAACCACTTTTTTTTATTTTTTTTTAAAGGAATACCCCTAAACAGTAGTATCCCCCGTTTTTTCACTTCTTTCTCAAGTTTTACATTTCTCAGTTTTTCTCAGTTGAATAAATACAAATACCCATGTCTTACCCAGGATTCGAACCGGAACCCCTGGCGTCGCAGCGCACTGTGCTAACCACTCCGCCACGGGGGCCGGCAGGAACATATTATGGAGTGGGAATGAGGTTACATATGATTCGACAGAAACTGGCAATGACGTCACTTGTGTGTCTTGTAAATTCATTGGAAATTCAAAACCAGCTGGCAAGATGATGGCCATAATTTTGTAATATAATATATGTTTCTACATTTAGAATACAGACTGTGGATATAAGTTAAGGTAATGAGTATGAAAGTACATTTCTTCTTGAAAGAAGAAAAAGACAATACCTTACGTTATCGGAATTATATATGCAGTAAATGTTCGTTGATAAGTTAACATTGCAGACTGTGGTATGAAATTTAAATTAAAGAGCTCCTTTTTTCATGTCTATAGGCGCTATTCAAACACGTCAGAGAGCAGCTGCAAGTTGAAGAACAATGTGAACTTTTTTCTGCATTTTCTATCCATTTGCCTTAATCATGGCAGTGAGATAAAAAAAGAGAGAAATGGTAGGAAAATAGATACAAAATGGTTGGTATGAAGAAGGGGAATCGAGGGGGCAGAGCCTGGTTACTGCTGTCGCTTTCCCCCGCAATCCCATTCCCCTCACGTGTTTATTGGTGGAGCCGTATCGCGTCACTACTTGCGCAGAGATTTGTTTTCGTTTGCTTGCTCCAGAGATAATTTGTTAATAATGATGATGATGATGATAATACTAATGCCATTAATAATGCCTATTTACCTACTCACTTGAAGTGGAATTTCCTGCATTTCCATTCCTTATCCAAAATTTTAAAACAAATTTGCACACTGCCTGTTCGGTTTCAGTTGTAAGCAAATCGCATGTAAAATGTTTGGAAGCGAGTGAGCTTAACTAACCAACGATTGTGATGGAATTTAACTCAGCTGGTATCAATTGTAATTTTGTAAATTTGAATTCCGTAGACTGACTGCAAACATCACATTTAGACAAAGCTATTAGAGACCGTATTTCAAGGCAGGGTGTTGCACGCGCCAACAGGCCCATTTGGAGAGAAACATAACCACCATCGTAAAATCACAAAACGTCGCAAGGGAATGATACACGTGTTTATGAGCCAATAGAGGTGTAACTGGATACTTATACATTCTGAAAACTGATAATGACGATTGTTCCTTTTAAGAGACGCTAACAAAACCTTTCATCCACAACAGAGCTCCTTACAAACCTTTCCAGGCAAATTATTTTGTTTTGTTTATATGTGGTTATTTAACGCCTGCGTTTCTGGCTACGGGCAACCGTAGGATATAGTAGACCCGATGTTACAGTTAATTTGTATTTTCTTGTTATTTTACTTCGTTTTCCTGTCAGTTTTGGTTAACTGCGACCATGATATTGATTAGATGAAATCGATGGAACGAATACTTGCAATGAACAACCAGGCGGAGACTAGAACAAGTGATCTTCCGATGGCAAGATCCAAAGTCTCTCTCGGCAACCGAAGGAATCTTTACAATACATAAATCAGAACAGAAACCCGTGTATGGATGAAGTAATTATACGAAACTAAATCTATCGGATTGTATCACAAAAGGGAACTTTGAACTTGTTTGCAGAAAGGAGCTAACATATGAGCATAGGGGTGAGGTATCGGCGTGTTAGATGTGTCATTTCGAGTGAAGGAAGTGTACTCCATGTGGAAATAGCAGATGTTGGTCACGGGTTCAAAACCTGAATAGGCCTTGTGTTTTTTCTTTGATCTATTTCAGCACAGTGATATTCTAATAGCGACAGGAATCAACATACAATTCGTTAAATAAAGAAATAAACTTCGATCAATTATTCATCCACCTTACACACTGGCATCCCCTTTGCAAAATTCTTCACCAAAATAACCCCGAGTAAAACAAACAGCACTATTAAGAACTAGTTACTCGCTTAGCAACCCCAAATCAAAATGTTTCTTCCCCTTTTTGAGCTAGTACAAACCCCAACTTATCAAAACAGCTTCAGTTGAAAAATAACATGGTTTATACAAAGATATATACAGTACTTTCTCTCAGACTGTACGCAATGGTACGCCGTATTTTTGCAGGTGAGAATAAAAATTAATGAATTGTTTTAATATAAGGAATGTGTGTGTGTGTGTGTGTATGTGTGCGCGCGCGCGTGTAACTACATGAATGCACGATCATTTATGAACATACTACAATATCTTGAGTAATTGGCATCATTAGAAAGAAGTGTTTTAAGAGACATAGAGAAAAGATAGATGCAAAGAGAGAATGAGTGATAGAGAGATAAAGAAAGAAAGCAATAGAGAAGCCAGAAAGAGGGAGAGAAGAGAGAAAAACAGAGAGAAACAAAAAACGAGGCAGAAAGAAAGAGAAGCGAGAGAGAGAGAGAGCGAAAGAAATAGAGAAGCCAGAAAGAGAAAGAAAAAGAGAAGGGAGAGAGAGAGAGAGAATAAAAAACGAGTGAAAGAAATACAATAGAAAACCGAGAGAGAAAGAAAAGAGAAATTTAGAAGATAAGCAGGCAGAAAGAGAAAGAGAGGGGGGAAGGAGTAGCAGAAGAGCAATAGAGAGAAAGAATAGAGTAGAAACTGACAGAAAATAGGAGGAGAAACATAGAACAAGAATGATCAAGAAGAAAAGAAGTAAATACGAACAATAGGTACTAAAGTTGGATTGGATTGATGTTTTAAGTCCACTTTATGCACAGTAAGGCTAATCGGGACTGGACCTACAGTTTAAAGTGGAATCCGAACCACTATGTGCCTCCACCGGGTATCGAACTCGGGACCTCTTGGTTCAATAGGTACTAAAAACTGAGAATAAGTCGAAAGCTACAATCTACAAAGAAGATAGACGGAAAGAAAGAGAGAAAAGTGTTACAGATAAAAGGGAGGGAGCAAGGAGAAGAAGGCAATTTTTCCTTGTTAGAAGGGGGCTCAAGCGACTCTCGTTGTGGACGCCGACGAGTTCTTATAACAAGCCAACACAATAGCAAACCAAACTGAAGAATCCCGGAATCTTTCTTCCTAGGAAAAAGTCCGCTAGATCCTATTCTCAGGATCAGATTATAAATCTCCGTGGCGGAGTGGTTAACACAGCGCGCGACGATGCCAGGGATCCCAGCCTGGGCATGGGTGTTCCTTGCGTATGTCCCGCCATCAATCTCATCGTTTCGATTAGTGACAGAAAAAAAACAACTTTACTAAATAACATGAACGAATGTCAAATCGAGCCAATTTCATCATATCACCGCTCATCCTCATCTTCGCGATTAGCCAAAAATGGCAGATAAGCGAAGTAAAATAAATCAAATCCATTAGATTATAAGTGTTGCCACCCCTAGGCCAGAGTGAAAAATACAGCACCTCCAAGACTATTTTCTGTGATTATTATTATCATCATCATAATTTGGATTACTAAAGAAATATCTCAGTGGTTGACCTAATAATTAACGTTTGTAATTTGTACCATTCGGTTAAATGCAACTGGGAGATAGGACGACTTACAGAATGGAAGGAAAGGGACAAGGATGTGCAAGAAAGTGGCCTTCTTTAAAAGTTCCATAGCAACAACCACCATGGAAATCACGGCAAAACCTTAACCAGGATGGACTTATCTTTGGACATGATTTTATGCAATTCAGAATTTTTATGTGGTTTGGAACAAGCGACTGCGTTTTTTTTTTTTCAGTCTAAAATACTACAAACAAGGTGGGGGAGGAAAGAGTGACTGTGGCATCGAAGAGAGAGTTTTAAATAGGAACCGAAAAACTGGATTTATGTAATGTCGCTTTTCCAAAAAACTGCCTTCGGGATATATATATACTTACACTCTGCCCCGCGATTCGCTGGAGCAAACGAACGAAAACAAGCCCTCTGCGCAAGCAGGACTCGATAGGGCTGAGCGCAAAAAGGGGAAAACGCGGCTACCAGCCTTTTACCGTACTGCTTTGCTCCGCCCACTCCCCTTTTCTTCCTCTACCGTTATACGCGGCATTACTCCATAGATTCCCGAAACAGAGTGTAGCGATAAAGTCTTGGAGGTCATCATTTTTTTCTCCAAGGACGCTGATATGTTTTTCTTTAATGATTTCCACATTGAACATAAAACTCATCACAGCTTCAACTATTCTTGAAAATACCTTCAAGCGACAATAAAATAAGGAAACGAAGTGCCCGGACCATATTAATATAGGGCAATTTTGTCGCCCCGTGCGGATTGTAGCAACCTCAAACGCTATTTACATCATTATCAGTAGAGTTAGCTAACTTTGAGACTTTCGCCCCACCACAGTAAGTTTCAAGCCGAGTTATATTTGACCAGGTCTTGAGTGTCTTACACGTGCAGAAGGAGCAAGCTCTGAGTCAATAACTGGTAACAGGGAACAATTTGCTACAGGCCGTTGTAAGTCAGCCATAAAATGTTGCTCTTGATAAGAGACCTCACCTCGACCATGATTACAAGAGACTACAACTCCTGAAAAGAAAATTGCTTCATACCAAGGCATGCCTTACGTAAGAATGATGCCTAAGTTGCCAATGACAGGAAATACAACAAGATGTTAATTCAGGATCGAGTAAACAGCATGGACTTCCGCAGGATTTTTTCCAGGGAGGGGCAAGCAAGGTATTTTTTTTCAGGGGGGGCAAAGGAGGCATATTTTCCCCCATAATAATGATGCCCCCTCAAAAAACACTATTTCAGTCTGAAATTATGTGTGAAATTTATAACTTTCAGGTGGACATTCATTTTCCAGGGGAAGCGGGCCTTCCGGACGTCCATGCATGTTAGTTACTCTTTCGGGAAGAGTGATTTACTGACGTCCTCCCTAAGTCACAACAGCAGATTTGCACTAGTTTCGTAGTATAATAACGTCTGCATTCAGTGCGCATGCTTTAGCCACTACGTGTAGATGGGGCTTCACAGCACTGGGACGACTGACTGAATACTATTACTACTACTAATAATAATTATTCTACATCCTATGTTGTTTTGAGGGATGGAAATCTGTTGATGCGAAGCAGAGGACCTCTGCTTATTGAAGTTGTTATCTCAATTCATGATTATTGCACTGAATTAAAATGAATTTACACAATAGTGTTTTATTAGAAAATACCATTGTATTAATGATCTCCATATATTGTAATAATTGTAATAAATACACTGTATAGTCATGCAGTGAACGTAAAGAACAGAGAAATACATAATGCCAAATACTCATTTTGAACCTTTTGGCTTAGTAAGTTTTGCAACAGTGAAGAAAAAAGATTTTGTTGGAGAGGATTGTTAAAGGCCCAGGAATTGTAAATAAATTCAATTCCGGCCCGGAAGAGAAAATCAGCATGCGTAAATGGGCTCTGGACCGTAAATAACCTTTTTATCTTTAAAGTATTTCAATTCGGTCCCGGAACCTCTTTTCCGGGTCAATTAAAATACGGTATACGTTCGGTATTGCAATGAAACAACACTCAACTGGACCGAATTTAATTTGCGCGAGAAATAAGGTTCCCGTTGGGAATTTCTGCACACGTAAAAATAAATTAATTTAAATTAACTCCCGATACATTACGGAATCGGAAAATTGTTCCTAATATCCCTATTTGTTGGGGTGGGAGGAGGAGGATGTCTGCCAACCTCCGTGGCGAGCATGGGTACCAGGTTCTAATCTCGGCCTGGGTGTTCTTTATGATCAATTTCATCATATAATCACTCATCTCCATTGCCGCGATTAGCCAAACGTGGTAGAAAGGCGACGCTAAATAACAAAAATCAAAACAACCAAGTCGAGGTCTCCAGAATCTATTCTTTCAAGGAGGCAGAGAAATCCCTCGCTGCGACTCTGTATGTGGTGCAAGTGTTAAGGGGTCTGCTATCGTATTCGATACTGCGGCAAGAGATTTAACGTTTGGGGAAGAATCAAAGTGGGGTGAAACTGCAATGTAAAAGGCTCTCACTTTTACTGTCAACTTCCTTCACAATCATTTTCAATGGTAAAGAGATCTACATCGACCTTTCTGAAACTTTAGGTTAGGGCCTCCCCGATGACTTGGTGGATAGCGTTGTCTCCTTGTAAGCAAGGGGTTCGGTGAAGGCACGTTGCGAATTGATTGGGATCCCACTTTAAACTGTAGATCCGGTTCCAATGAATCTATCTCAGCATATAGTGGACTCTGATAGCAACCATTTACTTTGAAACTCTAGGTTAAAAGCGACGATGCAGTGCTGAAAGAATCGACAGAAATAATTAGCCGAAGAGGAAAACCCTTACCTACTGTTTTTGGTGGTCATCTACTGCTCAAGACTTACCATTTGCCACCACGCCTTATTGTAGGTAAACATCTGGTTTCTCAATATTGTGAGGATATTGAATTTTGGAATTCCAGAGCTTCTGTTTGTAATAATTTTATAAATTACACCAGGGGTGAGAGATGGGGGAGCAACTTATGTAACTGGAGATTCCAGGAATATCTCCTATGAAGACATGTACAAATATTTGCTAAATGCACATTACCGTGGAGGAAACACGAACGATCAAAGTTGTGGGTTGGGTTCAAATGCACTTCATGCACAGAGGCTAATACGGCCTGAAATAAATGTAACGTGGACCATAAATTATGGAAATTTGTACCCTGCAAGTAAAAGCTCCGATTCTATGGGATTGACCATGAAAAAAATTCGTTCTCAGCAGTCACTAATTTCATTAAATACCTTTGGCTGGGTTTACATTAATTTGGTGGAATATTTCTGGTGCAATAATGCATCTTAGGTATATTTTTAGTAATGTTCTTAATTCTGGAGGTTAAATATTTTCATATTTAATGATATTAGAATATTGATTTTTTCTACATGTAATCTTACGAGATTACTGGAAATTATGCTTGTTCACAGTCTCTAATAATATATTTTCATCTTGTACATTGATTTGAGCACCATTCTTTTACATATTACGTTATAGTTTCCTCATTCAACCTCAATTTTAGGATATTTAATGTACGCAAGAAAAAATATTTTTAGGTAAAAAAAATGAAATTTCTAGCACAATTTCTTGGATATTCTATAAAGTGTTTTATTTCAGAAATGCATTGCCTTTATGACAATTTTTCCTAATTCAATTGTCACCAAACTCCCAGCCACACAGATAAATATATATTTTTTTTCTTTTGGGCACATCAAAAGTGGCTAAGTAATTAGCTAATGTGCTTAAAAGTTCTCAGATTCTTGGACAAGTTAATCTCAGGTCTTTCAATTCATCATACATTATCCATTATAATAGTTTTTCAAAAGATCTACAGGGATTTGGATAAAGGAAGCAACTCTATATAATACTATGAGATTTTGGTTCCAACATTTTATAACAAATATAAGACTACTACCAGGGTAAAGTCTTTCGAAGTAGATGCATCTTGATTAGCACATCTGTATGTGGAGTCTCATTATGATCAGAATCTGCTACAAATATAGAAAAGCGTCCTTGAAAATCAGTCATTTCAAACTCTTCTGTAAGATCTTTGGTACAGATTAGGAGATGTTTTGGGTTAATAAGAAAGCAAATTAAGTTGTAATTAACATTCATTTTACAAGTTTTATATAAAAAATACAACTCCTTTCCATTACCACTTTCAGTTATGTACAATTCACACAACAAAGTAGAAAGATTTTGCTACAACTAACTCCTAATACACAAAGTCAATTCATTAACTGACTTTTGCTGAAAAATACTGTAAGACAGCTGGATTGTTTAATCCTTCAGACTATTACCAACCTAATGCAACATAACAATAAAGGTTGGGAAAAATTCAATTGCATTGCATGTGCCAGATGGCTTTCAACCACCTACAAAACTCATAGGCAATATATAAATATCACATATGACAAGCTGATGGGAACTTGAAAAACATTTCCATGAATAAAGCAAAACCTCACATGCGCGGGTAATGGATGCTTCACAATGATCAAACTGTTATCTTAAAATGACAGTCTAATACCTTGGTGACATAAGCACCTTACAACAACTGGAAGATGAAATTAAACATACCTTAATCCATATACAACACTGGATTAGCAATGCATAGAAAAATACTGCATTGTTGTATTTCATGTGTAATACTGCAAGTCTTCATAATTTAATTAAACAATAAATACCAATAAATAATCTAAAACAAAAATTAAAATTTCAAAGAAAAGAATATCTTATTTCTTTGCAGTTCAAACAAGTGTAATAAACAGAGAAGAATTAACTTTCAATTTGCAAGTATGCAAGGTTTTACCATACCGTTCAATGAGAATCAATGAAAAAATTGATTAATAAAGTTAGTGTGGAAACCAACAAAAGTAAACACAACCAACTTCTGTTTACTGCAGTCTTCTTTAAATAAAAATGAGAAAGAAATATAACCTACTTCAACATTTTTTAAATATAAAACATGATGGAAGTCGAGCACTTCTTGCTTACTTAAATATACATTAGTTCATGCTTAACACTTGCACGAGATTTGAGAATATTTCTTTCTTTTAAGTCTTCAATACAATTAAGCCTGAAACTGCAACTTCGAACAGTAACTTCCATTGGAAGCAATCAGTACTAATATGTCCAACATTGAGAAAATGCGAGGTTTCAACAACACAAGACTACTGTCACTATGTTTATCAGCACAGAAAATGTTCTCTGAACATTTCCTGTCTCCTTCCTCAGACATTCTGAGCATTAAGGTAGGGGAGGGGCAGTCTGCAAAATAAATACGAAATGACTAAGCATGTACAAAAAGTCTTGATATCACCAGCTGATATGCTTTGAAACAAAAGCTCAGACCCTGGTTATCTGTGAACAGTTTTGCTGGCCTTTACATGCATTTAACATTTGTGATGAGATGATGAACACTATTTACATTTGATGAAGATGACTGGAACATTCGCCTTCCACAGTAACTCACTAATAGCAGTCACCAAACTGTGTCACATGAGCATTTGGCTTGAATATATATCTTTATATATGAATACGTATATAATGCCACTTCATAGCATAAAGTCTCCCAGCAATAGTCAACAAGATTCAAAAGGACACCTGGAGCTTAGAAGAAAGGCAATATTATATAAATCATCACAGCCTGGCCTCTTCGGTAAACACCAGCTCCCTTTCTTCACCTGTTGGGCACTCCCTTCCTAAGCCCACACATTTGGCTATTGCAACTTAGTCCTGACTAATTCAAGCATTGTGGTCAAATGCTTTCTTGGGAGGCTGTAGAGGACTGGTCTAATGAGTCTTGGTCCACTGAAGATCTTCGGGGAATAGCTCCAGGTATCTGTGTGGGGCTCGACGTTGCATTATCCAACTTGCAGTTCATCCAAGGATGGTGCAGGATGTCCTCCAAATTCGGTCTGTCACTGGGCCTAATTTGGAGGCACTGCCTGATCAAATCTTGGCATTCTGGAAACACAAGAAAAACATGTTGTAATAATCTAGGAAATGAAAAACCAAACATTATAAATAATTATTTTTCAAACATATGTAGTTACTTTCAAATGAAACTTTATTGGATCAATAAAGCATGCAACGATGATTTACTTAAAAAATAAAGTGTCACAAATTTGAACTGTAAATGAAAGCATGAAGGTGATTAATTCCAATAGTAAGGCATAAATGATACCTGGAAAAGCTACTGTGAGACCACAATTACTGGTGTTTTCAAACAAGGGAGGAAGAATTGACTTTTTGAAATTAATTATGCAATTACTTTTATCAAACCTTGGCAGTTGCCACATAAGTCACATGATTGCTACTTTGTCAAAGAAGTTTGTTTTCAGTTCAATTTATGTTCAGGCAGGCCAATTAGGATGCCATTTGTGCATTTCCAGAGATTTTCAACAGCAGGTACAGATCAATATTTAAACTTACCACAGGAAAGATTTGTTCGGAAGTGTATCTCAGCCTTTATTATCTCTTCATCCTGTTCAAATGGAACATCGCCACACACCATCCCATACAAGAGGATTCCTAAGGACCAAACAGTTGCCGTCCGACCATGATACCGACTGAACCTGATCCACTCAGGGGGAGCATAAACTCGTGTTCCTAAAAATAAAAAATAATAAAAAAATGAAGAGAAGTTCTATTTGTGAAATCAGCACAATTAATATAATAGTTACTCAGTAATGACACCAGAAAAATGACTGAGGTGGTGAATTTTGTGGGTTGGGGAGGCAACATATCAAGAGTAAAACTTACATTTAACATCAAGTGTAAAACACACATTTTGTTGGAGATAAAGTTATTGCAAAAAATATTTTTCCCTCCAACTGTACATTTCTGCTGTCACCACTGTTAATAACTAGGCCTAACTCATTAATATAAAATTAAATGCTCTAAGAATCTCGAATTTTTAACTAAAAAAATAAATAAAAGGAAAAACCTCCCAGTAAACAGTGGCGTGGGAGGCAAGAAGCTTGCAGGGATAAGAAAAATCTCATCCTAGCCAAATTCCACATCATTTTATATTTCATTAAATAACTTTCCCTTGCTGTGAAATGTTAATAAAATAATAACAGGGGCAAAACCTCAAACAGTTGCTTTGCCTATTAATCAAATGACAGAATAGAGAGAGAAACGCTTGAAAAATTAATGCAATATCTATTGTGGTACTTTGAAAATTTTCTAAGGGGAATCCATGTTTTTTTTTTTTTAGGAGGATTTGAGTTATATATATCCCCGTATATAACAAGCCATACACCTTAAAAGTAACACCATACGCCAATGTTAGAGTCAAGTTTCCTATATAAACATGATAAGAGAGAGAGAGAGAGAGAGAGAGAGAGAGAGGTGAGAATTGATATCTACACTCTATAGGATATTCATGGAGGGTGGGGGGTGCCTTTCTCTTTAGTGACTATATTTAGCAATTTTTCCTACATTTGATATTATTTTTAGGAATGCTTGGCCAAACAGGGGTAGAGGTCATGACCCTCGCCCTTCCTCCCAGGCGAAATTACATGCATAGCGTTTTCTAGGGGAAGGGGGGGAATTAAGGCACAGCCCCCTCCAAAAACACTGCTTCATTTCGAAGTTATTGTTTTTTTTTTTTTAAAAAAATAGGCTATGCATCATCTTACTTCCAATTCAGTCCCTTAAAACAATTATTTGAAAACGTTACAACTTGAAGTGATTTTATGTATGTAATATATATCTTTGGAGGAGGTAAACCCCCTTCCCTTTTACGCCCAAGCATCACGTGCATACATCTTTACCACCTGGCCTTTTGGATCTGCACGAAACACAGAACACTGTACTAAATTGCACTCGATGCTACTACTAAACGTCTAAAAATTCTGTCTCCACGAATGTCCGAAATATTACACATATCATAATTTCCAAATGAAACAGAACTTAAAATTTGCTCAAGTGCACAGTTCGCCAACGTCACTGCACTTTGCAGAACCCACAAACACATTCGCTTTGCCTAGCGGACCTGCGTTGAAACCGGTTTGGGCTGAACCTTAGCCAGTAGAGCGTGAAACCTGTTCGCAATATGAACATGGCCTTGCCTGGGGATGTGCAGAGCCCGCCTCCTGAAACTCCTTCATACAAGTTATGCAAAGAATAATAGTGTGTATGTAAAATTAGCAACAATCGCATTCTTTGACATTTTACCCTCGAAAATTAATTTACGAAAATTTAAGGTACCTAACCTTAACATTGTAATTGTCGACAGACACCACATCTAGATCTATTATTATTTCAAGCTGGGTTCCTCAAAATTCATATAGTGTGTATATATAACAAACGCGACACATTTTCTTAGCAATTCTTCAAAACCACCAAAGGCCGGTAGTTGTGGAAGTGGGGGTGGACGATCAATAAACACTGACTTGCTAAGAACTCCCCCGCAATACGTGTAGTGTGGGCGGTTCAGTTCTGCGGTAGTAGTCCCCAAATGCAAAAATTTGGGATTCTTAATTGCCTAACATAAGAATTCGACGCGTATCCTACACCCCCTTCAACCAAAAGCATAAAACAACGTCCTGCCTAGCCACGGCGGCATCGTAGGAAGTATCATCTTTCATTCAACGGGGAGAATCTCGCGAAGTACATGCTCGCCCCCTTCTCCAACCCGTGACAGCAGCTCGAAAATGCCGGGCGTATCCCGGGTCTGACCAACCGATCAATATCACTGCACAGGAAGCGACGCCCTGTCTCGACGCTAGGCGTCTGCCCCTTTCCCCATGCACTCGGGTCTATCCCCGCCCCTTATCTAGCCAAGACTGCAAAAACCCTACCAATGATGCTGCCCGTCAACATACATTAGGGACTGCAACAATACTATTAGACAAAGTTAAGAAGAAAAAAAAAAGAGAGAGAATGTTTTGGTACTCACCATCGAAGTCTGTGTATGGCCCTTCCCTCAGGTATGTTCCAGAACCAAAGTCGATCAACTTCAAGGAATGAGACTTCAGATCCACCAAGATGTTTTCATCCTACAAACAACAGCGAACACTTTGTTAGAGGTTTCCATTCACTTTAAATCACGCGCACAATTGCATACATTTCCTTCTATTTTATTATTTCACCAATTTATATTAATAGACGCTACGAGCAGGTTAAAACGAAAGTGGAAACTAACTGAATGAACTAATTGATATCAATTTGTTAAAAAAAAAAATTGACTCAAACAACGCAAGGCGACCCAATGCACTTATCGCCCGTGTTGTTGTTATATTTGCAAGGCAAAATTAATATAGCTTAAAGCAAAGTCAAGAGAAAAATCCGAAGCAAAGGAAAATATCAAAGGCTTGCCGGAATCGCCAGTAGCCCATGCACCCAGAATGTATATGCCAGGCTACCGCGACTGCACATGAAATTACAATCTGGACAAAATCGCAACTCATTTGAAATTAATCTGATTCCAAACCTGCTCATTATTAATTAGAAATTAACCTGCTCAGTAAAGTTCACTTTCACGCGAGATTCAATAACGAAAACACAAGCACACACTCGCTGGCATGAAGGGAGAAGCAAAGAAAACACTTCACTAATCCTCACCTTGATATCCCTATGAATCACACCAGCTTTGTGGCACTGGATCACTGTTTCCACAACTTGCTTAAAGAAACTGCGGGCAACCGCTTCCTTGAGAATAACTTTCTCTGTGATGTAGTCGAATAGGTCTTTCACTGGTTCTGGACGTTCCATAATAATAATGCAGCTGTCTGTGCGTTCATAATAGTCCAACAACTTGATCACACCCGGGATGTGAGCCACTTTCTTCAGTAAACAGACTTCCAGTGGAACTCGTTGGCCATTTAGCTGTAACGAGACAAAATATTGTGCATTAAAAAACAGAAAAAAGTATTTACAACTATAAAATATCACCCTCGTCCATCAACTAGAACACCTCAATTTGAAAGGATAAAACATTATATCATTAGTTTCATTTCAAGTATGGTAAAAACATTAATCACGTCCAAGTTCAAGTTTTAAAATTAAAATGCAAAGGTGTTTGTTGATAAAAGTTTGATCTACTTCTCAGAATTAAAACAGAAGTGCAACTCTTGACAGTAAATAAACAGACCGTAAAGCAACTAACCTGCGCCCAATCCGTGACTTTTTGCTTAGATACGTGTTTGATAGCCACCTGCAACAACAGAGAACAAAATGTTAGCTACGACATATAACTATAGTATATAAGACTTTTTAACAAGTTAAATACAGCAAGCACTACACATGAATGATAAGTTGAATTTGGGCTATTTGCATTTTTTTTTAAAAAAATAGAAATGTTCCTCTAATAATTAATAATTCCTTCTTTTAGCCCTCAATCAAAGTAACAGCTGTACCATTTGTTATAATTATTACGCTGCTACTGTGAACAATTTGTTGTAAACTGAGAAAAGGAAAATGATAAAATAAAATTCAACTTACAGAAGCTCCATCGCGTATCCTAACTCCAGAGTAAACGGTTCCAAAGCCACCTCTTCCAAGTACGTTGCCAACACGGTACGCCCTTTCAAATGGTTCACGGTGAACGAGAACTGAAATTAAAAAAAAGAGAGAAACTTTGTTAATATCGAGGACCAGACTGGCAACGCGTACATAACAGTAGTCAGAGTCATGAGTGAAATTACACAAGAGACGTAGTGCTTTCATTACGAATTATGATTTCGTCAAATTACTTTTTAGATAAATAAATTAAGAACTGTGCATTCCTTTCTGCAATTATAGCTGAAAGGTGAAATTGCTGACACAAATTTTCTTTTACTTAATCGCGAGCGAAGCTTTGCTTTCTAGGTCAAAGTATGGCAAGAGAACGGATGTAAACAAACGTCACAGCGTTTCGTTACATATCTTAGTTACTGACCTACGTGTGAGAGTAAAACTAGTACTTCTAATTTTGTAGAGACGTATTCAGAGCAATCAGTGTCGAAGAAAATCCAACGTACACAACACACTTCACCAACAAAACGCTATCTTCCATTCATTCATTCTGTCGCAGGATGTAAACAGAAATGAAAAGTTCGCTAACTTACCTTGGCGTTCCTTTTCACAGTAAAAAGGCCCATTTCCATTTGTAGTAAACATGTTAGGTATCTTCCTAGCTAACATGGTAACATCCATGAGTGGTGATGTAGTTAAAGTACAGTCACAACACAACACAAGTAAACTATATATCGCAATCGCTAGCGACGGTCCGTAAGCACGGCACAAAATTCACTCCCGTTTTCCACCTCGCTTACGATGATACTACTGCTGGCCGTTGAACTGCACTGAGTTTCACGATGTTAGTCTTCCTACGCTTGGCGCGCTCACATTCAGCAATACATCTGGCGTCATAAATCACGAAATAGTTCTTGATTAACCGAATCCCATAAATAAGAGATACTTTTTCATGTGTACTTTCAATCTCAACCAGTGAAAATGTTAGATTTTATTGCGTACCGTAGCATTTTGTTAGCAGACATGGCACTATTTCTTTGCTTTCGCGGAAGGCTTGTCTGGTGTAGAGGCGGCGTGAATACGTCACACGGGCTGCCTGGTATGAAAATTACTTACTGCATTCCTGTCCCGCCAAAACGAACCAATCAGAAGATACTACGAGCAGCAAGTAATGTCCAATAGTAGCAGCGCGGTAGATCCTAGAAAAAGAAGCACGATTATTTTTTTTTTCTCTCGAGTTGGAAACTCCAGCATTCCCAGCAAGGTGGTATACGAAGAAAGATGACGGGAGGCGGAAGGGGGAAGGGAGGGAGGGGAAGAGGAATTCTTGCAAAAAAAAAGGTACCGCCGCGCGACAGCAAGAAATAGCAAATCTACCACCTACTTTCACTGAAAGTCGGCGGTTCATATGTACTGTACAAGTGGGGAGAAGAGATTAAAACAGGCGTTTTCTGATGGGTTAAAAGGAAAAGAACAATTAATGAACACAACTCGAATAATTTCCACACCACCCGCGTGCTTCGCCTGTATAATACTTCCTGTATCGTTCTGCTACTCAAACAACCTATTCCACTGCAAAACTGCGTAAGTCGCGCCATGTGATCATATTTTTGGGTTATGTATGTTCCTGAAGCAATGCCTTTTAACAACACGCGTATGTTTTGGTTGTATTTTTAAGAGGTGGGCCCCAACTTTGTAGTCATAGGTACTGAACATGAACGCTTAATCAGGCACGTTGCCACTGGGTGGGCTCTGGGGGACTGAACACTTCCCCCGGAATCGTACAAATATGTAATTTAAATTGTCTATAGTGGTAATTAATTTTACTTAATTAACAGGATTAAGCATTTTGTATAATAAGTTGTAATATACTGAGCAATTTATCTTGAGGGTTTATATTCCCTCACACTTGTTCGCTTTTACATGGCGGCTGCTGATAAGGGATGAGCCCCTCCCGAAATAAAAATTCTGGCTACGAGTCTGCGCTTAATCGACCAATATGCTTTATCTGAAAATCTCTGAAGTAGGCTTTTTTATATGCAGGATGGAACTTCGTCGTGTAATATTTTGAGAGTGCTTTTAGTGTTGGACTCACAATCCTATGGTCACAGGTTCGGGCACTGGCATCCCTTCGTCAAATACATCTAATCGCCGTTCATTCTCATCGCTGCGATTAGCCAAAACATGGCAGGAAAGTGACGCTAAATAAGGAAAATACTTAATGGAGAAGATTTGTACACAGCTCCTTGCTGGTCAGTGTTTAACGCTAACAACACATTTTAGGATCTTCGAAATTCCATGTCAGGTGCTTCTTTTTAAGCTGCTGATTTTTTAAGCTAATATTTCGATCGAGCGAAATGCTTTTATCATTTCTAGCCTAATTTTTTTCGCACGTTTTTCCCGGGGGTCGTGCCGTACTTACACTCAACTGACCCACAGATGGCAGCACACAACAAATACCTTCTTCCCCAAGGCCAGTGCTCCCTTGACGGTTTCTTTGCGAAGTACCAGACTGAGTTCCCTTGGATAAGTAAGGGTTCACAAAAATGTAACAATACCTGAATTGATGATTTGTGAATTTTGCCTATCATATAGACATGCAAACACACACAGCGGGAGAATGAGGGTGTAGAGATATCCTATCTGACATGACCTTTAAACCGGAATGTAGTGAGTGATTCGTGTACACAATTACGAAACGAGGGTTCTGAGTTTGAAACAGATAAATGGACATAATGGAGATTTAAAATTTCTTCAGTTTTGTATAAATTGACAATAATTACCTATTCCACTAGCTCTTGCAAGGGACAGAGGGGGAGGGGTGTGACACCGAACCTTATAACGTATCAACCGAGCCTCCCATGCAGAAGAAGCGTGCTTGTAAATTTGACGCCGTGTTGTTTATGAGAATACCCTGCCATCTGTTATCCGCGAAAGTAACTAACTGATCTCCTTCGAATGTGAGTTGCTGTAAAAGCAAGCGAGGTCGCTAGCCCCAAGAAAGTCGCAAATCGAGCGGACATTCATGGGCAGTAACCAGGGGGGTGCATACACACCCCTTGTTTTGCATCCTCACTTTCATCTCAATGACAATAATAATAATAATATTTAAGAAAATGTAAACATGCACTGACGTAAAGTTATCAGAGTACATATTGCCAGGGGCAGTTCAAGATAAAATTTTCACCCGGGCGAGGTGGATTTTTGTCGCCCACCTACCTTCCAACCTGCCATTCCTAACTTTCCACGCCCAATAAAACCTTGATCATGTTACAAATTTACTGTTTTAAATAAGAAAGATAATAGTTTTATTTTTAAATACCTAAAGTATTACTGTTAATGAATACGTTTCTTGTAGGTATGCATATATTTAATACATATATAATGATATCAAAATAACATTAATCTCTCAGCTTAAATTGCCACGTGATTTTGCAATGTATGTATTGTTATTCAGGGGTAAATTCAAAAAGTTCTTCTTTGGAGTTATGGTAGCAATGAAGACAAAGGCTATATTGAACTGTGCTCCCGAGTCCCTAAATTGGACTTCAAAATCTATTTAAGTAAAAGCATAAAAGTATAAATGAAAATTTTGAATTTACTGCTGTATAACATAATACATACATTGCAAAATCATGTAGCAATCTTAGCTCAGAGATTAATTAGTGTTATTTTGATATCATTATGTAGGAATTAGATAAATGCATATCAATTTTTACTTCGTTGAATACTTCTTTATGCGTGCCTAACAATTGACTACACGCTTTAACTTGTTGAATTATGAGAACCGCTTCTATTTTCCTTTCCATTTATTACATAATTTTTATACATTTTTTCCATCTTTTCTATATCTTGTTATCATATTCCTACTTTCACTTAATCGACATTTATTCCCCAACAAGTTATTTATATTCTTTTACCTTGTGCTGCCATCTATGTTTCTTTTTCGAAACTTCTCTTTTCCATGTGTTATTGAAATATCTGGTTTGTAACAACTCTTTTTGAAACAAATAGCCACGTTTATTTAATCAAAATTAAGGTTTTGGCGCTACTTAAGGACATCTCGGTATGACTCCCCCGCCCCTTAATATTGTATAAGGGTTACCAAATATCCGAAATCTGGGGATCCACCTTTGGAAAGTGAGAGAGAGGCAGTGACGGATTCACAACGTTACCTTGTGGAAGGTTGGCTTTTTAAACCGTTCATTTCAGGTTTAGTTTGTTCTAGGCATTGTTTTTGGAGACATTCTTTTGTTTTTAACCATCAAAAGGGCGATCGCATTTAATCTTGTGTTAATTTCGACTTGTAAATAATGTGAAGGCGACATCGCCCCTCCGTCCTCCCCCTTGACTCGCCCATGGGGTGAGAACTATAAATGAGCGGAATGTATATTGATTATTGAATGGTGGTGTTTTTTCGATGTTATGCACAATCCAGATTCCACCAAAGTAAGCTTCGCACCCATGGATCCAAGATACTGGAGCTGCTTATGAATGACATGCAAATTAATTGTGATGGAAGCATATTTACCTCTTTTGCCATTATCCCACGATTTCTTCTTGTCCTGCTCGGTCACCGAGCGCGATGTCGACCTCTGTCAGGGGTCCCGGGTTCGAATCCAAGATAACACATGGATGTTTGTGTAAGTCCGAAAATAGGGAAAATATAGAATTGAGAAAATCTGACATTGTGAAAAATTAAGAAATAGAATGACGGGGGAAACTACTGCTTAGGGGTTAAATGGCCGACATTCTATCTCGCCACAGAAGTTAAAGGGTTCAAATCCCGGCGAGGACGTGTATGTTCTTTGTGAGTGTTCTTTCATCATATCATCTCTCATACTCATCGTCGTGATTCGCCGAAGTGACATAAAGGCGGCGTTAAAAAACAAAGTACTTAATACTGAGGTTTCTTTTCATATTATTCGTTCATAGAAAGGGAGTGGGTGACAGAAAACTACTTACTTATTCTATTTAGGGTTTAGGCTGAAATATTCGTTGCGCCCCTGATAATTCTATGAGATGATTACAAAGTCATAATATTGATTGTACAACTAAATGTATAACAATCAAGGGCGCCCATGACACGCATTGCGTCATGAGATTTTTTAGGGGGGGAAGGGGGACAACAACAATACTATAACAAACTTTTTGAAAAATATATTTTTGAACTTTACTTACATTTATCTTCACAAAAAAATGGCTGAGTGGTTGACAGTTTAATTTTTTTTTGGTTACTTAATGTCATATTTCTACCTGTAGGTTAATTTCGACAATGAAAAATAGTGGATGATTAATGAAATGATGAAGGGATTGACACAGATATATATTTATGCCTTACCCGTGTTTCGTATCCAGGACTTTGCAGAGAACAAAAGTATATCATGCTAAACCTCATTCGCCAATATTGTGGCATTTATATAAATTTTCTACTCATAATGTTTCCTATAATTCTGGGAATCGTATTTTGGTGGTAATGTTATAGTGGTTAATAACTACGAGCACATTAATGGTTAATATAGTGGTTAATTGTCCTCCTCCTTGGCCGTGCGGTCTAAGGCGCTGTGATTTGGACTCCGACTACGGAACGGCATGGGTTCGAGTCCGCCTGGGTTCGGTCTCTGGGTTTTCGGTCTGTGTATAGGACCGGTGGCAACCCACCATCGTGAGGAAATTGGGGAGCTACGAGTGAGTAGCGTAACCCGGTTTCGGAAATCTCCTGTATCGGTTGAGGGTTCGACGTGCTGACCCCACGTCACCCCATTACCAGTTGAAGAACTCCACACCTCTAGGTAGGATCGTGGGAGGGAGACTGGCAGTCGGGAGATAAGCCAAGGCCCTTCCAGTGCTGTTGAGCCACGGATTTTTGTTATGACAGTGGTTAATAACTCTTACCTTAAATTTCTGGGGTTCCGGGTTCGAATTCTGGGATGTGCATTTTTTGTTCATTTGTGAGTGTGCCCATCATCTAGGCGATCGTCCTGAAGTGGCAGGAAAGCGACGAAAAGTAAATAAATAAAATTTTCGGTTCGGAATTAGTTTCAGAAAGAAGAACATCAGTACATTTTATTCTGATTCACAAATATTTCAAGACGTAATGAAAGATGTGACACACTGGCAAGTAGTCATCTTTCGACACTCTTTGTTCTCTGAGGCCTCTGCCTTGAAGGATTTGCCCTGCTTGACAACCCTATTTAAATTAATGGAGTATCATTTATCGTGCACATTATCATGAAATTTTGTTCTCGCCTGGATCCGAACCTGGAATAGTCAATGTGAAGTGATTAAATTGGCCATCCAAAGGGTGTTCTTTTGAGTACTATATTCCTACACCTTGCATAACGGTGAGAATGATTGATTGATTGATTTGGTTTATTTTACTTCGATTTTCTGCCACTTTTGGATAAGATGTGGATAAGTGATGGTATGATGACATTGATGAAGGGACACTTACAAGGAACACCCATGCCTGACTGGGATTCGAAGCCGGGACTCTTGTGTCCTTAAAAAAAAAAACCTGGCTGTAGCCCCACCAAGTCGAAGAACAAATTCGTGAGCAACACTCGTATTTAACAATATTAGAAATTGTGGAAATTGGTGATCCTGGTTCGGACAAGACTGTTGCCAATCTACATCTTGTGCGTTTCAGCTGAATATAATCCTGCAGGTGCAGAGTTTCCGGGACAATACTTTGCAGCTCCATATCTGAATTTGAGATCAAGTAGGTAAGGTGAAAGATGATGTTACTCCGTGCTCACTGCACTGTGCCATGAAGGCACACAAAGGGGTTTCACGATCTCGGCCATTGTGGAGGTGAGTGATCAGCACCAAGCTCCGGCCTCCTCTAACTCCGGGTAGCGCAACGAGCTACGAAGTGTTTGTCCCATCACCATTCATCAGTTCACTTTTCAACCTCATCGTAGCGATTAATCCAAGATGTAGAAAAGCGAAGTTAAACAACCACAAAATAGGAATAGTGTTATAACTGACAAAGATAGTTTGTTTCTAATGTCGTACGCAACTCGCATGCAAAGTGAGATCGTGGCAACAAGAAGGGGACTCCGTGCGTTGTTCGAGATTATCCTGCCATCTGTTATCCGTGAAAGCAACTAACTGCTCTCCTTCGGACTTCGAACTGAATGTTTTCGTTTTTGTTTTGTTTTTACCCGGGGTAGTATTTGTAGAGGGGGATGAGGAGGATATTTCATCACTCTGATTACGTGCATCGCCCTTCTGGTTCCCAATATTTATCCCTGGAACAACAGTTCTTTGGAATACAAAGCACTCCTTAGCTGTGCTTCCGATTTATCAATTTATTTACTCATTTTGTCATTCTATGAACGAGTTCGTCTCATGTCCGGCTCCGGCTCCTATGCACTTGTCGTAAGAGTTAACTGTCAATAAATAGATATTAAATATCTGCTTGGTACGTCCGAACAAGTCACATAGTGAAGTAATTTTGATTCACGTTAATATTTCAAATATCAACCAAAGTATAGAACAGGGATCTTCAAACCGTCTCTCGCGAGCTACCGGTATAGCTCGCTAGGTGATTTTCAGTAGCTCGTAGAAGGTTAACTACAATTCACGATTCCAGATATCTATATGACATGTGGCGAGAGATTTTGAAACTACTGGGGCTGGTAAGGCTTGCCTGGCCATGTGGACGCAAATTGAGAAAATACAGAAAGAGAGGCCTACATTGATTAGTGAGCAAGTGTTTTTGTCTAGGGAGACATAAAACTAACAACAACCCAAAGCCTTTTCCTTTTCCTGTAATCACAGGTACATTTTAAAAAAAAAATGCAATACAAAATTGGATCTCAAAATATGATATGCAGCGTTACACTTCGCAACAAACGTTTTCCGATTTTAAATCCACTGAGGTGATTTTGATTGCATTGAAATCAAGGGGTCTCGGGTTCGATACCCATGGTGGTTCGTTCGGACCCTAATTTAAACTGTAGGCCCAAGACAGGCTCGTACCTAATGGGGGGCAAGGGGACCATGCTCCCCCCCCCTCGAGCCATGAAAAATTTTAATGCAAAACTATAAAAACCTACAAAAATAACATGGACGATTTTTAAGATTTTGCAAGAATTTCGATTTTCTTCTTTCATAAATGAATGTGTTGTTTCTGGAGAGGGGCAGACTCCAGAAGTCTGCAGTCTACTTTATTTAGTAATTTAATTTTATAACCATTTATGCGAATCTACTAAATGTTCAAATCTATTCTAGTCCTGGGCGCTGAAATCTTTAGCTACATCTCTGATAAGGAAATATTTCCTTTTAAGAAACCATTAATATATTTACACCATTATAGAAACATAACACAATAAATGTATGGAAATTTAATTATCATTATTAATAAAAAGCAATAAGTAAATAAAATCTAACACTTATTAAGAACATTTAACTTATCTTCTAATTTCTTGACTATTTGAACCAGTTGATAAAGGATTTAATTTGGTAGTTTATAAATGTAGCAAATAAATTTGTTTATACGTATATATTTATAAATATAAATATATAAATGCATTAAATAATGAGTTAATTATAATAATAAATTTTCAATAATTGACATATATTTCATGACATACATATATATATTTTACCACGGTTTCGGACATGCCCCCCCCCTAAAAAAATCTGGGTACGGGCCTGGCCCAGTACCCCTTGATTATTAACGTAAAATGTGCATGAAAGTGTTATCCTTCTTATTAACATAGTAAGAAACATGACAAAGTAGTAGAAGTAACGTTTCTGATTTTACTGTGCTACCATGCGAGAGACCCGGATTCGATCCCCGGCGGGGAGAGAACCGGGATTTTTTCCACCTGTTAAAGCGGCTTCGGGGTTCACCCAGTGTCTAATGAAGTGGGTACGTGGAGAAAACTCGGGGGGGGGGGGCAAAGGCGGCCAGGGGCGTGGTGCCGATCACATCACCCCCACCTTCGGCCGTGATCAGGAAAGTGTGGGGCACTAACTCCACACCCCCTATACGCCTTTATGGCGTGGTGCAAAGCACAGGGGAGCACTTTACTTTTTTTGTGAGAAAACTATTTACTTGTCTTAATCTCCACAAGAAATGCTGTAGGAAAATTGAAATGAATAATTTGATAATTTCCTTAAAAAATTTAGAGCTTTTATAAAGCAAGTACGTAATAATCATAAGAAAATCAATCCACTCCTGGTAGCTCGCCATTTATTTTGAAATCTAAGAAGTAGCTCAAAAGTTCTGGGAGTTTGGAGACCTCTGGTCTGGAACGAGACCGAGAATCAGGGTCACCAAGTCTGGGTCTCGTCTCGACAAATCTCGAAGGGCCTGGTCTCGCCTTCATCTTTAAAATAAGTACAATGAATGCACTGTATTTTATATTATCTCTTACAATGTATGTTCCTGGAGGAAACTCTGGTGGTAAAGGCGGCCAGGGGCGTGGTGCTGATCACATCATACCCAGCTGGGCCGAGATCAAGAAAGTGTTGGGCCCTAACCCCACACCCCCTATACACCTTCATGGCGTGATGCATAGCAAGATTTTAACGTCGGGAACTCAGTGTTAAGTGGGAAACACATCCTCGTCAGTCAACGTATGATTCTGTCATGAATTTGCCAACTATATTCTCACTCAACATGTCGATTCTTTGAACTCTCTATGACATATCTCAGCAGTATCATTTTTTTAAGGAATGATATCGAAACGAGGCAGTGTCTCGGTCTTGGTCTTGTCTCCAAGAGAAGGAGGCATATATGTATGTATATATATGTGTGTGTGTGTGTGTGGGGGGGGGTGCCTCTGTCTCGTCTGGAGTTGTAAATGTCTGTCTTGTTCTCGATTTATAAACATCTGTCTCGTTCTCGTCTTTTTCTCGAAGGGTAAGTCTCGGTTTCGTCTTGTCTCGAACTATGTTATAGTACAGTATAAATAACATATTCAGCGTATAGTTGCACAAATTTTCCACAATGTAGAGATCAATAAAGTAAACAACTTTCCTTAATCAACTTTTCAGCTTGACGTCTCGTTTCGACGCTACGAGCCCTCGATAAACTTAATTTTATCTTTAATACAAATAAAATTTGTAATATTTGAACTGATGAAATAATACATTGAAAATGCGTGTTAGTGTGGGTGTGGGGTGTGGGTGGGAGGAAGTGGGTGCTGCTTGGAGAGTCGGATTTATTGAATTGCTATCGTAATATTAGAGCATTTCCACCCAAGTGATTTAAACATTTTGCAATGCAAGAATGCTGTTGTCTATTTATGAGCTTCATGAAGGGGTTAGATACCGCCACTTCATCCAAATTTAATTTTTTAAGAAATACGAAGAATATGTAAAGGACTGAGTGTTAAAAAGAGTCCTTCCCACCCTTGTTGCCGTATCCCCGCTTTTGGTATTCCTGGACATTCCACATCCAACAGGGAGCTAAATTTGTGGCCGTGGGTCTGCTCTTGATTTCAGTTTGAGGATTTAATTGACATATAGTGACACGTTGCGATATCTCATTAGACTGATACAGAATTAAAAGCAGAGGAAAGCTGTGGAAACGAAATTCTAGAAGAATTTATTGTTCTCTAACACCTTTATTTATTACACTACATGTTATTCAAATAACCGAGGATTAAAAAAAAACCTTTAGAGTCATTATAGTAGTAAAAAAATGAAATTAAAAAAATAAAAATAAATGAACTCTTTCAGATAGCCGTCCTCCTACACAAGTGATGGAAAAATTGCCAGAATAGATATGCATAAATATGATATGAGAATAATCGTGAATCTGAGAAAAAGTTGAAAATGGTTGTGGGTGGCATTGATATATTAACTATTTGCATAAAATTGCTTCGGTGGGAGAGTGTGCTAGTTCATCGTATCACCATCTCGCATTCGAAAGTTCCAAGTTCAAGTCCTGGCCTGTGCATGGTTGCTCCTATGTTAGTGTCACTTCCCAAATTTCATGTAATTATCATTCATCCTTATCGTCACAATTAGCCCAAAATGACAGAATTGAGATGTAAAATAAGAAAAATAGTTCAACAGAAGAGAGGGAAAATGCTGTCTGTAGATCATATTATTCAAGTCAATCTAATTTGTATTTTTGTTATTTAGCATCATTTTATTTCACCAATCGTGACTAGAAGAATGACTGATGGTAAGATGAAATTGATGAAGGGACAATCAGTAACACTAATGAAAAAAATTGAGGCCAACCTGTTATTCAGAAATCCACACTTGGAGGAAGAATAGGGCTAGGATTTCATTATTTGCATGTTCTTTCTGGTAATCTTGTAATGTTATCTGCTTTAGTATGTGCTTCTTTTGTGGCGAAATAAGGCTTTTAAGATTGATTTGTTGAGACATTTTGTGCATTTTAGAAAATTTTTGACCCAATAAGGAATTGTTTTTGAATTTTAGGTAATTTTTGGTCATTTTCTTACTTGTGGACCTTGAATATTTTTGAATTTAAAGATTTAATAAAATATGTGATTCTTTCCTGTATTAAGTCTAATCGACCGACCGACCTTCCTGTGCTTTGTCGTCACTAAACTTGCAGAAAAAACTTTGTAGCATAGTGCAACTTAAACTTAAAAACGGAACTCAGATTATAGGCCTACGCGTATCTCAAGAGGTAACAAAAGTAATAATTTTGACATTTTACATATTAGGTCATTATTTTGCTGATTCAAATTCTATATTTCGACCATATTAAATGTAAGGAGAAATATATTTTTAGGTCAGATTTTGAAGCGCTTTAGGTCAAAAATTCAAAATTCCAATTTCGAAAATTCAGCAAAAGTAGAGAAATTGAAATGAAACACGTTCTGGAAGCAAGAAAATCATGCAGAATAGCTCAGTTATTTGCTGACGCGGATAGAGATAAATATAATCCATGTCTCGTGCTTAATTATCACTTTCACTGAAATAGCTAAGTTCTTTCGTCTGTATTGCAATCTATCCTTTTGTGTGGGGAGGATGCGCTTGGTGCTGATGGAGGTTGCTGCCATCTGTTGACATTTCTGAAACTTCCAAACTGAAGACTTTCACTGTAGGTAGAGCAGTAGCGTAAAAACTGGTACGAAAGGTTAAGACAACAGACAAAAAATAAAAATATATACTATAATTATACAAAATACACTGTTACTACAAAAATTACGATATTGTTAAATGCCCATTACCAGTCCTCTGCGATTTTGGATGGAAGCAAATTCTTGTGCTAGTTTGGTCAAGTCCAGTTTTCCAGTACAATCTCTTTCGATGCTTAACAGCGTCAGTCTACTCAATCTCACTCTTGTCATTGTGCATCTCAAGTAAATTTTTATCAATTATAACTTGGAAAACGACCTCTCAGCTCATGAAGACATCACAGGTAGTGTCAAATACAGCATATAAGGAGTGAATACGTCAGGATGCTACTAGCCACAATTTTGTTTTCTATCAAGAGGAATTCGATGTTCGACATGTCTCGTCTTTTGATTTCAGTTGACACTATACCCTGTCCCAGCTAACTGTAGAGCAGGGCCGCGCATATCGGCAGAGGAGGAGGAGGAAAATCGAGTGGTGAAAGTGCAGCGTTGCCAACCGTACGGTCCAGACCTTAGTCCGTACGCTAAATGCAAGGCTTGTCAAAATTTGCTCTTTCAGTTTTATCCCTAACATTTCCCTAAGAAATTCTTAAACCAATCGTACGGACCTGGAGACAAAAATACGGCCCTCTTGGCATATGCGTTCTGTATTATCCTTTTCAAATTTTTTCAACGCTGCATAGGGAAGGGGGAAATCGGGAAAACTTCCGTCGCCCATTACACAACCCCGTTCCTCTCACTGTTCATTGGTGGAGCTGCCTCGAGTCACTACTTGCGCAGATACTTGTCCTCGTTCACCTGGTCTACAGTTAGCTGGTACGGAGTTTACATTCTGAAAGGAAACAATTTCTGTAGCTGTACTGCAAGATAGATCTTCTTCATATTTCTTCCAGAAATTAGTAGCGGATTCCACTCACTGCCTGTCTGTGTGTTCCGTTAGGGCGGTGGGGCTTAAAATCAAAAAAAGTGAAGCTTTCTTTGATTTGTTTTATGCTCCGATATATATTGTTTACTTGATTTACTAGAATATCTAAACCACGGTAGATAATCTTTACTTTAGAACAATCCAATGGGTAAATTATGGAACTTGAACTAAACCTCTAGATTGTCGATGGTGATCTCACATCACAAGGTCAATTGCTTTCTGATAGGAAGAAATAGTAGCAGCATTCTTGAGAGAGAGTGCCGATGGGACCCAATTCACTTATTGTCACTCAATGTAATACCGATAGGAAGGACTAGACCCCCCCCAAAAGGTTGTTACCACACGGACATGGTGTTTAATGTTGGTGTTAGTGGATCTCAATATTATTATTCATAATTTTACCAATGCCATATTTTTTTGATATACCACTGATATTTCTTGAAGACTTTTTCATGAAACAAGAACAGTTTTATAAATAGATCGTTACATTGTCAGCGCTCGAAGTGTGTGTGTGTGGGGGGGGGGCAGGGGTATGCTATCCTCCCAGCTAAGAAAATAATACATAAAGCATCCCCCAGCTAGGATAATTTACATAAGCATCCTCCTCCACCTATTGAATTATCCTCAAGTTGATCCAGGTAAGGATCCTTCCTACTTCCTTCTATCCCCAAACTGGAACAAGCAAATTCGCAGCTAGGAATTTTCTCTTTGTTCACTGTAGATCACAAAATCGTAAGACACTTTAATAGAAGAACTGTGTCGACAGAAATGTCCAGAAAATTTCAATATATAAGAGAAATGAACTTCACAAAATCCTCCAAAATAATGGTGACATTTAACTCACACGCTGTAGGCAGAAGAGGGCCACTGATCATAAGCGTAAAGGGGTAATTGCCGCTGGGCTCGCCCTCCTACTGACTTTTTAGAACACTTTGAAGTAAAACGTAACAGGTGTGGACAATGTGGGAAATTTATCTCGGATTGTATTTCAATTTCAAATTGAGTTTTGGGGTCCCCTTGAAAATATTAAGTGGGAAGTTACATTTTATATATCACGCGTAAAAGGCCATGAATTATCATGTTTGATTGTTTAGGTATTGTATAGCAATAAGGCATTGACACTACACTACGTTTACAACAAACTGCTTAGCTATAAAGTATGAGATGAGGGATATTTTATCCTAGCGATGGCCAACTGCGAACAAGTTAATTCTGTACTTCGGAGGAGATCCATAAGTGAAGTTGCCCGGGCCCCTCTGGCTGAGACAATACGCTGCTGCTTATTATGGCAGACGTCGTCATATGATGTGCTACTGACTGGAAAACAGATTTCTGTTTCGTAATTCTTTTTTTTTTAATGAGCGAACCTATTTGTTGAATTTCTTGAATTATATAAAATTTCAGGAGCACAGAGAAAGAACATCGCGGGACACCTACACCTCGGGGTTGCAGGGGTTGCGGGGGCGACCGCTACGCCACTGACGCGACACCTACTCTACATTTTCATATGTGCAAACATAATAACATTCAAATTTCCTTGATTTTTCGTTATAAGTTGCATATTTTACTGAAATCTAGGCTGTAGATCACGTTTTCTTTATTTTTTAAACACCTGTGAATGAAGTTATCTTTAAAACTGATTTCATCACTTTAATTCTTTTACTCAAAATATAGTCTTATAGTTAACAGTACCATGCATTTATTTGCATATTTTTCCGGCAAAAGGTACATGAGATTTATAACAAATTTCGTGGGACTCCGGGTCTGTTCAATACTTGAAACATCTTCACCACACCAATGTTAGGTATGTAGCTGTTATGAAAATAACAGCTCAAAAAATCTAATTTTAAGGCAGTTGGCCAAACCATACATCGGTGACTTGTCCTTTTCCCCCCTCCTCAGCCGGCAATCCCGAACGACACAATAAAGTCTTCATGGCCTTAATCTCAATCTGGGAATCGTGGTTTTAACAGAGGTTTGAAAATATCAGCAGAATTTAGAGCACTCACTTGCAACATAGAATTTTTAGAATTGCACACACACACACACACACACATAGAGCTGTTGACATGAGGGCCAGGGAGCGGGTGCCGACCGAGAAAGAAAAGTTTTGTAAAGAGTGAACGTCTTGCCCAATGTCAAATGAAAGTATTCTTGCTGTGTATAATTATTAATATGTGTTTTTCAGTTTGTAAGAGTCGCATCAAATCTGTGCTTATTACTTCAAAACAATTAAGTTCTATTGTTATCTCTCTGAATTCTGTAAAGATTTACTTGATAAACTAAATACTAACACATTGTAAATTACCTCAATAAAACAGAAATAAATAATGCCAAATGTGCATCTGGGACCTTTTATAAAGGGGCGATTCTTTGATACAGTTAAAAAGAGCCACTTGAGGAAAAAACTTTTCATTTTTCTATGGATACCTTACATTGCCGGAGTTGTTATTTGTATGTAAATATTAAAGATAAGTGTAAGTTCAAAACCTAACATTTTCCTCAAACATGGTGTGGGGAGTGGGGACCCGCCCCGAATTTTGTGCAGGGCCTCCAAAATCAATTATCTAGCTAGGGTATGTATTAACAAAGAACTTCTGAATTCGATTTCTGGCGACGACTAACTTGAGTATTTCGTTAATTAATCGTCTCGATTTATATTTTTGTGCTAAATAAACTTTGCTTTTTTCTTTTACTATCTGGAAAAAAATTGCTCGAGCATTATTTGTTCGTTTTAATTTCATAGCATCAATACTTTTTAGATTACTTAGTCATTCCTTTTGGAAGGGACACGTGTCCCCTTGCCCTTACTGCTAAATGCGCCATTGCATGGATGTATGTGTACACATACATAAATGCAATGCATTCTCATCGACATTTCATTGATCAACCTGGACCCCACTCCCACCGAAGATAAAACTCAGTTACGACTATGTATCATATTAAAAGGACTCAACAGATGGCAGCATAGACATTAAACACTTTCATTTTTTATGATATTGTTAATTATTCCTGCTATTCTCAGGAAATCATGGAAGTAATTGCATAATAATAAACTGCTCAAAATATTTTAAAAGAATCTAGGTTTTAATTTAATTTTCTCTCATTTTACAGCATATTATCGAGCTTCTCACTTCTAAACAACTTACCACTGCCAATATAATGCAAATGTCTCATCGTTTTTTGACTTCCCACAATTTGGCCAAAGGCCATTATTCTTTTTGGAAGTGCAGAATATCCTCTGCATTAAAAGTCTGAAATAAACCATCACTTTTTCTCCATTGATGCAAGATATGTGGTATGTATTTAATACAAAAGTCCGTGATTACTTGGCATACTATTTGTTTAGAAAGTAAGTGCGTGGTTGATGGTGCCTTTGCGAGCTTAAAATTTAAATACGAAAAAATTGAAGATCAATTGTGCGACAACACATCATTCCCACTTCAAGATGTTTGAAACTAGTTGATCCTCTTTTCTGATAATGTATTCCAGAAGGATTTTCATGAGTGAGAGACGGCAAAAAATGATAGCAGTCTGAAAAAAAAAACTACGTATGAAACGATACGAGCGAGAAGGAATACTTGTCGTCAGTCATGAAACAATCGAAGCGACTTACATGATAAATAAATAGTTCTGCACCAGTTGAAGTTCTAGGTGTTGACCTCCGTGGCGGAATGGTAAGCACGGTACCATGGGCGTAGTTAGGTAGGGGCTAGGGGGGCTAAGCCATCCCAGAACCAGACAATAGCCCCCCCAAACTCATAATTAAGGAAAGAGAAACTGCACACAGAAATTAGAAAATTCTCATGAAACTTTCATGTGTTACTCTTGTGGTTTGGCAGTCTCACATAAGGAAATAATTTAAAATTATGTGCTAATGTAGAATACAATGAAAGTTAAAATGCATGTGCCTTTTTACGGGGCCCACATGTTCCGGACAAGATTTCGAAGAAAATATGTCACCGTTATTTCTGTTGATCTTCCACCTTGGATTGCATCGCAAGGTAAACAACATTATTACATTCAAACAATAGCGGCGTTGCATCCAGTATTTACATAAATGTAACCTTTCAAGAATTAGTTCATATAATTGTGTTTTTCTGATCATGAAAAAGAGAAGCCATAATTGTAGAGACTTGAACAAAATAGCAGTTTTGATAGGTAAAAGGCGTCAGTTCAAACAAGTGAATTTAGTTTCTGTGGATGCGTGCGGGACGTTTAAAGATGTACGTCTGAATGTCGCGATCCTGTAGAAGCGATTCAATCGTGCGTAATTGCTTTATTGAATGGCGACCACTACAGTTCATTGGCGAAATCACTGAGTCTTTCATAAGTTGCACCGTGTCGCCAATCTATGAAGGGCTCGGGTGCAAAACATGGTAAGTGACATTTTGGTCATATTTGAGTTACAAAGTTCATCGTGTAGTCCATCGCAAATGGAGTCGAATCGTACTCGTAGTGTTTCGTTTCGTCAACAGATGACAGAGCTAGAAGTGTTGAAAGTTATGGTATCTTCCAGTTGTTTCGTGTAAAGTAAGTATGGTAAGTAGCAAAGATGGCGGCGAAACGACGGTTACTGAGATGCAACGTGTCTCAGAAAGTTCACGAGTATTTAGGGCACAGCGAAAATGAGAACGAATTAGAAAGTACATATGATTCCCATCAAGACCCCGGAATATGTACGACCGAAAAAGAATGAGTATAATGAAGAGGTTACCAATGCAGATGCGAGTAAAACTGTGCATGGCCACGTACATTCTATTTCATGTAAAACGTGGTATCTACTGTAGATACCATTGTTTACATGCAGCAGTGCTCATAATAGCAGTTTCGAAATAAATTTTACTCTCGTACCGGGATGTGAACTGCGATCTAGTAGAGAAGCATATACTTTTACTCTACTAGATATACATAACTGTAGTCACATTTGATTTTCAATTGGGTATGCACATTTAAGGCTGGATTAAGATGCCGTGGTTTACATGCAACGTCAAAATTTTATTACACTTGAGGACTATGTGATATGATCTGAATCGTATCAATTATTCGGAACTGCTTAGTTTTTTTTTATCAAATATGTCTTTCATAAATCTGTAATGCGCATTTTAAAAGTTATGATATTTTTATGGTGGACATAATTACGTATTTGTAATTTAATTAACTTTCGTATTTATGATATTTGTGACTTTGATGAAAGCGAATTATTTTATTGTTCATATTGCAAATATACGTTTCTTGGTTCGAAATGATAACTATTTTAATCCATAAGAGCTAAATTTAAGCGAAAAACGTAAACCCTATATACATTTGAAATCATTCTTTACAATTATGTCAAGTTAAAGAAAAATATAAGAAGGGGCATATTTGTCTTTAAGATACAGATTTAAACCTCATGTATACATTTCTTATTGAATCACAAAAATCTAATATTGCCAATGTACGCAATTTGGATGGTCTATGTAACACAGCTTTGTATCAAGAGAGGCTCGTGAATCGCATTCTGCTTGGCATACTGAGGCAATAATTAGAGCCTCTATCTCTGTGTGTGTGACGTCGTTGCCTTGTGGTCAAGTGGTCCCGGGTTCGATACCCGGTGGAGGCATATAGTGGTTCGGATCCCACTTTAAACTGTAGGTCCAGTCCCAATTAGCCTTACTGTGCATAAAGTGGACTTAAAACACCAACTTAACTAACTAATCTGTGTGTGTGAGGTAGATATGTGAAGCTGAAAAACCGTTCATATAAGAACATTTCTTTAACATATAATGATCTCCATATAGAAGTAAGGACTCCTCCTCCGTGGCCGCGCGGCCGTGCACCTTGCTTTGGACGTCGGCTGCGGGACGGCATGGCTTCAGTCTCCAGGAATCTTCAGCCTGTGTATAGGACCGGTGGCAACCCACCGTCGTGAGGAAATTGGGGAGCTACGAGTGAGTAGCGCAACCCGGTCTCGGAAATCGGCTGGGGGTTCGACGTGCTAACCCCACGTCACCCTATTACCGATTGAAGAACTCCACACCTCTAGGTAGGATTGTGGGGGGGGGGGACTGGCAGCCCATTCGAGGGCTGTCGAGCCATGGGTTATTATTATTATTATTATTATAGAAATATGGAAGTTATTTTTAATCACAACCACCCAGAACTTATTTTTTTAAAAATATAAACGTAATAAAACGAAGAAATATACTTTTCTAATGGTGTTCATTTCAGTCATAGACAAAACAAAATATCGTGACATAGGAAAACAAAAACTTGTTACAACAAGTAGCTCACGTTATTGTTCATTGAATAAAATTATTAATGCCTTTCATTTTTGTATTACAAATTGTTATGGTTGCTATAAAGGGTCTAATGTCAAAATATTATTGAACTGACATCATGAGTCAGCTTGAATAAAGCAGTGTCTGATCAATCATTTTGATAATATCGTTGCATGTAAAGCATGGTAACTACAACAATTCCTACAACAACCCTAAAAAAAACTGCATGTAGCATCACAGAAAAAAATAATTCGGATGAAATATCTTGTTTTTATTATAGTAAACGTACAAGTGAATCACATTTGCTGCAAATAGTTTAGAAATTTATTTTAATTTGTATCTCAGATTTTTTTGAAACATCAACTTTCAATATCTCGAAACCTGCATTTTGTCACTTACCATGTTTTACACCCGAGTCCTTCGTAATCAGATGCGCGGGATTTATTTGGATTTTTCATTGTATGAAGGCGGTGCAGTTGAAAGTTGTGTTGAACTCTCCTGGTGATGGGTGAATCTTGTGGATCACTTCTAGGGATTCTAGGAATCTCAGGTATCCATTGAAGTCTCAGGAATAAAAACAATTATTGTGGAAGTAAGAAGAAGCTTATTTGTTGTTTCCAGCAATCCACAGAAAGTTTATTGAGGAAAGATACGTTCTTATGCTGATTCCTAACAACAATAACTGTTAATCATCTTTTGAAGATTGAAAATTATCGGAAAATCATTCTTTGATGTGCTCATACTGTTTGCGAAATTAAGGCACACATGACATACAATGATCATTTATTTTAATAGAGAGTTTATTAATAGTACAAGTCAAGCGTCGACCAAACAGGCTTAACAGTTGGGCTGAAAAGTTCGTAGGCTGACTCATAGATGGCGATACTAGAATTAAATCCATGTGATTTTTACTTAGTACTAACCTTCAAAAGATACGTGTATAAATTTCACAGCTGCCGGATAATTAGTTCGTGAGATATAGCATTGTGAGTGAAGCAGCTTTTGTTATTGTGAAAAATGGATAAAAAAGAATTTCGTGTGTTAATAAAGCATTGCTTTTTGGCGAAAGAAAATACTGTTGAAGCCAAGGCTTGGCTTGATAAACATTATTCGGACTCTGCACCAGGAAAATCAACCGTTGAGAAGGGGTTTGCTAAATTTAAACGAGGCGAAATGAGCATCGAAGACGATGCACGCAGTGGACGCCCCAAAGAGGCTGTTACCGACGAAAACATCAAAAAAGTCCACAAAATAATTTTAAATGATCGTAAAGTGAAGTTGATCGAGATAGCTGAGACTTTAAAAATATCAAAGGAACGTGTTGGACATATTGTGCATGAATATTTGAACATGCGAAAGCTGTGTGCAAAATGGGTGCCGCGCGTGCTCACGATCGATCAAAAGCAACAATGAAAACGATGGCAAAATTATATGAATTAGACTACGAATTGCTTCCCCATCCACCATATTCTCCAGATCTGGCCCCCAGTGACTTTTTCCTGTTTGCAGACCTTAAAAGAATGCTCGCTGGAAAGAAATTTAGCACTGATGAAGAGGTAATCGCCGAAACTGAGGCCTATTTTGAGGCTAAAGAGAAATCGTACTATAAAAATGGCATCAGCATCTTTAGGTAACAGTACAGCATATCCAGAATGTTTTATGGTAAGATTGCTCTGGTGGTAGAACCTACACCTACTGTAATAGCTCTGTGGTATTAACTTATATGCAGTCCAAAACTTTGGGGACTGTTTCTTCTCCGCTACATTTTCTCTCTATTTATCCTTAGCGTTGCGATTGGTTTCAAAAGCAAAAAAGTGAAATCTTATATTTGTTTCTTTTATATCTCTGAAACCACCTATACTATAGAACTACATTTAGTGAATTTTGCCGTCTTCCTGTTTGATCTGTTAAATAATCCAGTCAATAAAAATATACATAGAAAAATCTGTTTTTGAGATACTTTAATCGGGTAATCTGCTTTTGCGTACTTTCTCAGAAATATAGACAATTATAGTTCTCGCTACATTTAGCACCTGATATTATATAAATCAAAATCTAGTTAGTGTTGGCCTGTAAGTGCTTCTAGTATATGTAGTTACTTGAAAAAGCATATATTGGGTGTATAAAGGATAACATTCTTGTGAAACAGTCAAACATCAACCTCATGTCCCCGTAGAATTCGCTGTAAGTGCTTCTTGCAGGTTAACAAGGCTCTGGCGTGTTGTCCTATGCCTCCTACAATACTCTGTAAGGTTCGTGTTCTTCTATAAATTGGCGATATACATGCTAAGTGCCTAGTTACAGCCTAAGCTTTTAGCTTCAATCAGAGGATTTTAGTCCTCAGATAGTGATTGAAGCCTCGTATAATAAAGCAAATAAAGAAACAAGTGTTGATGCAACAAGGAAAATCAGTAATACTTGAAAAATACCTTGAAAAGGGCTTTAAGAGTAAATTCTTTTTCTAGCATAGTAAAAAGGCTCTGGCTCGTAGACAATCCTCTGTACAGTTTGTATTGTCCTGTGATTAGTCAATAAACATGCTAAATACCCCTTTATAGCCTAAGCTTTTAGCTTCGGTAAATTGATTTTATTCCTCAGAGACATTTAGTGAGTGTAGTAAAAACAAGTCTCATATAATATAACAAATACATATAACCCACGGTATTAAGTCAATTACTCGAGAAAGCCAGTAATACTAGAAAAGTGTCCTGAAAATAGATACAAAGCTTAATAATTCTTCTAGCATAGTAAAAAAGGGTTTGGCAAGTGGACCTATTGTCCATATAGTCGTCTGTGAACTTCGTCTTGTCCTGTGAATTGTCAATATATTGTTAAATGGTTATATTTAAGGGAGAAAAGAAACAATGTTGGTAAGTGTCCAGTTATGGACCCCTCAGTAAAGGGATTTCAGTCCTCATACACACATAATTATTTTAGAGTAAAAGTTTGGCCTTATATAATATCTCAAGTGCAAATAGTCGAAATGATAAACATTTCGTGTACTTTATCCAGTAAGCCTTAGCTAAAAATACAATAACAGAGTTACAAACATAAAAATTAAGCAAGCTTTGATATTTTTGTGGCACATAATAAGTATAAAATACCCTTTAAAATACTCTGACAGATAGTTGTGGGTTATCTGAGATGGAAATTTTCAAGCCTTCTCTCCTGCATAAATAGGCTCTAGAATTCACCAAGCCTCAATAAAATAGATACATTGAGTAAAGGTAGTTCGAGCATTGTGTTGATCGCATCATCTTCAAAATATATAGAGCCCTACCTCATATATTTAGAAAACTTTACCTAGTATAACAGTAACAAAACACGCAGCAAACTCTACAATAAACAAACTTTCCTACCTAACCTAAATAAATATAGAAATACAAAACTAAAAATAGCATAGTGGAAATCTATAAACCATAATAATAATAATATAGTTTTTGTCTAAACTTTTATTCAAAAGTAATTTTTATTTAGTGTTTTTGAAAACATTTCAATAAAAAAACAAAACTCTAGGTTTAAAATTAGTGAATATGGAATGCTAATCGTGTAAATAAAAAAACAAAACTTGACAAACACACTTTGTGTGTCTAAAATATAATAAAAGGTCTTATCTGAATATATTGAATTGTGTTATTTGAGTAATAATAAGCCTAAACTTGTAAAATAAAAAATAATAACTTGACAAGACACACTTTGTGCGTCCAAAATGTAATGAAAATCTTGCCTTAATTGTTAAAATCGTAATAATCATAGTAAAAAATAGGATAAACTTGTAAAATAAAAGGGTAAAACTTGACAAGACACACTTTGTGTGTCGAAAAGTTCTTTCCTGAATGTGTTATTTGCGTAATAATAAGCCTAAACTTGCAAAATAAAAGGGAAAAACTTGAGAAGACACACTTTGTGTGTCGAAAATTTAATAAGGAACACATTTATATCGTGTTATTTGAGTAAAAAATGAGGATAAACTTGAAAAATAATCCGGTAAAACTTGGAAAAAGTACTTTGTGTGTCCAACATATAACAAAAACTCTTGATAGAATCGTTTGTTATTTGAGTAAAAATACATAAAAAGTTGAAAACTATTGGACATAAAGTCAAACTTTGGTAAAAATAAACTTAATTTTATAATTTAAAAAACACGCAGAAACATAAATTTACTAGCTAAATCAATAATCAAAGGGTCCGAGGTTCGACACCCCGTGTTAAAGGCAAATAATAAAAACTTTAGGCCCAGTCCCAGAGAGCTTTCCCTTCTTCCTAATTCGGGTAAAACCCATACGCTTCGTTCTCCTGGTTGAGGGCAAAATTCTCGCTCCAATCTAATTGGGTATCCCAAAATCCTTTTTTCTTGTGTTCCGGGTAACCTTGGGCTACTTTGACAGAAACATATCCTAACCTGGAAAAGTTACATCATCCCGTGGCTTTGAGGCAAGCCTGAGCGGAATATTAATTGGCGGCGGAAACAAGTACTGGAAAGCGAGGCACAGTTTCAAAGTTTTGGCCTTGACCACGCATTCCCAGACATCCTTTGTTGTCTGGTTCAGTCTCTTCCTTGTGCTACAGTGTTGCATACCTTTCCCCTGTTCTTGCGTTCTAGTTAACCTTGGAAAAACCGGTTCTTAAAATCTACCGACGCGTTTTCTTATTGGTCAATCGGATTCTATCTTTGTTCTGTCGTTCTGACGTCATTTGACCTTGACCGCAAATTCCCCAAATTCCTTTGCCGTCTACCTGCGTGGAGTTCACCGTCTTCTGTCTAACGTCTTGGATCACCGTCTTTCATAACATATAATACAGGGTGAGCATAAGTCTTTCCCTGATTACAAACTTTTATTGCTAAATAACTATGCTAGATACAGATATGCGGTTTGTTGGAAATGGTAGCTTAACTCATAATGTTTTGTTATCAGTGCACTTCAGTACACTTCGACATGTGCTCCCTTTGTTGGCCTTAGAACGTCTAGGCGATACTCAATTTCTCTCCATGTCTTTGCCAACACCTCTTCCGTCACCCTCTCTATAGCATCCGGTATTCGTGTCTGAAGAGTTTGCATATCAGGAACTGGTGAACTAAACACTGTGTCCTTAACCAAACCCCATAAAAAAAGTCAAGAGAGGTTATGTCCGGCGAACGCGATGGCCATGATATGGGAATAATAATAAGAATCAGACAAAACAAAGAAATGGAAAAAAAACAACTTGATGTATTGCACTACTTATTGCCATAGGTTTTATGTGCTTATCTACCGTGGAAGTTGAGATATAAATATTCATAATCAGAGAAAGACTGTATGCTTACCCTGTACTATTCCTTAGTACACTATAATTATTACCGTTACATATCGCTCGTTCGAGTACCGGGACCGTTATAAATCGTAATTGAACTTTTACCATTACCCATTACCACCATTCATAGCGTTTAATACACAGTAAAAACTTATTTTCAATAAAAAAATAGTAAAGTCTTCCCCTGTGCTTAGTACCACGCCATGAAGGAGTATAGGGGGTGTGAGGGTAACGCCCCACACTTTCTTGATCCGGTCGTGAGTGGGGTGATGTGATCAGCACCACGCCCCTGACCGCCTTTACCCCCTAGGGTTTCCCCCAGGTACCCATGTTATTCGACGCTGTTATTCCCAACGTTCTAAAAGTTCCCGGATTTGAACCGGCCGGGGATATTTTCAATATTATAAACAATAATTATTATCGTTTTTTACATTACATACTTTACAGTAATTAACATAAAACCATATGCATAACATACCTAATAAAAACATAATAACATAATAACATAAAAATATACATATTTTTCATAAAATAAATAATTAAAAATTCATAAAAGTGATAAATATGCAAATACATAAATGTAAATTATTCTAATAAGATGCAAATTTATTCTAAATTATGCAAATGTAAACATGCAAATTAATTATGAATATTAAACACCTACTGTCCTTGGCTGGGTCCAATACTACTTTGCCTGGCATTTGTTCTTTTCCAGTATTGTTTGCTGCCCAACATGTAAAAAAGAAAGAGACAAATATAGTCAATATTTTACGTTAGATAAATTATGACTTACTTGACTTATTTCCTGCTACTCCGCTACGGAGCATAGGGCCTCAACGAAGCATCGCCAACGGACTCTGTTTCCAGGCATCTTCCTTATCTCGTTCCAGGTCTTTCCTGCTTCCCATATTTCTTGCTCTATTGTCCTTCTCCAACTCATTCTTGGCCTTCCTCTCCTACGTTGTCCTTGTGGATTCCAGCTCAATGCTTGTCTCTCTATTGCCGATGGATCTTTCCTCAATGTGTGGCCAATCCACTTCCACTTTCTTCTCTTGATCTGTATTGCCACCGGTTCCTCTTGAGTACGTCTCCATAGATCTTCATTTGAGATAATATCTGGCCAATATATTCCCAGAAGTTTCCTTAGGCATCTGTTTATGAATGTCTGTAGGTCTTTAGTAAGTTTCTTCGTTACTTTCCAAGTTTCACATCCATAAAGGAGAACTGACTTCACATTAGTTCTAAAAATTCGCAGCTTAGTTCGCATTGAAATTTTTCTGGCTTTCCAAACTTTATATAGCTGAATAAATGCCACATTTGCTTTCCTAATTCTTGATCTAACATCATCTTCTGTTCCCCCTGTATTTGTCACCAAACTCCCCAGATATGTAAACTCCATAACCTCTTCAATATTTTTCTCATTCAAGTGGAAATTTTCCATCTTTTTTTACATTTGTTCTTAATGATTTCGTCTTTGTACTATTTATCTTTAAACCAACTCTTTTCCCTTCCTTATCCAAATCTCCTAATTTATTTTCCATATTACGGTATGTGTGAGACAGCAGACAAACATCATCTGCAAAACACAAGTCTTCTAGCTGTTGGGTGACACTCCAATTTATACCTCTCCTTTTTCCTTCCGTTACCCTCTTCATTACTTTATCAATTACCATCAGAAATATTGTTGGTGACAAAATACATCCTTGCCTTACTCCTGAAATAACTGGTATTGGATCCGTAAGTATTCCCTCATGCACAACTTGACATGTGGAACCATCATAGGAGTTTTTAATAAGATCAATCATGTGTGCTGGAATGCCATATTCTTTTACAATTGTCCACATTTTCATTCTATTTACAGAGTCAAATGCTTTTTGGAAGTCCACAAATATAAGGTACATATTAGAGAAGTATTCCATACTCTGTTCTATAATAATACGCAGTGTATTTATCTGATCTATACAGGAACGGTTGCTTCGAAAGCCTGCTTGTTCTCTCCGGATCTTTTTCTCAACACATCCTTTAATTCGGTTTAAAATAATTCTACTTAGAACTTTACTAGGAACTGAAAGTAGTGTTATGCCTCTCCAGTTATTGCAGTTAGTGATATCTCCCTTCTTAGGTATTTTTACTAGTAAACCTCTTTTCCAATCTTCTGGTATTGATTTTGTTTTCCATATTTTTGCAAAAAGTGGTTGTAATATTTCTATTGTCATCTCCATGTCTTCCTTAAAAATTTCTGGTGGAATGTTATCAATTCCAGGTGCTTTACCACTCTTTTGTTCTCTCAACGCTTTTTTAATTTCTTCTTTTGTTGGTTCTTTAGTAGTTATTTCATCTTCTATTTCATATTCTGGCATTTCTTCCGGTATTTCAAGCAAATCTTCTGTCCCTTCTATGGTTTGGTTTAATACTTCTGAAAAATGTTCTTTCCATCTATTGAGCTGATTTTCCTTATTCGTAAGGAGTACTCCATCTCTATTTCTCACTGGGCGATTCCGTATGGTTTTCTTTTGAGACAAGATCTTTGTAATTTGGTATACTTCCTTCATATTTCCCTCATTTACTGCTTTTTCTGCCTTCCCGGCTAACTCACTGGTCCATTTTCTACGGTCAGCTCGCGCACTATATTTCACTTCATGATCTTTTTTCCTATATTCTTCTTGTAATTCTGCTTTCTTTTTCCTAGTTTTACACATATTAATCTTCTGCTTAATGTGTTTCCTTTCTTCTATTTTCCTCCAAGTTTCCTCTAACATCCAGTTCTTTTTCTTAGGGTTTCTATATCCCAAAACTTCTTTTGATACCGTTGTAAATGTATTTTTCACCTTTTCCCAGTGTTGTTCCACCTCATCACCATCCAGCTCCCCTAGTTCTTGATATTTGTTTTGAAGTTGCAACTTGAAGTCCTGTTTTACACTATTATTCTGTAGTTTTCCAATGTCAAACTTTGTGCTTTGTTTATTAAATTTCTCCTTTGCGGCCATAATTTTTACCCTAAAACTGGCTACCATAAGATGATGATCACTGCTAATGTCTGCTCCACGTTTACTTCTCACATCTAATAAAGATGTTCTCCATTTCCTACTTATAGCTACATGATCAATCTGATTTTGAGTTCTATGATCTGGGGATACCCAAGAGATCTTATGTATATTTTTATGTGCAAATAGTGTACCTCCAATAGATAAATTATAATTGTTACATATTATTTAGAGTTAAACAGAGACAGTTGCTGTTGTAGCAGTCTTTTATAAATTTGTCATTTTTACCTAAGATCTAGAACAGGACGAAAGAGATATTACTGTAAACAAATGTTTACAAGTACATCTGTGAATGTATAAACACTAGTGATACACTGTTACCTTAATTATTTCATCACAACCAGTGATAAGAGCTTGCCAATTTCTTAAGCCTTTGTTTCTAAAGCAGATACCTGTTTTGACTCTTTCTAGACATGAAAACAATCTTCAGTTATCAATCTGTATGATCAATCTAATCAAAATGAATGATAAAGAAAATGTATGAATTATGCTCAAATGACCTTGTATCCATGTGCAGGGTTTGTCCATTTCCTCCAGACAGTGGGGATCACTGCGCTTCAGGAAATCCCATAATTTTCCATCTGTATATGTAACAACTTTTATGTAGTATTTGCTACTATTCGCGTGAAAGGACACGTCGGTGGCGAGTGCATTGGGTACTTCACAGAAAAATAAGTTTGTCTGGAATGACCAAAAAATTGTTTCTGTTAACCAAAAAGTTGTGTAAATAGTCAACAAACAAATTGTTATTACATTTTTTCAGTAATCGTTCACATTTGTTTAGGTTTACCAAAGAATTTGGTCAAAATTACCAAACTTATTGAACTTTTTTGTTTACGATTACAAAAGCTTAACCAAACGTGTTTTGTTAATTCAAACAAATCAGTTTTTCTGTGTATATTCTCCAACTGATCATACCCTCCTAGACAGGGGTAGCGCGTGTTGCCCCTGAGCATATGGAGTGTTCGTCACAGCGACCAGACCTTCCACTGCCTCTGCTTATTAAATGACTGCGTATGGCAGGGTTGTGCAATTACGGTTAAAAAAGGTTTTCTTCATAACAAGTAAATTACGCGTTAAAGCGCGTAAATTACATATAAAACGTAAAGTACGTAAAAAACTAGAATCAAACATAAAAATGAAAAGAAAACATGTTTCTTGCGATGGTTGTTGTTATGCATGTCAGTTGGCAGTGGCAGAAAAAAAATGGTTTCGAAACACTTTCTTTCCGAATTTGTATGCGCTTTTATATATAGACATTTAAAGTGTGTAACAAGTTTTTCATTCAAAATTAAAATCACGACAAAGTATTTTTTTTCAGTGTTTGAAGCAAAATCGGCTATTTTTACAATAAGTACGAGTTAAATGTTCTGTTCAATCAGCAGTTTCTTTTTCAGTACAACGTACAATTAACAATCAACGGTTTTTTTGTGCGATTATATATACGTATGAAATCCAAATAAATTGTTGTTAATCGTTATGTTATGTTGTAAACACAAGTACTAGTGCAACGTATATATCAACAGGTTTCTCAATTTTTTAGAAATATGTCAAAGAACTGTTCTATTTTAAAAAATCTCAAGAATTAAGTAGTTTTCACATTACTAATTTACGAAAGAAATTTTTGTTTTACATCTGCGTAAAAAAACTGGTTTTCTACTCGAAGTAAATTACGCGTAATTTAATTACGTAAATACGTAACGAGTAAATTACGTTGCCAACCCTGGTGTTAGCACTGTTAGGGAAAACAAATAGAAATACACAATAAAAGAATCAACATAGTTCAGTGGCTCCCAAATGTCGGTCCATGCACCTACTGGGATCCACGCAATCCAACCAATTAGCATGGAGCCATAAAAAGAAAAATCTATTTTCTTACTTTTGTAGTAAGTTTGAGATCTTAAATTTTAATTATATAAATTTGTGAAACATAGTGTAAACGAATATCACACAATACATTTTTCTGGAGTTTTCCAGTGGTTGTATGACTTGCCCAACCTGCCCCCCCCCCCCCCGCCTCACACGCTTTCGACCTCTATGTGCTATTTCGTAACGAATATTTGATCACAAAATTCTATATTTTGTTATTTGTAGGTAAACCATAGAAATCCCTTTGATGTCGATAAAGGTTTGAGTATATAAAAGTGTGAAATATTGAAGCGTTTGTGGAAGAGGATCCGTCACCTGTGGTTTTCATAGACAATACCGTCATTAGTCAAAACTAGTCAAGCGACCACAAAAGAAAAAAAAATATTTACTTGGTTATTTTTAATATATTTTCTCTCTAATATTATCATTATTACTTTAACCTTAAAATAATGCCACTATTAGTATTGTATGTAACTTTCTTTATGTATATATTATTGTCACTTTTTACTAATTAGCTATATAATTTTTTATGCGTTATCATTTTTCATGTATCATAATATTATTTTATTTTATTTCTCTTATTATATAATATATTTATAATATTATCATTATTATTTTACCATAAGAATATCACTATTAATATTAATGTAACTTTCTTTGTGTTTAAATATTGTCACTTTTTAATTAATTCCATATGTTTTCTTAAAAAATGTATTATCATTCTTCATGTATTTTTTTTTAAAAAATCTACTTTTTAATGTTTCCTATGGGCACGGGTTGGATGTAAGAGCGGCCCAAGAGTCCGAAACACGTCTGTTTTAATAAAAACGATTACTATTATTATTGTTATTTTTATTATTATTTCTTATCCCTACTTGTTTACATGATTGAGAGCGTCGTTGTCCTGTGATAATTAAATTTCCAGAGTGTAAGTACTACGAGGAAAGGACAATGAGGTGGCGGGAACGTTAATACATGAACATTATATACCGTATGATAAAATTATTTACCTGCAAGTTAAACAAATGATAGGAAAGATAGGATTCTTCCAATGAGAAGCCTTTTACTCCTTTCGGATCGATAACTGCGATGCAATCGGAGTAAAATGAAGCGACACGACGCATCGCATCGTATCGCATCGCGAGTGGAGCAGAGGACAGAGGCAAAGTTTTTTTTTCCCCCACGAGATTCCACTTCGTTGATGTCCAGCCGGCGATCCGATCAATAGCATCGGCATCAAAGCTCAATTTCCATAGGTCAATATATCAAGTTGGAAGTTCAACTCGATGCGGCCATATGCGCGAGTTCATGTTGAAACAAACCGATTCATTTCCGAAGTGGGAAAGAAAACGGCAGAGGAGGAAGCGAAATGGTTTTACGAGTCATTCCGGTCCTTGTCTGCTCGATGTGTCGGTTACTAAGGAGGAAGGGGGGGCAATGGCTTCCACTCAACATATTGATACTCGTCGAGCAATAGGTCAGTGATAAACTCTCTCGCCTTATAATCAAGACGCCAAGGGTTCGATTCTCGGTGGGACCGCACTGGATTGGGTTATCTGGGCATAAATACAAACGTTGCCAAACTTCTGCTCTTGCCTTTCATACAGGTATTCACGGGTTCGCTCCCCTGTTGGGCACATTTCAGTAATTCGAAACCTGCTCGAAAATGTATACTCAGTCCCGGGAATCTCCGGAGCGAGCGAACGGAAGCAAGTCTCTGCGCAAGTAGTGACTCGAGAGGGCTCGACCAATGAACCTGAACGAGGGAACGGGGTTGCGTGGAGGGGAGAAATCGACTGCGGTTACCAGCCTTCGCAGCAACGTGTACTGCTTCGCCTCGCCCACTCGCTTGTTCCTTTTCTCTAAAGTTATGCGCGTCCCTTCTCCACAGATTCCCGAGATAGAGTATAGGTCCAGATTAGCCATTGACCCTAAAATTGGATTTGACAAACTTTGCCTAAAATGAATCCGGAAGGTAGTGAAGGTTAGTAATTTAATATACTGCCTCTCCAGTAGAGTCTACACACGCAGGTGGAAACAGCTTGTCCGAATGAATGGATTTATTTTACTTCGCGTTTATGCGACTTTTGGCAAATTTCGAAGATGAGGATGATGATGATAAGATGAAATAGATGAAGGGAGAATCACAAATACAAATGGGTCCCATACAGGATTATACTGGCCATGCGTCCAGACGCCAGAGCCTCGCTAGTCTGCAAAATGCAGTCCAGGGTGTACTATGTGGAAGTGAGGTTGACATTTGGGTGTGAATATGCTTTGCTCCTCTTACTTCTTCTTCCCAAGAAGTCCTCAAATTATAAATGTATTTTTTTCGTTGTGAGAAATTCCAAGATGAGAACGAATAAGCAAAGTGGCTTGGAAGGCTATTTTACCTATGAAAGACGCGACTTGCTCAGTGACTTCACTTCAACAGAACTATACCGAACGCAACTCCATCTGGCGGCTGGGAAACAGCGAATCAGCGATCAGTTGAATTTTCTTCGACTGAGATCGGGCATTTTCGAGTCACAAGGTACCGAACGTTGTTCGCGGGACGAAACAAATGAGCGTTGGGTCCACCACATGTTGCCAAACGTACTGTAAAGCGAGAAAATTCTTCTCGGACAAAGGTATTGTCAACTCCAGAAATCAGCAGGGGTTGATGGTACAACTGCACACGCGGTCCTGAACGATGAAGTTTCCGGAAGGACCACCCACAGAATGCAGGCGAACACATAAAGACAACTGCCAAAAACAAAAGTATGCTTGGCAACGTTGCTTCGGGACAGCCATCGTCGCCTTGTAATCAAGGGGCCCCGGGTTCGATACCCGGTGGATTCACAAGTGGTTCGGATCCCACTTTAAACTGTTCATCCAGTCCCGATTAGCCTTACTGTGCATAAAGTAGACTTAAAACAGCAACTCAAACTCAAACTTCGGGAGAGCTCTTACTTCGGAACTGAGTTTGTTGACACCCATCGATCCACACACCCCCGAAAATGATTGGGGGACAGGACGCGCCAGAAATGTCTATCAAGGTCAACCGCCAGTCGAGTTGCGTTCAGTATAACGTTACAGAGATCGTTCAGCAGCGAAGGATTTCAACATTTTCAGAAGTCTCTCTCGTTCTCGGTCTCGTCTCGACAAGCCCCAAAAGCCTGGTATCGCTCACGTCTCTGGGTTTAAATTAGGCATGGTACACCAACGGCAAATTAAATAGGAGAAAAAATATTTTCCCGACGGAAAATGCCACCGAGGCATTCTTATAAGACGCTTGAGGAGCGTCGAGAAAACTTTCCTGAAAAGCACAACTCCAGTATCGAAGGTCATTCTACACGTCGATTGGCAACTTTCGGGAGCATGTTATCTGTCTACACAGTTCTCCCCAAATGCCTGTTTGAAGATGAATCTTCTGCTCGCATTTCATTTTTCAAATGTAGTTCTGACATTCAAGTCATTTTGCAATTATTTTTATTTGTTCTTATTTTGCTTCGCTTTTACGTCACTTTATAATTAATCACAACTATGAAGATTGATTAAATTGATGAAGGGACACTTAAAAAAGATATTGCCATACCAGGACTCGAACCCGGAGCCTAAAGCGGATAGGTTGGGGAAGACCGTCCATAACTCCCGGCTACAAACTATCTTATAATACTTGTAATTGCTCAGGAGTATTTTTTGCTGTTCATGCCCAATACCTGCTTTCGGACACTTAATTTATAAGTTATATTAATCCACACTTCGTTCGGTGGGGACAAGCCACGTATTGTTTGAGAGGAGGGACACATCTCGTTTAAATACCAGATACAATCATGACCTATACTTGAATTGATTAATTGAATTGCTTTATTTTACTTCGCTTCTTGTGCCACTTTTGGCAAATTTGCGAAGATGAGGATGAGTGATGATATGATGAAATTGATGAATGGACACTCACAAACATCCATGTCCAGGCCAGGATTCGAACCCGGAACCACTGGCGTCGTAGCGCGATGTGCCACCACTCTGCCACGGGGGCCGGCACCTATACTTGAAATGTGACGTGCTAAACAATACTTTCGGAGATCATTTGGACATGGCAATTTTGATATACAAGTTGTATTTTCTCTACTTAGATTCATTATGTCCAAATTTTATACTAATAGATAATCTCGCAACAACGCAAAATGTTTTAATTGACTCGAATTAACAATGACTAATATATACTGGACCTACATTTTTTAAATGCAAATCTGGGTGACGAAAATGTCCCTCAACACGAAATAAAAATGCAATTTTCATTCAATACACTAAAAATGCTGACCAAAGCAGTCTTCATTATATATTATTAATAACACTACACACGTAATCCTCTAACAGGGTTTTCTTCGGAATAAGATTCACAAGGCTTAATAGGATTATCATTCACTACAAAGCAATAGCTATAAACATTACATAAATCTGAAATTAGGGGTTAGTATTTACCATAAGAGAAGAGCAGCAGGTAAAACGAAATACATATGTGAGGATGAAGTGTGTAAGTGTAAGTTTCTATGTGAAAATTGACTGAGTGGTAGCACTAGACGCTTTTACATTAGGGGTTCCAGGTTCGAATACCGGACATTGTTGTTACTTTTGAAAGTTCTATTTATCAAATGTTCACTCATCTTTATCGTCGCGATTGCCAAAAAGTGGCAGAAAAGCGACGCTATATAACAAAAATAAAAGGTGAATTAAGAGCTGATAGGTAAAATATATTTCATGAGCGATGTTCGATAGAAGTTCTGTTAAGATGTCAAACCTGTAGCAAGCATATGGCGTAGTTGTGTGAAGGATTCACGATAAGCTTCTATCACATTTAATCTAAGCTCACACAAAGAAAGCGACTGAGCGAGCCAGAGCAAAGCAAAGCAAAGAAAGCACTTAATCATTGAGAGAAACAATGAATTTCAAGGCTGCAAATTTCTGAAAATGTCATAATTTGAACTCTAAAATAATAATTCTTATGTGACGAATAGTATCATGTTGTAAGTCAGTGGGGATTTGAGGTACTTTGCGTATTGTTGCTTTTCGAAATCATTTTCGTTGTTACCATTCTTGATATAGGTAGAATTTTGCGATATGTTCTTAATTAGTTTGGGTTTTTGTTTCAAGTCCATTTTATGCACAGATAGGCTAATCGGAACTGGGCTTACAGTTTAAAGTGGGATCCAAGCCTTTATGTGTCTCCACCGGGTATGGAATCCAGGGCCCCTTGATTGCAAGGCTTGACGTTATCGTGAAGGCTCTCCGTAATGGTTTACATCTGCATTGATTAATATAAATTCTTTTTAAACATATTTCGGACACTAAATAGAGTTCATTATCACCACAGACTAGAAATTATATTTTTGCAAAAATACGAGGAATACCTATCGCTCTTCTCTTGTTACTATTCATTAGAAAATAAGAATCGTTTCATTTCTATCGTTGCTATTGATTGACAAAACAACAATGCTTGAAACTCAGAAGCCAATACCGAAGATTATATTTTTGTTATTTCACGCAATTGTTCTACCAGTCTCCGTTAATTGCGAAGATAAAGATTAAATATGTGATAGGTGGAGGTGGGATGAAGACCAGGTTCTAAACCCAGCTATTCGACTTTAAAGCGCGTTACGCTAACCAATTTGCCACGGAGTTGACTTTTCGTGTATGTCAATTCATCAAATCATTCTATTCGTCATTCAGATTCCACAGGTAGCAAAGCAACGTAAAATAACGAAAACAGAAAACAATAATCTATCCACTTATCATTACCCAGCAAATCAGTAGTGTAATTGATGCTATTATAAACCCGAGAAATGATGAGACCCCCTCAGGCAGATTTGGCTACACTTAAAACTAACTCAAGATGTGCATATGAGCTTATTGCTCAAGTGTGGTACTCTGTCTAATCCAAGATTTTTGTAAAAATGCCCTCGGGAATTTCCCGTGAAATGATGAGCCCTCTCAGATTGATTTGCCTACACTTACAAAAGCTACATCTGTGAGATTGTTGTCCATAAGCTTGTTAAAAATATGCCCCTCTTGATATTTTTTTGGCTACACTTAAAACTAAGCCAAAAAGCCACCCAGCCCCACCCACACATATTTACTTCCGGTCCACTTCCGGTTCACTTCCGGTTCACTTCCGGTCCATTTCCGGTCCACTTCCGGTCCACTTCCGGTTTGCCTACTTCCGGTCCACTTCCGGCCCACTTGTGGCTTACTTCTGGTTTATTTCTATTGCATCATGTTGTGCAACAAATTATTACCCAATATTATGCAATAAATTATTAGGGATGTGTTGTTTTCTGATTGGTTGGTTATGACATAATGTGATGATGTGTTATATTCTGATTGGCTTATTGTTTCAGATGTTTTCAATGCTTAGGCTATATAAAGAGATTTTGCATTTCATATCAGCCAGTATTGTGAGAGTTGTTGAAGAGTAAGGGTGTGTTGTTGCAGTGCTCCTCATATTTTTTAAACACAGAAATATAGCAGATTTGTATAAATTGAATTATAGGTTTGTTTGATTTAATATACAGAATTTTTTATTATTCATATCAAACATATTTGTAATATATTGAACACAAGGTTTATATCTGCCCCAGTTTGTTATACATGACACATGGTATTAGGTCATTGTTTTTCTAGGACATGCCTGTGTAGACATGCATTTGTGCTAGGGCAGTGCTTCTGTACTTATTCTATCTTTGTGCATGTGTAGGCTATCAGCTTTATACAACCTGTCATAGGTTTATTAAGCATAGAATTTTGATTTGAACCCCAAGAAATTTTATATAAATACCAAAGCCAAAAATATTAACACACATACACACACACACACACACTAAGTATACAAAGCACACTGCTGAACCCAACTGATATTTTTTATTAAGCATAGAATTTTGATTTGAACCCCAAGAAATATATATAATAAACCAACAACAAAAATGCCAAATCAAAAATATTGTAATCAATGCAATAAGAATATAACCAGCCCCAATTGGGCTAGGCACCAAAGGAATCCAGACAAATGCAGAACACCCACAAAAATATGCCCAAAATGCCATAGAAAATATAGCATGGAATACTTCACATATAAACATATAGATACTTGTTCTGCACAGTCATCAACATTGCCCTCACAGCCATCTACATCTGGTCTGAAAAGGAAGCATAAAACACCTGTTAATGCTAGAGCAGCAAAGCAGCCACGCTATGAACCCATCCATAGCAGTTTTAATGGCCAACTTAGGGATCACCGTTTTGTATCAGAGCCAAGATGTGACATTAAGAATTTTTTGAACAGTATAAATCCTGATGTGCAGGCAATTCTAAATGCACAAAATGGCTCTTATAAGCTGTCCCTCAAATTGTTTACACAATATAAGAAGCCAAATGGCACAAAATTTACACAGCCCCACATAACAGAAACTGTAGCTGTATATTCAAATGCAAATTCAGACAAACTAATAAGCAGTTTGATAGATCAATTGAATATTAAACACTCTGAATTTGCTGCAAAAGAATCAGGTTGGAGCCTATGCGGAACTCCACACAAGCTCTATGTCAATATTTCTAAATTTAACCCATTACAAGGTTCCACATATGTGCCTTTACCTGATAATATTAAAAACAAAAGAGCCGTGGTTAACATAGAAAATAATGATGAGAAATGTTTCCTGTGGTGTATTTTAGCTGCTTTGTTTCCAGTTTGTAAGGCATCCTGAGAGAATAACTTATTATAAACAGCATGAACATGATTTTGATGAAGCAATGGAAGGCTTAGAATATCCAATGTCTGTTCAGAATATTGATAAATTTGAAAAAAAAGGCCAGGGATATCAATGGTAAACAATTATCTATTAATGTATTTATTTGTTCTACTGGCCGTGGCAATTGCTTGATAGATCCTCTCAGAATCAGTACACTTGATGATGATTCTGCTGTTCCGATTGATCTGCTCTTAATTGAAGGAGATGGCACATATCATTACACTTTGATACATAATCTTGAAGCTTTAGTAAGAAAACAACTAGACAAATTTAATAGAATATTTAAGTTGTGCCGAAGATGTTTAACTGTATTTGATGGTCAAAAAATGGTAAATGGGGTTCGGGAAAAAAATGCAGAAATTGCTAAAAACAAGTTAATTGAACATTTAAAATACTGTGGCAACCATAAGCCTGTTCATATGGTGATGCCTAGTCTAAGTGAAAATGCCAAATTCAAAAAATTTGAAGCCTTGTTGGAACACCCAGCATATGTAGTCTGTGATTTTGAATCAAACCTCAAACCCCTTGCATTCTGCAGCCCAGATCCTGATGAATCTTCAATTACATCATACCAGCTACATGAACCTTCTAGTTTTTATTATGTGATTGTACAGGATGGTGTTGTTAGTAAAGAATATTTATACATGGGAGCAGATGCCATCAAAGAATTTGCACATAGAATAGAAAATGAGTGCCATGGCATAGCATCTAATATCTTATTAAAATCAAAACCCATGATGCCTTTAACAGAGGATCAGATTGAAGATTTCAACAATGCAGAAAAATGCCCGGTATGTGATTCTGAATTTTCAGATACAAATATCAAGGTGAAACACCATTCTCATACAGATGGTAAATTCAAAATGGCCCTGTGTAATAGCTGTAATATTAAGATCCAGAGACCAAAATTTGTCCCAATATTCTGTCACGGGGCATCCAATTATGATTTCCATCATCTGATCAAGTACGAGGGGTTTGACAAGCAGTATTTAAATATTTTAGCAGAAAATAATGAGAAATATATAGCTATTAGCAAGATAATTAAAGTTAATGGTGTTCCCATTCACTTAAGATTTCTTGATTCCTACAGAATTCTGTCTGCTAGCCTGGCTACACTGGCCACTCAATTATCTGATGATCAATTCAAAATCACATGTGCTTTGTTTCCAAATCAGGACCTGAAATTAATTAGGCGGAAGGGTGTATATCCATATGACTATGTTACAGGTTTTTCTAAATTTGATGAGTGTGCTCTGCCACCACAACAAGAGTTTTACAGCAAACTCAGAGGATCTGGAATCACTGATGATGATTATCACCATGCCCAGTTGATGTGGAACAATTTAAAATGCCAGACATTTGGTGATTATCACAAGGCATATTTAAAACTTGATGTCACTTTCTTAGCCGATATACTTCAGGCATTTAGAAAATCTTCCATGGAAAATTATAAGCTGGACCCAATGTATTTTTACAGTGCACCAGGCCTAGCATGGTCTGCAATGTTTTTAAACACTAAAATGCAATTGGATCTGATCCAGGATCAAGACATGTATCTGTTTATGGAGCAATGTATAAGAGGAGGCATGGTGCAATGCTCTCAGAGATATGCCAGAGCTAACAACAAATATATTCCTGATTATGATCCAGCACTGCCATCAAATTATATACTGTATGTGGATGCCAATAGCCTGTATGGTTATGCTATGATGGATAAATTGCCATATGCAGGGCTTGAGTAGGTTGAAGATTTCAATATTAAAGATCTTCAGGATTTTGATGACAGTGACTATGGCCTGTTCTTAGAGGTTGATCTGACAATTACTGATGATTTACACAAGAAATTTTCTGATCTGCCCCCAATTCCTGAGGTTGAGTGTTCACCTGGCTCTAAAAAGAAGAAGCTCATGATGACTCTAGAGCCAAAACAGGATTATGTCATATATTACAAAAACCTCCAGTTCCTGATGAATCATGGTGTTCAAGTGACCAAAGTTGGCAAAGTTTTGAGGTTCAGGCACTCAAGAAGGTTGAAGCCATATATTGATACAAACACAGAGCTTCGAACATCTGCAATGAGCCAATTTGATAAAACTTTGTTTAAATTGATGGTCAATTCAGTGTATGGCAAAACCATAGAAAATGTCAGAAAACATACTGATGTTAAAATAATTACTGACCCCAGCCGGAGCAAAAAATTGATTGCAAAGCCTAATTTCAATTATAGAAGAATTTATGATGAAAATATGGCACTCTTCAACATGAAAAAAACAAAGATTAAGTTTGATAAGCCTATTTATGTAGGGGCTGTGATATTGGAATTGGCCAAATTACACATGTTAAAATTGTATTATGATGTGCTCAAGCCTTTTTATAAGGATCGTGTAAAACTGATGTACATGGATACAGATAGTTTTATTCTTGATATTCAGACAGAAGATGTTTATCAAGATATGTCACAGCCTGAATTGCTTGAATATTTTGATACCAGTGAACATACAAAGATTCAACCCCACAACAAAAAGGTGCCTGGCAAGTTAAAAGATGAGACACTTGGTGATGTTATTGTAGGATTTGCTGGGTTAAGGGCCAAGATGTACAATTTTGAAACATGTAGTGGTGTTGTTGCCAAAAAGGCCAAGGGCATTGGCAGAGTAACTGTAGACAAAGAGCTCCAATTTGAAGATTATGAAGATTGTCTCAAATCACAGAGTTCAATCAGAACATCAGAATGCAGAATTCAGAGTGTGGATCACTTGTTGACTAGCAATATTGTAAGAAAAGTGGCTCTGGACCCACATGATGATAAGAGATGTGGCATACATACTCTACCATGGGGTCATTGTGATTTGAAAAATGGTAATCAATGCCCAATTACAGAGAATGATTTGAAATAAATAAACATGCCTATGAACTTATTTGGGTTCAAAAAACAGGCTATTATGGACCTGCCAACACCAGCACCCTCTTCTGATATAATATCTAAACTAAGTGCTTTGTTAATTATTCATCTGAACAGCATACTTACAGATGTTGATGATAAAGCAGGTAAAACATTTTACATATTTAACAATAATTTAAATCATTACCAATTACCTGTAGGTGGTCAATTACAATTTATTACAACTCCCAAGGGTAATGTCAAGATTTCAATAGGCAAAAATATTTACTGGATAAAGCACTCAAACATGATTTCTGGCACTGTATATACTGTTTCTGCTGGTGATTGTTTATATATTGAGGTCCCGGGATCATATGACAAGCTTATACCTTTTTTTATAGAATTAAGAATTAGATATTCAATAATAAATAACCACTAAATCAAAATGCCTAATGATATATTTGGCCATACAAGGCATGAAGATCCCAGTGATGAGATTCTGATGCTTGATGTCAGAGTCAAAAAATTAAGAAGTGATTTACAAGCTTTACAAACCACACTCAATGCCAGTCTTCAACTAGAAATTCCAAATTTACAATCACAATGCATGGACCCTCTTCTTAAAATTGATTCTGAACTTAAATTATTGCTTCAGAAATATACTGACTTGGCTACATTGGATAATTTTCAAAGTTTAGAGGAGGCTGTAGCAGCTCTTCAAGCCAAATTTAAGACCCACGCCACTAACTCTGAGCAATTGAAATAACAATTGGAAGAGCAAATAAATAATGTCCAGACACAGCTCCAAACAATTGTCAAAAGCATAAAAACACAAGAAGATTTTGATCTAGTGATTTCCACTCTAAAAGAACAGATTCAATCACTACAGATACTTAATCTGGACCCTCTAAACAATGCCATAGCCGAGGTAAAGAAAAAATCGAGACACTTGAAAATTTTATGAACAACTTGCCATCTTCTGATGCTTTGAGTGCAATAACTCGGAGTGTTGCCAACATCAAGCTGCAACTTGAAACATATGAAGATTTTGGAAAAATTCAAAGTGCCACAACCCATCTTGAGGGTACAATAGCAGCAGTGCAAAGTGATTTGACAAATGTACAAGAATCTCTAGAATCCCGCCTGCCTGGTATTGTAGACACCCTTGTCAGTGTCCAGCAACAGATCACAAAACTTGAAAACCTCAACACTGAATCTGAGCTATCTCATTTTCATCACTTGATCGATGATATCCAAACAAAGCTTGAAATTTTACAACAATCAACACCTACTCAGGCAGATATAGCCCTGCTTCAAGATGCTATGCAAAGTGTGGCTGATGCTTCTGAATTAAATAATGTGAAATTGGCACTTGAATCTTTGCAGAATACTGTATCAAATCTGCCTACATCACAGGAACTTAAAAATATTAAGAGAGCTGTGAATCGCATATTGAAATCAGAAGATATCAAGAATATCCAGACAGAGATCAAACAACTTACTCAGACAGTGGCCACTCTACCAACTAATCAACATATTAATGAACTGCATGCCCTGTTTGAGGATATCAGAAGACAAGTCCATGATCTTACTGCTCAAAATTCAAAATTGGCAGTTGTTGAAAATTTACAGCAAATTGTAGCTAATATCAAGCAACAGCTAGGAAGCATGGAATCCAACGAAGCAAATGCTTTGTCTGTTTTTGCCACCCAGCTTCAAGAAATTGTGCAACAATACAAGAAACTTGTGTGGACATAAAGATCAAGCCAGGCCATGATGATGTTGTTAGGACTATCAATGAGCACCTTGAATCTGTAACAAGTAGATTGCTTACAGCAGAAAAAGAAATAACTGGCATAATCGAGAATCCTAAACATACAGTAATTCTTGAATTGTACAGTATCCCCAACAAAGAATATGATTCACCATTTACACCAGGTGGCAAAATATATATGCTCTCCCCTGCACAATTTTATTACCAATTTTTTGTTGGGGGCACACTTAGACCAATCAAGATCAAATATTGGCTTCAACCACAGGCACACCACTACCCTACCTTATCAATAACAAATGCTGATAACAAAGCAAAAATCACCAGTGTATAGTTAGAGGATTTTACAGATCCCAATACATTAGAAACTTCTTATGCTGAAGATGATGGCTCTCTGGAATTTTATATACAAATAGGAGACAAACTGTATTTAGAAAATCCTGCAGTATCAGCTGCTGAACACCCTATAGTTGCAATATTCTTGTTTACATATTATGTCTAGACAAATTATTGTTGATGAATTACACAGGCAAGCCAGACATAATTATAAGAGACTGCCAGTAGTTACAAAAGGCATAGATGATTTATGGCAGTGTGACTTGGTTGAAATGGCAAGTGGACAGCTGAAAAACTTAGACAAAATCAACAAGGGCTACAAGTATCTACTCACTGTCATAGATACATTTTCAAAATTTGCCTGGGCTGTGCCACTCAAATCCAAGACTGGAGCATGTGTTACAGAAGCCTTCAGGACAATCATCAATCAGAGTGTAAGATCACCGCGCTATTTGCAAACAGATAATGGCAAAGAATTCTATAATTCTGTGTTCCAACAATTTATTAAAAGCCAGTCAATACAACATTACTCGAGTTACAGTGATCTCAAGGCCTCAATTGTAGAGAGATTCAACAAAACCCTAAAAAATCATATGTATAAACAATTTACCCTCCAAGGTAATTATAAATGGCTCACAATCCTACCAGAACTTCTACATAAATATAACAACTCGGTCCATTCCACAATCAACATGAAACCCTCTGAGGTAACTTCATCTGATGAGCAAAAATTGATCAGTACTGTTTATTATCCTAGATACCAGCCAACAACAAGAAAAGCCAAATACAAGGTTGGTGATCAAGTAAGAATCAGCAAATATAAGCACTTATTCAAAAGAGGCTTTACAAGAAACTGGAGCACTGAATTATTTACAGTGGTTCAAATTAAACCTGGGACCCTTAACACATATATAATAAAAGATCACCGAGGAGAAATTCTCAAAGGCAGGTTTTATGAAGAAGAACTCAACAAAACTAAGCAGCCTGACACATATCTCATAGAAAAAATCATCCGCAGAAAAGGCAACAAGATACTGGTGAAATGGCTAGGTCTCCCAGAACACAGCTGGATCGAGGCAAACAAAGTGATACTATGAACACCTGGGATGTTATAAAGAGGCTGCCAGAACCTGAACAGCAGATTAAGAGAAATGGCAAGTTGCTGCCTGATAATATTAGATGTCTTATTGTTGGGCCATCGGCTTGTGGTAAAACTACACTAATGATTGATAATTTTTTATTGGCACCCAACTGGTTAGACTGGAAAAACAGGCACTTGTATGTTTTCTCTAAGAGCTTGGAACAAATAAAATATCAGCAGCTGATGAAGCTATATGATGGACTGGATATTGCCACTTTTGAATCAGATGTTAAGCCACTCCATGAATGCCTTGATAACTCTGTTGTTGTGTTTGATGACATTATACTGGATAATCAAAACAAGGTTAGAAATTTTTTTACACAGGGCCGACACAAAAACATTGATTGCTTCTACCTGGCACAGACTTTTTCTAAAATACCGAACGAGCTGATCCGAGACAACAGCAATTTTATATGTGTGTTTCATCAAGATCATACCAACCTCAAACACATACATGATGAATATGTAGGTGGTGACTTGAGCTACAATGATTTTTCCAAGTTTTGCAGTAGGTGCTGGAATCAGGACAGTTATGGGTTTGTCACAATTGATATGACAAGAAAACCCAATAATGGTAAATACAGAAATAAAATCAACAATTTTCTAGACATTGAGACATATATAAATAACCATGAAAAGGCCAATCATTGATGATCTTAAATTAAGAGATTATCTTGTAAAAAGGTTTAAGGGATGGAAATCAGAGAACCGAGGAATCTATGAACAACACAAGCAAACAGAACAGCCTATTATTGATGCTATTAGTGAATTAGGTAAAAATATCAAAACTGTTACAGAGCAAAATCAAAATTTGATCACAGAGCTTGTACCTGTAGCTGCTAGGAACATATTAGATTATCCAATCACCCCACTTTCTAGTATTCATACACCTAGTCCTGTTGCTCCTCGAAGAATTGAAGCTACTCAGGATCCTATTGAATTGGGTCTTCTTGCTCAAAAATATTTAAGCACACCCAAAGACAACAAAGATGAGGTCTTTGGCTTATATGCTGACACAGAGCGTGATGGTAGCATCATACATAGAATTGGCAATTTCAGAGTAACATTTATGGGAGATGATATAATTGTATATTCAGAATCTCATCTTGGAGAAAGAGGTGGTTTTGTTAAATATCCCGGCACACCTGGATTGTGGGAACTGATGACTAGGAAAAGGCCTGGCAGCTATACAGATCAAGATTATGAGCATTACAAAGAAATATTAATAAAATCAGATGCTCTATACCAGAACAATGATCCCACACAAAAAAGAGTCAAGTCTAGCAGTGGAGCAAAATACAACAACTTAATCAAGCCCATATGGTCACAGATCAAGACAGGTAGTGGAATCAAACAATACAACACCCTGCCTAAAGAATTTGTCTGGGTTGATGATGTCAGGAAACTTGTAGATAGGTTGCTGGTCATAGCTGGGGAAGAAAATGCTGGCAACCACAATTTTTACAATGAAAAGGTTGGAATTATGGACATGATAAGCACCAAATTGTCTAATTTTATAGTGAATGACACTAAGGGGATTGGATATCTTATAAAAATTATTAATACTCTACCACCTAAATTTTGGAATGTCTCTGAGGGTCGGGGGCTGGTTAATGACATCATAAACAAGCTGCCATTTGAACTACATATTCCAGGCTATCAGTATTTTGGTCCAGGCACAAAATTGGACCATAGATTAAACAGAGGTGATCCTGGTGTTAATCCCCTAGATGCTGCTTGTAGAGACCATGACATAGCATACAACACACATTCTGATCTTGACAAGAGACATGTTGCAGACAAGAAATTAGAAGAGGCTGCATTTGGTAGATTTGTAAGCAAGGATGCTTCTTTAAGTGAGAGAATAGCAGCATTGGGGACCACCATAGCTATGAACACCAAACAAAAACTGGGGTGCGGGCTGTGAATATGTATATAATAAACCTAGGATGAAGGCCAAGGGTGTTATGTATCAGATACCTTATGCAGGTCTTAAATCTCTTAAAACTATTGATAGTCTTTTAACCAAAAAGCAGCGCAAGAAAAAAAATTCTTGTCTTGCCAAGGGCCATGGTATGAAATTGTTGCTTAGTACCCCCAATTAAAAAAATTACAGCAATCTAGAAAAAAATCACATGTGGGTGGATTTATATTTACTATCCCGGCCATCTTAGCAGCACTTGGGGCTGTGGGGAGCTTGGCTGGGGGATCAGCTGCCATAGCAAAAACAGTAATAGATGCCAAGAAGAATAAGGCAGAATTAGATGAATTGAAGCGCCATAATCTGGCTATGGAGAAACAAGGCAAAGGTGTTAAGAGAGCCATGAATAAGTTTAAAAAAAAACAAGAGCCGCTTACAAACCAAGATATTGAAGCTTTAATCAAGCCACTGGGCATCAAACATTTTAGAGGTGTGTACATGTCCGATTCTTTACCAGAACAAGCACTCAACAAAGAGTGTGGCATAGTTAATTTGGATAAGTACAAAAATCAGGGCACTCACTGGATCTGTTATCTTAAATATTTAAAAGATGAGGCATTTGTGTTTGATTCATTTGGAGGTGTTCCACCTGAAAATTTAGTAAAATATCTAAAATCAACTAATCTTTATTACAATAATGCCCGTGTTCAAAATTTCAAAGATGTTAATTGTGGATATCTGTGTTTATCTGTTCTTAGATATCTTTCTGAAATAAATAAACCATCAATTGAAGATTTTCAAAAAGCCCTGTGGTATTTAAAACATCATGGGGGTATTCCATCTCACCAGCCAAAATTCAATATTGAAACTTAGATTACATGATGATATAGTGTATCCCAAAACAATAGCTCTCAGAGCATTTTATGGCATGTACTTGATCCCTAATATTACACACCACAACAACACAATTGCAGTTGGTGATCAAAAAATTGTCATTACTCCAGGGCAATATAATCTATCTACTCTAAATGCTCAGTTACCCAGAGGTATAGTATTAACTCAAAATTCTGTCACTCACAGAGTAGAGATTGTGTCTGCTACAGAGACAGTGGATCTGGGTACTATAGGAGAGCTGTTAGGCTTTGAGAACAACACAAAACTTGAACCAGCCATCAAACACACTGCTATTAATATACCTAAATTCTTAGCCATAGAAACTCTAAATATTCACTGTAATGTGGCCGAGGGTATGATCACCAAATCAAATGGCATAGGCACTCACAAACAAACTGGCATCATTGCAACATTCAAACCTAACTCTGAATTTATGGAGCCCATCATCTACACTCCATCACCAACATTATATTTTCCTGTGTGCCATAATAGAATAGATAACATTGAGTTGATGGTCACTAATGAAAAAGAAGAATTAGTTGATTTTGCTGGAGCCACAACAACTGCTATCATAGAGATTAATATTTAAATAAAAATACATACAAAAAAAATGGAAAATATTGAGAGTTATGAGCTGCAATCATTCCCCCCAAACAGGAGGACCTTTGCAAATTTAAATCAACCCAACACAGAGATTGAGGTTGATCTTGATGTAGGGGATGGCTTTATACACCCCCACAGAGCAGATCTATACATCAAATTTGATGTTGTAAAGCTCGATGGTACAGATTATCCGGCAAATTCAAACATAAGATTGGTAGATAATTTTGTGCCACATCTGTTCTCTGAAATTGAGATCAGAAAACATGGTGTTGTTAAAAACAGAGTAGATTACCCCGGAATTACCTCTACAGCTTTGGCCACACTAAAATTATCCAAAACCGAGGCTTCTTACTACAAAATAGGTGGATTTGAGGCTGGTGATAAAATATTATCTAAAAGCCACACTGTACTATTTCCCATGCGCCTGTTGCCAGGATTCTTCTCAGATTACAAAGACATTATGTGGAAGGGTGGTTTAAGAATCACATTTAGAAGAGCTGCCAATGATAATAATGCTTTGATGAGGTACAGTACATTAAACTCTACAGGGGAAGCTCTGCCTAATACCCTACCTGATGAGGGCAAATGCATTATTCAGACTATGGAGCTAAGAATCCCGGTTGTTGAATATGAGGCCAGTTATGCTCTTAAATACAAAGCACATATCCTAAAAAATCCACAGATTCCTTTACAATTTTATACATAACAATGTGTACAGAAGCCTGCCACTGGTACCTATTATGAGTTTGATGCTACAAATTCATTCTCCAGTATACAATATGACATGCCAGATGTTGTGGTGGTACTGTTTCAGACTGGAAGAAACAATAATCAGGAAAAATATTCAAGTAAGTTTGATAGCTGCAACATCAAGAACATATATCTTAAAAATGGCAGAAATGAGGTGTTTCCTAGAGAAAATTATAATTTAGACATGTCCAAGGATGATTTTCTTAAATTATATGAGGCATTTACAGCATACAAAAGGGACACAACCGGGAATACAGACATGTATTACACACCAGATGAATTCAAAGCACAGAGACCCATGTTTGTCATCAACACTTCAAAAAGGAAACAAGTTGTGGTTAATGACAGGACAAACATTAAAATTATCTGTGAATTCCATGATACACTCCCTGATGATATCATATGTAGTGTTATTCTTATAGGTGAAAAATCATATATTTATGATGTAAGAAATGAGAGAGTCACAGAGCAATTCTAGAAGGCCTCTGCATATTATATTGTCTTAGTATTAGATATATGAGTTGAGCCTGGTGTCCAATTAAACTTAAACCGGAAGTAAATATGTGTGGGTGGGGGTGGGTGGCTTTTTGGCTTAGTTTTAAGTGTAGCCAAAAAGAATATCAAGAGGGGCATATTTTTAACAAGCTTATGGACAACAATCTCACAGATGTAGCTTTTGTAAGTGTAGGCAAATCAATCTGAGAGGGCTCATCATTTCACGGGAAATTCCCGAGGGCATTTTTACAAAAATCTTGGATTAGACAGAGTACCACACTTGAGCAATAAGCTCATATGCACATCTTGAGTTAGTTTTAAGTGTAGCCAAATCTGCCTGAGGGGGGCTCATCATTTCTGGGGTTTATAATAGCATCAATTACACTACTCAAATCCATACACAAACCTCTTCTGGCATTCGTTTTGCAGAATGGCCTTGAGGATTAAAGATCGCCCACTTCCTGGTTCAACTAGAGGCAATTCAGGTGCCTTATCAAAGCTGACCTGGAGCACGCAGGGTTTCTAACCCACTCCGCCGTGAGGTCTACTATCACCTTTGCCGTTGTCCGTACCTATTCCCGGGACGGCGTAGGATCCGGCGCGGAGATCGTCTTTATGGTAGTGGCCCTCTGTTGGCGCGTTTACCTACGAAGGCAACAATAAAAGCCCTCCTCCCCGAAGCAGCCAACAGGGAAACAGGATTTTGTCAAAATAACCGTTCTGCGCTGTGATTTCACACCGGTTGGTATGACGGCCGGATTCTATAGGTCCTTTCCACTCTTACGGCGGCCGGTCCTAGTTCTGGCAAGGGAAGTGGGAAGCGGGGATAACGCCGCAGTCCAACCAGACAACAGCAGTGGCGCCGAGAAACACGACGCGGCGGGAAGAAGTACTACGTGAACCTCGTTCTACTGGCTGCTGCGTTTCTTATCGTGCTGGACTGGTAGCTTCCCCGCTCTCCACTTCCCTTGCCAGCATTAGGATCGTCGCCGTAAGAGTGGAAAAGACCTTTAGTCTAAGGCGACCTCGTAAATATCTGGACCAGAACAGCCCTTCGAGACTTGCCGAGACGAAGCCGAGAACGAGACTGACCTCAGTAAAATCGATACAAGACTTAGGGTTCTAGACTTTTTGTCTCGTTCGAGAATTTGGTATGATAGTTGGAGAACATACGAAAACCAAATTTTCTTTACTATGTGACTTCTTCTGACATACCAAACTAATATCAACCTGATTCTTTTGATTCACAAATTATGCAATAGATTCAACATTCATGGTAACTTTCTTAACTTGCTCGCAGATTACCTAAGCGATCGCCAACAACGTGCAGTCCTTCCAGGAACTCTATCTAACTTCCATCCTGTCCTTCTCTGGAGTACCACAGGCCAGTGTTCTAGGGCCCCTCTTGTTCATATTATTCGTCGATGACCTTGCCGACCATCTCACAGCTGTCTTCCACGTAGTACACCCTGGACTGCATTTTGCACACAAACGAGGCTCTGGCGACTGGTCCTATGGCCAGTATAATTCTGTGTGTTGTCCTGTTTTTTGTCCTTATGTGTGCTGAGTGCCCGTTTACAGCCTCAGCTTTTAACAGAAGTCAGAATATTTTAAGATTTTAGTTATGCAACGTTAGAGTTGTTATTTGTAACTATAAGGGGCTGGACCCCGTATAATGTAACGGGTGCAAAATAGCCTAAGTGCTGACGCACCCAAAATTTTAAAATCAAATTCAAAATTCATCTCACAGCTGCCTCTAGTAATTACCTACTCATCTTCTCCAGAATGACATAACAACGTTTATTTCATGGTGCCTGACATGGAAACTTACATTAAATCCTGAAAAATGTAGTACTCTCACCATCTCTCTCAAAAAGAACCTGTTAAAGTCATCTTACTCCATCTTTGGCAATAACATCAAAGCAGTATCCTCTCACAAAGACCTAGTCATTGTTTTCGACCAAAAACTCACATTTGAAGAACATATTACAGGCATGCCAAAAAAGGCTATGCGTCTCTTAGGTTTACTGTATCGTTTCACCGAAATTAGTGACATTCTCTGCCCTCACCTTATCTGCAAAATCAAGGTCTTCTAGTCTGTTATTCGATCTCCATTGGATACAACGTCTTGTCCCTCCTATTAAATATCGCATCACTGCATCTATCACAAGCAGGAACATTGTGGGTGATAATATACAACCTTGCCTCTTTTCAGACTGCACATCTATTGGATCAGATACACGGCCTTCAAGTATCTCTACATGTTTAATCACGATACGTTTCTCGGATAAGATGCAGATGATTTGTGCTTCTTGTCTGAAGCACATGGTGATATGCAAACAAAACTAGCAGATTTGATAGAAAGTGCAAAAAAGTAGGACTTGTGATTAACTCCAAGAAGACCAAGGCACTGAGGATGAACTCCAAAAAATATACCTGTTTAGTATCGGTGAAGAGATTATTGAAAATGTGGATAGCTTTACGAACCTGGGCAGTGTGGTGGCAAAAGACGGAGGGGCTGCACAGGAAATGGCACCTTTGTGTAGCTCTATCCAGTATGGAAATACAATAAAATATCTATGAAGACCAAACTTCGTATTTTTCGAAGTAATGTTAAGTTTGTACTGTTATATGGGTCTGAGACATGAAAGGTAACAAAAATGATCACCTCTAAACTACAGACCTTCATCAATCACTGCCTGAGGAAAAAAAAAATAATATATTTTGGCCAGAAGTGATTCAAAACCAAGAACTTTGGAGAAAATCTGGAGAAACCGAGGTGTCCATACAGATAAAGCAGCGAAAATGGAATTGGATAGGGCATACGTTGAGGAAGGAAAATGGGGATGTCGAGAGAGAGCCTTCTTCCTGGAAGAAGGAAAAGAGGGAGGCCTAGACAGACGTGGCGAAGACCTGTTCACGCTGAGGCCTTGGAGGAAGGAAAGAGCTGGAATGCAGTGAAGAGAATTTCCGTCAGTAGGACCAGGTGGAGATGCTTTGTTGATGCCCTATGTTCCACAGGGAACAACAAGAATTAAGTCAGCCCACCATCTTATACTTCAAGTCGTTTACTTCCCCAATAATAGAAGAGTGCTCTCCAGTCTGGTCCATGGCATGTCCCACTCAGCTCTCTAGAATCGATTCTGTCCTTCACATTTTCCTGGCTACAGTTCGTTACAGGGCTCCTTCATTACGCAATTTTTCAACACCACATCTTCTGTCCTATATACACTTACAGACTCCCTATCAGCGCCCTTTACTGAATGACTTAAATTATTTATAGAAAATTGGAAATAGCAAAATCCGTTGCAACACGCTCATCCAGGAATTCCACTTTCGAGTACCCATGCGCACAACAGGTAACACAGATCTATTTTACACAGAAAAGCCTAGACTAACTAACTAACTAACTCTCTAGCCTCCTTAAACCCGAAGGTTCATGGCTGCAGCAACACAGGCCTTCCATCTGTCCCTATCTTGAACAAGATCTATATACTCTTTTCCATCCATACCGATTTCCCTTAGGTCCATCTCAACGTTGTCCCTCCATCTTCGTCTTGGCCTTCCTACACGTCTCTTACCATCAGGTTTCCCAACAAGAATCCTGTAAACTTCTCTTTCCTCTCCCAATCGTGCCACATGGCCTGCCCACCTAAGTCTTCTTGATTTAATTATTCTAATAATATCTGGACATGAATACAAATTATGTAGTTCTAAATTATGTAACCTTCTCCACTCACCTGTCTCCTCATCCCTTTTAGGTCCAAAGATTTTCCTAAGGATCTTATTTTCAAACACTCTCAATTTATGTTCCTCTTTCAATGTAAGGGACCAAGTTTCACATCCATATAATACTACAGGCAAAATTACTGTTCTGTATATTTTAACTTTTAGTTTCTTAGATATTAAACGAGAAGACAAACGTTTATGAAGAGAGAAGTAACATGCATTTCCTGAATTAAGCCTACTTTTTATTTCCTCTTTAATATAATTTTCATTTGTTAATATTACTCCTAAGTATTTGAATTTGGAAACTGGTTCAAACGAGTTGTTATCAATAATTAGATTTTGATCATTACCTAACACTTGGTTTCGGCCTGTAAGCATATATTTAGTTTTCTCTTTGTTAACTTCCAAACCTATCTCTTTAGCAGTTTTGAAAAATATTTTAGCATTATTCTTTATTGTAATCACATCATCCTCCAGTAAGTCTACATCATCTGCATATGCTAACAACTGAGTCACACCATTTAATTTTAGTTCTTCTTTAGTTTCTTTTACCTTCCTTACAGCATATTCTAAGGCAAAATTAAAGAGCAATGGAGATAATGCATCTCCTTGTTTTAACCCATCGTGAATTGTAAATTTGTCAGACATATTAATACCCACACGAATTTTACTTTCTGTTTCACTGGTGCATATTTTTATCATACTAACAAGCTTCTTAGGTATTCCAAACTCGACTAATATATTATATAATTTATCTCTTTTGACCGAATCATATGCTTTTTTTAAATCAATGAATAGCTGATGGACATTTTGATTATACTCCAACTTTTTTTTCAAGTGTCTGTCTGATGTGAAAAATTTGATCTGTTACGTTTAAATCCACATTGATAATCACCTATAATTTCATTAGCATATGGTGTTAGTCTTGTTAAAAGAATGTTAGACAATATTTTGAATGTTGTTGAGAGTAGAGAAATTCCATGGTAGTTATTGCAGTTAATTTTATCACCTTTTTTAAACACAGGAACAATTATGGATTCTTTCCACTGTTGAGGGATTTCTTCTTTATTCCATATTAAACAAATTAATTTATGAATTTGAAATTAACTCAGCTGGTATTAAATCAATGCCAGGTGCTTTGTTATTCTTTAGCCTTTTAATAGCATCTTTAACTTCAGTCAAGTTAAGTTCTGGAACTAAAGGTTCTGCTGTGTGTACTTCATTTACTTCTGATTGATCTCCTACATGGACATTTAAAAGGTCATTAAAGTAGTTCTTCCATCTATTTAGAATATCGCTTGGGTCAGCTAGAAAATCATCGTCTTTATCTTTTATCAAGCTTACTTTAGGTTGCCACCCCTTTCTAAATTCATTTACACCTTTATATAAATCTCGGATATTTTTATTTTTGCTGTTTGTTTCAATTTCGTTAATTTTGCTTTTCAAGTAATCTCTTTTTTTACTTCTACACGTGCGGTTAACTACTCGCTTTATTCTATTATAATTGCTTAGATTTGTATCATCAGAGTTATTTAACCACCTAAGTCTAGCCTGATCTCTTATTTCTATTACATTATGACATTCATTATCAAACCATGGCTTACTTTTTCTTGGTTTATGGTATCCTATACTTTCTTTAGCTGCTGATTCTATTGCATTACGTGTGCTCCCAATTCTTATTTACGTCTGTCTCATTTATATTTTCATCATCATTTAAATCCTGCAAAACATCAAATCTATTTGACAGTTTAATTTGGTAATCTTTCTTAATTCTTTCATCAGTAAACTTTCCTGTATCAAATTTTATAACTTTTAGATTTCGTTGCTTATGATTTATCACTGAGAGTCTTTCTCTTAATTTAGCAATTACTAAGTAATGGTCACTGGCACAGTCAGCACCTGTATGTGAACGAATGTCAATTATACTAGTATGTCTTCTCTTATCAATGAGAATATGATCTATCTGATTATCAGTTTTACCATCTGGAGAAGACCAGGTATATTTATGGATATCTTTATGTTTAAAAGTGGTACTTTTCACAATTAAATTCTTTGAGGTTGCAAACGTAATCAATCTTATACCATTATCATTACTTAATTCATGAAGACTTTCTTTACCAATCGTGGGTTTAAATGTATCTTCTTTGCCAATCTGTGCATTACAGTCACCTAACAGAATTTTCATATCATACTGAGAACATTTATCAAAGACCTGTTCCAACTCTGTATAAAAATCATCTTTAGTATTATCATCTTTATCTTCCGTTGGTGCATGTATGTTTATTAAAATTATTTTACACCACCTACCCTGTAAAACTGCATATGATATTCTATCATTATTGAAATTGAAATTGAGTTTAACATTTTGGGTGCGTCAGCACTTAGGCTATTTTGCACCCGTCACATTATACGGGGTCCAGCCCCTTATCGTTACAAATCGCAACTCTAATGTTGCAGAACTAAAATCATAAAATATTAAAATGTTCTGACTTGCGTTAAAAGCTGAGGCTACAAAGGGGCACTCAGCACACATAAGGACAAAAGAACAGGACAATACAAACAAAATTATACTGGCCATAGGGTCAGTCGCCAGAGCCTCGTTAGTCTTCAGTCCAGGGTGTACTAACGTGGAAATGAGGTTGACATTTGGGTGTACTACGTGGAAGGTCACCCCTTACACCCCATATCCTATCATTAATATATTCTACTGTTTTAAGAGCCGAGATAATTCTATTATTTATGAAAAAGCCTGTTCCAAAATTATGATTTTCAGTACCACCATAGAAAAAAGTATAATTTTTAGTTTTACAATTCCCTTCTCCTGGCCACCTAACTTCCTGGACAGCTACTACATTTAATTTATACTTAACTATCTCATTAACTGTACACTGAAATGCTCCAGACCCGTAAAGGCTCAGTACATTCCAGGTGCCTAATTTAATATCCTTATTCCTAATGTAGATCTTATCCTTAGTCCAGGGACCTCCCAAAGTAGTCCCCACCCGGAGATCCGAGACTAGAAATTAAAAAAAGATCGCTCCTTCAGAGACTTCCCACCCAATATAACGACCTCCCATCAAGTGCTGATGTATTTACCACAGAGTACGCCTTTCGGTCTAGTATCAGAACATATGTTGTTGAATTATTTATGTTAATCCTTTGTGTTATTTTGTTATTTTCATCGTTGATGATTTCAGTGTAAAATGGCTACGTGCTGTATCTGAAATTCTCTCAATAAATAAATAGATTATTTATAGATAAGTAACATATAGGGGGTGCAAAATTAGGTATACAGTTACACACCATTACCAAGTAACAACTGTATATCTAGTTTTACACCCCTCCCTGTATTTTGTTTATAACCCATTGTATCATATATGATACATACGGTCTGCAATTTTTTCTACTGTCACCTATCGGAGACGCCCAGAAGGACAAAAAATTACTGACACGCTGCACGGAATGTTCAGAATGAGATATAACAGGCGCTTTTCAGTTCTGCTTTGAAATAAGCGTGTAATAAATTGCAGAGCGTATGTAGTACAAGGGGTCTGAAGAGGTTAATTACAAAGTGAATCCATTAGTGTCAATTGTGACCCTGTGATGCGTGGTTGCACATATTCAAGATTCATAGCCCTGAAACAAAGCGTCTAACAGAAAGTACTTTATTAAGAAAAGTTGTTTCTCTTAATGACTTCTATATAACGTGAAACTGTGTACGATGACACTCTGTGTTTACGTATTGTTTGTATGTAATAAATATTTCGAGGCACGAGACAAGGCCGAGATTTGCCCTTCGAGATCGAGACGAGAACACAGCTGATGTGTCTAAATCGAGACTGAAAAAGAGAGAGCCATTTACGATTCGAGACGAGACCGAGACTTTTAAATCTCGTCCCGTCTCGTCTCGATAAGATTTCTTTATAGATTACGCCTCCGGTTAGAACTTTTTCCAAGGTGGAGCGACGTTTCATGAGGGTGCCCCCTCCCCCTCACCCATCAACGCGTTGTGCTGTATTGGAGCATTCTTGTTCGTGAATGCAATTATTACAAATATTTTGTATGAACTTTTTCTTAGTGTTAAAAAATTCGGCATATAAATTTCCTGCATTTTGTAAAAAAAAGGAAAGAAACAAAAAAAGAAAATAAATATTATAAAAATTAAAGCGAAATACGCTAAAGAAAAGCTTGTCTATGGTTTTACAACAAAAACGAAGCTTGTAAACGAGCAACGAAATGATGCTAAAAATCGTTTTCAACTAAAAACATTAAAAAGGATTTAGTTTACCAAAAATCATTTAGACACAATTACTGGAAGAGTAAGTAGATTTCTGGAATAACCATTTTAATCAAATTTATTCAATCAATTTTTCTTAGTTTCGTAGGTATTCTCGTTATTTTTATATGTGTTAAAACTTTAATTTGATAATTTTGGTGCCCCCAGAAGACGGCTCCCAGCGCGGTTCCAGTTCTTCACTAAATTTATTTACGACTAATTTTGCAATGACTTTTAACAATTCGTTTTGAATAGAAGTGAGGAAATATTTTGCATTTTGTCTACCTTCTTCTTCTCAAGACAGGGGTTGGTTTTTGAAAAGAGGTCAAGCAATTAAAGGAAATTTTCTTAATTAGAACTTTGGTCGTATTCGTGATGCCCTGTTCCCTGAACAGCAGTGTATCATAATATGTCTATATTTGTGCTAAATATTCTATTTTCGTTTACTTGAGCCGCATGCACTTCACTTACTAGACTACAAACTGACACTTCTTTACCTTGTTCTTTCATTTTAATGTAGGACTCCCACGATATCTAAGCAGCTTTATGAGCCTGATTGCTGTCATGTTTTCGAAAACCAGAATCTTTATCCAGAGCTCGTTTCCAATTATTAAAGCCAATTTTGTGAATGTGACTATCCCATGCTTGCTTTCCGTACAAAGAATCTAAATGGGAAACAAAAGGCTGAATCAGCTTGAACGCTGTATTATAATCATTTAAAAGACTGATACCGATCAGCTTTGAAACTTCTCTTTGTATTGCCAAATGTTTTCTGATGAAAATTCATTAATACAGGCTGTTGTGGAAATTAATTTGGAGTTGCGGCAATATTACTGGGAAGAGAGTTTGAAATAGCAGAATCACTTACCGATACGTTCCCTTCGATCGTGTCTTCTGAATCACTTTCAACTTCAACTTCAACTGGTGAAATGTCTTCAAATTCCTCTACACTGAAGATCCAAATGTGAAATTGTAATGAGGTTTTAAAATCTGAAATGTTTAATGAAACCTTTTTAAAATCATTTTACGATATTATTTTACGCCACATTTCTTACTATATATGATTTGGAAAACAAAAATGTGACATTAACACTACCCTGAAATAAAATTAATCACAAGGATGAACATTTTTTGGCGATCATGCTTAAATCGATGGTGCTGATTCCAAAATTGATCACTTTTTCTTGGGGGGAATTATTTCACCAACAACTTACTCGAAAACGCCTCACGGTTGTGATTAAGCTTCATGTAATCAAACGCAAGTGGCCTTAAGAAACAGTCTGGGAGATCAAAGATCTAATCTTTGTTTGGGATGGTAAATTGTGAAGGATTCTATTGTTGTAATAGAAGCTGAAATTTGCGGTCCTGTTCTGCAGACAAGTATGTATGAAGAGTGGAATATATTGATTGATTGATTGATTTGGTGTTTTAAGTTCGCTTTATACACAGTAAGGCTAATCGGGACTGGACCTGCAGTTTAAAGTGGGATCCGAACCACTATGTGCCTCCACCGGGTATCGAACCCGGGACCCCTTGATTACAAGGCAACGACGCAACCACTACCACTGCGCCATCGGGGAGGCCCCGAAAAGTGGAATATAGTATTGCGGTCAATATCATCTATGGAGCGCTCCTGTTTCGCTGGAAATACAGATCCCCATGCTGTGTCACTGACTCCAGAAGACTCTATAATATAAAAATATAATGTAATCTAGTTTTTATTATATTCTTATCAGAATAACTCGATACCCTTCCGCACCGAGTGGTCTGAGCGAGCCTTATCGCAACAATTGCTTGTACGTACAGTCAGTAATAAACCACCTTGAAACTCATACTGAAATTCCTACACCTTACACCTTATGCTAAAAAACGGCCTAACACAGCCAGAGACTACAGTTTATACTTCGCTTCATTACTAAAAACTATTCAATGTTTTCAATGCAGTAGCTCGAAAACCTCAAAGCAAGACCTCAAAAACGAAAATCTACATTGCGCAAAAATATAACAGCCTAGATATATTTATAGCTGCGTTCTTGCACATCTATTGGATAAAATGAAGGTATTCTACAGTACATTTCCTAATCGTATACGAAAAGCACTTTGACCGTATGATTTGTTGTATTTATTACATGTATGAGTTAATTACATAGTTGTGTGTTTGACATTACATAATAAAAAAAATCGAGCACGATAGATTGATCATTCGATAGATAGATCATACCAATCCATATTGAAATTGAAAACTCTTTCTCATTGCAGCAAATGCAAACTGAAAATTTTGTTCACAATTTCCATAGGAATGTTGCAATTTTAACAGTTCATCGTCTTGTAAAAATAATTTTTTAACGCTCTTAATATCTTACGCTACTGACGATGATAAAATTAAATTGCTCAGAAAAGATTACGTACGAGTTCGCTTCTGTGTTAAAAACAATTAAGCATCACCAATATATATCTGATGCACCGGGCTCTCTAGGTGAAAACTCAGACTGTCCTAAATCTACTGCATTAGATTTTAGTTAGTCACAGATGTTGATTCAGCCAGCAATTGTTATCCTTATGATTAGTTCACTGTGTTATTTGGACGTCTGTATATCATGTTGAATGCAAATGTTAGTCAGGAGAAACATGTTGTTGTAGAATAATAAAAACACTCCCTAAAATTCATATAATTTTCGTAAACAGGCCTGGTAATGGTAAAAATGAAGCGGCAATGCATGATGTACGATGCTTACAACATTTAATTAGATATAGACAGTGTTGGAATTGAACATCATTTACATGTGACAGGGTAATAATAATAATAATAATAATAATAATAATAATAATAATAATAATAACAATATCAACATGCAATAAAATAAACTAATATTTTATTATTGTAGGATTATAATATAATTTAATTACTATTGCTTTTCTAGTATCCAATATTATATCAACGCCCTGATCTCTCTACAAAGTTTTCTTGCTGCGCCCATGGATGATTAGATGAAATTAAAGAAGCAACCATGCCTAGTCTGGGACTCAAGCCTGGATCCGATGCAGCTAACTGATTATTTTCTTCGCGGCTGCGATTTGAGGGGACGGAGGAGTGCAAAGAATTCGAAAGGAATTCCCCGCGGTCTTGCAGCGTAGGTGTGAAAGTTGAGGCGGTGCAGAACGAGGCATCCAAGCATTGTTCGGCTTTGGCATTTCAGATATCCGGCCGCACGTATGAGGAACTCATCAAAGTTATTTTGGTTCACATAATAACGATCGGTTCTCGTGCTTGTGAAGAAACGTGCTAAAATAGACCTTGAAGAAAGCACATTCCTTCAGCAACCGATTCGTTTCGTAAGGCACAAGTAGTCCTGATAAGCCAATCCTTCACGCAGGAATTTACACGTCATAATTTCACCTTGAACGATTTTTTTTAAAGAAAGTCTTCTTAACGGCAGCAAACGATAAAATGAAATACAATGGACGTGCGGGAATTCATTTTATGCGTCTAATTGCATTAAATGCTAAGATTTCACGCAAACAATACGAACTCTTGAAAACGTAACAAATAAAAACGTTCAATTTTGTGAGAAGTGCATTAACCCAATCTCAAGGTCAGCCCCCTGAAGTTACGTCTGGAAAACGACCTTGCCTGAACGTTAATTTGCACGCAAGGAAGGAATTTTTGAAACCTGGAAACGGCTGTGTCGCCATCTGTTGGTATCCACGTTAACAACGTTCCCAAGAGAGTCTTCGTCGCAATCAGAAGCGTACGCAGCTGCCATCTATTATCTACCGTAGTAAACGTTTCGCTATCGTTCGGGCGTTGACCAGCTTCAATATTTTTGCATAAATAACGTCCTCTTTCTACCAATGGGAAGGTGTGGATGAATGATGATTAGGTAAGTCTAGTCTGATCTAATTTTGAAGACATTATTAAAATTTGGTGGCCGAGCATGTTAAGTGGTCGACTTTCTTTTTTGCAACCCAAGTTTCCGGATTCAAATCGCGGCCTTGGATTAAATTATTTGTGAGTATAAAGTTTATCCTATACACGCATAAGACAATACCCAAGCACTCTACCTTTCTATTGCAACTCCACACGGAATATTAAAGACGGACCTGTTTTGGAAAGCAGAGCGGATCAAGCACCCCAATTGCGGAAGCAAACTAATGAATCCCGATTCACATTACCGAATTAATAAATATTATCCTATCCTACCAAATACTTACATACTCGCCATATTCCTACCAGCACAAACATTTTCCCTAGCAACATTTACATTTCCATTGTTCTAGATCCCAGAATGGTTTGTTCTAATCCCACAAGTTCAATAATAAAAGAAAACATATATATCATAAATCAATACAACAACCATATCACAATATTCATAAATTTCATCATATCATCACTCATCCCCATCTTTGCAATTAGCCACCCACTCCCAAAGCCGGGACATAAGGGTGAATGGTGGGAGTGTCTACGTTACTATGAGTATCCCACTGAAAGTCGATTTCAAACATGGGGGGAGGGGTTCTCAAAAATCACGCGTAGAAGGGCCAGCAGAGGGCGGTACCCGGGGGGCTTGGCAATCATTTTCAAACAAAAATGGAAAAAGTTTATAAAACAGATATGTATAGATAAGGAGGGAATCCTGGGAATCCATTTTGCAGCGGGGTCCCTGAACTTAATCGTGCTGGCAGTTTACAGACAACCCCCAAGCTCCAAGTTCTATTCAGAGCAACATTTTGACAATTTAGGGGCAACTATTCAACAACTGACGGAAGAACATCCTGGGGCCAATTTCTTGGTGACTGGTGACCTAAACGCCAGAATTGGGGAAGAGGAGGTATCCTGGGACGTCTATGGGGGGCAAGATAGTGACCAAACGACTCATGACGGCATGTACTTAGGTCAACCTAGACAAAGCAGGGATAAAATAGTAAACGCGGGAGGGAGGCAACTCCTAGAACTATGCGGGTTACATAAGCTCCAAATATTAAATGGGAAATTTTTCACAGACTGTCCGGGGCACTTCACATACGTGGGGGCGGGGGGTAGTAGTACTATTGATTATGCTATTGGCTCCCTCGAACTGTTACAAAGAATTAAGGGTTTTCACGTCCAGGCGCAAACGCAATCGCATCATATGCCACTTGAAATCGACGTTCAGTGGGATACTCATAGTAACGTAGACACTCCCAAACTTGCGTTGGAGCCCGAGAAAATATTACGCAAATACGTGTGGACTAAAGAGGGGGAGGAACAATACAAGATAATTATGACCGATGACGTAACAAAAATGTTGCAAGAGCGTTTTAAAACAGCCATCGAGGGAAATAATATACAGGAAGCAGTGGGATTAGGATATCATATTCTCGAAAGGGCCGGAAGTCACATGTTAAAGGGAGAGGGGAAGGGGGGCAAACATGTTAAGGGGGTGTGGTACAACGAGAGATGCAAAATAATGAAGAAAAGGTTGGACCGAGCTTTGAAACTCTACAGAAACACAAATAGCGAAGAGAGCAGAAATAACTACCTCATGGTCAGAAGAGCGTATAACAACATTTTAGAGCAAGAAAAAGAAAAATGGCAAGTTGAAAAATTCGAAGAAATTAGAAAGGCAATCTCGGAGAGGAATATTTCGGCATTATGGGGAGTTCTACGTACATTGAGGGGTCAGAAAAACAACTGGGTGCATATTGAGCCACATATTTGGGAATCTCACTGTCGTTCTTTACTTGGAGGGGAGGGGGAGACATCTCGAACAGAAATTGCACGGGAACGTTACTTCCTAGGGGACTACATACCGATACTTGATGAGGATATACGAGTGGATGAGCTAAGAATGGCGATTGGGAAATTGAAAAAAGGGAAAGCGGCTGGATTGGATAATATCGGAACGGACTTCTTTAAAGCAATTGGGGAAGACATTAATATGTTAGAAAATATCCGTAGACTACTAGATAAGATTTTCAAAGAGGGACATTTCCCGAAGGACTGGGCCACATCAATAATTTGCCCTATATATAAAGGCAAGGGGGATAGGAGCGAAGCGGGCAATTTTAGGGGTATCTCTTTGCTTCCAATATGGAGCAAAATATATACGCATATTTTAAACCGTAGAATACAAAAGTGGTCAGAAATATTTGATAAAATTTCCCCTTTACAAGCAGGATTCAGGAAAGGGCATAGTACCCTAGATAATATATTCATATTGCACACATTAGTACTTGAGCGAATTAAAGAGAAACGAAAAAAGTTGTACGCGTGCTTCATTGATTACGAGAAGGCGTTTGACAAAGTTCACAGGGGTATTTTGTGGGGGAAACTGCAAGAAAAAGGAATGTCGGCGCGCATGATAAGGGCGCTACAAGCTATTTATGAAAACGTACAATTTTGTGTGAGATGCGATGGCCACAGAGTATCATCATTACAACCCTCGCATTCCGGGTTAAAACAAGGATGTATCCTGTCGCCAATTTTATTCTCTCTCTTCATTGATTGGGTGGCGAACGAAGTATCATGGGAGCAGGGCGCAACCCCATCTATAGGGGAGCAAGAGATACCTGTACTCTTGTATGCGGACGATATAGTCATCATGTCGGAGACAATAGAGGGGCTACAAAGGGGACTAAATAGCATATACGAGGGGTGCCAAAAATACAAAATGACAGTTAACATTAAAAAAACTAAAATCATGGCTTTCAAAAATGGGTATACTTTCAGCAAACAAGAAAAATGGAATTACGGGGGGGAAGTAATTGAGCCTGTCAAGCGTTTCACGTACTTAGGAGTAACATTATCTATGACTGGAAGTTGGACGCAACATATACAGACACGAAAAAGCAAAGCAAAGCTCGCAATAGACCAAGTAATACGTACCATAAGTAAAGTACCGCAAATGCCGTTCTCAGTGATTCAGGGTTTGTACAAGTCAATAATAACAGGAACTTTGAACTATGGGGTTGAGCTGTGGGGGGCAAGAGGGGGGAGCACAGTCGCAAGCATTCAAACAGAATACTACAAAAAAGTGTTGTGTGTAAGTAGAAGTACTGCCAATTGTGGGGTACTTAAAGAATTAGGTCTAAGCAAAGAGACAGTACAAGCTAGGATGAGAACTTTAAAGTATTGGCTTCAGCTAGCAAGGGAAGGTAACACGACACATAAGGGTAAATGTTTGATAATGCAAGTAAGAGAAGAAAATACACGGAACTGGGCGAGGGATATAAAAAACATGTTTAACTCTATTGGGATGGGGTGGGTTTGGGAAGCAGGAGGGAGGGTAGATACATCAGTTGAAAATCAAATTAGAGGGAGACTTATGGACATAGACAGGCAAGAAACACTAGCCGACTGTCAGACGAAGACTTCACTAAGAGATCATTTGAAATCAAGGGATTGGGGGAAAGCAAGATACATAAACTTGGTAGGCAAAAAAGAAAGGGGAGGGATAGCATGGTTCAGACTGGGGGGTTGGAAACAAGTAAAAATTAAGAATGAAGCAGGGGAAACTATATGCTCTTTGTGCGGGGAGGGAGAGACGGGCGAGCATCTGCTCTCTGCCTGCCCCTCTACGCGTGATTTACGAGACAAGTGGGTTGAGAACGTAACAGAGAGGGAAATAATGGAAGTGGTAGAAGACAGAAGAGGAATCATAAGTGAGATAGTGCAACGAGTGGGGAGATATTTGTGGGAAGTGAGGGAGCGACGAGGAAAGGCGTTAGCGGTCAGCGATAAGAACGAAGAAACCGCACAAAGTGAACCGAGCGTGTAATACGTGTACTGTGGGTCTAGCAGTGTGCAATGTATATGTGTTTTGTTTTGTTCTGTTCTGTTTTGTTTTCCACATTATTCAACAAAGTAATTCAAATTCAAGTAAGTCTCCAGACAGGAGGCCGAATGAACCGGAGACACAACTTTATTTGCATGTGCAATATTTCGATTGTTAAAATATACTAATTATGTTTAATTTTTTCTTTTGTATCTGATCAACTGCTAAGAGTTATTTGTATACTAACGTAAAGAAGGTACAATATTAATACACGACTTTGAGGGAAGAGAAAGTGTGTGTAATGTAAAATTAATGTAGTGCGTACAGCGTACAGCTCGCACAAGGAAAATGTAAATAAATACAAATACAAATACAAATATTCCATATGCATAAAATTCCAACCCATTCAACCATTCATAAATTAATAGGAAAGACTTGTTCTGGATACTAGAATGAGTCGTGACATTAAATTACAATTAATTATAACATAAAATATATTACACCAAAATTATATATATAACCCTGTTTTTCATTTAATTTTTTTGTAATATATAGGTAACTTTATACCATAAATTAAGAAAATAAAGAGAAGAAAATAAAAAAATGCAGGAAACCGATAAAATTCGAGCAAAAGAACATCCTGGTTTAATTAAAGGCACCAGGATATAAGCTAATTCCCTCGAATGTATGCGGGTGGAGGTGGGCTACTTCAGGGGTTCCCCCATTTTTTTTCTGTCCCTTCATTTCATCTAGTTATCACTCACTAATCCTGGGGTGACATTGGCCGATTTAGCGGGAGGAACACAGTGGCACGTGCCTGTTCCAAATGGGATGACTATGCATTACATTACAACGAAGAACAGATGTTCTAGCAATCCTTTTCTAGATAGTAAAATAATAAAACAACTTTAGCACAAATACATTTTGGGAACTAGATTTACTAGACATTTAAATAAGTCGACACCTGAAATCAAATCTGAGGCTTCTTAGATCCAAGGCAATAACGATAACTAATGGACACAAAGATCAAGCAAGCAAGCATTGTAGGTCAGATGTTTCCCATGTTGGTGACAGTTTCGCTTTAGGAAATGAATTTCTGTAATCACCATTAATACCAAAAACGTAGAACTATACTTCCATATCACAAAAATCTACTTATTCATATCACTGTAAAATCAAAGGGTCGTGGCCATGGGCGTATTTAAGGGGGTCAACGGGTTCAACCCCCCTTTTGGTTAAGTAAAATTACCAGATTACCTGTTCTATCAACTTGTTCATAAAAAAATTCTTCGGACTTATTTTATTCTCCTAAATTAGAGACGTATAGGACGGGATACGGATGAAAAGGAAATTACGTAATTCCACGCACCAGATGGGACTGCAGACCAAATGTCTACAATTTCCTGATAGTTTCGGAATTTCTCTGGAAAATGCTCAGATAATTCCTGACATTTCGCAAATTCTATAATGTTCTGCCCGAAGCAGCTGTTTGTGAACTTGTAGCACGAATATTACCATTTCATTATAAGTTCCCGATATTAAGCATTCATAAAGTTCTAATTTTTTGACAATTTGAAATTTCCGAACTGTTCGATAATCCCGACAGTCGTCAAATTATTTCCCAAAGTCTAGATCGGAATGGGAAACTATCTTTCCTATTTGTTCCTGTTGGAGATGTAACAGCATGTGGGTTAGCTTCAGCTATTACTTCTACTCTCTTTGGGTTGGGTGTGGATTTAGAAAAAATGGTTGGTCAAGGATATGCTGGCGCTGGCGCTGGCGCATGGTAGATTTAAGGGGGTGAGATCGATAATTTCAGAGAAGTGTCCAAAAGCAATTTTTGTGCATTGTTCAGCACATATTTTAGCTCTAGGTGTTGCCCATCATGTGAAAATTATGCGATAAGAAAATACATTGGGACTGTGAAACCAGTTATATTTTTTCCTCGAGTCTTTTAAACATCGCATTGCAAGAAAGCCAAGGAGACACCGTAATATTCTTAAGTTGTTTGACACAAGATGGACAGAACATTATCAAACTAAACTAAGTAGCGTGACTTGTGGAATTGTTATCACTAATTGTAGAAACTTTACAGACTTTACAATTTACCAGTACAAGAGAAACACTTCAGAAAGCTCTTCAGTTTCTTCAGTGTGTAACCTATGGGGAGTTTGAAATATCTCTACTTGTTCTAATCAAATTGTTTTCATGCATTGCATCATTATTTTAGGCACCTTAAAAGGTGGACTGTTCAGTATTGTGAACATGTCAGCATTCTAATAGACATCATAATTATCCTTCCTACCTCTGGCTGGGTCGGCATAGAAGTCAAGCCTCTCCATTTTCTTCTGGTCTTCCACCATTCCTCTCTTTCCATAGTGTTCCAATCTTGTCCTCTTCTCCTAACACTCTCCGTTATCTGCTGTTTCCACCGCAATCTTGGTCTTCCCCTTGGCCTTATTCTCATTTCTTGTTCATTGTAAACTCTTACTGGTAGTCTTTCTGCATCCATCCTCTTCATGTATCCAAACAATCTCATTTGTACCTGATCTATTCTGTCCTGAAGCTTCACCACACCCACTGTCTGTTGGATCTCCTCATTCCTTATTCTATCCCTTCTAGTCTTCCCCAACATAATCCTTAAAAATTTCATCTCCACTGCCTGCATCTTTCTTTTTCTTCCCTTTTCTTCTAATAGAGACATTTAGAAAGAAACTCTAAGAGAGAGTTCTGAGAACTTAAGTGAAATTTATTGTAAAGCAGAGAAACTACTTAGAGACTATGATGAAGAAATAAGAGACGTAGAACACCCAGCCGTCAAATAGGAGGAACAATGCACCAGCTGAGAGCACAAAAGAATATTACAAGGTAAACTTCTGTCGTCCATTTTTGGACCATTGTGTAGTAGAAATGAACTCACGTTTCTCTGAACACAGTCAACACTGTGCAAAATTGCCACAACTTCTTCCAAAAATGTGAAATGGCTATCCCTCATTCATTGGAACAGTGTGTCAAAATAGGTGAATGGGCTGGTTGATAATTTTTACATTTTCAAATCTGAATTACAAATGCGGTCAAAGGAGTGGCACTAAGTAATTGAAGAGACATGTCCTGGATCGGCATTATAGGCAGTAGAAAATTGTGATATGCTTTTTTACCTAATACACAAAATATTTGTGATCTTGGCTACACTGCAACAGTTTCAACTGCAACAGCCGAGAGGATGTTTTCAACATTGGAGAAGTTGAAATCGTGTCTTAGAATTCAACGGTAGATTCTCGAGTAATGGACTCTGCACTGTTAAGTGTACGTAGGAATATTAAAATAACACCGAAGATGTTATTTTCAATTTTGTAGCGAGGAGGAAAATACTAATTCTAATATTGTAATTATTTTTTAAAGTAAAGCTGGGAATAGGTTTTTAAAAGCATTTTCTACTCATTTTATATGGAGAAGTTAGAAGTTTGTAGATAGACCTAAATTAATAAAGTTATGGTCTTTCATGTGGTGGCAGATCGGATTTTGATAGCCTGATCATACCTAGGCCTGCTATACATCCCGGATTTTCCGATACAGGCACGGAATGTTATCATTTGTCCCGGTGTCCTGAATAATTTCTACGTGATGCACGGATGAGGAAGAATAAATCATTAAAACTATACTTTCATGAAATTTATTTATATTTAAATGCGTGGGCGTAATTTTAAAATGCTCATTTTACAAAACAATCTAACTGTACATTGAACCGCTCCCTCTCGATAATACTGAGTTATCGAGTTATAAGAAGATGCTGCAAAGATGTTTGACTCCACGATGGCACCGCCATCTGCTAGTAGCATAGTAAGCTGCTTACTGTAAACAGTCAGTGCTTGGGTGCCTGTCTGTTCAGTCCGGAGTTTTCAAGTAAAGTTTCAACATTGTGAGATAGCAACTTAGTTCTAGTTGATTGTGGCACCGAAAAGGAATTGCAAGGTTAATGATATATTTCGAAGTGGATTTCTGTTCTTTTATTAAGAAGTGTAAATAATATGATATAGGATAATGGACTGTACAAATGTAGAATGTTGTACGTACATATACAACTTTGTTGGGTCCAGCCCCTCCCCCCCGCTCCCTAATAAGCTTCCAGTCACCAGTGTCCCCTTACGTGAACTATATATACTCCTATGGTAGTAGGTTTGTACAATTTACAGTGGTTCGAATTCCACTTTCAAGGTCCAGTCCCGATTAGATTATCTGACCACGAATTAGCGATAAAACAAACCATGGTAATTGTCGTGTGGATAGTTAGAGAGAGAGGGAGAGAGAGAGAGACTGCATGTGTGTGTGTGTGTTCTGTGCCTCTCCCAGAAAAAAAATCAAGATCCGCCTATGAGGGGTGACCCTTTGTGAAGACACCAAAATGTCAATCTCCCTTTGATGTAGTACACACCCTGAGCTGCATTCTGCAGACTAACGAGCGTCTGGACCTGCTGCCAGGATAATTCTTCGTAGGAATTGTGTTGTGTCGTTATTATGTATTTGTGATTGTTCTTTCACTCCTCTCAATATATCACCATTCAACGCCATTGTCGCGATTAGTCAAAAGTAGCTCAAAAGCAATATAAAATAAGCAAAATAAAAATACACACTTTTTCTTTACGCAAGAATTTGGCATTTTTCTTTATAATTGCCACACGGTAGGTTTCTTTGCAGGATTCAGTGCCACAAGCATAGATATTGCATTGACAATAATAATATGAAGCCAATAGAAAAGGTAAGTTCCATTTTGATCCAAGTAATTCACATGGAAAATGCTTGAGATTAATTGATTGAGCCGCAGTCGTTAGGGCATCTGACTACCATGCGAGAGACCCGGGTTCGATCCCCAGTGGGGGAAACGCGAGATTTTTTCCACCTGGTCAAGCGGCTCCGGCGCCCACCCAGCGTTGTATAAAGTGGGTACCTGGGGGGTAAAGGCGGCCAGGAACAGATCAACTGTAGATCAAATTTTTCACATCAGACTGACACTTGAGAAAAAGTGGGAATATAATCAAAATGTCCATCAGGTATTGATTGATTTAAAAAAAGCATATAAATCGGTTAAAATACATAAATTATATAATATATTAGTCGAATTTGGAATACCTAAGAAATTTATTAATGTCATAAAAGTATGCAATAACGAAACAAAATAAAATTCGCGTGGGAATTAATACGTATGACAAATTTACAATTCATGATGGATTAAAACATCATCTCCATTGCTCTTTAATTTTGCCTTTAGGAAGGTAAAATAAACTAATGAAGGACTAAAATTAAACGGTCGGACTCATTTATTAGCATATGCAGATGATGTAGACTTACTAGGGGATGATACAAATACAATTTAGAATAATGCAAAAGTATTTTAAAAAGCAGCTTAAGAGATAGGTTTAGAGGTTAGCAAAGAGAAAACTAAATATATGCTTTCAGGCTGAAACCAAGTGTTAGGTAATAATCAAAATTTAATTATTGATAACAACTCGTTTGAATCAGCCTCCAAAGGAGTAATACTGACGAATGAAAACGACGTTAAAGAGGAAATAAAAAACAGACTTAATTCAGGAAATTCGCTTTTTTTCTCTTCGTAAACTTTTATCTTCTCGTATAATATCCAAGAAACTAACAGTTAAACTATACAAAACAGTAATTTTGCCTGTAGTATTGGTTCCTTACATTAAAATAGGAACACAAATTATGAGTATTTGAAGATAAAATCCTTAGTAAAATATTTGGACCTAAAGGGGTTGAGGAGACAGGTAGAGTGGATAAGGTTACATAATTTAGAATTGCATAGTTGTATTCATGTCCAGATATTATTAGAATAATTAAATCAAAAAGACTCAGGTGGGCAGGCCATTTGGCACGAATGGGAGAGGATAGACGAGTTTACAGGTTTTTGTTGGGAAACCTGATGGTAAGAGACCTCTGGGAAGGCCAAGGTGAAGATGGAGGGATAACGTGAATCTAAAGGAAATCGATAAGGATGGAACATTTGATTGATTTGGTGTTTTAAGTCCACTTTGTGCACAGTAAGGCTAATCGGGACTGGACCTACAGTTTAAAGTGGGATCCGAACCACTGTGTGCCTCCACCGGGCATGGAACCCGAAACCCCTTGATTACAAGGCGACAACGCTATCACTGCGCCATCGGTGATGCCCGTAAGAATGGAAAAGATTGGATTGATCTTGCCCAGGATAGGGACAGATAGAAGGCTTGTGTTGATGCAGCCATAAACCTTCGGGTTTAAGAGGGTAGAGAGTTAGTTTTCGGCCACCTTTGGCTAATCGCGAAGATCAGGATGGGTGATGATATGATGAAATTGATGAAGGGACACTCTCAAATAACACCCATGCATGGGCGTCGCCAGAAATTTTCCTAGGGGGGGGGGGTCGAATCGAAGATGTCTATGCCACCTCCTCCCCTCATAAATATTGTGACAGACCAGTGGCATATGCAGAAGTTTGTCAAGGGAGGTTAATTTTTAAAATTATTGCATTATCAGTATCTTGAATTATGTTATTATTATTATTATATTATATAAATATATATATATAACAGTAGTACCAGTAGCAGTTTTAGTTTAGTTTATTTTAGCATCCAATAAATTTATTACGTGAATAATATAGTACTTGTTACAACCAAGATTACATAATAAAGGGTGTTTCATAAAGTGCGCAGTTTTTGAAAATTCAATAACTCAGCCAAAATTGCATGAAAGTTGACATTTTGTTTTTTATTATTTTACACATTCACTACGATTTAATAATTTAAAAGTGAAAAAGTGTCCGGCATATGCCCGTATGCGATTTAAAAGTGAAAAATGATGTCTGGCGTATGTCCACCTCCGTTTTGTAAGCAAGCAGTAACTCGATCTGTGAAGTTCACCATGACTCTTGTGCAGACGTCTCTGTCGATTGAACCAATTACCCGTCGGATTTCCCTCTTCAATTCGGAGATTGTTTGAGGATTGTTCATGTACACTTGTGACTTCACATAACCCCATAAAAAGAAATCACATGGGGTGAGGTCACAAGACCTCGAAGGTCACTCCTGGTCACCATGAGGTGAGATCACGCGGCCAGGAAACTTTTCTTGCAGTAAGGTTATTGTGTCGTTGGATGTTGATTGATTGATTGATTTAGTTTATTTTACTTCGCGTTTTGTGCCTCTTGGCTAATTTGCGAAGATGGGGATGAAATTGATGAATGGACATTCACAAACAACCAAGCCCGAGCGGGATTCGAACCCGGGACCCTTGGCGTTGCAGCGCGATGTGCTAACCACTCGGCCACAGGGTCCGGCGTGTCGTTGGATGTGTGACAGGTAGCCCCGTCCTGCTGAAACCACATACTCACGGTATCCAGTTCATCCAGAGCAGGCCACACAAAATTTCTGATCATGTTCCGATAACGAGGACCGTTTACCGTAACTGCATTTTCGTTCCCATCTTCACAAAAAAAGGGAGGGGGGCCAATCACACCTCCTGACCAAAATCACAAACAATCCCCGAATTGAAGAGGGAAATCCGACGGGTAATTGGTTCAATCGACAGAGACGTCTGCACAAGTCATGGTGAACTTCACAGATCGAGTTACTGCTTGCTTACAAAACGGAGGTGGACATATGCCAGACATCATTTTTCACTTTTAAATAGCATACGGGCATATGCCGGACACTTATCACTTTTAAATTATTAAATCGTAGTGAATGTGTAAAGTAATAAAAAACAAAATGTCAACTTTCATGCAACTTTGGCTGAGTTATTGCATTTTCAAAAACTGCGCACATTATGAAACACCCTTTATTATGTAATCTTGGTTGTAACAAGTACTACATTATTCACGTAATAAATTTATTGGATGCTAAAATAAACTAAACTAAAACTGCTACTGGTACTTCTAACATTAGTAGCAGTTGCAGCAGCAAACGCAGTAGTATAAGAAACTTCGGAACGTGTGAAAGATACAAATTAGCAGTTTTCATTGTTGCAAATTATGAAAGTTTCGTACCAAATTCGATATATCAAGACCATTTTTAAATAATGATGCAAAATGAAGTGAAATAAATGCTTCGTTTATAAATTGCCATAAATGGAAAAAAAAGTAGATGGAGATTTCCAGAGGGGGTCGACCGACCGGTTCGACTCCCCCCTCCCCCCTGCCGACGCCCATGCATCCATGTCCAGGCCGAGATTCAAACTCCGGACCCCTGACGTCGTTGCGTGCTGTGGGGAATGCCAGAGTCCGTGACGAATTTGTGCTTTCCTTTTAGCGATTCCAGTCCGCACGCTCGCCGCTTCGGTGGCCGAGCTCGTTGAGAGCTGACTCAGAGTTTCAGCATCAACCGTCTCAAGTTCGAGTCCTGACGTGGGCATGTGTGTTATTTTGTGACTGTCACTTGATCATTTGCATCATCCTCATCCATCTTCATCTTCGCGATGAGACAAAATAGGCAGAAGAGCTACGAAAAATAAAGAAATGCAAAAGAGCCTGCACACTCTGTAATCGCATAGAAGGGCAGTTCGTGCAAAATAAAAATCTAAGGTACGGGTAAGGTAAAACTTGATTAAGAGTATCATACTTCCCTGAAGAGGGGAGGCGCAACTCAGACCCCGCACCGGATGTAAATTAATTGTTTATTAGGAGCTTGTGGAACACCGACACTTCAGATTTCAGTCCTCATTCCCCTTTCAGTCCTGAGTCTTCGGTACACAGATTGCTGAGAAATAACTCCTGAGGCGGCTGCAAGCTCTGATGACAGTTGTCTTGCAGATATCGGTCCCGTTGTGGCGTTGTTACTCTTGGACGACCTTGTACTGGCCTACGATGGACTTTTCCTGTGTCTTGGAACCTTTGCCCAAGCCTAGAAATGATATTTTGTGGCACATTCAGCGCTGCTGAGGCTTCAGTCCAGCGTTTGACCTGCTTCCAGGCGTCCGATGATTCTTCATAAAAGAGTCTTTGTGTTGTATTCTTACTACACTGCAGCGCACACTTCATCAAGAGATTGTCCTCCATTCACAATTAGCGTTCAATACAGAATGAGGCAATCTTTGGTCTGATACACTGTGTTTTGTTTACCTTTCGATCACAGGCCTATTTGACTCTGTCAGTACTCTTGCCTGTGCACGTAAGGCAAGTTCCACTCCTTGATTTATGGCGACCTTCCATTTTTCTAGTTTTCCAATTATGCTAAACCTTTGAATAGTTCACGTATACATAAAATGCAACCTGATGTCACCAGTCTTTCCGAAATATTATGTGATTCACTGTACAAGTAATTACAGGATTACTGGTTCCTCTTTATATATATTACAATTTACTTGACAAGTTTCTTACATTCTTATGTACACATTTGCATGTATTTTTTAAAATTTTATATATTCCCAAAAACCACCAGAGTTGACAATTGTTATCAAGGACATTCGTCATGATTAGCCAAAACAAGAAGAAATGCGACGTAGAATTATAAAAAAGTATACATACAGACTAAGACACGGACTATTGTAGGGAACATAAGCAATTGTGTATTAAATAACATATTTCTTATGTGATTACTATATAGAACGCCAATGCTTAAGAATGAGAAAGTAAAATCTAGTAGTATTGATGTGCGCTAGTGGATGTTTTCTTCGTGGGTGGTCTTTTATTTGCACGTACTTAGAACTAATTTGCACGGGTTTTAATTAATTTGCAGGTACTTAGAATTCATTAGCAAGTACTTAGAGTACTTTACATTTATGTATTTGCATGTTTATAACTTTTTATGAATATATAATTATTTATTTTATGAAAAATATGTATATAGCAGGTAATTAGAGGTACTAAAGGCTATACATATGGTTTTATATTCATTACTGCAAAGTATGTAATGTATGAAACTATAATAATTAATGTTTATAATATTGAAAATAAGTTTTCTATGGTTTATGAACCGCTATGAAAGGTGTTAATGGTACAGGTCCAATTACGATTGGGGACGGTCCCGGTACTCGAACCCGCGATATGTAATATTATTAATTAGTACTATGTAATAATGTATGTTATTATTGTATGAAACACGATGGTGCAACACGCTAGACAGAATACTGTCTCCGAATCTCGACTCGGCTGTGATGCCAGACAAAGAGAAAGAATTAATATTCAGCGCAGGTAGAGGAGAAAGGAATTTTGGGGAAGCGCGCTCAAGGTCAAATGACGTCACAACGTCAGGACAAAGGAAGAACCTGATTGACCAATCAGAGAACGCGTCGGTAGATTTTCAGAACCGGTTTTTTCAAGGTTAACCAGTACGCAAGAACAGGGGAAAGCTATGCAATACTGTAGGGCAGGGGAGGGATTCAACCAGACAACAAAGAATGTCTGAGAATGCGCAGCAAGGGTCAAATCTCTGAAACTATGCGTCGCTTGTAGAACCGGTTTCCGCCGCCAATTAATATTCCGCTCAGGTTTGCCTCCAAGGCACAGGACGCTTTAGCGCAGGTTTTTTTTATCTGTACTATGAAGAAGGGAGAGCTATTAGGGACGGGGCCTACAGTTTTCACCATTTGCTTTTATCACGGGGTAACGAACCTAGGACCCTTTGATTATTGATTTAGGTAGTAAATGTATGTTACTGTGTGCTATTTAACTTAATTTTGAGTTTATTTTTTACCAAACTTTGACTTTATGTCAAATCTTTTACAAGTTTTTATGTATTTTTACCAAAATAACACTATTTATACTATTCAGGCAACATTTTTTATTAAATGTTGGACTCGCAAAGACATTTTTTCAACTTTTAACTTATTATTTTACAATTTTATGTTAATTTTTTTACCAAAATAACACTATTTATACTATTCAGGCAACATTTTTTATTAAATCTTGGATTCGCAAAGATATTTTTTCAACTTTTAACTTATTATTTTACAATTTTATGTTAATTTTTTTACCAAAATAACACTATTTGTACTATTCAGGCAACATTTTTTATTAAATTTTGGACTCGCAAAGACATTTTTTCAACTTTTAACTTATTATTTTACAATTTTATGTTAATTTTTTTACCAAAATAACACTATTTGTACTATTCAGGCAACATTTTTTATTAAATTTTGCACTCACAAAAAACATTTTTCAATTTTTAACTTATTATTTTACAACTTTATGTTAATTTTTTACCAAAATAACACTATTTGTACTATTCAAGCAACATTTTTTATTAAATTTTGCACTCACAAAAAACATTTTTCAATTTTTAACTTATTATTTTACAACTTTATGTTAATTTTTACCAAAATAACACTATTTGTACTATTCAGGCAACATTTTTTATTAAATTTTGGACTCTCAAAGACATTTTTTACCAAACTTTGACTTTATGTCAAACATTTTCCCAGCTTATCCTTATTATTACCAAAATAATACAATTCAATCTGTTCAGGAAAGACTTTTAGTTATATTTTCGACACACAGAGTGTGTGATCTCAATTTCTATCTGTTTATTTCACAAGTTTAGGCTTATTATTACTCAAATAACATTATTTATACTATTCAGGCAACATTTTTTATTAAATTTTGGACTCACAAAGACATTTTTTTACAACTTTTTAACTTACTATTTACAACTTTATACCTATTTTTAACCTAAATAACACTATTTATACTATTAAGGAAAGACTTTTAGTCGCATTTTCGACACACAAAGTGTGTGTTCTCAACTTCTGTTTATTTCACAAGTTTAGGCTTATTATTACGCAAATAACACAATTCTATCTGTTCAGGAAAGATTTTTAGTTACATTTCGACACACAAAGTGTGTGTTCTCAACTTTTATTTGTTTATTTTACAAGTTTAGCCTAATATTTACTCAAATAGCACGATTTGATCGTGTCTTTTATTACATTTTGGACTCTCAAAGACACACACACACACAGAGAGAGAGAGAGAGAGAGAGAGAGAGAGAGAGAGAGAGAGAGAGAGAGAGATAGAGAGAGAGAGAGAGAGAGAGAGAGAGATTTTTTCCAAGTTTACAGTATTATTCTCTAGTTTACTCAAATAACACAATTTAATCCAGTCAGGAAGGATTTGTTATTATATTTTGGATGCACAAAGAGATGTTTTCAACTTTTTTACTGATTTTTTGCAGGGTATGTATTAATTTGTATTTATTTTGTTTCGTATCATATATACATTTACAAATTTTTAATTTAGAGTTTAGTATTTATTTAATTTTTTTCAAAAACACTAAAGAAAAAGTACTTTTAGCTAAAATGTAAGCCACAGAATATATTATTATTATTATTATTATTAGGGTTTACTGATTTCCACTATGCTATTTTTGGTTCTGTATTTCTATATGTATTTATTTAGGTCAGGTTACGCCTGCTATGTAGGAAAGTTTGTTTATTTTAGAGTTTGCTGAGTATTTTGTTACTTTTATACTAGGTAAAGTTTTCTAAATATATCAGGAAGGGCTCCATCCATATACTTTTGTTTTTGCTGTTTGGAGATGATGCGATCAGCATCACTCTCCATCTGCTTTTTATTTTATGTACCCAATATTATTTTGAGGCTTAGTGAATTCTAGAGCCTATTTATGCAGGAGAGAGGGCTTGAAAATTTTTATTTCAGATAACCCACAACTATTTGTCAGAGTATTTTAAAGGATATTTTATATTTATTATGTGCTACTAGAATATCAAAGCTTGCTTAATTTTTATGTCTGTAACGCTGTTATTGTATTTCTAGCTAAGGTTTACTGGATAAAGTACACGAAATGTTTATCATTTCGACTATTTACTTTTATACGAGGCCAAATTTTTAGTGTAACGAAAATTATTCTGTGTCTATAAAGACTGAAATCCCTTTACCGATGGGTCCATAACTGGACGCTTACCAACATTGTTTTTTTTTTTTTTTTAAAAAAAAATATATATAACCATTTATCAATATATTCTCAATTTACAGGACAAGACGAAGTTCACAGACGACTGACTATATGGACCATAGGTCCACTTGCTAAATTTTTTTCTATGCTAGAAGAATAATTTAGCCTTATAGCCTTTTTCAAGGTATTTTTGAAGTATTACTGTTTTTTTGGGTGCATCAACATTTGGGTTATTTCTATTTTCTTTATTATACGAGGCCACAATCACTATCTGAACACTGAAATTCTCTGATTGAAACTAAAACCTTAGGCTGTAACTAGGGATTTAGTATGTATATCGACAATTTATAGGACAACACGAACCTTACAAAGGATTGTAGGTGATGTAGGCCCACACGCCAGAGCTTTGTTAACCTGCAAGAAGCATTTACAGCTAATGCTACGAGGAAATGAGGTTAATTTTTTACTGTTTCACAAGAATGCTATTTTTTATACACCCAATATTTGCTTTTCAAGTAACTACATGTACCAGAAGCACTTACAGGCCAACTCTAACTAGACTTCGACTTATTCTATATCAGGTGCTAAATTTATAAATAACTATTTGTATATTTCTGAGGAAGTACGCAAAAGCAGATTACCCGATTAAAGTATCTGAAAAACATATTTTTCTATGCAAGTATATTTTTATTGACTGGATTATTTAACAGATCAAACAGGAAGACTGCAAAATTCATTAAATGTAGTTCTATAGTATAGGTGGTTTCAGAGATATAAAAAGAACAAATATAAGATTTCGCTTTTTTTTGCTTCTGAGGCTAATCGCGACGCTAAGGGTAAATGGCCAGGAAATGTAACGGAGGAGAAACAATCCCAAAAGTTATGGGCTGCATGTAAGTTAATACCACAGAGATATTACAGTAGGTGTAGGTTCTTCCACCAGAACATTTCTATCATAATAATACTGGTTATGCTGTACTGTTAGCTAAAGATGCTGATATTTGAGAAACTTAAAAGCTTACTCACGACTTACTGTTGCAAAAGATCCGATGACAAAATTTAAAAATTGTTATCGTCCAGACAGGGACTCGAACCCTGGACAGATAGGTTAAAAGCCTAACGCTATACCAACTAAGCTATCTGGGCACAAGGTATTCTTTTTTTGAAAAGTTAGTTATTTTAAGAAATATATTGAAACACTTGAGAACACTTTTGGTCTGGTTCGACAGACAAGGAGACAACATTTCTAAATTTTTACAGACTGGGTGTATTTTTCCACTATAGAGGCCTTCACTATATGTAATTCGAAACGCTAAAGTTCAGCTAGCTTCCAAAATTGAGGTAAAGATTGTGTTTGGCGAGATTAACAAGTTACAATTATATCCAGTTACGGACAAATAAAGCTAAAACTCTTAGATTTACTGTACTAGCCAAGTTTTAGTAATATTTTCTTCACTTTAGTACAAATACCAAAGAAATAGGTATATTTTATTTATAATTTGACAAAATGTACTAGTATTTAATTTACAAAGTTAGGTAAAAAGCAGTATTTTTTAAAAATATTGTTACTGCCTTCAAATTTTATGTTATTTAGCCACTAACAACTGATTTACACTGTTTGGCATTTTTAAATAGGAAAAGAAGGAATTATTTGTTTATTATTTTTACTTTATATTTATATTTATTTAAGAAAACAATTCTACAGTTTAACTTAATTTTAACAAATTGTTACTAATTTATATATCAAAGTTATGTTATTTAGAGTGTATCAAGGCGTATAAAGTTAATATTTGTACTTATCAGTTCAACTAACAATTATATTTTACACACAAAAGATGATGTTTACAGTTAAATTACTTGAATCAGAGAATAATATTTTACAGTAATTGATTCATTCAGCACTAGTCAGTACTTTTATGCTTCAGAAAGTTTTCTTAATTTTCTATTACGCATGCTATTTTGGGCTATTTTTAAAATGTATTTCTAAGGCAAACTGGTTTAATTTTCTGCTTATAATGCAAAGTTGACATAGTTTTCGCACAATGCATTGTACATTTGTTATATTCTCTACTTACAATTCAAATATTATGCTTATTTAATGTATAACTAACTAACTCTCTAGCCTTCTTAAACCCGAAGGTTCATGGCTGCAGCAACACATGCCTTTCATCTGTCCCTGTTCTGAGCAAGATCTATATACTCCTTTCCTTCCCTACCAATTTCCTTTTGGTCCATCTCTACATTATCCCTCCATCTTTGTTTTGGTCTTTCTATTGGTCTTTTACCATCAGGTTTCCCAACAAGAATCCTGTATACTCTTCTTTCCTCTCCCATTTGTACCACAGGATCTACACACCTAAGTCTTTTTGATTTAATCATTCTAATAATATCTGGACATGAATACAAATTATGTACTTCCAAATTATGTAACCTTCTCCACTCATCTGTCTCCTCATCTGTTTTAGATCCAAATATTTTCCTAAGGATTTTATTTTCAAATACTCTCAATTTATGTTCCTTTTTCAATGTAAGGGACCAAGTTTATTTACTGTATTTAACTTTTATTTTTTGTAATTAACAAAAATTAAAAGCTTATACTGTAGTTATTATATCTTTTTCTATCAGCTTATTTTGAAATTAATATTATTAGGTATAGTCTTTGATTTATAACTATATTGCTTTTTTTATCAATTTATCTAAGAGTACACGCAGACAAACACATGTGTTCACACTTTTATGTAAATAGATATGCCATTTTTCAATATTTTAGTATGAAGATTGCACTTTAGCTATTTAAGCAAGGGTAGGAAAGGTAGGATTTCTGAGAATTTGTTGCAGGATTTTGTTGTCCAAGTATAGATGAGAACTGAGCTGGGAGACTGTTTTGAACCTTTTCATGAGAGTTTGCATGTGAACTGTATGCAAATTGAGCACTATTGACTGTGCATGCTTCTAAGTTTTGCTGTTATTTTACATCAAGTCTGTGAGACTGTAGTCAGTTTTCCCATTTCAAGTAGTTTTTATTGATTGTATTTGTATATGTTGTGGGGACTTAGCAGTTTTATGTTATGAGTCAGTTTGTTGTAGAATATTTTTACATGATTGTTTTGAGATATTGAGTGTCTGCTGTTTTACTTGTAATTATTTTCCTTCTTGTGTTGTGTATTTGACTATATTTTGTCCAAGTTCGTAGTATTTAGAATAATTGTTATTGACTTGTAGATGTAGGGAGTAATAATCATTTGCAAGATGCCCTATAATTTAGTCTGAATATTATTCTTAGTGTTCACTTTTGAAGCCTTAGTATTCTGGTAGTATTATTAATGTAGAGGTAAATTAGGCTGAAACGTAGGCATTTTTCTGATAAATTATACTCACTTAGTTGTTTCAGCAGGTAGAAGTTGCATGATGGTTTACTGCTGATGATGTTCATTTGCTCTTCTTATGTACTACGTATGATGTAGCTTACTTGAGTAACTGGAATTTTCTACTGAAAAAAGGATTGCTTGTCTATTTTATTCCTATGTTGTTGAGTTTGTCCATAAGCAAGCCATGTTTTTTACTCTATCCTATGCCTTGGAAGAATCTAGATATATTGTGTTTGCAGTTTTATGCTTCTCTAAGGTTTCAGCTATGTAGTTTTAAACTGTGCTATGGCTTAACTATTGATTTCTTTTTCTGGATGCCATGTTGGTTCTGTGTATTCCTTTTGCTGCTTGAATTTGACTTAGGTTGTTTGCTTTTTTCTTAGATCTTTATTTGTTTATTTGTTCAGTATTTTTTATTTTTTAATATTTTTTTACATAAAAAATTCAAAGTACATTGTTAAAGTCAAAGTGTGTTAAAATTTAATTTTTCAAAGTTAAAGTTTTAAAAATACAATTTTCTAAAATTAAAAGTTATAATAGTATATTTTTGTTAGTAGAAGTTTTTATACTATAGCAAATTATTTTGTTGTTAATTTAAAATTTGTTAGTTAATGTAAAATTAAAGTAATTAAAAATCAATTTTTCAAAGTTAAAGTTTTAAAAATACAATTTTCTAAAATTAAAAGTTATAATAGTACATTTTTGTTAGAAGAAGTTTTTATACTAGAGTAAATTCTTTTGTTGTTAAAGTAAAATATGTTAGTTAATGTAAAATTAAAGTAATTAAAATTCAAAAAAATAAAAAATACTGAACAAATAAACAAATAAAGATCTAAGAAAAAAGCAAACAACCTAAGTCAAATTCAAGCAGCAAAAGGAATACACAGAACCAACATGGCATCCAGAAAAAGAAATCAATAGTTAAGCCATAGCACAGTTTAAAACTACATAGCTGAAACCTTAGAGAAGCATAAAACTGCAAACACAATATATCTAGATTCTTCCAAGGCATAGGATAGAGTAAAAAACATGGCTTGCTTATGGACAAACTCAACAACATAGGAATAAAATAGACAAGCAATCCTTTTTTCAGTAGAAAATTCCAGTTACTCAAGTAAGCTACATCATACGTAGTACATAAGAAGAGCAAATGAACATCATCAGCAGTAAACCATCATGCAACTTCTACCTGCTGAAACAACTAAGTGAGTATAATTTATCAGAAAAATGCCTACGTTTCAGCCTAATTTACCTCTACATTAATAATACTACCAGAATACTAAGGCTTCAAAAGTGAACACTAAGAATAATATTCAGACTAAATTATAGGGCATCTTGCAAATGATTATTACTCCCTACATCTACAAGTCAATAACAATTATTCTAAATACTACGAACTTGGACAAAATATAGTCAAATACACAACACAAGAAGGAAAATAATTACAAGTAAAACAGCAGACACTCAATATCTCAAAACAATCATGTAAAAATATTCTACAACAAACTGACTCATAACATAAAACTGCTAAGTCCCCACAACATATACAAATACAATCAATAAAAACTACTTGAAATGGGAAAACTGACTACAGTCTCACAGACTTGATGTAAAATAACAGCAAAACTTAGAAGCATGCACAGTCAATAGTGCTCAATTTGCATACAGTTCACATGCAAACTCTCATGAAAAGGTTCAAAACAGTCTCCCAGCTCAGTTCTCATCTATACTTGGACAACAAAATCCTGCAACAAATTCTCAGAAATCCTACCTTTCCTACCCTTGCTTAAATAGCTAAAGTGCAATCTTCATACTAAAATATTGAAAAATGGCATATCTATTTACATAAAAGTGTGAACACATGTGTTTGTCTGCGTGTACTCTTAGATAAATTGATAAAAAAAGCAATATAGTTATAAATCAAAGACTATACCTAATAATATTAATTTCAAAATAAGCTGATAGAAAAAGATATAATAACTACAGTATAAGCTTTTAATTTTTGTTAATTACAAAAAATAAAAGTTAAATACAGTAAATAAACTTGGTCCCTTACATTGAAAAAGGAACATAAATTGAGAGTATTTGAAAATAAAATCCTTAGGAAAATATTTGGATCTAAAACAGATGAGGAGACAGATGAGTGGAGAAGGTTACATAATTTGGAAGTACATAATTTGTATTCATGTCCAGATATTATTAGAATGATTAAATCAAAAAGACTTAGGTGTGTAGATCCTGTGGTACAAATGGGAGAGGAAAGAAGAGTATACAGGATTCTTGTTGGGAAACCTGATGGTAAAAGACCAATAGAAAGACCAAAACAAAGATGGAGGGATAATGTAGAGATGGACCAAAAGGAAATTGGTAGGGAAGGAAAGGAGTATATAGATCTTGCTCAGAACAGGGACAGATGAAAGGCATGTGTTGCTGCAGCCATGAACCTTCGGGTTTAAGAAGGCTAGAGAGTTAGTTAGTTATACATTAAATAAGCATAATATTTGAATTGTAAGTAGAGAATATAACAAATGTACAATGCATTGTGCGAAAACTATGTCAACTTTGCATTATAAGCAGAAAATTAAACCAGTTTGCCTTAGAAATACATTTTAAAAATAGCCCAAAATAGCATGCGTAATAGAAAATTAAGAAAACTTTCTGAAGCATAAAAGTACTGACTAGTGCTGAATGAATCAATTACTGTAAAATATTATTCTCTGATTCAAGTAATTTAACTGTAAACATCATCTTTTGTGTGTAAAATATAATTGTTAGTTGAACTGATAAGTACAAATATTAACTTTATACGCCTTGATACACTCTAAATAACATAACTTTGATATATAAATTAGTAACAATTTGTTAAAATTAAGTTAAACTGTAGAATTGTTTTCTTAAATAAATATAAATATAAAGTAAAAATAATAAACAAATAATTCCTTCTTTTCCTATTTAAAAATGCCAAACAGTGTAAATCAGTTGTTAGTGGCTAAATAACATAAAATTTGAAGGCAGTAACAATATTTTTAAAAAATACTGCTTTTTACCTAACTTTGTAAATTAAATACTAGTACATTTTGTCAAATTATAAATAAAATATACCTATTTCTTTGGTATTTGTACTAAAGTGAAGAAAATATTACTAAAACTTGGCTAGTACAGTAAATCTAAGAGTTTTAGCTTTATTTGTCCGTAACTGGATATAATTGTAACTTGTTAATCTCGCCAAACACAATCTTTACCTCAATTTTGGAAGCTAGCTGAACTTTAGCGTTTCGAATTACATATAGTGAAGGCCTCTATAGTGGAAAAATACACCCAGTCTGTAAAAATTTAGAAATGTTGTCTCCTTGTCTGTCGAACCAGACCAAAAGTGTTCTCAAGTGTTTCAATATATTTCTTAAAATAACTAACTTTTCAAAAAAAGAATACCTTGTGCCCAGATAGCTTAGTTGGTATAGCGTTAGGCTTTTAACCTATCTGTCCAGGGTTCGAGTCCCTGTCTGGACGATAACAATTTTTAAATTTTGTCATCGGATCTTTTGCAACAGTAAGTCGTGAGTAAGCTTTTAAGTTTCTCAAATATCAGCATCTTTAGCTAACAGTACAGCATAACCAGTATTATTATGATAGAAATGTTCTGGTGGAAGAACCTACACCTACTGTAATATCTCTGTGGTATTAACTTACATGCAGCCCATAACTTTTGGGATTGTTTCTCCTCCGTTACATTTCCTGGCCATTTACCCTTAGCGTCGCGATTAGCCTCAGAAGCAAAAAAAAGCGAAATCTTATATTTGTTCTTTTTATATCTCTGAAACCACCTATACTATAGAACTACATTTAATGAATTTTGCAGTCTTCCTGTTTGATCTGTTAAATAATCCAGTCAATAAAAATATACTTGCATAGAAAAATATGTTTTTCAGATACTTTAATCGGGTAATCTGCTTTTGCGTACTTCCTCAGAAATATACAAATAGTTATTTATAAATTTAGCACCTGATATAGAATAAGTCGAAGTCTAGTTAGAGTTGGCCTGTAAGTGCTTCTGGTACATGTAGTTACTTGAAAAGCAAATATTGGGTGTATAAAAAATAGCATTCTTGTGAAACAGTAAAAAATTAACCTCATTTCCTCGTAGCATTAGCTGTAAATGCTTCTTGCAGGTTAACAAAGCTCTGGCGTGTGGGCCTACATCACCTACAATCCTTTGTAAGGTTCGTGTTGTCCTATAAATTGTCGATATACATACTAAATCCCTAGTTACAGCCTAAGGTTTTAGTTTCAATCAGAGAATTTCAGTGTTCAGATAGTGATTGTGGCCTCGTATAATAAAGAAAATAGAAATAACCCAAATGTTGATGCACCCAAAAAAACAGTAATACTTCAAAAATACCTTGAAAAAGGCTATAAGGCTAAATTATTCTTCTAGCATAGAAAAAAATTTAGCAAGTGGACCTATGGTCCATATAGTCAGTCGTCTGTGAACTTCGTCTTGTCCTGTAAATTGAGAATATATTGATAAATGGTTATATATATTTTTTTTTAAAAAAAAAAAAAAAACAATGTTGGTAAGCGTCCAGTTATGGACCCATCGGTAAAGGGATTTCAGTCTTTATAGACACAGAATAATTTTCGTTACACTAAAAATTTGGCCTCGTATAAAAGTAAATAGTCGAAATGATAAACATTTCGTGTACTTTATCCAGTAAACCTTAGCTAGAAATACAATAACAGCGTTACAGACATAAAAATTAAGCAAGCTTTGATATTCTAGTAGCACATAATAAATATAAAATATCCTTTAAAATACTCTGACAAATAGTTGTGGGTTATCTGAAATAAAAATTTTCAAGCCCTCTCTCCTGCATAAATAGGCTCTAGAATTCACTAAGCCTCAAAATAATATTGGGTACATAAAATAAAAAGCAGATGGAGAGTGATGCTGATCGCATCATCTCCAAACAGCAAAAACAAAAGTATATGGATGGAGCCCTTCCTGATATATTTAGAAAACTTTACCTAGTATAAAAGTAACAAAATACTCAGCAAACTCTAAAATAAACAAACTTTCCTACATAGCAGGCGTAACCTGACCTAAATAAATACATATAGAAATACAGAACCAAAAATAGCATAGTGGAAATCAGTAAACCCTAATAATAATAATAATAATAATAATAATAATATATTCTGTGGCTTACATTTTAGCTAAAAGTACTTTTTCTTTAGTGTTTTTGAAAAAAATTAAATAAATACTAAACTCTAAATTAAAAATTTGTAAATGTATATATGATACGAAACAAAATAAATACAAATTAATACATACCCTGCAAAAAATCAGTAAAAAAGTTGAAAACATCTCTTTGTGCATCCAAAATATAATAAAAAATGTTGCCTGAATAGTACAAATAGTGTTATTTTGGTAAAAAAATTAACATAAAATTGTAAAATAATAAGTTAAAAGTTGAAAAAATATCTTTGCGAATCCAAGATTTAATAAAAAATGTTGCCTGAATAGTATAAATAGTGTTATTTTGGTAAAAAAATTAACATAAAATTGTAAAATAATAAGTTAAAAGTTGAAAAAATGTCTTTGCGAGTCCAACATTTAATAAAAAATGTTGCCTGAATAGTATAAATAGTGTTATTTTGGTAAAAATACATAAAAACTTGTAAAAGATTTGACATAAAGTCAAAGTTTGGTAAAAAATAAACTCAAAATTAAGTTAAATAGCACACAGTAACATACATTTACTACCTAAATCAATAATCAAAGGGTCCTAGGTTCGTTACCCCGTGATAAAAGCAAATGGTGAAAACTGTAGGCCCCGTCCCTAATAGCTCTCCCTTCTTCATAGTACAGATAAAAAAAACCTGCGCTAAAGCGTCCTGTGCCTTGGAGGCAAACCTGAGCGGAATATTAATTGGCGGCGGAAACCGGTTCTACAAGCGACGCATAGTTTCAGAGATTTGACCCTTGCTGCGCATTCTCAGACATTCTTTGTTGTCTGGTTGAATCCCTCCCCTGCCCTACAGTATTGCATAGCTTTCCCCTGTTCTTGCGTACTGGTTAACCTTGAAAAAACCGGTTCTGAAAATCTACCGACGCGTTCTCTGATTGGTCAATCAGGTTCTTCCTTTGTCCTGACGTTGTGACGTCATTTGACCTTGAGCGCGCTTCCCCAAAATTCCTTTCTCCTCTACCTGCGCTGAATATTAATTCTTTCTCTTTGTCTGGCATCACAGCCGAGTCGAGATTCGGAGACAGTATTCTGTCTAGCGTGTTGCACCATCGTGTTTCATACAATAATAACATACATTATTACATAGTACTAATTAATAATATTACATATCGCGGGTTCGAGTACCGGGACCGTCCCCAATCGTAATTGGACCTGTACCATTAACACCTTTCATAGCGGTTCATAAACCATAGAAAACTTATTTTCAATATTATAAACATTAATTATTATAGTTTCATACATTACATACTTTGCAGTAATGAATATAAAACCATATGTATAGCCTTTAGTACCTCTAATTACCTGCTATATACATATTTTTCATAAAATAAATAATTATATATTCATAAAAAGTTATAAACATGCAAATACATAAATGTAAAGTACTCTAAGTACTTGCTAATGAATTCTAAGTACCTGCAAATTAATTAAAACCCGTGCAAATTAGTTCTAAGTACGTGCAAATAAAAGACCACCCACGAAGAAAACATCCACTAGCGCACATCAATACTACTAAATCTCTTACATTCATCTGAACGTTTTTGGTTCTAGGTCCAGCAAACATTATTTTCCCCAACCCCCGCACCCGTCTGCTATCCTGGCCTCTCTCTTACTTTCACAGGCACGATAGTGAACTGGATACCAGAAAGACAGATCAGCACCTGTCGACTATGAGGCAGACAAGAGAAATATGTAAGAAATTCATGGAATTTTGAATTCTTGAGAAATCATTAATTACATATGCTAACCATTAAAACACCAAGGATAGCGAGTAAAACTAGTCACATGTTACAGGATGTTTCCTTCATTTTAGTTTTCTTTTAAAAATAAAAAATCATATTTCTACATACAGGGTGTTCCGGGAGGAAGCGGCAATACTTTGGGAACTGGTAGTATGGGTGATTCTAAGCAAAAAAGTTCATATGAACATGGGTCCGATTTTGAACGATAACGGAGATATGAACAGAAATAAAAATGATGTAGGAAAACATAAACAAAAACAGTAACAAGTAAAACATGGAAATGTAATGGTAATTGTGTAAGTAAATACGAGAAGGGACATGCTGATACTAATCTTTATTGCATGAATTTGTGGTGTAGCAGTAATTAGTACACGATAATTAAGTAATGAAGCAAGCAATAAATGTAGAACTGCTCATTCCAGTCGGTTGATCATTCAACATCTGAATTCCACCTACCCTAATCGATGCATTGATCGTTGTCGTCGTCGTGGTAGTGGTCTGGTTCCGTGGCCACCTCGTTTATGGAGATAAATGAAGCAGGAGGTTTACCGGGATAGGGTGAATACAAGGGATGAACTGCACACTCGCATTATGAATGCTGCTGCGTTAATCCGTGAACATCATCGGGAACTTTGTAGTGCAACACAAGATGTCCTCCGACGCGCTCAGAAGTGCATTGATGTTGGTGGTGGTATTTTAGAGAATCTGCTGTGACCTGCTATCATTTCTGTGGCTTTTCCCTCCTTACATTCGTCCATGTGAGTACTGACCAGCAGGTGTTAACATTTCCTTTTTCTACATTTATTGCTTGCTTCATTACTTAATTATTGTGTACTAATTACTGCTACAACCCAAATTCATGCAATAGAGATTAGTATCAGCATGTCCCTTCTCGTATTTACTTACACAATTACCATTACATTTCCATGTTTTACTTGTTACTGTTTTTGTTTACGTTTTCCTACATCATTTTTATTTCTGTTCATATCTCCGTTATCGTTCAAAATCGGACCCATGTTCATATGAACTTTTTTGCTTAGAATCGCCCATACTACAGGGAGGTTATTTCAGTCGTTTACCGCCAGAGCGTCGGCTGCTCGGCGGCCTCTTCATGCAACAGGTCCCGGCAAATTGCGTTACAGGAAGTCCGTAACAGAAACAGCTTGTTTTGTAATGTTTCCACTTTTCACAATTACAGTTACAATTACAATTGAAATAAGCACGTACCTTGATGCTGGAAAAGGTGTCTTCCCAAATACAAATATTTCTGGCACCTTATTTCTGACATCTAATCTTAGATTAGACATCGCTACTTTATCCTCAGTTGTCGCGACAGCGCCGGCAGCTTATCGGTGGTCGGGTGAGTTGTCAGCCGCGAGAAGGCGCTTCATACTGCACGAATGCAACACCTATCGGCAGTGATGCCAACCGTAGGGACATGTCCCTAAGCATAGGGACTTTTCACTATATTTCGCCCGCATAGGGACGTAGGGGTAGATTTTGCCAAATGAGGGAAAACGTAGGGACTTTTTTCAATCTTGGAAAATAACATTTTATTGTGCAAAGGTGCAAAGCTTACTCGCCAGTCAGTTGCACTTTCTTTGTGCTCGGTTTGGAATGAATGGATTAGTTTATCTGGATACTTTAGCGAGGAGAAGAAAAAAGAACTAACTATCAAATCTCCATCAGAATTTTGGAACATGTTAGCGGTTACCAAGAACTTTCAAGGCAAGTTCTTTTTTGAAAACATTTCCACTCTCGCGAAAATAGTGCTAACATTGCCACATTCTAACGCGGAAATGGAAAGAATATTTTCAATGTTAAGTGATACAAAAACAAAAAAGAGAAATAAAATGGGACCAGAATTGTTAAAGACTGCAGGAAATACAGCATCACCAACCAACATCTATCTCTTCACAGCAGCAGCATGTATGATTTCAAATAACATAATAAACAGTAAACGACTCAACGTTATTCATTAGGGGTGTGCGGGATCCCGAAAAGCCAGGACCGGGATCGGGAAAAAATTTCCCGTCCCGATCCCGATTTGGGGAAATGACTTCCAGACTTTTCGGGATTCCGAGCAGTCGGGAAATACCTAATGGTCACTTTAAAAAGTCGTTAATTCTCGACGTTTTCTGCATTGTAAGTTTCTGGAACTTATCGGAAATTGTAAGTTTTTATTCTAGAAATGCAAAAACAATCACTTAAAGTGAAGATGACTTGTAGAATTCGAGATTTCCAGAGCTTTATCGACTTGGTCGGGAAATTGCAAATTTTTCCGTCCCGAATGTCAGAATTTTAAAAAATTCCCGTCCCGACCCAAAAATTCTGTCCCGCACACCCCTATTATTCATTGAGGCAAGAATTTACAATACCGGACCCTTCTGTAATTTCTATGCTACGTCTTATACTCATAAAATAATTAGTCGTGATGATTTATCTCAAGTTAACATGTTGGGGTGAGGTGAAAAAATTGTTCATTAAGGTGTAAAATAAGCTTTTCAATTCTCGCAATGATTCACCATATACAAATATGATAGCCATATTAGTTGATATGAACAATTGACGTTCGCAATTAGTTACGCTGTCTACAGCGTTGCCACAATGTTGATTTCATACTTGGAGAGCATGGATCGGAAGAGAACAGTAAAAAAGTTGTTAATGTTGTACAGATTGTTAGGTGGAATGTGCAGGAGGATGGCCGTGGGCTAATTAATAATCTTATGGATTTCGGTATTATGCCCAAAGAAGGTGCTTACGTGTTACAGTGACAATCACAATGTAGAAGAACATGTGTAGTGTGGACTGATTTGATTACAGGTAAGTTTGGCAACAGTGCATCGATCGTAAAATTGCAGGATACGAAAATGGCGTCTTCGATGATGAACGTTAAAGTGCTACGAAAATAAGATTTTTTATCGGTTCGTAATCACAATTAGCGCAAAACCATTCACGGATAGCCCCACTGACCATTCTCGGTAAGGTTAGGTTAAGTTAGGTTAGGCAAGGCAAACATAGTTAAAATTTGGGGTCGAAAAACCATGCACAGGTAGCCCCACAAACCATTGACGGATAGCCCCACGAACCATTCAGGTAAGGTTAGGTTAGGTTAGGATAGGCAAACATAGTTAAAATTTGGGGTCGTAGTAATATCAGGAATGTATATTTCGTTTTTCAAGTATTGGAAACACAAAATCTTCCGGTAAATAATGAGCAATCGTGCCGATCGCGGACCACTCAATTTCACTTAATTTGCAATTTCTACACGTGACCCCCAAATTTAAACTTCGAATTCGTGATTAGGAGGCCTCAATTAGTGAGTATGCGAAATATTACAAAAATCGGGGAGGGGTCCTGTATTGTAAATTCGCTCCTTCATTAATTGTGGAAGCACCGAGCAGAAAGATTTGGTAAGTAAATGTGTATATTTTTTCTTCTGTTTTGCATGCTCATGAGGTGTTGGTTTTTTAGTCGCTTTCCTTAGCGTAGGGACTTTTGGTCAGTTGTAGGGACATTTTGACTACGTCTGTAGGGACATTGCCGAAAAATGGTTAGCAACACTGTCGGCCACCAGACGTAGTGAGAGTACGCTCATGTTCACTTCTGTTTGAGTTTATCAGTAGGCGTGTTGTTTATACTGTGTTATTGAGTTTTTATGTACGATAATTATGTGAAAACGAATTCTTGCAGAAAAGTGGCCAGGCAATTACGAGAGACATGATGTCTTGAACCTAAGAAACGTGTTGTATTGCTGTTGAAGGAGGTCATTTTCAACATCTCTTATAACACAGGAGGTTAGTGATCATCATTATTATTACTTTCAAATATCATTTTACGCTTTCGGTTTGCTTTATGCGCCGGGATGCTGTCTTCCCTTTCTGTCAACTGAGGATAAAGTAGCGATGTCTAATCTAAGATTAGATATCAGAAATAAGGTGCCAGAAAAATGTGTATTTGGGAAGACACTTTTTCCAGCATCCTTGCTTATTTCAATTATAATTGTAACTGTAATTGTGAAAAGTAGAAACATTACAAAACAAGCGGTTTCTGTTACGGACTTTCTGTAAAGCATTTTGCCGGGACCTGTTGCATGAAGGGGCCGCCGAGCGGCCGTCGTTCTGGCGGTAAACGACTGAAATAACCTCCCTGTACCAGTTCCCAAAGTATTGCCGCTTCGTCCCGGAACACCCTGTATATTTAGAGTCAAATAATACATACTCGTTTCTTCTTTCATCTCTTAAGAATTTTAGTACAAAACTTCCGCTGCATGGCTTTACAAAGTATAATCAAATTACGAAGCTTGTTATCCTAATACAGAAAACATAACAAAAATTATCGTAAAACAAGCAAACCGATTTAGATTTTCATAAATTTATCAATTTTATGACAACGATAAATGCAGGAAATGTATAGGTTTCTAAGCTGAAATTCACGAAGCCACTATAAAAAATATAGATACGTCGGTTGACTGTGTTAGCATTTGAGCGAAACATGTAAACGTGTTTTAACCCTTTACCTGCCAATGTTCCCAATTGGGAACATCAACTAATTTTCCATTTAAAACTATACTGAAAAAAAAAATCAAAGTTTTCTTGTTTCATCTATTAATTTAGGGTGTATATTTACTATTAACAACATTTAATTAATATTTTCATTATTATCGTCTGGATAGTATACTATGAAATTACACAAAAATGGTTAAAATTGCATTCATAATATTATATATTTTTTATTTACACCCTAATAAATTACTTTTTTCTTCTCTGTACAATATCGGGCAGAACATAATGCTAGTATTACATGAAATGCATTAGAATGGGTTTTTCATTTATTTCTATTAGTCTGGACGTAAGTATATTATCATGTTCCCAAATGGGAACATTGGCGTTTTGCATGAACAATGGTTACAGACAACAAATAACTCGCACAAAAAACTGAAGAGAAATTTTCCTCTCTCACAGTTTTGAGGCAAGATTGTTTTGTAATTTGGTCAACAATGGAAATAAAATCATGCTTATTGTTGGCTACAAGTACATTTGAAATAATTGTTTTTACATTGTTTGTATAACAAATATCCCGGCGTGTTTTGTGCCACGTTCTGTTAGCTGCTTCTGTTGATTCATGCCGTCTCGTTGTTATAAAATTCAGTCTTTCAACAACATTTGTACGAACAACATGGCATCGAATCGTTTCCTAACATTGGAAGCAGCTTTTCAGTATTTGAATGAAATTTTAGATGACGATACTGAAGACATTGGAGATGTAGTGGATATTTGTCAGTTTGCCTCCAGAAGAAACTGCAGATCTTACCGATGAGGAAAAAATTGATGACAACGTTTTTGAAGAAGTGGTTCCTTCAGATGTGTGTGGTGAATTGGTTGTCACAACTAACATGGAACAATCTACTCCGGAGTCTCTTCAGCCAACAACATCAAGAAAGGCTAAAGGGGCATCAAGTAAACAGGTAGGACATCCTTCGTGGAAGAAGTCTACGGTTATAGAAAACAATTCGCTCCATTGTGATGATTCATTTCAGTGCTTATCCGACAAACACCCAGAATTACTGTCACTGGAACCTATTGAGTTGTTTCATAAAATTTTACCAGAGACATACCTCGAGCATCTCTCTTCAATGACGTGCCTACATGCAGCTCAAAAGGGCAAAATTGTGTCGATTTTCGAAGAGAAGTAGCCACCTTCCTTATTCGCAAAAATCCACGAACATCTTCGAGGCCAGGACCACGATTTGAAATCCCAGGGTCTATGAGGAAAACTGATGGTCATTTTCTGATTGAAGCAGGACAAGGAAGGTGTGCATTTTGCCAAAAAAATGCTCGCCTACAATGTCGCGAGTGTGCAAGAAATATGCATTTACACTGCTTCCCAGCTTTCCATGGCTTATCACCAGTTTAGGACATTCTGTGTGTGTGTGTATTTTTTTTTTTTCATTTTCAAATGTGTAAACTACATATATTTAAAATTTGGTATTGCTACATTTTCAATAAAATAAACCCTTTTCTCCTTGAGTAAAATTTCACAAGGATGTTTCTCATTTTTATACAATTATGTTATCCTATTATGTATTTGTATTAGTATTTTGTATTTTGAAGGTTGTATTGTTGTCTGACTCTCTGTAAGCTTATATGTAATATTTCTGTACATTTACTATGCTAATATATAAATGGAAACCATGCTGGTCCAGTTGAATTATAATTAGAAAACTCTGTAATAATACTTCACATGAAACGCCAATGTTCCCAATTGGGAACACTCCAGTTTACATATAGAGAAAATAAAAAATAACAATTTTTTTGAATAATTCTCTTTAATGTACACCAAAGAGACACAAATTACTGATAAACTCATTAATTTCAAATCCAAAGACAATTCGGCGTGTAAAAGGTTGCTGGCGGACGAAAAAGGTTTAGTTTCCTTTGATGAGAGTGAGCGCTCCATTTTTTCCTGACATTTTCAAATCTCTGTCTAAACCGCACGAAACTCTCATTTACTTATTATTATTATTAAAAAAACAACAATGAAATATATAGTGTGTGTTTGGAGAGGGCCGGGAATGCAAATGTGAGCCATGTTTAGACTATACGCCAACTGTCTTAAAATTATACAGTATATTTTTATATGTAATTTTCATAGCAATTATGTAACCGGTATTGTATTTCAACGAAATTAGTCAAGGCCCTTCAAAAATATTGCAAACGTAAAACACACTGTAACTAACAAAACTTAAGAAAATATAGCTATTTGGTGTGGTTGGTAGATTTATATTTTAAGTACAGAACGGACGCGACTCTAAGGAATTAGACAGGCGTAACTTGGGGGCAAGGGGACACCCCCCCCCCCGTCGCAAGTAACAAAGTAATAAAGATAAATTTTATGATTTTCCAAATATAACAGTTGTTATCAAAATATTCTTAGATAGGATGGTAATTGGGCACTTTTAATTTCTCCCTTCCCCCCAGGAAACTTATGGCTTCATACTTAATGAATGTATAGAAATCAATATGTTTCGTAGAAAGACCACACATCCAGCGAATTTCTAGTATTTTCAGGAGTACCTCTTTTATTTCTACTATTAATCAATGATTTACCAGTACACTTGATTAATTCTAACAAACTGTTATTTGCAGACATAAATAGATTGAGTACATGGTGCTTCTCCAACGCTCTTTCTTTAAATGCAGCAAAGTCCTATTCTGTTACTTATTCTAAACAAAGAACAGTCTTAAATTAACAACATAAAATTAATAATATCAATCTTAAAATATCGGAAACGGCAAAGGACCTAGGAATCTATTTTGACTTAAGTTAACTTTTACTAACTATATTAATAAAGTACAATAGACTACAAACTTATCGGCAGTGGCGTCGCGTGCGTTTCACATACGGGAGTTCACAATATAATTGAAGACTAAAATTGGTAAACGCTGTAAGTGCCACAAGAATTCAAAGACCATTTTCCACGTTAAACTGTAAAATGTGCCATGCTTTATAATGTGGTAAACGTGAAAGGCTGGTAGCCCTCTAAGTAGTTCAAAGGGCGTGTAAAGAGGTCACTAGTGTGCACGTTCTTACGGGATGATGTGCGGAACGATGCGATTTCCCAACACTTTCGCTTTTGGCACTTACAACGTTTACCACTTTTAGTCCTCAATTTTTATACTGGATGGAGATTTACTCCTCTCCCTTGTAACTTCATCTTCAATCGAAAAAGTAAAAATAACAGTTCAACTTATTTTCAATAATTTCCCCCAAATGCATCTCTAGTTTTCTGAAAGTTATATTTTGTTCTTTATAATAAGCATATTTTAATAACGTAGAGAATAGTAAAAATAATTTACTCATATCAATTGATAACTTTTTCGGTAACAACTATTTAGGCCATAGGATCCCATACTATTCTGAGTATAGTTACCAGAAAAATGCGCGTTGAATTGATGTAAATGTAGTCGGCACTTTCCTTTGCAATTTAAGTTGGTGAGAGTTATTTTCTTGGCATGAAAAATGTCAATTGCTAAAAAAAAGGTTGAACAGTTTGAATGGCCCTTAGACGCACATGTGCAAATCATATAAATGTTGAAAGATATTATGTAACTTCTGCAAACTAGTTTCTAGAGAAAAGTCGCTCGTCACTATTCCTTGAATTTTAGCGTACATTGGAATTTAAATCCGCCAGCTTAAGCGACTTCTCAGTAAAGTTTGCAACTATGTAGTGCAGACCTTTTCGAGTCCCCCTAGACATGCCTTGTATGCTGCACTCTGGTGCCGAATGTAAGCAGTATTGCCGCTTGCATCAGGGTTCGCACCACCATGTGTTCGCACAGCGAAGTGAACATTTTCGGAGTATAGTGGCCAACAGGCCCTTAGCTGTCAGTTTGATGCAACACGCACAGCAATTGTGTTCAACCCCCTCCGTGGAACACCGTGGGGGTGAGTGTTACCATATATCTAAAAAATATATCAGACGTGAAAGACGTCGTGTCAGAGTAAATTGTGTGTATATACTCTAACATCAAAAAAGTATTTTTTCGAATAAATATGTGTGTGTGTGTGTGTGCATTTGATATGCACGTATTTTAAAACATATACGTGAGTGTTCACGTGCTCATGCGAACATTATCAGGCGATGCGCCTGCTTATCGGGTTCTTTATTAGAATGGGCAAAGATTTTAGAAACTTAAAAATGCAAACTTACTCTTAGTACGCGCGAAACTTGAATTTGGGTCTCTCATATGGAATACTGACAGCATAACACAAACTACAAATATAGAGCGAGTACAATCCAAATTGTTACGGTACATGAAGTATAAACTTGAAGGCGCTTATCCCAGATTTAATTCCTACAGTAGTCTAATTGACGAGTTTCGAATACACACAATTGACGATCGAAACACAGTCCGCGACCTGCTGCTGTTCTGAAAAATATATAATTGGAAATCTCTCTTTCCTCTATGGATTTCCCAACTTAAATTACGCGTTCCTAACAACAAGACGTGACTTAATCATCAAAATAT